>NC_071611.1:64182527-65420027 GCF_024509145.1 Vidua macroura
AGTCAGAGGGGAAACAGTTTTCCTCTGATCACCTGAAAAAAGAGATTTATGAAGAAGAGGTTCTGCACCTAAAAGCTTTTCCTGATTTCATCAGTTCCCTTAACTAGTCTAACTAAAAACTTTGCCTGAATCTGGTATTTATCTGTACTGACAAAGACAAATCTGATTTTTCTTGGTAGGTGAACTCTCTCAGACAGGTAGGTAGGCCTGCCCACAGGAAGGCAGTAAATAGTTCAGAGAGTCCCTGGTGAAATTGAGGTTGAAGCATAAGATGCAGAGAACATTTGGTCAGTTAATGCTTGAATTCTATTGCAGCAAAATCTGCAGGAAATTATTTTCTAGTTTCACTTTGCCGATTGAGAAAAGACAGTGAAACTCTTTTCAGAGGGCATGCAGAGACTTTGAAGATGTTAGGGCATGTAATTTACTTGGTTAATCTAATTTATTGAATTCCCAGTATCAATAAATGCCATGGGATTAACAGATTGGGAGCAGCTCTGCTGAAGGAGGACATGGAGGTGTTGGTAAATGATCACAGCCCAGAAAGTGAAACCTGTCCTGGGATGCATCCAGAACAGTTTGGCCAGCAGGGCAAGGAGGAGATTTTGTCCCTCCACTTCATCTTGGTGAGACCTCACCTGGAGTGCTGCATCCAGCTCTGGAGTTTTCAGTACTAGAATAGCATTGACTTGTTGGACCATGTCTGGGGAAGGATGCAAAATATGAGCTGTGCTATCTGTCTGTGAGCAAAGGCTGAAAGAATTGGGGCTGTTCAGCCCGGAGAAGAGAAGGCTCTAAGGAAATTTTGTTGTGCCACTTCAATTCTTAAAGGGCATGTATAAGAAAGATGAGGACAGAATTTTAAGCAGGCACTAAAGAAATAGGAAAAGGTTTAGTGGTTTTAAACTAAAAGAAGATAGATTCAGACTAGACAAGAGGAATAAGCATTTTACAATATGGGTAGTGAGATGTTGGACAGGCTGCCCAGAAAGGAGATGGGTGCCTTATCCCTGCAAATATTCAAGGTCATGTTACACAGGGCTCTGAGCAAGTTGAGCTCAGATGAGCTCAAGATGTCAAATGATGCTAATTGCAGGATTTTGAACTAGGTGACCTTGGAGTGTCCCTCTCAACCCAAACCAATTAAGGATTCTACCTAAATTCTTTGGAGAAGGATTTTGCCAGCCAAAACTGAGCCAGATTTCTTTCTTCTGAACCAGTCTTTGCCCAGAATAAGAATTAGTGGGTATGAAGTAGACCATGTCTGCCAGTTGACCTGACTGAAAGTAAGCAGGGATCAATTGAGGCTGTCTTATTTAGCCAAGTTCTTTTGGATTGTAGAAGAAAGAAATTTGTCTCCTTTTCTTGATCCCACTTATTTTTTACATTTTCTGAATATTAGATGATACTTCTCATCTACATTCCTCTTCCACTTTTCAAGGGGAGAAGGGGGTGTGTATGAATGATTGGTAGGTATCTCTCTGACAATAGGTTTTGCAGGGTGAGTGTTGTGTTATCTCCATCTTTTCTTGTATATGAATACCTTAGCTAACACAGGAGTGAATCTTTAACAGTTATCTGTTGTTAAGTGTACGTCTCCAACTTAGAATGAGCTCCATTTCTTGTTAGTGAAACAATTTGTGACATGTCAGGTAATATGCACAAAATTGTACTGTACAACCCTATAGAGGGGCTGCTCCGTCACATCTAAGCAGGATGTGTTTAAGTGAATGAATTAATCAGGGCATTCCATTTCTATTGTCCCTACTTTTCCTCCATAAATCATCTTCATTTATTTCATCCTTAATTGTGGAGCTATGACCTTGTGTTTTGCAACCTTTTCTTTTATCTCATTATCAACCTAAAAGATTTGCACATATCATCTTTAATTGACACCTCAGTGTGACATCAGCAAATGGAGAGGAAATAGACTACTGAGAACAGCACAGTATTCTAGTCATTGCTTCAGTTATGTTTCACTAAACCACTGAGGACATTTGGGATTTTGTAAGTGTCTTTGGGTAGGGAGAATTCTAAACTGAGGTCATGAAAAAAGCTAGATCATTTCTTAAATTAAAACTGTAGCAACTAAAATTTTCTTGTACACCTTGATGTGAATCACTAGTAAAATTGCATGAAGGTGCCAAGGATATAAACCTGGGTTTTACAGTCCCCAAGAATCTGGAAGTTTTAATAGCCTTGACATTTCACATGTGCTGTGTGAAATTTAACTTTGCATACTGTTCTTTATGACCTTGTGGGAGTTAAGTAAAAACACAGTAGCTAAACCACATAGCTTAAGAACTAGATCACTCCTTTGAAAACACAGTAAAAAATCTAGAGGTTCAAGATATGATCCTCCAGTCCCAGTCCCTGAACTTCACAATGTACTGAGCTTGTCAAACCTGCAGCGTTACTATTAAGGATAGTTTTTTTCCTTGAAAAAACATCATAAATTTATCTCTTTAAGTTATTTGTCTCCCATAACATTGGTACTGAGAAGAAAAGAAAAAGGAGTGTTGAAAAATTTTGCTTTTAAGGCTAGGAATTAACTAGGAAATTTTACCCATCTATCTTCAGAGATTATTTATTATTTAGGAAAGTTTCATTTTGTTATTATTACTTTCGCAGATTTTCAAGTAAAACAGGGCTGTGCTTTACAGTATATGAATATATAATTTCACTACATTTTACCTTACTCCTTATCTATTGCAGGCATGTCAGACCTTGTGAAATAACCCAACATTCCAGTTGAGTTGCTCTGTGTCAAATATCTGAGCAGTAGCTTGTTCAAATGTAAAACATCAATGAGAGAAAGAGGGAGAAGAGTCTCTTCTCCAGCAGCATCCTGGCTCACAAACATTTTCAAATGTCCTTTGCAAGTGCTAGGTAAGATTGGTACCTAGTGCTTACAAAGCTATGTAATGAACATAAAATCAGTTTAATAATGAATGACCTAAGTTACATTAATGATATTATTTTTCACATACATGAAAGATTTTTTTGGCACTTATTTTCAGCTATGTATTTTTCCTCTTTTTACAGAAACAATTGCAAAATTCAAGTAAAGTGGACATGAGTTCCCTCTGCTTAAAAAAAGCAAACTTATCTCTTCAGGACATAGCCATGATTAGCCTTTTCTCTTTCCCCTGTATTTTATCAAACAGAGTCACATCTAATTTGTCCCTATAAAGAAAGATGTATGTTTGAAAAAATTTTTGAACTGGACAAAATATAACAAGAACTTGCAAGAACTTGAAAGAACTTGCAGAACTGTCTGGACTTTTTGTGACTTTTAAACTATCTTGTCCCAAACACGTCTCTACTACAGGAAACGTTTTACTACATACTTCAGTTAGCCAAATGTATAATTGATGTTAGGTAAAGTAATAAATTGTGTCATTATAAAGTCATAAAAACCTTCTGTTTTCTATCAGAAATACAAAAAAAAAAGAGGGTTGCTGTACCCAGAAAAGCTTAACTGACTATAAGCTTGGAGGTAGATAGCAACTTCCTTCACAAGCCTAGCAAAAATATCTAGCATTATGTTAACGATTTCTTGTTCCTTCCTTTTGTGCCCAGTTTTCTCACCCAAAAATACATGGTGACAAAAAAAGGAATTTCTCAAACTGAAAAAGAGTGTGAAAACTAATGAGTGGCTGAGCGTGGCATAACTTCCAAATAGTTATGCCTTGATATGCAAGACCAAAGACCAATTAATTATTTCCTCATGGTCTTCCTTTATCTTGCACCTTTTCTTCACACAAATATGAAACAGACCTTGGAAATATAAAATTATTATTTCCTGTATCCAGTGGTATGAATCTACATCTCTTTAGTTAGAACCAGTCCTTACTTGGCCATCTCATCTGTTTTCTTCTCAGACCTTTTTTGGATTGTGATTGGCATCTCTAGTTTCAGTACATTTTCTTAACATTATATGGCTAATGGGTTTGAATATAAAATAGTATATTTTCTTCAGTGACTCTGACTGCCTGTTATAAGAGTAATTTGAGCCTCTTCCCTGTCTCATTTCCTGATTTATTGCTGTATTTCTTCCAAACACACAAAATGTTCTCTAAAAATCATTGATATTAATTTTCATCATCTTTAAACAGGCACAGACTTCAAACTCGGGTCACTTAGGACATTATAACAATGCAAGTGTAATTTAGAGTCAATATAACACAACTCTATCCTATACAATTTGGAAGATGGACAACTGGTTTTACCACATGCAGATCTTGTGATCTACACTGGCTTTGCCCTGCAATATGTTATTCACTGTCTTTGTGCCTCTTTGAGGCCACACATCAGCCACAGTGATCTGATCTAAGCAACTGCCCACAAGGCAGCATTTATTATCTTTTACTATTCCAAGGTGAAAGGCAGCTATAGCTGTTACCAGAAATTGAAATCTCATGAATCTGCAGTTATTTCCCATATCCCTCCTGGGAATTTATACTTATTTCTAACCCTTAGCTGAGAGTAGTTTGCCTTCACTGCTCAGTCCTGCTGTGCTTGCACTTTCTCTTCTACTATACATCTCAATTAAACCATAAAGTACTGGGTATCCAACCAACCTTATATGAAAATAACAGAGCTATGTGACAACTATGGAAAAAATGAAGTTAAAATTAATTTAGTAGTACAGAGATGAAATTCAAATTGTGCATGGTTTGAAAGCAAACATATTGATATCCAGAAAAATATTTGGACAAGAACAAGTTTTTTGATTCACAAAATCAGAATTCAGTTAATGAAATTCCAGTACATCAAAGATAAATTAAACTGTTTACCTGCAGTTCTTTAATCTTCATCAGGAAGATGGCAACATCAGGAGAAGAAAAGACAGGTAAAGTTACTAGGCCTCTAAATATTGGAGCACCTGAGAGCAAACAGTGTAAGGACAAAGGGAAGCAGAGAGATAGAGAAAGCAGCTATTGTGACTGAACATGGAAATAAAATACAAACATAGCAGTTCATACACTCATGCCTCCTGAGATGGTAAGGATTACCAGTGACAGACGTAAAACTCTCAGGAGTAGCCACATATTTTGTCCTTGTGATTTACTGTAAAATCATCTCAACAGCTGTCAAAGTGAGAAAAGTACCAATTGTTCTCACAAGCTCTAGGTAATACCAGTTTTAAAGTCACTAAAAGTCAATAGTTTAAGAACTCTCTTTTAAAAATACTTGATGTGATGTGCAGTAAAATTATTTTTGTTTCTGATAATTTTTTATGCTTTTTTAATTAATTACTTTCACTGTCAGGCCATTTGAGCATCAATGAATTTCAGCAAGGCTGAATGCAGAAACATGTGAGGGTTTTTTTGCCGTGCATTCTGTAGCTGGAAATAAGTGATGAACTACAACTTCAAGTAATGGTATCTTACAAAAGGATATATAGAGCTCTAGTTCTTTCTAAAGCATTTTGTGACAAGAGGAACTTTTACTGTAATATTATAAAGGTTTATGTTTTAATCAAATCATCTCACTACTGTCATTAATAATTACTGGCAGATCTAACTACCATTCTGTAGTTAAATATATTATTTACATTAATTGAGTAGAGTGTCATTTTATCTGACAGATAAAAGTAGAACACTGTTGTGGAATGGAAACAACATACTTAAAATTTTGTTTCATTGACACTTGAATGTCAATATCTGATCTCTTCAGAAAAGTCTCTGTTTTTAATCCACACAAGTGAAACTACTTGAAAGCATCCATTGATTTAAATTAGTCAAATGCATTTGTCTAAATAGGGACCAAGTAAGGATTACATTCTATCTTTCTGTGTGTTTGTTTAAAATGTCAGCTAGTGAAAAGAGACTGAGTTTTCCTGTGTGCTTAAAATAGTGTTGAGCAAATGGTTTCTAGACATTTCTCAAATAAACACATTGTTACTAAATATTTTAATTATATTTGCTAATTATGTACATATTCACCTTTGCTTATATACAAAAGTTTTCTGCTTTACATTTCACTGATATCCAGTTTGTTTAGCAAAAAAAAAATTAATTAATATTAAGAAAGCATTTTGATCATCAAATAGAAATGTGTGGCAATGAAAGATGAATAAGAATCAGTTCTGTTTCAGAGCCTGAAATAGCTGGAAATGTTGTCCAGGATGAGAAATTTTAACTTAGTTGTCTGGAGTATATAGTGAGAATAAAGTGTTTAGTATGTTCCTATTCTATGCTACAACACCTCTGGATTTCAGATAACAGACCTTTCAGTTGGTGCCAAGAAAAGGAGAAGTACAGGGAGGCTAACCACAGACTTTTTGAGTGATTGCTTATTGTCCAGCTTGGCAGGTGACTGCTTGGCAGAGGGGAAGTGGAATTCAGTTCTTCACTGTATTACCCACATCATGACTACCTCACAGAAGACTTCTGATATTTGCACTGATTAGAAATTCAACAGAAGTGTGTTCTATAGCATTAGCAACTGGTAAAAATTGAAAGTTCTTTAAAATTCGTTGAATTTTGACAGGATTTTCAGTCTTAACATACTTTTAACCCAATTTTCTGAGTTTGGTATAGAGATGTAACAAAAACACTTATTTAAACACTCTCATACATTGCAGTAATTGCTCTTTCTCTTAGAATTTGTACAATTGTTGGATAAGACATTTTATTTTGTATTTAGTCTTTTTTGCTCTCTAATGCAGAATAGAAAAATAGTCGTCTTTGAACAGGATATAACGCTAATGATAACCTGTCCACTGAAGTAATTTTATTATTTCCTCACCTGAAGTAAAGAACAAAAAGTTTCCTATAGGAGATTGTACAAGAAAATATCTCTCTCTAGCATTTCTGGAGCAGCTGGATGGAGAGATGGACACAATTGCTTTGTAGAAATCTTCATTTGGTGATGAGTCTGCAAGCAAGCAAGTTTGCAAGCAGACAAATTTACATGGGTTTGTTTATGTATCTGAACTTGAATGCCCACACTATGGTTCAAAATGTTCCCAGATCACTTCTAGATTGCACAGTAGCTGAGTGCACTGTACACATCAGAGAACTGTTTGGAGAGCACATTAGCCTATTGCAGTTCTCATTTCTAGCTCCTTCACATGCAGAGGGAAAGGAAAGAAGATAGGTCAAGCAGGATGCAAAGCAAAGGATACAAAGGTACTTTGCTGAGGAACTGGGACCTGTTTAGAAGCTCAAAATTATTCTTGGTCCACTGGCAAAAACTGGCATCTCTGTAGCCCATGTGAAAGCTTGGCTGCCTTCAGCTCTAGAAGAGCCATGCCATGAATACTTTAGGTCAGGAAAGATTAATATACTAGAAAAATCAAACAGCATGTTTATTTCAAACAGCAGTCATACAGGAACTGTTCTACATTCTAGAACTTCCTGTGTTATTTGGTTATAAAGTACTTAGAAATTCAGAGTTACAGCCTCCAAATGTCAGTCATGAGTAATGGACATCCACATAGGTGGAGAATACTCACCTGTGGGTGTTTCATACCTTCACAGAATGACAAGATAGATGATTAAATCATGAAACTAATGATATGCATTCAGAACAAATAAAACATTAATTTTACTGAGCTGTGAAAGGTAAAAGAACCACTTGGAATTAATTTAAGAACTGGTATTAAATCCACTCTTTTTTTTTTTTTTTTTTTTTTTTTTTTTTTTTTTTTTTTTCTTCTTTTTTTTTTTTTTAATTCCAGCATACAGGTTGCTGTATTTAGGCAGTGATAAAAGCAGAATAACTGCAAGGTAGTGCCTAGGGACAGTTTTGGACTGAGCTGCATGAAACAGGGGCTCAGTTAACACATTCTCACCCATATGTCATATGAATATGTGAACAAATAAGTCTTTTCATCTGGTTAACAGACAAACAAAGTTATGCTTTAATTTGTACCATGGCTTCCAAGAGTTTTAAGCATGTAAACAATCCTCACAAGCTTGACATCCAGCATATTTTAAATAATTTCCCTGACAGCTGAGGTTCTCTACAAGAATCTAGCTCTGGGTGCTTGCATAACTTCCTTAAAAATATCTAGAATTGGTGTTTTTCTTAAAGGACAATGATAAGCATGTGATTCAATAAGTTGCTGCAATTTATCATAATTCATGCCAATAAAGTGCGGAGAAGGTATATACAACTCTGTGTCATCTGGTGATCAGATAAAATTAATATTATTGATCACTATAGTCTTAATAGTTAGTATTCAGATGTTTTACTCCACTTCGGGCATGACTATAATCTTTTCCAGATTCTATCTTCTAAAAGGATTATATAAATATAGAGCTTTTAAAAGTTTACAGACCATAGTTTGAGAATAATTAATTGAACGTTGCAGCTGCAATGAATATATTTTTGAACCTCAAACACATCGTGTGTGTGTTCTTGAACTCCCTTGATCTTCTGAAACTGCTGCATTCTCTATTTCAGTCAACCAGATACAGAAGTCCCTCCAGTTGACTTTTGTATGATTTTGATCAGGACCTGAATTTCCTGAATGTAAATTTTCATTTAAAATATTTCATCCATTTATAAACAAATACATGCGTACTCAAGTATTGCACTCACAGCCTGAAATACTGTGACAAGAGCGTTGTCTCTAAAACATAAAACAACAGAGAAGTCACTGTGCCTGTCTCTGACCTGTGGTTGTCACTTCATAGGCTGCAGCTTATCCAATCTATGATTGTTTTCAAAGCAATTTTACTTCCATTTTCTTTTTAGAACTTCATAACAAATATTTTACTTAAAAAAATCTAAGCTCTCTATCATTCAATTAATTTTAGTCTAGCATTAATTTATAAATATTGCCTCATCTAAATTCAAGTGGAGAAAGGCTGAATGCCACCCATAAAATCAATATGTCTTTTATAAAGCAGAAATCTTATCAAAATTTGCAAGGTCAGAGCTTAGGGATTTTGCTTGCTGTCCTCTTGGGGTTTTCTGGTTTTCATTTATGGTTTTGGGTGGGTTTTTTTGTTTGTTTTGTTTTGTTTTGATTTGAGTTTTTTTCTGACCCATATTTGGCAACCTTTAAAAAGTGAAGGAAGGCATCTGGCTTTTAAAAGGTCTGGTGGTCTTTTAGTAGTGATTCCCTGGGAACTTGGTGTCTGCTGGCCTGTGACAGGTTACCTGACCGTAGGCTGAGTAACAACACTTTAGATGCTCTGGATTTCTAGCCCCTCTTAAATATTTTTAATGCTGTGTGACTTCCTTTGCTTCAGATCTGAGTGTCTTTCATTGAGGTGTAGAACAGAGAGCATGCAGTCCCAAATCAAGAGCTATTAACTTTTTTTCTTAATTTTCTTTTTTTTTTTTTAATATCTTTTTTCTTTTTGTCATCAAATTGAGAAGACAGAAGTCACCAGGATACCATCTGAATCCCCAGGATCCTTTAAGCCTATTAGTTATTCATTCAAATTTTCTATTTCCCAGCAAAGTATCTCAACTATTCCATGTATTAGAACAATCCTAAGGCAAGGAAAAAAATATGAAAGTCAGTCAAATACAAAACAATCAGCTGAGGTTAATTGCAAGTTAATGTCACAATTTTCACTTTAACAATATCTAATGAAGGGTTTTGGGGAGAAAAGGTCAGGAGAAACATAGAAGTTATTATTTTCATGTGAATCCTTATAGAATTTTTTTATGGTGGTAATGCAACTCATACACATAGTAGCACTTCTGAAGAAGTTTTTTTAAAAAGCCCTGCTTTTAAAAGAATATTAATTTTTCATATACCAAATGAAAAGAAAAATCAACTAAGAAACAAGGAATATCCATTATCAAGTGTATTATAGTTCTAAGCCTTTAGCAATCTTGTCACTTTACTTTGACAAAAAAAATGCAAGGATTAAAGCACTCCCATTTGCTTCAGTCCTAACAATCAAATTATGTAAGCAAATACATTGCTTTATTCAGCAGTACCCAGTGTGTATTATGATATGATAAAACACAGGTTTATCATCTACTTAACAGATTTGAGTGCCATCAGCACCAACATGCAAATGAGTTAATTGACTGGTTTAATATTATGGCCTGTCTACACTGAAAGTATATCCCAATTATATGTTTATGTTGGCAGAACTATAATGAAAAACCTGAAAATCCAAGTCCAGTTGATATTGTCTTTCCTAGTCCATAAATTTTGCTTAATTATTTTTGCTTATACATACTTAGAGGCTGGCATTTTCATATTACTGGAGAGACATTCCGAAGCTCAAACATCATGCTCTCTTTTTCATTTACAGCAGGTACTTTTTCTAACATAGTGTTAATTTGCAAGAACTCCGATTCTCTGGATGGTATGAACACATGTATCTGTGTGTGTCTTCATACACACATGTATAAGAAATAGGAGACTGTGAGAAATACAGAATTTTGTTTGCTTCTTTCCAGCATGTTATTATCAGACGAAACTCATTACATGTTGTGCAATAAATAAAATTTCAGGATAATTCTTTCTGAAAATTTTTAATATTCATTATTGAAAACACATGATGGAAAACTTGAAAAATTGAAACTTGAAAAACTTGGAAAAATTTTGAACTGATAGCCTCAATGAAACAGTGAGAGGAGAGTAGCAGCAGTAGTGTTCTAAGATGTATAGCAAACTGTCATTCTGAGGTAATAATTCAGAACTGTCCTAACCAATAAAGTAAATGCTTTTTATGTCTAAATGGTTTCATCTCAATTAAATGTTAGAACAAATAATATGCTTTGTGCCAATTATTTCTCTCTATCTGTTTTATCCCTTTTCTCACTCCTAATTTCTTTCCCCTGTCACCCCCGCTACTCATCTGCCCTACAATGAAAGTATCATTTTTTAAGATCAGGATTATTAGAAGTATTAATGCTTACAAATGCCCATGAGTAACACAATTATGACTGGGCTTCAGACTCATTAGTAGGATTAGTCATTAACAGTGACTCTATGATTTATCCAGTGTTATTAGGATAAGTCATTAACAGTTTTGACTTCTGTTTTTCTGAGAAAAAGAAATGTTCAGCAAATGTGAGTAGCAAAGTGTTAGCAGAAGACAACTTTTGAATAGGAAGGATGAAAAAAAGATAATTCCAAACAGTGTGGGAAATGTAAGAGGTTGCAATTAGTGTGGACAGTGACAGGAAAAATACAAAAAAAGAGAACCAAGGAATGGAGAGAAAAGGGAAAAGAATAAGTCAGGAAAATATAGAAGGTTGCAGTAAATGCATTATTTTGAGGAATGAGAATAATTTAAAATTATCTTCTGAAATGAATACAAATTGAGCCAAAGGGACAGTGGATGAAGGCAAAAGATTGTTATCTCCTAGAACTGAAGAATAGCCAGGTGACACGTGAATTTGAGGATCTATAATTATTGAAATTATAATAGCTGGCATGGGACATGATGAAATATATTAAATACAGAATTCTAAGGTGACAATGAGAACAGTATCTATAAATCAAATATGTAGGCAGATGTTTGCTGATCCCAATAAGTTAGAGCAATATAGTTTTTGTATGAAATTAAAGAAAAAGATTTTAAAAATTCAGGTCAGTTTAGAATATATATAAAAAATTAAAAATTAAGAATTATTATAAAAATGCAGCAAAGGCATAGATTTCCAGATAATTTACTGTCAGCAACTTTCTGCAAAGAAATATTACTTACATTGTCTGAAATTTCAGAAAGAAACAGGGGAGTCACCTGTCATTCAGGACAGCCATGGATCAGGAGGTTCTTAGAGTATCCTTGTGATACAGAACAGAAATATGCATGCAAAGACTCCCAACAGCAATGGCAAAAGCTTCCTCCACAAGAGAGCTCCAAAATCCTCAACTGGAAAATGTCTTATGGTTGCGACCACTCTCTTTTTTTTATTGGAAAGATCAGGAAAGTTCAGGAACAGAAAGTAGGAAAGTTCAGGAAAGGATATTTCAGGTAATTTCAGGAAATTTCAGGAAAGGAAATTTCAGGAAAGGAAAGGAAATGAAATTTCAGGAAAGGGAAGGGGGAAGGGAAGGGGGAAGGGAAAGGGGAAGGAAAGGGGGAAGGAAAAGGGGAAGGAAAAGGGGAAGGGAAGGGGCAAGGGAAGGGGGAAGGGAAGAGGGAAGGGAAGAGGGAAGGAAAAGGGGAAGGAAAAGGGGAAGGAAAAGGGGAAGGAAAAAGGGAAGGAAAAAGGGAAGGAAAGGCAAGGCACTCTTTGGGCAGCAAAGTCACATGGACAGGAGAAAAATACAAAATATGGTGTAAATTCTTCATCATTAGCATATTTAAATATTGGAATAAATTAAGCAGGAATATGATAGATTTTTCAATCACAATACTTTAAATATAGCTACATGTCTTTCTAAATCATATGCTTTAGCTTCAGACAGAGCTATAGGCCCATGTTAAACAGGTCAAACAGGATGACCATGATGGCCTATTTGAGCCTTGCATTATACAAATAAATGAAGATGAAGTAATTCATTTCACTGTCACAACAGAGTTACACTCTCAAACATATTCTTTTACCTGTCAGTTGTTCCTTATTTATTTATTTGTTTGGTTAGTTTTTTTTGGTTTGGTTTTTTGTTTTTTGTTTTTGTTTTTCCTCTCCATAGCTATCTCTTTTGGAACTTCATTGTACAGAATGGTCATTAACTGTGATGGAAATGCCAGTGTTTCCATGGAAACTTCTGTCCACTACAGAATATACTAGAGCAATATTTGAACCATTTGTCCATTTGATTAATTATGTCTTTGGGCTGAAGGCGGCTTGGGTTGATTGTCTCATCATGTATTAGAGAAGCTACTGCTCTAACAAATGGAGCTATTGTTTTGGGTCTATTCATCTTGGTACATCCCTGAGAGCTCACAGACATGTCAACAAAACAACTGTCCCTTAATGAGCTGCAGCTTGTCAGAACTGTTTAGGGCTTCATGCTAGGCACAAACTACTGTCATGACAGCTTCAGCTATTATGGCAATAAGTAGGATGTCTATAAAGGAGTCTATAGAAAAGAATGACCCTGGTTTTGATATCACATAGTTCGCAATTATCAGCTATATATACACTATGTGATAGATTAATTATAGATTCCAAAGCTTTGAGATAATTTATTGATGAACTAGTTCTTCAGCCACAAAGAACATATAAAATATATTCCCTAATCTCTTTAGCTGTTTTTCAGTAAATACAGAAAACAAAACCCACAAAACAAAACAGAACAAAACAAAATCTCACAGAAAATATCAGCTAGGAATTGCTTGTAATTTTTCTTTGTGGGTAAATCACAGACATTGCAGCTTTCTGTAGTGAGGTAATTTCCATCTAAATTATATTTTTTTAAAACTTTCATGTTACCTATTGCCTGTACTGAAAATCTACTAAGAATGACAAACTATTTAAATGCCATAAGCTTGGCCTAAAAGGAACTTTTTTTTCTCTAAAACAATATTATGTAAATCTACACAGAATTTCCTCTGGTTCTTGCTCAATTTGCATCAACACTTTTGCAATTTTTGTGGATACATCTGTCACTGTGTTGCTTACATTAGTGCATGTCCAGCTCTAAAATGTAAGCAGCTTTGGCAGTGTAGGATAATGTCATACACATACCTGCTTATTTCCGGCAATAGGTTTCACATGTTTTGAGTAATAGTGGAAATATTAGAAATTTGTGTTGATTTTCACAGTGGCCTGGAATTCCACCTACAGAAATGTGAACTCAATTGGGAAACATACTCAGAATCAACAAAACATGCACTAAGCTTACTCAAACCAGAAGCTAATTATGAAAATCAAGATAGACTTTCTACATATTTTAAAAATGTAGATTTAAAATTTTCATTCTTAGATGCTACATTCAATTAACAAACATTAAGAATCACTGTATATGTCATTTGCTTTAAATATTTCCCTGTGCAGCATCAGTGATTAAGCTGTGTCCCTAATAATCACAGATGGAAGTCAGCACCCTGTAGCTACCAACAGCCACATTTAATCAGTTAATAACTGTAGATTAAACTTAATTCAGATTAATTTGTATTAGTATAGCATTTGTAACTCAATTGCTTTCATATTAATTTACATGTTGTCTAGACATGACATCATATTGACTCTTTGTTTGGCCCAAACACTAATTATGAAACATGTTAGCTAATGGATGCAAAACTTGCAGTTTAAAAGCAAAACAGAATTTCTGTCTACACCATACTGAGGATATGATGATGTTCAATGTTACATTTTAGAGTTGCAGGCTGAGCATTGCCTGGGAATGGCAGTTCTTCAATTGCACTTCAACCTTCTTTACAAAGTATTTGTTCCTACATTAAGAATGTGGCTACTGGAAAACAAAATTACTACTCTCCATCAAAAATTGTTAGCCTCATTT
Source organism: Vidua macroura (assembly GCF_024509145.1). NCBI lineage: Eukaryota > Metazoa > Chordata > Aves > Passeriformes > Viduidae > Vidua > Vidua macroura. The sequence continues at coordinate 64,196,878 of NC_071611.1, forward strand.
TTTTCTGGGAGAAGTTTAAAGAGGAAAATGAGGGAGTTAAAAACGCAAGCCAAGCCAAGCCAAGAGTCAAGCCAAACCAAACCACACCAAACCACACCAAACCACACCAAAGCAATCAAGCAAAGGAAAAAAAACAGAACAATCCCCCACAAAAAAAATCACATTAGAAGAAGGGGAAAAACCTCACCTGCTAACACTAATAACTGTTGTGGTACAAATTGGACTGAACCTCTGCCAAGGTTATTTTATCATTTATAAATGTACCTGTTCTGGGGTGCCTTTCACATGAACCTGAGCTCAGTTATTGTTTCTTGTCATAGCACTCAACCCATTAACTTTCAGAGCACATTTTCAGGTAAGAGAAAAATAGTAAAAAAAAATCCTTGGAATTAATTAGCATGATATCTAATTTTCAATTATTTTGGTTTAGCTAGGCTATGTGTTTATATATACACACACATATGGTTCAAGTTAACCTGAGATAAATTTTACAGACAGTGTATTCATACTTATTTTTATTCCCATATGTAAAATAGCACTTTAAAAATATATGGAAAAAAAGGAGAATCACTCATTTATTACCTTGAAATTTTCATGACAGATAACAGTAATAGTAAAACTTTTTTTTTTTTTTTTTTAATAAAAAGGTGATTTATATTTCTCTGAACATTTGACTTTAAATTTTAATTTTTCTGTAGAACCTTCATAAAAACCCTGGATTAATGCTTGAAACAAACAGCAAAAAAACACAGATTAGGAGGCTGAGTTTGTAAATCTGAGCTGAGACTTTGCTATTCCCATCTACCCATTTATTTCAGTGGTGGTCAACAAAGGTGATAACTGAGCAATAAAATAAGGCCAAACACATTTTGGGTTGTTTTTTGATTTTTTTTTTTTTTTTAATCTGAATATTCTCCATATAGTTTGCATTATTTGAACAAAGGAAAAAAAACACAATCTTTATGATTTGAAATAGCTGCCATAGATGTTATCCTGCAATAGATGTTATGCTATAGGAAAATTATTTCTCCGGCATAATTTTTAACCTGCTGTATAAATAATATTTGACTTGCTTATCTGTGGGGTCGTAGTGTCACCTAGTGGCCCCAGCTGCCTCGCCACTGATTCCTATTCCAGGCGGTGTGCTCACAGCCGGGCTCTCTCCCGGTACTAGACAAACGCACGATGCAGCACGCGCAGCATGACACCGCTCTCTGCTCACCCTGTGGCAGGGATGCAGCTCCAAACAAATCCTGCCGCAATTAACGCTGCAGTTCGGTGGCGCCGGCACAGCCCAGGGACAGTGTTTTTGGTGCACACCTGCATAAACTGCGTTCTGACCGTGTGGATGGCACACGGGTAAACCGAGGAGCTGCCCTTCTACCAAACACACCTTACGCTTAAGCTATCTGAAACAGCAAAGGACATTCATCATTTGTGACTTACTGTCACAGGCACATATTCTGAAATTATAGAGGGGGTGAACAGGACACACAGAATAAGGTAATTTCAACATGTAAGGTCTGTAGTTAGATATTTTATTTTCATCAGTAAATTACTAAATTAATATCTACCAATGAAGTAGTTACAAGACTGTAGAGCTAAATTCAGACACTAAAGAAATATATTTTATCTCCTTTTTATAATTAAAAAACTCCTTTAAAAATTCATAAAATGAAATAATTATTTTAATCTAAAATGCCCTTATTAGCTATGAACATAAAGAAACAAAACTTTATAGTACAGATGAGTGAAAATGCTTGAATCTTCTTTCTTCATATCATAAATGAGCTAAGTGTCAATTAAGCTTTTGTAAATTCATAATGACCCATGGAAAAGTTCTACAAAAATGACAGAAAATACTAGAACTCAAAATTATTTCAATGAACATCTAAATTCAAGGATAATGTCAAACAATTAAAAAAAAAAAAAAGCAGGAACATAAGTGACCTCAGTAAAATTAAAACCAGCAAAATCAGATTGAGACTTTACCATGTTAGCATTTTCAAATTTCTTTTTGTAAACAAATAAAACTGTACATCATCACTCCATTCAATACACTCATATATTTCCAAAAAAGTAGCTCACACTCCTCCCCTCCATTTTTAAACTAAAAACCCCAGTCAAATGGAACAAAACCAGCCAGAATTTTTTAGACCTATACAGGAGACAGATACTTCAAATCACAATGTTCCATATGCTTCTGCAGACTATAAGTGCCAATTTCTCTCATATTAAGAGCTCCTGAAGTTTTTGAAGTTATTTACAACTAACAGTAAATATTGATGTTGAAATTAAACTCCACAAAGCAACTCCTAAAAGGTCTTAATGTTGCCAGCTATGATCTTGGTAAGTTAACTGTGTCAGCAGTCAGCAGCCTCAATAGATTCAGAAGTACAATGATGTTGGAACTTCTCTTAGCATCCCATTTCTTTCTTGCATATAGTCAACACAACAGGAGGGCAATTAAATGCTAGAAAAGATGTCCAGATGCTACTGAACTGCTCTGAAAATATAATTTATTTACTGCTTTTATTTCTGCTCTTTATATGGATTATATTAAATATGTCTCTCTCTTTGCAGTTGTCTGCTCTTAGTATCTGCTGATGGTTTAGTATGAATATACTTATTTACATTAAAATAGGTGTATTTCTTGAACAACTTTATAAATTAAAGGTATGGGGATAACCTCTAGCTTGGGAATTGACATCATTGCTTGGAAATATATTTTTTTATATTTCCATGTCTTCATAAAACCTGAAACAAATGAATTCACATGTTCCAAATTTCTCTCCAATCTCATTGCTCAAGGTATTGGCAGTGATCAAGATATGGTAAGTCATACCCAGCTGTTAAGGTTGGGTTGAGGTCAGAAAACAGACCCTTTACTAGCCAAAAGAAGCAGTGGATTGAAGGGCAAAGCCAAGAATATTGTGTAATCATACTGGAAGCAGTATGACAGGAGGGACCACAAAGTGAGGACCCAAACTAAATATGTTGGAGACTGGAATTATGTAAATTCTCTCCAACAAAATCCTTAGAAAACCAAAGCCTTGAAAAGACCAGAGCTTTGATAATTTGCTTTAATCAAAAGCAACTGGTAAGATCTTCACACAGGTAACACCAGTCAGATTCACAACAACACACACACGGCATTGTGGGAAGCTGACTTTGGGGACAACTATCTTGACTCTGAAAGGAATGTCTGAGATTGCAATATCTTGACTTGTCAACAAGGAATATCCAAGGTGAGAGTGTCTGGCTGTTGATTTCTTGCAAAAAAAAATTCAAGAGCTGTGTCAGTAGAAATTGTCTCTGGGAAATGTAAATCTTTATTGCAACTTCTGCTGGGATACAAAGGTTTCATTTGTTTCTCATCATTCCAGTCCACAAGACCTATATCTTGGCAATACAGCCATATTCAGTCTGCAGTGTCACATTCCTCAGCTGGAGAAAGCTGAAAAGCTGATGATGAACAAAAAAACCACAGGCACTCATTTTGAAATAGCAGGGAAGAAGTTTGTTCTTGGAGGCAGCACAACATATCTTCTCACTGTAAAACTATACAGACATGATACAAGGACTTGCAGAAGTTTGCTACAGTAGGATTGCTTATTACCCTCCTTCACTGGTTTGCCATCTTTTCCACATTATGCCAGTGGCAGTAAAACACTGAGTGGATGTCCAGGCTTAACTGACATTAGCATGAACGTAATGTCACTGAAATCAACTCCACCAGGGCATCTAATTGCATCTTAGGAGCTCTGTTACTGATGTGGAAAGGGTCTTATCAGAAATGTGTTTCTGATAATACTTCGAGAGAAGATGAACACAAAGGAAGAGGCAGCCTTGAATGGAAGGAGCCCTACAAGTTAAGCTGTTCAGGTTCCCAGCACACAGGTTATATGACACATGAACTGGCACAGGGACTCTTCTGAGGCAAAGCAAACCTGATTGCAGCTAAGCACATTGTGCTGCCCAAAGCCCAGATACCCTCTTTTTAAGGAAGATGCTCAGATGTGAAGGCTGTTGGCAGGAAAGTTTTTTCTTTCCTGCAGTTTTTTCTTCCCTTCCCCAGGATACACCTATATTCCTGTCTTGATGGATCTGCAGAACTTCTGCCAGCCCTGCAATTCAGACCATACAGTGAAAACCACAACGAAACAACCTCCACCATGGTGGAGAATTTCTGCACTGAGATACAGTCATTGTCTCAGTAAGGATGGGTATCATTGAACTGCTTTCCTGGGCTCTTTATCTGTATATCTGTAGGGGAATTGTGCATACAATACCTCAGCTCTGCCTGTGTTCCAAGACTGAACGTTGAAAAGCAGCTGCTTAGGGCCCAATGGCAATTGTTACATTTAGTAACATTTAGGTGCATTTAGTTACATTTAGTAACTGCGCTCTTCACAGGTGCTGGCTTCACTTGGAAAGTTCCCCATTGCTTAACATTGTTAAACTCTCATTTCATTTCCAATCTCTCATGGAAAGGATCATCTGACATCTTTCTTTTTCAGATCAGGGACTAGTTTGAAGGTCTCACATGAAGACTGATTCTCTCCACAGGCCTAACTAAATTTGTGACCAGACAGCAGTGGCATTTAGTCTTCTTCAAAAGGAGAATGTGGCGGGGTTTGGGTTTGGATTTTGGGGTTTGGGGCTTTTGTTTTTTTTCTTTGTTTCTTTTCCCTCTGGAACATGAAATCATATCATATTTTTATTTATATTTCTTTGTTATCTTTCAAAAAACAATGCTATTACTTCCTATTGACAGTGATATGAATTTGATTGCAGCTTCAGCTGCAAAATAGTTATTTGAATGCAAATAGATGTGAAATACAACTGGTGTTTGACATTTTCTAACTGATAATGTTAGAAACTGTTCTAACATTTTCTAACACAAGCTATTCTGGTGTAGATGCTTCTAGTATGTGCTCTCAGAATTGCACTCTTCTGTGTAAAATATCACTATAAACATGATCAGAATCTCTGACTATGGTGATTTCCACTCCTAGATCATCACCCCAACAATTAAACCAAAAACCTTCTAGGTCTCTTTCTCTTGCTCAGGGTCCACAAATATGTTTCACTTCATAGCAAAGTTTAAAGAATTTCTCTCTGAGGATACTCAACAATCCAGGGGAGATGGCATTTGCCCAAATAAGCAGAGGTCTGAAAACTGCTCTGAATTACAGTAAATTTGCACTTTGGCCTTCCACCTTATCTCTACTTCATTGAACCTTTTCGGAGTACTGCTTAAGTAATAGATTTCATCTACATTTATATATATGGTACTTACCTTTTCATAATCTTTTACCTCTTCATTCCCCTCTCTACAGAAAATATTCCCTTGACTACATTTCCATCAGCAAACAAGCCTTTATACTGTTATTAATCTTGTCATGTAGAACTTCACTTCTTACTTGAGGTTCCCATGTGTGCAGTAAAAATAAATCCCAAAATATGTTTTTTATTTATTTACAAACACACATTTACACACATAAACAGATTCAGAGACATACATTTTTTTGCAATCAAAGTTTCATGGTTGCATCTTAAACAAAAAATGTATAAAAATATACCCAAATTAACCCTTTTAATTGATGACAATTAAATTATTTTCACAATGGGCAAAATACAACTCACCAAGAGGGAAAGGGTTGCCTCAAAATTTAGGACTTTTTTGTTTTGTTATAAAAAAGGTGTATAGATGTGATAACATTTTTTAAACTGTGAAATATATATATATTTTATCTGTCATACAATTTTTTTCTGAGGAAGCTGTGTGGCAATGACAATTTTAACTCTGTGAAAAAGTGCTTTTATCATTTGGTACTCTGATATTTCAGAAAGGGAGAATAATCTGTATTTATATTCCTGATTTTCTCCAGCCAAAGGTCCTGCTTTCAAATTCAATATATGACCAGCCTAACCAAAGAAATCCCATGGGATTTACACCTGAAAGTGGATTAGTACTTTGGCTGATTTTCTAACAAATGCACAATGAATAAGACTGAATGAAGCTTTCCTTTGCAGTTCTGGGAAGGGAGTTGGGAAGCCATGGGGAGAGTAGGAGAGTAAAGACCACAGACTCTGTGTTTGGAATTCCTTTTTCACCACCAAGTACAGCAACAGGGGAAAAGATTTTAAATGCCTGTGAGCACAAACTGTCAGGTATGGGAGACAGAAGATCCTTTTGCTCATATCTTCCACAGTAAAATGCCTGTTATCTCTTTCCCATAGCTGTGAATGTCAAGTTTGATCATTAATACATTATCTTGAGAGAAATAATCTAACCTCAATCCTTAAAACTTTGTGCTTACCCTGTGCACATTTTCCTAATGCTGTCTCAATATACTAACCCTGCCTCACTGTGTTTAATAAAATACACTAATTAAATCAGCTCTTCTGACAGAAACATTAAGAATCAATCAAGAGTCATTTGATTTTTCTTATATTAACATACCATTTTCTCATATAATTTCTTGAAGCAGAATTTCTAAAGAGTTTTCATTTACTTTGAAATCATGATTAAAATATTTCACTTACAGGAGTATTCTGCTATTCATTTGTTGATGGGTCTTCAAGGATATTCTGGATAAGGGTAAGTGTTTATACCAATAACATAGATGTCAAAATACAGCCAGAAATGATCATGTATTAATTCATGTTATAGGAAGTATAATCTGTTATAATTAAGGCTGTATAATGTTTTCCATTAAACATCATGATTTACATATCTTGGTCAGACTTCAAGTTTTTGGGTTAAAACTGTCCGTGCTGAGTGTCTGCCTTAGGCTGATTTTTTCTCAGTGTCTTCAAAACCAGATCAGTCATTTCTCAAAACAAAATTAGGAAACGGATCCTTCAGTTTAGACAATTTTAGATATGTTTTGAAACAAAAAATAGACATATGCTTTGGAAAGGACTCAACTATGCTTCAGAAGGTCACGGGAGCATAAATCTAGCACTCTAGCAATTTTTATCTCTATTAAACAGGTAAATATATGAAAATATCTTCCTCAAAATTTGGTCTCCTAGTTGGAGTCCAGCCCACTGATGTGCAATTGAAATCCTTCATGTAAGAGATTAGGAAAAAAGTGCCTGCCTGGCTGGTGGTAGACTATACTGAAGAAGTCTTCATCAGTTCCCTGGTGAGTGGCACTTTCCATTTCAACATAGGATATTACATTGACAAATTGTATTCTTATGAGTCACCAATAATAGTGAAAATTTCTTCTATTTTCTCTGTAGAAAATACATTCCATTAAGTGATGAAATTTTCAGGGTCACTCTTCAGAAATCTCTTGCCTTATCTCAAGATATAGGTATGATTTGCACTACACAAAGGTAAATCACAAAATGTTTGAATATCTGTCAATTAATACAGCAGAAAATTCTGTCATAAATTAAAAAATAATAAAAAAAAAGAAGGAATACAGAAATTCAAAACACCCCATATGCCAGTTGTTGAATCCATCAATAGCTTGACAAAACAACTACTACTACATTTAGCTGACATCAGGAGATTCAAAACATGCCATGAAAGCACAACAATCTTAGTAAAGCAAGGAATGCAATATTATTTTTTATGCAGCATTAACTCAGGAATATACTCATATCTGACTTTCTTCTACAAAAGCATGTCAATGAGCTAGAAAACATGCAAAAGTTGAGAGAGGTTAACATGGTGCACTCACAGTGAATTCCAGTTTATTAAACAAAACTTTCTAGTCTCTTCTATCTTATGTTGCAGAAGAACTTCATGAAACTTAAGTTTGTTGCTAACTGCTAATTTTCTTTACAGATACTGCCAATGAAGGTAATAGACAAAATACCTATTTTCAGGAAGCTACAGAATCAAATGGTTTTAAAAACCCATTTACTATGAAATTATCTAATGGTGTTCAGCTAAGTTTAATATTTCTGTCTTAGGAGTCTTAGATTGGTGGTCATTAATTTTACTGTAAATGCTCATTTAAAATACCTCAAACAAATAAGGGTGGGGATGAAGGGTGTTTGTGTGCTCAGGAAGCTGGGGACTTAAACTTAGGTTTACAGAAGAAATTCAGCTTAGGTATCAATGGGTTAATGCAGTCACCAACAAGGAAGTCACTAAAGCTCCATCAGATGTGCCCAAAGAGATGGTGAATGTTACATGAGGAAACTTAATGCATAGGTTGAGTCTTGCACCAAATGACCCAGAAGCTCTCTCCAACTATAAGCTCTATGAACTGTGAAAATTTTAATAAGTGGTGGCACTTGTGGAATTCTTTCCTGCCATGAAGGATAAATTATTATATAAAGGTTGTCACACGCGATACATCATCTACAAATTTTTTGAGTTCCTACTGCAGCTGCCATTCAGGGAAAAAATCCCACCAAACCAACAAAGAACACTTCCCTTAAAATACATGAAAAAAACATAGAGCTACTTGGCATCACAGAAATTCATCCTGAGGCTCTCTACGAGTACCATTGTCTTTGTCATACTTGCCACTGGTGATGTGAACATCCACAGGACACCAAAAAAAAAATGGCTTGTGAAAGAAAAGCCATTCTCTGGCTTCCACAAAAGTTAAGTGGAAAAGTAAATATTCCAGGCAAGATTTGCTTCATTCTACTTACTAAAAGGTAATAAAATGAGGACTGGGTTAACACAGAGATTTTGGTCCATTTCTCATAACTGAAAAAAGTGAAGGAGATGGTGTAATCCAGATGAAAAGTCCTTGAATTCAGCAATATTTTAAAAATGCCAACACATTTATCATATATTTTCTAACAGAGTCTTAAGGATGGAACAGAATTCAGAGGCTGCATCCACTAATGTTTCAGCTCATTCATTCCCAGTCTTGCCCTCCTACCCCACCATCAACCCTATACCATGTATTTTGCAGGAAGACTACAACACAGACAAATATTGAATCAGTCTTTAATATTTTCTCTGTTAAATATTATCTTAACTAAAGAAAGAACAAGGAATTGCATACTTGATACCCATGTAAGATTTCTCAGGAGCTGTACCGAAATGAAAGTTCCTACCTGACCTTTACACTGTTATTGCAACTCCTGGTCACACATGCTCACATCATAGTGACAGAGCATTCATTACAGTCATTGTTTCTGTAATGTAATTTTCCAAATTCATTAAGAATAAGATAATGCATAACTGATGTCTGACAAAAGGTCAGGCTTGTTATACTAGAGAGAAGCAACAAAGTTTGTAATGGTTTTTCAGCATTTAATAAAATATGATTTATCTATTGCTCTATTATTATAGATTTTATCTATCATTAAACTACACTGATAATGTGGAAAATATTCTTTAAAATATGCTTTGTCTTAACAAACTCCTTCAGCAGCAGAAGAATTATATGAGTGTCAACAATTTAATTAATCTCTACATGCACATATAGTCAACATTGTATATAATATATAATTGTATATATTATGTATTATATAGTATGCAATATGATATGTATATATAATTTTGCTCAAATTAGTGATTAAGTTTCCAATACTTAAAGAAAAGGAAGATGTTCTTCCAAAATTATGATCATAATCATTCTGAATGCTATCCATAATTGTTGGTTTTTTTGTACAGCATGTGCTACGGATGAGTCATAAGCAAATCTGAGTTACTGACATATATTCTTCACTTTTCTGGGCAGTTGCTTTTTTATAACATTTGTAATTTTTTGTTACTAAAAAAAACAATTTGAATTGAGAAAAAGTCAAAATTTGGTAGGATATTCTATTTTTAAACTGACAAGGTTAAAGCTATATCTTTTTGCTCACATAAAAGTAGTATGAGAAGCATATATTGTCTTCTTTGTTATTAAAGGAAACAGCACAGCTCAATATTTTCTGATGACTGAAACTGAAAGATAAAACAAAATAATGTATTTAAAGCTCATGTTTAGCTTTAATGTTCTACAGCCATCAGTGGACACTATACTGTCAATATTGCTGTCATAAATTTAGTCTCTGAAGGTCATTATTTATGCAAAAAAATAATTGCACTGAGAAGCAAATTTCAGTCTTCTTTTAATTACTGTTAAGCATTTTTAATACTGTTTGGTGTAGCTGTAAGAGCTACAAAATAAAATATGTATAACAATTATTTGATTTTGATTGGTAGCAGTAGTTCAAAGTAGTATTAATGGAAAATCCGCAAAAGTAGCAGAGTGTTTTTATCTTTGAATAAGTACTTATAAAATGCTCCAGCAAAACAAACCAGCCAGTAAAACCACAACAATGCAAGGGTATAATCTGGAATGTCACCATTTATATCAGAAATGCAGTTGGCAAGCCATCTCAAATTGTCCTTATTTCTTTTAATTTCATTCATTCATGTTTTGTCACTCCTATTTCTCATGAATTTAACTGAGGTTTTGTCTTTTTTCTCTACTATCTCTACTCAAAAGAAACAATTTCTTATTTTTCTTTTTCTTTCTGAATATTTCTTCTATTCTCTGGCTCTCTCACTCTTTGTATTCCTCTTGTTTCACATCTCTGTCATTCCATTGCCCTCTAACACTTTTCACTATCTTGTTATGCACACACAGAATACCCACACAGACATTTCAGGATTGTTGTCATAAGTTGTCGAGTTATCCTTTACTATATCCAGAGTGCAAGCACTCATGGTAAGCCATTTTAAATTCCTTCTTGAAAGAACATAATCCAAACATGCATTGGCTATAATTGTGAGCCAATAGGCAAGAAATCTTCATCATTTATTCTACAATGTCATCATATGGTATATCTCTCTCCATTAACTAATGTACCTGGCAGGAAATGCCAAGCTCCTTTTTCCATCTCTAATTATGTAATTCACTAATCTGTATATGAACCATACTTTAATTTATACCCAATATATATTTTATCCTCTGCATAATATGACACAATTGCCCTCTCATATTTCTAGTGGTACATAACAAACAGCCTTCATGATAGGAAAATTATATCCTGGGTTTACAGCTTCTATTAGATTACGTAGCAACTAGTAATGTTCAAAAAAGAGTCTTTTTCCCTATAAACCATCTTGGACTCCATGCTTAAAAACACCAGCTGGTTTTACCCACTATTCATCTGTTGGTGGTCAATACATCAGTATAGTTATTGCCATACTGTGAGGTGGAAGACACTGTAAAAAAAAGCATGCCAAATGGATAATAATAGAGCAGAAAAGATGGATAAAGAACAACAGCAAAAAAATATTACCAGATTAAACTGCCTTTTCTAACAGTATCAAATGAGTATTGCACTGCCAGTCATCCACAGCATTCAATCGCCATTTCAGGACTGCTAATCTGCAGGAAAGCAGGATTAAAGTCTTAACATGTGGTAGAATCCATACAAAATGCATTATTTATTTGAAGCAAAGTATGCCAGTATTTCACGTGGTTAAATTAAAACTTGTCATTTGAAAATGAATGCAATACTGAAGAAGAAAATGTAGCAGAGAATGAAGCCTTATTGCAAAATCTTATGACATGAAGAATTTTTTCCACAGAGCTAAGCAGTCATCTTTTTAATGGCACAAGGACATTTAAATTTGTCTAAACTATATTAATGGAATTGATACGTTATTTAAGCTAAAAAAAAAGAAAATTCAATTTTTTCTTAAGTAATAATGTTTTCTGGATCTCTGCCAACTTTGTGTTTCTTAAAGTATTTTTAGGCTTCAAAGAAAGGTTGCTATGTATCTGTTGCTAGCTATTTTCTGTGAACTATGACCTACAGAAGACCTGGGCAATCTGCAGTCCACCAATATAATCCTCTTCCTCTTTCTCTTCCTCTTCCAAGTTTCTTACTGAGAAATAACCTTCTCTTCTGGCTATTTGGTTGGCTAGATGAGCTACTACAGTCACACACAGGCTAATCGCAGGTTTTGGTTTTTTTTTCCTTATATGTGTCCGGTTCTGTGAGTAACATTCTTTAACACAGGGGTATGTGCTATAAAATTCTATGTTGCTCACATGATTCATATATGTGGATGGTATGGTCACTCCAGCCATATCCAGTTTAGAGAAAAATAAATGACATGCTGTCTTCTTTAAATTCTAAATAAAGCAGAAAATAACGCACATACAAATACTATTTAAAAATTCCTCAAGTTACAGGTTTTATCTTGCCATTCTAATCTGTTCAAGTCCTGTTCTGTCAGGAAATATAGGGACAGAAATGTAATGATTTTCCTGCATCATTTTTGAATCGTAAATAATGTAACATCAAATGTATAAGCCAGTGTTCAATTTTATATTTTATTTTATAAGAAAAAATAAGTAATTATATCATTGATCTGTTTTCAAATTCTCTCTAAATTGTCCTTTTCCACACATGGTCTTTATAAAATTCTTCAAAATATAGGTGTTTTCATGTCTTTTTGCATTTGTTTCAAGTAAAAAAAAAAAAAAAAAAAAAGCAATTATATATATTATGTGTTTGTTCAATTTTACTTGGAAAAAAAAAAGACTTGCAGTCATAAACTCATATGACCCCATTTGAACACTGAACATTTGAAAATCAACTTTTCATGCAAAATAGACAGAATATTTTAAACTGCTGAAAGCATGAAATATATTGCTCCATTGCTATCATTATTTTAGATAAGATACAGGGCAAGAACAACAGTATATTGTGTACTAAGCTTTAATTTTCACTTAGATTAAAAATTTAAAAGAACAGCAATTCATAGGTTTAAAAATATAAATTGGCAGGTTTTTAACTACAAGTTGTAAATCTGTCTAAATTTTAAAACTTGTACAAATAAGAATTTCTGGCTGTAAATCCATGTTATCAGTGATTCTTGGAACCTGGATAAGAAATTCAGTTTCTACTTATGTGCTCACTGAGTGCAATCCAGCTGAGTTGGATTCATTAGTGCTATAATTCAATAAGTTATATTCCTTCTTGAAGGAATCTTATTGAAGCCATAATAAAATTTCAGAGAGACATTTGAACCCTGTATACTTTGTATACTATATACTATACTTTGTATACTATATACAAAGTCTTTGTGAATTTGAACAATTACGTAATTATAAATATCTTTAAATAAATGCAGTTTTCTCTGATTCTATTTCATTCCTGGTCAGAACCTTGGCTGGTTGTCAATTGTAACATAACCATATAAAGTTAACTTTTATTTCCCACTGATAGTGCTAAAATATAATCAAGATATTTTTTAGAAATCTGGTAGAAGTATTTTCTCCCAGGCAGAATATTTTTTTCCAGGCTTCAGCCCGAAGAAGGTTTTTCATGGCAGATTTCTCAAAACAGAAATTTCTAAGAGAACTGCTGACACAACCTTCACTCCTACATAGTAGTGTGAACTTGCCACTGTAATAATTAAGCAATTAGGCATGACAGAGAGCCTGAGTTTCCTGAGATAATCACACCCCTAGGGTATTAGAAATCATGATCCAGAGATAAGTGGTTTTAATTCCCCAAGGGTGTGATTATCTTATGATAACCACACCCCCTGGAGGAAATTTATAAGTCACATAAAAATCTTCACTATAATGTAAAAAGTGCTGGTATTGCAAGAAAAAGTCTGGATATAGAGAGTGCTATGTGGCTTCCTCAAATTAAGGAAGAATTGCAATACACAACAGTAATTCATACAATTACCCATCAGTCCAACCAATTTTACTGGAAAGCATATCTAAGAACTTGGGGTAGGGCAACCTGGATATATGCACAAACTGGGGAATGGGAAGTTGAAAAACAGTGTCATGGAAAGGGACCTGGGGGCCCTGGTGAGTTGAACATGAGCCAGCAGTGCCCTGGCAGCCAGGAGGGCCAAGGGTATCCTGGGGGACATCAGGCACAGCCTCTCCAGCCGGGTAAGGGAGGGGATTGTCCTGATCTGCTCTGCACTGGGGCAGCCTCACCTTGAGTGCTGAGGGCAGTTTTGGCTCCCACAATATAAGACATAAAACTATTAGAGAATGTCCAAAAAAGGTCATGAAGATGGTGAAGGGCCTTTTAGGGAAGCCATATGAAGGGGGGATGAGGGTATTTGGTTTGTTCAGCCTGGAGAAGCCTGAACTGTGATGAGGTCTCCCCTCATCATAGTTTGGAACCTCCTTGTGAGGGGAAGAGGAGGGGCAGCATTGATCTCTTCCTCTGCAGTGACCAGTGACAGGAAGGAACTCAAGGAAACAGCCTGAAATTGTGTCAGGAGAGGTTTCAGTTGGATATTAGGAAAAGATTCTGCTTGTGTTTGGGCATTGGAACAGGCTCTCCAGAGAAGTGGCCCCAGCACAAAGCCTGATAGGATTCAAAAAGCATTTGGATGATGTTCTCAGGCACATCGTGTGACTCTTCAGAATGGTGCTATGCAGGGCCAGGAGTTGGACTTGATGATCTATGTGGGTCCCTTTCAACTCAGCGTATTCTGTAACTTATTGTAGTCTTTCTCCAGCATCTAATGTAGCAAATACTGCTTTGAAACTTTTGAGATTATCTCAAAACTAGAAATGTAATCTCTATTTGAGACTGCTTTACTTCCAGGTTATAACAAGAATGGCCTCCTAAAATGTTATTTGTAATTCCATCATGAAATGCATGCACTGCACAAGGTAGCAAATAATATATCATCTCATACTTACTTCTGAAAGTCATATTGGATGCTCAGGAGTGATGCTGAGCTGCAAAGGGAATAAATTCCTTTTCATAAGTTGATTTCAAGCAAAATTGAAAAATACAGTAACTTGAAGTCCTACAGTTGTCAGATCTAAAATAGCCTCATCTGTTATTCACCTTGACTTCTCCCTTTGTTAGTATAATTTGAAAACAAAGGTTGCCTACCCTTTCTGTTGTGAAAGTCACAACGCTTATTTGTAAAAGACCCCTGATGTTGACACTGCTCCCTCTTACTTCCCCTGAAATGGCATTCAATGTTTGTGAACACTGATGTTTGGTTAATCAAATCAAGATATTTTGGAAATTACTTCTGCACAGTTCCAAATGTGCTTACACTGACTGATATATATAAGTTCTTTGGCTTACAGAAGCCTTAGACACATAGATCCTGATGGCACCTGTAGTGCATTATGCATTAATGTTTCTTCTGTTTTACATTACACTTCTACACAATAAAATGTTGTGTACAGTTATTCCACCATTACATCAAGATAATGAAAATATCATATACACATAATTAGTAAGCAGGTACTTTTTCTTTGTAATATTTAGCATTAAGGTGTTGACATTCCAAAGACTTAAAACAATTAACTGAAAAGTTTTGGGTATTGGTCAGGTTCAGCTTCATTTTCTTGTTTCACCATTGTAATTTGATACAAAAAAAGTCTCCTGCAAGGAAGATTTTTACGCTTGTAGACATTCTCAAAGTTTGCTGTCCTGTATTTATTGCAGAGGCCAATATTGGTACAAGCCTGGACTGCAGTGATTATGCCTCGGTGAATTTCACTATCTTAAGGGATATAGGCCAAGGAAAAAGTAAAGTCAAGACCTTAAACCTTGGGAAAGTAGTCTTTCAGTTGCTTAAGGAACTGGTGGACAGGACAGATGTTCTGCCAAACTACCTTCAGGAATAAAGGTGCAGAAGGGATCTGTCAGATGTTTAAAGACATTTTTCTTAGAGCACAAGACCTTTGCAAGAAATCAGGCAAGAACAATTGGAGACCAGCATAGATAAATAAAGATCTTTTGGTTAAGCTGAAACACAAGGTGAAAAAGGATAGTCACTAGAAGCAGGGACACACTTTCTTGGAAGATGTATGTTGGGAGTGTGGCCATGAGACTGGGACAGCTAAGGGACAAATCTAGCCATAACTAAATTTGGCAGGGGATGTGAAAAGTATAAAATGCTTCATACAGGTACATTAGTCAGAAAAGGAAGACAAAAGAAATAGTATCTCCATAAAACAGAGAATCTGATGACAGTTGACATGGGGAAGACTGAAGTATTCAACTTTTTTTTTCACTGGAAATTGCTCTTCTTGTATTTCTTGGAACCTTCAATCTTAGGGCAGAGACTGGAGTAAAGAAGTCCAGTCCCTCTCATCATAGGAGAAAATCAGGTTCAAGTAACCTGATGTGATCCACTGATAAAAGAAGTAGAATAAGATAAAGACAGTTTAATATGTAAAGCAAAAGCCACATGTGCAAGCAAAGGAAGGAATTAATTGTCCCATGGGCAGGCAGGTGTTCAGGAAAGCAGGGCTCCATCAGGCATAATGGTGACTTCAGAAAGCAAGGTCTTCACTCCAAACATCCTTCTCCAAACATTCTTCTTCACACAGTTTTTCATTCATTACCATATTCATGACCATCATATGGTCACATGCAGTATCCCTTGGGTCATTTGGGGTCACCTGTCAGAGCTGTGTCTTCTCCCAAAATCCTTGTACGACCCCAGCTTCATCACTATTATATGAGTAAGAAACAGTGCGTCCCTGAATTATCAACATTGTTTCCATCACAAATCCAAAACTAAGCCTCATGCTAGCTATTGTGAAGAAAATTAACTCTATCCCAGCTCACACTAGCACATCATTATGCAATATGGAAAATGAAAGGGCACAGAACACACTGGCCAGTTTTCCCAAGACATTACAGAGTTCATCAGAGTTCTAAAGTCTTTTAATACCAGTTTATTCGGGGGGTTGTTTGTTTGTTTGTTTGTTTGTTTGTATTTTGTTGTCAACATTATGTCCACTTACGTTCTTGCTGAGTTAGAATACAGGATTTATTATGATATCTAAGACCATAGTTATTTACAAGCAGAACTGAAAACTCTGTAATAGATTTATGTGTTCTTAATGGCATTAAAAATCCAGGGATTTTTAATCAGATCATCAAGGAAATTAATATTTTTGTAGAGTTAAGACAAATATATAGCATAGCTAGATTACTATGCTGTAGTACCTAGACTACATCCTAGACTACCTCTTACTTACCACTTCATACAAATAAAATCAGTATATCTGGACATTATTATTGATTTGGGAAGCCATAGCTCTGCATATTTTCTGTGTAGCTTTGGTTGCTCATGTACATTCTATAAACCTCAGGATTTAGAAATTGGAATGGAAAGGACCTCTTCAAAACATCTAAGAATTTCCAATTACCATACAACTCCATTTTGGACTCCTTTTTGCAATAGAAGAGCATAGAAAAAAAAAGAAAATAGGATTCCCTTTTAATTTTAGGAAAAAAAAATAAGTATTCATTTAAAGTTGATCAGCTCTTAGGCAAAGATTTGTACTCATTAAATAAAGTTATTCTTTATTAATGGATTTATAACAACATTATACTGTTATTTGTAGATGGGATAAATTTTCTGAGCTGTAGGATATGTTTTTAACTCTCTTATTACACCATGTCTTACGCTACAACTTTCTTTGCATCACCTTGTAAAACTTGTACAGAAAAGTACAAGTCAATGTCACTGCCAAGAAGAGAAAAGACAGCAAGCTGAGTGATGATAAAATGAAACTCTAAATCAAAATTCATTTAGACCTGTAGAAGCAATGCAAGCTGATCAACTTGGCAGTCAGTCAGCATTTTTGTAGAAAAACAGACATGTTTTAGTAGAAAGGCAGGAATCATTTTCATATTAGTAGTTAAACAGAACAGCTTTGTGGAGTTCTGAAGTGATCAAAATAGTGGTAAAGGAAATACTTTAGGAAATAAACGTAAAACTTTTCATAATTTTTCATGCATATTCTCTGGCAAATTGAAGAATTATCTACTAATTTTACTTATACACAGAGCTCATGCACATTTAGCTCTCTCATTTCTCACTATACATGTCACTATAAGGTCGTTCCTGTTCCCAGTGGATATGGCATATATTTAATTAAATTTGAAGTTTTTCTTGTGCTGTTTTTTGTCTGGTTTTGGTTTGTTGGTTTTTCAGTTTTTCTTAGAGGTGGTCAGCCAGATTTCACATCCAGGGTTTATCTAAATCTTTCTTACTTTCTGAACTAAAACTGTTGGGTTGCATACTTTCCTATCCATCAACTCAACTGTAAATCCCAAGCAGATTTTCTATTGCTTCTAATGTATCTTGTGCTTTCCTCTTAGCAATATAGTAGTGATCCTTACAGATTTTAATAAAGCAAAGATAGGAAAATTAAGTTGCTTTTTGTTTTTTGTCTTTTGAATTAATTTTTTCTATCTAAACTGAAAAGACTTTTTTAAAATATGGAAATTGTTGTGGGTAACAGACTTTGGCTAAAATGTAAGAGAAAGATATGGAAATAACATTACAAGCCAACAAGGAAAAAAAATCTTTTGATCAGCTGTATATTTTATTTAAGCTTTGGAAGCCAAGGGTGGGTGAAGGACAAATGATGGATAAATTTTAGAATTTTGGAGACAGCTATATTTTAGAAGAATTTTTGTTTAACCTTCAGTATAACCTGCCAGATATCTGAAACTAGAAGGAATTAACAAAGGAAGAGATGTCTACAAATTTTTATCATATTGAAATTTATTAAATTGAAATAGAAGTAACTCATTATGCTCAAGAAATGGAACAAATGATCATTAATTTGGACTTTTTTCAGAATGATCATTCTTCACTTAATGAATACAATGTTTGCTTAGTTCACAAAACTCTCAAAGAAAATTCAAGATATGATCAAAACATAGCCTTGCTTTGAGCTCCCCTTCCTTCTCTTTCCTGCTTCCTACACTGCACTGCATGAATGATAGACTTATTAAATAAAGTCCATCTCAACTTCATATACCTCTCAATGAAACGAAATCAAATGTTCAAATTCTGTTCAAATCAGGATGTTTTTTACCATCCCTTCTGAAAGGTGCATGAAGCCTTCAAATAAAATGGGTATAAGGATTTTTTTTTTAATAAATACTGTCAATGTTTTCATTGTGCAATATATTTTATATTCACAGGAAGTCCCCCATCCCCGTCCCCCCCCCCCCCCCCCCCCCAATATAAAGAAGAATTTCTTTATTGTGTGGGTGACCATGCACTAAAACAGATTGCCCAGAGAGGTTATAGGTTTTCCCTCATTGGAGATATCCAAGATCCATACAGACACAATCCTGGGCCATGTGCTCTGGATGACCCTGCTTGAGCAGGGAGATTGGACTAGATTTCCAGTGTGGTCCCTTCCAACCTCACCCATTCTGTGATTCTGTAATGCTGTGATAATTTATCATAATGGGTTTAATAATTTCAATAAATAGGTGTTTCTAAAGATAAAAAGAACACTATTGAAATGACTAAACTAATTCTTAAATCAGTAGATTAAAAATTCAACATTTATAGTGCCTTTTTGGAAAGGTTACCACAAATATAATTTCTTAACTGTCCATTCAATATAAGCCTCTGATTTTCAAGAGGCTGAGAACTGACATACTGAATTGTCCAAACATAAATTGATCAGTTTGATGCCACTTTACTAAAAGCAGAATCATTCTACAAACTAAAAATCACAAATGACAACTTTGACAACTTTGATGGCTTCCTAAACCTCATATGATGATGACTTTAAATTTATTCCTGAAGACTAGTAATGTTGGAAAAAAAAAAAAAAACAGACTCAAGCAAACAACCATAAAAAGCACCATCAAAAATCCCAAACCAACTATAAAAATTTTTAACTTTGTATTATATATCTTCTAGACATCTAAAGACATGATTGACATTTTAGCTTTGCACAAATTTCTGGAGTTGCTGCCAGTATTATGCTTTTCATTTCTGGCATGGCAACCAAAGTCTGATTTCATACCATATGGAGTCAGAGTAACTTTAGCACAACTCCAGTATTCCTAGATGCTCCAGTGATTGGCAAGATTTCTTTCGTGGTTTTGGAATTAGTTTAAATTTACTAATAAAAATATTAAGAGTGAGTTTGGTTTGATTTGTAGAGCCTCTTTCTGACCTTCCACAGCTAAATGGAGATGCCAAACTTTAGGCTGACACATTTAACCTCTAAAACCCAGCATAATATAAGAATTCACAATGTAACATTGAACAAGGTACTATTCTGCAAATGGCTGTTGGCTTTTGGAGGATGTAGCTCAGGGATCCTGCAGTCTGTTTGCTTCCTGTACTGGATATAGGTCATGCAATGCTGCATTACACTGCAGAAACACTGTACTGTTGCTTTCCCTTCAGTGTGAAGGGATTTGTCTCCTCCAGAAGATTTATTCCAGTGTTTACATTCGCTGTCATTAAAACTTGGGAAGGTATGTCCACAGTGAACAACTGTGACACTACAGCGAGTGCAGAATTTATAAGAAAAAATAATTTGATGGTTAACCCATTTCAGAAGCAAAGCATCCCTCTGGTAAATGTTGGTCTGTTCTGTGGCTGTGTCTGCCTAGCACTAGAAACTGATTATATGTTGCAGATAGTGACACAAATATCATGGAAATCCTGGACATCAGTTTAAGCTGACTGGTTTTCTTCACTGAGAATTGGCCCTTCCCAGAATATCCAAGCACTTCTATATAAAAGCACAAAATCTTCTTTGTGCGCTGCTGATCTCGCATATATCAAAGTCAACAAGAAAATGCTGACACTGCTGAAATCTCTTAAACTTCCATAATTCTGGAGATTCATGTCATATCCATATGAACAAATATATGTATTTAATACATTTCTCATTATTTTGAAAGCAGTACACAAAAAAAGTTATTTTCTATAATAAAGAAATATAAACTATTATTTAATTAATTGCATACTTTGTTTTATTATTTGCATGATATTATTAGACCTGGATTTTACCAGTCCTCAACAATCTCTTGGTTCTTCTCTTCTTATTATTCCCGCTTTCCCTTTAGTTATCTTTTCCTCTCTTCACATCACACTTTGTCCAAAAAATATTTTGGTTCCATTCAAACTTATTTTGCATTAAGTTGTGTCTTATCAAGTTGTTTTATTAAATCACTTTACCATTTACAGAAAAATCGATGACTTTCTAGGCCAGATTTCTACAGTCAAATCTGTCAAAGACCAATATTTATTTTCAGGTCTCTTTCAGTGAACTGAAATTCTGGCTGAGTGTGTCATTAGGAAGAATTAAAACAACAGAGATTTTCTATATAGTAGCAGGGTGTTTTAAACTCCCTTACTGGGAGCCTACCAATTTATTTGCATGAGTTTATATCAAATGGGATAATATTGGCTCTAAGATAGGGATATTTAAGTGTAAACTCAGAACAATCAGAATCAGTAATGTCTGGCAAAATGTTTCAAGGAAAACCAAATTTTAAAATGTATTTATTAATATAATATTTGATTCATTAATTTTTATGTCATTGCTCTGGCACATGTGGGTAGTTAA
Organism: Vidua macroura; assembly: GCF_024509145.1. Classification (NCBI taxonomy): domain Eukaryota; kingdom Metazoa; phylum Chordata; class Aves; order Passeriformes; family Viduidae; genus Vidua; species Vidua macroura. Next base: position 64,218,180 of record NC_071611.1, read on the forward strand.
GCCCAGACATAAATATAAACTATGATCAACTAAACACAGTGTACTTCTAGGTTTTAAGAATCACTTTCTGATTCAAGGACTACAGAAGAAAATACGAGAAAGGAAAAAAAGGAAAAAGGAAGTACTTGTAGAATGAGAGTAGAGCACAAGTTATATTTGCATATAGCTCTTCAAAGAAGTATTAGTGTCTCTGTTTTTTGATTGTGCTTTTATGTCTGTAAAGGTATCAGAATCCATAAATATTCCTATGATGCGAAGAAGTCCAAGTCAAACCTGAAAAACTCTTTCCAGGGAGCTTATTGCCCCATTTATCCTGCTCAAAATTAATTAAATTACAAGATAACACCAACTTTTTTGTCTCAATTTCTTCTTAGTCTCTACTGCTTTCCTTTGGTATAAGACATAAAGTGGGTGTGGGGTGTGGGATTAGTAATAGGAAAAAATAATCAAGATTAACCAAGCTTTTCTCCATCTCTAATTGTACAGGCTTTGCTAATGAGCTGAAGCTTGACAATAAATTGACTATAGACTCAATTTAAAATACATTCTTCACTTCTGCTTATAAACTGCTGTCTGCCTTAAATTTCTGCAAAGAGGGGTAGCACTGAAAATATACAGCATTTATCTCTAAGTTCAATAGCAAAGGTTGGAAGAAGGATTGTCCAAGGGGAGCTATCAAGAGAACTAGGGAGATAACATCCAAGTAAGTAGAACAGGGAAGTGGTCAGGGAAATACCAGGAATAATATTTAAAGGTCACTAGGAGAATACAGAAGTTAAGTTATACCTGGGTTAAATGTAGGGAAAAGAAAAAAACTATGGAACGTTAGCAAAATGAGACGAGAAAAATAAAAGTAGTGAGAAAGATTAAAGAAAAAGAAAAATAGTTTTAATAAAAATGTCTTACACAAGGTAACTGACACAGTACTTTTTCAAGGTTCAAAAAAGGGGAAACCATTGAAAACTTGAAAATATTGAGCTTCTCTCTTAGTTTGTGGACTCTAGATGCCTCTCTCTCTTTCTGCCACAGCAAATCTATCTGTCCTGGTTTAGGGCAAATTTGGGAGAAAACCTCCAAAAGAGGGCACCCCCAGAAAGCAAAACCACATGGCCCCTACCCCCAGTTGGTTCCGCAAAAATTTCCTTGGGAAGAAGTGGAAAAAAACCTCTTTATTTAAACAGGCAAAGCATTCCCCAACATAAAAAAATGAACAATACCAGATGACAAAATTCATTTGCCGCTCTGAAGAGATGACAAATTCAGAAAATCTCTCCAGTGGGTGGTCGCTCTATTTTCGGTCCCTCTGGCGCTGGGAAAGGCTGCTGCCCAGAGTAGGCCCCAATAGGCCACAAAGTGCAAGCTCTCGGTGTTTCCCCTGGTCCCAGTCTGGAGCAGGTTCAAACAGTTCCAAGAAAAGGGAAAGAAAACCAGTCCAGGGAAAACTTCTCTGCTTCAGCTAGCTGAACTAACTAAAAAGCAAAGGAGGGCCCTGTTCTGCTCAGTCCGTGCCCAGACAACACAGTCCAGTAGAATGTGGAGGAGTGAGTGCAGGCTGGTAACAAATTCCATGCTTCTTCTTCTCCCTGCCTTCGCTCTTGTGATAAATGGATGTGATTCATGCTGAATAAGTTGTACTTATATCAATAATTTGGGAAAATAATTGGAAAAGTATATGTGATTAGTGCTATGAAGCAGATGGGTTTCTTCAAGAATACATGTGGAAAGTAGGATGCAGGAGTTGGATTCAGTCTTGGGAATGGAGGAAGTCAGGAACTGACTCCCAAACCAAAATTGGCATCAACTGAAGTTAGAAGACAACTCCCAGAGCAGGATCGACCTTGAATATGAATAAAATTGGGACCATTCCAGATAGGGAAACTAAAATAGTGGTCTTATCTATGAAATAATAAGGCTCAATTGGAACATAATGCATCAAGCTCAATGTGCATGCGCAACTGTGGCGTTCTGCTGTCTCTCCCAGCTCCAGAGCAGCCGCCATGCCTGGCGGGGCACCGCGGCTCCTCCGATCCTGGTTCCACTGCTGTTCCCGGGCACCGCGTGCTCCGGGAAGGTGGGTCAGCCATTTCTACCGCCATGCGCAGGGGACCTCGATAAAGGGGGTGAAGGAAGGCCCAAATTCCCCGCGGCAGGAGCTGAGAGCATTTTATTGGTGTGCTCCCAATTCCTGAGTTGGACAATATGGCCGTGCAGCCCTGGCTGCATGGGGCTTTTATTGGGGGTGGAGCGAGGGGTGTCACGTGGTCTGGGGAAGCCAATAGGGATGCAGTAGGGGACGGCACCGGGGCCTGGGGTGGTCCCGGGGCTGCGGGGGTGTGGTGTGGAAGGCAGGAGCCAATGGGGAGGCGCCAGCGGCGGCGCCGGGGATCCGGGGCAGTCCCGGCTGTGGGGGAGAGGTAACTTCAGGGAAGGACCCACAGGATGGGGCAGGGGGGATGGGAGCTGGGCCCGCATGGTAAGGCAACCCAGGAACCGGCTACTGCAGGGGGGAAAACCCGGGGGATACATGGGGGTACACAGAATCTGCTAACACACATTAGAACCCCGACCTAAACCCAAAGTCTGAGATGCAACATGCAACCTGCCAGGTCATTCAGAGGACAGCGAGGAAGACCTTCGGCCTTCCTCCAAGAAGACTCCTGAAGAGACAAGAAGACACCATAGCAACAATGGGAACGTGCACTGTGCAGTAGAGCGACGTAGATTTCAAGAATCAAAAATGGGAGGAGATTTATGGGAACTATTGATGAATATATTAGCATACAGTATAAAAGTTGTGCTTGGATTCTTTTGCCCTTTGTACAGGTGGCAAGGTGAGAAGCTCTCCCCGTACCCCAATAAGTTTCACTTATGCTTTATCTGAACCATTGCCAAATTACTCTTTGTAACCACTTCATGATATTTGATTGTATTATTATTATTTTATATCCCAATTAAAAACTGCTACTAAATTTCAATCTTGTGATTTATGAAATTGGACATATTGGAGCCCATTCATAACACTCTCAGAACCAGTCTTGAAGGGACAGAATATAATATCCAGCATAAACAGAACACATGACTGGGGATACAAGCATCACAAAGTCACCCTAGAACACTGTCCTTCTCAATCTCTACCTCTTTTGCCTATCATGACACTCACTGCACCTGTATCATTGACTGTCTATGATACTGTGAAACTTCTCTGTTCCTATACAGACACCGGTGAAGACAGAGAAAAGATCCTTAGTAACATCAACACCAGTAAATAAATATGTTTGGACAGAACAGAAGGGAAGGTTTCCAAAACAGCACAGAAAGATGCTGAGGCCTCTTAACCTGTGCACAAAAGAAAGAGCTGTGCAGGAGAGTGGGCAGCTTAGGGCAAATGTTGCTGAAAGCTGTTTTGAGCAGCCCTTTAAGGCACTAGACGTAGTCTAAGTAACAGGTTGTACCTGAATGGACTGATCTGCAAAGCAAATTGAGTCATTGCCTGGGTTCCCAGTCCTCAGGACAGTAGATAAGGAAAAGTTATTGGTTATATTTCAAATCCACTGTTAACTTCCTAGGGCTCTGAGGATATTGAGTCATCTAAGTAGGCATCAACATATAAGTAAAAATACCAAATCAGAATGAGAGTAATCTCTCTGTAGATATGGTGGACTAGATGAAAGGAAAGGAGAAAAAAAAAAAAAAAAAAAAACACAAAAAAAACCCCACCAAAAAAAAAAAAAAAAAAAAAAATTAAAAAAAAAAAACAAAACAAAACAAAACAAAACAACAACAACAAAAAAAAAACCAAAACAACAAACCAAAAAACCAACTTGTGGTAGCAATGACCACGTGGTATTTGAGGTTAAAAAACTGGAAATAAAATGCCTAAGGAAATGTTATGATTTCAACAGAAACTCTGGCATAGGGAATAGCACACAGATACCTTTCAGGACTGTGCCTAGTGTAATTGATCCAACCTGAGGCAGGGGAATTAAAAAAATTATACTTTCATCCAGACCTATATTTAAGCTAAAAATAACATCATGTTTATGCACCTATGTTCCTTTCTCCTCTTAGTGCTGCTTCAATCACAGTACAGTACATTTACCATAGATTTTAACCATAGTTGAAAGGTGCATTTCTACGAGTTTCACAGAACATGTGTAGCATAATTAGACTATGATGTCCCAGGAACATGTGAGTTTTTTTGGCTTTACAGATGGGTAGCTTTTTTAATTACTTCATTATACAACATCATGTATTTTAACAAGTTTCCTCTCAAAAGAAACTTTGAAACTTGTTAATCTGACTTTGTGTGTTTTTTCCTCTTTATACATGCAGATTTTAAAAATCTTCCAGATTGAGTAACAATCTCTGCCAGCAATTTTCCAATTTTCTGCCACTCCTTCTTAGTTGAGAAAGATTTCAGTAGTTTTCCCTTAAATAAAAATTTATATTCCTCTTGTATTCTGACTTTTTTTTTTCTGAATGTAAATACAGTGCAGTGACAAAATTTTTTACCATGGAATCTCAATATTTAATTTTACTCTTCAGTTTCTACAGCTTCTTCACAAGGGGAAACAGACATGCAGGCATTGATCTCTTCTCTGTGATGACAGTGTCAGAACCTGAGGGAATGGATTGAAAGCTGCATCAGGGGAAGTTTAGATTGGATATTGGGAAAATGTTCTTCACCCAGAGGGTGGCTGGACACTGAAACAGATTCCCCAGGAAGGAGGTCACAAGCCTGACAGAGTTCCAGAAGCATTTGCATAACGGTCTGAGGTTTGTGGTATGATTCTCCAGGCTGTCCTGTCCAGATCCAGGAGCTGATCCTTGTGGGTCACTTCCAACCCAGAACATTCTATAATTTTATGATTTTTATGATTCTGTGATAATAAAACCCTGTTTTTCTCTTTCAAGCTGTGCTGCATTCTTTGCAAGGGACAAGGTGGAAAGGAAATACAGACATTCAAAATGCCTGAGGATTTCGTCACTGCTCTGTAGTGTCTGATCTGCTTGGTCTCCGTAGACTCCTCTTTTCCTCTCTTTCTGAGGACACATAGTGGAAGAAAAGATAAAGAAAAATTAACAAAAGATATTCACCAAGATGAAAGGTCCCAAAAAGATTGTATAAATTTCTAGTGCATAGGACAAAACTTCCCCCTGTCCCTAAAACTCCTCTCATCACCATTATTTAGAGCATGCACTGAATAAGGAAGGCACTCCAAAAGTACAGTGTAACCACAAATATAAAAAGGCTTTTTCTCTAAATAAAATTGTTGTCTTGCCAATATTAGACAGTACAGAAACAGGCTGTATAAATATTGAAATGATACAAAGGGCTAAGGATGAAATATAATCCTCCACTTGGGTTTTTGGGTTGGTTTCGTTTTGTTTGATGTAACCCTGCAAATTGCATTTTAATATAGATTTTTTAGAATAGACAAAAACATAATGATGAAATACATGATAAACATGATAAGTCATTGAGCATGTTCATTGCTTTAAGTAAAGCCAGATGCTCAGTGGTTCTGCTGTGGCTGTAGAGGGAAAAGGCAACACAGAAAAAAATCTAGCTGTGTATTTTGGTTTTAGAGATGATCAAAGAGATCTTTCCATTCCCCTGATTGAAGGTTCTTTGAATCAGCTAGAGTAATTGGCTAGCAGAAAAAAAAAAAAAAAAAAAAAAAAAAAAAAAAAAAAAAAAAAAAGACAGCAAAATGCAGGTTTTTTCATGTTCCTGAGGCGATATTCCTGTTTGACAAACTTAATTTTCTTTTACAACATGATAACCCATCCAGCTGATCAAGAGAAGCCAGTTGGTGTACTCTTTTTGGATTTCAGTAAAGCTTTTGATATTGTCTCTCACAGTATCCTTACAGAGAAACAGTCCAGCATACAGCTGGATACACCCATCACATCCTGGGATGTGTGAGAAACTGGTCGTGGGTCAGGCACAAAGGGTTATAGTGAACAAGGTGACATCAGGCTGGAAACCTGTCACCAGTGGGATTTTCCAGGCATCCATCTTAAGCCCTGTGCTCTTCAACATCTTAATTAACAACTTGAATGCAGAACTCAAAGGTATATGGAGTAAATTTGCTACGAGTACTAATCTGGGAGAAGCCCTTGACTCCCTCGAAGTCAGGGCGGCCCAGCAGAGAGATATCAGCATGTTAGACAGGTGTGCAATCAGCAATCATACAAAATTCCACAAGGGAAAGTGCTGGATTCTGCACCTGGGACAGGGCAGCCCTGAATGTCTGGACAGACTGGGGAATGAGAGGCTGGAAAGTAGAGACAGAGAAAGGAACCTGGAGTCCTGGTCAGTGGCAAGCTCAATATGAATCATCAGTGCCCTGGCAGCCAGGAGGTCCAAGGGTGTGCTGGGGTGCATCAGGCACAGCATCACCAGCTAGGGAAGGGAGGGGATTGTCCTGTTCTGATCTGCTCTGCTCTGGGGAGGCCTCATCCTGAGAACTGTGTGCAGTTTTGGGCACCACAATATAAGAAAGATATAAATCTATTAGTCAGCTTCAAAAGGAGGACTATGAAGATGGTGGAAGGTCTGGAAGGGAAGCCATTTGAGGATCAGCTAAGGTCATTTGGTTTGTTCAGCTTAGAGAAGAGGACACTCATCATGGTATACAACTTCCTCATCAGGGGAAGCATAGGGGCAGGCACTGATCTCTTTGGCGGCCAGTGATAGGTCCCAAGGGAATGGCCTGAAGTTGTGTCAGGAGATTAGGGCAGACATTAGGAAAACGTTCTTCACTTAGAGAATGGTTGGGCACTGGAGCAAGTTCCCAGGGAACTGGTCACAGAACCAAGTCTGACAGAGTTGCAGAAGCATTTGGACAATGCTTTCAGACACTTAGTGTGATTCTTGGATATTTCCTGCTGAAGGCCGCAAATTGGACTCAATGATCCTCGCATGCTCCTTTCAACTCAAGCTTCCTTTTCCAGCTGGCAATGTTTGCTTTGTGCACCCCAGGACATGCATGGCCCTCCTGGCTGCCAGGGCACTGCTGACTTATGTTCAACCTGCCATTGACCCCCAGGCCAACTGACCCCACTTTCTGTGGTACTGCTTTCCAGCCTCTCATTCTTCAGTCTGTACGTACATGCAGGGTTGCCCTGTCCCAGCTGCAGAATTAGGCACAGTCCCTTGTTCAACTTCATATAGTCGATGATTGTCCAGCCCTCAATTTGTCAAGGTCTCTCTGCAGGGCTTCTTTGCACTCAAGGGAGTCAACAGCTTCTCCCAATTTCATATCATCTTCAAACTTGCCAAGCATTCCTTTGAGCCCTGAAGAAAGCCACTAGTGACTGGACACCAGTCTGATATCACTTCATTCGCTATAACCCTTTCTGCCTGACTTGTGAGCCAGTTTCTCACCCATCACATAGCATGGTTATCCAGCTATATCCTGGACATTTTGTCCAGAAAGATCTTGTGTGAGACAGTATCAAAGGCTCTGCTGAAGTCCAAAGAAGACTGCAGCGACTGGCTTTCCAAGATCAACTATGTGGGTTACCCTGTCTTCTTGGTTCAAGATAATTTAAGAGACACTCTTAAATGAGTTGCCTTCCCTTATGGTATTAACCAATCCCTTTCCACTCAGAAACAAATACTGAGTCAATGTAAGTGAAAAACTAACAGTTTACTATCAAGTGACACTGCAAGAGCAAAAAAATAGCAGCAAATACAAACAGTAGATACGAAAGTACCAAATCTCATTAACTCCTCCTGAGCAAAGAGAAACCCAGAATGGTGGGGTAGTCCTGCCTCATGGCTGCTATGGGCAACCTCGACTAGGGAGACAAAGGAAAACTGGCATCAGCCTCTTCCCCTTCTATTTATGTGTCTAGGTTTGGAAAGACAGATGTCTGCTAAGGAAGGCAGGAGCCTCCTCTGAAATGGAAAAAAAAATGTAAATCCCCTCCCTCCAAATTGTTATAAATTTGAAATTAAGGGGGGCTCTCAGGCAAAAAATATGGCAGCAGGAATAACAGTTCTTTATTAGGTAAGAAAATAAAAAGATAAAATAAACAATGCAGTGAACCACAACAACACTGACAGAGTCAGAATACAACCTGACACCCTGTTGGACAGGGTATTGGTACAGTCCAATTGGAATTGTGGCTGCAGTCCTCCTGGAGTGTCAGGTGTGGTTCTGTCGGAGCAGTGATCCTGTACAAAAGGGTGTAGTCTTCCTCTGAAGAGGCAGTGGAAGAGGCAACTGTTCCTCTGGGAAAATCCAGCGCAGAAAAAGCTGTGCTGGTGGGCCAGAATCTCAAGACTATATATGCAGGTAGGAATGCTTGGCTCCTCCCTCTGGGAGGAGCATCTCACAATGGGATGCTATAGTTCTTATCAGTCATGCAGTGACACTCAATAGCCCATTATCAGCAGATGTCTCCCTAGAGGGAGGATTGATTGTGGAAGAGAAAAGGAAAAACCTAACACAAGACAACTGCCATACAGATGGCAAACAGAATACATCTTGCTTTTCAATCTGGGACATTACGTCTCCAGCGGCAGCAACTCTGTCTGCAAATGCGGCTGGCAACTGTGGTGCTTGCTGCTCGGTCAGGGGCTAGAACTTGGTTGGGGACTGGAACCCAGTCAGGGGCTGGAACTCGGTCAGGGGCTGGAGTTCAGCCAGGGGCTGGAAATTTTGCCGGGACATTGCCTTTGCTGTCAGCAGCAGAGAGCAAGCAGCCAGCTGGGTTATCCCGGTTTCTGTGACCCTTCACCTCAGCGAGGCGCTGCCAGCGGCTGCAGTGACCTCATGGAGCACAGCTGCTCGTTTCTCCCAGCCTGGCGCCACGGACATGGACAGGTGCTGCAAAATTCTCTCTTGAAACAATTTTTGATTGTGAAATGCCGCTTCTAAGTTGGCACTGTGCAAGGAAAAAAACCCAAGAAACAAACCAAGCAGCCGGAGAGGCAAAAGCCACACAGCCGAAGAGAGCAAACTGCCTGCAAGTGCAGACTTTAAAAGCAACCATGCCATGCTATCCTGCCCCCCCCACACCCACCCATTCTGGTTTGTGGTCGCAGGGTCTAAAAGAGACAGTAAGAAATCTGGGCACAGATAGATATAGAATACAGTATTTTGCATTACCCTAGACACCTGTTGTAGAAGAAAATCAGTTGGACAAGCAGGACTTCCCCCTCATGAAGTGGTGGTTATCACCAATGACTGTGTCCTCTGGGTGTTTTTCAAGACTTCCCAGAATAATCTTTGCCATTGTTTTACTGGGCACTGAAATGAGACAGACAGTCCTGTAGTTTATGGCTTCCTCATTCTTAACCTTCTTGAAAATTTTAGACAGCTTCCAGTCAGCTGGGACCTCTCCAGAATTCCAAGACTGCTCAAAAATCATTGAGAGAAGCTTTGTGATAAAAGCCGCAGCTAGCTCCTTGATGATTCTCGAATGAATATCAGATACACAACTATTCATTTGCTATAGCTTTGAGGTTTGTCTGGGTCTATAACCATTATATTAGCTGTGCTTAATACAGTGTGCTACAAACAGATGTGTTCAGGAAGTAAACATGTAAGTTATCACAAACTTTTAATTCTTGATTGAAAAAGCAATTATTGAATGTAAATAATCTGTAAAAGAGTGAACCACTGGATTTTGTTGTTTGGGCAAGTCATGGAAGTAAAAAGAGTTGAATGGAGGAGTTACATTAAACTATACTTAGGAAAAATCTCCTTAAGCAATCGTAAGGAGTACATATCAAGAAATGAGCAAAGAGCATACACTAGGAAGTATGTTTTTAAAAATAGAATCTGAAAAGTACTGTAAAGAGCTGTAAGGTAATACAGGTGTGCTATCTAGACAGATTTGTGAGCTATTTTACTATTGTTTAGAGACACTGGAAAACACTGCTCTGAATCTGTTTGGGCTGGTGTTTCCAATTAAACAGTATGATTCTTGCCAAGGGAGCAGTTAAGTGTATTGCATGTTGTTATTATGGTGAAACGCTGTGAGCCTGCCCTAGAAGACTTTTGTATGGTACATCTCTGTTCCAAAAAAAATGGGTGTGAAACTATGACACAAAATTCTTCATGAAAACTACCTCAGAACTTGTGAAGTATAAGTAAACATATTTTAAGCATTTTGTGTTTTGAAAAAAATTTATTTCTAAAAATATGGGAACACCAGTCTGTGCCCCAAGTATGTATTTCCTAGAGGATAGACAACTAGGATTATTAGGCACGGACTTCACCAGACATCTTAACAAAAGCTGATTAAAGCATCAGAGATGAAGGGGTTAGGACAGACCTCACAAAAGGCCAAGGACTGCCTTCTCCTGCTCTGTGAGCTGCTTTTGAAATAAGTCTCTTGTTCTTTGCCCTGGCTAAGCTGCACTGCAATCCCTGGCCATCATTCTCAAGGTCCTGAGAGTCACATTTCACCATGTTGTTAAAACAGTTTTTCTAGAGAAGCAATAGTCTTGGCAACTTAATGATATGATTTCAAAGTTTGTTTTCTTTATGTGAAATAAGTGCAGCTGTAATTACAGAACTTGTCTTATTTCAAAGCTTATTCAGGTTCTGATTGACAATGTACAACTTCAAATAGCTTAGCTGGGATGTAGAGGCGGACAAAGTACTTACAGAATACTTATCCTCCAAGCAAGATCAAACATTTAGACTGAAGCAATTGGTGTTAGTGAAACCCAGGTCTTACCTTTTGTAGAGAAAGAAAATACAGAGACCTCTTATAATAGCTCATGATACAATATGCTACATTATAATGTGACCTGTTTAGTGTAATTGCAAAAAAATATATGTATGCTGAAAAGGATTCGTATTTATTCATTTATTATCAGATTCAAAATATATAACTTTAAGTCATCTGCTTATACATGCCACAATTGATTTTTTGTCTTTTTATAGTCTGTGAAGGAGTTACATGGACAAAGGTTTGTGAAGAAAGATCACGAAACATCAGTAGTATCCTTCAGTATCCGCTAGATGAAACAAATAATGAGGATGTCATCATGGAAGTCTTCTATAGGCTTCCTAATCAGGACAATGATGACATCAATTTACTCCTTGAGGAATTAAGGGACACTTCCAAGTCAACTGCCCTTGTCCTTATGTCCTTCAACATGCCAGGAATTAACTCAGAGCATCTGGAAACTAAGGCCCGAAGATTCCTAAAAAACCTGGATGGCAACTTTATTAAGCAGGTCCTAAGGGAACACATGAAGGAAGATGCTCTCCTTGATCTACTGCTTGTCAGAGAGGATAATTGTGAGCAAAGTGAAGATTGGCCACAGCCACCAGTGTCTTGGCCACAATGATCACAAAGTGATTGAGTTCAAAATCTCTGTTGACAGAAGGGAAAGTGCCAGCAAACCTTCAGCTCTGGACACAAGGAAAGTAGCTTTCAGATTGCTCAGGAATTAGTAAGCAAGGTCTCCTGGGAAAATGTTTTTGCAGGTACTGGGACCCATCAGTGCTTTTTACTTTTTGAACAACACCCGCAAAGGGCACAGGAGCAGCAATTCCCGAATGCTGGAAGTCAAGCAGGAGGGTCAGAAGACCATACTGGCTGAACAGGAATCTTCTCTTGGAAATAAGGAAAGTAAAAAAGGTAAACCCAGTGGAAACAAAGGAAGAATACAGACATGCTGCTTGCCAATCTAGGGAGAAAATTTGTGCAGCTAAAACTCAGCTGGAGCTGAAGCAGGCCAGAAAAGTGAAGGTTAATAAAAGGAGGCTTTTTCAAATACATTAATGACAATAGGTGGTGTTAAAAAAACATTGGCCCATTACAGGATGAGGATGATCACCTCACACAGAGGGACGTGGACAAGGCAGTGGTGTTTTAACGCATTCTTTGCCTCTGTCTTCAGCACAGATTACAGACCAAGGGGGTCTCAGCGCCCTGAACTGGAGGACCTGCGAGAATAATCAACTCCCAATTGACTCTGAAGTTGTCTGGGATCAGCTGCTACAGCTGGGCCCCTACAAATCTATAGGGCCTCATGGAATTGACTAAAGAATCCTCAAAGAGGTGGCTGATGTTACTACAAAACCTCTCGACGATTTTTGAGCTGTCCTGGAAATCCAGAAAGGTCCCAGCTGACTGGAAACTGGCAAACATTGTACCAGTTTTCAAGAAAGGCGAGAGGAAGGACTCCAGTAGCTCCAGGTGCATCAGTCTCACTTCAGTGACTGGTAGAGTTATGGAGAAGATTAACCTGGGAGGTACTGAAATACAGCTGAAAGACAACACAATCATGTTGTTGCATGCCTTAGAAATACTGGGACTGCGAGATAACATGTCAGATGGAACTGTTCATACCATATGAGTGATCTGAAATCATGCTTCTCTATTCCTGTGCTCCTCATGATTGTCATTCACAATCATTCACATGATTGTCATTCATATGCTGTGAACACAGGATCAATGGAAAAATAACACAATAATTTAATGTATAATCATGACTTCCCATAGAATTTTAAATGAGGAAATGCTAGGCAAGAAGAAATCTGTAACTTGGATTTGTGTTCATGGATAATCATTCTATGACCCTCCTCCATCTGATCTTCCCAGAAAATATATAATTACTGTGAACTTCACACACAGCTAGGCAGTGTGAAAAGCCAAAAGAATACTATTAAAAAAGGAAAGGGATAAATGCATGCAGAGTAGGATAAGTTAATTTTCTTCTATTTCTCCACTAAAGCATGAGACTGTATCAAGATAACACTGTTATAATTTATTCATTAAACTGTAGTTAGATGGAGATTGTGTTAGATTTATAAATCCGAGGCTAAAATTTTAATCCATGTAAGAAATATTTTCATGAGAAGAATCACAGCTACCTACATGAATAGCCCAAAGAAACAGCCAAGCTTCAAGGGTATACGTCTTTGCTGTATCCTGTCTCCACAAGCAGCACAAAATCACACATCTTGGTTTAAGCAAAAAGGAAGTTCAGGCACATGGGATGAAAAACAACAGTGTTCCATGATATTAGATCACAGATATAGATGACTGAGGCACCCATCCTCAGGGTGTGTTGCAGTGATGAGTCATTTTACACAGAGTTTGGGAGTTCAGTTAAAATTTGTAATTTTAAAAACTACTAGCATTTAATTTTCCCAGAATCACAGAACACTTCAGCTTATATTTTAAGTTCTGCGATTGCTAAAGAAGAGACCAATAAAGATGATTATTCATTGACATCTCAGTTATCATATCTAGCAGTCTAAATAATTATTCCATTATATTAAATAACTTGTGCTTGTTTTTGCCAGTTATCTGTTGTTGAGATACGCCAGTGAGAGCAAAATCAGACTTTTGATCTGCAATTTGAGATCTTAATTATAGGTTTCATGCTTTCTTAGAAAGAAAAAAAAAAAACAAAAACCCATTTTCAAACAAAAAGAAAAATTGAACATACAAAAACCTCAAACACACAAACAAACCCTTTAAAAAACAAAAAAAAAAATCCAACACAAATTGAATCATCTTACAATGACATGTAAACTAGAATTAATGTAAGTATAACACACTTTCATTTCTTTCCCAGGATGGCAAAAGCATAAGTCTGGCACAGCTATGGCAAAATTCCTACTTGAGTACTTAGCAAAAGACCTTGCGTTGCTTTCCACTGTTTGGAAGGATGACCTAGATCATACAAAATTTCACAGGGCTTCCTCTCCATAATTTGTTAACCATAATTCAGACAAAATGCATAGAAATGGGAGAAAAATGAAACACTATGTAAAAAAAAATGTAAACTAGATTACTTCATGTAATCATATTTTGTGTTAATATCTTTGTATAATTTGTCAAAATCACTCACAAAACTAGACACTGTAGGAAGATGTCTAGATTTTTTGTATATCTAAATTCAGATCATCAACTATTGTTCTAAAATATATGTTCAGTCATTTGCATTACACACTAGATGTGCCCAGTGAAGCAACAAATATCAATTGCTGTTGAGATTTCTTAATCCTCATTCAGACAGATTTTGGTCACTTCTTTGGTCATTTTGACTGGCAGAGGAGATTCTGGAATTAGACATAGGAAGATTAACTACCCCTTTCAAGACTGATGCTTATTCCATCCTCATTAGCCTCTTTCTTTCCAGAACAAAGTCAAAGTTTATTCAGTTACTTCTTCAAGATTTTAAAACTTGTGGACTTCTTGTACCAACACATCAGTCCAAAATGTTGCTTGAAGGCAAGCAAAATACAATCATATAATATAATTTAGTACAATGCTGAATTTTTTGATCCATATTATTGTAAAATATTTATCAACTTGTAGAAAATAAAGAATAAAAATTCTGACCCCTTATAAATTCTTTCTCCATTCCTTCAACAGCAGAGTGCAAGCCGCAGTTTGCTTTCACCTGGAGGGAAGTCCAGTACACCTGGTACAGACTGCCCCAGGGATGGAAACACAGCCACACAATTTGCCTTGGACTGATCCAGACTGCACTAGGAAAGGGCGAGAACACTTGCATTGATAATATCGTGTAGGGCAACACAGCATAGGAAGTTTTTGAGAAGGGGGAAAAGACAATCTAGATCGTCCTGAAAGCTGGTTTTGTTATAAAGCAAAATAAGGTCAACAGACCTGCCCAGGAAATTAAGCTTTTAGGGATAAAATGTTAAGAGGGATATAATCACATTACAGTTGGCATGATTAACAAAATAGCAGCCTTGTCCCCACCAACCAGCAAGAAGAAAATACAGGCTTTCCTAGATGCTGTAGGTTTTTGGAGGATGCATATTCCAGACTCCAGTCAATCTGTAAACCATCTCTCTCTGATGACGTAGATTTCAAGTGAGGTCCTGTACAACAACAAGTTTTGAACAAATTAAACAGGAGATTGTTCATGGAGTAGCCCCTGGGCCAGTCAGGACAGGACAGGATATTAAAAATTTGCTCTACACTGCAGGTGGGGAGAATGGTTCTTCCTGGAGTAAAGAGGTAGCAAGAGGTAGCCACAGGATTCAAGGATTACCCCTAGGCTTCTGTATTCAGGGATACAAAGAATCTGAGGCTTGCTACTCCCCAACTGAAAAAGAGATCCTGGCAGCTTATGAAGGGGTTTGAGCTGCTTCAGAAGTGATGGACACCAAAGAACAGCCAGAGTTGGGCAGGATGTTCAAAGGAAAAGTCCCTGCCATGCATCATGGCACTGACAACACACAGAGTAAATAGCTTGCTCTGATAACACAACAAGCTTCAATAGGAAGTCCCAATCACCCAGGGATCTTGGAAGTCATCACAAACTGGCCTAAAAAATTTCAGACTATCCTTGGAAGAGGAAGAGGAGGAGAAGGTGACACATGCTGAGGAGGCCTTGCCATATAATCAGCTACTAGAACATGAAAGGCAACACATTCTCTTCCTGGCTGTCTTGAAGTGATACATCAAAAATGGAAAGCTGCATTATGCTGTGGCAAGTTGCAGAAGCTATTTAGGGACAAGGGGGATTAAGTCAGGTTGCAGAGCTGAAAAACATCCAGATGGCTTTAGATATCGCTGGACAAGAGGAATGGACAGCACTCTACACTGACTTGTAGATGGTAGCAAATACTCTGTAGAGGTGGCTAGACTGATGGAAACAGTACAATTAGCAACATAGAGGTAAAACCATCTGAGCTGCTGGAGTCTGACAAGATGTCACTGCCTGGAGAGAAAAGCTGGCTGTAAAATCACATCACATAGATGCACACACACCTGTGAGCTGGGCTACTGAAGAGCATCACAACAATGGACAGGTGGATTGGTCTGCCAAGATTAAAGTGTCTCAGGTGGATGTGGACTAGCAACACAAGGGCGAATTATTTCTGGATCGGTGGGCCCAGTTATCAGGGAAGAGCTGCAATATACAGGTGGGCTTGTGATCAAAGGACAGACTTCACCACAGACACTATTTCCCTGGTTATTCATATCTGTGAAACGTGCTGGAATCAAGCAGGCCCAGCAGGTAAAGCCCCTGTGATACAGGGAAAAATGGCTGAAATATAAATATGGGAAGGCCTGGCTAACTGACAATATCATGCTCCTACAAACCTACCAAGGCAAGTTCTACATGCTAATAGTCATGGAAACAACCACTGGATGTCTGGAAACGTGCCCTGTGCCTCACCCCACTGCCCAGACACCATCTTGGGCCTGAAAAAGCAAGTTCTGTGGTGACATGGAACCCCAGAAAGAGGTCAGCCAGACAGTGGGGCTCACAGATGCCTGGATCAGAGAGCACAATATTTAATGGGTATCATATTCTTTACCATGCAACAGCCTCTGGGAAAATTAAATGGGACAGTGGAACATTAAAAACTATACTCAAACATTGGGATATACATTAGTGAAAGTCACCTGGTTAGGAAGTAATTTCCTTCTTACCCTGGTCCTTGAAAAAGATAAACTATTTCCTTTAAGAGGCATGAGCCATGACTGTTGTTAACCCATGGCAAGGGGTGATGCTGCTTGTTCTGCTGCTGTTGCTGTCACCCCACTGCTGCCGCAGGGGAAAAGTGGCCCCAGCTAGAGCCAGCCCTTGTCTGCAGTGACCCTGTCCAGATCAAACAGCTTCCCAGGCACCGCTGGCCCCAGCTCTAGGGAAGGATGGGGAGAGGCTGGTGCCATTTTTGTCTTTGCCTCAGGCCACTTGGGCAAAGACACCACTTGGGGCCTAGGTCAGTGAACACCTTTTTTGTACCTGAATCACCCTCATTTTGTGTACTTTCCATAGTTACTATTCGTTACTATCAGTTTTTCTTATTTCATTAATGCTTTGTTTTGTTCAAGTAAATGGTTCATATCTGAGTTCAGAATCTCTGCCCTTACACTCCCTCTCACTAGCTTGAGTGGAGTTTAAATTTCCAGATAGATTGTTTTTTAAACCAGCACAAATGAAAACAAATAGATTTTTCTTTTCAATTAAAGAAAGATTTTCGTATCTTCTTAACATACAGAATAAAACTTTAATGGCCATCAGCAAATTCATATAATATTTTAAAAATAAAGCTTTTACACTATGGACCTTTCAGAGCAAGGTTTCTGTAGCCCTAATCAATCTGGCTTTTTTCCTCTGTTTCTCCTTCATCGCGGAGATGTTATTTCTTAGATCTGTGTAAGAAAAAAAGGATAAATTTAGTGTTGAACAAAACGTATTTTATCAGTCTGATGTGGTCCAGAGGTTCAGAAGTATTTTCAATTCTGGCAAGTTCCTACTAGTTTTATTATTTCATTGCTTGACTCATGCTTGTTGGAGGCAAAGATTAAATTGTGAAAGAATAGGCATAAAAATAGAGGCTTCAAGTTATCTGATCTGTTCTCAACTATACTTAAACAGTCCCTGACAGATTCTCTTTTGCCCTGTAGTACAGACTGTCATTAATTTGATCAATTCAAAGTAACCTCTCTGAAAATTCGTAGGCTTGAACAAGAGAGTTGTCATACACAGATCCCTGTGGCAACATAAACAAAAGGATCTTTAGGCTTGACAATGACAGCCATCTGGATACCATGAAAATATGTAATGTTTTAATGCTGGAGCTAATTTGTTTACCCTGTAAGCAATTTAATGTAACCTCATGATCACTCTTATTGCAGCTGAGAACACAAAATCCTCTGCAGCAAGAAGGAGGTATCAATTCATGTGACACTTGTGATCTCTATGCTATATCAAATCTAAAGTGGTAATTAAGACCAGAAAACATAGGTGAGGGGGAACCAACCACCTCCGCATATATTTCCTGGTCAGAGATTTTTCCATAGACTCTTTTTCTTTTCCCAAACAGAAAGAGCAGTCGGGTTATTGATGGGTCACTGTGCTGTCAAAAAACTTATTTTATATTAGATGACTAACGTTTACCTATTTTTTTAGCACTGATGGGAATATGGGATGTTATCAGACTCAAACCCCGGTATAGACTTTTAACTGTTCTCTTCATTTTTGCTTAAATAGCAGGTCGAGGTCAGTCTTCTGCATTATGTTCCTTGACCTCTAAAAAAATCAACAGATAATTCAGGGTAATCACAAGCAGACAGAAAAGGCTCAAGTAGTTGTTGCCTTTCAGACATCTGGAAAAATGTTATTGAATTTCTTTTTTAGAAAACATAATTCACTTATACTGTATTTCTTCTTGTTATTAAGTCACAGTGCTTAGAACAAATGCTATCACAAGAGGAGGAAATCCATTAGCTGTGTTTACTATGACTCTCTAAGAGTTTTCAGAGCTTCCCTCAAACCTGATGTTTAGATCTAAAATTCTCAGCATGTTCAGCAGATTGTTCACAACACAGCTATCTGTTTTTAGAATAAGTGTCTTTCCCTATTCCAGTTAATTGAAAGCAATTCTCAATCACCCTCCTGTGCTTAAAGTATCTGGATAAAGTTATAGTGCCAGAAAAGTCTCAGGGTTTTAAAGACTTATAAACAACATAGTTGTTTGAACAGCTGACAAATAAATTCAAACTCCCCAGGATACTCTTGTTTAGGATTTTCCCAATTAGGCATTTTATTTGATCTCTGGGTCTGGGTGAGCCACAATTCTCAAGAATTGAAGAAGAGATTAATGGACTGGATACAATGGCTAATTCCTCTCCAGAGTTTTATTCATTGCTTGTCTTTGCCAATTTAATACCATTATATTCAAAGTGAAATAAATCAAAATGAGAATTAGGCTTAGTGCAACCAGCCTTTGAAGGGAGTTTAGGGCTTCCAGATCATAAGAGTTTTTTACAATTTTAAACAAAACCTTTAATTTTTCTTATGGAATGCTGCAAAGATACGTTTGCAAGAAAGCTTTTGTAAGAAAACAAAAAGTTGTGATTTTACCTGTTAGACAGAAATGTTAAATCACTTTAAGACAGGGACACTTGAAAAAGGAAAAGGAAAACTGAGGCCCTAAAATAGTAAGTATTAAAAAAAGGTCTGGGTAGCTGGAGCACCACAAAAATATTTGAGGGAAAGCCAGTGCAATGTAGGACACAGATAAAGGCAAAAACAGTTTTGTGGTTTGTTTGTTGGGGCTTTTTTTTTCCTTTAATGACTGCACTTGAATCTGAAATTAGGCACAGCAGGTAGGAAGATACTGAAGGTTTCTTAAAAGGTATCACACATCTGTATGCTAACTGAGTTTGGTTTTTACCCAGAGATGTGGACCCCACAGTGTTTACAGTCACAAAGGGGAATTGTGTATTTCCTGCAAGTGTACTGTGTCCTGTTGACCCACTATTTAGAGCAGATAACTTCTATCTCTTAATTGAACTTGGCTTTGTTTTAAGAAATAGGTTGCTTTTCTTGAAGGATGCATTTTACGCAGGCTCTCTTCCAAGATAGGGTATTTTTCCTTTCTGTGACTGTATCAGACTGGATAGGAAAGATTTATATTCTAGGGGACAGGCCTTCAGATGGATAAATAAGCCTAACTCTCCCAGAATCAGGTATATATAATAGACTGCTTGTCATTGCAAAAATCCTCCCTTTCTGACATGGTACCCTACTGAACCACAACACATGTAGTGTGCAGTTCAACAGCTGTGGTATATGTTGTCCAAATGTTTGCAAATAATAAAATGGTCAAAATGCCCATCCTACAGAAGCTTTCAGAGAATTCTGCGAAATGTGATGGGATCAGAAAGGCTGTGATCCTTTCCCAAAATGAAAGTAGTAGGGGGATTTTTGTTCTCTGATTTTTAAAGCAACCACCACGTTTTACCACTCCTTATGTATTCAAAAATGTCCTCATATTTTGGATAATGTAAAAGAATTCTCAAATCTGATGATTAACATTAAAAGAACTTAGTCCAAGAACTTTGCTTTGTCATCAAACACTTGATATTTGATGTGAGGCATTTGCACATTCAGTTCACATCAACAAAGCATAAACTGGGCCAAGCAGACAAATCTCAAAAAAAAAAAAAAAAAAAAAAAAAAAAAAAAGAGAGAGAGAGAAAATTAAAAAGTATGAAAGAAAAAAAAATATCAAGGCAGCCCAAATGCATTGCATTCCTTTGGGAACATGAAGGACCTACAGGCCAGATGAAGTTCTGTGGTCTGGTGCTCCAAGATACCAAGCAGAATAGAATAGAAGGTTGCAACCACTTTTTCCTGGAAGTCTTCCAGGTCTGATAAAAGCCTCAAAGTAGAGTTGGCTAGGCTGTAGGTTACTATACAAGCTCGGTAAAGCTGGACCATGCAGAATGAGTCCAAATGAAATTCTTTCAGATGCATCTCTGGGGAAGTGTGTAGCAACAGTTAAGTCCAAACCATTACCGACAGCATACATCACCAGTCCCGAAGGAGATTTTCTTTCTTTTCCAGGTGTTATAGGAAAAATTGCTAAGGCTAGGACTGCACTGGCCAATGCAGTGTATCTGGGCTTTTTTTCTCAACGCCAGTGAAGGAGAGGGAAAACTTAATGAGTTCACTATGCTGCAAGATTGTGTTTCCCAAGAACTGGAGAATATAATTCACATGGGGCTCTAAATCCCATTGCGAGTTATAAATCTCTGTCATTTACGTATCTTTTGCATTTGGAAAGTAATTTATTATCTCTATGTTTGTTGCAGGGTCTGAAGAAAAGGAGTTGATGAAGACAGTAGGCCTTAGTAGCTCTTCAGTGTTCTGACCATTTCATGAAGACTTTTCTGTCTTTTAGGTGGCTGATAGATGTAACTGAGGCTTTTCTCACAGCATTATGAAGATTTTTCTGCAACAGATGGTCAGGCCTGTTACACAAGACATTGCTCATGCACTTGAAGAAAAATTGTCTTCTTTCTTTAGAAATCCTCCTTCTCAGGAAGTTCATGTCAATCCTTGAAAGCTGAGAATTATCCCCAGTTTAACCAACTCTCCACAGCTGTGTCCCACCTAACTTGCCACTGCTATCTCCGTTTCTGAACTTCTCTATCACTTGCAAAGAAGGACAAGACTTAAATCCAGACCTTAACCACCAGCCCCTTCCAGGTCCTGTATACTCTAACAAGAAAAACCTCCTTGTGAACATGATGAAAATTTGGTCAAGCACACCCAGAAGTTGTGTCCTTGTACATGGGGTCCTGTGTCTTGCTGCAAGGAAAGGAAGCTGAAAATAAATTCTCATGTTTCACAGACTTATTTTGTGGATTAATAAAATAACCAACCAAACAAACAAAACCGAAAAAACCCTAAAGATTTTTTTTTTCTCTGAAACAGTGCACTCTGCTGGGCACACTGCTTGGCCATTGTCTTTGTCAGTTGTTATGACAAGGCCAGTAGTTACTGTTTTGAGCAATATTGCAAACCTAACCTCTGTTAGGGTTTTCATTTTCTGAAGTGTTGGTTGCCACAATTTTCAGCATCTCAGGTAACTAGTAATGCTACTGGTAAAATACATCTTAGGAAAAACAATTAGAGTGTATCTGAAGAAAATGTTATGGAAAATGTATTGAGAATTTCATAGGTAAGCAGGCCAACTTTGGAGACATTTTTTTAACGCTTTAAAAAGCATCTCATATGGCATCTCATAACGCATCTCATATGGCTACGAGTGTGATCCTGAAAATAGACTGAATTCAAACATATTAATAAGCCATATAATAATAACTATAACCAAACTTAAAACTTTAAAACTGTTTATGGAAGTTTTTTGTTATTATTTTCATTTTCAGACTTAAAGGGAAAGAAAATAAAATCATAGACAAAAAAAAGATATTGGTCTTATGACCACTGTGCAAGTTATCCCTATCTGTTTATGGCAGAATTCTGAAGTCCCAAGATGCTGTATTTAAACTGCAGTGCTTCCTGCTTGTTTTTTTTTTTTTTTAGCACTGCTTACATCTTTACACTAGAGTGTTGTAACTCATATACTTCTCTGCACAATTCTGCACATTTAAATAGACAATCCAACAAAGGCAACTGTCAGGATTGTTGAAAGAAGATTTGGCATTTAGACCACATCGTTGGAAATAGTCAAGATATGGGGAATGCCACTCTGCTTTTCAGACTCAACTTCTACAAAGATATGAGTACATTAGAGATTAAGTCCCTATGGTGACATCAGTACCCCTCCAGATTCCACTCCTTAACTGCTTTACATTCTCTTTTGTAACTCTAGAGAGACTAAAAGCTTTAACACCACAAATCATATGAGTATCCTATTTATCTTAAGCAGCACTTTAAAATAATCCACTTTTTATATTTTTATCAGTACTGTTTGATGCCCAAAAATATTTACTTGAATTTAAAACATTATCAGATACCTACTGTCCCTCTGTAGTACCTCAGGGGGAATTCACAACCAGACAGCTTAGATCGCTGCACTTCAAAGAATTTCCCTTGAAACCGTGTTTACAGCATAAACTGAAAACCAAGGTCCCTTTCACCTTTTGTGCTACCAGTAAACACATTAAAGCACAACACTCCACTGAATAATTCTTCCACAACATACAGACAAACTCCACCACAGTCTAAAATTGGTCAACAGCTTTCATTTTAGCATGCTAATTTACCACTGCAGAAACCTAACACTATAGAGACAAGAATGTTTTACAGTAATTTCTTCCCCATCCTCTGCTACTACATTATTTCACAGCTTCACAGAACTCTAATGTAAGATACAGTGAGATCTATAATGCATTAAAAAATTACTTCAAAATAGAAATTTTAAGAATTTCCTTCCTTGGCCTCATGCCTTGACCATCTCAAAGAGATTTATAGCAGTTAATGAAACCCTTTATTTATCATGTCTTTCTTTTAAGTTGCTCTTTGTTTTATTGTAGTAAAAGTTATAGCTGAATTAAACAGCACACCCTATTTATGCTCCAAATCTTTAACCAGAAAATGAGAGGTTAATACATAAATATATGCACTGTACCCTCCCATCATGTGTGAAACTCTCCAAAAGCCAGCTACAGCTGTAACAATTTGTAGAGGGTTGACTTTGGGTGGCTTTCAGATCTCCACCCAGATTCTTTCTCTCTAACTCTCTTCAATACTAGACACTATTCTAGTATTATATAGACTATATAGATATAGTTTATATCTATCTAACTATCTATCTACAGATATAGATATAGATATAGATATCTATAGATATAGATATAGATATATAGATAATAATATAGACACAATCAAAGACACTAAGATGGCCAAGCTCATTGGTTGAGATAAAGGCAATTTAATAATAAAAGCAAAAGCCACACATAGAATTAAAGCAAACCCAGGAAATTTAGTCTCAACTTCCCATTATCACGCAGATTTCCAGCCACTTCCCCGGCATCAGGGCCTCATCATACATAGGAGTTGCTTGGGATGACCAACATTATAAACTTCCAATGCTTCCTCTCCTTCCTTTCTTCTTTCCAGCTTTTAATGCTGAGCATGATGTTATATAGCATGGCATTACCCTTGGTTATTTGAGGTTCCTCCCTGACTCTTGCCCAGCCCCAAGCCTTCTAGTGGGGAAAGGAGGGGTGTTTAGTGCTCTAGCCTTGATGTTGTGCGAGCACTGTGCAGCAGCAGCTGAAATACCAGTGCATCACCAACACTGTTCAGGTACCCACGTGAAACACAGCACCACATGGGCCCCTATGAGGAAAATCAACCATCTTCAGCCAGATAGGTACACTAGTGAGCAGTGTCATAAAGTACGTTACATTTTAGCAGCAGCTTGAAACCTGATGCTTTTTGTCTAACAGAAATTTGTAACAATTTTGTAATAATCCAAAATTATTCTGCTGGATAAGTGAGATTTTACACTGATGTGTATAGCTAAGGTAATTTATAAGAGTAATGAAGCTTGCATAGCTGGTTTATGAAAGCCTACTGCAACATTCTACAAAGTTCTAAAGACATGGGAAACAAATTTTAAAATATTGTTGTTTTTTCTTCATTTGATTCACAAGACTAAAAAGTGGAAACTTACATCCAAAAGATCTCAAATGCATTCAGAAATTTCCTTTGCTGCTTCCACTTTTTCCAGCTATTTTCTCAGCTGCAAATACAAAGGTAATGTTAATGAACCACTTTGTTTTAGTAGTGTGTAAAGTCTTCATATACTTCAATGCATGTTAACTTTAAATGACATGAAACCTTTAAAAATCCCATTACATCAAATATTTCTGATTTTCTTTTAAATTTTATAATTGATCCATCCCTACAAACAATTTGTC
Organism: Vidua macroura; assembly: GCF_024509145.1. NCBI lineage: Eukaryota > Metazoa > Chordata > Aves > Passeriformes > Viduidae > Vidua > Vidua macroura. The sequence goes on from NC_071611.1 coordinate 64,242,342, forward strand.
TTCTACCAAGATGAATATCTGTTGAATTTATCTGGTTTTCTTATTTTGTAAGAATAATATTTTCACACCCATCAAACCCAATGGCCCTCTCAAGCATGAAAAATTTGATTTGAAGTTAGGATAAATCTGTACCATTTCTCATTATATAAAGTACTTAAAAATTAGTTTATATATATACTCTTATGTAAGAGTATACAGAAAACTGTAAAGTGGAAATTAATGTATTCTATTAAGCAAAATAAAATGTAGCATCAGTGAAACACGTCATTCATTTATGGCAGATACCTGAATCCTTTCCTCAATGTTTACAAATTCTTATGCAGGTACTGCCAAGTAAATAATCTCATAAATAATCTCTCATGACTATTTTAGCAGAAAAAAAAGAATCTGTCTCCACGTCAACGTTTTTGGCTTATATATTTGTATCTATCTAATCTAATGTAATCAAGCACTTGTAGTCAGTTATTTGTTTAGTAGTTCAGTTTTCCTAGAGGATTCTCATTTTAGAATGATGTTTTTAACCCACCACTGAGATAATCTGTCTCTCAAGTATATTATATAACATGATCTCCAAATTATATTTCAATCCAAACATCATATTTTAAAGTAACTTCTCTAGATATCTGCTTTGAATACTCATTTTTTTTCCTTTAACTATTCCATTAAAGATTCACTTTAAGATTTCCTTGATCAAATTTAATTCTCTGACTCTATTCTCTTGTTTTCTTGTCGTTCGTTTGAGATTTTGTTTTGGGTTTTGGGGGGTTTTTACTGTTGTTTGGTTATTTGTTTGTGGTATTTGTTTTTTTATTGTTTCCAGCCAAGAGGGTTGTTTTTATACCTTCGGTTATATACTAGGGGAACTATCAATAGGAATAATGGTTTCTTTATCTAATTTAAATCACAAGGGAGGAAAGAAATAAAATAAAAAAGATCTTTTCATTCTCAGAATAATTCATGAGAAGACAGCAGGCTGTTCTTGTCAGTTCGGAAGATCATCGTCACTAAAGAACAATATTGGTATTTAGTTTTGGTGAGGTGGAGGACATAACATGTGTTTCACTCTTGGTGAAATTAATTGAATGTCACATGCTACAGTCGAGGGTCTGTTGTCCCACAGCTTCTGAATTAATGACAATGAAAGATGTTTTGCACTTGGGAGAGCTGACACAAATTTGTAACTGAAGTTCTCACAAATGAGAAGCAAACAGGGGTTAATGTCTTGACCTCATGCATTCAACTGTGCTCTCAAACCAGAGAGGGTTTTTTCACCCACTTTGCAGCTATGAACGGCTGCTAATCTTTGATGAAACAGTGACATTTTACCAATCGCAATAACAACTGATAAGTGCCTTCTATTGACAGTAGTACTGTGTTTTAATGAACAAATAAACAGCTTATGTACCATTCTTGGCAAGAAACCCCATTCACTGAGGCACAGCACCAGCTCTCCCAGTGTTACTAGGGCTAATTGACTCACTGGATGAAGTTAAATCACACTATCCCCAGTGGGATGTATGTTTCCCAGTAATCAATAGCTCAACAAGATCCACATGGCAGGTAATTAAGTGGAAATTAATTAATACCAATCAAATGTTTCATTAAGTTTGCCATTCCTTCACTCAGAAGTCCCAGTGTACCATAAATAAGGGTCTGAAAAAAAGAATAAATACACTCTGTTTCCTAACAAGCTAAATATTATTGCTAAATTCTTCACTGCTCTATGCACCATTTCAAAGTAGCATCTCATTTTCTAGGTATTACATCCTAGAAAAGATTCTCAGCTCACACTCTCTTAAAGATTTGACAGCTTCCTGAAAGAAAAGGTGGTGCTTCAGTTCAAACCAAAAGAATTACATTGATTGTGGAGAGCATTTGGAATACTCCTTTTTGCAGTAGTATTTTACCTGTCATACAAGTGAGGCAAAAGGTGTAAGAAAATGTAAAATATTTCATGTTCACAAAGAGAGCTGGAATGAAACAGTCAAAACAATTACTCACAGCTATATGAGCAGGTGACCACCTCCCATATTCTGTGCACCTGGTATTTCCTTAGTGTTCCTTGAACATATTGGAAGAGGACTTTAAAAGGATTGATTGTAATTTTCTGTATAGAGCAAGACAGGGATAGATTTCTGCTCTAGAAAATTTCCTGAGTGAATTCTTACATTGTCCAGTGGTCTGCAAAGGTGGAATGCACCACAGGAAAGGAATCTTTCCCTCATTATAAGAAGCCTGATTTCTTTCTCTTTTACCAGCCTTTTTAGCTGCTGAGGTTAGTCTGTTGTTGAAATAATGTTTCAAGGATTATTCTATCTCAGTGCTTCTTGGTTTATATACAAATGAGTAGAAAGAATGAATTAGGGGAAAACATTGAATAAAAACCCAGGTGAGTGACATGTGAGAAGAATGGTAAGCCTAACATTTTGCCTCAGTGAATGGGTTTCTTGCCAAGAATGGTACATAGGTTGTTTATTTGCTCATTAAAACACAGTACTACTGTCAACAGGAGGAATTTATCAGTTGTTATTTAGATTACTGCAGACTTCTCTCTGGAACAATCAGCTTTTTATTGTGGGAGAAAACTTCCAGTTTGGATAGACCTTAGCATCTGGAGAGATATTCTCCTCTGTATAATAGCAATTTACGGGTAGCCTGTCCAACAATGCCCTCAATTATGGAGCAAAATAGGGTGAAAATATAAAATGAAGGCAAAAAAAAGAGTTTCTTACTTTAGCAGTAAATAGATTTTTAAATAGTAAATAGGAATACATTCACAGATAAATTCCATAAAGGAAGACACAAATATTCACAGATTGCTTAGTGGTTTATTCCAATTTAAATTTTCTGCTTGTTCAAAATCCACACTTTTGGTACCATTTTAATCTGTAACAAGTATTTTCTGTCTTGCAGGGAGAAAACTGGAAATACCAAATCCCAGGTAGAATTTAATCTGGCTACTGCTGTAAAAGACCCAACTAATGTTTTTACAAATACATCAGCAATAAAAGGAGGGCTAAAGAGAATCTCCACCCTTCATTGCTCGTAGACAGAAACACAGTGACCAAGGATGAGGAGATGACTGAGATACTTAATGCCTTTGCCTCAGTCTTGAACAGCAAGACCAGTAGTCCTCAGGGCACTCAGCCTCTAAGCTGGAAAACAGAGATAGGGAGAAAATGAAGCCCCCATAATCCAGAGAAAACCATTTTGTCAATCACCTGCTACATCACTTAGACACACACAGGTCTACAGGGTCAAATGGCGTCCACCCAATGGTGCTGATGGAGCTGATGGAATAATTCACCAAACCACTTTCCATTTTTCACCAGCAGTCTTGGCTAACTGGAGAGGTTCCCGTTGACTGAAAATTATCATATGTGATGCCCATCTAAAAGAAGGGCTGGAAGGAGGATCTGGGGAGCTAGAGGCCTGTCAGCCTGACCTCAGTGCCAGGGAAAGCCATGGAGCAGATCACCTGGAATGCCATTACATGGCACTTGCAGGACAAACAGAGGAAGTCAGGCCCACACAGCATGAATTTAGGAAAGGCAGGTCTTGCTTGACCAAACTGATCTTCTACTATGATAGGATGACCCATTTAGTAGATGAGAGAAAGATTGTGGATGTTGTTTCCTTCGATTTTAGTAAAGCCTTTGACACCATTTCCCACAGGATTCTCCTGGAGAAGCTGGCTTCCCATGTCTGGGACATGTGCACAGTTCACTAGCTGAAATACTGGCTGGTTGGCCAGGCCCAGAGTCGCATCCAGCTGGCAGCCAGTATCCAGTGGTGCTCTCCAGGGCTCAGTCCTGGGGCCAGCCCTGCCTAACAGCTGTGCCGACGGTCTGGACAAGGGGATGGAGTGGCCCTCAGTGAGTTTGCAGTGACACCAAGTTGGGCAGGAGTACTGATCTGCTGGACAGCAGGAAGGATCTACAGAGGTCCCTGGAGAAGCTGGATTGATGGAAGGAGGTCGGTGGTGTGAGGTTCAACAAGGCCAGGTGCTGGGTCCTGCCCTTGGGTCACAACAGTCCACTGCAGCACTGCAGACTAGGGGAAGCATGGTTGGAAGCCTGCCCAGTAGAAAAAGAGCCGGGGATGCTGGTCAAAAAACTTGACTGTGAGTCAGCATGTGCCCAGGTGGCCAAGAAGGCCACCTTGACTTAGATCAGAAAGAATGTGGCAAACAGGACCAAAGCAGTGACTAAAACCCTGTACAGCGTGGTCAGTTTTAGGACCCTCACTTCAGTAAAGACACTGAGGTGCTGGAGAGAGTCCAGGGAAGGGCAACAGAGCTGAGGTAGGACCTGAAGAGTAAGTCATATGAGGAGCAGCTGAGGTACTGAGGGTGTTTAGCCTGGAGAAAAGGAATATCAGGGAAGATCTTAACCCTCTCCACCTCAGTGAAAGGAGGCTGAAGACAGGTGGGGATCAGTCTCTTTTCCTAAGTAACAAGTAATAGGACAAGAGGAAATGGCCTCAAGTTCCACCAGGGGAATATCGGAAAATATTTATTTGAAAGGATGGTCAGGCATTGGAGCAGGCTGTCCAAGAAAGAGGTTTAAATTACTATTCCTGGAAGTTTTCAAAAGGTGTTTGGATGTGGCACTTGGGGATACTTGAGGGGATACTCGGGGATTAATGGTGAACAAGGCAGCACTGGGTTAATGGTTGGACTCAATGACCTTAGAGGTCTTTTTCAATCTTAATGATTCTATGATCTTGTGAACTCACTCTTTGCCAAAATGATCAATTCCCTTTGTTCAGAAGATTGAACTGGAGAAAGCAGACACAAATATAAGTCTGAATCTAGTCTCACTGTGTAAACATGCTCAGAACACAATCCAAGTGAAAGGAATTATGCCTCTAATACAAGTACAAGAATTGGAAAACACAGAAAATAATCACAGCTGAAATAAATATTAAAAATACACCCTCTATTTTCTGCTAAAAATATAACTTATAATGTAGGAAAAATATGCTGTGTATATTTATATGTATGCCTATTTAAAATCTATTTTTATGTGTATTTTATACATACATTAAGAATGTCCTAGTGCAGTCAAATATACAGAGTAAGATTAGCTGAATTTATCGATGATATTACTATTCTGAACATTTTAGATTTCTTATAATTTCTAGATCTTCCTACACTAAATACAAAGCATTTGGTTTAACAAAAAATCTGCTCTGATACATACACACAGAGCTCCCATTGATTTCTGCAAGGCTGACTTCAATGGGACATGAATGTGTGTACTGGAGGGCAAAAGACAGCTATTTATAGTCTATCATTCCCAGGAAAAATGAGCAGACTGGCTGTCCATTATACTCGTATCTGTGGTATCTCTAACACTTTTTGTATCATCTTCTCTCACTTAATCCAATTCATTGCAAATGAGCTGTAGTAAAAGATATCTTCTAATGAAACAATTTAGCAACAGAAGAATAGAAAATTATGTACTTATCAAACACGTTTGAAACATAAAAAATTACAAGTTCTTTTTCCTTGTTTCTAAATAATATTGTCTAGTTACATTCCACAGATCCCTTTGAATTTCTCTTTTTAGTACAGAAGAATGAGTAGACTTCAACAAAAAGCAAGGCTTCCTCAACTTTGTAAAAATAACAAAAAGGAAAAAAAAATCAAACCAAGAATTTCCATCTATGTGTCTTCCTTACTCTTGTTTTAGAAAGTAATGCAATCACACAGATGGTCTGCTGCTTCATAATGCTTTTCTGTTATTGTTGTGTCCTGGAGTTCGGGTTTAGATTAGGGTTTATTATTTATGTTAGATAGGTCAAGTTCTGTAATCCCGCGCACCCCCCGTGTTTCCCCTCCCTGTGGTTGTTTGCTCCTAGCTGCATGCTACTGGAGCTTACCCCAATCACTCAGGTGGACACTCCCCATCCTTGCCAGAGAGTTCCCTGCCAATCTCCCTGATCCTGCATCCCTACTAGCCCTGGGACCCAGGAACCGCCCCAGCCCCATCTTGATTGGTCGCTGTTGCTGGCGTCACCGCCACGGCAGCCGCCCCTATTGGCCGGCAGGCCGTGGATCCTCTCGCCCCGCCCCTCCATAAAGCCCTATCCCGCCGGCACCCAGGCGCCATTTTCTCCCATGCGAGTGCCGGGAGCGGTTGCGTCTTTCCATCGAACCGCGCCACGTGACCAATAAACTGTTCCAGCCCAGCACGGAGTAAATGGACAAATTCCTTACCTCTTTGCCGGATCCCTAGCGCACGGTAACAGAGGCTGGCCAGCCCACACGCCTGAGACACGGAGCCGTGTCCGGGAACCCGTGGCAGAAAACCCCGGCAGCACGTGGAAGCTACGCCACAGCCAGGCTCCCAAGAGCCGCGTGCAGCTGGGGAGAACAAAAGCAAATGCCACATGTTATGTCTGTTTATTTCAAAAAATTAAAAAAAAAATACTGCTTTAAAAAAAATTTTAAAAGAAAGAGAAGATTCATTCTGGGTTCCAAAGTGCAAAGTAGGAAGCCTTTCTTTTCCTGTGTGTAAAATTGTCCCACTTCATTTTCCAGCCAAGAGAATCTGATGCTTTGCAATTTGAAATCAGAAAGGATTTGTGGGGAAACAGTTTGTTATTTTCTGTCTCAGTTTTGTGAACAGAGTATGAGTCTGAACTAGGTTTGAGTCACATCAGACCTGAAGCCCTTGAGAAAATAGGAAAAAGAAAATTTATTTTGGGCATAGGCATAAGAATATAGAGATTCAGAAAAACACAGATATAAACAGTCTTGAAACAAGGTTAAAGTCCAGTTTAACCTGGTTGAATTTATCCCTTTTCAACCTAACTCTGCTGCTTGTTCTCTTAACCAAAGAACCCCTTCCCCATCTTCCCCATAATTGTTCTGGTAATAATTGTGTTTGTAACTGTAACACCTTACTGAAACAGAGAAGATCTCGGTTAGGAATTGGGCCACAGTCTTTGAAAAATGCTATTTGTAAAATTCTCATTATCTATGGGGAGTGTTCATATTAAACATTCCTCAGATTTCAAAGCCATATATTTTACCAAGCTGGATAGCCTGATGAATAGAATTCTGGAGTTTGATGCTAGGACATGCCTTCTATGAACAGTACAGCTGTTTGAAAACCTGCCTCCAGAAACTACAGCTGTGTGTGCCTTCTATAACCACATAGTAATGGAAGAGTTGCTAAGAAAATCATGATCACATCTTTAATGTGACAAATGGTCACTGGATAGCAGTAAAAGCAGGTGCAGGGAAAACAGAGGAAATGTAAAACACCCTAGGAAAAAAACAAACAAAACAAAAACCAAAATAGCAAGTGAAGAAGTAGCACTACTAAAAATATGAATGAAAATTGCAGAAGGGGATTCTCTCTAAAATACTGCAATTGTAGAGAAAGTGTTCATTTCAACCTTGATTCCTCCATGAGTTTCTTGGCATAGGTAAAATAACAGGTATTTAAAGACTGACCCTTCTGCCAAACTCTCACCAAGGTGAAAAAATATCACTTGTTTGCAGGTAGCTCAAGAACGAAATGCTTTTTTCAAGAACTAAACTCGTTTTCTCAGAAAAAAAAATTGTCAATAGCAGGTATTCTAACTGTCACTGATGCTACACTGACTGTTTAAATGACCTTTACAATGGCTAACCTCAACCAAAAGCATCTTCATTTAATCAGTTTTAGGATTCTTAACAAGTGTATTTACTTGGCAAATGTTTTCTAGCACCTCATTAAACAGAACACTCTGTAAAAGTAATTTCATTTCCAAAATCAACCATAAGATTTACTGTGTTCTGTCATCATTTTGCAGAATGAACAGGGTTATCAGTTCACAACATCAACCCTAAAAGCAGGAATGAGCAATAAATGTTCTATTAAATTTTGTCACAAAATGGAGAAGTGGATGGGCATTATGCTCTATGGTTTTGGCTGGAATTATTTACTGAGCTCTCATATTCTCCGTTGTTATCCTCTGATTCCTTCAGCAGAGAAAACTAAACCCCACCAAAATCCACTCTTATGTAGAGGCATGAATGTATGTAGCATTGTGGTGCCTAAAGCTTGTCCTAAATTTTGCATGCTTACAAATTTAGACCAACAGTCTTTGGTTTTCTGGGTTTTATTGCTGAAACATGTTTTTCTTTCCTCAGAATATCAAATATTAATATCCATCTGAATAAAGATAAAATAATGTGCTCATGTACACAGGCAAAAATACCTTTGTGATGAAAAAAAAACCACTGTTTTTCTGTAGGTGTCAAAGAAGTTCAAAAGACATTACAAGAATATGTCAGAGTAAAAAAAAAAAATATTCTACTCTCTAATTTAGTTAGCATACAAGATGTTGTAATTTTTTTTCCAAAATTACAAAGTTAGAATTTTTAATCCAATTTGTGTTGAAACATAAGCAAGTTGCTGATGTACATTTCATGGACCAGAGGAAAACATCTCTTTTAAGAGAAGGTCCTTTTGTAGTCAAGCTTAAACCATTGTAAAAAAAGCCATTAAGAGATTCTTCCATGTTTGTCTACTGTCTCCTATTCAGAAAGCAAAAATGATTTGCTAATGTTTCCCATTGGGAAACTCATACAGTCAAAGACCTATAGTCTTGTATCTTTTTTCTTCCCTTCCCATTCTCCTTCCCCTTCTTTTTCTTTTTTCTTCTTTTTCTTTTTCTTTTTCTTTTTCTTTTTCTTTTTCTTTTTCTTTTTCTTTTTCTTTTTCTTTTTCTTTTTCTTTTTCTTTTTCTTTTTCTTTTTCTTTTTCTTTTTCTTTTTCTTTTCTTTTTCTTTTTCTTTTTTTTTTCTTTTTTTTTTTCTCTTTTCCTTTTCCTTTTCCTTTTCCTTTTCCTTTTTTCTTTTCCTTTTTCATTGAAGGGTAAGGACAGCATTGCAATTTGGGTTTTCTCAGTAACACTGAGTTCAACAGTGAGAGCAGCAGGAGGAAGCACAGTAGAATCAAATTCTATTTCAGTTTTTCTTCATGTTTTAGAAATCTGTGTGGGGTTTTACATGTTGGTTGTGGCCAATTTTCTCTTTCTATGATTTTTCTCTTAGGCTCCCTAGTTGTCTTCCTGCCTAGTCACTGAGCTTTGGTGTAGATCTAAAATCAAAATTTCTTTATCCTTCTGTTCTTGCCCTTGACTACTTTCAAATCAGATCAAAATATATATTGTCACACAGTAAAAAAATTAGGAAAAGGTACAAAAGCACAGAGAGAGAGAAAAAAAAATATGAAAGAACTTCCTCTTTCTTTTAGATAGTTTCAGAAAGAAAAAAGCTACGGAAAATATTATTCAGGGTTCTTCCTTTTATGAGAGTCTCTTCCTGTAAGTGCTTTTTTAATACTAAGGAAGCATAAAACAGTGTTTCTCTAGGATCTGTGATCTCTGTTAGCTGCATGGTTTTGTCTATGTTTTTCAATTTTCCAATTTTTTCTATTCATGAATAGAAAATATTTTTGCTTGGGGGTTCACCTGTCAGCTTTGATTACATGCTGCAGTTGTACAATATAAGCCACAGCATGCAGAGTACAGGTAGTTAGCAGTCCTCCCTGAGAGTGGGGAGAGAAAGATGGTGAGGATGAGAAAAAGGAGTTCATTTGGGTTTTAGGATTTTTTTTCAGGTGGATGGGTTTTTTGGGAAGGAAGGTGTTGATTGCTTCTTACTATTTAAACAGAAAGTAGCTGGATTATTAAAATTGCACTGTAATATAAAATTACATTGCAGAAAGATAAATATAAGACAAAGAACACTGCTAGAAAAATCTCTGGCTCTTAATCACAATGTGAATATGTAAAAATGAACAAATGTAGAAAAACTGAGAGACACCTCACAGAATCTCCACAGAGGAGTCTGGCTTGTGAAAAAGTTATGGTGGGAGAAAGGGAATAAATAAGGCTGATGCAATTCATTGCTTCAAAGTGTAAAATTAAAAAAACCAAGCCATAGTTTAGAATTAAAACATCTAGCGCTCACAATGGTCAACTCCCTCTATCATAAATACCTCTTTTCTGCATTCACAGCCCTCCATTTTTTTAATACAATAGACTGAAAACTTTTGATGTCAAGAAAAATATCCTCCTGCTGAGATACTCTTACTCTTAACATTCTGTGTTATGTCACTAGTTTAGTTAATTGACCTTACTGTTAATGCAAGTCTGGAATTATTATTATAATTACTGTTATTACTATTACTATTATATATTCTGCATATACACTTTTTGTTGTGGAAAAGAATCCAGTAGGCAAACACTAATGGCTACACTTTAGGATCAAACAAAAATTACTTTTTGTGTTATTGCATAATAAGGCTTCTGTCTCCTCTTGAGTACCAACAGTAGTTGGAAATATCCCTGTTAATATCCATACTAAGGGTTCATAAAAACTTTTTTTAAAACTCTCACTTTCACATAATAATATTTCTTTGGAAAAACAGAGTTTTTTTAATTATGAGTTTTGTGTTTTTTGTAATTTCTACTCTTTCCCTTTTCTTCCCAATAAAAATGCAGTAGAAAAGCACAATGCCTTATTATTTTCCTTTAACCAATTATAACTTCAGAAAAGAAATCCTAGGTTAAATATAATAAAAAATAAAACTGAAACTATTGGGTTTTAGTTATGTTTCTGCTTCCTCCACAAATATACTTTTTCTGTGAAGAAAAACAGATTGATGGAGACAGGAGGAGAACAGGAAAAAAAGTTGTGGGGAAATATGAAAAGTATTTTAAAATACAAAAGCCAGTTCCATTTGAAGAGACCCTAATAAATCTAGACTCAGTCTTGAAGAGTTACACTGAAAATATGTTTTCTAATTTTGCAGACAGTTTTTTTTCTAACAGCTGCATATTTCTTATTGGTTCTAGAAATTTTGTGGCCATCCCAACCCTTCACAATTGAAGACTGTTTAAATGAAAGCAGAAGCAACTAGAACAAAAATAGTCAGCAAATTTATTTATGAGGTCTAGCAAGACCCATTAAAATATATGACTTATGTCATACATATTTGATACAAACATTTTTTCATTATTTGCGTTTTTGTCCTGACATATCTAACAGATGAACCCAATATGGCTTTATTTTATTTCTCTTCATCATGCTATATATTTTAATTTTTAAAGGACTAGTAGGTTTGAATAAAGTGGTGGTCAAAAGTCAAAAACACACTTGAAAGCCACAACTGTAGATATTCAATAGGCTAAAAAGGTGCATTCAGGGCAGACTGGCAACTTATATTCTTAGATTATTTTTTAAGTTTATCTATTAAAAAAAAGTGAAAAATCTTCTGTAGTAAACAGTGGTTCAATGGCATTATAAATTTTAAGGCTGGTTGCATCATCATACTCAGGAAAACAGACTTAAAAAATGCTGGTACCATTAAAACCAAATATTGTGTGCTAGGTACAGCTGAAGGTAAAGGATTGTTTTACATGTTGTTCTAGCAGAAAAAGGAAAAGAAGAAAACAGTGATAGAAACAGAATTTGAGGAAAGTGAAGAACGATCTTTTTTTAGATTGTTCTTTAGTATTTTGTCTCAGCTATAAAGTAATGTAAAATTTCAGCTGAAAAACCGGCGTCCTGGAAGCGATCATAAAATAGCAGCAATTTCTAAATGCTCCTTTTGTAATGATGTGTCATCTGGAGGTCAAAAGTGTCATTCTAGCACAGGCTTTGTTAAAAGTTATTTACATAGCAGCAGGAGACTCTTCTCCTAGGTTATGACAGGCTCCTACCACAAACAAACCAGCAACCCACAAAACGGTCCTCAGAATGAAACTGTGCAAATCAAATAATTACTATAATAGCATAGCAAAAGACATAAATTAGAGGGAAAGTATGGTAAGAGAAGGCTTCCATCTAGTATTTAGGAAGGCTCTAAATTATTATTTTTGTAAACCTAAGAGTCACATGACTGTATCATACAAATTTTGACAATTCCCATAATATAAAATGGCTCAAACTACCATTGCAATCAACAGCTATTACAATCAACTGCAGGACATGGTAGGAAGATGCTGAAATGTCTTTTCTGACAAGTTGTCATTCACTGAGGTGGACCTCAGACCATGTTATTCCCTTGCTGATTAGACTATCTCTTACTGCAGCCAGAATTCCAATTTAATACTCAAGAATAAAACAGTAATTCTTTTTTTTTTTTGCTGGGATTTTTTTATTGTTTTGTCACTTTATGCCAAATTCTAACATTTTACCTATGTCAAGAATGCAGATAAAAGATGTTCAGGGTGTTACAATAGATCTTTGGGTGCTAATTGACTACCACTGTCTTTGCTTATTTTATGTCACTGTAATTACAAGCTGGAAAAAGAAAGGACATCTATCTCTCTAAAGAGATGGTAATGGTAACAGGGAGTTTCTTTCATAGGCACCTGAAAGAAATGCAACTTGCCCCCCAGCCCCCACTGCCCCTCATTGTCACATTGCAACCTGGGGCTCTCCTGGTTTGCAATATTTCTGTTTTGCAAATACTTTCGCACAATGAAGTTGTGAAAGGCTTACCTGTTACTGCCTGTTACATCTGATACTAACAACTTCTGCCCACTCTGGTATTTTGTTTGCTTACAAGTACTCTTGTCACCTTTATCCCTTTGAAAGCTGCAGTCCAGACACAACTCAGGACAGCACAATACAGTGTTCCCCTAAGCACCCTTCAGAAGAGTAATAACCAGATGAGCTAAAACCCACAACAGACTAGAATGTGGAGTCTAGTATTTTTTAGTAGCAGCAGAGTTACACAAATGCAATTCTGTTGATGTCAGTGAGCTCAGAAGAAGTGGGAACAGAACTGTGAATTTCAGCTTTAAAAACAGAGTTGGCTGTTTCATCTCTACAGACATTACACTGGAGAGTGGAGACTTCTCTTGTGCTTATTCATTGCAAATTAATTGCCATTATGATTTTGCATTGGATTAAAAAAAAACAGTTGGCTTGAAAGAGAGAATAATAATTTGAGATTATGAGAAAAGTCTGAGATCAGTATTCCCTTTTTTTAATTTTCTTTCCAATAAATTGTCAGCCATTAAATATTCTACAATTTGCAGGAGCATGTGCTTGTTTACCAATATGTTGTACACAATGTCTGAATATGTATCAGAAGTATGCTGACTTTCGTCTATACAAAATTAGAAAAAAAGAGACAAATTAGCCCAGAAAAGACTTGAGCATCTTTTTAGGGGGTAGGGAGATGGAAGAGTATTTCATATCCATAACACAGCCAGACATACATTTTCTTACAATGCCAGTAGGAATGTTAGATATGTATTTTCTATGAGTTTTATTGGCATCCATTGGTCTTAAGCTTTCCTTCAAGAATGCAGAAAAATTGAAAAATTACAAAGATCCCTTCCAGTGGTTTTTATCTTCATTAGGCAATTTTTAAATTATTGTTCTTCTGAAAAAAAAAAAATTCATGAGATACATTTCATAAGCAATGATATTCACTATCACAGTTTTGTTCATTTGCTGATTCTGTTTCTAAAAGACAATAGAACTAAGATTCTTGGCTAGAAGGACAAAATTAAATTAAAATTATTTTGAACCATTGTCCCTATTTATAGGCACCTGCTGAATAAGTTATGGGAGTAGTCATATTTCTTCAGTGCCAAAACATACAGCTCCATTAAAAAATTAGACAGCTGTCATCTCTGAAATGTACAAGTGCAACACAAATTAGGCTTTTAACTCTTCTGCAATTTCTAGAGGATGACATCCTGGAAGGAGTGGGAATTACAGAATAAAGGTGGGGCACTCTAGGAGTGCAAAGAGGATTTAAGGAAAATTTTCCATGAGTCAAGAACAAGCGTGAAAACACAGCCCCTGCTTTGGAAATGTCTTCAAATTACTGAAAGATGTGCTCCAAAACTTTCAGTGGAATTAGAAACCAATCTGAAAAAGTAAGTGAAATCAGAAAGCAAAAGACATTATCAACAGCAATATCTCTTCTCAGCTCCTGCACCACCTGTGTCATTGGCCTCAGCATCAGTCCTCAGCAGATGCTGCCTGGACCAGGCATTTGCCATGTGATGTCTGGACAAGCTATCAGGGCTTCTGCACAAATCAGCTGTGAACTGTGGAGTCAAAGGAGCACATACAAATATACAAATGTTGATGTAAGTGTATTTATACCACAGCAGTCACCTGTACTGGATCTGTACAAAGTTACAGAAGCACAATTGAGAAGAGGACATGGGCTCAAAGAACAGGTGCATGTGGGGGTGCATGACACCCTATATTGTAGGTCTTTTGTATGCGCAGGGTATGCACTTCATTCAAGTAGGAGTGTAGATGCCAGTCTTCTACCACTCATTTGTATGTATAAAAATTTCTGTATAAAAAATTTGTTAATAATAAATAAAACATCATCATTAACAGTAAACTAAACCCAAGAATTCATGCATTTTTCCTAGTTTTTCAACATTCATAAATGTACAGCTATGGGTGCTTGTCGAGAGTCATTAACATTCTTCTAAAACTGACTAAATATTTGTTATACTAAATATTTGTTTATATTTATCGGCTACAAATGAATAGCAATAGATCCCTAGCTTCAGCACTTCTTCATTCATAGGGCATGAAAGAAGTATGGCAACCAGCAAAATGCATGACTCTCTCCACTACCATATCCATCTTTTCTGTCTCTTTCTCCCTGAGTGTGCATTTTACAATTACACTCTAGAAAAGCATCTAAATGCAAATACATGTGCTTGTAAATGTCGTTGTCTTAATCATTGCAGAAGAAAATGATACAAAAAAGTTTTGTATATGCTTACATGCGTACCTTATTTTTATTGATAAGGAGATTGAGTTGGGTTGGGTTTTTTAATTTCATATTTTATTTTGTATTTTTTATTTCATCATTTTCCTAATTACACTGGCAATTCTAGCAAAATTTTACAGACTGGTAATGTCAACACAATTGTAAATATTACTGTGGCACAGGTAACTGTGAAACAAAACAACTTTAAAAAGCAATATAAATAAAAGCAATGGGTAACTTTTAGATGCATTTCCCACAAAAATGCTAAAACAGAATACAGAACATTTATAGATGTAACTGAAAATAAAACCTCATAATCTATTTTGATTCAATTCTACAAGCATTCCCTGATATATTGCCAAGTGGCCACTGAATTCAATAATCCAGACAGATTAGTACAGTACTCCCATTTTCAGGGATCCATCTGGTATTGTGGCAGTTGCAGCTCATCAGATTACTGCTATATCCCAGCTATGTAACATGCATCAATGCTGCAAGAGGAACCTGCCCTGTACCACAATGTCAGGCCAGTTGGTGGGAAGCATATGTGTTAACTTATTTTCAATAATCATTATTTATACTTAATTAATGGACAGTCATATCATGTGTAAATTTTACACTACCTTCTTCTATCATGTCTAATGAAGAGGGACTGACAAATTCAGAGACTGCAAAAAGACCTATGTAACATTGTAAGGAAAGCCATAATACGAAGATTTGATTTTAAAAAAGTAAAAATCCAAAACATCAACTTCATGAATCAACAAATACCCAGCTGGGGAAGAGAAGAGCAAGGGGCAGGCAGGTGTGGGTGTGTGTTTGGGTGTATGCGCTCTTCCTGCTGCAAGCATCAACAGCTACATCTAGTGGTTTTAGGCAGTATGGACAATTTACCTACAGCCAAGCCATTTTGTATTCTGCATTAACGAGAAAAGTGAAATTCTCCTCCAGTGTAGAGCTTTGTAGCAGCACTGATGCGTCACTGAAAGAACTTTTTCCCCACAGTTCATTTTGTGCTAATAAATCTATGGAGACTGGAAGTTCTTAGTAAGTTTTCAGTTGTATATTTGTAAGAGTTTCATATCCTATATTTGCATATTTTCCTTAATAGTAGGCTAAATATGCATATAGATAAAAATATAAATTCCAAATCCTAAGATTTAAATTTTGTGGAGTGGAATTAAACAAGCTTAGGTAACTTGCCACAAGTTCATATCAGAGCATGATAAAAACACTTAACTATCAGATTGTTTCTAGATCTGGTGATGAACTATAGATTAACAAAATCTTCACGTTTCCATACTATCAATTATGCTGGTTTTCAGATACTCCAGAAGCACTTGCCTCAATCAATTAGAGGCAAACTTCCTATATTTCAAACAGTTCCACATAATGGTAATTTCAGATTATTAAAAAAAAAACAATTCCACACACAAACCTCCAGTCTTTTTGAAAAACCAGTGTTAGCAGAAATAATTAGCACTGTATGCTATTTATTCATATCCAGTTATTATTTGAAATAAGCAAGTATTTGGAGGTAATATTACCAATTCAGAAATCAAGAGCATTCATTTGCCAATAAACTCATACTTCAATGCAAAGTAAAATATGTTCAAAAAACTCCTAATCATCCCCATAATTAAACATATATGACTCCACAGAGAGTGAAGAGCTTTGCTGTAAAATTGCAGAAATAGCAGAAGAACCTTTGCAATTCAACTGGACTTCTTGAAGCCTGAGATAACCTCCCAAGAAACTTCTAAGATATTTGTTAGCTGTTTAGCAGTCAAGTTCTAGCATAGGTTAGAAAATGGCAAGAGGTGGTTGTAGAAGAAGAAGAAAGTGTTAAAATTTAAAATGGATAAAGCTGAGCAATAAGAAATGAAAAAAAATTTTCTTCATACATTAAATTACATTCATCAACTATTTTGAAAAATCATCTGGCAATTTTTTTATAGTGACCTACAACCACTTAATATGGATAAGAGGGAAGGACCAAGCAGAGTTTGAAAGAGGCAGAATAAGAATAAAAATTGCCAAGGTAAGTTATTATTGCCAGTCACAAATGGATGTTATGCAATACTTACTACCTGCAACTGCTCAGAAAACCTCTGTTGGTACCACAGTGATCAATTTAATGTAAAATTCAGCATATCATAATCAAGGAACTTAAAAGATCTAATTTCCACATTTCTTTATTCAGACAATGCTAGAAATATTATGATTCATTGGCTTGTGAAGAATAACATAAAAAACAATAATAAATATAGTAAAGGGCACCTTGCCACCACTTTTGTAAATCTGAACTCCTTAGAAGCAGTGTGTTTAGCTTTTCTATATTTGGTCCCACTGAATGAAGGAGGCACTTGTATAGGTTGCAAAACATGACATTAAAACTAAAGCTCAGATTTTAAAATAACTTTTTGTCTACATTATTACAGTGATTTGAAGCAAAATGGGCATACAATAAAAGCACATAGCAATTGATAGAATTGGACACAGGCCATCTCTGGGATGGAGATGGAAAACCAGCCTAATTTCCTGAAACAAATTCATGTCATTTTATCTTTGTGCTAGATAAACACACAGGGCTGCTTAACTGTATCACCTTGCCATAGCACCTTCTGTACTGGTGTCTATTAGAAGTTCACCCTTCTTTGCCCAAGTCTGAATAAGAGAGACATACCACGTGAAGGATGAGTCTTTCAAATACAGGGTTTGTTGTAAACACCCATACACGTTTGCTACAGTTTTAGAGAGGTCTGATGATGTGTTGGGTTTGGAAGGGTTTTTTCATATTCTACAACTGTCTGTGTCATTGCTTTGAGAAACTTCTCTTTACCTCTCCCCTTGAGAATACTTCGGCTAGTTCTTTTTTTCTACTTGTTCTTTTTGAAAACAGTGTGAAAATGGATACTGGAGGAGGGGGAAAATAGAAAACCCCCGTTTTCCGTGATATGCTGAACTACTTTATCTCTCTTTATTATGACAGTTCGAAAACAGTGTCAGTATATGACCTTCCGCTGTTTGAAACTGAATTTCTGTTGAAATACTGTCCCTTGTCCTTGTTCTTGACAGTCAGAAGGTGGCACCAGAGGTCAAATTTTTTAGAAACGCCATTTGGAAACTCGTAATATTTTTTCTAACCTCCCGTAAATTCATTATTTGTTTTGTGAGGGAAAAGCCAGAAGAGACAGATAAGGATTCACAGTGAAAGAGAACCTGAAGAATCTGTCCAATGCATGCAGCAGATGGCTAATCATAAAGTAATAATAAATTAAATGTGACAAATGTAGCATTTCCAGTGTATTTTATTAAATAGTCATGAAAGAATTAGTACCATTTGAAGGAATGGTTTTCCAATATATTTCTAAATTATTTCAAAGTTACCAGCTCTTAAGAAAGCTTTTCCTGGTGAATATGCAGGGTTACTCTTTAATTTGTATGTTTGTGTTGAAGCTGTGCCCTCACACTAATTTTCTGCTGATAGACTACAGGTGTACAATGATTTAAAAAATCATATTTCAATCTTTTTGTTGCCTTTCTTGTGACCCTTTTTTTCTTTCCCTCCCCCCCCCACCGATTTACAACAAAGCAAGGAAACCCTTCTCATTAATTTCACTATGGCCTTTACTGTAACCTATTTACTGACATTCCCGTAACATTTCCTCTTTATTTCACCACTTATGTCCCCTCCATCACCTTTAAATGGCTGGACAGCCATTCCCCATCGAGTGGATCACCATTCCTGACATGTTTGAATGCAATTCAAATTCTAATACATGACTTTCTAATAAAATCATATCTTACTATCTTTGAAACATAACAGGCTACACATTCCTTCTCTTCCATGTTCACACCTGATCAAAGGCTCCTTTATTTTTGTAGATTGTTATGAAATACCTGCCCCATCTCAGAAGAGGGATTAGAAAATTCATGAATCGTTTCACTAAAATAGTGGTGAAAATGCCAGCACTGTGCCCCAACAAGCCTTTCTCTGGACAGTCTGAATCAGCACTAAGAAGTTCATTACAATACAACATTGTCATGGTTGATTTTTGATTTTGAGGTAAGTTTAGAAAAATGTCTTTTTTATTTGGGCTTTCTTATTTTTCCTTATACTGGTGCTTAATATCTAATATTGGTTGGGAAAACAGCAGGAGGAAAATTGTAAATATACTTCCTTGGTACAAATCTGTGGATTCTCCCCATGCTTGAAGCTCAACACAGAGAGAAGCATGCTACTGAATGGAGTCCTTAATGACTTAGCCAAACTCATTTGCAGTGGTTTTATGTGACGTTTTTTCCTTTGATGCAAAAAGACAGGAACAAAAAATAAATCCAAACAACCTTTGATTACTAGTCTTCTGTGGTAATCCATCTTATCTTAATGACAATCTGACTAGAGCTAGCATATGTAGACTTTTACTTACATTTCACTGCTGATGCTATTATTAATTTGCACTGAAAATGAAGATTATTTGTGCTGGTCCATTTAATTTTCTGTCTCTCCCCTTTACTGCGCAGCATAGCTCTTTAAGACAAGAACTGTCCTTCTTAATGCCAGGAAATGACCTTTCCATTTTTGTCAGCATACCTAAAAATCTTTGTTTGTTTTATTTTGATTTTGTTTAGAAACATCTCTCACTTCTACTCAGACCATCACAGGGCCTTCTTGGCAGTGACACAGATGGTGCTCTGTTTCACAAGCATTAACCTCTGTCCTATTTTTTGCAGTATGAAAGTTTCCAGACTATAATAAAGGGCTGCAAGTTTCCATGGCAATAAATAGATAACAACAGTTAAAACAATTGTGAAATATCCATATGAAAGAGCCACAGGAATGGAATTTTCTAAAAGCCTTCTGTTTCTTTCAATGTTTAAGGAAGTAGTTCCATAACTGCACAGAAACTTGTGCCTCTCAGACAAAAGTGAATACCTAGGGGGATTGAGCTGACTTTCAGTAAAACTGTGACTTCTCCTTGATACAGCACTCTACAAACCAATCCTTCCTCTTCAAAACAATCAGCATTTGCATTTTAGAATTAGACAAAAATAGAATACGATCAAAATGCAACTGCCTCTGACTAAGATACATGCATACAATACTTTAAAAAATAGTGAAATGCCTTAAAATTAGGAGAAGTGCTTCGAATGTAGCAATGCACAGTAAACAATTCCTGTATTGCATGGTCTGGCCAAGCCCCTGTAATCAGGTAACAATTGTTTTCATACTACTAACATGTTTAACTTTATCTTCTCCTTTAGTCTAAATGAAAATTCTAAGTGCTCCCTCATTCCCGTTTTGAAGTTGAATAATTAGGCTGGGCTGTCACAAAGGACACGTTTCTGTTGAAACCCGGTTGCACTCTGCCAAAAAGAAATCTTATGCAGATTAGAGCTATACTTGATGTTACTACATTGTTTTTTGATTAAGCTGTTTACTTATTTTCCCCCTCACACACACTGCACTCACACAACATGAAATTAAATGCAGAATAGCAACAAAGGATATACAAAGTTACACATGGCTGAATTTTATTTTTAAAAGAATTTATTTGTTTAGCATAGATGAAAACTTTATGAAAAATGTTCAGAATTAATCATGTGAATAAAAACGGGGGGGGGGCATTCTTTCATTTAGGATAAGTAATGGCAACAGAAATAATGATGCTGTTCAGAGCAAGGATATTGAAAAAAAAAACATTCTGGGTTACAGGTTTTCAACACAATATGTATGCACTAAGTGCCATTCCACAGAAACCTCTGTATGTAAAGCCTGTGTTTTACATAGACATGCAAATATAAATATTTTCTGCAAGTGGGCAAGAGTGCATTTCAGGAACATGAAACTTAGTTGTCACTTCCACATAAAGCCACCAGGATGGTTTCATAATCCCCTTTGAGTTCATCCTGTAAATTTAAGCATGAAAACCCCACAATTGTTAGAATAATGGTCTCAAGTACACACTGATCAAATATCAGTGCTCCATCTATATAAATTAATCACTTGATAAAGCACAAGTTAGCCGCAGACTGAGCTGGAACCAAGCACTGTCACTGAAGTTATTTGTATGACCTAGAAATAAACACATGCGTTTCCAGAGTGGAGCATAGGTAGACAAGGCTAGTAAAAATGTTGGGAGGTTTAGTGGTGTAAGTGAAGAAGAGAAGCACAGAAGAGTTTTATCTACCCAGGAGCTTAAGCTTTTACTCAAAATAAAGTTAAACTTACTTTCTTGATCAGTGATGTCTAAAGCTCATTAATATTAAAACACTGGGTATACACATTGTGTCTAGGAACATCTCAAACAAAGGCTAACAGTACAGTGATACTCTGCTCACCATGGGATTGCTTATTCAGCTTGGTAAAAATGGATAATATGCATAAAGTATGCAGTGTAATTATTACATGCATTTCTTGTTTTCTCTAATTTTAATCTAGTTTTCAGAGGTATATGAATTGTTTAGTGCAGCCAAGCTATGCCTCAAGACATTTGGATGCAATCACCACTTTGGAACATGGTGAGGTGGTGTAATTACATGCCAAATTACAGGTAACACACATGCTTAAGGAAGATTAAAAGTGACCTTTAGTACTTAACTGAAAAATTAGCAGACATCAATAAAAATCCAAAAGATATTATCATACATGTAGGGAGTATGTTTCTACTCCAGTCAAGACATCTATTTTTTTTTGGTAATGTCTACTACTCTCCACAAAGATGCTCTGCCAGTTTAGCTTTCTTCGAGTCCCCCACCACTTGAATTTTCTGGAAAGTACATTGGGTACTTTTAACAGTCCCTTTTAACAAAATATTTTCGTTAGTTTAACTCATTTACTTAGGTCATAGGGAAAACAGGCCAAATACATGCTAATAAAATTAAAAATGCATTTGCTGGAGTACCCCAAATGTTAAAAGCCAATATCCAGTTGTGTCAAATACCTCCCCCAGAGCTGTCATGGCAATCATCTCCTCTCTCCTGCCAAGGTACTGCTTAAGTACAAGAATTTGGGGATATTGTACTCTCCTTTCAGCTCTTGGATTCTACTGTAAGATGATATCCTGAAAAATGTATCACTAGTATTTCTATAGCTCTTTTGACAACTTTGAACTGGAAAAAGAATTCACTGTCCCAGCCTGTGGGCATTTGAAAACATAGCTCATCTGCAATGAGCTATGCAGGATGAACTGGTGACTGAGGAGCAGAGAAGTTAACAGATCTTTACCAAAAATCATCTGGTTGCTTTGTGTTTCATGTGTCACATGGGAGAAAACCTACCATAATGGCTTGGCGGAGAGAGATGCCATACAGACTCTTGTAATAGCCTTTGATCTCATTCATATCCACTTCGTGGCGTGAAACCATGATTCTGATGAGGTCTTTGTGCCGGGTCCCAGCACCCTGTTAAAAGAAACAAAGAAGAAAGGGGGAGAAAGAAGAGGGAAAAGAATTATGCTACTTTTGTCATTGAAATTCCTTTGATCAAGTTCTGTATGTTAATCCATCAGACTTCTGTATAGATGAACATACCCCTTTCCTTTTCCTTTAGTATCTCTTGTAACAGGGAGGTCTCATATCTGCCCTATGAGCACAAAATACTTCTGATAGGCTACCTCTATCCTGTTGTTTTTAAGGTTTTTTAGTATTTTTAAATATTTCTTTTAGCTGTTTCCTAAAAACAGACATCTTCACTGTGCTTGCTCAACATTACGGACAGCCTAGACTTTACTGCCCTTTTTAATTACTCTTTTAGTAGTGCAGTGATCTGCATTTTCATAATGTTTCACTCAATGTTTCTCAGACTACTTCTAACCAAGTCACAGGAGTTATGACAATACCTCCATACTAGACTGTTTCATGATCTCCAGCTGCCTCACTAACATGGGTTCCAAATCTGCAAGAAGGATCATGGATATCTCATTATAGATTAGCCTTCCACAATGTTCCTGCTGAGATCTATAATTGCTCTCCTTTCCCCCTTTTTACTATAATTGTTGTTTCATAAGGGTTCCAGTCTGCTTCCTGTCACTGTAACAGTAAAAGATATGTGTGGACGGACAGTTGCCTTCCTGAGCACATTACAGCAAACAGACAGAAAGTCTCAGGTTTCAAAGGAAGGAATAAAAGGAGTGAGACAAATACTCTTAATTTGCCTCTGCAGTCTTTTGCTATCAAAAGGGCCTAGAGACCTCTAGCTAACTTTTTATTTTTCTGCCTATAAAGCAGCTCATGTTTACAAAGAGGAACTCTTTATTTAAATTACCTTCATTGCCAAATGGAGTTTTTCTGCAAAGAAAGCTGGCTTGCTTGTGGCACATTTTACTGTAATGAAGCAGTGAGACAAGGTCACTTCTGCTATACATGTAATAAATGTATAATAAAACATTTTCAAAAGCCTTTTATTTTTCCTACAGGCATACCATATTTATGTACTTTTTTTGTTACCTTTCTTCATAATGTATGAGGACAGGAAGATTCCTTCCTCTGTTTATTCAGAAAGTAATTCAATAAGGGGAGAATAATTACCATAAAAACAACACATTTCTCCTTAGTTTACTGGGAGATTATAAAATTTATATTTATATATTTATAATGATTTATAATAAATATTTATATTTAATTGTAATATTAATGAAGGTGTTGCAATTCCCAAGAAGAAAAATGTGAAAACATTTATGCCTTCTATAGCAGAGCTGGAGGTTATAAAATCCTGTATTTTGTAAACCAAGTTATAGTTCAATTTTGATATTAAGAGCGATCTGATGAAAATCATTCTTTTATCCAAAGTATGTTTGATATGATATGCTTTCATATGATATGTTTTCATATGATATGAAAGCTAAGAGCAAGATGGGTGCCTGGATTCCAATTACATCCCTGATTCACTGGTAAGAGGAAGTCCCTTCCTTACCTTATTTTTCATGAACTAAATCATGTCATAGTTGCTAAATTTATATGAATATTTTCTTGAAAAGAATCACTGAAATAATTTTTTTATGCTTTTAATAATCAATATTATAAGTATTCCTGTAACATAAAACTTTGAGAAGAGTGTCTTTGGTTGAAGACAGGTTTAAAACTATTGGATTTTTGATACAAACTATACCTGTTCTGACAGGGGTTTTTTTGGCGTATTTGTTTCTTGTAAAGGTTTTCCTATGTTGGCAACTCATCTGTTCTCCTTAATAGACTTTTCCAAATATTAGGAGAGGTATTTCTACTCATTCATTAACTTCAGCTGATTTTAGGTGTGTCAATTAATCAGCATGATTAGATTAGACTTTCCAAGTTATTTAGCAAGCTTCTCTATTAAGCAGAATAAGTACAGAACAGTTTCTGATCAGAGCAACTATGGCAGAAATCAAAGGATAAGTTTAGTCAGAACATACAATAGGTTTCAATCTGCAAAACCACTTACCAAGGGCAGTGAGGCAATTCTCAATATCACCTTTCAGCTCCAAATCCAGTACCTTGTTCATGTCATGCTTGCTGTATTTGGTGTACTTCTGAAAGACTAAATAATGGGAAAGAACAGTATTCTCCCTGCACTGTCTCTGCCCTACTCTGTCCTCACTGCTGTAGCAAAGGACAGTTTGTGGGTCATCTTTCTCATTTTCTTCAGACAGCACAGTGTAAACAGCAGTGTTACTGCACGTCAGTTACTGCTGAAGGAGTCAGCATACAGAATGGGACTTTGGTAGGATAGAAGGGTTCTTTCCCATTGGTTGGAGTAGAGGTGGCCAACTGACTACCCCAGGGCCTGGGACATTGTGTGATAGGCCCCTGATAGCCACCCTGCACCGCACCCCCCCCCCCCCCCCCCGCCAGTTTGTCTAGGGCAAACTGGCTAAGAAGCAAGACCACTCTGGGGAGCTCTCATTGCTTGGCATTGTAATCACAACCCAGCTGAGATTTCAGATTTTTTTTTAATAGCCTAAATGATATTGCTCATCTCTACTACTGAAAGAACAGCTAGGCTGCCAACTACACCCTTTATCAGCAGGCATACTTCATACTTCCAATCACAGTAATGTCTTGATAATCTGTATCTTCTCTGAATTCATGACCAGGCAATGTTCAAAAATCATCCCAGAAAAACATGAAGCTTTGTTCAGCTTACCCCTTCGAAGATGCGGGTAGCTTCTTGTAGTAAGAACAGTTACAAACACACTGGTATCTGTTCCTTTCCTTTTCTCTCCTGCTTCATACAAGGCCTGTCATAAAGAAAAGAAGGTCACAAGGTCAGTATCGAAATAGTAAAACTCAAACAAGAATACTGTATTTTGAGGGCCATTGCTTGTTAGTAATGAACCCTATCCCTTGACAAAATCCAGATCAAAACTCTACCCTAACTCCACCTCTGCTAAACAATACTTCATACTTCACTTATGTCTTAATAGTACCTAAGGAACACTGTGCAGCTAGAAAACATATTTTCAATATGACATTTTACAATCATCATCTAGCTTTCCTAGGCATACAGCATTGTTGAATGAAGTTATTTTTCATTTGTCAGGATAGCAGTCTGTATGCAAGCCTCAGGACCAGTAGGATTTCTTAAAACTGCTGAAGTTCAGGAAGTTCAAGATTAGTAGGATTTTGCAAGACTGACTAAATTATTTCTGCAACTAACTGGTGCAATATGCGGGAGAAACCTATGTACTAAGTACTTCCTGGTCTTTCCAGGAATGACTTTTACTTCCAGGAAAGTAAAAACCAAATCAGTCCCCTCCATTTTCCTCACCTTCTCAAATCTCTCTAAGAGTAGTAATAAAAGACCTTCCCACAGCATGAAGATTTAACACTCTGCATCAAAGTAAACAGCACTGAACTTTTGAACTTAGAAAAAGTGTTAATTTATTTTCATATCTAGGGCTGATGATAGAACTAAACAGGAATTAAAGCAGTATTTCTCAATGGCCTTTTCTTGGCTGTTTTTTTTAAAAAAATCAGTTTGAAGTCATCTAAACTTAAATTGTAACTGTGATGTAACATTTCGTTGGTGAAAACTCAGCAAGGACTGCTGAGTTTTATCAAGATTTTAGCAAAGATAGTCCCACTAATGTTGGAAGAAATCAGAAAAAAACAGATGTTTATGTTATAATTATTAAGAAAATGGCTGTGAGGTTTACTAATAATCTTGAAAGGTTTGTCACTAAAAAGCAATGCCAATATCTAACATACTGCAGAGTTTACAATGGTCAGTGTATGGTAGCTGATTCTGCACACAGATGAGCACACCATTTTTCCTTAATTCAAGAACTGTTTTATAAACAGAAGCAAGACTGGGTCTGATTCCTCCGCTCCGACATGTACTTCAAATGGTCTTCATGCTTTTCATGAACTAGACGAGGTCCTGCAGAAATGTTTCTGAAGCTAGATATTAGGTTGAAGATCTAATTTCCTTCAGACAATTAACTTACATGAACTTTTTACAATACTATCTCCTCAGAAATAATTGCTGTATGACACTGAAATCTCTGTTAGGTCTGCAATGCACAGGATTCAGACAGCCAGAAGAATCTCAAGTAGAAGAAGTTCTGCAAATTCAACAATCTCAGAAAAAGAAGTTCTGCAAAGTGCTAACTATGATCTTACCCTGGCATCATTGTCAGCAAGTTCATCATTCACATGAGGATTTTCACATCGATCGGCCTACATGAAGAAATAAATAAAGTTTCATTGGTACTCACAATCATTCGGTTCTCTAAAGCTCAACATTTTAGAGCTCTGCAGGACCACTCTCATACATAAGCAAATACAAAACTGAAAATAGGTGCAATTATGTGAATCATCCTGTGAATAAAACCGTTGTATTTGTAATTAGAAGAACATACTTCTACAGCCATCAGTGACTTATTTCTTAACTCCTACCTAAAAATCCACAGGAAGTATTTGTTTCTTGACAGGAAACTACAGGCTTCAGACCTGTGACCTGCTCCCTGATGATCATGCATAGACTCCTTCAGATTTGAAATTTAAAACTGGAAGTCTAAACATGCACATGGATGTATCAAAAAATCATCCTGTATGCAATTACAAGATTCACATACATATACTCAAAAATCAAATATTTATTAGTTTTACAAGGGTATTTTAATTGGGAAGGTCCAGTGTTTGAACTCATCTACTTTTGAATGTAAATTTACCAAACACTTTGTCCCATTATTTAACTACTAGAAACATTCAGTAACAGGAAAGAAAAAAAGTTTATTTTGCTAATTTTAAACATTTATTCTTTTTCTAGTCAATTGACATGACATTATGCCTGTTACTTTTTCTAGTACTTAAAGATAGCACAAAAAAAAGTCTTAAAAGCGTAACTGATTAAAAAGGAATATTGTTTCACAGTGAAGTTTTTAAAAGGTGTTTGAGATAAAATCTCATTATATTTTGTTTAAGAACACTTTCTAATAGTCTAGGATATGAAAGTTTAAAAAAGCAATGCAAGGAAATAAATATTACATAAATCTTCATTTAGTGCATGTCTCTCTAAAGTAGTCTTGAGAACATTGATTTTTGATTATAGATACTGTCACTCAAAATGCTTAAGCATAGCATACCTTGGCTAGAGCAACCAAAGCCTTTTGAAAGTCTCCAGATGTGTCAGAGATTATGTCTTGTGTCAGATCTCTCTTCAGCACTGCAATCAAATAATTTGTTTTGAAGTTATCAACTAAGTTGACTACATAATCTTTAAAGGTCCCATCAAACCACTCCATGGTATTTTTCAGTATTTTCTTAATTTCCCACTTAAAAATGCCCACTGGAAATGTGGGTTTCTTACTTTCATTGGGCTTCAAGTAAAGGAGTTTATTTGTAACATAGCCTTTAAATACTGAGACATGCTGTGAAATTGGAGGTTAAACCTAAAATGTGCTGAAAATGTCCTTTTCTAAGGTCTTGTGGGTAGCATTGTCTCGGGTTTCTGCTTGTAAAATACACAAACTTTTTTCTGAGCCTTTTTCTGAGCCTTTTTCATTCTTACTTCTGGCTGTTCTTATAAGTATGGAACTCAAAACTCTCCCAAAAAATCAAGCTTTTAATATAGGCATCTATGAAGAAATGTCTTGGTAAAAGCTGCCTCATCGTCTCAGAAAACAGAATTTAATTAGACAATACAGTAAACTCTACATGTTAGAGGGACACCACATTACATTGTAGCAATTTCTTCAAGTGTTTTCCCCCTACAGGTCACTGGTTATTCCTACTGCTAACACATCTGTGTTGCTAACTAAGTAGGATTTCTTTTTTTTTCCAAGCCTATGCTTTTATCTTAAATTGTCAGCCAAGGTTCAGTTACAGGGGAAGAAAAGCAGCTTGTCTTTGCATGCATCCAAGAAAACATCTGAATGTGTGACTCGTTCCATGAGACACCCACAATCCCAGACATGGTGATGTTCTTTTCCTTCACTATTGGGATCTGCATAGGTCAGCAAAAGTCACCATGATCTCCATCCACAGCAACCCTGTCAAATTTTTGTGAAGCGTCATTTGCCTCCTATTTTGTTCTCAGCTCCTCATGCTAAGAAGTGAGACTGTAACTCTGATGTGTCTGCCATAGGGTTATACAATGGTGTAACTTCTTTCTTGCTTCTTAATACTTCTTTCTTGCTCTGAATTACCTTCCCTGTAGTATCTGTTGGCTTCTCTGATCTCTTGGTTGGTTCTTGAGGCCAGAATCTCAATTAAGGTATCTTCATCAGTACCAAGCCCCTGAGAAAAGCGATGGAAGTTTTAGAGATGTTCCTCAATAGAACAAACATAAAATTCATAACAGAAGTAAGATGAAAATCACTGGCTTGGTTTTGAAGGCACCACATGCAATAAGAAATAAAAATTAAAAATATTGTTCTTCCATATTATGCAATTTCAGCTCTTTTGGAATTAAATTTTTATCACATTCAATACACTGGTGCCAAAAAGAAGTGCTAAAAGGATCAAACAGTGCACATAAAAGATAAAAACGTAAAATCTATGAAGAAGAAAGACCTCCTTTCCTTTTTTCTTTCTCCTATGTAGACATTCATGTAAATGCTATGGCTCCCATTAGCAACCAGTTTTCAGAGGCCAAGAAAGAGTTCATTCTCACAAAAGAATCTCCCCCAACTCTGAAATTCAACAGGGATTATTGGGTCTTGTTCTCATAAACTGAGTTACCAATACAAATTTATTTAACAAAATGAAGTTAAAAGAAAGATAATACACAAGCCTTGAAATCTATGTCCAGTTTATTTACGGGCCTTGATAAGCACAGTTGTTCTCTATGGAAGATTTTCTCTGAACATTTTGCCTTACCTTCATAGAGGCTCTTAATTCTTCAGCATCAAATTGAGCTGGAGTTTTGAGCAAAGCCACAACAACATCTTCTAGATGGCCTTTCAGAGCCTTTTTCAAAGCCTCTTCTAGACTCTGTTTAAAGAAGAATAAGAAATACACTAAGTTAATGAATGGTAGAAGTGTATCCGCTGTTCAGCTGCAGTCCAAAAATTAGTCTGACCTCTGATCAACCTAAGTCTACATCATTCCTATATCTAATAGAAAGAATTATGAAGCCCTACTTCAAGTTTGAAATTTGTCACATTTGACATTTTACATTAATTAAAGTGCCAGGCAGGGTTTTTCAGTAAGTATTCTCAAGTGCTTTCACACATTTTCAGCTATATTGAAACATTTACAGCATCAGAAGATGACTCAAAATAGGCTGCTCTTTCTTCATGAGAAGATAATGTCATATTACTCTTACAATTATGACTGAGTTGGTTATTTGTGTAACATTTGACCTCATTGTTTATTGCATGAAGTTTGAAGTGAACATTCGTAATATTACCCTAAACAAAACCACAAGTTCTGAAGATAAAGACTATATTCTAATTTGACCTAAAATTAAGAGGGGTGAAAAAAAATTAAAAATCTGGTTTATTCTGCTGCCTATCTAAAAATGTTCCAAAATCACTAGAAGTCCCTCCCTCTAGCAGTGTTGGTAGACTTGGGGAAGAGTGTTATGGTCCTACAACTCTCCTATCCTACTCAGTATTCTATCTTTACTCATACACACCATTTGAGCCAGGACAAACTTTGATACTCTGAGTGAAAATTAAGCTTGGTTTGAATATACTTTACCTTTCCTTTAGTCTGCTGATAGGCAGCTTTGATCTGTTGTCGCTGAGCATTTGTTCTCTTAGTCAAGATGTCAATGATGGTGGCTTCATCCACACCTATGAATAAACAAACAAAATTCTAATATATTCAAAAGATATATATCACTTAGCCATTTAATTTTTTTAAATTATTATCTGATTTATGTCATATTTTGATTTCTTAAATTTAACCAAAGGAAAAGCTGTTATCCTCTATGAACTCACAAGATTAGTGATGTAGCTAAGAAACCAAATAAATAGATCCATCTAGGACACAGAAATTTCATACAAAAAGTCTTAGTGTGTTCTGAGTGTAGCTCTTCCACTAAACTGAAAAAACCCCAAATGAACAGGCACCCACACTAAAAAAACAAATTAAATTACATTCTCCTTTAATCTCAGTAAGTCAAACTGGAAAACCTTTGGAAGTATAGACAAAGCACCAAATGTGATTTTCATTAAAAGAGAGATATGTAACAGAAGCATACAATGTATTATCAACATAATCACTGCCTCTTGCAGGAATTCTATGGAAATCAAGCCAAAAAGTATTAATATGATATGTTGCGGTATTATTTCCTTCTCTAGAAATTAAATTTTTTCAACCCTTACTTCCACATATTCCAGAACTTTAATATAGCATTAAGGTCTGAAAGCATAATACAACATCAGGGTATCAAAGGGTTGAGATTCTTCACCAAGCAGCACAATTTAATGTATTGCCAAGCTTTTAAAAGTAGAGGCATCTCTCCCATTTGCCACTGCCTCTTGTTCCCATATTTTATTCAGTGCTATTCTCAGAATTTTCAAAGGAAGAGTCCTAATGTAGTAAGTTAAATATTTACTCCTCTTACCTTTTACAGTAATAGCTCTGTCCAAAGCAACAACATCAGCTGATGGATCAAAATTTGGGTATGACTGTACTCCATGGATACCTTTTGAGCTCTTCTGCAGAGGGAAAATGAAAAATAAAATTTGCTTATACCGAAGAATATTTTTGTACAGAAGCAGTTTTCAATGTCCAAATAAACCACGCATTTGCCTTTTATCATCAAACACATACAGTTTTGTAGCTACAGGTAATTGAATGGGTTCAATAATGGTTATGCTTTGCTCTCATATTAAACAAAAAAGTACTTCATAAATTGGTTTAGATACCTGAACGCCTATTTTTTAGTGTAAGTTGGATTGCATAGGAAAATAATTAACTGTCATAATTAGGAAATTATGCTCAAATTTAAAGGATCTAAACCCACAATTAAATTCTACAGGTACTTCCAGTAAAGTGCTTGTTTCTTTGCTCATCTTATGCAAACTAACTGTGTTACCACATTACAGGTGTCCTCAGCTGATTCATATCTAAGCTTTCAAACATTTCTTGCATTCAAGACCTTGGGGAAGTGTTCACACCTAACCCTGCAAGGAAGTAGAGACCTCTTGCCCAGCTTCTTTTAAACTTTAGACATAAACCACAGTCTTTGCAAAGCATTATCCACTAGCTAATTTTGGTCAATCTACTCCTAGATGGGCACTCCCCAGTCAATGTCTGAAGATCTCTGGGAACTGTACAATAGATCATTTGGCTTGTCCTATGTCAGCAACATGACACATCCTGTTACGGGTAGGACTAACAGCATTAAATAACTCATACAGCACTCAACAGCACTAAATAACTGATTCTAGTCTACTACTATTACAGAATTATAAAATGCTTCAAGATTCTTGGATGAAAGATTTATAGAAAATTCCCATTGTTGTGATATGTGGTAAGATTTCGTATTAGAAGACACCACTAGTTTAGCTACATGACTCAGAATCCCCTGTAGTCTTTCTCTTGTTTCAAAAACTAGTATTTCAAATGTTTTAATCCTTTGCCATTAAAATAAAATATCCCAAAAGAAAGGGCAAGGTTTTATAAATACATATTTTACATACAACAGTTTGTATTGAATTTTGTACACTTCTAGCATCTGATAATTAAATGTTCATCTCCCTACACAATTGTCTCACTAGGAGTTGTAAGACAGCAGACAGACTGCATACTTAATTCTCCAGCATAGAGATACTTAAATCTCATAATTAAATCTCTCTGCATCTTAAGTCTCTAGCACAGTTTTCAAGAGATCATTGTGTCTTGTGTGCTAATTAAACAAAGGAGCGGGACTGTCTCACTGCCTGTTTCTCAATCTTGCAGGCTAACCTTTGTATGCTGGTTTCCATGTCAAACTTACCTACCAGCAATACAAAAGTCTCTGTAACCACCATAGCCAAGAATGTCTCAGGACTCTGGGAATGGAAGGGGAATAGGATGGTGTAGCCAAGGGTTCATGCACAAAATGTTGTGGAGTCAAAATTACAAAATCTGCAAGGGCCTAGAGCAGAAAACTTTTGTTTACTGAAATTTCCCCTATATAATTTTGTTTTCAAATTGTAAGTTTCTTTGGGAACTTGTGTGATTTCACAAAGTACTGCTTTACCTTTGCTTTCATTTCAGTATCTTCACCTCGTTATCACAGAGATTGTCTGTATCATCCTAGCGCAGTAACTTTTGACTCCTCACAACTGTATTCCTCCCTTTTAATGTATAACCATACTCATCATCTGAGGGTTTTTATTACGTGCTATGACTTGCTCCACCATCAGCATGACATATGAAATGAAAGATATATACTAGTGACTTTACTTCCTCCTTTACATTCCTGGGTTCCAATTCATGGCTTCCTATACCTCAGACAAAGAGTTCCTGTTTTTTTCACGTACATTACCGGGACATGTTCATACACATTCACACAACTCAGCATCAGATTACTACATTAAAGAAGCCGATCTGAGTGAGTCAGTGACGGGCCACTGGGAACTACAGTTTAATCACACTAACTAGTTGCGCTGAGGAATTGATAACTAGACTGATAGGTGCAAATAGGGGCAACTTTTCATCTTGTAGCAAACTTTGTAGGTTATATGGTTACATTAGATTATACACTACAATAAAATTAGGTTCCTGTTCCAATCTGCTAGACTTTTGCCCTTGTTTTCCCTCCATTTGCATGTATGAAAGATGTTTAGACTACAGGAAAATAAGCATGGTGCTCTCAAAAGTTGGTAATACTTACAATACATTCCTGCTCCTGGTTGTCAATGAACCATGCCTGCTTCAGAAATTCTGATACCATAGCCATGTTGACAGAGCTTCTGGGAAGAGATGCATCAAGTTACAAACAATTTTTCATCATTTTCAGCACCAGTGCAACTTAAGATTTTCCACCCTCAAAATCACTCCTCTAGCACGTTGTTGTGGTTAATGTCCCACATGGTAACTGGCCTGTACTATTGGAGGCAGGCAACTTTGATGTTTCATGAGTGATGTGATGCTTCACAGCTGCTTGCTCACCCCTACACTCTTAGCTACTTTCAGAAGTTTTAGATAAGAACAACAGTAGTACTACATATGTGCTTATAGCAATACATTAGCATTAGTACTTGCTTGCAAAGGGAAGTTACTAGAAACCGATTAGTTAATCTATCATCTATGCCCATTTAGTTTGATCATTTTGAAATTCACTGGTAAACAAGGGTTCTTGTCTCATCATTTACTGACGTTGGAGTTCTTGTGCATTATGTTAGGAAATAAGAAATTCCCTTGTTAATATATTTCCATGTAATTTCTTTGACTAGACGTTTTCTAAGAAAGATGAGTAAATCTGGGTAGTTTTATATACATTGCTTTTTCTTGCATAATTTCTACAATTTCTGCATAGTAATAATAAAATATTATCAACTTAAGAAGAGGAAATAAAAATAAGTTATGCTTTTTATCACTCAGAAAGGAAGTCCACCCAGCTTTCCCAAAAGTCACTATGCAGAAAAGGAAAAAATGAGAAATGATTTAACATTAAGTACTCAAAAATAATGAAAAGGTTGCTTCATAACAACTTCTGTTGTTGTTGTGGGGAATATAGTGAGGAAATAGAAAGAAGAAATAAATAGTTTATCAAATAAAGTTATTCAAACTAGATTTTTTTTAAAACACTCCTCCTCAGCAAGGTCTAGGGAAGACTTGGTATGTGTAAGCAATAACTAGAGATAGTGTTGCTGAGTAAACAAGACTGATTTTGAAACTGGTGTTAAGAGACAAAATTCTGTTTGCAGTCTTGGAGTACAGATCATATACACAATTACAAAAAAATATGTTAGTTATGCTGCTAACACATCCCCTCTGTCCTGTAGGAAGGGCAGAGACCAGCCTTTTGACTCGATACAAGTTGAGGACCAAGGAGTGCAGCTGCAGCCCAGCTCTTTCTTTCCCTCACAGCTAAACTGTAAAGCTTCTTTCTGCACTCAGCAGCCAAAAAAGTGACAAATACCTCACACAGCCTGCCTGCAGCTCTCTCCAAGGTAAGAGCCAGCCATACTCCTTCTTCCCCAAAAAACTCTTGCTTTTGTTTCCTTCCCTCAGGAAGGAATTTAGTGCTGCCAGAAAAGCTGAAACTGATTTAAAATCTGTATTTGTATGTTATTTAGAGTAGGTCTCAACTGGGTAAATAATGGACAAAATATTGTCAGATTTAAAGATCAATTTTATGATCTGCTATTTATTCAGGATCAGAAAAGCATGCTTACATCACAATTGCAACCTGCACTTTGCTCAAGCTGTCAGAGTGCGCCCTTCTATTGACAGAAGTTAACAGTGGCATATGAAGCAGTATGGTACCCAAAATTCTGCTGCATTTTGTAACAGCACGCATGAAGGCCATAAGCACTGGGATGGAAACACTTAAAAGTCTCCATACTGGGTACACTGAGTCATCAATGCTGGCATGTCCTGGTATGTCTGCTGACTAACTGATTCACAGAGCAGAGAACCACTCCAAGTTATGAAACAAGATTCAATCTACCAGCACCAGATCTGAGAAGACACGTGTTGTGCCTGATAAAGTAACATTTTTCAGGGAAAGCTAGCTTCAGGAAGCATATCCCTTTCTTCTACATACTCCTACACCCACCCATGACACCCAGCTCTAAAGGCTGCCATGCCTTTGGGGTTTGCTGGAGCAGAAGTATTAGACTACACTAAATTGAGTTTATTAAGCCTCTAAAACTTCATGTCTTTTCTGATTTAAATGATACAGTAAGAAAAAAAGGTCTGTGCCTTAAAAACTTTTTAATTTTTTTTTCTTTTGAAATAAAAGCACTGGCATGCAGATCCATCTATTTCCATCTAGTAAAGAAATAATGCAATTTTAATATAAGTCAGAGTAGTCAACAGCCCCTGGGGGGAGTGAAGACCTTAGTGTGCTTGAATTAGCTTTGCAAGGTAAGAAACCAACTTAATATAAAACTCTTCTACTTTGGAAGAAACTATAGCTGATAAGAAAAAAGGCTGGAATCTAGGAAGACAGCCAGCCCCCTGATGGAGACATGGTCTTGCCACATGTCCTGCCACTCTAAAATGCAAAGAGATTATTCATGTAAACAATACCTAGATCCAAGAGGGATATATTCAGTCCAAACACCACTTTAATACAGTATGAAAAGGACTGAAGCAACTGATTCCCTTCATTCCCTTCAGTTCAGTTCATTGATCAACATCGCAATGGGATTGAAAAATCAGACATACATCCAGACTGAAAGCCCTAACTGTTGTTTCACAAAAATCACCTCAATATTGCTGGTTTTTAATCCCCTGGCTCTTAATCCCCTGCACCCTTGAACAAGACCAATCAAAAATGTTTTTGAGAAAATACTGTATTAAAAATATTTAAAGACACAACTAGATTTTTACAATACAGTCTGTGTCAAATGACAGCATTTATCTATGCTTATTTAACCATATCATGAAGAATGTCAGATGCCTGGTTACTTTCAAAGGCTCAATACCAGGATCTTGATGTAAATTACAGTCATGTCACTCAGTCAGAAAAACAGGCAGGAGATCTAATATAGCAATTTACTTTGCAGTAGAAAGTCTGCTGAATTTGGAAACATCATAGAGAAAAACAGTCTCATCCTTGTAAAAGTCTAAGGAAAGATTTAGCAGCAAGAACCCCAGATGATACAGCTTTTACATGGCTTTGCCAAGTTCTTAGTCAGAAAAGCAGGATTTTGTCGTATGTTTCTAAAACATTGGTTTGATTTCTAGAATTTGATTTCTAATTTGATTTCTAAGAGATTTGATTCTCATCACTTTCATGAACAATGATTCCTCTACAGTCATAGTGCAACAAACTGTTGTTGAAGTAACAACAGCTGTTTCTATTTTTTAAGTTCACATACACAGCATAGTTTTCTAGGAACTCTGGTTTTACTACAGATTTCTACAGCAGCCTACTAAAAAAAGCAACAAGAAAGCATATGGAATGGTCTACTCAAAGTAAGTTTGGTTTTGAAGTTTTAATCATTTTTATTCCCTTTATTTAATTGCATTAAATAAAAGCAGTAATTTCCCAAGCCCTTGTGTAAAATGTACAAGAATGGAAAGAATTTCTCCTGCCTACACCCATCTTTTTCCCTGACAGTAAGTCCAACCCACAGAAAGTTTACACCAGTCACTTGACAAATTCAGCATACAATTCCTAAAGTGCTGGGTCTACAGAAAGCAATGATGAACTACAAAATCCTACCTTCCTCCCCACGAGCACTGCTTTGCCGGGTTGCACAGTTTGGAGCAAAGGAGCAGAGGGCTCTCAAAGCTTTTGTAGCCTGTGCAGGAAACTCCACCCAGCAACCAGTGTTTCCACAGCCCTAGTAATCATCTGCAGCAGCTATATCTGGGTGCCACCCAAAGTCGAGAAACATTAGGAAAAAAAAAGTCATTGCGAAATTATGTGCTGGTGAAAGTATAAGCAGCTTTCAGAAGGGAAAAGACAACAAATGAGCAAGCCATGGTAGCTCTCCTCTCCTGCCCTGACCACATCCCCAGTTTTAATAAATTGCCATGAATCTTTTGGAATCACACAATTAAATATTAAGAAAACAAAATTTGAGTAATTCTCTTCACATTTTAATGTCTGATATAATTTCAAAAGTGAATATATTAAGACATATCTTTGCTCAGTGAAACTTTGAGAGAAGAAAGGGTGAAGAGTCAAGGCAGCATCCTCACTTCACTTCCTCTGGTGGCTATCAGCTCTGCAGCTTTTGACTATGGGTCCACGGCAGAAATAACCCAGGAATAAAACATGTCTAGTATTTCATGTAAATAACTTTTTTTTTTTCTTGGAAAGAAACTCATGGAAAAAGCAGACTTAATATAAGGGCAATAATTGGCACCTATATAATTAGAAGGAGATTGAAACAATCCGATTAAACACTGAAGTTCAAAGTGAGAGTGATTTGCACAAGATGAGGGTATATCTGCTAGAAGTGGTTTTCTGCAAGCACTTCCTTGCCAAGCCAGCACAGCACAATACCACACTAACATCTCAGATTGGCCTGGAGCATGATGCCCAGTGAAGAAATACCTCTTGCTCTACCAGAAGTATTTGCAATGGGCAGATGGGGCTCCCAGCAGACTTTCACCCTCCTCCCACTGACTGGCTGCAATGCACAGGTACCTCCAATATGGCTGATCTGCCCCACATGAACATACATGAAATGCAGTCTGCCCTTGAAACCCATGTCTAACAATTAATTATATGAGGATGAAGAGGAACAGACTGATGGTAATTACTAGATGGAATCTTCACAAATTTCTCAAATGTAAAATAACACACATGCATGTTCCTGCATAACTTACATCTTTCTCTGTACACCCAAATGTGTGCTGTTCAGAGTAATCTGCTCATCACATTCAAGGAGGTCCCCATCCCAGCAGCCTAAGGAGAGAGCCTCCAGGAGTGCTAAGGACACAGCAACCAGTCCACCCCAGCCCCAGGATCTGCCCTCAGCAGTGGCCTCAGCCCTCATTCCGCACCTGAGTTACTGCCCTGCTGCCTTGCAGAGGGCTGGGACTGAAAGTGGGACCCAGCCTATGGGCTGATGGCCTGTCACATTCCCATCCCAAGAGAGGTGTCAAATGCTTAAAGCTGGGGTTGCTTACTACAGTGCCAACCCCAGGTCTTCTGCTCCTGGCTGGGGTGATGGGATAGGAGGGCTGCCAGGCCCTGCCTGCTGACCCCCATGGGAAGACTTCTGGCCCCCAGGGAGTCCCCAGCCCCCCTGACTCTCTGAGAGCAATTTTCTCCTATGCTTTGTTATTTCCTTTCTCCCTGTACGTTTAATATATAATTTGACAAAAGTATTTTAGAGGTTTTTAGTAAACTGAATAATTGAAGGGGCCTACTAGCTGACAATCATACAGTAAGCAAGCAGTCAGATGTATGTAGATTTGTTTATTTAATTATGATGTGTGATGTACAAATTACACTAGCCCACCCAATTTCCATATCAGAATGACACTAGCAGTCTTATTTTACTTGGCTCAGGTGTTGGCCAGAGTCTCTGTTTTTACTCTTTTTCTGGAACTGTTCCCCCTGTCTATTAATGAGCATAGTTAAGGGCAGGAATCAGTGTACTGAAAGTGCATAGTAAGACACTCCTCCATGTTGACTCTTTTTTCTAATACAGTTTTTCCATAATCGTATTACTACCTCATTTTTATCATAGTATTTTTTACTTTTGGTTTTTGAGCTTTTTTAAAATCTAATTGTATTGTCTTTCAGGCCCACGGCTCCACCTTCAGAGTGATATCACAAGAAGGTATGACTTGTGCTACTAAAGAAGAAGCTGTTTGCATTTGCCTTTCCTCCTTAATGGGTGGACAGATGCTGGCTGACTCACTGTCTTCTTGGAGCTCAGCTGAGTCACCATCTGCACTAGAGTGCTTTATTGCACAAAATGCTGCCACTTTAAAAAATGCAGTTTTGCATTTGGATGGAGCTCTTAACAATTGTTTATTGCTAAGTTTTTAACTGTTACTACATTGTTTGTTTCATAAAGCTATCGCAGTTTGCATATTGTTTATTGTTGAGCTGTCATAATTTATTCAGAAGAGGCAAAGCATGTAGCTACTGTTGTAGAGGTTCAAATGTCTCAAAAGTGACAAAAATAAGTATGTTTGTTTACAACACTCAATGCATGGAATGCAAATGAGAGAAACAGAAATGTTCAGTGAGTATAGAAAAGAAAAATGGTCACTTGATAAACTGCCAGATTTGGCCGTGCCAAACATTTCTCTTAAGGCTAGTGATGACTTAGCTCAGTTGGGAAGATGTGATTTTGTTACAAATAAACTTGTTTTAATAATTGGGAGTGGTGATGGGTAAATTGTGTCGGGTGGGTTGTAGGTAATTGCCAATTGATGTAACCAAATTGTTAATATAATGAATTGTTAAATTGTTAATGTAGTGAGTGGTTGTGAGTTACTGTTAGTTAAGTAAGTGCGCATAGTTGTCACAAAGTTTAATATGTACTATTAGTTAAGTGTTTGTGTATAGTTGCCAATCAGGGGGAGGAGGCCAGGTGCATCGAAGAGTGATATCATCAGTCCAACCTGCTATTGGAGAAACAGACCAACCAATGGGGCCTCGAAGTTCAGGAATGATTGGCCAGAAATGCACCATCTTATAAACCAATCAAAGACCAGAAAAGGAGCCAATCAACGAGAGGATCAAAAACGCACCAATCAACAGCCTCCAGAGACTTTAACAACCCCGGGTGCTGGCCACCCGGGGTCTTTCCGCGGACTTTGTTGCCAAGGAAACACCCTGTGCCTGTGCACAGCTACAGTTGCGAATTGTTACTCTCTGGCTTGCCGCTGAGGTCCTGGGCTTATCCTGGGACCTCGTCCTCGGTTGTCTGTGATTTTAATAAACAGGCCCAATTTTTTTTAACATATTCCGGCTCTGATTCGCCTGTTTTTAACAATTTCTCCAAATAATCCACCCTACACAAAATGATAGGAAAATGAGTCAGGAATTTTCATGGAGTTTGAGAGTGAGAGCAGCAGCCCTTACATTTATTTCAGAGTCTGCTACCAGCCTGCTGTAACTCTGTGTTTATTCCACCCAAGGTGCCTTAAAGAAGAGTTAAGGTTGGAGAAATTTAGGAAATGATGATTCTACCTACATGAAACTGGAGATGACATTTTACAAATGACCTTCAGACTGCCTATGAGATAAACTTTAAGAGAAAATTGCATTGTTATGAAATAGCATTAGCTGAGGGAGCTACTGACAGTACAGTCAGGAGATAAATCATAAAACAGAGCTCTGTTTCATGCCATGACAGCCATCCATTTTGAGTCATGTGATAGCAATCCAGAGCCAACAGGAATCTGCTTCTCTGATCTTTGGCACCTTTTCACTTCATTTATCTTCAGTAGCTTTTATCCACTTCCTAAAAAACTGAGGAGAAACACATTACTTGATTTCCTTAGGCACCCAGGACCTGCAGCATAGCACCTGTGCTCAGGTTACAGGCAACCGAGACATTAATACCGAAGATACAGATGTAAGAGTATGTATGACTTACAGCAGGCCTACTGAAGGCAGTAATGCTCCCAAGAAGGCATTCCAGAGATAATGCAGTGTTTTTGCTACATATTTACCAATTCCTGTACAAATCCTATTTTAGGAAGTGTGTCTCAGTTACATTATTCAGAAAAATATCTTTCCTGCATATTGAGGTAGATATTCCTTTGACATACATTTAAATATCAAACTCAGTGAGAACAGCTATGCTATCTATTCATTTTCACCTGATCTGCATGGTTCTAGTAGGTCCATCTAAAGTCCATCTAGGTTGTGATTATGTATATCCCTGTGATCCTATATTATGAGCTGG
Organism: Vidua macroura; assembly: GCF_024509145.1. Lineage (NCBI taxonomy): Eukaryota > Metazoa > Chordata > Aves > Passeriformes > Viduidae > Vidua > Vidua macroura. The sequence continues at coordinate 64,283,041 of NC_071611.1, forward strand.
ATGGATTCAAATCTAGACATACAATTCCTTTTTTAGTTTCATGCTTAAACAAAAAAATATTCATTAGACACAATAGGACATTCAAAACTGTGTAATATCTCTTATGGATTATCTGTTAAAGGTTTAATTTCTAATATATATCCCATTCAAATCATGTTTCAGTTCTGAACCTCTTTGCAAGCTTGTAAATAGGGAAAAGACTGGGCAACATGCATTTTTTGATATTGATGCAAAACAAATCATAAATATTTTTGAGGAATCTTCTATCAAGGATTCATTTGATTTACACTGCATAAAATATTTAACACCTCTGTCTTTTAACATGGATTTGCATTTTGTTATTGCCTCATGAAATACTGAATTAGCAATAATTCTCAAGCAGCAGGAATTCCATGGTTTAATCAAACATACATCTGCTTCTATAATCAGCTTTAATACTTACAGCTCTCTTAGTTGCAGTAAATACTTTTTTGCAGTTCCATAAATTTTTAGAAGAGTAATGGGATATTCTGAGTCTTATGGTTAAATATGGCTTGGCTATCCAGAAGACACAACATGTTAATGAGCAGCGCCCTGCACAGAGAAATAAAAACAGCCCATCCTCTCATAGAAACAAGCAGAGTAACCACATGAGAAATCACGTCAAGGCAACATCATTTTGGAGATTAGAAATCCTATTCAGTTTAAATGAACTCAAGTTCAGAGAAATGCTTCCAGAAGCTTTTCAATGTCTCAGACAGCCTTCTAGACAAAAACCCCTATAACTGTGTGCCAAAGTAATTTATATGAGAAAAATGTAGACCTTCTAGGAAGCCTCTAGGAAAAAAATATTGGAAGACTGTTACACATATCTTCATGCAAATCACAGTAGAGCAAAACAGACCTGTTTGATGATGAAGTTGTGACAAAAATAGTAAATTACAATGGAAGGTAAAACTCAGTGCACATTCAGGGGAAAGTACTAGGGGGACAAGAAAAAGTGGGAATGCATAAGCTTTTTACAGTCCTATGCAGTGTACAATGCTAATCAGACGATGTAAATAATAACAGAAGAGTCATTCAGGTCAAGGGAACACAAGTGAATTTAAACAATTGTACTGTGCATAAAAACTGTGGAAATGTCAGTGCCCTTAATGGAGGAAACATCCAAACATCCTCCCCGACAAAAAACCAAACCAAAACAAGAGAGGTGGTGGTATGTCCCAACTGATCTTAGCAGGAAGGGAACTGGTCCGTCTCTTCTAGGGAAACCAAACAGCAGGATGAGCAGTCCTCTGATTTACAAGAGAGTAAACCCTGCTGCACAATTAAGTTGTTGTAACTTCAGAGAAAGAAGAGACAACACTAATTAACAAAAAATTAATCAGCTGATCAACCACCTGTGGTACTGCAATATGCAGGTTAAATTTATCCATCTGGGATTTCCCAGTTTATTTGATTCCTTCAAGTAGCTTTACATCTAGTGCCATTTCTTGTGCCAGTTTTTATTTTAAAGTAAATTAATATTATAAATATTTACAAATATGGTCTTAGTAAAGTGTGCCCCTTTGGTTGCTATTGAAATACATACCAGTGAGTGGATCAATTGACAAAAAAAGTCCAGGTTAAAACAATAAAACATATTTTATTCCCTATCTACAACGAGGAGCAAGTGTCATGCAGAATCACTTCAGTCAAGGTCATATTTGTTCTGAGTGGCATAGCCCTGACTTGGGTTCCACTACTATGAAGAAACAAGAATTACATAATAAGTGCATAATAGTAAATCAAGTTTTGCTCATTGTGTACATTGAAGGTGGGGTAAGAACAGTCATAAAAAAACTGAGGAAACTCTTCATTCCATTCACTCGTGTAACATCTTGTTCCCAGAATAGTGAGGGTGGTTTGTGGTTAGAAGTTTTTGGAGACTGCTTGGCTATTACTATTTCACTCAGCAGTTTACCTGCCAAAATTAGGAGACAGAACAAGTTCACAATTAGTCAGTGATTGCAAAACTGCTTTGCTTCTATGGAACATTAGAATAGTTTAACCTCAGACAAAATAAAACTTTTCATGTACCTTTCCCTCAAATCTACACAAAACCAAAATGTTGATAGTGAAAAATCTAAATTGCAGTATTCCATTTGAAAATGTATTTTTTCTAACTTCCTCAATTTTATGCATTTTTTCCTCAATTTAAATATAATTTTATTGTTGACTTTCAGTAAAACACGATTTGTATCCAGGAGATTTCCTACAGAGACCTGCATTGTGATGTTGAACAGGAATTCCTTATTGTGTTTCCAGGTAAAACCCCAGAAAACTCCTGTTCTTTTGTTTCAGTTTTACTCTAGACTGGATTGCCTCAGACTCCTGGGGAAGAAATACCACTAGGGCACAATGGTGCGAGTCACAGTTATTAAAGGGAAATTTTAAAGAGTTTAAGCTTGCTTCTGTTTCAGAGAGAACAAGGTTCAAGGCATGTTTACATTTGTTGTAATTTGTCCCATTATAGAACCGCCTAAAGGTACATAACTTAGAGTTTGATTTACATTAGATTTTCCTCCAAGGAGAAAGATGCAGATGAAACATTTCAAATGTAGCCCAATTCTATACTAGTTCAAATTATTTATCCCTGGAGCTGCTATACGTTTCTTAAGGTAATCAAAGTCATTGGGAATATACAAAGAGGAACGTGAAACTCCTAGCTGTAGAAATTTAACTTCACATAATTACGCATGAACTGTCATAGATAACAAAATACAAGAGACAAGAGTGGAGTAGTGAGTCCCAATGGTGGTAATTTAAGAAAAATACACAAAGTGTAACTGTAAAGATACAGGATTTTTTGAAGGGTGTTTTAAGCCAAAAGGTAAAGGTTTGTGAGCTAAAGATTTTTCTTAAAGTAAAATTAGCAAGAATACCAGCCAAAACAAACATACTGAAAGGAGTGATCTCGAGATATCTGTGGTACTTCCAATCTGTTTTAGTATGTTTATTTAATAGCTAGCACAGTCACATTCTAGTTCTAGAATGGGACTACTACACAGCCTTCAAAGATTAAACAAAGCAAGAAACACCACAGTGAAAATTAAAAATTTAAGTAGAAACCTAAAATACCCTATTTAAATACTAGTGGGAGTCTGTTATTTTCTGTTTGCTTTGCCATTTTCTTCATTTAGAAGTAGTTGTAATGCTAATATGTCTTACATAATTTATTACTCAAAAAAAATATTTTGGAAACATAATCTGTCAAATATGTTTTTCTTTTTTATAAGATTGTGAATATTTAAAATCAAACACCCTCATTTGTTTAGATGGTTGATTTTTCTACTGTTTCTTTTTCTCCTTTTCCATTCTTTATTCTTTTTTTCCCCCCTGTGGTAAGAGGAAAGAGAAAGGAAGGCAAAAACACCCTTTGTTATGATAAAAAGAAAAATCACAAAATAGTTCGTTTAAAAAAAAAATTCTCTCAAAAAAGCCTTTTGTATAGGTCACATTGTTATATGTGTTCTTTACGTCCCAGTGAAGCTATAAAATATTCAAATTAGCACAGCAGAGCAAATAGTCATAGAAATTAAATTAGCTGTGGACTGTTTGTACAGAGGTTCACAATGAAGCTGTTTCCTGTAAACTCACAGCGAAACTGCTTGTTGAGTTAGTGATACCAAAAGCCTTCCTTTTGTACTATAATATAAAGGCAAGTTCCTGGGTTTAGTCCTTTTTGTCATAAGGGTGGGGTGCACAACAATAGCAGTGAGGTAGAAATCCTGAGCCATTAATCTCACCTGCCTAGGCTGGATCACGTCAGCCTGCAGATTTCATTCTGTATTTCTTTTTTGCAATTGCTAAATAGTACTTGCTTCTGCCTGTTTCTGCTGCTGTTTTGCTCATATAAATCTAGGAATATATGAGAAGTTTTGGGCCTGGAGTTATTCCAAGAGAACAGCATATTTGACTTACAGTTCAAAATAACCTGCCTGTCTCAGCTGAAGCCAATCACAGCATAATGGCATAGGAAATGATAAAAGTGTGGGCTTGCTTTACCTTTAATTAGCAGAGAAGGAAAATGGAAATACACTTCCTTGAAAAAATTGTAAAAAGCAGGGAAAACTTTGTTCTAATGTAATGTTCTAATCTAATGTTCTAATAACAGCTTCATCTGGACAATTTAATCACACAGTTAATATGAAATTAGAGCTGAAATTGTATAAAATACCCCTTGGAACTCTATCAATTTAACTACTCCTGGAAGTGTAGCAAGAGAATCATGTTTTACATTCTTGCAGCTGAAACAAGTGTGGAGATTTATAAATTATTCTAATGAAACCCTTCTCATCTTGTGAGTATTTGTGCTTTCAGATATATAGAACAAACCTGAATTTTTTTCACTTATAGTTAAGTTTCCTACAGCTTTGAGTTTCATCTAGTAAGTTTTAGTTTGCTGGCAAAACAGACATTGCCTGACACAGGAGTCAGTGAGAAGAAACTTGATCCGTGTCTATTTTACTTTCTGCAGGTATCTTGTTGCCTAGTGAGGCTCTTGCATTTTTTGCAGGTTAAATATTTATGTACACAGTGTGGGAGGTTTTCAGAAAATACCAGAAGTTAACTCTCATCTCTCTGGAAACACTGAAAAACAGACGGATAGCCATGGATGAAGGTAATTATTTAGGACTTACTTTGTATTTAGTAAAAACGAGAAACGTTCTGTATGTTACATTATGACCACAGCTATTGAGAGTGGAAGGGCGCAGCCAGGCCACTATTTTATCAAATTGAGTGCAAAGTGTGAAGAGGACAACACCTGTTTTTCAGGGAAAGAAAAGAACTGAAGCATATTAGTACCTATATTGAAATAGGTACTAAAAGAGCTAAGTCCTTTACATAGCAGAAAGATAAGCACAAATGAACGTCAATAGTTTTAAACACAGCTAATAATTTTTCAAAAGCTGTCTTGCTAAACTAGGAAATATGTTTTTGAATGATAGGGATGATTTGGAAAATTGTGTATGTGTCTTCATAAACATTTAGAAAAGTGTGATAAAGTAAGGTCTTCCAAGTAAAGTCACTGCAGGTTTTACAAATAGTTTGTGAGTTTTTAGAAAAACAGATCTGACTTTTCACAGTTCAACAAGTTATTGATTATTTCAGGCATGATACTCATGTCATTTCAGAAAATGAAATTTTAGAAGATGAGCAAGAGAGATTGTACAGGGGGATAATCAAAGTGCTGATGAATGTGGCTTCTGGTGAAAGTCTGAAAAGTGGAATGGTTTAATAATGTAAGAATCTTTAGTTATTTCTCAGAAGACTGAGAACAAATTTTCTATTTGATTGTAGGACAGGAAGCTATGAACTTAAGGAAAGGGAGTTTCACTTGGATTTTAAACATAAACCATTTTCACCATAAGTGATTAAAAATGGATTAAATAGATCCTAATTTCTTTTTTACCATTATTTTATCTAAGAATTTTTTTTCTTCAAACTTAGAACTTTCCTCAAAGCCTTACATCCCTGCTGCTTATTTCTATCCTGAAATTTAATTTCTGGTTGCTGAAAAAAAAATTAACCTGCAAGGCAAATAAATTTTCCCAAAGGATTCTGCCTCAAAGAAGAGATGATGAGGTCACAAAAAAAAAAAATTGCCAAAAGCTGTGGGTTTCCTCCTAGATTTTCCACAGAGATAACACGTATCCTAATCATGATATCTTGTAGTCTTAAAATAATTTTTGTTATGCAGATTACCTCCTACAAAAACTATTGCGACTGTTCATTTTTTTTTTTCTGATACAAACCCTGATGTGGCCATATTTGGGGCATTGAAAAACTCAAGGTGGTTTGTCTTGCCCCACCTTAGGAGGCAGGGTGCTGAAAAGCAGTATAGGGAAGCATGAGGAAGATTTACAGCTTCTTCTATGCAACCTGTGGATTCTATCCATAAATCACAAGGGAACAGTCTTCTCTTAGGCCTTCCCACATATTTGTAGTAGTTTTTCCTCAGATGTTAAACATAGTTCTTAAGCATTGTGTTTAAAATTTAAATGCAATAGTAAAGATTGACATTGAAGTGCCATGTCTGATTTAGAGATTAATAGCAACATTAGTGGTGCACTGTGGTCTGTGTGTAGTCTCAGGCAGCTGACTAATGAATGAGCAGACTGGTAATACCATGGAATCTCAGGTCTAACCAACTTGAAGGAGCATTAGTCTATCAATAGACACACAGATATCTTTTTGCAAGGAAAGTTAAATCTACATTCCTGCATTTTGTCCAGCATCTCTGTGACTTATAGTACAAAATGCATGCCTTTATTTTTATTTTCAAAATGAAAGATCAACAAAATACAGCAAGAAAAGCTTTGCTCTCTCTGGTACCAAGCTAGAATTTTAACTCTTGACATGGGTGTTTTGCTCCAAATTGGCAATCTATCTATCAGGTGATAACTACCATATATTCTCTTCTTCTTGCTAATATAATATATATACACATATATGTCCTGACGGCTTAACCTTCACACCAGAAGTGAAGAATAACAAGTTAAACATGTTTGATTGTCAGCTCTGTTGAGCAATACAACTGGGCAAGGTTGTTACTTAAGGCAGCGTAACCTGAGAATGTTAGAGACAAAAATGTGGTTTGACCAGACGGGGTAAAAAGAAAATGTTTGCATAATACATTTCCATCTGGAAAAGAACTGTGTTGTAGCTTCTAACAATGTAAACAAGCCTTTACTTGTAATACTCTCCAACTGAACTCTCAGAGTTCATTGCTAAATCACTTTCTGGGGATGAGATGGAGTTATAAAAGATATCCTGGTACAAATCTTCATACCAGTTGATACCAATGTGATGTAGTACTAATGAGGAAGGAGTGGACTTCAATGGCAATGGAATGTAGCTCTTGCTACATTCCTGCTTCTCTGAGTGATTGCAGCTGGGATAAAAATGTCAATTTCCCATTTTTTGTTAGCCACAAGGGGAAACAATATGGTCTTGCTTGTCAGGACATTGGGAGAACAGTTACTCTCCATTTTCCACATGATGAAGTAGGAAACGCTCTTTATATCTCTCTGCCCAAGTCCAGAAGCAATTGTCTTTTTCACTCTGGCTGTTCTAATGAACCACACTTTAAGGACGCTCCCACCACTCCCACCAGTCCTCTCTCACACTGCTGTTCTTTGTTTTGCATCAGAGCTCAGAGGGTGGGACAGGCTCTGTTCAATCTGCTGATGTTATTGTAACAAAGCCTTGGGCATGCATTTGCACTATGGGTAATGTTGAATAGCAGAGAGTCTGTGCATCAATAGAAAGTGCTGTAACAAGAAGTAAGAAAGAAACATGCTCGCTAGAGAGCCAGCCTCTCTACACAAAGTTATTAAAGGAGTCTTTGTTTTACATTATGAGAGAGTGGTGTGTGGTTTAGGAGAGTCTTGGTGCAGGCACTGAACTGGGGATTACAATTCCTAAACCACAACACCGTCCAAAGGGATATACCATGTCATACAATACTGTGTGCTGCAATAAAAGTTTAGCATTAAGAATAAAAAGAAAGGATTTTTTGAGTTACAGAATTTGTCTTTTAAGTAACAGTTGTATGCAATGGATCCCTGCCTTCCTGTAGATGACTAAACATTAATGTGCCAATGGAAACTAGTGAATTAATTCCTTATTATGTTTTGCTTACATGTAGATCTTTGCTTTACCTATTAAACTCTCTTTACCTCAACCCATGATTTTTACCATTTTTATCCTTCTGATTCACCCACCCATCACTATGGGGGATTGAGGAAGTGGCTGCATGGACCTGAGCTGCTAGACAGGCTTAAACCTGAGCAGAAGCTGGCATCCATCTAGCAACATATTCTTATGCTGCTTCTTTGGGTAGTACTACTTACTAAATTGATCAAGAAAACATTTTAAAAAATTCAAACTGTGGTGATGATGGGAGGAAAGGATTACTTAAACCAGATTGATCTTTGTTATCCTGCATTTCTAAGTTGCATTTCTCAGTCACTCATCGTAATAAAAAGTCGGCTCCGGGGGCTCCCTGGGTTCCCAGCCAGTCCGGGGAGTGATCCGCAGCTGACCGGTCCGCATGGAGGGGTAGGTGAAACCCGCATAACTCCACCAGAGAGTGACGAGACGTCTCCCGAGCAGTAGGATCCAAGAGGCTTTATTGCGGGAAAGGATCAGGAACAGGAGGAGAAGGCAAGGAACACAGCACTCTTGGAGGGAACTGGCTCTGGGAGCCCAGAACAAAGGCGGGACTGAGCATATAAGGGCAGAGGGATAGGAGTGGCTAGGGTACAGATCAACCAATGGGTAACGGGTAAAGGGGAGGAGATGGGATGGGGTGACATACAACGAACCAATCGGGTTACAGGAGAGGAGTGGCATGTCAACAGGGTCCAATGGGGTTAACAGAACAAGGGAACTTTCCAGAACCGGGGAATGTGTTAAACTTTGATGGGCAGCTCAACTGGGGAGGGGAGCAACAGGTGATTGACAACTTCTCTGTACTGAAGCTGCCTCCCAAGGGAGAGCGGGGACCCCTCCCACAACTCATATGAAAACATTCTGTCAGCTTCATTAGCTGTGTAGAACTTCAATTGGTCCATGGTCATTTCAATAATTACTTTGCTATCATTATAATTCTTTTTGACCACTTTTAAGTGTAATTTTTCAGGTCTTTTCAGTGGGAACAAGCCAAGTTTTAAAGGCTTTAGCACTTTTTGTGTGATGTTGACTGCCAGTGGCAAGTCCCCTAGCCAGTTAATTGAAATCACTGCACATATTGCTGAACTTAGTCACCTACAGTTTCATTCCTGTGCATGTGCTCTAATTGCTCCCCAAAAAGCCTGTCATTTGTGTTTTATGTTCAGAATCCACTATTCTGAACTTTATTCCTGGCTGTTGTATAAACGTTGAAGAGCTAGAAAAGCAACATGTTTCTCTATAGAACTTATGAGGTTGGCAAGGTATTTTAAAAAAAATTTTAAAGGTGTTTTTAGTTGTAAATATCTTTGATTTCTTTCTCAAGAAAACCTTTTTCTGTGGAAATAGAAATTGATCCCAAAAAGAGACCAAATGTGTTAGAGATATCCAGAGACAAAAGTTGGCCAAAAGAGTGCATTGAAGAGTGTCTTTGACATGCGCTTTTGGATGGAACCTGCATGAGACTTGACAGGTTGTATTCAGCATAGAATAAAATAGATTTATTCTGACTACTTTATTTCATGGACCTTGACATGCTTTACTAATTCAGCTAAATCTCACAGTCAAACCAAGGTTAAATCACCAAGTCATGTTAGATTTCAAAAAAGACAAAAAGAAAGACCCATAACTAAAGGTTTGCTCTGATCAGTTTCTAAGAAAGTCACCCAGGTTTAATTAAACTGCTGACAGTTTGGAGTATTTTGATCTTAAATCCATTTTGGTGTGTGATATTACAGATCTGGTCTTGTTTCACAATTTTGGTTTTAAGACTCTTTTTAAGACTCTTTAATGCCTTGTCCTGGTATTTTATTAGAAACAATTATGTTGCTTGTTTTTCAGAAGCATGGGTGCAAAGAGATGACCTTTCAAGCTGGCAAGTCCCCAGAGATTCAGTGCGAATTGATCCTGAAACTAAACCACAGACCACCACGCACTCCACTGTTCTACCAGGAAGTGTTATTGATTATCCAGAGGATGTACAGGAACATCCTTCCTGTGTGATTGAAAGCATGGTGGAAGACACACTCGAGGAGGGTAAGTAGTAGTAGTAGTGCCTCAGATGTTTAGAATGAGATTTCACTTCACTGCTTTCCACAAAAGGTAGTGGTAGTATCTGTATTGTAGGGTCACAGAAGCAGGACTGCATAAACACTATGCACTGACATTGTTGTCAGTGCTGATATACCTTGAATATGGATAAAAGTCAGTATGGACTAAGTGGAAGGGTTCCTGTCATGATTCAGTTTATAGCTTTTGGACATGATCGTGAAGCTTCTCATGTACAACAGATGCATTGTGGCTTTATGCCTTTTAAAACTAAAGCCGTCAGAACAGGACTAGATTTTTATATGGTCTATGCCTGTAACTTCTAAAACAGAGTGTGTAATCTCTCTGAAAACTGTCAAAAAGTACAGTTGTATTTATTCAGAAATAGTAATGTGGCTGCCTAGATTCTGCTGGATGCTTTCATTGTGGCTATAATCTGAGAAAGGAGAGACCTCTGATTTGAGGAGCCTTGCATTCTAAACAAATTAAACTGCAAGGAGCTGTTATACCCAGAGTGCCCTTTGTGAGCAGTCAGACTGGAGGCATTGGGAAGAAACACAAAGAACTGTTACATATGTCTCATCTCTGCCACACCATAGAGTTCTGTGTGGGTTAACTCACACAAGTGGTGTGAAAAGAGATGTTCAGTAGCTTTGAGAGTCACATGCTCTGTGAAATGCTACGTTAAACAGAAGACATATAGACTGATTTTAGCGTTCGTTAATTAACCAGTTGGAGTTTCAAATATTTTTCCTCCCAATGGTCTGTCTACATTGAATCAAATTTTGCAGTTGCATCAATATATGATATAGTAATGTATTTTTTAATTTAGAAATTAAATATGGATGCCTGATTAACCTTTATACTAAGGAAAATATAGACCCTATGCTCTTGGCCTGAAAGCATTGATGCATAAGTGGCTAATTTTCCCTAAAGTAGGATTATGTGAAATGAAGGGCTGCTAAGAGTCTCCAAGATGGCAGGAAGAAAACAAAATGTGAACCAAAAGGATGTAGATGCGAGACATCAAGTCTTTTTAAAAATAGCTGTTCTATACAGATTTTGTGTCCTTCAATGACATTACTCACAGAACAAAAGCTGATATTTTTATATCTGTAATGTATAGCGATGAAAAGACTAAATTCAGAAAAAATAATAGCTTGAGCCAAGGGTACTCTTTTCAACATGTATTTTATAAATCACCAAAATTGGGTCTTGAAAAACAAGACTTTATGGCTGTACCTGAACAGGATCTGATGATCCACCTAGTAGCTGAACAGACGTTATTTTAGAACGGTGCATCCACTTACAATTCAGCTAGTAAAAGTAACATGCAGAAACAGGTATTTGTTAGTATAAAATCATTGCAGTATGTATCTAAATGAGAATTGTGTTAGGAACTCAGGAAAGATATACATTTCTATTTCCCCAGTGAAAAAAATTTCTCAATTTCTGATAATTGTTTTGACCAATTCAAAGAGTCAGAGGACTTCTTTCAGCCACTTTTTTTCTCTTTCACATCAGAGCACTTGAAGGTATTGTGGCTGGGTTTTGTCTCAGCAGGAATGTTGAATGCATCCAGAGCTCTTATAAATATACCTGAGTCAGACACACCTCATGCAACAATGTGATACAGCACCACCTCTTAACACACACACACACGCACATTTTCCAAGATACTGGACAAAACCCAGTTTGTTTTGTAATTTTTCAAAATAAAATTTTGAAAACATTCCTACAGAAGAAGTCCAGAATATAGCCTTTGCATTCAATATCTCTATTTTCAGCATCAAGTGGAATCATTAAGTCTCACACAAGTCCTCACACATCCTTCTTATGCTTCTGGTTTTCTCAATTACTCCCCAGTATCTCACATTTTTGTATTCCTTTTAATTACTTAGAACACATTTTAGACAAAGAGAAGCAGAGCAAGAATGTCAATGATTTTCACAATATTTTAGCACTTGAATTTTGTTAACAGGCAGAGAGGGAAACTCATGGTTGCACAAGCTTGGAATGAATACAAACAAGTGGTCATTTCTGAATTCCTTGATTGGATGGAGTGAAGACAGAACTCAAGAAAAAGGTATATTTACATAGCAAGTATTATTCTTGCTTTCTGGAACAGATAAGACCTTAAAGAAAACGAAGAGGTTTATTCTTTTTTTTCCCTTGTATGTGAGCTCTGATTGAAATTAGCTGTGTTACTTGGATTTTCAAATAAAATTCTTTAGCTTAGATATACACAAGTCACTATTCTAGGTAATTACATCAATATTTTTTAACTTATACTCCTGTTAGTTAATAATGATACTGGGTTGTGATACTTAAATTAATTTTCCAATAGAAAGTCAGCTCTGTATTAAGCCAGAACAATCTGATTGGGGGAAAGGAAAAGTAATTTTGTGTTCTTATTTAACAAAAAGGAAGATTAGAAAAAAAATTAAATTTTTATCACACTCTGATAAAACATATGTCTATCAAATAACTTGTAAAAAGTAGTTTCCCAGGATGTAAAGTGTCTTCTTAGTTGTGGCAAAAGCTAGTTTTATTAAGAGGCAACATATTTCTGCATGGGTTTTTAAACTTGATTTTTAATTTTTAGTTTTAATGACATAAATATATGTAAGTAGTGAATATCAGAGTATTCAGGAACAAGTAGTTGTCAAATGTAAGTTTGTATGATGGTGACCAGAGATAAAAGCTGACAAGTCTGAGTTGCTGTATTTCTCCTCCCAGGGGCCTGTTTTGTTATTAGAAAAAAAAAAAAAAAAAAAAGAAAATTTAAAAAAGGTAGTTAATGTCTCTAATAAAAAATTTAAAATGTAATATGTACATGTGAAGTTGCCGTGCTTTTTAGTTGGTAAGGTAAATTTTGTTTTACACTAGATCAGTTTACTACATCTGGAGTTTGTTCTTCTGCTGATCACAAAGCAACTGAGTTGGAGGAACGTACAACCAAAGAAGTGCCATACATTCCATACAGCTTAGCTACGCTGCATATCATCAAGGTAAAAAAAAACTAAAACAAACATGCCCTTCCCTCAAAGAAAGTTCCCAATGACTGAATAATTTACAATATTTTAAAAATTGACAGTGTATGCAAGGATCTCTTTCCTTAGGATAAACTGGATGAATTGTCATAATCACTGTCATTGTATAAACTCAATTCACACAATCCTTTTGCCCAGTAGGTTGGTTTTTTGATTCACATTTGGAAGCCTGCAGTTAAATGTTGAATACTGGTATAAAAATGCGAACATTAATATCAAAGTGCCATCTTAACTTAGATCAGATTGTAAGTTGCTTAAATGCCTTTCCCACGTTGGTGTCTAAAGATAAAAACTCCCTTGTAACTGTTGGGAGGAAATCCTTGCCTTCTTATATATATTTCTCATCATTATTCTTCATTGCTGGAAGTGGTATGTGACTGGAAGTGTGAGGGTTTCATCCTATTAGAATATTTTTGGTGCCAGAAACAAGAATAACTTCTGATTTTGTATCTAGACTTATTTAATTTATGGAACATCATATGCCCGTATTCATCTGTATATAAAATAAAAACAAATATACATATATCCTGGGTTACTGTTTTCCTTGCTTTATTTATTCCCCTAGATATAGTCTTGTATTCTTGGTCTTTTAGTACAAATCAAAAATGTTCAGTGGTGATTTCTTTTGTACAGGCTACATATAGACTGCTGAGCTAGCTGTAAGACACAAGTTAAATACCTGAGGCAAATTACTAAAATTACTCAGACTTCTGTGGGTGGTGAGATCTGGAGCCAATCTGGAGCGTTTCAATCTTCTCAAAGAGGCTTTTCTGGTGTCTTAAACTTTTGATTGTGTCTCTTTAAAATTTCTCTACTTCCGCAGTAGTATTTGTGGATGAGGGGTAAATATTTCAAGACTGCATTGCTGCTTGGTTACTTTTATGTCATTTGAACTGTGACAGTGTCAGGTGGTAGAGATTCCTCACTCCCAAGTCAACTGCTTCTAAATATTAATAATGATTTAATCAGTCAGCCTAGATCAATGCTAACAACCACAACTATTTTCAAATAATGCATCAGCCACATTAAATAATCTGATTTTTTTTTTCTTTTTGTTTTGATTTGGCTGAGCTGTTCACTGTCAGCAGAATCTGCATCATGTGAAGCTTAAATGAAGAACTGAAACCAAGGAAATCTCTAGAAAAGTTCTAGATTTTTATCATTTTCATATGATCATATTAATTACGGCTGTAATTGAGCAGTATCTGTTAATCTCATTCATGTGTCAGTGCAATTTGACATTGCACCTACCAGACAGCTATGTCAAAAAAAAAGATGGACAGCAGAAGCTAGGACAAGAACTAGTGAAATTTTCATTTAGTGACTATTATGAATTGAATTAAAAACAAAATTAATTAAAGAGATTAATTGAGGAACCTGATGGAATTCAAAGCTTAAATGATTCACTTTCAAATAGGAAAATGCTCAGTTTTTCTACCCTTGATGTACACATCTCTATTATTCATTAAAACTGCCAGTGTACCTTAAAGTTATATTAATTTTGTAGGATTTCAAATTATTTTAATGAAATGCAACATAAAATAGAGTGTATTCTTTAAACACTTTGTTTTTCTAACCCTTAAATGAAGAAATGCAATCTTCCCCACTAATTGCCTTTTTTTACCAGTTATAGGCCTCATAATGCTATTCTTCTTTTTCAAGAACTATAGAATTGTTATAATGACTATGTCTTCCATTTTCTATTTAGATCACAACATTAAAAAGGAAAAAGTGGAGGTGCAATGTTAGGACCAAAAGAGAAATTTCATTTCAAGTTATTCACAGACTTTTATTCAATAGCATAACATATTTTCTATTATTGAAGCCTGAAAGTTTTGGCCTGTAGTTCTACTGAGTACTTCTCTGGTTCATTACAACTGGAGTTGGTACTGCTCAGAGTTTATAATTTCCTTCTGCTCTGAGTTTATAATTTCCTTTTTCCTCTACAGATTGTAAAAGACATGCAGCAAATGAAAAACAGACACATGAAAATAATCAGAAAACTAGATGATATAAGGAAAGAAAAGCAGGTAATTATACTGGAGCATTAGAACTCCTGACCGTTAATCAAAGTAATACAGAGAGACAAAATCTATTTCATTCACAATTAAATATCCATTCCTGTACCGTTCTTCGTATCTGTAAATAATGCCAGTGTATATTGAAGTGTATTTTATCTTACAACTTCTTGAAGTCTGGTTTTACTTTTTGTCTGGAACAATGGCATAGATTTTTCTAAAATTTACTTGTTACTAAAATTTTCTCTTAATAACACCTTTATGTCATGACTGACAACATGGTTTCAACATTTGCATTTCTGTAGGCTGTACCTTCAAAAATGACGGCATTGTTAAGGGCTTTATCCCTTATTTTTGTGTGTGTGTGTGTATTTTTTGTCTACTTTTTACTTAGCTTGGTTTTAGCCTTGCATATTTATATTCAGTGTAGTTTATAGCATAGCAGAGTCTCTTCACCTGTAAACTGCTTCAAGGTGACAATGAGAATCCAGAGGCCATTCCTGTGACCAAAACTCCACAATACCTCTCTTTCCTTAGTGGGAGCATTTCTGCATTCTGTTAGTCAATAATTCTCCCAAAAAGATGGAATTACCTGCATCATCTTTTGCTGCTCTGTTCTGGAATCTTTTCTTGCCATTACAGCTTCACATTTGTGTTTATTTGTCACATCATTAATACTCCTTTTCTGATGCACAATAAGACAGACATTCAGTTCCTATGAAGAACAATGCTTTCCACACAATTAAAGTTTACTCTGGGCACTCAGAAAGAGGAGATTCAGAAATTCCTCTCAAGCCACGAAGGGGACGTGAACAAACTCTTCTGACTGTCAAGTAAAATCTAGAGAATTTCCTATATGGAGTGTACAAAGGCTAGTTACCCATTGTAGAACATGATTTCATCTCGTTCTCAGGTTGTCACATCTGCACAAGCATTGTATACCAGTGTAAATCCATTTCTGAACTTTGGTAGGATGTAACCCTGGCATAATCACATCTTCCACTTTCAGCTGACTACAGATCACTAAGGGAAGAGAAAGAGAACAGGGAAGAACACAGATGCATGGCAAGACACAACAGCCTCCTGGGCATGATGCACACACTATGTCATGATCTTACTTCACAGAATTGCTCTCATTTAGGTTGCTGTGTGGATTTTTTTTTAATGCTACTTCCAAACTTTTCCCTTCTGAGCTGAGTTTAATTTCTTTAAAATTGCTTAACTGTGCTTGGGTGAATTCCTTCTGATCTGCTCTGAGAAAGGCTTTGGTTTTTATTTCTGCAGAAAAATACATAAAATATATGTTATTTTAGCAGTAAGTTTTGCTTGAAGTCTGCAATGAATGACAGTACAAACCTCCTGTGATCAATAGTAAATGTTTGCAGACAATAAAAGACATTGAATAAAGAGAATAAAGAGAACCTGATATGGAAACTGTTTCCTTTATTGTGCCTGACTTTCTGTTCTCATTACTATTTATTTTCTCAATAATATTTTGTTATAAAGGAGGAGACTATAACTACTATAAAGAAACATTACAGTGAGAAAATGAGGTGTCTGAAATCCCAGTTAGAAGCATACCAAGAGCTGATGAACAAGAGCAACATACACTGGCAAGATACAGTTAAGGTAAACAAGTATTTCTGTTTTACATGGGATAAGCACAGCAAGTATTTACAGAGGTTGCAGGAACAGGCCTTGTAATTAATGCTCTCTTCTTATGGACAGACAGTTAAATGAAGACATGCAGTTTGTAAAATTGTAAAATTTTATTTTAAAATAAGCTATGGTTTTCTCCTTCTGGAGATGAACAAAGCTTTGCACAGTATACTTCCAAACCAGTTTTCAGTTTCAGCTTGGCCTAGATGTGCTATGCACTTGGAAATAGCTTTGCTTTCATGTAAATAATGTGTGAAGCATATTCCTAGAATATATAGGATATGTGCTGCTTATTTGGTGATGAATAGATATTACGGTTTATCCTGTTCCTCATTCTGTTCTGCTTCTGAGGAAAAGGTTCAGTGTTCTCAAGCATTTAGAAAATGTGTTTAGAAACAGACTGCCTCTGGCCACAGATGTTCATTGCTAAATGAGAAATTTTAAGTTTTTTTAAGATCCACAGGCCTTAGCAGCCTGGTCCAAATATTATGACTTTACAAGGTGTAAAACAAAAAAATTAAAACTGGATGCCTTTCTGAAAAATAGTGTTGCGATTCTCATCCCTTTTGCCTTATTTTACTGCCTTCAGAACGTGAGAGAAAAAAACAGACAACTGATCCAAGAGAAAGAAGATCTTCTTTACCAAATGAAACAAAGAACAGAGAACTGGAGAAAAGAAAAGGTAAAGAAACACAGTTTGCGTTTTCTTTTTGGAGATAGATGGTGTTCTTGCTATTGTTTCCAGTGTGTGCTGTTTGCCTGCCTGTATACTTTTAGATATGTACATCTAAATCTGTGAAGACTGAACTACTAAGCACTTGCCTTCGTTTTGTCAGAGAAAAATGTATGCTTTCATCCTTAAACAGCAATGAAGATGGCATATGCTGTTTTGTCTTACTGTATTTTTCTTTCCACTAAAAATTATTAGATGGTCATTTCTCTTGAATTCCACATTTTATGTCATTTTTTTGGGAAGAATTTTAAAATGACAGTACAGCACATTGCTACTTCCTTGTTTAGCAATCAAAAATCAACAAAAGCATGTCATAATCTATGTTACTGTAATATTGCATTTCAGCTGGCTGACACAGCAGCAATACTGCCGTACTTGGTGGTTTCCATGAAAAACTTCTTACAGTACCTGAGGTTTTCCAAATTTATTTGTAAAATGACATTTTATTAACAGCATAGGTGTAAAAACAAAAACAAAAACAAAACAAAACAAAAAAAAAACCAAAAAAAAACAAAAAAAAAACCCAAAAAAAAAAAAACAAAAACAAAAACAAAAACCAAACAAACAAACAAAAAAAATTTGTGGGGTTTTTAATAGATAGCATTAGTAAACATGGCCTGATATTTGTTATTTTCTGCAGAGGGTTCTGCTCTGTTCAATATGTGCAATTCTTCATTTAATTTTGCAACACTGCAACACTGCTTTGTTACAGGCAGTTTTCCTTGCAGTTCTCCAAGACACGAATTCATGAAAATTTACCCAACCTTGTGCTGGGGAGTCATGGGGTCTGGGGGCGGGGTCTGTGAGGCAGATTCTTTTTTAATTCGTGAAACTGAATGCAGAGCTCTGTATGATTTCTGAACGAAGATCTCAGGCAGGTTTGTTTAGTTTCTCTTTTCAAGTGTCCTAGCACCACCTTCCGTTTAAATTCTGCATGGCACCCATATTTAAAAGAGTTTTCAATTTTCAAACACATTGAGCCGTGCCCACTGCTATAATATCCTATACCTTATTGATGAACTGCAAAAAAAACCACGTGGGGCTTACAATTCTTTCGACCTAACTATTATATATCGAGGAAATGTCGCAAAAGTATTGTAATGAAGAGTAAAAAGTGATGAGGAGAGTATATTCTAAGGCTTGTGGGGAGAAGGAATATTTTCTGTTAGGCAGATAATGCTGTTAACATTTGGCATGCACAACCTTTTCTGCAGGGTTGCCGTAGGAGTCCTTCCAAAAGCTTTCGTTATTAAGCTATTTCAGGAGACTCAATCATTTAGTCACTGTTATCATTTCAGTAGTGAGGACAAATGCTTAACAAAGTAAAAGCATAGAACCTCTTGACTGAGGCTCTCGTGAAAACACTAGTGCCTGAGCAGTCTCTGGTTTATTTCTGTATTTTCTTGTCCAGTGACATCTAATTACTGCTCAATAGTCCATTTGTCTTGGTTGTATACATAAGTAGCAACAACATTATTTCCTTATTATTGATTATTCTCCCCAAGGAAATATAATGAAAATTGGTAGAGAATTGATTTCCTGCTATTCTTCTTTTCTTGTCTTGCAGGTCTGGATTCTAGAAAAATTGTGTAAAAAGCTAGATTACCTTTATACACAGCACACACTGAGTGAGTGTTTCAGATGCAGAGTTTTTTGATCTGTTCCTGTTTCTTCCCTGTTTGCTTTTTTTGTTGTTGTTTACACTAAGCTGCATACCTGCTGAACTCAGTATAAGTATTTCCTTTTCAATACCGTGTGTGCAGGTGGGATAATAAAAAAATGTTGAAGCTACAAATACTCTCTGTAATGACTCCAAAGTCCTTAGCACACCTTGCTTTTTACAGTCAGCATAATTTCTCAGTAGGTTTATTTCAACACTTGTAGCTTTAATTTTGGAAATGTAAAGCAAAACAAAGCATGAATGCTTAAAATTATTTGAGTTTAAACAAAATTAATTATTTATGAAAATTAAATATTTATTATTAAAAATTATTGGTTGGTGATAAATTCTTGATTTCTAAAAGGAGAAAATTTCACAGAGACAGTATTAGAAATGCTGCAGATTAGAAATGCTGAAGTTATTCTTACCTGGTTTTCTATTGTTTTCAATTCAGCTTTACAGGAACTACACAACATCAGTTTACATGTGGAAAGATTGCAAGACCTCATGAACTTCCAGATAAAAATTCTTCAACAAAAGTCTGAAAAGGCAGAAGGAGAAAATTCAGATGTGTCAGAGATTTCAGGATTAAAAACAGACCAAGTGAGCACAAAAATGGAAATTTGACTGGTGGTTTATGGGATTGCAGCAGGTATTTCAAGTCAATCAGGCTGATTCTAGCAAAAGCTGAAATCAACCATGGGCCTAACTGATAATAAAGGTGTGCAAATATGTACATGGCTTGAGAATGATACATTTATGATGAATGCTTAAAACATCCCAATAATGAAACAAACTCACTGGTTCAGGATTCACCGATAGTGTGCTCTGGCTGTCATTATATACTTGATAGTAGACACTCTGCTACAAAATGCTTTTAAGTATCCACCTCTTTGACTTATAAAGACTATATTCTGAACATTGGAACCAAAGAAATCATCTTATTCAATATTTCCTTTTCTTTTCTCCATTTCTGCTCCACCTTGCTCATTAAAATCTCGGTAATTTTGTATGAAAGCAATCAAAATTTAGATCTTGGCTTAGTGTATAAGAGTTATCTTTGTTGCCTGCAGACAGATAATGAAGAACAGAAGACTGACTGGTCAGTGGAACAGCGGTATCTTTGGCAAGCACACACCATCCTGCAAGAGATACAAGAATCTTTACAGAAACGAGAGAGGGAAGTCACTGAGCTCTTAGAAAGTGAGAGAAGATTTAACAAGGCAATGAAACCTCAATTGACAGTGCTAATATTCTTGAAATCTCTTATCAAGATGGTAAGAATACAGTTTCTGCAAAGATGAAAGTTTATCGATTCGTCTTTCTAAAAAGTTCATTCAAGAAAAAGAGTACACTTTAGTTTATTAATGTTATAGTCTTAAAAATGGCAAAATGCTATTTTGTATACATTAATTTACTGGCAAGATTTTCAGAATAACACACGTAATTAAAGACCAACTTGAATACTCATTAGTTGGCATTTTTTTTAAAGATAAGTTAATGAAGCATGAGAATGGTACCATGGAAAAAACATGGTTTTTAGTCTTTCAGTTATGTGAACTGCATGAACTGCAACTTTTTATCCATGTTAGGTTCACACCATATATTGTGATGTCCCTGAGGCACAGCAATGCATCCATCAGCTTATCAGGAAGAACAAGGATGAAAGACCTGATCTAGAAGAAGCTTTTAATAATGCTCAGGCTGACATTCTATCCTATGAAATATTTTGTGGAAATGAACTTATGGATGACACAAGGTATATTTAGTAGTTAATAAAACAAAGATAGAAATAACATAGAAAAATAATGAGCTCTTTTCAGATCTCATTATAGAGAGAAAAATATATTTTGAAGAATGCTGTTATAGTTTTCATAACAGCATTTCATATAGTCTGTTTATAGGGTGAAAGTATTAAAGCAGCATCTCCATCTATATTGTTAAAGAAATCAATAACTTATAAATACCTTGTATAAAAAGCAGAAAAACATTTCAACTTAACTGGCTTGTGCAAGTTTTTTCCATTGTATTATAAAATATGCTTAAATAAGCTTATTTGACAGCCCTGTGCTACAACATCAATGTCTTCTCTTCCTACTTTTTCTACAGGAAGTTCCTTACAAATTAGCTTCTTTACAAATTCACTTCCTTACAAATAACTTTTAAGGTTTGTTTTTTTTTTTAATTATTATTTTTCTTTCTTTTTTTTTCTTTTTTCTTTTTCTATCTATTTTTTTTTTTAATGACAGGACACACCTCCCAACAAAACTTTTCAGAAACATTGGGAAAGCAAAGTCTGATTTAGAATATATTGAAACAGAAAAGATTGTGTTTGATTGTATCCAGACAGGAGAAATCCCCAAATGGATTAAAAAGGATTGTCTGTATGTAGCCTGGTCAGGTGAGAAATCTTCTTGTCAAATCACAGAAGTTTAACTATCCTCACCCAACTTATGTAACTTTTGAATACATAAAACAGCATGCCATGCCTTAAGGGTTTCCATGCCACATCTTCCATTTTGTGCATTTTATTGAACTACTATATGAATAGTAATAGTGGGTCATGGCTTGTAAACACAGGGCTTCTGAATTTATACTCTGCCGTGCATTTTTTTCACTTTGAAAATAGATGTCTTTTTATATTGTGTCTAAATATCTCAATGCATGTTCTAGATAGATACACCCAGAATCCCCCCAGATTTGGCAGACATGCACTGAATGAATGAAATAACAAATGTGGAATTCACAAGGCAGTAACAACTTTCCATGAAAAGTTAAAAATATCCATTGCATGAATTTAGCACACTATGCTCTTCTAGTGGGACTAGCAGAAAATCTTTTTCAAATATTTGATTTGCTTTTTTTATGATTCTGCAACACAAAGTCTGGTCTTTATGATTTATGGAAAGGAAGGCGGATGTGTTCTTCTATTTGAAAAAATGATTATTTCTAATTGAGAAGATTTACTGGGTTATATATTGATTCTGTGTTACTATGTAATTATGGGAACTCTCCAGAAGACCCTGCAATATGCTCTGAGGAGGTAGAGTCACCATTCCGAGGAATTCATGCAGAAGTTTAAAATGGAAATCAAGGTAATACCTTACAATGTATCACCTCACATGGTTTTAAAGAAGTTATTAATACTGTGCTCATTTTCCTTGCTATTCTTAAGGGATATGAGATTTGCTCTTTTTCTGTGACATCTAAGCACTATTACATCCAAGAATGACGTAGTTTTGCTAACTAGTGAATTACATACAGTTTTCTGTGTATGAAAGGATTCCCATGTTGTATTTTGCACCTGTATATCTATTATGTTGTTCATGTACAAGTCTTTATGCATCTTGGTGGCCCTTGATATCTATTACAAGTAACATATATTAGAATCATATAACTCTTTAGGCTGAAAAAGACCCTTATGATGAGGGGGTCCTTATGATGGTTAATGAGTCCAACCATTAACCCAGCACTGTCAAGGTGAAACCATGTCCCTAAGTGCCACATCTACATAGCTTTTTAAATACCTCCAGCTATGATGACTCAACCACTTCCCTGTACAAACTGTACCAATGCTTGGCAACCCTCTAAATGAAGACATTTTCCCCAATATCCAATCTAGACCACCCCTGTCTCAGCTTGTGGCCATTTCCTATGGTACTGCCATTTGTTTCCTGGGAGAAGAGGTGCTGCTCCATCACACTCCCACCTCCTTTCACATAGTTGCAGAGAGCAATAAGGTCCCCCCTGAGCCTCTTTTTCTCCAGGCTAAAAACACACAGTTGCCGTAGTCCATCCTTGTAAGATTTGTGATCCAGGCCCTTCACTAGCTTTGTTGCTTCTCTCTGAATGTTTTCCAGTAGCTCTGGTTTCATATCTCTAATGATTTGGGATACATGGATACCTTCCTTATTAGTAGGTTACAAAAAAACATTGCTTCATGTGAATTTTCATCAGAGTAAATAAGTGAAGAAAGTAATTGTTTGAATTGAGTTTTCTCACACTGGGCAAATGACATCCATGAGTCCATGGGCCCTGGTAGGATGCACCCATGAGTGCTGAGAGACCTGGCATAAATCACAGCAAGGCTGCTCACTATCATCTTTGAAAGGTCATGGAGCTAGGGAGAGATGCCTGAGGACTGGAAGAAAGCAAATGTCACCTGTATTTTCAAAAAGGGCAAGAAGGAGTGCACAGAGAATTATTACCTCAATTCCTGGAAAGGCAATTGTCTTGCTTTAGGGCAAATTTGGGAGAAAACCTCCAAAGGGGTTCCTCTTGTATATGGCTTTAAGATGGATCTGGATCTGTTCATATACAGATTCAAGTGGCCCCTCCCCCAACTGGTTCAGGAAAATATTTCCTTGAAGAAAAGTGGAAAAAAATCTGTTTATTTAACAGGCAAACCATTCACCATCACAAAAATTGAAGATTAAACAATAAAACCTCTTGCCAGGCTGAAGAGATGACAAACTCAGAAACTCTCCTTCATGGGCTGCAGCTCGGCTCACTCAGTCTCTTATCAGTCCCTCCAGCACTGGAAATGCCCAGGCCCGGCCCTCTGGGCCACAGGTATGAGCTGCTGCTGCTGTTCTGGGTGTTCAGTCCAGAGCAGGTTTGAGCAGGTCCAAAGAAAAGGAAAAGCCACAGTCCAGGGAACTTCTTTGCCTCAGCTAGCTAAAACTAATTAAAAGCAAAGGAGAGTTCTGTCCCACTATCTGTCCATGCTGCAGACAGCACAAGCCAGGAGCAGGAATGTGGTCAGTTTCTGAAAACAAACTGCACACTTCTCTCCTGCCTTCACTCTCAGAACCAGTCTTAAAGGTGCAAAACTTATTTCTGGGCTAAACAGACAAATGGGGATACAAGCATCATAAAGTCACCCCAGGACAGCAGTGAAGCTCCTCATTCTGGAGGCAATCTTTATCTATGTGGAAGAAGAGGTGATCAAGAGCAGTCAGAATGGATTCTCTAAAGGTAAATCATGCTTGACCAACCTGATAGCTATCTATGATGAAAAAACTACCTGAATGAATGAGCAGTGGATGCTGTCTAACTCAATTTCTGCAAGGTTTTCCACACTGTTTGTTACAACATCCTCAAGGCAAACTCAGGGAGTGTGGACTGGGTTAGTAGGCAGTGAGGTGGATAGAGAATTGGCTGAATGGCAGATCCCAGAGGGTCATAATCAGTGGCACAGGGCCAGGCTGGAGGTCTGTCACTAGAGGTGTCCCTCAATGTTCGATACTGGGCCTGGTATTGTTTTACTTATTTATAAATAGATTCAATGAAGTGGCTGATGCCTCCTCAGAAAATTTGCTGATGACTCTGAGCTGGGAGCAGAGGCTGGTATCACTGTTGTACTGTGCTTTAGAAGAACATCCACAGACTGAAGAGATGAGCAAAAAAGAGCTGTCTGAAGTTCTGCAAAGGCAGATGCAGGGTGTTAAACCTGGAAAGGAGCAGCCCCAGGCACCAGCACAGATTGGGGCTGACCTGCTGGAGAGCAGCTCTGTGGATAAGGACCTGGGGATCCTGGTGGAAAACAAGTTGTCCATGAGCCAGCAGTGTGTCTGTATGGCCAAGAAGGCCAATGGTGTCCTGGGGTGCATCAGGAAGAGCACTGCCAGCAGCTCGAGGGAGGTGATCCTGCCCCTCTGCTCAGCCCTGGTGAGGCTCATCTGGAGTGCTGTGTCCAGTTCTAGGCTCCTCAGCACAACAGGGACATGGAGCACAACTGGGAATGGGCCCAGGGCAGGGGTACAAAAATGGTTAAGGGACTGGAACATCTCTCTTCTGAGGAAAGGCTGAGGGAGTTGGGCCTGTTCAGCCTCAAGAAGAGAGAACTGAGAGAGGATCTCATCAGTGTAAGTATCTGCAGGGAGGATGCCAAGAGGATGGAGCCAGGCTCTTCTTGGTGGAGCTGAGCAATAGGACAAGGGGCAACAGGCAGAAACTGATGCACAGGGAGTTCCACCTGAACATCAGGAAGAATTCTTTACTGTGCAGGAGACTGGAAGAGATTGTCCAGAGAGGCTGTGGAGTCTCCCTCACTGGAGATATTCAGGAACCATCTGGACACAATCCTGTGCCAGGTGCTCTGGGATGACCCTGTTTGAGCAGGGTGATTGGATGAGAGGACGCATTGTGGTCCCTTCCAATCTGGCTCATTCTGTGATTCTCTGCTGAAATTATATATATTTCCAACTATATATATTAAAATGGATCAAAAGCCAGAGTGCAGTAATGCATTTACGGTATTTGGATTGTTGAATCTCAAAATGAATAGACTCAAAATTATACTAAATAATTACTTACCCTACATAGACACTAAGATAACAACCATCATGTCAAATTAATGTAGAGAAGTTCTTCATTGGTAAATATAAAATAAAAACTGTAAATTATATTTTTGCTATTTTTTATTTTTATTGTTTGTTACATTTTTGTGTTTGGTTTTGTTTTGAGTTTTTAGATTTACCAGGTAATGGTAAATCTAAAAGAAACACTCAGAGATACCAACACTGAAACAAGCTCCCAGTTTTAGAGAGAAGCACTGGAGACAAAGCTTGAAGCACAAAAGCACTTTCTGCAATATTTTTTGAGTGGACAAAAAATTGGAAGCATTCAATACATGTGATTCACTAAATATCAGAAAATGTATGCAGGCATTTAAATGTTTTGAAAATTTTATGCTTTTTAATAAACATTTTTAAGAAATCTTCTAAATGAAAGAAAGAAAAAAACAGCTTAGCAATGACCCGACAAAGTGTGTGACTGAGCAAAGAAGTTTTTGAGTCAAACAGGTTGCAAGTGCACCTTGCACTTCTGTTGCAAGTGGATGGAGTGTATAAGCTTTTCCTGTCTAAAGTGTGGCATTTAACATGCCCCCACAAACAATATCTGCAGAGAGGTGGCCCCTAAGGCTAACTTTCATCTGTGAAGCACAGCCTCCAAAATTAACTTTGCTTTGTCCCACTTCAAATTATTTAGCAATTGTTTTAAAGTGTTGGCTTTTATATCATGGTATGTGTTTCAACTTTTCACAGTCTCTCTCTCCTTTCTCTGTCTCTTTGGTTTTTTTTTTTGGGTTTTTTTTGTGGTTTTTTTTTGGTTTTGTTTTTTTTTTTTTTTTTTTTGTTTAAATAAAAGATGATATTCAAAAAATCATAGATAGGAGAAAACTTTAAAAATATAAACTTCAAAAATGTAGTAGTAACAAGGGGCAAATGAATGTGAAGATGATGGTTGTTGTTGATGAAGACAACAACTTTTCTCTAACAAGTAGTTGTTGAAGATTATAATGCTAAGTTCCTGGAAGTAAATGCACACTGTAAATTTAAATACCAAATGTGTGCTTTTAGAGTTGGGTTGCAATTTCTTTGTTGTCTGTTAAGCATGTGTAACTGGAGCTGAGTGGCTTATTTGAACTACTCAGCTGCATCATGTCCCATATCATAAGTTGAAAAAAATTTGTATTCCAGCACTGATCTATAATTCAAATAGTAACATCCACAAGCTTTATTTTTTTTTTTTTTTTTTTTGACTGCATGTCTGTTCATAAGGTGCATCTTCTAGGTTTGAATTACCTATCCAGAAAGAACACTCTGTACGGATGAAACACCCCTATTGACAGTGCTTTTGTGCAAACAAATTGATGTGTACTTATCACTGTTCTTGTGGGAACTGTCCTTCTGGGAACTGTGGTACTGGGAACATGATGTCTGTTTCTGAGTGCCATTACCATTCTCAGGGTGTTTTGAATTTGAATCTTAGAGTGCACTGTGAGACTATTTGAAGGGAATGCAAGAGAAAAGAAACAAGGATGGAGATGTCACTGAAACGTAGATGCATTATGGTGAAGATGCTGTAGAGAAAAATAGCTAGAGTGGATAGAGAGGGTGATCTTGAGTGCTTCTCTGTGAACATACCACTCTAAGATGCAGCAACACTGATTGATAAGTCCAAGGTTTAAACAGGACTGAACCAGTTCCAGTCCACCACCAAGAGAGAAAAAACCTAAATATTTATAAAAGCTATATAAAATCTATATGTGGAATGTACACATAGACAGTGTTTGATTTTTTACTGCTGTTAGAATTATGATTTTTTGGTAATGAAACAGTTAAGGGCAGTTTTAAATCAGCTCTGAAAAATGGAGGTCATGTAGTAAGCCAGAAGACTGTTTTAAGTGAAAGGAGATTTTTGAGGTGTGGTTCAGCTATTGAACTGTATAATGCAAAGTAATTGAATGTTTTATGTATAGAAGTGTAAAATAAAATATCCAAAAGATAAATATTTTTATTAACTTTATTGTTTAGCTTTGTTAGCTATTTAGAGTCCTCATGTGAAAATATTTTATCTATGAAGAAATTTTGGCACAATTCTTATTCTTTCTCTAACCTTTTTTGAATGCCTGACTCCAAGGCTTATAGTTTAGCTCCTTCCCTCACCTAATCTCATGTCTATGCAAGTTTTCTGAAACAATTTCATAGTGTCATGTGCAAGTTGCTAGCTTTTATATCTGTTTTAAATTATGTGACAAAGAGAAAAGGAATGATTTCTCTATTAGGCTATTGGCCTTTACTTACCTGTAATGACAACATTAAGGCTGGGAACAAGATTTTAATTAAAATTATCCATAAAACATAATTTTAAATATCAGTCATTACATACTCTAAATACAATTAATTTAATCAATATAGAATAAGTGATAAAAATAAGAAAAATAAAACAGTGTCATTTTGTTTTAGAATCATAGTCCAGGAGCAATGGACCCCAACAAGGAGGAACTTGGCAAAAATGACAGAAGCCTCCATGGATGGCAAAGGAGTTGCTGAGCAAATTCAGAGCAAAAAGAGGCTTTCAGGAAGTAGAAAGAAGGACAGGTGACCTGGGAGAAATACAGGGGAATTGCAAAGGAAGCTGGTGACAAGGTTAAGGAAGCCAAAGCCCAGTTAGAATAGAACCTGGCCAAGGATACTGAAGATAAAAGAGAGGGTTTCTATAGGTTTGTTGCAAGCAAGAGAAAGTCTAGGGATAATGCAGGCACTCTGCAGCAGGAGGGCTGACTGCCCTAGACAAAGAGAAGGTTGAGGTTCTCAATGAGTTTTATATCTCAGTCTTCAACACGAAGTGCTCCAGCCACAGTACTCAAGTTGGGAACAAACTCAAAATCAGGAACTGGGAGAATGAAGACTCCAAGCCCACTATGGGAAAGGACCAGGTTTAAAACCACCTAAAGAACCTGAATATGTATTAGTCCATGGGAGGATCTGATGAGGTTCTTCCAAGGGTCCTGAGGGAGCTGTCATCGTTGCTAAGTCATTTTCCATCAATTTTGAAAAATTGTGGCAGGCAGGTGAAGTCCTCAATGACTGAAAAAGCAAAATAAAGTTCCCATTTATAAAACAGGAAAAGCAGAAGATCCATGACTGGTCAGTCTCACCTTAGTGCCAGACAAGATTTCTCCTGGAAACTATGTTAAAGCACACGAAAAATGAAGAGGTGCTTGGTAACAGCCAAGATGGCTTTACAAAGGGGAAATCATGCCTGACAAATTTGGTGATCTTCTGTGATGGGGATACAGCCCTGGACAGGGGCAGAGCAACTGACATCATCTACCTGGATTTATGCAAAGCATTTGACACTGTCCCTAATGATTTTACTTCACTATTCCTCTGGTGTAGGGAAACAAACAAACAAAAGATTAAAAAGTAATGTAGTTAAATTATAGAAGAGTACAAAAAAACAACAAAAAAAAACCAAAATAATAATTATTTTAAAAAATCACATTATCCAGAAACTTAATTTAAAATTTATTTTCTCTCATAAGGGAAGAATCTTAGCCGTAAAAGTCAAGTAGTCTTTAAGAAAACTTCTGTATAGCTCTAATTAGCACATCTATATTCTTTTGTCCCACCAAAAAAAAAAAAAAAAAAAATCAAATAGAATTCTTTTTATCTTGTTCATGAAATAATGAATTTTTCTTGAGTAAAATATGATTACATGAATTTATTAATTGAACTTTTATTTGAATGTCTTGTATGCACAGGAAAAAAAAAGAAACAAAAGAAAAGAACAAAACAAACAAACAAAAACAAATGAGCACCAAAAAAAACCCAAACATCCAAAACCAACCAACCAACCAAAAAAAAACACACACAAAAAAACCACACAAAAAATTCGGCAGTAAAATGTAAGCTAAAACTCCCTATTCTAAAATACTCTGACATTCTCATGAATTCCAATTAAATGCTTAGAATTACTTTATTAATACTGAACAGCTCAAAAATTGTCTTTCTATTACTGTTTGATAAATCTGGAATTTTTATATTAGTTGTGGGTTTTATATTGCCTATATTTAGAACGTTAGAAATGTCACTGAAATTATTTCAAAAATGCTTTTAAAAGGGATATATTTTCATCCAAAAATCTTTCTCCTGACATCCTAAGTATCATAAGTAGTAGGCTTCACTTCAGTCTGAGGTATATGGGACTTGAGGCTGCAAGTACCCAGGACATTCCTGCTAAGGAAATTCTTGCAAGTGCACTGATCTAGGCTGTGTTCAGGTGTTCTCTTAGCCCTCCAGGACCTGTGCTTCATGTGGGATGCTCTTAGCTGAATAAATTAGCAAATATTTTTTTAGTGAAAAAAAAAAAAAATTGTTAAATTATTACTTGGTTATGATATGAAATAAATACTGAAACCCCAGACTGCTAATAAATGAGAAAGCATAGCCTCCTGATTTCATTCAGCACAGCTAGATCTATTGCCTCCCATCAAATTCAAGTCATAGTTGAAGTAAGTTTTTTACAGGCTACATTTCTCAGTAGTGTCATATAGTGCTTTATACGTGCACTACTATTTCTTTATCTACTCTCAAAATGGCAGATTAGCCTGTCCAAAGGCTGCACAAATAATATTTTCTTTATTACAAATATAATCCTAAAATGAGTGGCAATTTTTGCCTCACTTTGTGCCCATGAGCAGTATTGGTCCTCATGATGCTGACTCTGGCTGTATCTTCAGTGTCTCCAGTGTTGGGCTCATATTGACAAACAGAGCAGCCGGTTGCATCACAGCCACATTTGGGGCAGAAGTCAGGCTTGCCTGTGCCTGCTCCCTCTCTGCTGGTGGCAGAGTGAGGCAGTGTGGCCATGGGCTCAGATGGGAGCGTGACCTCATTCCTCAAGCACCCAGATGGCATGCTCAAGGTCAATACCAGAGGTTAATCCTCCCAACTCTCACCTGTGCAATGAATGCAATTCAAGTGCATTGGACACCTCTGTTCCCATCACTACCTTCTTTGTCTTGATCTCATTATTTCAGCATCTGAGATTTTTGCCTTCTCCTAATTTACCAAGTTCCTACTGTTGACTCTATTTCATTTCCAAAAATGAATTTCTATTTCATTTCTGTTTCTGCATTTCACCATCCCTTCTGCAAAGGACATACATGCAGCTTTGACAGTATGAATATATGAAACACACAAAACTTAACCTGATTTGAAATTGTCTAGAGGCACTTGGCAATTAAACCCACCCCATCCTATTGACGTGTGAGGACATTAGTAGCATACTCTGCAAATCAAGCAAATCCTCTTGGATTTTTGGTGAAACTTCTTTCTTGAGTGCCTCAAGAGATGGCATATGTCTGTTCTAAGTTACAGGCCTTTTGCTGTGGCAACTGCATTTTTTGCTGACTGTTTCTGCCTTTCAGTCCTTTTATGTATCTGATTACCTCTTCCAGATACATAGCTTCATCAAATGAAGCTTATTTTTCCTGTATTCTTTGGTACTTATACACTAGTATAAAAATGCATTATTATGTATACCACTTGTATACCACCATTGTTGTGTGTACCATACTGTTTGATCACAACCACAGCATCGCATACAGGATATGCATTTCATTCCCCCATTTTTCTTCTGCTCACATAATGATATTCTAGAAAAGGCCATGGACAGGTCACAGAAAAGTTCCAAAAAGAATGTTTCACAGCCTTCTGTGTAGACTTCTGCCTCTAGAGTCCTTTAAAACAGTTAGCTTTTCTTCATTGACTATAAAAGAAATGAGGTGCACGATTCAGAAGGACTTTGCTGCATATTTAAATCATAGATCCAAGTGAAGTTCTCAAATTAAAGAGATCATACCTCATCTATGTCTAAAATATTTTTATAGAGACAACTTCTCAGACCATTTACAAGTTTACTGCTGTAGAGTCCTCTGAGTTTGAAAAAAGAAAATTTAAACACCAGAATATATCTAGCTGTAGTAGTATCCAAACCTATAAAATTAAGCATTATCTTTTATATTAGATTTTACATTAGATATATTTACATTAGATATATTAGATTATATTTTACATTAAATATATTAACACAGTTATTCTGTAAAAAAGTTTTAATTTGGCTAATGATACAGAAATCAGTTTCATGAGTGTAAACAAAGCCTAACACATATACTGGAAAAAATAATTCAGATTTTGTAGACATTATGTTAGCTGCACAATGAAAATACAGAGGAAGTAGAAGAGGATAAATTAGTCCTTTTAATGACTTTATGTTGTACCTTTACTATCCAAATTTGAATTTATTGATATGACTAAAATATTGAACTTTGATATTTAACCTGTAGGTAGCTTTTTAGATGGAAAGCATGGTTTTGGTATGGAATAGAGTGTTCTACATGACTGAAAAGTATGTCATAAAATCAGATATTGATATAGAATCCTATACTGCACCTTCAATTAAAATTACACTTACAGGTTTTTTCTCAAACATTTTGATTGTTGCAACACAAAAGTTGTGTTTGGAGGAGAGGATCCCAAACCCTCTCTTGGAGGTAGGACAGTGCTGTGCTGAACCAACTTCCTTTTCCACCTTGAGACATGTGTTCTGTTGTCATCCTTGTCATTCCTGGTTCACTCCTTGGAGGAGTGTTCAAAGAGCTGGTTGTGTGTCTGAGCATTAAATGGCAGAACAAGTATAGTTGCCAGATTTAAATATAGTAAAATATAATGTATAGTACAAGTACAAGAATTACCCAATATGTGGTCTGGATCTTATTTCAGCCTGATGAGAATTTTCAGCAAATATCATGCTCTGTACCGATGCATCTTGACAATTAGGAACAGTTCAGTAGGTGTTTCAAAAAAATTGAAATAACAATAAAATTTAAAAATTACTGGCATGTAAATCTTGTTTGTTTTGCAGGAAAATAATACGGTTAAATTCTTCATGATGCAGAATAAAAGAAGAATTCATATATAAGCACTTCACATGTCACATCAGCTATAAGCATATTTACAATTTTGATGATTAATTACAGACATTAAACATCATCTATCAGTTAAAGACAACAAACTATCATGGCTGAAGAAAGTTATGGAATTAATTGTTAAAAAATAGTTTTAATTCTTTTTTTGCTTTCAAATGCCATTTTAATGGCCTTAATAAGTAATTTACTAGAATACACAGAGACTGCAAAAGGATATATTTTCAGACCCAAGTTTATTTTTGAATATATTTCATAGTAGAAAGAGGCCAACTGAAAGTAAGTATGCTTGGTTTTCTACAGTATAAATTACTTAAGAGGCTATTTTTAATAGGCTTTGAGATGTGAAATCATACCTGATCATAGAGGCACAAGTTCTTTTGTTTAAAATAGACATTGATATTATATTAAAAACTGGCAGCTAATGTTTAAAAAAATATGATATCGTGATAGTGGCTAAATTTATTAAATTTTTCTTTTTGTGTAAAATTAAAAGTGACTGTACTGCTTTCTTAACACTGTGTAGTTGTAATTGCATGAATTAGTAATAAAGAATATACTGAAAAGATTAAAATAAAGCTCATACCAGATGTTCACAAACTAATTTTACTTCCATGACAAAAGATTTTTGCAGTTTCCAACAATTAGTGCTAAAATGGGCTCACCCTTTTTATTTCACCATATCTGTACATCCTAAGTCATGAAACAAAAAATTCATAAGTTACTAAAAATTGAATCTACACATAATCTTTCAAAGAGAAGTTGCTAACAGTAGCACTGCAGTCCCTTTTAATGGAAAACTCTGCAGGCAGTTTCTGTGGACTAGCATTACTTTGTCGCCTCCTTCTTTATGATATCTTTCAAAAGCTGAAACACAATAAAAGAAAAATCTGCAAATACACACCTTCAATTGAATATTTATCTTTTAAATGGGGATAGGTTAAAGTCATATTAAGAATAGCTCAGGGTTAAATCACAGATTCGCAGAATGGGTCAGATTGGAAGGGACCACAATGCGTCCTCTCATCCAATCACCCTGCTCAAACAGGGTCATCCCAGAGCACCTGGCACAGGATTGTGTCCAGATGGTTCCTGAATATCTCCAGTGAGGGAGACTCCACAGCCTCTCTGGACAATCTCTTCCAGTCTCCTGCACAGTAAAGAATTCTTCCTGATGTTCAGGTGGAACTCCCTGTGCATCAGTTTCTGCCTGTTGCCCCTTGTCCTATTGCTCAGCTCCACCAAGAAGAGCCTGGCTCCATCCTCTTGGCATCCTCCCTGCAGATACTTACACTGATGAGATCCTCTCTCAGTTCTCTCTTCTTGAGGCTGAACAGGCCCAACTCCCTCAGCCTTTCCTCAGAAGAGAGATGTTCCAGTCCCTTAACCATTTTTGTACCCCTGCCCTGGGCCCATTCCCAGTTGTGCTCCATGTCCCTGTTGTGCTGAGGAGCCTAGAACTGGACACAGCACTCCAGATGAGCCTCACCAGGGCTGAGCAGAGGGGCAGGATCACCTCCCTCGAGCTGCTGGCAGTGCTCTTCCTGATGCACCCCAGGACACCATTGGCCTTCTTGGCCATACAGACACACTGCTGGCTCATGGACAACTTGTTTTCCACCAGGATCCCCAGGTCCTTATCCACAGAGCTGCTCTCCAGCAGGTCAGCCCCAGTCTGTGCTGGTGCACAGGGTAATTTCTCCTCAGGTGCATGCCACTGCATTCTTAACAAGAGAAAAAGTACATTCCATGTTTTGAAAATACAAAATACAAAAAGTCGTTTTTAACAACTTTCACCTTTGGAGATACTCCAGCAGATACACAGGCTTAACAAAAATATTAAATTCCTAATTTTTATTTTTTGAAAAGGAAATGCAGCAGAAGCTACTGTACAGGTAAATTGCAGGTTTAAAGTAATAGCTGAATTTGCAGGTGTTATCTCTTTTGTATTAAAATACAAGTCCTCCGGGCTTCCCGGGTGCCCAGCCAGTCCGGGGGAAAACCCTCGGGCGGCTGGTCCGCGGGGAGGATGTGGCGGGACCAGGATAGCTCCACCGTACTGACGAGAGGGCTCCAGAGTAGCTTTATTCCTAGAGGCTTTATTGTAGGAGAGTCGCAGGAACAGGAGGGGGAAGACGAGGGACACAAGCTCTCTGGAAGGGAGCGAACTCCGGAAGCCCCGAGGGGAGGCGGGGCCGGGTATTAAGGGCAAAGGAGTAGGCGTGGTTAGGGTACAAAACAGCCAATGGGCAACGGGTAAAGGGGGGAGACAGAGTGGGGTGACATACAGAGAACTAATCGGGGTACAGAGGAGTGGTATTCTAACAGGAGTCAATGGGGATAACAGAATAACTGAACTTTCTGGAACTGGGGAGTATGCTAAATATTGATGGACAGCTCTTCTGGGGTGGAGAGCAGCAGTTGATTGGCAACCTTTTCTAAACTGTTGCTGCCTCCCAAGGGAGAGCAGGAACCCCTCCCACACTCTTTCATTTTTGTCTGGTTTTCACCTGCAACATTATGCAGGCAGCTCAGAAAGAAAAATTGATCCTCAGTCAGTAACACATTCATAAGAATTTTCCAGCTACCCTCACATCTAAAGGAGTTCCTGATGGGATACAATATCCACTTGTTAATGAACAATTTGCTTTTATCTTTTTCCACTGTGTAACTCTGAGATTCACAGCAGAAACATATGTCTGTTCCTATCAACAATTGCCCCCCACAAGACATACTATATACTTTTTCTTTTCCTCTATTTTTTGGAAAATGTTAGGTGAAATTGCTTTTCCTTGTCATCACAGTATTGTGCTTATCAAAAAACATATGCAGGTTATCATGTATTAGTATATGACAGTTCAGTAAAAAAACCCCATGAAACTCAAATAGCATGCCATTATAGAATTAAGCTTTTAAGAACATAAGCAAATCTTCCTGATGTTATTTTCTCTGAATGGTTTTACAAGAATATTTCTTAATTAATACACTATAATGAAACAAATAAAATGATACAATTCCTGAAATGTTCTTTTCTCTGAATGCTTTATATGAATATTTCTTAATTAACATAATATCATTAAATAAATAAAATTATGCAATGATATAGCATTTAAG
This sequence comes from Vidua macroura, assembly GCF_024509145.1. Classification (NCBI taxonomy): domain Eukaryota; kingdom Metazoa; phylum Chordata; class Aves; order Passeriformes; family Viduidae; genus Vidua; species Vidua macroura. The sequence continues at coordinate 64,318,301 of NC_071611.1, forward strand.
AACTCTTTGATCAAAAGTTTATCCAGAAAGAAACAAGTTATTAAAATCAAATATTTGTAGGAATACAAATAGATTATGTGTATATATACACAATTCTTTATATGAACAGTTTATCTTACCCAGGCTAATGTATTTTTTTTGCAAACTATGACTGTTAATTCCATAAGAGTCAAAATATGTTATTCCAGATTCTGTTCTGTTTCAGCAAGTGTATTCAACTAAGTGAGAGCTGTGCTGAGCCTTCACCTCCACTATTTGTGTGTACAATTAACTGTAGCAGGCACTTATTAATTGAGGAAAATAGTTAACCAAACAAAATTTTATTTTACAAAACCAGTTAAATCTCCATTATTATAATGGATAATAATGGAGCCCCTTGTCTAATTATAGATATGGGATGTCCAAAAAATTGCTTTTAAATAGCTCACTACGGAATTCTGAAGTTTTAGAAGGGTAACCTGGAATGCACAATTTCTCCTTTTAAGAAGGCAAGGTCTCTCAGCCTTCAGGGCTCTGAGTGGCCTTCCAGCCCAAAAGAAGAATTCCCAACTGCAGATCCACTGCTGAGAGAAGGAGAGATCCAAGAGGCTCTCTGATGGGACTCCCCATATCAAAATTGGTCAGTACAGTCACATCATTGCCTGGGGGGATCTGGCTTTCTGTCCTGCTGCAGCCACAATGCAGATGTGATGGGATCAGTCTGCACATGGGCTGGTCAGTGCTGCACAACTGAAGTCAATCTTACAGTACTCTGGTCAGTCATGGTTCATTAGCTGGAGGGCCTTGAGTCCCACTACAGCAGTGAATCTCCTTTCCCATTGTATGTGTTTTGACTTTGAGCCAACAACTTTATCCCATAAAATGCATAAAATGAGGATTCTTTTGGCTTTCCCTGCAAGGAAACATGGCTGCATGTCCTGGTTTTGGACAAATTAGGGGAAAACACCTCCAAAGGAGCCCCCTATAGGAAACCAAACCCTCCGCAACCTCCCCCCACCACCGGGTTCGGGAGGAATTCCTTCAGAGGGGAAAGTGGAAAAAACTTGTTTATTAAGGCACAACAAAAAAACACTCCCCAGCACAAGAGAAATAGCCCAAGATGACCACAGATGTTTTCACCAGTCCAAGAGGGTTGAGCTGTATCTCTCTTCGCCGCAGAGGGTACGCAGCTTCTTTCGCAGACCCCGGGGGAGCTCCTGCCCGGAGTAGGTCCGATGTCTTCGGGGGGGGGGGGGGGGGAAGGGAACAACGGAAACCGGGAAAAAGGGAAAAAAAAAAAAAAAATGGCAAAAAAGCAAGCCAGCGAAAAGCAGAGAAAAAAGAGAGGAAAGCAGAGCCAGCAAAGCATGCAGCCAGCAGCAAGCCAAAGCAGCAAGCAAGCTAAGCAGCAAGCCAGCAGCCAGCCGGGGGGGGGGAAGGAAGACAAAACAAACTAAGGACAGGGAACAGAAACCACGATTGGGATAATGAGCATGAAAATGTCCTGTCCCCACGACACTGCATGGCAGTAATCTCCCCTTGAGATGAGCTAGATCTTAAGGTTGCTCCTCAATGCTGACAGGCTTTCTACTAATAACAGATCTGTGGGTAAGTCAAATCTGAGCTCTCTCTAAAGTTGCAGCAAGACAGCATTCCAGTGACTCTCCTGTAAGCTAGCATGCCTCTCAGAGTTTGAGATTCTTTACCTGAGACTGGGATATCCTTCCTTACCCAAGGCAGAGAGAGTTCTTGGAACAAATCCTGGGTAAATGACTGATAATAAGCTGAATTAATATTAATGAAATCCATATAGTTGTTTTCTGAAGGCATAAATCATTGTTCATCTATGAGACTAAGACTGGTTCTAGCCACATCTTAGTTCTATCAGGAGTTTAGAAAGCAAGGTGTCCACTCTTAAATTCATCATTCAGTGGGAGAGTCTCCCTTACCTTTACGTATTAGTCTCATTCTATCTCAATTCTGACTCGATTTGTATTGTATGTTTCATCCATGTAGTAAGTAATAGAGTGAGCCTTGTCATCCAAGTTTGTTAATTTGCATTTTTATGAATCCGTATTAAAACCATTTTTGCTAATTCTTTTGATGGTGATACTTTGAGTGACCACAAATGGCTTATTTGAGACAGGCATGTATAGATGTCACACCAACATAACATTTTATGTAAATAATTTTAGACAAGCAAGCCATATTAAACTTTCTTTTGCAGAAAGAATGACAATATAGACTAATGTATTTCCTTGTTTAGTTTTCTCATTTTTTTCCCTCTATATTTAAGAGAATGTTGACTTTCAAAAATCCCCAATCTAAATGCTTAATAAGTCAGTCTACAGTCACTGAGCATATACAAAATCAGGGCAAAACAAAAGATCTACAAAGACTCATGGATATTTTGCAGCAATAGAGCTATGCTTAGCATATGTGAACAGATGTCACTGTGCCAAGAGACACTGGGGGCAGGAAAGTTACCTAAATTATAACACCTGAACTGTCCCTCAGTCTAAACAATCAGGTAGAGTCCTATCTGCCTGAAGAGATATTTTAACCTGTTGAAACTCAGCGTGGGGTGATTTTTAAAATTGGACACAAGCAAAATTTGTGCTTCTGGTTTACCTTTATGGCAGAAATGAGAGTCCATAAAACTTCAACAAATCCCACTTTTCAAACATAAAGAAAATATCAATGTGTGCTTGATGCCTGATTAAACTATAGTCTATTTGTGTATCACTTTGTGTGTGATCCAGCCGTAATAACACCCATTTTCAAAAAGGCTTTGTCCCCCTCTAAAGTCAGGGGATTTGAACTTCTGTGGGAACGAGTGGATAGAGTGCACTTCACACTTTAACCACTTGAGTTTGAAACTAAGCACGCTCATCCAGTGTTTATATATATGTATTCCATTAAACACCAAAACCTTTTATTTTTAAAAGGAAACAAAAATAACCCATGACCCCCCCTGAGGAAAAAATCTGCCATGGATGATATATTTTAAACCACCAGCAAAAGATGCTGTCTGGGCTGTCCAGTTGGGAAAATTTTGATGATTCCCTTGGAGCTGAAGAATACAAATACAGAATTTGTATTTAAAGCCATTTAGATTGCTATTGACAACCAAGAGACTCTCCTCAGTCAAAGCAGTCTGTTTAGCAAATTTGTGTTCTTTAAGGAAGAGTCTGTTCCCTTCTCGTTGGCATGCCTCATCAGCTTTCTTTTATTCAGATGCTCATAGATGCAGAAGTCTTCCAGGAAAAAACACTGCTGAGTCTTTGGGGACAAACTTTGATCAGACTGCAGAAAGATCAGATATTTGCTGTGAGAATCTGTACTTAATTTGCACACACTGTTTGTACTCTGACTTGCTACAACAATTTTTGCACCCTGAATAAATCAATAATTTTTGAAATGAGAGATATTTTCGTGTAAAATTTATCTGTCATAACCCAGCACCATGGCCTTCCCACTTCATACAACAGCAGGTGCCATTTAAAGAACAGAAAGGCTGACAAAAGACCAGCAACCTCACCCAGGCAAGTCTTGGCCAATCGCAAGCACTAATAAATAATTGAACAGCATCCAAGTAAATAAATTCTAGAGTGGTGAGTTCTGCTGTCACAGTTTTTCATTCTGGTAGCAGTTCCCCAATGTAGCAGGAGGCATGGCTGGCTGGAGCCTCTGACTTCTAGCCTCTTGTCTACCAACATATCCATGCTTTCCATGAAGCAGGTTACAACTCACTCCAGAGGTATTTTTAAGACCTTATTTTGCTTCTCATTATCCTGCTCTGATTTTGTTAGCAATAAATTTAATTAGTATCTCTAATTTGAATCTCTTTCCCTGTGATAGTATTTGATAAGTGATCTCTCTCAGTCCGTATCTCAACCCACAGACCCTTCATTGTATTTTCTCTCCCCTGTCCAGCTGTGGAAGAGAGTGAGAGAGCTGCTTTGATGGGTGCCTGACACCCAGCCAGGGTCAATCCACTACAGTGGATTGAAGATTATATATTCAAAAGGCACCATGACATCCACTTTCTTCCAAAATTTTTGTGTGATGAACTTTGAATGCAGAGGGGTATTTTTACACCTATAAATGTTTCATTCTTTAATGTAGAAACATTATCTTAGTGTAAACAGAGGATTTTACCCATAAAATAGAGGATTCTACCCATACAGGATTCTCCATACAACCCATACAGGTTTGGTGAATACTGCTCAGGTTCTGCACGACATTGAAAGGAAGTGATGGGGACGTCTTATTAAATGTTTGTTTTGTCCACAGCTTGGAAGGTGAAACCATCTCAAAACCATGACTGTCTCTAAGGGAGAGCAAGGTAAAATTAGGCAATCCTTGAAGATCCCAGGGATGCATAAGCAGCTCAAATATAACTTTGAGTACTCTACAGTCACCTGTGGGTGTCAGTAGAGTTGAACAATCTCCAGCAGATAGTCTGCTGCAAGATATTTTAAAGTAGGAACAAGAAAGGGAAAAAAAAGAGAACCTGACCATGGTGCCCTTGAAATGGGTGAATAGTAGTCAGCGGACAGATGTGGCCAGCATTTGGGCCATAGTTTTATGTAATAGTGACAATATTTGTTTTTTGACTTTACTATATTCATACTGCTCAAAAAATATGCCTTCTGTATGCCAATTCCTACACAAATAGCAAATAAACTACAGATGTATATTTAATGTACTTTTTTGCAATAACCACAGAATTATAGAATTGTGTTGGAAGGGACCTTGAAGTTCACCTCATTCCAGCCCCTGTGCCTGTCCCTGTCATGGACTGGAACACCTTTCACTAGAGCAGGTTTTTCAAACCCCTGTCCAACCTGGCTATGAACACTTCCAGGGGTGTGGCATCCACAGCTCTGTGCCAGTACCTCACCAGCCTCGCAGCAGTCTCATTCAGAATGCTCTACAACAACCATGTGTCTAAGACTGATCACTTTTTTTGTACACCACAAGGAGGTGCAATTGATCTTTTTTTTTCTTTCTTGTTTTTTTTTTTTTTTTCTTTTACAATTTGAACTTCCACACTTAATAACAATTAATTTCCAGTGAGCTTTGATGTTTTTCTTCGGCATTTCCTGTTTGGCTTTAGATGAAAACACTAAATATCCAATACTCCTATTCTTTTGTTCTTACCTAAAGTATGACCTGTTCTTTGGGTAGAACAGTTACAGTGTTTCTGTTTCCTTGCTAAACTCACGTCCTGTATCCTGCTTGCAATGATGTAGGAAGAAAAAAATAATAATGAGAAAATCCCCAAACTGTTTTCATGATCCTGAGATGTTTTTGTCTTGTAGAAGGTGTGAAGGTTCTATTTTGTTGGATTAGTAAACTTTAAGGATGAAGTTCATGGGGTATTTCCACACTATAAAGAGAGAGTGCTAGTTCAGTGTGAAAACCATATTTGGCTACTGGTTCTGTAGAAATTATTAATAAAAATCTGCAATATATATTTTAGATCAATCATCAGCCATCTTTCTTTCTGATAAAAAAGGAAAAAAAATTGACCTTTTCATTTGCCCTTGCTAGCATTTATCATCTACATTATTCAAGCATAATCAACTACTAGTCTGATTTAGCACATTTGAACAGAACATATATTTTAAAATCTTGTTGTAGCTTCACAGACAAAATCAGTCATGCCAGCTCACTTTCCATTTCTTTTCTCTGAAAAAGGAGTATTGACTCCTTTCAACTGAACAGCTACCTAATCCTTATGCTTCAGCAGTTGTTATTTTGCTCATTTTTTTGTAGGTTGGAAACCTAAAGACAAAAAAGAAGCACACCTACAAAGACATTCCTTGAGCATATCTACAAAAGCTGCATGGATGTGCTGATCCCCTTTAGAATTTAACTAATTGTCCTTGTGTCACAGTCCCTTCCTGCTTTTGGTCAGCACTTTATCCTGAATCTCTTTCTTAGCTCTTCCTCTAATGATATATTAACAAGAGTAATCTGACTAAGATGGTCATGTGTTTGCCCCAAAGTTCCCTTAAACAGTGCCTTAGCCATTGCTTTTTTTCTGTATCAGTGTTTGGTCACATCACTCAGTTTCCATTCACACCTCTCTCTCTGCATGTTTGGAGTGTGTTGCTTTCATTGTTTCAGCTATCTGTTTCCACAGCTGAGCTTTATTATTTCTTCTCTTTACTCTGTGTGAAAATGTGTGACTGCATTGCCCTGTGACTTTTCACTCAGCCTTTCTATACAATAAAGCTATATTTTCTTTTGTTCTTTTAATCTGTCATAATTTGCTTATTAATAACCTTCTGAAAGTTAATAGACTCTACTAGTATCTCCTCTCATGATGGGAACATATTTATAGCATCCTTTAGCAGTTTTCAAATTTTATCTGTTGGTTAATAAACAAACTATGTAAAGCTGGTTGCATTTTTCATTTTCTTATCCTTAAAAGACAAACATGTATTTTGAAGAAACATGAATTTTTAATTGCATTTTTAGGCAGTATGTTGAGATCCTGGATGTAAAAAAAAATTCATCATTTGTACAGTAAAGAAGGGACAAGAACTGAACTATTTACATCTTGGTGGAACATTTTGCTCTCTGTCCCTCCATGAGAAGTGCCACTCCAAAGACTTCTCTTATAGATACTTTTCATTCATTCTATTTTTAGGCAGTAATGCTGATCCATCCTTATTGCCTGCACTTGTATGACGAGTTGATCAATCTGTCTTAAAAATCAGTGCAAACCTTAGCTACTCCCTAATAGTGACAACTTCTAGTAATCATTTATAGTGATCCCTTTGTCCTGCAAAGAAAAAAACATGTCACCAGGTCTGTCTGTACTACTCCAGAAATGAAAATAGCAAGTTTTGCAGGAGCTGAAGATTATTTTATGCTTGTACTCAGCATCTCAGCTTCAAAAAAAATTGGATAATCACAACAAAACAGAACCTCTCCTACTTTCTTTCAGGAAATTTCTTTCTTGCAATTCCCCCACTAAAAAGTGAACAACAAAACTTCACCTTCAGTGAGATATGTAGCACAAGTTTTTTTCTAGTGTTGTGGGATTTTGGATAATGCACATTTCAAATTACAGTCTGATTGTAAGCCCTTTCTGTCAAGTGACCCGGAAGAAGAATGATTTCAGATAGGGCCCTGAGCAGTGACAAGCCTTTGAGTAAATCAAGCAGGAGATAGTTCAAGCCATAGCCCTCTGGCCAGTCCAAACAGCGCAAGATGTAAAAAATATGCTTTGTAGTGTAGCTGGGAAGAACAGCACTACCTGGAGGCTCTGGCAGAAAGCACCAGGGAACACTCAAGGCTGACTTCTAGGTTTTTGGACTCGTGCATAGAGAGGATCTGAAGTCCTGTATACTCAAAACGAAAAGGAGATACTGGCAGCTCATGAAAGTGTCTGAGCCACTTCAGAGGTGATTGGTACTGAGGCATAACTCCTCCTGGCACCCTGGTCACTCATTTTGGATTGGATGTTCAAAGGGAGCATCTCCTCTAGACACCATGCAACAAATGCTACATGGAGTAAGTAGGTCACACTGACCACACAATGAGCTTGGATAGGACACCCCAGCTCTCCAGGAATCTTAGAAATGTACCATGGACTGGCTAGAAGGCAAGGATTTTGGAATGTCACCAGAGAAGCTGGTAATACATGCTGAAGAGGCCGCACTATATAATAAATTACCAGAAAGTGAGAAGCAATATGCCTTTTTTTTACTGATGGATCCTGCTGTCTTGTGGGAAAGTATTGGAGAGGGAAAGCAGCTGTGTGTAGGAGTTCCCTATGACAAGTCACAGGAACTGCTGAAGGAGAAGGTGAATTGAGTCAGCTTGCACAGGTGAAACCCATCCAGCTGGCCTTAGACATTGCTGAACAAGAGAAAGGGACAATATTTTTTACTGATTCTTGGATGGTGCTAAACACCATTTTGGGGGTGGCTGCAACAAAGGAAGCAGAATAACTGGTGGCATAGTGGTAAATCTGTCTGGGCTGCTACACTGTGGCAAGACATTGCTGCCTGGGTGGAGAACATGACTGTGACAGTAGCTTGCAGAGATGCTCATGTAACCAAGGGTCAGGCCACAGAAGAACATCGGAACATCCAGCAGGGGTATCAGGCTGCTGGGATTGAAGTGGCTTAGCTGGATTTGGACTGACAAATAAGTATGAGTTATTCCTAGCCTGGCAGATCTGTGACACCTTGGGACATCAAGCAGGAGATACAACAGGGGTGATACAGGGGATAACCTTACCATGGATATTATCTCCCAGTTATCCACGATCATGAAATGTGCTGCTGTCAAGCAGAGCCAAGTGGATAAAGCCTCTTTGGTATGGAGGACAATGGCTGAAATGTAAGTATAGGAAGTCCTGACAGACTGACTAGGGCACACACCCCCAAAACCATGATGGCAAGCACTATGTGCTTATGGTGATGGAAGCAAGCACTGGATGGTGAGAAACATGCCCTGTGTCCCATGCCACCACCCAGAACACTATCCTAGGCTTTGAAAAGCAAGTCTTATGGCAACATGGTACTCCAGAAAGATCTAAATCAGAAAATGAAACTCACTTCTGAAACCACCTCATAGATACTAAGGCCAAAGAATGTGGCATTGAGCAAATATATCATATTCCCTATCATGCATCAGCCTCTGGCAAGATCAAATGATGTAATAGACTTTTAAAGACTACACTGAGAGCAATGAGTGGTAGGAATTCAAACATTGGGATATAATGTTGTGCCCCTTCAAACATTGGACTGCACATTCAGCAAAGGCCACCTGGTTTGTCAACACCAGAGGCTCTGCCAATCAGGCTGGCCCAGCCCAATCAAAATTTTTATGGACTGTGGAAAGGGATAAAATTCCTGTAGTACACATTAAAAACATACTGGGGGAAACTGTCTGCATTATTCCTGCCTCAGGCAAAGGCAAACTCATCTGTGGGATGGTGCTTTTGCTCAAGCACTGGGGTGCAGCTTTGTGGGTAATAAAGGACAATGGGGAAGTCCAGGGTGTGCCCCAAGGGGATTTGATTTTGGGTGAGAATAGCCAATTAATTAAACTGAATTATGTTAATTACTAAGCACTGTGTATTACCACTTCTATGATGGCTCCATGTGCATCACCTCACTGAGCACCTCATGGTATCACTCTTAACAACAAGCCTTCTGTAGGTCTGAGCCTGACCCTCTGATCACAGCAATGAAGAATGAACTTTGATAAAACCGAACAAGTGCAGCAGTACTGGAATCAGAACTGACTTAAATGTGCAGCATGCAACCATCCAACACCTCACAACATTTTTACTGTTCAAAAGATTATTATCAAGAATGAAGGCCAAAATCATAGACTAAATGAATTCAAAATTTTGTGAATGTTTATGTTTGATGTTTTTTGGTGTTTGTTTTGTTTTGGTTTTTTTGTTTGTTTGGTTTTTTTTGGTTTTTTTTGGTGCAGATATTTTATAAACATTTGACAAAGGTGCTCCATAGACTTAGAGAATTATATTTATATTTATATTTATATTTATATTTATATTTATATTTATCAAAACAGATAAGTAGGAAAGGTTTTGGGATATTGAGGGAAGTGAAATTTAGCATGACATATATGGTATGGATAAGGAGTGGCTCCCATCATTGCTTTCATGATTTCAGGTAGAGTAGAGTTAATTTCTTCTCAGAAGCTATTACCATACTGTGTTTTAGATTCAGAATGAGAATGGTGTTGATAACACACTGATGTTTTGGTTTTTTGCCAAGTTGTGCTTATCCTAACTCAATGACTTTTTTTCCTTATCTGCCAGTAAGGTACACAAAAGAAACTGGAAGGGAGCATAGCTGGAACTGTTGGCTTGAAATGATCAAAGGTATGTTCCACCCCATAGAACATCATGGCCAGTGTATAATCTGGAGCAGCTACCTGAAGGATAAACTGATCTGGATTCAGGAAGGGGGGTTTGGCATTTAAGCTCAAGTGAAATATAAAAAAGGAAGAAGTTTGTTCATTATCTGCCAAGAGTCAAATTGTATGGGTGTTTTATTTCATCAGTTCTGGAAGTTACTTATTCCTCTCATAAAGGTAAGTGGGTGGAGAGAAATTGCATTGTGCAGCCCTTGCAGCTTTCCCCCATACCCCCTTTTAATAATAATATTATTATTGTTGTTATTATTATTAATTATTATTTACTACTGTATTTAACTTTATTTGCTGTTAATATTGTATTTTACTTTATTTTTAATTATTGAACTGTTATAAATTCCACATACAAGTGTTACTTGGATTCTTCTAATTCCACTGGGGTGGAGATGGAAGAGAAGATGGTTTGAGTGAGTGGGGACATGGTTTGTCATTTCTAGTTCAGTTTAAAACCACAGCAATTACTTATGCAGGCACATTCTAAGGAAAAGTTTGGGGAATTAAGTGGTACTTTTAGCTCCCGCATTTGCCATGGAATAATTTTTCAGGTTCAAATAGATATTACTTTTTGCTTCTCATTTAAATTCAGTTCTTTAAAATTTTATAGACAACCACAAACTAGAAATATTAACTAGCTTATAAAAAGTCCAGCCCTCAAGGTAAAACAGTGATGAATAAATGAATTAGGGTGTCATGATATAGCATGGTGGCTAGGAAAAGGAGGCTTGAGTTTTAATGGATTGTATAATTCAGAAATATAGTGTGAATTACTCCATTCTGTCTTCAGCCAGAATAGAGTGTGGACTATAAATGGTAGACAACTTATTAGGCCAGTGTAGTGGTGTAGTGCTGTGGGAAGAGTTCTCTAGCAGAAATTTCACATTTCACCTCAGGCTAAATTCTGGCTTCCTTGGACTAGGAAAGTAACTCTAATACTTCCAAGGTCAGGGCATACTTTTTCCTGTGCATTCAAAAAGCCCCATGTCAGCTGTGACTGTTTTAGTCCTCACTGTGCATCTTTAAATATTAATATACTACTGAGAATGAATTGTTAGTAAATGATTTCTACTTAATTCTGCAGTCATCTTGGTAAAAGGGGCACAGTATGCTCTGTCACGCAGCCTTCACTGCAATCTGCTCTAACACATCCTCTGTGGATGCATTCCACAGAGTGTCTAGTCATACTGCAATTATTCCTCACATCAGTACAATATAGATCACTGAAATTTATCATTTCTTGCTCTTACATTCTGCTTACACTGAGCCACTGTGAAAGAAAGTATAAAAAATCCTTATAGCCCTCTTAGTGTCATTCCTGGGGAGAATAAATAATCCAGCAGTCATTTTTCCCCCCCTTTGAAGTCATCCATCCAAAGTCACCAATCACTCCATTTTGGCAATATTCACAGAACACACCTCAAGGTTGCATAGCTGCACATTAAATAGTAGTAGATATTTAACTTTGCTTTTTGACTACAGATTGTTTGAAATCTCTGGCAGTGTCTTTAAAAAGCCTGTGTTGCAGGAGTCTTAGTTTCTATTGACTTCTATGTATCTCATTATCTTAGTTTCTTATTTACTTTGCTCTGCCACAGATCTCATCTGAGGTTTCTGATTCTCTACAGTGTTACACTATTTTTTTACTGAAACCACCACTGTACTTAGTAAAATGGGTAACAGTGTTGCTATTAATTTATAATGAATTCTTAATTTAAATTATTGAGTGATATTATTATCAGGTCATTTAACACAAATAAAATATAGACACACTTTAAAGCTTTATTACTGAGTTTGAATCTGGAAATGTAACACCTTATGAGCTGAATTTAGTGCAAAACTTCATAGTTGCTATCTGTATCTATAGATACAAAACATGGCCCAGAAAAGCAACTAAATCATTAGCAGTCTATGAACAGGAAATTGCTTTATAAGAGGAATAAGAAACTTCCAGAACTGATGAAATAAAACACGAGTACAATTTTACTCTTGGCAAATAATGAACAAAGTTCATTCTTATTTATATTTCACCTGAGCTTAAATTGCAGTTAAGTTCATCACATAACCACTACATTAGTATCACTTCACTGATCTATAGTTTATGTAAAGGTCTGGCTGAGAGCATGATTCTGACATATCACTGCTAAATATAGGCAGTGTTAAAGCTACACATCAACACATAGAAGTAGCTTCATAGTTTGCAATGTGGTTGTATAGGCTTGAATAGGACTCTAAATATTTCTCATACAGATGTGATAAAGACAAGCCTTGTAAGCAACTATGAATAAACAAAGAAAACTGTTCAGATGACATCTCAAGGTAAAACTGACAGTTAAATCGACAGTTTTACAAAAAAAGATAGAAAGTATTTTCAGCCACCTAGTTAATTTCTGTTCTGAACTTCTAGAAAAGAGCTTTCCAACAGCTCAGAAGTACATTAATGTTCCTAAAAGGGTTGAGCAAATTGAAGTTTATGGAAATTCCACAATCAAGCTTCTTTTTCTGGAGCATGCTTGATCTGTTGCCCATGAATTCAGAATCCATACTGAACTTTTTCTTGCTTCTCCCTTCATTGCCTCTTTCATGGTTTCTCCTGCCATTTCTCCTTGTAAAGGTATGGATCTCATCATAATGAAAACCTGGCAGTTTAAAACAGAATTAAAAGAATTTCTCAGAAGAAAAACTGTTGCTACTATGGAACAAAAAAACAAATAATGGTTATCTTGGATTGAGAAGTCACTTCAAATTCCTTCTGAAAAATGCTCCTGATAACTATTAAACAGAAAACTGAACTGCAAGATGTTTCTCAGATAACAGTAGAAAACCCCCAAAATAACTGATTATGAACTCTTGGGAATCTACAGCTGTTTCGTCAACGTAGCTTGAAAGATACAACCACAACTACTTTCCTTACCACAAAGCCTAACAATTTAATTTTCATTACACATGCTATAAATTTAAATGATTTCACTGTTAGTCAGAATTTGCTAATTATGGATGTAAATTAAATGAGAACTGAGCCCTAAATTGCTATGTTTTCCATTATTCCAAAAGAGATTGTATACAAATAATGTCTTAACAAATCCTAACCACATGCACAGCATTTAAAATGTTGAAAGTACATTATGAACAGTAATTAATTGGCAGCACAAGACTATTTGCCACTCCAGCCTTTTAAGCAACTTGAGTTACCTCAGGTTTAAGGGATTTCAGCTGTGAAAGTTAGGTTTTGAAATCAACAAATTCTTACCAGTGGAAATAGAGAATGAGTAAGAAGGAAAAGACTTGTACTTTTACAAAACATTTCGTAATAGTCCGTAGGTAATGTTTATAGTACATACTGTTTTAATTTATCAGGTTGTCAGGAACAAAAGTGTTTCTATAAAATATAGACTGCAAGGTAATTCCCTTCAACAATTCATTCATCTATATTGCAGTTTATCATTGCCACTTGAAAGAAAACATGATGCAAGAAGTGATAAGGATTAAGCATGAATACAGCAAAATTCTTCTGTTGATACGTTAACAAATTAATATAATGGAATCTCTATAGTATTCAAAAGTACTATTTATTCAATTATGAAGAAAAAACATGTTAAAATTCTACTCATAAAGCAATCATGTCAGCTGAGTGCACAGTGTTAAAATATCTTTGTGACTCAGCCAATATTAAATCAGTACACTAGTTCCCCGGGAGCAGCAAAACTTTGAATACAAAAGTTGTTTTAATATAGAAAACAGCTGACTTTAGTAGTCACACTCAAGTAACAATTTACTGAGAAAGCAGCTGTCTTTGAAAAAATACAAAATGCAGAAAAACATGAGAGTTCATGAAGGTAATAAAACTCCACCTAAAAGAATGACTAAAGAATCAGCTAAATTAAATTCCTTTGATCAGTAAAATCTCTTCTTCAAATTTATTGCAGGTGGTCATCCATAGAAGGAAACAGCATCTGAAGAGATTTTTTTATTCACACACATTGCTGTCTTTAAAGAAAAACAAGAATAAAAAGGCAGCCCTAGGAGAAAAAAAATTAAAAAGTAGGGAGGCTTGCCTGTATGAAGAAATGGTACATAAATCTTCATGTGACAGGCTCTTTACACAGCTTTGTTAACTCAAATTCAACTAAACCTACCAGGACAAGGTGCAAATCGATCTCCTCACAGTTAACTATTCATGCCATACAATAAAAAAGTCAGAAACAACAAACTCCAAGATTTTAAGGTTACTTTAAAACTGTAATTAACACAAACACTTCCAGGCTGAAGGACAGACAGATTGATCTCCTGAGAGATTCTGATTGTCCCATTCTGGAAATCCTAGTGCATCGCTTGTGGCAGAGTCAACCTGTTGGCTCTCACACTACCACAGTCTGAATAATGCCGAGCTCTGGGGACTTTGTTCTCTCTTCTTTCAATATGTGACACTTCATAAAACTCCAGCATTTTCCTGACAGTTCTGGTCCTGTCCTTTACAACTACAAGGCCACACACTGTAAAAAGTAACACAATGACTGAAGCATTTCTCATAAAATTGTCTGCTGTACTAATTTTCCAGCAGTTTTCAAAGACTCATCCATTGCATTTGTTTTGGGGGAAAGTCCTCTAACTGAATTTTTTTTATAGAGTTTTGGAGCTAGAGGTTTGCTGCTTGGCAACAAATTTAAGAGTGTTATGCCTAGAATTTTCCTGGACAACTGATTCTCAGAGCCAGATATGCAAAGTTTCTATAGCAAATTGAATCATTTTTGTCTTACTGTGAAAATCTGAATTACAGTTAATGTGGAGCATGTGCTAAATACCTGTACTATTTCTCAGCATGCTAAATACTGTCTTTAGGGTAGCAGACATTTGCTGCTTACCTTAATTTCCAATAGATACCAAGTTAAACTCAACTATACTGTGTATGCTGCAAGAATCTGACACACTGAGGAGTATCAGACATGTAGTTCACTTCAAGAGGCTGTTTCATCATGAAAAAATTCAGTAAAAATAGTACATGTATTAGACAATTTTTGCATTTCCTCCAAACTAAAATACATTGTCTTTTTCTGGTGGACATATCGTGCCTGAGATTAATCCATGTTAAGTGATGCAGCTGAAGATTCAGTCATGCCAGGCATTATTTAGGGGGATGGACTTGTCTGAATTCCCTGAGCTCCTGTTAGCTTGACTTGGCAACTCTTAGGACATTCTGCAGCAGAACAAAGGCAGAATCTGATGGACAAGAGCCAAAACCCCTCATCCTCCACTGATCTGCAAGTGATTGAATGAAAAAATGATGAGTAATATGGCAATTTCTCCATATCATAACATATGGCTTCCACTCTGAAGAGTGCATTACTATCTACCAGAAGATATTCAGCTTTTGTGAGCACAGTGTTACACCACATTTATGTTTCTCAGGAATCGACACTAGAACTAATGGAGACACAATAGGTGTTGTAGTATTTGCCAATGGTTGAAACACATCCAAATACTGAAAAACCACAACTGAAATATAAGTCACCTCTGGTTATACAGATCTGACATTGTTTCACTGCTGGAGTAGTTTAGCAGTAGTGTGACTAAACTCAATGAGTTGTGCTGATGTAAATTTGGTGTGACACTAGCTTCAGGCATAAGTCTACATTGAGTGCTGATCATTATTTTAGAGCTTTCAGTACTCCAAGGCCAGAAAAACAAAGATGTAGAAAGGGTTTACACAAAATGAACAGACTTAAAACTTGGATATGAGTTGCCAAATGCTGCATCATTCAGGTAATTGCTGCATGTATGAGTGGCTAGGATAGTCACAGTCCAGTCAGCTGCTGATATAATTTAAGCAAGATGTACAGAATTGCTAAGAGTGGATGCTAAGACTACTGACTGTTCTCGTGTGTTCACCTTTGTCTGGGCACTAATGCCTGTGCTTGACAACCTCATGTCACAAATGAATTGTTAGGCTGCTTAAGGAGCTGTCATCAAAATTGCTGGCAAAAAAAGCAGGTTTTTATATAAATTTGAGAAAGTTCCATTTTAACAGAGCTCAGTGGCAAGGTTCACTCTATCACGTCTGAATCATACATAAGGAAGTCAAACTAGAATCAGTGTAGAGTGATTTATGTAGAGACTGTAAGACGGTTAAAGCACAAAGAATGTAGATACAAGAAGTTAAGAGTTCAAAAGGGTTCAAAAGGGTATAGTAGCACTTAATAATTGACTAATTTAACGTCTATACACTTATATGCTACAATTATAACAGTGACTTAATTACAAATTCAGGATAAGAACATTCATGCCATAACCAACTCTCACACATGCGCACAGGCAAAGAGTTGTATGCATCTACATGTGTATTTTTAAAGGAACCCATCAAAAATTACCCTTGAGTTCAGTCAAATGCTCACATCAAATCCCCTAGCGTCCCTTAATAGGCTCTGTTGCACCTCGAGGAGTGTGTACTGTGTTGGGGCACTATCAGCTGAGGCCTCATAATCAGTGGCAGTCTTTCAAGTATTGAAAGTCTTCCAAGTATCTTCACTGGAGAGCTGGCAGGCTCCAAGAGCTATCCCACTGGGATGGGGGTACTGGCACAGGTACCCCTGTGCCTCAGGAGAGCTCAGAGGGCTGCTCCCGAAGGGGAGCTTGGACTGCTGGTCATGGGGTTGTGAGACAATTTGTTTTAATTACCTGTAATTTTCCATGCTGGCCAAAACACAAGCTGGTAGCTACTGGACTTTTTCCCACAAAGTCCAGTAACAATGGTACCATTCCACCTGGGCTACAATACATTTTTTCAAAAGATCTTATAACATTGGTAGTATTTCACTTGGGTTACAATTAAATAGGAGTATCCGGAAACTAACTTTGCTAAAGCAACTGCTTTAGGAAATTCCTGCTAGCACCAAGTGATAGAATACAAAATAGTAGCAGAATAGAATATCTTGTGATCCAATAATTATTACAAAATTGAAGGTTTCATGCCATCTTTATTTTAAAAAGAAAGCTTATATTTGTTATCTGCATGGCCTCAGCATTTGTAAATCACCATATTGGAGACAGTATACTTCAGATACTGATTATTTTTCAAGTTCTCTGAAGTCTCAGAGAGGTGCATACTCACACAGACTCACTGAGCTCCAGCCTGCAGAATTTGCAGAACACTATTTCTAGTAAAATGTAAAATTCAATGTGGTTGTTGCTGATGAATCGACCTATCTATGGGATATTTGTCACCGTGCAGTAAGGTACATGCTGAAGGCATTTTCCTATTACAATAGGGGGTTTCTAGATTTCCAGATAAACTTTTAATACAGTTAGAATATTTATTGTCTTTTAAAAGCAAAATTTATTTCTGAAATTATCTGCCCAAGAAGTCTATGATAATTATCATACAGAAAACATTAATTGCTTGACTTTGCACATCTCCTCAAAACAAATGTTGATTGAATAACTTGAAGATAAGTACAGAAATTAAAAAATAATTCTATTGTATGAATGAGAGAAATTAAAAATTCCATATTATTCAGTGGAACTCAATCCTTAATGAAGGACTGCTACAGGTGTGTAGTAGTAGATTAAAGTTTTAATCTGGTGTAACTTCATTGATTTCAACACTTATCAGTAACCTGAATTTCATTATTTACACTGTGTGATATAAGTATTTCCCCTTTTTTCTACATTAGGATTTTAACGGAAGTGCACATTTTCACTTTTTTTGGGTGTTGGGTTTCACTTTGTGTAAGTTGATATTTGGGGCTTGCATCTACATATATTTTGGAAGACATTTAATTCTCCAGGTAGCTGATTTTGTTTTATCTGCCTTCATTCCCATTACTGTGTCAGTTTGGAAAAGGAAAGACTAATCTAATACTCCTTTAGCAAGCAGACTGGCAAAATGTGCAAGTGGGACTGTATCCCCTCTTTATATCCTCAATCCATTTTCAGCCTCCCTAAGAGCAAGAGAAATCAAATACTTGGCGCCTAGCCCTATGGTGATCTAGTTTTCAAAGTCTCACAACAGTTGCAAAACTCGATTTCTTGCAGCTTTTTATGCAAGGTTATCCATGGTTAAAGCAGACTGTTACAGCTTCACTTAGCCAAAGAGGGGTTATACACTGGTGTGGTCTAGAGAGACAGGACTGTCTACATTAGCTTTGTGTAAACATGTAGTGTAATGTGTGTATACAACAAGTTTAATATCAGTTCTCTACAGAGCTTTGCCTATTTCACAGAATTAACAGAATCACTAGGTTGGAAGAGACCTTAAAGATCATTGAGTGCAACCCATGCCTTAACTAAAACCATGGCACTGAGTGCCACATCCAGTCTTTTTTTAAACACATCCAGGTATGGTGACTCCACCACCTCCCTGGGCAGACCATTCCAGAAGTTTATCACTCTTTATGTAAAAAAACTTTTTCCTAATATCCAGCCTATTTGTTCTGGGACTTCAGCAAAATTATGCTCATTTTCCCTTTTCTCATGTTTTTTTCATGAATGCAATTTTTCAGCTGGCATAAAACATTCATCTGGATGTGCAAAAATGTCTTTGATAAAGGGGAAAAAGTGATTGTATGTTGCATATAAGTGAAACCTTACAAAGTGAAGGCCTTGTAAAGTCATGGCTCAGGTCTGCTACTTCAGCTAAGCAGAGAAGGACTACAGAAAAGTGACTCAGCTGGATTAGAAGTAGAAAAACAAGTTATATAACCATCACGTGTTCACATCATGGTATATGGTGGTTGGTTGAATTATGTTTGTTATGATGTAAAAATATATAACTGATAAAGGCCTGACTGCTTAAAAAGGCCTGGCTTTAACAATAAAGCAGCTCGCCTTTGCACCTGCCTGGAGACTCTATGTCTCTACAGACCCTCACTCGCCTCACAATTGTACACTGTACAAAACTCATTTCAGAAAGATAAGTTAATTTGCAACTTTGTAAATTTGATAATTCTTATTTACCTATGTGTGCACACGGGTGCTACACAGAAGGACCTGCCAGTTAAAACTGGCAAAACCACAAACCAACTATTTTGTTTTCTTTGTGTGTTCTTAAAAGGTATTTGGAACAAGAAATTTCTAACCTGTGTATTTTCCTTTGTATTTTCCTGTGTATTTCCCGCACCCAGCTGACGGTCTGGGCTTTGTGCTGACTACAATCAGACTGTAAAAAAAGACTGTACGCTAACTGTAATATGGCTTCTGTAAAATACCACTTCCAGGTGTGTGAGATTACATGATGAAATGCAGCAGCCTAAACCTATCCACTGTCACAATTTATTCTTGTACTTTAGAAATGTCATTGTAAGATGGAAGTCACAGAAGCGCAGAAGGGATTCCACTGAGTTGGAAGGGACACACAAGGATCATCAAGTCCAGCTCCTGGCCCTGTGTAGAATGCCCCAAGAGTCACACCATGAGCCTGAGAGCATTGTCCAAATGGTTCTTGAACTCAGGCAGGCCTGGTGCTGTGGGCACTTCCCTGGGGAGCCTGTCCCAATGCCCAACCACCCTCTGGGTAAAGAACCCTTTTTTTTAATATCCAGCCTAGAGCTCCCCAACGCAATTTCATGCCATTCCCTTGGGTCTTGTCAGTAGTTACCAAACAGAAGAGATCACGAGATATGGTTGGCCCTCCTGGCTGCCAGGGCATCGCCAACTCACATGCAACTTTCCCACTGACCAGGACCCCCAGGTTCCTTTCTGCAGCACTGCTCTCTAGCATCTCATTCACCAGTTTATTTAACACAACCAGGGGTGTCCCATCCCAGGTACTGAATTCAGCAGTGTCGTGGTTTGACATGGAAGTGAATTTTTTCCAGGAAGTTGGGTCAAACCAATCAGTGGTCAGGTTTGGATATTGGCACCTGGAGTGACCACTGAAAGTATGGACACGCCTCTGAGAACACAGGGGGTTAAAAGCAAGAACTCCCAGAGGAACTGTCTCTTTTGGTTCCGGTCGTCAGAGAGTGCAGACCTCCCCTGCCCAGCCACGGGCTGGGTGGGGGAGGGGAAGCCACGCGGCCTTGTCCAGGTAGGCCGAGGGGCTGAGGGTCTGGAACTGAGCCAGCTCCTGTGGACGGAAGGGTGGAGAGAAGTGGAGATGCCTTTGCCTCCCCCCCCCCCCCCCCCCAAGAGGGAAAGAGACAGAGAGCCTGACGGCACCTGGAAATTTCCCGGCAGAGGAGAAGGAGAAGGGGGGGAATGCCCAGCGTGGGAGGCGGAAAGCCAGACCGAGATATCAGCCGTCCAGGGAGTCTGAACGTTTAACCCTTTCCAGGAAATGAGGGCTTTTCAAAAGTATTACTCCTCCTGGATTTGTAGTGGAAGAGAGATAGTCCGGGAACTGAGATGTTAGAAGAAGAAATATTTAGGTGGGAAGAGATGATGAAGTAGCTTTGGCTGGACTTTTCTTGTTAGCCATGGACTGAACCAAAATCTCCTGCAGTGGAGACTGCATTTTAGGGGGATGCAGTGGTGACCCAGGGAGACCTGTTTCAGCTTCGAACAGCACAGGAATGGCGAGAAACGAAGAAAGCTGAAGAGGGAATGGTGATACCCTCTGTCTTCGGGAAGAAGATGAGTCCTGTTTGGACCCCTCGGCCCCAGGGGAAAATGGGGGGGACTGTAGTCCCAGGATGAGAAACTGAACTGTTGTATTTTTGGGTCCGTGGCAAAGCATCCTTAAAGGAGCCCTATGAGCAGTCTGTCCATGCACGGTGGTGAGAGCACTGTGACATGGAATGGAGAGTGTCACACTGGCAGATTTTTTTTTCCGGGCGGTTGCCATGTGTGACAGGGAAACACAGGGGGGCAGCTGTGGTTCCTGGGGGGTCTGTGGTGCAAGAGAGACTTCTCTCTCCCGTGATAGTTTAAGTATAGATTACCTGAAGGGTGGTAATTCGATCAAGAATCCCGGGTGATGTTTCATGGCTGGGTGTTTTTGGAATTGGGAGGAGGAGGGGTGGTTTAAAAGGTCTTCATCCTGGATTTAGTTTATGTGTTTTCTGTATTAGTAGTAGTTTAATAAAGTTTTTTTCCTTTGTTATTAAGCTTGGGCCTGCTCTGCTCTGTTCCTGATAACATCTCACAGCATTTATTTAGAAAAGGTTCATTTTCATGGGGACGCTGGCATTGCGCCAGTGTCCAACCATGACAAGCACTTTCCCTTGTTGTACTTCATATGGTTAGTGATTGCCCTGCTCTCTAATTCTGAGGTCTCTCTTCAGGGCCTCCTTGCCTTTGAGGGAGTCAACAGCTTGTCCCAGTTTTGTATCATCTGTGAACTTGCTCAGTATCCCTTCCACTCCTGACTTCAAGTCATTTATGGAGATGTTGAAGAGCACAGGGCTGAGGATGGAGATCTGTAGAATCCGACTGGTGACAGATCAGCTGTCTAATGTCACCCCATCATGCCAGACCTTCACCCTTCATGCCTGACCTGTGAGTCAGTTGCTCACCCACCCCATGATGTGTTTCTCCAGCTGTGTGCTGCACATTTTGTCCAGAAGGATACTGGGAGAGACACTATTGAAAGTTTTTCTGAAATCCAAAAAGAGTGCATCCACTGGCTTCCCTTGATCAGCTGGGTGGGTTACCTTGTCATAAAAGGATCACAGGTTTGATAAGCAGGACTTCCCTCTTATGAAGCCATGCTGGCTGTGAGCAATGACTGTGTTGTCCTTTAGTTGTTTTTCAATACCTTCCACAATAATCTTCTCCATAACTTTATTGGGCACTGTTAGTGAGACTAAAAGACCTGTCGTTTCCAGGGTCATTCTTTTTGCTGTTTTTGAAAGTTAGGACGAAGTTAGCCAGCTTCCAGTCAACTGTGATGTCTCCACTGTCTTTGGGTTAATCTACCTTACTCAAAACAAAAGTACAATCTATTGGCTTTGCGTTACTAAGAGAAATAAACTGTAATATATATGCGGAAGGGACCCACAAGGATCATTTTAGCATTGTTAGCACCATGCTCTAACTGAGTTAATCTGTTCTCTCATTATTTCTTTTTTTCTTTTTAGGAAATTACAGTAGCAGAGAATGCAAAACACAATTGTCCTATACCTACACATGTATTCCTTCACATCTCTGTTGGCTAGCTTTTAAGTCTACTAGCAGTAGGTCTATAGTTTCCATGGTAGGAACTGTTCAAAGGTAACCAGAATTTTCCTTCCATTACTTTTAATTTTAAACTACAATTCACACTCTCTTTTTTCCTTTGCTTTGTTAAACAGCTAGTGTTAGATGCAGGTTAAAATAGAACATCTCTCAGCATACAGCAACAGCTTCTCCTGAAAGTTTTCAAGTGAGATGTATTTGTAGGTAAGTAAATTCTATGGCCCATGTGGACCTGGACATATACACATATCTACAAAAATAATATTCGCACAGCTGCGCTAGCTATGACATATTTTCTTATGATAATTGTGGCCATACTTGTTCACTAATGCAGTATGTTAAATTCTATGGATGTTCAAAGTCACTTAGTGATTGCAAAGACACAGGTGCTTGGATATCTGGGACACAGATATCAGGCTGTTTTATCATTTGCCTATGTTGCAGAATACATTTCAAAAGCCATTTTTTGTATCTCTCTTATACAGGACATATCCTGCTCCAAGGGAAAAAAATGACACACTGAAAAGAAAAACCAACCCACAACCTCCCCCCAAAAAACAAAACAAAACAAAAAAACTCAAGTCAAAAAAACTTCTGTTGTTAATGAGATGAAGATGTTGGAATTTTTAAGTTATTTTTCCCTATGTGAAAAAAGATGCCAAAATTTTCCTTGAAAAGAAATAATCTAAGAAAACTTGGTGCAAAGTTCTGTCCTCCATTGGCTGCATTTGTAATTAAATTTGCATTTGTGTTCAGTCTAAAACAAGGTGCTGTAGGGTCCCCTTTCCAATCCTCCCCACCCAGCTCCTTCTCCTCCGAGCCCAAGCCTGGGCTGTGTCCCAGCACCCTCTGCTCCCCTCCTGTCCTGAGGATGTCCAGGGTGTTTAGGATTTGTCAGGTCACACCTCAGCCTGTCAGGACTTGGCGGCGCGTCCTTTGTCCTGCTGCAGCCCATTGCTTCATTTCATCTGCACAGAGCCTGGCAACAGCCTGGCCTCGTTGCATGCAAACAACCACAGCCAGCCAAAATGAGCTAGCTGTTTTCGTCCTGCTTACCTGTCACATCCCCATGGCTTTTGCTAAACTATTCAGTGCTGTTATTAACCCCAGTCTGGGCCATGGTAAAGAAGCAAGCACTGCACACATGCTTGTGCACATGTGTGTGCAGACGCATGCAGGCATGCTTCTGGTTCTGGGCTGAGAGTGGTGGAGGCTAGGCTACATCCCCAGTCCTTGCCTCTCCACCTCTCTCCTTTCCCCCCTTCCTCTCCCCAAACCACACTGCCTGCTTAAACTCCTCCTCACTCAGCTCCACGCTGCTTTCAACCTCTCTCACTGCTTTCCCAGTTTTTCCTTAATTTTGTTAATGTGAAAGGTTGACTCATTATAAGTCTTCCACTGCCTTGGTCTGACAACCCCTGTTTTTTTCATGGCACTTCTTTCTTTTAACCTGATCCCTAGCGACTCCCCTCACCAGCCTGCCCCTCCTCCCTGTCATGATCTGGTCTTCCCTTCTACCTCTCCTTCTCATGTTGCTTTCTGCCCCTCTTCTCTCCTGCCCAGCCTGAATCAATGGAGCAGGGACATCCATGGAAGAGGTGAGGTCTCAGTCCAGGCAGTCCTACAGCCTCAACTGCAGCCACAGCAAACACACTCCTGCTGTCCTCTGCCTCCCGCAGGCTCCCACCCTCACCTTGGCTCCTGGAGAAAGGAGACCTCAGGCACAGAAACATGGGAGCTTTGGCCAGAGTCTTCTTCTGGGCCTGGGGCAAAAAAAAGGTACCCTTCTAAACGTGACTTTTCACACAGTATGTGCACACCTGAAAATTGATTTTTACTTGCTTTATCTTGAAACTGGTTTAATTAGGGGCTGTGCTTTCAAGCCAAACAACTAATGTACTGGTAATAGGAGAGTGAGAGAAGAACCAGGATAGCAGTGAGTGCTGAAGTAGTTTTTAAAAAGAAGCAATAATCTAACGTTAGTGCAATATTGTATTGCTTATGTTTCTTTGGTGTTTTTGCAAGATGTCTTTGCCTCTTGTTAGAAATAAAAGGCAAATCTGTTCTCAGGAGATTCTTCTCCCCTACTTTTCAGCCTTAATGGTATTTGCATCTCCTCCACCTTCTTCCTTTTTCTTTTCCTTTCTCCATCCCTTTTAAGTTGTAATTCAATCTCTTCCAACACATGATCACTTTTCTTTTTTTGGCACTCCCCCCACCCACTCTCTCATTAGTTTGAGTTAATTAGGAATAGTAGGCAGCCCTCAATCTGTTATGTGTTAAAACAGAACAATCCAAAACAGAGGCACAGACACAACTACGTGATTTCATTGTCTAAAGGAGACAGAAAACCAGTGGGGCTTCTCTTATCTAGACTAACATCTTCCCAATGGTTAACCTAACTGGCTTTAAAATGTTCTGCAATTGCAGATCTGGGACAACAATCTTTCCCTGTTTCCATTTCTTTTTTTTTCTTTTCTTTTTTTTTTTTTTCATTTCATCATTGGCAAGAATGAGTGAATTGGATTGACATGGAGGTGATAGAGGAAGAGAAATAGTCTACATGTCAAAATGACAATTTATATTACATGGTTAACAGAATGAGTGGTACGTGCAATGGCTGTGGGTATTTTCATCTGCTGTGTTGTACAATAAGGTCCTTTTTTCCCCTGAAGTGTATCATCAAGATCACTCCCAATTCAGTGCAGATTGTTTGCTTGAAGGATCTCTTTCTAACAGTAACATCATTTGATAAATGTCGTTCTGAAACAAGAATCTAAGTATTCACTTGTTTCTATTAGTGAATCGTGTATATATAAAGGTCATGCCTGGTATTTTTCCTGTAGTGCTGATCACAGACCTTAGGGCAGAGTGTGCTGTGGAAGTGAATTATAACACATCTAAGAAATCAAGCCCTGATTCTGAAGGTAAGGCCTTACATTTTTTGACTGACTACATATGGCACTCTTTGGATGAAATGCATGCTTAGGAAAGACAGGTATGGCTGTGCAACTAACAGAAAAATTTATGCTTGCATTAAACAAAAATGTGAGTGCTTTTGAGTACTTATGAGGCTGTTTATATATGTATATTTAAATGCATAAATATGTAAAGTTTTAATCTTCAAAGATTGTTGTGTAAGATTCATGAACTATAGACAGACACATTTATAGTAATTGTTGGATTATATTTTTAATTTGGTATGTATGTGCCTGCATGCATATGAAGTTGTGTGGCAGTAATTTGTGTCAATAATTTATCCATTAATTAGCAATGCTAATGCAATAAAGCTTTAAAGTTACACAACTTTCAATGATCTTTTTTGAAATCTGATATCCAGGATATAAAATGAAAAATCTATTGGAAAAAAGGAAACAGAGACATTGTAAGTACTGCCATCAAAATGTCATTATCTGTGTTTTAAGAGAAAATAATTTCCTTTATGCCAGAAACATGTCTTTATGACAGAGAAGACATCAGACTAATGAGACACAAAAGGAATGCTTAATGAATGACAAAGTATAAGCTTGATTATCAGAACATACCAGAGTGCCACAGCACTGGAGAAGATAATATCCCCTCAAAAAGACATCCTTGGAGGTTTTACTGGGGGTAGGGGGGCATGAAGTCTCTGGCTGGATATAGGCAACATGAGACCAAACATCTCCATACAAAGATGTTGCATACAAAGACATTTAGGAGTTTTTTACAATTTATTATTGTAAAATTTACTGTTTGTTTGTTTATTACCCCAGCTATTGGTACAATTATGTGCAAAGTGCATTAAATCCAGCAAGGAGACAGATTTGGTCCTTATACTGTTCCTCCATTTGATCTTTTCTTTCTATAGTAATGCAAAAATGTAGTGATTGTTGTGGGTCTACTTTACACCACAAATGAGAAATTCTTCTTTTTTCACCCATGGAATTAAAAGAATTCACCTTAACAGCTCTATTTCAGTACTGGCCATTAAAACAATTTAATTTATACAATCTTTCTCTGTGTGTTTTAGATTACAATGTAAGATGGCATAAGAAAAATATATAAACATATACTTTGATAAAAATTAAGAACTTTAAAAATCTTTATACTAAATGACATTAATAATTTTATGCAGTGATGACATTAATAATTTTATGAAGTATTGACATCTGAAACTATATTAATTCCAGTGCTAATAAGAAGCCAAAAAACTTGTATGAACCACTAATAATAAATCCATTTATTATTCAGAAAGAAAAATACTGGGGGGGAATTGTAAAATGAAGTTAATGTAAAATCTATCAAAAAGGTGTCCAGAAAGTAAAAACTTTTAGAAAGTTTTTTAGAAAGAAATAATTTCCACTTTATCACACATATAGTAAACATGCTAGTAATTCTTCAAGAGTAAAGATCCCTTCAGATGCTCAGATTAGAACCATGGTTTCTGTCATATCTTGCGGCTTTCCTCATGTCAAACCAATAGGCCAGCCCCTGAATTTTTTCCATATTTAAACCAGCATGATTTTCTGTACAGTGCACATAAAACCCCTGTCTTCCACCAACTTATAAAATGGTATGGCATCGTAGGAGAAAGATGGTGCTGTAGTGTAAGAAGTTTGCATTTAGTATGTAATAAACCAGGGTGGGCATTTGTCACAAGCTGAGAGGAATGACTAGAAGATTGTTACATAACACAAAGCAGAATCTACAGTCCCAACTGTTCTCAATTCACTACTGTCCCTGAAATCCAGTTCAGACAGAGCTTTGACAGCAAGCTCAGCTTGAGCCATGCTCAGTATGACACTTTGTGAAAGCTTCAGAATGCAGGGTAAGATAATAAACAGCTGCAGAACCAAGCGAAAATTAACTTCTAAAATGCAAAGGTAATGCAGAGGTGTCTGTGTCCTGTAGATATTAGTAGCATATAGCGGTTATCAACCATATGTGGTTGTCTAACCAGACAAAAACTATAGCCAATTGTTTTATAAATTATCCTTTAAGAGACACTGCTCCTAATGGATCAACAACTTTGATACTAAAAACTGCTCTAAATCAGTTTGGCATGATGATAGTTTGTCTTGTGCTGCTAATGCTTATGCCTGCATTGCAGTTGATTTAGACCTACCCTTGAGACATATAGAGATAAATATACTTGTAGGATGCAGTGATATTTTGACACTTGAAATAACAACCTTTTTGGATTTCATATAGTGCTTAAATACACTTCAGAACTAAAACTCAGACAAATAATTATTTTAAAATTCACTGCTTATATGTTTAGACAAATTGCTAAAAAGTACATAAAAGCAGATATTGCTGGCTAAACAAAAAAAAAAAAATCCGGAAAAACAGAAGCTTATAATGTTTGAGCTGCAGCAATAGAATTTGTGAACTTAAAGAATTTGTTTAGGCTATATAGAAAAATACTAACTATGATGAACCAGAATCATCTTGTGCACAGGTACATGCAGAATATTAACTGGATTGCTAAATTCCTCAGAAGCCAGAGGTTCAGTAGGAAATTTTGATGATTAATAAGCCCTAATCTGTTGATAGGAATGCTGGAAAAAGATTTAGTGATAGTGAGTACAGCTTGCTGTATACAGAAATGCTTGCATCTTCATATAGCAGCATAAAAATCTATACAAAAATCTTTTTTATCCTTTATCCATTGGATTTTTATCCTTTATCCATTGGATGCTTTTATATTTTAATCATGGAGATAGATTACTGAAATTGTTAGGATGAAATGGGCATATTCTTACTGTAATGGAGTTAACTACCCAAATATCCTTTCAGTTTTTGAACCGTGACCATTCCTTTTTACAAACACTTCCTTTTTAAACCACTGCATGGCATTACACAGACTTCAGATGCTCACCATTAAGCAAAGAACTTTCTGTTATTAATATTCATTCTCAAATCTCCATATTGGCTGTACAGCTACAGGCACAAACCTATTCGACAAAATGTTTTTATCTGATACTCAGGTTAGTATCTTTTCTTAGTTGCTAGTGTATTGCTTAAGCCTTAATTTGAGTCAATGAATTTAATTGATCTTTTTAAACTTCCATTAGCATTCATATTTATTCCAAAATTAAAGAAAAATTAGTAGTAAATAAAATTTAGAGCCCTGTTTAGATAAAAGGAAGCAGCTTTTCTTATTTTGAGGTCAGGTCTGGGGAAAAATAAAAAAGAAATCAGAGAACTTTTATTTGGGTGTATTTGTGAAATTATGACATTTTTGTATGTTTGAAATTTTAAAACTTTTTTGAAAACAAATTGCCATGACTAATTTTAAGAAATATTCTGTGTGGTATTTGTATAAACTGAACAATGAAATATTGTACAAAAGCACATAGACTTCAGAATATGTTGTCAGTGTATATTATTTAACTAATTCTGTACTTCAGTTCATGATGGAATTAGGGATTGGATAGGAAAAAAGGGGATGGATTTGAAATGCCTTATTGAAACTTTACCCTGTTTACTCTTACAATTGTCACAGAGGTAGCATGGCAAGATAGCTATTTCTCTAGCCTCATAAAAACCAGTTAGTGTATTTGATGTTGTCTTGTTTTTAAATGCTTTATTTTTACAATTGTACCTACACTAAAACAAGACAAGACTTTTTAGTCCAATAGAATAAAATGTTCATATTACTTTGCTTTACATGCTATCACAAAGAGATGGGAAAATAAATAATGAGAAAAATATTGTCAAAGCAACTTTTCCACTTTGTCTTTCAGAACATTTTAAACTGATTGTCTTTCCATCCAAAAACTGCTGTCTATGATTAAATTGTTGTGATTGCATTAAGTGAACTGAAAATGCAATTCCTCGAGCACTGAACACTTCTGAACTGTGAGTACTAAAAGTACTGATAAATTTACTTCCGTCCTGTGACAATTTAACAGTACTCTTTGACTTTATATGAACTTACATGACTTTTCTAGCTAGATAAGCATTCTCTAAATTTAAAATTTTTCTTGCTCTTCATTGCAAACTAGAGCACTTGAATCTCATGTAATTTCTACATACTGAACAGCTATTCTGTAGTTTTTCTCAGAACACTCCTGAGTAGTGTTTTGAGAAAAACTACTGAGTAGAAATTTTTGTCTCTTTTCACAGAGATATGACAGTATTATTTTCCATCATTAAGGGTACTTGGCAATGAAGGACACTTTGAAAAGGAATGTATAGAGAGGTTTGCGTTTCTAAGAACTTACAATCTTGGAAAATATTAGACAGCTATTATACTTGTAGTACATAATTATTGCAAGTACATATTTAATTTTTTAAAATTTGATTTCTTACAATAAATCAGCTAGTGGATTTTGCTGAAAGAGCTGCTATTGATGAAAGAATAAAAGAGGAAAGCTAATCTTGTGAAAAACAGACAAGAAAGTGTAAGGATTCATAGACAGTAGATTCCAAACTGATACTGCAGTTTCATCAGTGCAACAGTTACCTGTGAGAGAAGAACGAAATAGAACATATTCTAGCGAACCTCATATGTAGCTGTCAGTTTTACAACTTCTAGTGTACTGCAGTGATTTAAAACAAGACACAGGGAATGCAAGTTTATCAAGGAATGGTGAATAAAAAAGTGAGAAGTTTCTGTGTTAGAAAAGAGGTTGAGTGCCCTTGTACGCCCCTAACTACTGTGATTAACTGATTAGACTACAGTGGAAGAAAAGCTGCTCTGCCCAGAAAAAAACTGTTTGGTTTTGGTTTTTTTTTTTGTTTGTTTGTTTTGTTTTTGTTTTTGTTTTGTTTTTGTTTTTTTTTTTTTTTTTGCTCAGAAAAGTGGAACTGCAGTTTGAGCTCCAGCTTCCAGGAGTTGAAAAATCAGACAATTGCTTTGGGAACATTTCTCTTCAAAAGACACATCACAGAAGCACAATTTATGTTTCCTTGCAATGTTTATCCATTGCAAGGAAAAATATATTGTGTGCATGTGCTTTCACTGAGGTGGCAAAAGGAGGACTTAGCCATAATTTAGTAGAATGGGAAAATATTCAGAGTGAAAACTACAAAACAAGTATTTCCTATTGGGATCTTTTTTAACAAGTTTGCTTAGATTGTTTATGTAGATTGATATATCCAGTTCTCTCTTATTCTAATTCATATCTTAGCCCACAATAACTAAATCTTCATCCCATCAAAACTTTATTTTGATTAGTGCTCTAAGGCTTAGATTGAATGTAGTTTGACAATCTCTTTCCTCTGCTGCTTCTCCCTTCAACCTCTCCGTTTTTACCTTCTGTTTAAATAAAAGTTTTCCTACTTGCCTATGCCAAATTAATATAAAATTTCAGGGGGCATTTTAAGAAAACATCAGAATTTTACTTAGTTTTCAGATAAAATTTTAAATCTTTCTTGACATTGATAAAAGGAATAATAAAGGAGTAGTTTTATGGAAACCTTATCCTGAGCAAAACAACTGTGAATTTATCTTTGTTATGAAAGATTAAATACTGTCTTCCACTGCCTGCAAAACTTCTGTGTCAGTGCAATCTGGCAAGATAAGCAAACAAGAAAGACAAGTAATAGTTTAATTTTTCAAGCCAGATTTATAACTTTAGCTATATGCCATTTGTTTTTCATTAAAAATTTGTAAGGAATAAATAGTAACTTCTGCTTTTGACCACTGTCTCCTGCCCTTGATTTATTTTTGCCTCTGCTTTCTCCAGCATGATATGCTGATCATCCAAGTAAATTTCAGTTTAATGCTATCATTATTACCCCGAATACAACTATCATCCAGGAAATGCATAATTCAAAGAACTTTTTCAGTACTTAGTATAATTATTGTGCATAAACCCTAGAATTCTCACTACCAAAGCAATGTGCCACAGAACAGGTCTTTGGCAGGCTTCAGCAAGATACTGGAAAATGCACTTAAATTTTATCAACATAATTGTTTATCTCAGGAATAAGAAACCTTGACATTCTCAGTTCTCATAGTTTTTCTTACACAAATTAAAAGAACCAAGGAGATTTTAAATTTTTCTACTGCCTTGTAATTTGTATAGTTAAATTAAAATAGAAATAATTTTAACTTAGTTTAAAAAATATATATAGAACTCCTCAGATATTTACTTTAAAGGTCTGAACTTGAGTCTTTTCTTGGGACACTTTGGCAGCAGATGACATTACACAAAAATCGTCTAAAAAAGAGGTTTCTTTACATTCTTAATTACAAAATATCAAACAACGGGAAAAGCACTCTGAGACTTTAGGGTTTCATGTGTTAATGGAAAGAGAAGCAGAAAGTATGCCACAATTCCTGGACAAAAAAACCCCCAAATGTTACTCTTGTTTTCTTATAAATTCTATACCATTCAAAAAATATTTGCAAGCATTTTTTTTCCTCAGAATTACAATAAGTTATTTAAATACTGTAACATTTTATTGAATGTTCCCATTTCAAACATTCTTACTCCTTTGAGAAGGAATTTTCCTTCTTTTTCTAATTTTCTTCTTAGAAGAGAAGTGAAATGTATTTATTGAATCAGTCCCAAAAAATGAATCTTGTTCTATCTGCAGTTAAAAAACAAATACACACAGTGGTGGCACATCCACAAAACATACTTCTAATTTTAGATGAAAAGTGAATAATGTCACACGCTACATATAGGGGTATGGTTACACTGTAAGTTTGGTTCCTTCTGAGATTTACTGGTGCTGGGTTTGCATTTGTAATTCTTCTGGCTAACACATTTCTGTAGAAAAGCTAAAAGATTAGCTCCCAAAGTGTGCATTATTAACCTGATTTCCTGTAACACATTGTTATCATTTATTTTCCATCCTGAAATGCATTTAAGGCATCTTACAGAAACTACTATTACACTTCAAATTTCTCACAACTCACATTTCTTTTTAAATGCAATTATTTAATTAGATGATTACCAGGACTTAAAACTGCACCTTCAGAAGATTTGCAAGACAATAGGAAAGCTCTTGACAGGATTCAGTGGATGCTGGACGGATCACATCATCTTTTCAAAAATCCAAATCAACTGCTTTAGCTGTTAATTCTCATTCACCAGTGATGCTAATGAGTAGCATACACACAATAGTACAATATTTCTACCAACAAACACATGAGAATTGGATTATAACCATTCGGACATTGGAAAGTTCTTCACAGAAAGAGTAATTGGGCATTGGAATGGGCTGCCCAGGGAGGTGGTGGAGTCACCGTGCCTGGAGACGTTTAAGAAAAACCTGGATGTGGTAATCAGTGCCATGGTCTAGTTGACAAGGTGGTGTTGGGTCATAGATTGAGCTTGATTACCTCAAAAGTCTTTTGCAAAATAGCTGATTCTGTGATTCTATGATTCTGTAATCATGAAAAAGTAGAGAGAAATGGGAATAACAAATAACAAGGTAATGTATCCAACTCACTACACCTAAACTTGAAATTAAGGCTTTAACTACAGAACAGGAGATAATATAAATCTCCTTGCTAATTACCTTAAAAGGAGAGTAGACTCAATCATCTGGAAAACAGAGACTCTTCATAATGTGTGGCAAAAGTTTTATTCTATATCGAATCTTGAATTCTGAGTCCTAGTTCGCCGGACAAGAGATGCTCAGATTTATAACCAGGTTAAAGTTCACTTTTCACTAGAAACAGCAATCTCTGATGGCATCCACAGAAACCTCCCTGAAATTTGCAAACAAAGGCAGGTCTTGCTTCATATTATTTGTTTGTTTGTTTAAGTTAAACTAAAAAGTTGGGAAACAGAGGAGCTGGAAATCCATCAAAATCCTCACTGACATTACAATACAAGGGAAGTACTTGAGTGTCACAGTCAATTTGGAAATGCTTTGTAATTAGTCACTGTGCCAAGCTTTTAATTCCTAATAAGTCACTTTCCTACTGCAAAAATGGTTCTTTCTTAGCAGTTCCAATTACATTTCGAGTGTTACAAAGGGGAATTTTAACCTCAAGATTATTTATCTGATGCATGGTTTCTAGCCAGCTCTGTAGGAACTTCCTGGAAATAATAGTGTAAATAATAAATAGCAAGTTAGAGTGGGGAGTGGGAGGACAGGAGGACAAAAATGAATAATCATGGACTTTTTATTTGTTTTACATCAGTTCAGTTGCAATGTCAGTAGACAGTGTCTTAATGCCTTCTACTAATTGCAAGTTTCAAATTCTATTCTAGCAGTTAACTACCATGATGTAGGGATAGGTACTCATCTTAAGTAAAAAGATTTGGATTTTTTTCACTGCAGAGAACTCAGAACCTAATACATCCTACATCAAAACACACAAAAATAAGCCTTTCAAAAGTACTGTAGTAATGATGATGTTGGTAATTAATACAAGACAATAACATGAATATAATAAAAACTGATGCAAAGAAATTAAGGAATATTCATTCAGAGAATTGTTTCTAAATATCAAAGGAGGTAGGCGTTAAATATACCTCTTTTTAATTTTAGCTGCTGAGAGACTTCTTTTAGATTCTCTTCAGAACATGAAAATTAGGAAGAAAGAGGGTTGTTTTCACTTGCAAGTCTTTCATAGCTGAAGAACACAATTACTACACAGAGGCTTAAAAAGCACACATAGCAATTATGTGAAATCAGTTGACGCTGTCTAAAACTTGGCTTTGAAACAAAGATTCATGGAGGAAATGCTGAAAATTACTTGGCAGTAATTGTTCCTAAAAATGTAGGTTAATGACTAGTGTTGGGTCTGATTCTGATCTAACCCTGACCAGTTTTTTTCAACTGATTTACATCAAATTATTCATGAAGTTCACTGATAAGAGTGTGTCATAAAATTCTTCTCTTTTTTTGTAATCAATGATTTGAGAAACCTTCAAATTATTGCATCACTTATTACTTGTGCCCTCATTTGAACTGTGTACCAAAAAAAGTTTAAAAAATTAGTTTGATTTCTTAGCAGGAAAAACAGGAATATATTTGTTCTAGTTCACAAAAAGATACTGTGAATATAAGTTGTTCTATGCTGCCAAGACTGGACTTATAGTTTACAATAAAACTGTATTCATTTATTAACTAATGCATTGTTCTGATAGTACTGTTCTATTAAGAGTTCTCATTTTCTCAGACCAGATATTCCATCCAGTATTGCAAAAAGGACATAAATGTTGACTGTGATCATAAAGTTAGAAAAGCAATTGACACATATTAATTAAAATTTGATGTGAAAACTCACTTAGTCTAATTGAAAAAACCCAATACTTTTGTCATATAAGAACTTATTAATTGACTCTTTCTATGACCTTAATGGCAAATACTCTCAGGATTGAATAATAAGTAGGAATTAGGAGAGTATGGAACATACTATTGATATGAGTAAAATAGACTTGCTTATATTCCATATTTTAGGGCAAATGAAGAGAGAGAATTTTACAAGCCAGTTATGGTTTTTTGCAGGTCTTATCCCAGTTTTGTGAGAATTTTCTTCTTTGTCTAGAAATAGGTCCACTTTTGTTGCATCAGACTATGCTGAGTTCTTTTTATTTGTTTCTGCTTGATTGTCTTCTCCACAGAAACTCTTATACCTTTTAATTTTGTGTTAATTATTTTTATGATAAACTGAAGAAAAAACCCAAAAAACCAATTGCAAGTCTTTTCAATTTAAGGATGCAAAATATACTATATTCTACCAAATATTCCTGCAACTTTTAAGAAATGCTGTCATGATGAAATAGTCTTTTAATTTATATTATGAAGAATATTACTTCCTGTAATTTAAATGGGTTCTATAGATAAATGTTTTTTAAATGGTGTAATAATTCCTGCATCACTACTCACTCTCTCATTGTCCCATAATATATCCAGTTCCTTTTATTTTAGTTTGATGTTTTCATGATCACATTTTAGTCATTATTTTATGTTTAAATTGTCTTATATACAAAAATAAAACTTCTGTTTCCAAAAATCAATATACATTATGATTCATCCTACAAAAAAAATATAGACTATAATGCGCAGATGTCCAACTAGCAGAAAGATAAATAAATAATTGTAAAAATGTATTTGGCATCATAGAATGATAAAATGATTAAGATTGGAAGGGACCTTAATTACCCCCGTGCCATGGGCAGGGCCACTTTCCCCTAGACCAGTTTTCTCACAGCCTCATCCAGCCTGGCCTTGAACACTAACAGAGTTTGGGCATCCACAGCTTCTCTGGGCAACCTGTGCCAGCACCTCACCACCCACACAGTAAAGATTTTTTTCTGACACGTAATCAAAACCTGCCCTTTTTCAGTTAGAGCCATGACCTCTTGTCACTACATGTCCTCATGAAACTTCACTTTTTCAGCTTCCTTGTGCCAGGCTGCCTTTACTGATGGCTGTCGTGAGATCTCCCTAGAGCCATCTTTTCTCCAAACTGAACAGCCCAACTCTCTCAGTGTGTTTCCCTGCAAGAGGTGCTCCAGCACCCTGAGCATCTCCACAGATTTGTTCCAGTAGGTCCACATCCATCTTATGCTGGGAACACCAGAGCTGGATACAGCAGTGCAGGTGGGGTGTCATTAGTGCAGAGTAGAGGGGAGAAATACCTCCCTCGACCTGATGGCCTCATTTCTATTTCTACAGCCCAGGATGCAGTTAACCTTCTGGGTTGCCAGTGCAAATTGTCAAAACTATTGATATTCTCACCCACCAACACCCCCAAGTCCTTCTCCTTAGGGTTGTTCCTAATCTATTCTTCAGCAACACATTTTTTGTGCTTTGGCTTGCCCTAACCCAGATGCAGGACTGCTGAAGTTTATGAGGCTCTCACAGGTTCCCCTCTCAAGCCTGTCCAATCCCTTCCCTCCAAATTTCACAATGAAATGCAGTATCCTAAACCTACCCACTGTCACAACTTATTCTTGTACTTTTGAAATGTCATTGTGAGATGAAAGTCACAGAATCACAGAAGGGATTCCATGGAGATGGAAGGGACACACAAGGATCATTAAGTACGGCTCCTGACTCTGCACAGGACACCCCAGGAGCAACACCATGAGCCTGAGATCATGTTCCAAATGATTCTTGAACTCAAGAAGACTTGGCACTCTGAGCATTTCCCTGGGGAGCCTGTTCCAGTGCCCAATCACCTTCTGGGTGATAAATCTTTTTTTCTGATATCCAACCTAAACTTCCCCTGACTCAGCTTCATGTCATTTCCTTGAATCCTGTCTCTTGTCACAAGGATGAAGAGAATGGAGAAACACATTCCAAGATATTTCTTCGTATTCTGTTATTGTCCATGTTGCAAAAGGAAATAGTTCAAATTTCAAACTCAAATAGATAGATATGCATATGTCTACTTCCTCATTCCATGAGTATATATATATATTACCAAAATTTTATAATAACTGAAGAACTGCTAGTTGTGCTCAGAGATACTGGTAATTACATTAAATTTACATTACATTAAATTACATCTGGATTTCCAGAAATACAGGATAGTCAGTGTTCTGCAAGAAGGCAAAAGAATTTGCTCTGTAGCCTTGAAAATCTTGTCATTTTTACTTCAGTGCTTTGCAATTCGAGTTATGAGAACTTGCACATTCTACCAAGATTTGGACTCTCAGTTTGGATGGGCAAAAAAAGCATGAATTTCACACCAGGTCTGTCTCATTTCTGATGTGTCTGCCCTTCCACATCACACTAAACAGCAGCCACTGTTTCTGTTCTACTGCCATTAATGCAATGCCATAAGGAAGCTTACCAAAGCACAGAGAATTTCAGAACAAGAATCCAGTGATTTTGCAAATCTTGGAGATTTCCACTTTCAAAACATATATTGGTGCTTTTGATCCTTGGATCTTCCACTTCTAACTTAATGCTCATTTCTGACGGTATCAATCGGGGATCTGCTCAAATCCCTGAATAATTCCCTGTATATTCTGAATTTGGAAGAAATGTTTCAGATAATCAAGATTTTTAGTAACAGTCATATTGTCTCAACAGAGATTTTTCTTTTTTAAAAATTGTGAGGTTTTATAAAGCCTAGGCATGTACTTCAGCATTCAAGACTCAGTCTGAATTCAGCACAGATGATGCAATACAACTACTGAGTGCAGCAGCTCATCCTGTGCAACCCCTACTCCATAGAACTTTGGACAGTACTGTATAAGTCACCATGGAAGATTATTTATCTCCAGTGTTTTAAATTATAGCAACTTTGTAGAGGTTACTTAGATTTTTATGTTCCCTTTTAGAAGGCATTGGGTAATTCAGGTTGTAATTCTGATTGATCATTGGATAAGAGATATTTAGTTTGAAAATTTTCCACATCTGTGAGTGACAAAACCCAAAGGCAGAGAGCATCTACTCTCTGTTTACTTGCAATAGTCCTTGCACTCTAATGTGCTCTGACATTAGAGGTGGTTAAAGATAAATACATGCAATCTTATCTGATCTATGCACGTTTGAGCATGTCTAGAACAAAATAAGATTTAGATTTCTTTAATGATATGAAGGGCAAGGGGTTTGTTTTTTTTTTTTTCTCTAGAAACCTATGGACCAGATTTTCTTACTGCTCTGATTACAATTTCAGCTTTATACAAAGATTTGGTCAATTGTCCCCTATTGCTGGAGAATGGAGGCACCTGGACTGTGGGAACTTGGAAGACAATATGGCAATCATAAAAGAAAAAAAAAAAAAAAAAAAAAAGGGGGGAGGGGAGGGAAAACAAAGACTGTTTAGAAAAAATACAAGCTTATGCCTACTTATGGGGTGTAAAATCCCAAGAGATTATGGCCTTTAGAGAAATCAAAGCAATTTCTGGATAAACGAAATTCCAAGAATAATCTTCTACAATATAAAGTAAATATTTCTCTATGAAATGCTAGAAGGGCATAGAACAAAATCATGGCTTTCAGACAGTATTAGTTCAGCATACACTGACATAAAAATACCAAGTAAAATAAAAAAATTTCTCCTGGACTGATATCTCAGGGCAGGTAGGAAAGGCAAGGGTAATACAGATGGAAGGAGCACTGTGTTAGGGACAAGAATCCAGTCACAGGTCACATCTGGCTTGTTCTTGTGATGCACTGGTTTCATTAGTTGGATTTCCAGCTAGCCCAAATAGAAGCTCTGCCTTCATCTGTGCAGTTCTGGTTATTACATTAAATCTCATATAATGAATATGGCCTCAATATAGGCCCAATAGTTTGCACACCTCGACTACAATAAACTCAGTGAAAATGTTAACAGCATTGTTGATGTCCCACTGTATGGTCAGATATGAGGAGATCTTGTAATTCGGAATGCTGTGTTTGGTTATTTTTTTTTTGTCCAATCTTTGAGAAGAGACACATAGGAAAATTATTTACAGCTTTCTTCTAGCATAAAACTTTGACTTCCTGACACAGAGTGACACAGGTCAGACCTAAAGTTCATGCAGCCATTGGTCTTGTATTTTACTACAGCCAATATCATTCAGCAAGGCATATCACAGCTTAATCACAACTTGCACAGTGGACCTCTACTCTTGTTCCTCTCTGAACTTGTATTAAATGGGGAACTCAATGGTTTTGAACTGGGATAAAAGTTATGCTTTGGAATATAGAAAGTGCTATCACAAAATCAGAAAATACATCACATACTTCTCCAGTCTGTGTAGTCTCTAGGGTTCCTTCCTTTGGAGTGAAAAGATAACAAGCAACAAGCAAATTATTGACCAAAGAAAGGAAAGAATTAGGCAGAATATAACATTTCCAAGAAAACATTACAACAAAACTATGTAAGCTTCAATAGCTGTATTATCCAATTGTTGTATAATTCACTACTTGAAATAATAGTGCAGTCCTATAAATAGTTATAATTCTTGAATTGCATATCATTATTTAGGTGAAATGTGAAAGAATTATGACTCAGGATGTGGAAAAAGTCCTAGAAGGAAAATAGCAGAAAGCTAGAATAAACAGGAAGATGGTGTATGAGGAAAATAAAATACTTCCTGCACTAGTCTAAAATTAATCCTAGACTGAAAATAGATAGGAAAGTGAAGGTGATTCATTAAATCCAAGAGTGAAAGATGGAAAAAGAAAGAGAACAGGGTTAGAGTTAGGATTAGAGTTAGGGTTAGAGTATGTCTTAGGGTTAAAGAATGTCTTAAATGAATAAATGGTGTGGAAAACAAAGCCGTGATTACTAGCATTTTGGAAAAATTGAAACTTTTCATCCAGCATCTCTAAAGCCTGCCTACAGGGATTTCACGCTGTCCTTTATAGATATGGAAAGAAGACATTTGCTATCATTTCCGTAAAGAGTTATAATAATTAACTTCTAGTTTAAATGTTTTTCTTTAAAAATTTGGAATACAATGGTACCTAAATGAAAATGCATTTAAAACATTCTCATCTGTGAGAAAGACCTTTGCTTTACCTGAAACCAGAGAAATCCACTGATCTCTGTTTTGCATCTCCAGCTAGGCAAATCTGAGCAATTTGCAGGGGTATTAACTAGGGACAAGGTGTTTGTGATTAATGGAGAAATTAGTGGCGGGAAGACTGTAGTCTTACACACTTAAGTAGACTTAAGTAGACTTAAGTGTGTAAGTCTGGGAAAAAAATTCTACACAAGAATAGGACTGCCAAGTTATATTCCAAATAAAAATAAACAAACCCTATTTAGACATTCTGTTTTCTGCATGAGACATGAGACTTGAAGACATTCTCTAAGACAGGCAAACACTGTAACTCAAAATGTTAAAGTCTGAAAATGCTGCTCAAAAATATGAACTACATTAAATTACTGTGAGCTGTGAATTATCCAAGCATTTATGTAATCTCAATGAAAGCAATAAGATAATTTCATTCTAATTCTATGGTGTGGATCCACTGTGCATTAATCAGAAGCCTGGAATATAAAAACAGGTTCTGTGAGACCACTAATCAGAAAAGGCAGGACTTGATGAAAAAGGAGTTTCTTGTACCTTATAAAATGATTTGCCTGTGAAAGGTATATGTTTTTCTTTGAATAATCAGAACAGAAAAGTGTGTTCTATACAGAGTAGAAAAGTCTAGTTTATTGAACAATTTGTTTTGTACTCAGATATTCCAAAGGGCACTGTGTTAAAAACTTTGTCCTTAAATTTGTGATGTTGTCTAGAAGAAAATAACAACAAGTTTTTGTTTTGTTCTACCCAGAGAGAATATTTTTCTGGATTGATAATTTTTTCCACCTTCACATTTTTGAAAAACACATGAAGGATTTTTTATCACCCTAGTCTTTCCTTAACTCTGTGATCTACAAAACAAACATTAATGACATTACTTCTAATGTACTCTGAACATATTAAAATGTAACCTAAGATTGCTTATTTTTAATGAATGCTTTCTAGCTCTGGTAATTATTCTCAACCTTCTAGTAAGAAGGGCTTGGTTTATTTTCAGATCTAGCAAGTCTGTCTTTACCTTCAGACCTGCCTTCAAGTACATGAAGGAGTTCCCTTAGAATCTGGATACCTGCCTGCTGAGAGAAAGCAATTTTACAGGTAAGATGAGGAGGTCTTAAGCTCTGTTCTCCAGTAAGGAATTCGTAGTGCCTGCCTAGGCAAATTGTTTCAGCAGCATGTGCTTCATCAAGGTCTCAGCTCACTGAAAAGGCTGTTGCTTTTGGTCATAAAAATAAGTAGTGTCATTTTCTCTTTGCGATGAATTCTTTCATCCAATCATATTCCTGTATGCAAATATACCATGGCTGGTTCAGATAAAAAGCACAAATAAAGCCAAGAGCTCAGTCAGGGCAAAAACCACTGTATTCCCTTTACACCTTTTTTCACCTGTTTTTCAGGAACATCCTCAAACTTCTCAACTGAAATCATGAAGAAACACGGCTCAGACAGCAATCCTGCTCCAGTTATGGCAGCGCTGCCAGAACCATTAAAAGATCTGAAAATTAAGTACACCAAGGTTAGTAGCACTTGCTTTTCCTAATCTTTCTTATGCATTCACTTCAGACAGTAGGATATGCTATTTTAACCTTATATGAACTATGGAAGACACTGTAAATCAGTGCTTAAAATGTTTATTCTGGCTGAATTCTGATTTTACACATATTAGCAAGTGATGTTCAGTGATCCTTTTAACCTAATTTAAAGCACCTATATGTGTATGCATGATAGAATCGTTCCATATTTCACTTGGTGTGGGTGTTGTTTTTCTCCTGAAACAAATTTTCATCAGTGATAAGTTTACCAGAAAGTATAAATGGAG
Organism: Vidua macroura; assembly: GCF_024509145.1. Classification (NCBI taxonomy): domain Eukaryota; kingdom Metazoa; phylum Chordata; class Aves; order Passeriformes; family Viduidae; genus Vidua; species Vidua macroura. The sequence continues at coordinate 64,359,524 of NC_071611.1, forward strand.
AAAAGAAGGAAATGTTTTGACTATATTATTTTTCAGAACAGTGAATTAAAATAGCAAATTAAAAATAAGTTAGCATATTGCATTGTGTTATACCAGATTCAAATAATTATACTAGATAAGCTAACATGGAAAGGGATGTGTGAAAACAAAACTAAAATAAAATTAATTCTGGTCACATGTTTACATTAGAGAAAATGAACCTGGTTTTGAATTTGTTTTTCAGGTAAACAAGTAACTAATAAACTAGATATAGTCTACCAATCTAACTATGCAATTTTACCATAAACTCCTTGAAATAGAAAATTCTTTCCATATAGAGTTAGAAATATACAGATAAAGAAGGTCTGGATCCAGACTTTTGTTTCCAGCTTTAAAGGACTCTTTGGTGGTTTTATATCACAATATTGTATTGTAGCACACAGAAACTTTGCCCTCTGAAACATTCAGGTTTGAATGGATCAGAAAGGACCTCTTAACTATGGAGATTCTTGGTTATTGTTATTTTATTTTTCTTGATACCATTGCAAGGGAAATAATTTTATTTTCTAGAACCACTGTTTACTTTCTTTTCCTAAAGTAGGTATTCATCTAAATTAGTTCTTTTAAATTCCATCCTCTCCATCCTATTCTATTCTATCCTTTTTTTCTAATGGAAAAAACTTCACCATGTTCCATTACATGTCTTTCTTGAATAAATCACACAGGCTCTTACTTTGTAAATATTTAACAGGAAAGATATGTAGTTCTGCTATGTAGTAGCCTGCTACTGCTCTTCCTGTCTCAAAAAAATTATTTTATTCTTTGGTTTTTTTAGTTTTCTAAAGGAAAACAACTCATATGTGAAAAACACCAAGTGAAGCAACTGAATAATATGCAATACACAAATTCCTGTAAATATTTCCATCCTTTAAAAATATTTCATTATTAAGAATCTATTCTGTTAGTACAAAAAAGCAACCAAAAGACAGCCAGCATTGTTGAAAGGTCTAGTTTGTAGTGTGAAATCAAGGAGAGTGTCACATAATAAATATTTATTTCGCTTTGACAATAAGTACTATTTCCTTAAAAGCTGCATATAAATTCTAACTGTGCAGAAAAGCAACGCACTTGTTTATAAAATCTAGCACATGTCTGTGAAGGCTTGATTTTTGCAATGCTTTCCTCCTCTCTTCAAATATCACATAGGATTTTCTGAAAGCCCCAGCAGTGTACTAAGGGACAGGGAGTTGGGAAAACAGAAACGTCACCGCATACACAACACTCATTCCACAATTTAATAAGGCCTCTGCACTCTTGTGTACCCATCCCATTCCTCTCCTGTCCCATACAAGCTGGAACATGGGATGTGAGTGACTAGTAACACTGGAAGAATCAAAATGAGGGAAGCACTAATTACTGCTGATGTATTAACCTTTCTGTTTAAATCAGCTAGAACCAGATCCTTCATCTTCGCAACCTCCAATTTATCTTTTTCTACCATTGCATGAAACCAACAGTCATCACAAAAGGATCTGAAGAAAGATCTGCAGGAGATGTTCCAAGTACTATCTTTACCTAACAGTCTATTTTATTTTCTGTGTTTGGAATCATTTGTGGCTTTTCACATGGTTCACTTAACTAAATGATCTATAGATTGGTATAGCTATATTTCAGAGTAAGCCTTTTACATATGGTATAACACTTAACACACTTCAAGAAATTTGACTTTCAGACATCAATTCAAATGTATTTTAAACACTGAAATTGGCTTTTGAACCATAAATGTTCAAAATGGATTTTGAACCATAAAGTAATCTTGAATTGGTTTCATATATGAACCTCCTTTAAATATATTTCCATTAACCCAATAAATTTTGGTAGCTACATAAAAATGTGTTAGTAAATATTTTACTTAGTTAACATGGAGGAATTAGACAATGATTGCTTTATAAATGCTTTCTGTCATGATGCTTTCACATACACTAAACCCTGTAGTACTCCTTTAATCAGAGAAGCTCAGATTAGTTAATTATTAGGTTGTCAAATTGCACGAGGGGAAGAAAAGGGCTGAACATTCTCTTGCTCAGCCACATATGGAATATCAGGAAGTGTGGAAGGGTAAGACACTCTGAGTAAAGAAAAATTATAGCTGAACATTAAAATGCTGCAGCCACTAGCTTCAAAAACAAAGGTCAGACAAAAGCTCAAAAGCATAATTGGAATATCTGGGGAAAGGTAATGAGCTAGAAAGGTACGATAGAAACTTACTCTTTCTAAGATCAGCTCACTTTGTGTAAACAGAGTCACTAAGTGGAAAATAAAAAAAATTACGTAATATTTAATAGAAAGAGTATATTCTCTGATTATTGGTCCATTGCAGCAGCAAAATGTAATTCCTGCATCAATAATAGCATATTGCAAGGGAGAGAAAGAAAGCTACATGGACTATTAGCCAAATATAAACTTCTTGTACGGAAAAACCTAAGTGGGAGAAAAAAAAGAGATTTCACAGTAGCATCTATATTGACATATTTCTTTAAAGCTTAAATTTTCATTTTTTGGTAATACCTTAAGAAATGCCACATATTTTAATTTTATTGCTCAAAGAATACAGTGAGATTCCCTAACATATTTTGAGACTAGTAAATTAGAACATATAGCACTTAAATGAGCCTTGTTTTGGGCCACATAACTTTAAGGCTTAGATGTATCTGTAAAATTTACTGACAAGTAAATTTTTAGTGAGTTATTGTACTCAAGAATACCTGAATGGCTGTCACAATCTATATAAGCAGGACTGAACAGATACAACAGCTATTCAGCACTGTGCACCACCTCACACAAGTGATGCTGAACTGCCTCCACCATGTGTCCAGCCTCAGCCCTGGTGTCTCCTCATTGTTCCTGGCCTGTAAAAACTTGCTCTTTGTGAAATTCCCTGCTTTACAGTCCACACGAGAAAGCTTGAGACCAGTCAGATAAGCAAGGGCTCAAATCTGGTGATCACTTTTATCTTTGTAAAACAGGAAACTGGGCTCATTTGAAGAAGATTGTCAAGAAAAGTTTTGTTATAGCCAGGGGCAGATTTAATGTGGCAAGAGGCTTCGCTTTTTCTTACACTGTAAGTTTGGAAGAGTTTCTGATATCTAAACAGAATCTTCATATTTAAAAAGCTATCCTTAATAGCTAAGTTAGGGAATGCCTACATTACTTTTCTTGACTACATCTCTGTATGAATTATAATGTAAATCAATATTAGTGAATTATATAAAAATTCCTCCTGAACAAACAGTGAGTTTATAGAAAGATGCTGAATATAGGATCAGTGTGACAGCAGAAATTTTCTTTTTAAGCTGTACTTCTAAGTTATTTTGCAGAGGTACTGTAGCCTGAAACCCTGTACAGACTTCATAGCAAAAAGTTATGATTCATAAGATGATGACAGCTAATGTAAAGACCCTAAAATTTCTTTCAGCAGAGCTATGGTGTTGTTTGTCAGAGGCAAAGCTGTACAGAGTAAAATGCTTTCTTCCCTCATGCAGCTTAGACACAAATATGGCACTTCCCATCTAGCAGATACTTCAGAATTAATTCACAATTCTTTCAAAATACTCCAGAACTGAAGGAAAAGAAACTGTAGAGGTGGCAAAAAAAAAGGGCAAAGTTCAGGTCTTGTGTTTCCATTCTCTGCTCAGGTCATCTGAGTGATGAAATCAACTGTGTAAACAAGGAGAGAAATACTGCAGCCTTGCAAGTAACTTCAACACCAAATGGATGGCATTAGATCATTTGAACTGAAATAAATAATTTCAGAAATGCAAGATGTTATTGCCCTATGACATTGAGGAATAAAGACATCAGAGGGTTTTTGGCTGATGTTGCCTGTGCTTTATTTAAAATACTAAGGTCCAACAGTGTACAGTCTCATCTACTGGAAATCTGTATTTCCAATTCTACTGCAAAGAAATCTGAATAGTATTTGGGTCTATTCAGTCTATTGAAATAGCCTATATATAGTCTACTTCAACTCTTTGGGTTGTTGAAATAATAATTAAAAAAAATCTTCACTCCTAAAATTCCAGTGAAGTAACAGTTACAAACATCTGTAACAATATTTCTAAATCTTTGCAAAATAAATTTGTATCCCTAAACCTGGTGAGCCGTAGACAGTCACCACAGACAACCCAGTGCATAGCACTTGTCACAGAGGGGTAGGTCCTTTGCATTTATGTCTGAAGAGATGTCAGTGGAGTTCTGACTCACTGATAGAACACTCTAACCTACTGCAAGATGATCCCAAGCATTGTTTTCCTCAGCAGGTCAAGGTTGTTGCTAGAGGCTGCTGTTAGCTGGTACTTCAGTATTGCCTGGATTTAGAGATCCACATCCTATTTATAGAAAGTATTCCACAACATTTTATGAGCATGGCTGCATGCACGTTAATGAGTACAGCTGCCTGAAATGTGCTAATACAGTTTATATGAGAGTTTTGATTTTTTTTTCCTTTCCCATCTTTCTTGCCCCCATTTTGCAAGGCCGCTATCTAACTTATGAAAGACATATGGGTTATTTGATTTATACAACTCTGATACAATATTGTGTGTATATATATATATATATATATATAATATATAATGAAGTTATATTTTAAACAGGAATGGTATTAGAGACATTAATAAAATATATATTCTAAACTAATATTATGGGTGAAATTGATTGGTGCAATAAACGTAGTATTTAAACAAGCACTTTAAATATTTCCAAAAATTGTATGTTTTTCATACATATATATATCTTTCACATACATATATCTTTCACAGACAGATATGAATTTGGCATACTGTAACATCATAGCAGTGTTATGTTAATATTTACCCTTTACTTTGTCTCTTTTCTTGGCAATGGCTTTTGTCATAGTAATCATTTAACTGCTGTCTCTGTCCTTTCACCACAACTGGAATTTTGTGTGGATATTCTTATAACTGGCTTCATAACCTTTCAAAAATTTCCATGGACTTAGATATTTATTTCACAGACAACTTTTGTTAGATTAGGAGTTTGATCAGTCTGCTGGTCAGTCCTGATGGTCAGAGGTGGCAATGACATTGTATAAGATGCCCACATAATGACAAGCAGAAAAATACAGAACTGTATTAATATAATACAGAAAGATATTAATACATTAACAGATTGTTGCCATATCCACTTAGAGATATTAATTTTATCATTCTTGATGGTTATTAATAAACTATTCATCAATAATTAGCAACTACTCAACCAGTTTTAATACTATGCAGAATATTTATTCCCTGAAATTTGTCACATTTTAATAACATATGTGGTTGTGCTGGAAAGATTTATTCCTCAAGTTTCTGTGACAAAAAACATTTATCCTGCAGTTCTGACGTCTTGATAGTGTCTTGCCATGTCTTGAGTCAACCATCATCTACTTTGCCTACACCAAAGTATTTTCTGGTTTTCTATTTCAAAGTTCCTGTTTCTCTAAGCAGCAACACTAGGTTCTTTGTCCTAATGGAGAGTGCTAGCTGATCTCACTGCTAGACTCCAGTAACTAACTGTGGGGAAAGACGCCTTGCCTCTAGAGAGAAGCACAATTTGAGTTCAAAATACCTGGTAGAGTGAGTCAGAGTCTGACACCCTGTAGGTGAGCACAATTGAGATCTCATATGCATTCCTAGAATGCAATGGCACTGGAAGCCACTTTGAAGGGCAGCATCAGCCCACCAGCATCAGGAGGGTGGGCTCAAAGTACTGGTAGGACAAATTAGCATGGCATACCCGTTTCAGCACTGACTTGAACCCAGAGATCGCAGAGGGTCAAGCAGAGAAGAGGTGCTGTTAACTTTGGACTGTATACTTTATCATGCCCACTCCAAGAAGTGTACAAAACACTTATTAGCAACTTATCCTCCTCTTTTCAACAGCTGTGCATTTATCGGGTCTTTTCAAGGCACATTCCTTTCTGCTTCAAGGTTAACCTACAGTTAAAAAAGAAATTAAACCACTTTGATCACTTTACCAACAATGCCCCAGAGATGACAGGCTCTAGAGTAGCTCTAGAGTGCACCCACAGGTAAGGCCCAGGCTCTGTTTTGCATTTGTGAACAGGAGTAAGTACTTCAAATTTCAGCCAGAGGTCCTTTTGTATGTCCTAAGCACACAGAACCATTTGGGTGCAACTCTGTGCAATGTGCTCTAATATAACCCTACTTGAGCAGGGAGATTAGACCATAGGACCCCACTGTGATTTCTTCCAGCCTTATCCATTCCATGATTCTTTAACTCATTCAATTGACTATGACAGGGTTTTTTTTCAGTCTCAGTTTCAATTTAAAAAAAAACTGCTATTGCTTTTGTTTGTTTGGGGGTATGGTTTGGTTTGGTTTGGTTTTGGTTGGGATTTTATTTTTTTGGCAGGAGAGAGTGAAGATAAATCAAAGCAAACCTAATTAAAAGAGTGATCTCCAAGATATTCTTAATTCAGTATACTATACTTACTAAATCCAAGGACTGGGTTTTCTCCTGTCAGGCCATGTAACAGAAAGTGCCTGCATTGTTACCAACCCTGTGAGCATGGGAAATTCAGGTAGGTTTCCTTAGGTCATTTAGGACTGAAGCTCCCTTCCACTTCACAGGAAGTAGAAGGACCAATTTACAACAGCATATTTTTATGACATGAAACAAGTAAAAATGCAATGTAGAGAAAGTTTTCCTCTCAAAAAGAAGTGAATTTTAAAAAACTGATCCTGGTTAAGTGTGTATGTGATTACTCATCTCTTCAGAATAATCTAATAACAGCTATCCAGTTTTAGTTCAGACATCTATCAATCTGGCAGCTCTCAGCTATGGAAGGTAGGTTTATGCACCAAAACATAGAACAGACAACAGCTATACATGTGTTACTAATATTATTACACTCCTTCTTCCCCTGCAGATATTTATAAACAATGAATGGCACGATTCAGTCAGTGGTAAAAAATTTGCAGTCTTTAATCCCACAACGGAAGAGAAAATCTGTGAGGTTGAAGAAGGTGACAAGGTAGGGTTTTCTTTCTTGCCCTTAACTATAAATTTAATTTCAGTGCATCTTAAAAGTAGGAAGGCAAGCAGCAACTTGTGTAATGTAAAACATTACTTCAAGTGGACCTGCTTCACCCTGTATACCTTCTTTTACAAACCCTTTTTTAATAAGGCATAACATTTTTTGTAAAGAGATGCTGAAAAACTGCTTTACCTTAGACTCATATGAGAAAAGTTCTGAAGAAACATTTTTTCTGATTTGTTTTACTAATATTATTGATCCTTTTTCTTATCTGTGATCACTGACATCTAAAAATTTAGTTGGGATTTTATTTTATTTTTCTGTTATGTTTTCTTCATTACAAATTAATATAACCTTGCTCATTTACACATTTATATAAGGCTTTTTCTTATAGAAAATATAAAAAAGACAAATACCTATCATTTCACACAAATTTTGTGAAGATGATCACTACCATGAATATTTTTAGCTATTTGTAGTCTCCGTACTGCCTCCTAAAAATATTTTGTTTTGTGAAAAATATATTGGAACATAGTCCTAAAAATTACTTTCAAGCTGAAGGTAGCCTATCAAATAGTCACTAATTCCACCAAGACTGACCTCCTTAAAGCGTGTTGAATCAAGCAGGTGATTAAAAATATTATTCAAAACTGTAAAGAAACTTTTTTTTTTTTTCATTTTTATGAGATGCTTTTGTGGAAAGTTTCAGATAGATGCCATGTACTCAAAGATATAATGAAAACCTGAGCCATAATCTCTATATTTTTGTAATATTTGTGTTTTTCTTACAAACAGGATTTGACTGGTGTTACTATATAGCTTAAATGTAAGAAAAGTGGTTGTTTTTTTTTAAATAGGATAGACAATTTGCTTAACAGCATTAAAAATGCTGACCAAAGAAAGGGTTTTTTATGTATTCTGAGAAAGTAAATACAAGAAATGAAGGTTTAATTTCCAAGTTCACAAGTCACTGGAAATAAAGCTGGTTTTATAATTACTGGTTTGGTTCTTGCACATATGTATTTAATTTTCTGTATTTCCACTTCAAAGTTAATCTTGCATCCAAAAGTGAATTCTTTTTCACATTTCTCACAAAATTATATATTCATTTTAGTCAAAAAATATGCATCTCTAGAATGTTTTGTATAACAAGCATTTTTTAAGCTTAGCATCAAAATGTTAAACATCTTTTTATCCAGTAGAACTAATGTAAAACTTGTAAGTTTGTCTGTGTTATAAGTTCACCAAAAACTATTGCCAATATAATAAGCACGTGCTTTTTCAGAACCTTTTAATTTACTGTACAGAAATTCACACTGAAATAAAATTCTCTTTTGAGAAATACACTCAGAATCATCTTCTCATTAAATCTTTTTTTACTCTGGTCTGTAATCTCATATAATAATCTTTGTCTCTAATGTTGTTTAGTACTTGAGCAATAGTGACTACAAATCACTAAGAAGGTCATAATGATGTCACATTTAAAACATTTTCTCAGAGAAACATGGCTGAGAAAGTCTGACTTTTAATTATTTCCCGTGGAATGAAATTGTTTTTAAAAATCTAAACACCTGAAGATTTTCAAAGGTTTTTCTTTTCTTTAATACCATCTATCTGTAAGTAGTGCTGAGACAGTGATAATTTATCATTCCCAAATTAAATTACTTATAACCTGCAACTGTTCACTTACCATTCATAATTTCTGTAGCTTTCTTTCCTTACAAGCTCTCAACCAATTCATTAAATGAAGAGATAATACTATTCAAAACACAGGTTTGCTTTCTCTTCAGTAATTTTGCAAACTAATGTGTAATGACAACTGCTATTAACTAAATTGCCTAGTGAATTGTGCAGATCTAGTAAATTACACAGTCATTATGAACCTAATATGCAAGAGGCTAGACTTCAGATAATGAACCAAGAGATTTTAAGAATTTAATTTGTGCATACAATAAGGTTGACAAAGGGCTGTCCACTGCCTTGCAGTGGTATTTTAAAAAACAAGAGGAGATTACAAAGAACAGACAAGGTGGGAACTCTTTTCTTCCAGTTTGATGGCTCTTCCAAGCTACATTCCTAATCCTAAAGGCCCCTAGTAATAAAGCAGCTCACCAAATGGTCAGGTTAGTTTATGTAAAATAAATGTACTTCTGTAAAAAAACTAAACTGGCTCAGAAAGGAGTTTTTATACTCATAGTGTAGATTTATGCAATGAAATTAAATTTCATACAGTTGAAGAACAATCTTTTCTTATTACTTTTCATTCACAGGCCTATATTACTCTTATATTATTTTTCTCAGTTTTAATTATTTCTGCACTTCTAGTAGAAAGAACATCAGATAATGTAGCTCTAATATATGTTCTTCATATTCATATGATATTTTTTCCCCTTCTCCTTTTCCAAGGAAAGCGGGTGAGCCCTATCAAGTTAAGGCCAAGCCACAAACCTTGAGTCCTATTGCAAAGATGTAGAAAACTTATGATAGCGCTCAGAGATAGTGATAAGATGTTTGAAAACATGTTGACAGATTCTGAAGAAAATAAATTCTTAATTTGGTAGATTTCAGCTACCTGGTATAGGTGACTGGTCAGTATTACTCTATAGTAATGGCTATGCTATTCATATAGTTCCTTCCTTCTTTTCCAAAATTTCCTGGAAAACCGATTGGAAGTTCTGTGGCCTTCTGCCTCACGGTTCTGTGCTGGGCTTTCCAAGTCACTAACACACCCCACTCACACCTTCTTAATATTGGTTGATGACTACCAACATCAGTTAAAGATTCAAGATCTAGTTCGTGTTTAAAACAATTGACTATAGTGTTGACTTAATTGAATTTGCTGACTGAGTCAACCTTGATAGTGATTTCCCTGGAGGAGATATTAGCAAACAGCAAAAAATAAAAGATAACCATCAAACATTGTATGCAAACTTCTCTGGGAAATGTGGCCTATAAAGAAACTCCTTTTTATTCTTTTTTTTTCATTAAATTTTTCATTTCTGACCAAAAAAACCTAAAATAAACCTCTTTTCTATGTCACTGTTTTCATTGGTAAATTTTACAAGAACTTTGAAATACAGAAGAATTCCAAGTACTAAAAGCCTTTTTTTTCAAGAAATTGTAATTGGTTTTTTTGCTTCACACAAAATAGTTTCATTGTAGATTTTTCTTCTATAGTGGAAACCAAATTATAAATAACAAAATATGTGATAAAAAACATCAACAGACCAATTAGCTGTCTAACCTAATGACAGTGCTTAGACTTCAAAGTGTCTAGGCTTAGCTTTTTAAACATGGCATATTTTTAATTTTTAAAGTAATTTTATACATAAATATTTTTTAAAATTTTCAAAAATAAATTCATAGATTTGTCTTCCTTAATAATAAATTTGTGTTCATTTTATGAATCATCCTAAGGAACAAGCTTTTCTATCCTGGTCTTCATTGCCCTATAAGATACTTTCAGATGATAAATTAAGCATTTACCTAACACACTCAGGCATCTCTTTATAAATAAAAGAGAATAAATTATATCATTAATGCAAGTGCTTGGTGTGTAGGAAGGGCTTAAAAATCAAAATTTTAAAAATAGAGTTCTTTTATATTTTTTCATTTTGGAAACTTTGAGAACCTGTCTGTTTCTCATAGAATTTTACATTCCTGAAATATCAACAGAAGTGTTTGAAAGAAAATAGCCCATGTATTTAACATTACTGGTACTAATTTTGATTAGATTGGGTTTTTTTCTCTTATTTCAATTTTATGTCAAACTTATGCTAAACTTTACACACTGAACAGCAAAAAAAGGAAAAAGGCTTATGACAGAACCAATTTTTGATCATGTAAGTGTTTTTGTTTTCCCCACAGGCAGATGTAGACAAGGCAGTTAAAGCAGCAAGAAAGGCTTTTGAGCTCGGGTCAACCTGGCGTACAATGGATGCTTCAGAGCGAGGAAGGCTCTTGAATAAACTAGCTGACTTAGTCGAAAGAGATCGTCTGATTTTAGCTGTGAGTATGATACGTGAACAAAAGGAAAAGGAGAAAAGTCCTGATTTTTACAGAAAGATACAAGAGACATGACTACTCTTTGGAAAGCTAGGCTGTCTCAATACTTGGTTTTCTTCTTTGTAGCAAATGGACTTCTCTAAGCTGGCTTGCACTCTGGTCTATTAACACCCTATATCCACAAAGTACTTGAGTATTTGATTAGCTTTAAAGTGATACTTAAACTGCCTACAACCAGAGTAATTTGAATCACTGATTCTTAAGGGCACACTAACATTGATCCCATGGTTAATGCTTGTCTAAACTAAAGTCTGAATCAAGGCCTAAACTCAAATCATAGCCTGAATCAAGGCCTAAACTCAAAGCTTAGCTCCATGCTTATAGATGGTACAAGTCAGAACTGGAAGAAATTCTGAATTTCATGACTCTATATTTTCTTATCGCCAGTCCTTCATTAACTCCAGAGTGCAATTTGTAACAAATTATAAAGCTTAACCAGAACCAAAGGCAGCAATGGATTATTTTAGAAAGAACAATAACATGAGTGCTGGGGAATGATGCCCTTGTCACTCTTGCTCCAAGTATGACACAAGAACAGACAAGAGACCAAATTGCAAGAGGAGAAAAAGAAGCTTTAATACAAAGGATTCTCCAGGTTATATAGACTGATACGATACATTCTACTTGATTGGCTAATTAATAAAGACATCTTTCTCGCACACTGTCCTTGAGAGGAACAGAAAAACAAAGTGGAAAAACACCACCTGCAGATTGTTTATACTAAGAAGTTATCACATTCCTACAACACCCTAAAAATTCTCACAAGCCACTGTGAGAAATGATTGCTGTTTCTGTCTCCCTGACCAGGCTGGCATCCACACGCCCTCTCTCTACAAATGACTGTGTATTGGCTATTTTACCATACTTAACAGAAGACACATAACTTGTAATGCTCTCACCTACAGATTGTGCATTAAGGCAAGAAATTACATATAAAATAGAAATACACCACCAATTTGATAAAACCTAGTATCCTCCTCCTTGTTTTAAACTCCACTTATGATACTATTATTAAGGTGACTTCTCTGCTATTTCAAGCACATTCTGGAATTAAAATTTAGGTGGGATAATTGCTTGTGCTGAAGATGAAACCTGGTTTTCTGCAAACAGCATAAAAATTTAGAGAAGGAGGAGCATCCAGCATTCAGGATCATCACTCAGACTGATCCAGTTACAGCTTGAAGTATTTAGCCATTAGCCACAAAACACACTGTAGATAAGCTCATAAAATTTAAACCTTCAACTATGCAACATCTGCAAAGCATCTGTTGCCCATTATATAGTAGAGTTTTTCAGGAGAAACCTCATATGGGTGGAACTTATGCCCTTTAAATGCTAGATTTGACTTGAGAGAGACAAAATTTAAAGAGAGCTATATTCTAAATAGAGCAGTATGCCCTCTTGTCCATTAAATAATTGGATGAGCTGGTATTTCTTTCTTCATTGTACAGTCTAAGGCATTACAAATGCAAAGAGGATGAAGATACAATTTTTTTTCCCAAAGGTGGAACATTGAATTATTTTTTGTTTACATTTGCCATTTTCATAATATAAAAGAATTGCTTTTCTCTGGGGCCTCTTCCAAATCTCTGTTTTACTGACTTTATTTATATTTCCTACAACCTAATCATCTTATTAATTATTTCCCTTTTCAGAAAAGGTATGTATGAGTAAAGTGCTTTCCAGATTTCGAGAGAGAGATTTTCTCCACTCACAGTTTATCCCACCTGCAAAACTAGTACAATAGAGTAACACATACTCCTGCAGATTAGAGACCAAATAGATGTCCAAAGCTAATTGCAAAGTCATGTTCCTGTGTTCATACATTTGACTAGGATTAAAATTATTCCCTTTCAGTGCTTTTATTTGTTGATAAGATGCTTCAGAGTCTCAGCAGACCTGTAGATAGCCATAAAAAAGTCAAAGCAAAGTACTGGAAGAGCCACTGAGAATTGTGTTACTTAGAATTCAATCTCTTGTGATGTTGAAAACTAGAGATTTCATAAGTTTGAGGCCAGGGAAGAATTTTCTCCCATGCCCAAACAGAAGGAAAACAGTGCCACATATATTGCCTGGAATGGCAAGGGTATATCTCATTTAATGAGTTCTTTGTTGCTAAGAGCCATCAAGTATTGCTCTGTTTGTTCTGTTCTCCTCCCCAGTATGGTATCTGAAACATGTCTAGTTAACTAAAAATATGGACTTCACAGGGGAATTGTTGGTGAAAAACTGTTCTTGGAGGATCAGTCTGTTGATCCAACCTGAAATGCTAAAGAATGCCAATCTGATTACATCTTGAAATTATAGTTTAGATCTTATATCTATAGTTTGGGCTTTTCCTGCTAAATATTGTAACAAGATTGTTCATAGAGCTGAAGGTCTTCAATCTTTCTGTTTTGGAAATCTTGAGAAAAATATTCTTGAAGTGTCAAAAATATGACACTACTTAAGAACTGCTCATGATCTTCATGTCCCAATAGTAAGGGGCATGGAAATTAATCCAAACCACATTCCTTAGATATGGCTGGAAAACAACCCTATTTAGAGACTCTTTTCCATACAACTATTTATTTTTCATAACAATTTTTTCTCACTTAAGAGTTCTAGATGGCTCAGCTCTTTCCTTTGCACATCGAACACTCAAGGTGTATTTAGGATATTTTTACAAGACTTGAATCTTGATGATATTTTATTTGCATCAGTTATTTGCACTGTCTCCTTCCTAATCTCTTGATCTGTGCTTGCAGAATATTTAACATAAAGTAGAACTGTGTAGCTGATTCACATGGGAGGAATGTTTTTTGAGTAAATCTTACCACTACAAATGCATTGTGATCATGCTATCTGCATAGCTCAATACAAATAAACCATCATGAAATTTTTTCACTTTGAAATTGCTTCATTCAGTTTTTCAAAATGTGTTCTTCATAGGGGAGTTATCTAAATAGTTATTTTAAAGCTGAAATCCTTAAAGTGAACTTCCAAAAGCTAAATTACAAAGCACAAGCAAAAGAGCCATTATCAGTATTTGATATTAACATTTTAATTGCTGTTGTCTGCAGACAATGGAAACCATTGATGGTGGGAAGCTCTTTTCCACGGCCTATCTAATGGATTTGGGTGCCTGTATCAAAACTTTACGCTACTGTGCAGGCTGGGCTGATAAAATCCATGGGCGTACTGTTCCAATGGGTGAGTAGCTCCAAGATAACAAAACTACAGAACTGAGGCCAACACAAGCTGTAAATAACTGACTTTTATCTAAAAGTTGTGCAACACAGAAAATATCTCCAATGGAAAATATTTTCAAAAGTTTTTAAGATAGGTTATTAAAGGGTTGTCATAGTTCTTGGTTTAAATATTTAGTGTAGGTCTTCACATTTCTTTCTTGTTCTATACACTACTAATAAGTATTGTTTATGAACCAAAAAAATTTAACCTGTATGTACATCTAAGAAATCCGGTAGGCTACTTTTGCATAGCAATGTATAGTTTATACAAGGCTACAGTAGTGAGACCTGGGTGTCTACATATTTAAGCAAAGATTAGCACAAAGCAGTAATATTTATTTCAGTGATTGAATAATGTATTAGGAAAAGTACTACAAGATAGGAATGAGGAAACAGCATTTGCTAAAATTTCATTCCATTCCCTTTCCCATTAAGCAGCTCTATGAAAACATTTTCTCTCTAGCTACCTTCTCTCAGCAAGACAAAGAAAAGAATGGCAATAAAGAAGGAATTAAGGAAAAGGTAATAAAGAAGGAATTAAGGAAAACTAGAGTGATAAATACTTCCAACTTTTTTGCCTCCTGTAGACCTCTATACTTGGTTTAATGGAACACATATTTATATGAATCAAAGAGAATTTTATATTTATTGGATTTGATTTAAGCTAAGATCTAATATGAAAAAATGTCTGATATGTACCTAGGATTTAAGAGAGAAGTTTTTAATAGAAAAAAAAAAAAGGTGATAAAAGAAAAAAGAAATGAGGAATGCTTATTGGTGTGCTGTGCATACCAAATTGAGAAGCAGGGTTGTCACTGCAAAAAGACAGACAGACTGGAAAAATCAAACCTTGGAGCTATGAAGAAAGTAGACATTGAATCCAGATGTACTTTATGACTTTTTGCATAGTTAAGATTTTAAAAATATCATTTATAAGTAAAATTATATCCAGCTAAGTTTTGTACCCTACTTTATAATCTTTGTGATTTAACTGTTTCTCACCAATGCTTTGTCTGAATGCCTAATTTGTTTCTTTTTCCCATAGATGGAAACTTTTTTACATTTACTAGACATGAGCCTATTGGGGTGTGTGGCCAAATCATTCCTGTAAGTTGGAACCATTTATGTAAACACAAATGCTCCTTGTTACAAATGGAAAAGCATTTGAAATTTTGTCTATGCAAGTGCATTTGTGAAACATTACTAACCAGAAATTTTCAGGTCCTGAAAGATAGAGGCTATCCTGAGTTCTGTAATTCTGATTCATCAGTGTGTGATGAGTCACTTCGGTCCAACCTTGTCCCTCTCCTCCCTGTACATGGAGAGAAAATAAATCTCAGAAATTTGACTTACGAAATAATTTGAAAGATGAAATTGTGTTTTGTTGAAACTGAAAGAATTAGAAATAAACATGTAGGAGAGTGTAATATTTAAAGTCTATTATGTTTAAGCCTATAAGCCTATAAACAATAAGCTCTTTAAGACCTAGAATATGTGTTATGCTCTGTGGAGCAGACAGCTGGATCTTTGTTTATGGCTAAGACTCATTTACCATGATGGTGGTACAAGTTATAGCTCAAAGAAAGTGTCCAATAAAGCTCCTGTTTGGCACAGCTGATTTCCCAGGTTTGAATTTCCTCTTTTCAACTGAAGTTTCAAAAGACCTACCTCAGTCTGATCATTCAAAACACTTGAGGAGCTCAAGTTCTAAATTTATTTGTGAAGTCTACGTATTTTTGGTGGGTGTCTGTGAAAATAGTTGTATGCAGTCGGCTCTCCTAATCCACCCACCACCTTGCATACGGTAGTTATGAGCAGCCTTACCTGACCTGCTTGACAACTCAACAGATTCTGAAAAAGCCATCTTGTCTATAAGGTCTGCTCAGACATGTGGGTCCTGCTCATGTTCCTGACATCTTTAAGTTGATCTTGAAAATTTGCCATATGAAACTGCTAGTTTAGATCCTCTTGTAGGTCAGACACAAGACATTTCAAGTGAAACACTCAGTCAAGCTATGCTAAAGAGCTAGAAACACTAGATGTGGCCATTTAAAATATAATTATCTCCTGGAAGTACAAGCAGCAGTTAGTACAAACACTGACTTCCCTTATAAAATGTTAAGTATTTCTGAGTATATCTTCATTTTCCCTCCATCGAAATATGAACCAACAAACTGGAGTTTTCTATACAAACCAAAACTGTGAAGACTATATGTATGTTGCAAATCACTTTTGATAGCTCACCATTTCCACTCCCTTTAACTTATGCAGTTCCACTTTAACAATGAATATGCAGAAAACCCTGTAATCCTTCACTTTATATTATTTATGCTCCATTATTTTTGGGGCTGTGGTGAGTCTGGAAGGAGACAAGGAGAGGAAAAAAAAAGTGTTCTATGTATATTCCTCCTAGCCTTTCAGATCAAATAGGTAACTCTTAACTGCCTTTTTCCTCATTTCAAAAAGGTATCTGTTGAGCTGAGGCTCATGGCCTCAATGCAACCCGAACTATAGCAAATATTCTCAAGGGGCAAACATGTTTTCCCTGGTTATGTTGTCCCTCACACTGCAGAACATGGGATCCAAAACATTCAGCTGCTCTTCAGTCTGCCTGAACTGCCCACAACAGACAGATGCCAGTGAAACCTCCAGGGGAGAGGGCAGTGCCAGCATTATGTGTTATTACCTTTTCTCCCTTAGAAAACTGAATTGATGATGGATGTGACCATTCAAGATGGCAAAACTCCCAACTGCACCTCTAATCCAACAACCACCTGTAATATTTTGTTAAAGGAGCACACTCATTGTCTCTTGAGCTTGTAACTAAAACCTTGGATTCTCCAGACCTATACATACCAAAAAATCCCCAGTCTTTGTATTACATGGCTTGCCAATTGTTTTTTTTTTTTTTTTCTAAACATCTTCTTTCTGAAAGGAGTTCAACAAAAAGTTCAACCACCCAGCTGAAAATTTGCACTATTATAATAGAAAAGGCTTAGGTATTTTGGTGATGTATTAGAAATAGGATACACTTTCTCATCTGTCTTTCAGTGGAACTTCCCAGTGGTTATGTTTATCTGGAAGATTGCCCCTGCCCTTTGTTGTGGAAACACGGTGGTTGTCAAACCAGCAGAACAAACTCCACTCAGTGCCCTTTACATGGGATCCTTAATTAAAGAGGTAAGTCACCAACAACAGAGCTAATTGCCCCTCTCAGAAATGTAAGAGTATACTGCAGCTGAAATGCCACAAAGGTAATATAAGACAGGCTCATTGCATGCCTAGCCTTGCACTGTGGAACTTACCTTGCTGCAAACCAGTGAAGCCAAACCAGGGCAAAAGCATGCACATCTTTCAGCCTAGTACACCCACAAAAAATCCCACAACAGCAATTTAGTAAACTCCATTCTTTAGCAAATATTTTTGTATTACAAAAGCACAGTACTTTTCAGAGTCAAAAGCAAGCACTCTGCAAGTGCAGAGTATTTGGAGGTGGGTAGTAATGACTTTATTAGCACAGTTATCACAGAAAAGAACCTGTTTGTACAGTTGTTTTTTTTTTTAACTGAACAAAGTTTTCATCCACCTAAGTTTATTATTAACATGGAACTGTAAAATCAAGCTGGTGACTGCTGCCAAACCTGTGAATTCTCTTCACACAGAAACTGTGAGAAGACACTTTGTGCTCCTGAACAAGGGGTGGGCCAGTTTCTTCAGTAAGCTAGTATCTCTAAAACTAACAATTGTGCCCAGTGCAGCAAACACCCAAAGAGAACAGTAAAACAGTTTAGCTTTCTTCCCAATAGAATCAACAAATACAATCTAAGATGTTCAAAGGTTGGCACAGATGTCAATAATCACCAGTGCAGTAACCTTGCAGAGTTTTAGTGGAAACGACTTGGCACATTTTATAATTCTTCTTTAAAACAATGATTCAGCAGAGCATACTGACTGGTTGTGTGTTAATATTACACAGAAACTAAATGATTATCTAAATGGAGCCATGTCCTGCTATTGCATCACAAACTAAATGCTATTAGATAATACTGGGGAGGAAGAATAACATTTAAAAATATCAGAGAAATCTTCTTTATTAATTTTTAACAATAAGTGTCTGAAAGTGTATTTCTCTGAAAAAAAGTAACTTTACAGGGAAAGTAACTAAATTCTGTTATGATCTAATGAAATATCTATTGTGATATTCTGATTTCTTGAAAGGAAAGCTCAGAAGTGGGAATGTGATAAGTATCCAGAATATCAAAAGTACATTGGAGGCCAAATCCCTGCCAGTGATCACTTCAATATCTGCTTTAGACTTGTGAAAATATCTGAATATCTAATTTCACTTTCTAGTTCCCAAGTGCCCACTTTAAAAAAAAAATATATATATATAGTCACCTCTGGTAACCTTCGCTATCTTGCTTAATAGCACTCACAAGGCTCCCTTACTAATATATAGAGAAGAGCTTCTAAAACAAACATGGAAATTAAATGCTCAAAGAGATATTTCTCTACACAAATTAAGTAAGAAAGTCAATGCTAAGCAAATGGAAAGAACTTCATTGTCTCATCAATTTCAGGGTAAATATTTATCTGGGAAATTAAATTAGCATAGCAAGCATTAACAGACTGTATCTGAGCATGAAACTATATAGAATAGAATAGAAGTTGCTTGAACAAGAGTAACAACCTGGTATCTAAAATGCAGGACATGAGTTTTAGGAGCTCCAAGTCACCACCTGAAATTCACTATTTTCCAAAAAATATGCAGCTGCTGCATGTAATTGCAAAGTCTTATTTAGGGCTATAAAGAGACTTATTGAATTGATAATGTAGGATATGAATCTATTTGATATTTTAATTCTGTGTTCCACAAGTGTCATTGAGATTGTGCAGCTGCTTCATGAAACAACAAAATTCCATCTACTCTTCGAACATCCTTGGAGTTTGCCTGAAAAGCTGCTGGAAGAAAATAGCTTATTTTGCTGTGAATGGAACATATCTAATACAGGATCTATGGAAAACAATGCATTTGTTTTGAACCATAGGAAAAGCTTATTTTCATAAAAAATGTGCAAGATATTGAAACTATCAAAAGTTATTGAAACTATCAATAGATCAACTTTCAATAGATATTGAAACTATCAATCGACTTGTTCATGCTTGGTAGCTGATCTGCCTCTTTTTTGATGTAAACTCTCATGTTACCCACTGTACTTCCAACCTACATCCAGAGTTCCATCATTTTTCTTAACAGAATTTCAGTAGCAGATCATTAATTAAATTCCATCTAGCATGGAGATCAACGTACAGAAATCAGCAGGCACATATGTTGATTCAACAGCTTTAATGAAGCAGATGTGAAAGTAAGCAATATTTCTTTATAGATGTGAGTGAGAAAATTTTTAAAAATATTTCTTCAGAAATGGCACTGAAAAAGAACTAAAGTAATATATTCTTTGGGGGGAAAATAAAGAGATAGTTCAATAACATAAAAGATAGGTGAAAGAAAGAGGGTGTAAATAATGTGAGAATTAAACCTTATTGGCCTCTAGGGATGAGAATAAATATATTTATTCTAAGAAATAAAGGGCTAAGAAAAGGTGGCTGGAGAACTGAAAAGGGAAGACCATGCAACACATGCTCTTATAGTTATTACCCTTCTCAAGATTTACAGGAGTCTTTCTTCCAATTCAGGCAGGATTTCCACCTGGAGTAGTGAATATTGTGCCAGGCTTTGGACCCACCGCTGGAGCAGCAATTTCTCACCACATGGATATAGATAAAGTAGCTTTCACAGGCTCTACAGAGGTACTATAATGAATGCAAGAAAATATAAGCAGGAAATGTGCCCCTCTGATTCCCAGCAATGATTTAATGTCTAACTTATTCAGTGTAATTATTTTAACTGTCTTCTTTCTTAAGGCTGCTGGTTTGTTAAACAAAGTCTGTTTAATGATTTGTTGGTTACTATTAACTTTAAACATATCTAAACAATGTTTCTATTGCTGGAAAGCCCTTTAAACAAAGGCAGTCCATGAGATACAGTAGGTCCTAGTATACCAAGCATATTTTAAGTCTTACTCCTTTAAACCAAAACTTTTTCATAACATTCTTTTTTTAAGAAGTTCTGTTATCTTTGAGTTTAATAACAATGGGATGACAGGAAGGTACCTAGGAAATCTCATTCTTCAGTCTGCACACATTACGTGAGCCGACAGACTTTTTGGTATTTCAGTGATACTTAGTATCATCTGGGTGGTCTTAGAATAGTGTTTGAATATGTAGCTTTTTAAAAGGAAGGTCACTCTTAGTTTTCCCTAACCTTCACTCTGAAAAACTGTGAGTGCTATAATTGAATATTTCTCATTACAGGTTATATATAGGATTAAGGATTAGCTATTTCTTTGATACAGTTCATTATATTGTCTGTCTAAATGCATGCTAAATGGAAAAGCTGCTATCTGGTCTCAACTTCTTGGCTAGAGACTCCAAAATAAATATCATTGCTTCATGTCAGAGATCAGTACACACTGAGTGCAAGAGCTATGTTTACTTTCAGAAACCTTCAGCTCTACAGTAATGGGAAATGAAAACAACCCAAAACCCTGACATCTGAGAAATATCCCACAGATGTTCCCAATAGACAGTGACAACTACAGTTCCCAGTGCCCAGTGAACCTCCAAAGGCAGATGGACCAGAGGGTCTTTTCTAGAGTTTGGTGACTGTTCTCTTCCAGCAGTGCAATTTAGCAATGAGAAATGATGGCAGGAAGGCTGACAGAGGGAGGAAGTTTGCCTAATGGTTGCTACTCACAGGCAGTTAGATACCACAGACACAAGAGCTACAAGCAGATTTTTCCTTCACAGCTTTTCCAGGGCAATTCACAGTAAGTAGTTCCTTCAGCCATGTAATCAGTAGAAAAAAGCAGGGTATGGGTTCTAGCTTGCAGTGTTCATTTTCTCCTCTTCATTCATCCAAGAGAGAAATTGAAAAGAGGAAGAGTGTTCTTGCAGCCAGTGTAGGTTTTCTCATAAACTTTGTACATTAAAGAGCCTTCTCATGCATAAAACAAAGGAATTTTAACCTAATGGGAGTAACAGGTGAAGCAGCAACCTGTGCCTGCTTTAGATTAGAGATACGTGCAAGTAAAGTGGTAGTAACCAAAAAAAACACCATATATCTTTGGCAGTTAACATTACAGGGGGAAACTTCTAGAAAACATTTCCAGTTCATAGGGTACATTCAGTTGTTTTATTTTAACTTATTTTTCATTTCATTACTGGGATAGTAGAAATCTCTTAACTGATTTTCACTTTTGAGGAAATTATAAAAGTATTATAGAGGTCATTATGAACTTTTTTGACATGAAGCTGTCCTCTTCCTACCTTTTAGGTTGGCAAACTGATTAAAGAAGCAGCAGGAAAGAGCAATCTGAAGAGAGTTACCTTGGAACTTGGAGGAAAAAGTCCTAACATTATATTTGCAGATGCAGATTGTTAGTAGCAATTTTATTATATGAACTAGTATTATTGCAAATCCAATGCAATTTTTCCTTTCTTTGTCAGTAAATTATTTTAACCTTTTCAAAAAAGAAGTAATTTTTAATGTATTCTGGTCATGCCATAATTTTAAGTTAGATTGCCACCAAAATCGATTGCTTCTGAATAGATGTAGAGCTCTGAAAGACTGTTCACTCTAATGTAATTAATGATCATCCTAATGAAGCATGAAGGAATAATGAAAATAAGATAGAAGGATCTTAAACAAGTTTATTAACTTTCTGTCTGAATACTTTTCTTGATACTCCTGACAGGGCAAATAATATTAAATCCACATTTCCCACAGAATATCTGAATGTATGTTCAGCTAGGTGTACCATGATGCTCTTGAGAAGGGTAGTGTGGACATAAATAAATGGTTGTATATCTGTGTTTTAAAGAGCCATAAAAATAAAAATGCTAGAAAGGAAAATTAGATAGATGACAAAGGTTAGTAATGAATTTATGGTGTGACGATTCAGGTTTATGATCTGACGAACTCTGCATTTCTTTGCAGTGGATGCTGCTGTGGAATTTGCCCATATTGGTCTGTTCTATCATCAGGGACAATGCTGTATAGCAGGATCTAGGATTTTTGTGGAAGAGCCTATTTATGATGAGTTTGTTCGCAGGAGCATTGAAAGAGCAAAGAAGTATACTCTTGGGGATCCTCTGAAGCCTGGTGTACAGCAAGGCCCTCAAGTGAGTGATATTACATGTTTTCACCCTAATTCTGTCATGACACCACAATTTAATGTCTTTCTAAACCTACTGTTGCAGTAATTTCAAGGCTAAGTACAGTTTTGTAGAGGTTAGTCTGGAATACAAAGAGGAAGAAATCAGAGGGATTGTTGTTTGTGCCAATATCATAGGCTTAAGGTCTCTTTCTCTTTTTATTATCGAAGAGTAAAAATTATTTAAAAAATGAAATGCTTTGAGAAAGCTACAGTGCAAGATCTGTAAAAGTGCAAGTACAATCACCTATGTCATGTTAGAGTTTGCTAACTTTTCATTCGGATAGTGCCACTGTGACTAGCTTGAAGAAATAAGACTTTCAATATCTTTTCCTTTTTCACAGCCCTAGACTTTTATTATGCTGCTCTCAGTTTTAGAATATTGCACAATTAAAATGCAAGAGGTTTTTTTTTTTTTCTCCTTTTGTCAAAAGATCATACCAACAGCTTTCCCATCAAATGAATGTTAAAATGCAGCATTAAAATCCATTGCTATCACAATGCTGTGAACTCAACACTGTTACAATAGTTCTCATCTAGTCTTATTTCCACATCAGCTTATACTGCAGGACACGGAATAAAAGCATGGGAAAAAGTGCAGTAGTAGAGAGAAAAAAAAAGTAGGAGACAAAACCACTCCCATGCATTTGATAGAGTAACATATTCTTTATTGGTTATCACAGTCATTTTGAGTAATAAAAGACACCCGGTAAATTGGAAAAAATGCACTCCAAGCCACAAAACATTTGAGAAATTTAAAAATATTATTTTGATATCCTGGATTATGTTTTGATAAAGAAAATAAATTCAGCAGCATAAATTTAAAAGTCAAAGGGCAGGAAGATTCAAAAAAGTAAACTCAATTTGTCTAGTGTACAGCTAATATAACAGAAATGCTCTCTCATATTATAGTGACTTTACTGAGTTTGAATTTCATGCTAACAATTTAAATGAGAGATGTAAATACACTCTTACTAAAAAATTAAGTTAAATGTGAAAAAAGCAATAATGAAAATACTTGAATGAGCATAAAGACTCTTTTCTCCTCCAGTCTCATAATTTGTCAAAGCCTTTTTGGACTTCTTTTTATCCTTAGCAACCTTTAGCTGAAGCTTAACTATTTTATAGATTAGAAAAAATTACTCCTTTTAGAACTGGTATGATCCCATTTAATGGAAAATTGTAATTATGGGTATAGCTGCATTTCTTTTATGGTAGTTATGTTAAATATCCCTCTTTGTCATCAGATCCTTGTTATGCTTTCTAGAATAATTATTTCTAGAAACAAAAAATTATAGCCTGTATCAGGTCTATTCACTGTGGTGTACTGTCACAGAGAAAAAGCCATATTTTTCTCCAGCTCATAGGGACACAGTTTTAGGTTAATAAGCTAGAAGACCAACTGTTATCAGTATGTGTTGTTTTCATTCCTGAAATTTAATTTAGATTGATAAGGAGCAGTATAAAAAAATCCTGGAGCTAATTGAGAGTGGGAAAAAAGAAGGAGCCAAACTGGAATGTGGAGGAGGTCCATGGGGAGACAAGGGTTACTTCATCCAGCCCACAGTTTTTTCTAATGTTACGGATGATATGCGCATCGCCAAAGAAGAGGTAAATAAATTTTCAGTAGTCTCTCCTCTCTCTGGAAGTCGTCTATTTAAATATCTGTACAAAATATTCATTTAGAAGATCAAGTGACTACATGAAAATTCTCTCATTAAACCTGCTGTTCCATCCTGGTGGTGTTTAAAGTCCTTTTGTTGTTTTCTGGTGCCCATTTCACCAGATTGCTCAAGGAGGGAGAGGAGTATGAGGCTGCCCTGCCAGCAAAGGCTCCTGCAGTAGATAAATGCTGGGGTTTAGATTATTTGCATTGCTCCATACTGTCCATGTCTCACATATCAAAGTCACAGTGACCTGTAAACCTTGGAGGCACAATTTATGAATGTTCTACACTGCCTAAGAAGCCACTTGGTGCTTGTATGCACCAGGTGGCTACTTTGCAATGTTAGAAACTAGTTGGTCTGTGCTTCCCAGAGACATTTTGTTTGTGGCATTTCATTTTGCCCCTGTGGGATTACTTAACTTAGATCAGTTTGCAGATGTGTCTACACTTCATTGAAGAATCTGCTACTGTCCCAACTAAGATGACAATGCTAGAGCACCAGTGACTGTCTGGAAGGAACCAGAGACATTTGGGAATGCTGAGCTGCCATCTGAGCTAGTTGTCTACATAAAGACTCAAAGTCAAGTCATGACCTCTTCGCTGTGGTTTTTTTTTTTTTTTACGTTTACCTTAATTAATAACTCCTGCAATTGGGCTGCAATTGGTGTCCATTATATTACTTCTTATTAGAAAGCTGATGCAGTCTCCTAAACATACTTACTACATCCGGCAAGAGCCAACAGCCTGAGTTAAAATGAACACCACAGCATTTAGAAATAATTGTGACAGGAAGAGGGCTGTAAAACATGATAGACCAGTATGAGACAGAATTTGGATTGTTTCCACCATACTATGAGTCAAGTAGGAAACAGCACAGTTACAATTTTTTCACAGTTCTGTTAGTTACCCTTTGGCCAGCAGTACCAGAATTGCTCCTCACATTATTTTAAGTGTAATGAACAAAGAAGCTATGAGTAGCCAAGACAGTTTAAATAATATTAAACTTTAAAGATTGTCTGAGTTTTGAAGCTCACAACTTCAATACTGGAGGAATGTTCAGTGGTTTTCTGACCTACGGAAATCAATCCTTAGAACTCTAGCTAGAAACCAGCACTAAAAACTCAGTCAAGTAGAAAGCTCACAGTCTATGGAAATATGATTAGTTAGATGTTGTAATACTCCCTCAGCCTACATAGTCTTGGTGTTCTGTGGTAGGCATGGGTACCTCTGGCTGAGAACTCTGAACAATGGTAGCAGGAAAGCTGAACCTGAAAGACTATTCTCTTACTTGACACCCACATGGAAAGCAGAATTAGTTGTTTAACTTGGAGTACATTCTCAGTTGTGCAGCTACCTGCAGGAATAGAATTCTAATTGCAAATTTAGGTGAATGAAAAAATTGAATGTCTTTCTTGACTTTAAAAATGCAGCTTGTCCAGAAAACATGAGTTTGTTGGTAATCAGTAGCACACTGTGACACCATATTAACTACCTTTATAATGGGTGCCTTTTGATCATTGTTTCTTTGTTTCCATTGTTCATTTATTGTTTTATGAACTATTTACAATAGGTAATCTTGACTTCCTTCATATTGCAAAAATCTTTATGCAAATTTATAGTAATTTTTAGAACTTTATTCACTCTTGACTGAATGAATTCAGGAATAAGGTCATCTTACAAAAGTAAACTTAAAAAAATCAATTACTTCAAATAGTAAGTTATTCTAGTTCACTTCATATGTTTACATGTGTTTGATACAGATATTTGGACCTGTTCAACAAATCATGAAGTTTAAAACCATAGATGAAGTTATCAGGAGGGCAAATAATACCACCTATGGCTTAGCAGCAGCAGTTTTTACCAAAGACATTGACAAAGCATTGACATTTGCAGCTGCCCTTCAGGCTGGAACAGTATGGTAAGTAAAGTTTTTAAAATTCTTACTTTAGATCTTTAGGTGTCAATGGCACTAATTGTAAGACATATTCACAGTATTTTGGGTGGTCTTTTTAATATTTATTCCTTGTCATCTTTATAGAGGTAGATCATTGTCTCTTCTGTTTATCTTTCCCACATGTTTCCCTATTTAATGTGTTACTAAATAATTACTTCTTACTAGTCATCATGCCATTTTCCGATAAACTTAGTCAAAAAAAACCCGAAAATTTACTTGCTAAAAAGAGAAAGAAGCAAAAGAAAATGCTGTGAGAGTGCCCTTTACTTCAGGATCTGGGGGTAGCCCAATAGATAATTAATGAGATCATTTTTGGTATTGTGTAAAGAAGTTAATTATCTGAAGTTCAGTGGCCGTTAGCCTGGGCAGAGCCTTTCCCATTTCTGTAAAGGGACAGATTGATAAAATGTGATTGAACGAAGAAAGGATATACAAGCTGGGAGAATTACTACAAGGCCAACTATTTCCAGCAATAGAAATGAAGAGGCATCCTAATTGGAGCTGGAAAATAAAAAGCTAAGAAATGAAAGAGTGAAAGCTTGGAGGCATAGCAGGGTCTAATGACAATCACTGACAAAGACCTGCACTTCCCTACAGTTATTTCAATGCATCAGAAGGAGAACAACCAATTTTACTTGAATGCAAAACCTGTGTCCAATTTACATTTTATTTGAAAGCACCGGCAACCAGCACAAATTCCTGCCTAAAGCCTGTGATCTAAGAACATATGCTTTCCAAAAATAAGTTAACAGTCTCACCTTCAGATTTGGTATTCTTTATATGGAAGAAAGTTTAGAATAGAAGTGGAATATTCGGGATTTGCTCTTACATGATTGGTGGTCTAGGAATCCTTGGCTATGAACAGAATCTCTTTTGCTGAAACCAGTAGAGTGGCAAGGAGGATAGAATATAAGATATGAAAACAGAAAATATTTGATTTGACAAGGTTGTAAGACAAAAAGAGCTACTCTGCAGCGAAATGGGATGCATATTTTACCAAAATTCTTCATACCTAAAAATTTGCCTGTGAAATTCCTTTCTTAGTTATTATTGTGTCTTTGTTCTCAACCACAATACTGAATAAGGTTTAAATGAGAATCAAACAGAACTTCCTAAATATATAGTGAAGCTATCCTGAGTTTATCTATTGGAAGAGTAGATAAACTCTTCTGCTGAACACTTATCTGTGGATAACCTTTTGTGAGAGAGCTTATGTACAAATTAGAAATTTTATTGCAATGATCAGAGAAAGATATGACTGTCTCTCGGCTTGAAGACCCTTGCTGAGTTTAAGTACTCTTATAACTGTAGTTGCTTTTGATGCTTCATTTATCTCAAATTCAAACTACATATATTTTTGCAAATATACTTAGATGTTGTTTGTGACTATGACCATAGGCTTTTGGAGGTGATAGAAAACCCCTGATTTTTCGGAAGTGAAAAGAAATTGTTTCGCACTGTCAAAAGTAATTTTTGTGTTCTTCCAGGGTTAATTGCTATAGTGCATTGTCTGCTCAGTGTCCCTTTGGAGGTTTTAAGATGTCAGGAAATGGACGAGAAATGTAAGTAAATACTTTTAAAGCTGTAGATTCACAGGAAATTCAAAATGAAATTCCAAAGCCTGACTTAAAATATGCATAACTAGGATGTCCCATTTGAGATTTTGGCAAATAAGTCTCTAGAGTGCTTAGAAGCATCATGTTGTCAGAGGCAATGTCAACCAGCAATTCCTTTACAAAATAAATAAGAAAATTTCTTAGAGGCACACTTTTTCAATATGACTAATTTGCAGTCTATCATCGTTGCAGTATACTGGTAAGCAAAACTGACCATTGTGTTTATGGTTTACAGTTTTTGCATATATAGAGAAATTCTCATTTTCATGAAGATTAATCTGTGGGTAGTTTGTGCAATCTTCTTTAAATGCTAGGTTTTGAAAACACAAGACTTTCCAAAATCCTTGATTTAAGCAAGATTTTTCAGTTAAAAGCTTTTGAAACTAATATTTTTACAGTATGTGCCAGTCAGGTCAAAAGTTTTGATGAAAATAATCCTCTGTAGTCTTTGGACCTTTGTTTTTCCCAGAATAGAAGCACAGTAGCACACATATATTATAAACTAATCAAATTTTTTCAAACCCCTGAGTTTTAATCCTGTTTCAACTTGCATCATATCCAGTCTTACTTGCATTTTTTGTAAAAAAATGCCATATGTACAAGAACAAACTATTTTTAAAGCAATGAGTAAAAATTAGCATATGTAAGCCTTCTTTTTTTATTAAAATAAATACATAACACTTCTAATGAACCACAGAATGACTAAAAAAGATATATATATAGGTGAGGCCCTTCAGAGCTTCTCTTTATGTAGTTTCTTCAGAGATAAAGGGTAGTGTTTTCATACTTGCTCATCACTGGGCACAATCTGCTTCTGATGGCAGAGCTCCCACTGACTTCAAAAGAAACAGTCAAGCCAATGTTGCGAGCTTTAGAAACCTGGAAATTGAAACTCTTAAATAATTTAGGCCATTTTTATCAAATACAGCTTTGCCTTTGTTGGGTGCGGGTGCCAATAATTGGGAGATAATCAATTCTGAATTACAGTCTTTTTCAGAAATATTTTTTTGATTTATTTGCTGGATATTACAGACTATCAAAAATGTTCTCTATAACAGTACATTTTAAAGAAATGAATCTTTCATGCTAACAAAGTTTTCAGGTTCAAAGTCACAATTATCAGACCAATAAAAATATTCCCATTATAGGACAAGGAAAAAATCATCACCAGATATCTGTCATGAGAAAATTTGTAAATATGTGACAACCATTTCTAGGTGAAGTGGAAATATGTGTGCAAAACCTACACTGAAAAAAATAGGATGTGGTTGAGTTAAGCCACTGACTTCCTTGATCCTAGAATAAAATTATCCATATAAATGAAGGGAATTAGTAAACATTTTCATCCAGCACAAGTGTCCTGAGCAGAGATTCCTGTTTTGCTTATATATCTATCTAATAAGACAGCATTGAGATCTATGTAACATTACAGTGTAGCAAACCCTTGTTCCACAGAGCAATCAGTCATATCTAAATAGTTTGAGTACATCAGATGTCAAATAGTTAGGAATACAAACAAGCTTCATCTCATCACTGAAAACATAAAGGTGAAACATGCTCATAACATGCCAAAGATTTCAACTCTTTCACTGCCTCAGTTTTCATCATGGAATAATTTTGTCCCCATCTGCTTGAGATGAAGTTCCTATTCTTTGACTCTGGAGAAAGCTCTTGACATCAGAAGAGCTTTACAAATAACTTGCTGAACATACTTGTGAAGATCTAACATGCTATTGATCTGCTGTACAGAAATCCAGTTTAGAAACACTCTAAATTAAACACCACTCACAGAAATAAAACTACTCTCTGCCATTTTTCTCAGGAGACCGTTGCTGTAGCTTTTCAAAAGGTTTCCAGCAGCAGTCTAGCTGCACAGTTCTCTTCCAAATATGTCCAGTGTACTTGTTATATATCCAGCCAATTGCACACTACCACTGAAAATCCCATCCAGAAGAAAACTCATATAAAAAGCATTAGCATAAATGTCGCTGTTGAGGTAGGATGAGAACAATGAACTCCAGTTCAGAAGGCAACAAGGAAAACTCTACTTTATTTCAAATGCACCGCTCTATTTATAGAGAACATCGTGCAGACCAATTTCATTGGTCTTAAAGTAAAAACATCTCCCACCATTGGTGCTCTGTGAATGATGCATGGTGGCAGAACATATCTATAAACAATGTAAACAACAAGAGAGATAGTGAATTATTTACATTTCTTTGAAACTTTCCCAGGCCCAGCCTGGTTAGAAACCTCTCTGTTTCTCTCTGACTGAACTGAGAATACCCATACATAAATGCTGCTCTTGGTTCTCTTTTATCTAGGGGAGAATATGGACTTCATGAATACACAGAAGTTAAGACTGTCACCATCAAAATCCCTCAAAAGAACTCGTAATGTTGTTTGAGGTGCAGAAATTAATATCTTCAAATTAATCTGAAAAGACTATCTGAATTCTTAATTGTTTTGTAGTCCAATTGATGCATTAACTTTTCTCCTTTCTGACTGTATAAGAGGTACCTTCTTACATTAACAATATATGGAGTAGTATAGAAAAACTTAATGTGATTAATTATGAAAAATATCTTTAATGTCTGGTTCACAGCTAACTCATTTTAAAATTCAAAAACAGAAAGATCTACTTTTGTTTGCAGTTGTAGTTCTCTGTAGTGTTATGAAAATTTTCCTTTTTCAGTATATTTTACAAGTACAGTTTGAATTTATGTGCTTTTGTACGTGTTAGATGTCAAGTTCTCCTTGCATTTGCTTTGTGGCCTTAACAAAAACACTAAAGAGTAGTTACCAGATGTTTCTATGTTTCTCTAGATAAATTTCTCAGACTATTAAAGTTTTTCATCATGCTACATGAATGTAATCTGCATAATGTTAAAAAATATTAAAATTCACCTACAAAACCTAGTACTTCTCCCTTCATTAGTCTTTTCTATTACACCAGTTTACCTATGTAAAATGTATCACAAAGGCACCAGTGGCATGTTCAGGTCATCAGAAATAAACTACATCTGCTATATGGAGGCTAAAGACCCCAATATTTTGCCAGTATTATAACTGGAAAGTAGACAATTTGCAAAGAGCCAGCACTTGGCTTTACAGTGGTAAGTGCATAACAAATTTTAATAGACATATGAGCAAGAAACAGTGAAGAGAAAGAAAAGGAGGGGAGGGAAGGCAATCCCCTTTGTGATTTATACCTGCTACATTTCTCCAGTACTCACATACTTTCATGTAACTTGCCTGTTCTCTTCCCTCTTCTTTCCTCCTCTAATCCATTGTCTCTTTTCATCCTTTTTCCTCATCTGTTCCTGATAGCTGCTTATTCTCATAAAGGCCCTCTTCGAACACCTCTGTCCCAAGCCCAGCTCTGGCACTTCACAGCTCTCTAGCAGCTCAGCTGCCAGCACCCTCTGAGGGTCTCTCAGCACCAGCAGCCACCAGATAACCTCTGTGACGGTGGCCTGCAGACAGCCAGTACACAGCCTGCTACTGACAGGCTCATATTTTCTCAGGACTGAATCCAGAGCCACAAGTCAACTCTTGCTAGACAAGTTCAGCCTTACAAATAACCTTGTAGTACAGGCTCTGCCCATTAATAAGAACACAGCACAACAAAAGTTTTTAAGCTGCAAGTATGGAGAATTTGCACAGTATTAAAAGGAAAGAGGGTTCTCTTCATTTGGATACACTGGTCACTTTTTAATTATTTTTCTTTTTAATAAGATACTTAAAACACAGATGAGACTTTCACCCTATGACTCTTCTTAGACTGCCTTTTTCCATTAAGAACCGGACATAAAATTTGTGTTATTTCCCTCCACAGTGTCTACATTATCTATTTTTGGAAGGTATCCATTAAAAATCCCATATTCATGCATCTAAAGTAACTTCATAAGACATAGTTTTCAAACAAATTGAATTCTGGTCCCATATAAGAAACAAGTAAAAGACTAATAAAGGAAAAGAAGGAAGAGTGAATCAAAAGTAAAAGTGTACTGTGAAATAATTAGCAGAGATTTTTCTGCAGAGGATAGCAGACAGAAGAAAGCACAGAAATAAAAACAAATGACAAATGAAGTAAAAAAAAACCCAAAAAAATCTTTAAAAATAAGCTGCAGATAAGAAAAGAATGGCAAAATTATCTGAAAGTCTTGAAAAGTGGCAATGAATACAGTATTACTGAAAACATAGATACAGTGAAGGATTTCATATTTTAAAAGAAATGAAAAGCCATTTGTAGAGTTGGTGGGTCTTCAAAAATCTTTACCATTCAAATTCTGCTTTTGCATTCAAAAGTAGAAATCTCAAAGAAGGATAAATAAGTCAAATTACATTAAGCTTACCTCTGCATTTTCTCATGGATCAGGAGGACAATTCTGAAACTATATTCCTGATCTTCCCAACTTAACTTCTTTACCTGGAAGAAGGATACAGGGAGCAGAATGAGATTCATTTTTGGTGACATTAAGCCAGCAGGCTCACCCATGGTTTCTGGTATGGTCCAACCACTGTAACCATTCAAGTCTTAGAAGCAGACTAGGGCTAGTCAGTGTCCTTTGGCAGCACAGGCCTGCAAATCCAGTCCTACCCATGGTGCCTGTACTGCAAGCCAAAGCAAAGAATGATTTTGGAATATAACACAAGGGAAAACACAGCATAATACAGGGCTATAGGAGAAGGACCAACTGGATCCTTGTAGCATGTATACATATATATTTTCTCCTTAGAATGTCTGAAATATTTTATTAGTGTTCCCAACAATATTGTAAATATGTACTTGGTTCCTGTTAGACAGTCTTGATGGGTAAAGGAAAGCTGGCAATGGTGTTGTTCTGTCAATTTTATTTTTTCAATGCAATCAAAATGTGACATCTAGTAGTGACTTGAAATTGCCTTATTTCAAATGCTTTGAGTCAGAGAAGTGCTTTCATGTGTATATTATGTGTGGTGGGGGCAAGGGAGGAGAAAGAGAGAGGGAGAAAGGGAGAGAGGCAAAGACATTCAGCTGAGGTTTAACACCCAAAGTTTTCATCAGAGTCAAATAGAGATTTGGATTGATCTGATGACACACTGAAGTTGTTCCCAAGAGATGCCTATGTAAAGAGATACACTTTTTGGATGTAAGCTTAAGGAATTCAATGTATGTCATTCCCTTAAAGAGTTGAAATGTGTTTGAAGGAGGCAAACAAGGGTTCACTAAATTTCATAGTCCAGTCTGACTTACATAAGCACGTTTGTTCACACTGTAGAATGATGCCCAAGCCAAAAAAAAAATAAGACTATGGTCCCATTTGTTCCTCAACTGCCAGTTTACTGACTCAAAGGTCAGGGGTGGATTTCTCTCAGAACTGTAGTACTGCTAGTACTAATCACTCTGTTAATAAAAGAAATGTCCTTTCAAAATTAGGCGTGTTTGCAACTATGTTCATAGTATTAGAGTCTCTATCAGATGATGAAATATCTTTGCTATGTCTTTGAATTAAATCTATACATGGGTATGATGACATGTGATCTGAACAGGAATAAATGAGGACTTAAACTCTGCAAATATTACACAGGTGATTAAGGAAACCCTTTCATTCTGGGACTGAATCATTATTATGTTACTCCCATTATGTGCCAAAGCAGCACCATTGAAATTTACTGCAATGAAACACCAGAAGAGCATTAGTTGATCTCTATGTAAATATTCCTTGTAATGTTAGTGAAGCTGTATTCACTAGCTGTGAGTATTTCACAGAGGATGAAATTTAACAAGAGAAATCAGCATGTCCTTTCAAGGCCCCTGAAAACTGACTGCTAGTGTCAGCAGCAGTTATTACATTTTTATTTTATTTTTGAAACCATGATATTTTTCCAATAGTTCTTGAAGGCAATGGCTGTCTAGGTAAATAATGTAGAGCAACATTCCAGCAGATTTAAGTGGGACTATTTCTTTTCCTAGTAGGCTCTTTTTCTAATCCCTTAACACTAATAAAGGCATACCTTTAATATTCATGGAAGTATGACCTAGGACATGATTTTGCAGTTTTATTGGAAAGTTATTTGTTTCAAGGAAATTTATACCACATAGAAAAGAAAACTCTAGAAACCGGGACTCCTTAGGGTTATTTTCTTGCCAACAGTGAGGTGATCCCTGCCCCCTTCCCTGCCTCCAACACACTAATTTTTTTAAGAGAGAGGAAGCTTTTGAATGGCAACAGAAGGACAGAGGTACCCTTAGGCTATTTCAGTCAAAATAGTGAATTTTTAAGGAATTCTCATTCTGTTTCAAGAAAGAAAATTACTGATAATCCCAGACTACCAGATATGCTGGCCTTAAGACAGAGAAGATACAGAAAAATATTCAGAGCAAGAAAGGCATCTGGCTTGGATAAAAAATGAAAATTCCTTGATGAAATAGGTTTTAGAGAAGAATTTGAAAGATGTGGACTTGGCAGCCAAAAGTTTTTTTGGGGAGAAGAGTAGGCCATCTGGGACACAAAGGATAAGTGCAGAAAAGACAAGTGCAAGAAAAAGAGGAGAAAAGGAAGGGAGCAGTAACAGAAGTATAAGGAGTCCAATGAGGAACAAAAGCAAAGCATCACCATGAGATTCTGAAAGATCTCACTGTAAGATCTCATTATAATTTTGAAATATTTAACATGAACTTTAATAGATGAAGTGTTCTTCTCCAGCCCCTCGATCACCATGTTTGCTGTCAGACTATTTTTGAACCACCCGATCCTTCTGCTCCCCGTCTCTTCATTCAAGTCATGGTACAGTTCTCTTGATATTAGTGCTGTTTTCCACATATTCCCCCACTGAAAACTGAGATTTAGATAAGTCCTTATTATGGAAAGTCCACTATAAAATAAAGCAGTAAAAAGAGGTCTCTGAAAATTTGGAAATAATAGTTCCCTGAGGACTTAGTAGGAGGTTTGAAGGACTGCATTATAACGTCTGTTATGCTGAAAGAAAAACAGTGGTGAATATAGTCCTCTGCAAACAAAAGTGGAAAATCTGGAAGCACAACATAAACCAAGTCAGTCAGTTTAGTGTTGCATGAAAAATAGGGCAGGAAAATGATCCAATAAACAGAACTGTGTATGAGGTGATTTGACTGTTAAAAGTCCAGCTTGTGAAACAATCCTCAAAGAGCAGCAACAAAGATGACACCTGCACAGTGTGTGAGTTTGTCCTGGAGAGAACAGGCTAGAGAGTGGCCACACAGCCACACCACAGACAAAAACCACTGGGCCTCAAGAAATAAGAAGCCACAACTCATGATATCCAGGCAGCTTATGGTGAGAAGCAAAGGTCTCGCAAAGGATTCTGGGACCAATTGGGAGTGGCCATGCAGATCAACAGTTCAGGAGTGGCCAGAAGGCTTCTAGAACATTCTATGAGCAACTATATCTATATATCTATACCTATATCTATATCATCTATATCTATATCTATATCTATGCGTGTCAGCACCACTTTGGGGTCTTTTGAAGCAGCCTCTTTATGTTTCATTTTATGCCTTTGCTTATGCCCTTTTATTTATTTAATACAATAAATAGCATGTCAGAGAGATCACCAGCAGTTGGATACATGCTGCAACAGCACAGTACTATAAACTGCCCATGCAAGAGGAGGAGACCATAGCTGGTTTTACACATCACTAGCAGGCAAAGCAAAGAGATTTGGCAGAAGTATTAACCAAAATACCGTAAGGCTGTCCTTGACAGAAGCTGAATAGAAGTAGCCAGCTCTCACAAGGAAAATGATTAGTACTGAGGATTATTTTTAAAGGAAGAAAGCTAGAACAGATAGCAGCAATGAGAGGGTTTGTTTTCTTATTTTAGTTTATAGTCTCATATTGCTTATGGTTCTATGTGGGGTATAAGATTATGACTAAATAATAGCTTGACAATTACAAATGATCAGTACACCCCAATCGAAGATGGCTCTTGCCATGAAGAGCAATTTGACACACTCTGACAAGCTTTTAAGTTATTAAACATAGTGGCACCTGGCTACCTTCCTCTCACTATCAGCACAGAAAAATCCCTTACTTTCTTACATTCTTTATGAGTACCATTTCATAAACTGCTAAAAAGCTTTGATAATACAGCATGGCCCATACAGCACAAACCCTGATGTAGCAAACAAAACAGTGCATTCAATCCACAAACCTTGCTAAATGTTACAAACTATCAAGGCCTTACCTATGGTCTTCTTGCATGTTGGTGACCCTGCTATTTTGGATTCTGCATTCATTCTGAATACAGCTCCTTATAATATGTAGTGCCCTATGCTTATGACTAAGGAATACACTGCAGTGACATCAAGAATGATACTGGCAAAATTTGAGCAATATTTGAGATGTATTGCCCTTATAAGAGAAAAATGTCTGACAGGAAAATAAGTGAACCAAGTGAGAACAAACAACACTGTCCACAATTACCTATATTCAAGAACAACAAAGACTTTTTGGGAATGTGAAACAAAAGAATGAAAGTGTCACATGAACCTTCTATTTGGAGCATAAATATGTCCCATGCACAGACATGTTAACACCTGCTTTAGAACTCATACCATGGACAGGCATGGTGTGTGAAAGCACTGTGTGTTAAAGAGCTGACTCTAACATAAAGGATCTTAGCCCACTGTGTTGATGGCAATCTTTTAGTTCCTGTGAATGAACTATCTATGGTCTAAGTAAGAGTAAGGAGGTAGAGGAGAGTATTCACAGCTCACAAAAAGAAATTCCATGTAAGAAAGAAAAACCCTAAACACATAGCTTTTTTTGCTAATGTCCCCTTATTATGATTGAGAAATTAAATTTTGGAGTTATTTACATGCAAATTAGCCATTATGAAAGGAGTCCCCTCTATTGAGCTAAAGATACCTTGCAGTCTGATAAACAGCTTGTTTCATGTCTTATATTTTTGCTGATTTTCTGATGGAAGGGTAAGGCTTTCTTTTGTTTCTCTCTAGACCTCAGCAAACAAACAGAAGAAGACAATTGAACTCAATGATCTTAGAGGTATTTTCCAATATTAATAATTTTATTCTACTTAAAAAAAAAAAATAAAAAAATGCCATTAACTCTAAAGAGAGGTCCAGCTCTATAAGAAATTATCCTAGGAGCCTAAACCTTATACTCAGCAAAGCAGGATATGTGTTTTCCTCACAATAGGTTTCTTCAGTCTTCACTCTGTAACTGCACTCCTCTTCAGAGAGATCTACATTATCTTATATGAAATAGATGCAAAATAGAACATGTCTGACAATATGTCATTATCTCAAAACCACCTAGACTGTGTCTTTTTCTATATATGATGCACTAGCCACCACTAACTAAAATAGCCTTTCTAAAACCTTCAACATTTTATCTTTCGCTTTCCCCTGCCTCTGAGAATATATAGGCTTTATAGCTAACATCCATTGGCTTTTTTTTAATGTTAGAAATTGGGCTGTTTAAGTACATGGCTTTATGGACAGCAGAAGACCACCTTTTAAAATTTTTATCGAAATGAGTAAATTTTTGAGATTTGTTTGTTGCACATGCTATTTATTTCTTTTTTTTTCCTGTTTATACTTTACTCAAAGAAACACCTAAATTTAAGTACTAACCATGTGCAACACAAATATGAGTTCCTATGTAAGTCATTTTATTATGGAGTATATTTACAAGAACAGAACATGACAAAATTTTATTTCATAGAAAGAGATTATGAAAATAAAAAACTTTGACAGACCAGACATACAGGAAGAAAGAGACATATGCCTTCTCTGTCTCACCAAACATGCCTGCCCAGGTCAAGGTCACAGTGATTTCATTGCCTCTTCCTTTGCGTACTTCCCTAGTAAACAAGCAACTGCCTGTGAGAAGAGTGGGGTAAGTCAGTCTGATGCAGATTTTTGGGGGGGTTTATGGCACTAATGCAGTTGGAAAGCATCTGGAAAGAAGAGATTCACAGCTCATTAGGAGTTCCTTCATGTCATTTGAAGACCTGTATGAGAGAAGCCAGTTGTGTATTAAAATGATTGACTCCTCAAGTCCAAAACTTTCCATCACCACCAAATCTAGCAAAGTCTGTTATTTTTCACTGTTAAACTCAGTACTCAGAATTGTCCAAGCTGGCACTGCTTTGTCAGTAACAGAGACCACTTCTGAACACTCAATAGCCTTCACAAAATTTTCAGTCCCATCTACTAATATTTTTTAAACAGAGTATTTTCGAGGAATGTCAGCTGTCACTAGCATTAATTTTGATGGCTTCAGATAACCTTGTCATTCAGACAAATATCTCCTATGAACATTGATATGCTCTGTGCAGAAGTTCTTCATTGGAATCTGGTGCTTTATTCCCTCAGGACTGCTTGCATGGCGTTACTACTTTAACTTCCAAAAACATGGTCTGAAGGACACACTAACTCTTTATACTGAAAGAAAATGCACATCTTTAAAACTAATCTTTGTGGAATTTATTCATGGAATAAATTATTTTGAAGTTGAGACTAGTAACAGTCAGTCATATTTAGTCAGGAAAATGTAAAAGAAATGTGAGAACAGAAAAAAGAGCACATCAGTTTAAAGAATCCAGAAATAAGTTAAATATTTAAATCTAAAATTCTTAAAATATAAGAACTATGTATAAATAAGACATTACATAATTAAACAAAAATAATCTGCTTACTTTTTTGTCTCTCTGCAGGAAATCTTGCTTCTTTAATGTACTGGTGCACAAATCTGTGAATGTGTGTGACAATGAACTACAATGCACAATTGCAAGGTCAAATCTCATTCACAATAATCAGATGAAGGTAGAGGTACGCCAGGGAAGAAGGTGGACAAGATTTTGTCTCCTAAAAGCTTTACAAGTCCAAAACTTAAAAAAAAAAAGCTTGAAAAAGAAATCAGAAGAAAAAAGGACATAAAATAAATCAAGAATCCTACTGAGGAGGGAGGATATATTTTTATGTCAAGAGAAAAGTTGTGCTGTCAATATGGATTTGATACAGAAAACCACCTTTCACAGAGGTAGAAATAAAATGTCTTGTATTATTTAACAGACAACAAAATATGGTCAATTATGAAGTTTTAGCATTTGTGAGAATGCATTTTTAGTTATAAAATTTGAAAGCAAAAGTAAATTAAACATTCCACCCCCATGATATTTTTAAACCATCACCTAAAAAGTCGAGGTCCTAAGATTTATGGTTTTTCCTTATATATTTCTAAAGAAGTACAATGCCAGGAAGACTAGAGGTCAGCATATACATATGAAAAATTTAGATTTGAGAAAAAAAAATTTACACTAGCCGTAATGAATAGATTCAGAGAATTCATAGCTAATATTAAACTTAAAAGAAATGCAAGTCCAAAAGGCTGAAATGCCTGCAGACATCAGTAATATTGACAGTGACACTCCACAGCAAGCAAAGGAGAAGATGCTTGTGAAGCTATGCAGAAAAGTAGAGCAAATAGTTTATTTAACTTATGTGTTATTTTATTATACTTTCTCCTTTCTTGCCAATACTAATTAAATAGATGCAAAAAAGAGCAGAATCATCCACAGATAACCTACTAATATGTAGGATGTTGTTCAGCTCAATCTTTGATGCAGCTATTAATGTGGATTTCAAGAATTTTTTTAACATCTGTGAAACCTGTTTCTGCGCCTATGACATTTGTGACAGATAGGTCTTATTTCATCTTTGTGGTAAATACATTAGTCTTTTGCCATAATGTAATGCAAACACTTCCTCAACAACAGCAACAAAAAAATATATAGATGAAAAATAATCTGTCAAAAGAGTACCTACAGAAGGATTTTTATAAAGGGAATATTCCTTGCCTCAAGGACATGCTGGCACAACAATACTTTAACTTGCCTTGTCTGTCAGTGCAATAAGAAACACATGTATTGAAATAAGTACTGCAGAACAAGAAAGGATTCCATTTTAACCTAGGATTGAAATATTCTTTATTTCATAATCTGCCTGCAAGAAAATAATACATTTTATGTCACAATCCCATATAAATTATATGCAGAACTACAGTAAAAATTGGTTATTTTTTAAATTTTTTTTTATTCTTCATGGCAATCTCTCCTAGAACACACCTAGAAGACTGACAAAATAGCATAAATGTTACCTGTAACATATCCTTGCTGTCTGCATATATTTCCAGGGGGTACCCTGAGTTCTCAATATCCAAGTGAGCATTTTAAAAACGTTGAAAAGAAATCTGAAAAATCTTGTGTGCTAAGCACCAAGATTAACAATTGCAAAACTGATTGCTGAAACTATCCAATTGGCAACTAAACACAGCACACAGGTAAGCAGCAAGTTTCCTGCATTTTCAGGGAACAAACCCTATCATCACTGGGCTCTGGAGTCTATCTCTGGCACAGGAGCTTTGCTTCTAAAGAAACAGGAGAAAAGCAGAAAGTGCCATCTGCAGAGCAGGTTGCTGTAGTGACATTTTCTGGAAAGGCAAAAGACAATGGGAAAAATCTAGGGTCAGAGGTTTGACACTAGAGTTCTGCACAACAAAATCTATTTGCCAGCAGGATCCTAGGACAGAAAAATGGGAGTCCTAATCTGACTGCGGTCTGCAATGCTTGTAGCTCACAGGATTTCAGCCTGAGACTGAGTTCATTACTTCTTGTGCAGTTTAGGCATGTATTAAGTAGCCTAGCTTTTGGCACTTGAAACAATGAAGTTTTAAGCACATCTAGGAATACTCTAGCAGACATATAACCATATGTCAGAGCAATTTTGCTAGTGGAAAGATATGTTCACTGAAACTTCCATCAATTTTAGACAAGGTAGCCGGAAGAGGAAAAATTTTACTCTGTTAATCTGAATGGAAGCTATGAAAGTAGAAGTTATATGCCTGTTTTGTGGAATTGGGTATTGACCTTCAGTTGTATCTCTCTGGAGCTGACAGAAAAAGTATCTACCAATTCTTTGACCATCTAACAGAGAGGTCTCAGCTGAGTTGCTCTGGATGGCCATGTATTTGTAGACTAACCCTAGCAAAAGAAGCCAAACTAAAAGAGCAGATTCAAGTTGCCTTGCTGGAATTTATCCAAAGCTCATCACAGGTGCAGAGATTATACATTACTTGAAAAGTAAAATGTGTGATTCTGCTATGTATCTTTGGCACACCATAAAAGTGCACAGAGACATAATACTACATAAGTAGTAAAATATTTATAGCAAGGATGCTGTGAAAACAAATTATCCTGATGATGAAAATGGCTGAATGGTAGATGTCAAAGGCTGGTAATCAGTGGCACAGGGAAGAGTTGGAGGCCTGTGATTGTAGGTCTTAGTCACAGTCCAATATTGGGCCCAGTATCAGTGTCTTCAATGAAGGGGCAGATGCCTCCTCAGCATGTTCACTGATGATTCTGAGCTGGGAGGAGTGGCTGACACCCAAATGCTGTGCAGCCCTTCAGAGACTGCACTGCAGCAGATGGGGCAGCTCCACTCCTTCCCTGTGGCCATGTGTACTTGTTCCTACAGGTTGGCCCAGGCTCTGACAGCACCTGAATTTACAGAGCAACTGAGGTGAGGTCACAGTCATAATCTACCACCAGGATTATCTGTGGGTTCTCTGCTTGTTTGTTCTACCTCTATCGAGGTTGGGATTGAAGGCACTTGAGATGGTGTTTCATATTTGGACTCACCGAATATGTTTATTATTTGTTATCAGTGAAACAGCCTCACAGCCGTGAGTTCTGCAGCCTTTCATTAGCAAGGCACAAAATGGCTAAATATCTCTTGTTACAAGGTGTTTTAAAACTAAACTATCCAATTAAGAAATGACACCTAGACTATTTTCCCTCTTAACCCAATAACTGATCCCTCAAAGCCCACAGCGCAGACTTTTCTGTCCTATTACAAAACATCACTCAAACCCATGAAGAAGGAGGAAGAAGACAGCGAAGAAGAACAAACTGCCTCCACCCTAAAATCTCCATTTTGCTTCATATTTATTTCTATATATTAAAACCCCACACTCTTAAATTTTCCACCCTGTGATATTACACACTTCTAACCAACTACACGCCCAGAATCCCAGTGCTATTAATCAGTTTTGGAAGTCTTCTCCACAGCCTCAAGACAAATGCAGTGGTCTCTTGCAAGTCTGTGCCTTTCAGCAGAGAAAGTTTAAAATTCTCAGCATCCAGGATTCCAGCAATTATGCTTATTCCTAGGATTATTATTATGATTACTATCACATCCACCACCCAATAATGTTACAATGTGATGTCTGCCCCTGTGGCTCTTAGAAACACACTGCTAGTTGGAGGCTGCCCTCTGCCCTCTGGTGCACCCCAGAAAGGAGGGTATCACCAAACAATGAGATCTGAATTACTGGATCCATGGCTGTGGAGAAACAGCAAGGTTAAAGTTTGGTCTATCACAGATCATCAAAAAACCAGCACAGGGGGTTCAGGAAACCAGGAAGAGTTTCAGATGGCACTATGAGGAATGGCTGAATTTCACAATCCATGAAGGAGTGTTTCCCGAGAGATGGCCAAAATGCACAAATAACCTGCACAGGAGAACTAGAGACATGTTGGGAAGGGGAGCCTTGCAAGAGAAAAGCATCAGTGCAGCTATATCTGCAACATCACGTAAGTTTGACATTGCCTAAATAATGCTGTCCCAAATCCCAAGTCTGGGACCAGATCAATTCATGTTGGAAGCAATGGGGAAAAGGGTCATTGGGGTGGAGTTGTTTATGTCAATAGAGGCAGGACTGGAGAAAGTGAAGTG
Organism: Vidua macroura; assembly: GCF_024509145.1. NCBI lineage: Eukaryota > Metazoa > Chordata > Aves > Passeriformes > Viduidae > Vidua > Vidua macroura. Next base: position 64,402,160 of record NC_071611.1, read on the forward strand.
CAAGGGCATCTGAGGAGGGGAAGAAAACACAGAGCCTTTGGTGACTGGCATGAAATACCTATGGTGAGCAGAAGATGTGTGAGAAGAAGAGAAGTAAAAAGCCGTGGTGCAATGGAACATTGGGACAGACATCCCTTGTGCATCACTGAACTGCGGAGGCTGGCAGCACAGAGTGGCAGACTGTGACATTCCAAAGCCTGGCTCTCCAACAATACTGACCTGCCTGGTGTTCTCTTCTGCTGGCCCACCTCAGAAATGATGTCTGTGAGGGCAAAGCCTCTTGTGTTCCACCCAGCCCCCAGCACAGATAGGAATTCTGTGAACTTCTCATTCCTCAGCTTCTCAACTTCAAGAGAATAAGAGCTTCTCTAAATGTCCAGACCAAATAACACATAAAGAGTCACTCCTATTACTGAGTTGAGCAACTGATTAATAACTCATACAGCTTTGCTTTCCAAAAAACTCTTCAGTTCTTCTAATTATCTTTTTGAATGTAGTAAAAAATTTTATACTCACTCTGCACTTTATTAGTGCATTCTATACCATTCTTTGTAGTCCTTATTACTTGCACAAAAATCACATTGCAGTATTTCTCCTTTTTATTAATCTCTTTGGCTACAAGATAAGATACTAAAATTGTGTTGTGGGTAAAGAGGTTGTGAAAAGCACTACTGTGAAAAAAAACAACACAGAACCAGAAAAGTAAATTTTGGGTTCTGTTCATAGCTTGGTCTCAGACCAAGCACACAAAGGTATTTTATGATTACTTTTCCAGATACGTTATCTAAATCTGCATTTTTCCACTGTCAGACTGAATTTTAGAATCACTAATAATTCATCATACCAGTTAAAGGAAAAACTACAATCAGTGAAGTCTGTATTTGTTTGGTATCTTTAAACCCATATACCTTTGAAGTAAAGATTCTGAGAAGTGAAAGGCATAAAAGAAATGGAGTCTTAAAAAATGAAAAAAAATCTGCTTTATCCTCTGTACTCCTCTCTTTAGAAATTTTCATTCCTAATCTTACATTTTACTCTTAGAGGGATGATGTAAAATAACATATTAACAATAATACTCAGTAAACTGAGTATTAGAATAACATGCAATATTTATGAGTGTCTGATTTGTGATGGAACTGTCACAATCAGATGCACCCTTTTGGTATTTTTTGTACATGTGGCTCTTGGAACTCAGATTTGATCAGATTTCAAACTGTTTATATGTTGGATGTGCTGATTATGGTAATTTAGGGCAAAGTATTGATGGATTCAGACTATATAGATAATAGAGTTATTTCTTGTGTAGTTTAGGGAAAGGACCTTTGTCATGTCAGCTCACAAGGAACCACTTTGTCACTAAAACACAGGAAACAAACTCTCTAACCAGTTTTTTATGTTAGAAAGCTGGTATTTTTTTAATATATTGAGTGCATGGGGATAGTTTCACCTAATATGCATATTCACTTTCAAAACTTTTCACTATATATGCACTGTAGCAAATAAAGAAATTAATGTTCATTAGCTATAAGTTCCATAATTCTCTTCATTAATAAGTATTTTATCTCCTGTTTGTTTTCTCACTTCTCATGCTAATTAGCCCCGTTCTCCAGTTTTTTTATTATCTTTTTCCCAAATAGTACATCCAGTACAATTGCTGAACTGACTTGGTTGGTTTTTTCTTTATCTTGAGTTTCTGCAAAATGTCCTTATGGTTCATGAATTTTCCATTACTTGTGTCTAGTTTCAACAACAGATGTCTCTGCAAGGCTTTGTTAACATCCGTCTTGGTCTGAGATCATTGAAACATATCAAAGTGTTGATTACACTTGTTTCAGTGAAACTTAAAAGTTTCAGTAATTTTCCCAAACCATGTTCCCGCAGTACCAGCTTATGACAATATTGCTAAATGCTGGCTACAGTGGCATATGACAGAGCATAAAATTACATTGCTTCAAAATAATTTAAAGAATTAATTAGAAGAGATAATTAAAATAATTAATTAGAAAATTTATGAGTAAAGTTATACAATTTCCCATACTAGTTGTGGCACAAGGCTTATTAGTCACAGATGCAGAGAGTTAAAACAAAGCCACATTTATCCCTAGTGTTTGTAGTAAGCACTGTATGATACAAAACACAAACACTATTGTGCTAAGGTTAAAAGAATTTTTCCCCACTGCTGCATAAACTCCTTTTAAAATAACATAACTTGTTGGGTAACACTTTTAACTACAAGTCCTGTGACTGTCCACAAAAGCATGTTTTACATACTTTCCTCACATACTTCAAAACAAATATTAGATACTACACAGTAACATCTAAAATTTCTAGCTGAAGCATGGAGGCTATGAAATGCTGCTTCTTTAAAAGCATAATTGCATTTTATATATAGTGGTTATCTGGGGAGAGCAGGAGACTACGGAAGGAACTTAAGGGAGCAGAATCACAGAATATTCTGACTTGGCAAAGACTGACCACGATCATAAAGTCCAGTTCCTGGGCCTGCACAGGACACGCCAAGAATCACACCATGGGCCTGAGAGCATTGTCCAAACACTTCTTGAATCCATTAGACTTGCTGATGTGACCATTTCCCTTGGGAGTCTGTTCCAGTGCCCAATTACCCTGTCGGTCAAAAATTTTTTCCTGATATCCAACCAAAACCTCCACTGATTTAACTTCATGCTATTTACTCGAGTCCTGTCACTGGTCACCACAGAGAAGAGATCAGTGTCTGCCCCTCCTCTTCCCTCACAAGAAGTTGTAAGCTGCAATGAGGTCTCCCTTCAGTCTCCTCTTCTACAGGCTGAACATTCCAAATGACCTCAGCTGCTCTTCATTTGGCTTCCTTGCTAGACCCTTCATCATCCTTGTAGCCCTCTTTTGGATGCTCTATAACAGCTTAACGTCTGTTTTACATTGCGTTGCCCAAAACTGTCCCCAGCACTCGACATGAGGCTGCACAAGTGCAATGTAAATTTGCAAGTATACATTAATAAAACCGGAAAAGAAACACAAGCATGCTGCTATTCTGCAAAAATCTACGACATACTGTTTCGCCACAGCCCTTCCTTGAAAAGTTTGGAAAAGGAAACGGAAACATCCCTCTCCCACGAGAGAGCGTCCTGGGCCCGCCCCCCCGCGCCCCACACGCTAAGGCGGCTCCCGGCGTGCCGCGCGCGGGTGCGGCCATGTTGCGGGGCAATGTTCCATAGCAGCACGCAGCGCCGGCACTGGACCTTCCATGGCGAGGAGGAACTGGCGCGGCGCCGCGCTGAGGGGAACCGCCGGGCCCGGGCCAGGGCGGCGGCCAGCGGGAAGGTGCGCAGGGACCCAGGGGTTGCGGGCGCGTGGCGGAGCGGGGCGGCAGGGTGAGACTGCGGCGGACTCAAGCGCGGCTTTGCTTCTCCAAAGGTGCCGCAGGGCGACCCGGTGCTGCTGGAGCCGCACGAGGAGCTGGCGCTATGCAAGTACTACGAGAAGAGGCTGCTGGACTTCTGCGCCGCATTCAAGCCCGCGATGCCGCGGTCTGTTGTGGTAAGCGAGGCGAGGACGCGCCGCAGCCTCGGCCCTCCTTATTCCTTCGCTTGCTGCCTACTTGGTTTGTTCTTGAGAGCGCGGATATCTTTAAATCTCTTTATCTCTTTTCTCTCTTCTAGCACTACAGTCTGTTGCCGCTTTTTGTCTTTTTTGTTTCGTTTTCTGACACGTGAAGCCATTTCAAAACCTGATGTTTTTCAATGTGATCTTTTGCTTGTGGCTCTTAAACTTGCTTGGGTGACTGAACTGTTTTGTTTCCCCTTAGCAAAGACTAGAAACAAAATAGTCGTAGATGGTTGATGGAAATGTTTGATGATACAATGAAACAATCTCCCAGTCGCTGAAGGACGCAGTCCCAAATTTGGGCTGCCGTTCAGATGTTTCTCCAGCATTAGTGCTTCTCTGGCCATAAAATAAGCTGGATCGTGTACTGGCAAAATATTATCCTACAAAGGAAAAACAAAATTATCTTGAACTTATGTGTCTTGAATGCAGAAGACCGTATTTCAGAAGGGAGAAGTGGGGAAGTAGAGCTGAAGAACAGAGTGAAATTGTGCCTCTCTCTCATTAAGACATTAAGATGTATGATTTACATTGTCCCATGTTAGACCTCCCTTTTCCAAGCAGGTGTGTTGAAGAGTACTGTGTTTGAGGGTGCCTTTGAAAGATGGCAGTCACTGCCGTGGCATGTGAAGCCAGACTTATGTTTGAGAAGTAGTTCCTGCAGAGTCTTAATTCTGGAAAGCATTGGCTTTCATGCTGATAAACATGCTGCAAAATTTACCAATGTAAAAAATCAAATTGTTTGAATTGCTTGCAACTTTCAGGATGATTTTTTTTCAGCCTTTGATTTTTAAATTTCGTTTTAATACCAAATTCTTTTCATAAAGGTACTGTTGGCTTTTTTAAGCATTGTCTTCTAAAACATGTCTAAAAACAAAGAAAATTATTTTGTATTACAGTTGTAGTGTAAGGTTCTTGCAGGCAAAATAAAGACTTTGAAATATGTAATTTCTGTGTGCGTGAAATACTTAATTTCTGGCTGTATGTGTTTTAGTGCCTCAGTGTGTGTGCCTGTAGTATATATCCAAACTTGCTGGTTTTGTGGGTTTTTGGGGGTTTTTTTATGTATTTATATATTTTTTCCTTAATCCATTTTTATTTTTTACCTACCTTTTTGTTTTCAATTTAGGGTACAGCTTGCATGTATTTCAAACGTTTTTACCTCAATAACTCAGTGATGGAGCATCATCCTCGGATAATAATGTGAGTTATCAATACTTCTTGAGTTACTCTATCAAGTGGAATATTAGAGGTATGATCTTTATATTTGTAAAAATGTGAAAAAAAAAACAAGAAAGAAAATCTGAGAGCTTAAGTAGGAGTAAAGACAAAATATGATTAGTTTCACTATCTTTTTGCTCTATTCAGAATATATTTAAAAATACACATTTTCTGAGCAGAACTTTCGATAGGAGAATGGATGCTGCATATGTTGTTTGCTTTTTTGTTTTTTTTCCCTCCTCAAGGCTAACATGCACATTTTTGGCCTGTAAAGTAGATGAATTTAATGTATCCAGTGCACAGTTTGTTGGTAACCTTCGAGAAAGTCCTCTTGGACAGGAAAAAGCTCTTGAACAAATACTGGAATATGAACTGCTACTTATTCAGCAACTGAACTTCCACCTGATCATCCACAATCCATACAGGCCATTTGAGGGATTTCTAATTGATATTAAGGTAATACTCTCTGATATGCTATATGCTCTGTTTAGTAAAGTAATACAAGTCTGTCATGCATTGACTTAAAAAACTTACATGCATTGACTTAAAAAACTTAATTTCCTTTTGAAATTAAGTGATTTAAAAGATCTAATTTCTACAGTGATAGACAAATACCTGAAAGATGGTTGTCTTGCTTGTGGTCTTTAAGTCATTTAGTATATTTTTGGAATAAAAATATGGTCTGCTACTTTTTAGCGTTATAAAATACTGTCGAATTTTGTATTCTGAGCTCATGAACAGGAATGACAAACAGCTGCCTTTTTTTCTAAATCATTGCTTTTTAGACTCGCTATCCAGTGCTGGAAAATCCTGAAGTTTTGAGGAAAACAGCTGATGACTTCCTTAATCGAGTGGCTCTGACAGATGCATATCTGCTCTTTACTCCCTCACAGATTGCTCTCACTGCCATATTATCTAGTGGCTCAAGAGCAGGAATTAATATGGAAAGGTAGTATTTTCTTTCTTATATGTGTGATTTAAACAATCTGCTTCTTGTATAAAATTATTTTGCTCTAGACATTCTTAACTACTAGAATTGTGTATTTACTGATTGCTAGCACTTGTCTTTCTTTATGGTTTAGAATGGCAGTGGTACTTTTCATTTTCACAAATAGGTGATGAAAGCAGTTAGTTGCTGTCTGGTTTTTCTATTCCTTTAGAAGAAGTTTAAAAAAAACCCCAATGACTTTGCCTTAACTAGAACAGCACAGGATTTTCAGACTCAGTCTCAGGGTTGCACAGGGAAGAAAGTGGAAATGTGGTAGAAACTGAGTCAACGGAAGTGACACTGAACTGACAGCTTATGGGTATGCTGTAACATGCTGTGTTTGGTTGCTGCAACTGTTCAGTTTCCATGGATATGCACCAGGGCTAAGGTGTTGCTTTAAATCACTCTTCTCTTTCCCTTCTGTGTCCTTGCCACTGGTGTTTGCAGAGGTACTGTCAAACAGTTTGATACCTTTGCTGAAATGTGCAGTTTGTTTGGTTTAGTTTTCTTATGGACAAAACATATGCTTTTGTTCAGGTGAACAGCTGAGGTGATTGCTGTAAGGAGCTGTACCTGGCATGTTTTAATATCATGCCACTGCATGTGAGCATTTTGCATCTGGAGTGTAACACCTGCTCTAAATCCAAAAAGTTCTTTTAATCTTCCATCTGTTCTAAGTGTATGTCAAATCTTTCTAGTTCTAAAATAAGGAGTGTTGGGAGTATTCTTTACAGGATTCACTGTCTTCTGAGAATTGTATAAAAACATTCAGGTGCTTACTTTTGTTTGAAACTTCATCTCATTCTTAGATCTGTATTCTGTACTGCTTGTGCCAAAATTCAGAAAACCATCCTTGCAAAAAGAATGAAAATAATTTGTAGATAATGTGTGATTCAAGGTGTCTGAACTTTGTTGGCACGTTCAGGAAAAATTCAAGTCTTTGCTACCTGTCTGCACCATACAGTTGTATGTACCTTGTCATTTACTGTTTGATGTGAGTTTTTGCTGCAGACATGAGAGGAGCTGATGGTCTGTGGACCTGTGATCAGGTGCAGCTGCAGAGGTGGTACAGAACACGTGAGAATTGGAAAACCTGTTGCTGTCATGGGGGAAGGGATAGAACTCCTTGGTTTTTGTAGGTGTTGGTGAGGAGGATTGCTCATGTTTGTTTTATCCAGGCAGTGTGCATTAGTGTTTTTACTAAAAAGAAGTTTGATCTTGTTGGGAAGAGGAAGGGACCCATAGGCTTATGCAAGACATAAGCCTTTAGTGTTTAGTAATAGCTTTCAGCTGCCAAAAGAAGCAGGCCTGTCTTGCAAGCTCTGCTGTTGGTCAGTCTGAAAACCACTGCTTGCTTGTCCTGTAGGCGTATTGTACAATAGTGTGATGTTGTCATAAAGTCATAAATGTAATTTGACATAGCTCCATGAGGCTTAGAAATACCTAATTTGGCAGTGATATTTCTACGTGACTGGGGGAATATTTATGTCACCTTCTTACAATGACAGATTAGCTTTTTTATCACTTTATAGCACTTAAGTAAACAAAGCATTCTTACTTACCTAATTATAAAGCTCTAGGAGATGTTAATTATAAATAATACACTTTTACTAACTCACAAATGATTGCCATAAATTATTATGACACTTTAAAAATTTACTCTTCAATGTCTCTTTGCAGCTATTTATCAGAAAGTCTTATGCTGAAAGAAGACAGATCAACCTTATCTAGATTACTAGATGACATGAAATGTAAGTAAACATTGGAAAAGTATATTAAAGAATATCTCAAAACTAGGAAGAACCATCTTTTTCCAAATTACAAAAGCTTTAGCTAGAAAGTTTTCCTTCAAATGGTTCTCTTCACCTTAAGGCATGCATAAGTAATCTGCAGACAGTAGAATGAACTACCCAGCATGTGGATGGAAGGGGAAAAAAGACAGACAAAATGAACAAATAAATTAAACAAATTAACATGAACAAAAATAAATAAATTAACAGGCAGAGGACCTGCCTGATGCTTTCAGAATGTAAGTGCTAGAGTCAGTTAAGTGGTAGCAGCTGATTCAAAAGTGAGACATCTATTTTGAGAACTAGATAACGGTATCTGTAGGACAGAACTACATTGCTTTTTAAGTCACCATATCTTAAACATTACAGCTTCAGGCAAAGCCTGCATGTAATAACACCACCAGAAGGTACGGTTTGTAAGCTAAATGACTAATGTGATATGCCAGTATTTATACTGCACATCTGTTTTGCAGCTATAAGATGTTTCAGAAGATGCTTAGCTTCACTAGTGTGAGAAATATCTGTGTGTATATTTTACAAATATTAAGAATACTACCATGGTTTAGCTAAGCTAAAAGGGAATGTAGTGCACTGATTACTACCTTTTTGTATTTAAATGAAAAGGTTGTGATATGAAATTCCCAGTAAGTAATCAGTTACTGAATGCATTAAGCTAATGCATGCACTTCAAATGGGAGTGGTGGCAGTGAAACTAGGCTGGCTGATATGAGCAGTGAATGCACCATACAAGTAACCAGGGTCTACAAATTCAATGTACCTTTAATTCATAAAATTTAAGATGTCCTTCAGTTTCTGGTCTCCTAACAAATCAGGTCTTCAGACTTCCATTGCTGAGGTGGAAGGGAATGCTGGGATCACTTACTCTTCACTCCAGTTATTGTGGATGGTAGCTTTAGCCCAAAGGCAGCTCTTCCATAAACGTAAGACAGTTGGAAGGAAATTTTTCAAACATTTGTAAATTACTTCTACTGAGTACTGGTGGTAGAGAAAAAAACTTGTAAATTTAATTTGCATTATTAGAAAGACTGGAACTGGTATTTTTTTAGGACGGCAGGTATAATGTTGATTGCAAAAAATACCTGTGTATTTTGAAGCTTGTTAGCAGAGTAATGCAAACTCTGCCTTAAGGAAATCCAGAGTGAGTGATGCTGGAGACTTGTTTCAGTGTAGTTAAAATGAGGAAAGGAAGGATGAACTGTTGGCTCAAGCCTGACTATGACATAAGCAATACTGAGCCATGCTGGAGACTGGATAGGCTTATGTGATTCACGAGTCTGATGGGTTGACCTCAGCTCAATGCCAAGTGACCACTAAAGTCACCTTATCACTGACCTCCCTAGTTGGGCAGGGGAGAGAAAAGTACAAGTTCATGGGCTAAGATAAGGGCAGGGAGAGGTCACTCACCAGTCACTGTCATGGGCAAAACAGACACAACTAGGGGCAATTAATCACCAAGCAAATAAGAGTAGGGTAATGAGAAGTGAAAACCAAATCTTAAAAAGACCTTTCTCCCACCCCTCCCTTCTTCCTGGATTCAATTTCACTCCTGAATTCTCTCCCTCCAGTGCAGGGAGACTGTAGTCAGCTTACCATATGTTTCTGTTGCTCCTTCCTCCTCACATTCTTCCCTCACTGCAGTGTGGAGTCCCTCCCACAGAGACAATCTTCTACCAATTTTTACAACATGAGTCCTTCCCACATGCTGCAGTTCTTCATTAACTGCTGTAATGTGGGTCCATTACACGGGATGCAGCCCTTCAGGAATAGGCTGCTTCAGTGCCGGTCTCCCATGTAATGGGGTCACAAATCTTGCCAGCAAACCTTCTGTAGTGTAGGTTTCTCTTCTGTATATGGTATGGTACATAGCATGGTATTCCCAATGGGTCACAACGTCCTTCAGGCACACCTATCTGCTCCAAAGTCTCCTCCTCTACAGGTTGCAGGTGCATCTGCATACTCCACACTCCTGCTGACCTCCATGTAGGGGCAGAGCTGCTTCACCATGGTATGCACCAGGAGCTGCAGGGGAATCTGTTCAAGTGCCTGGAGCACTACCTTCCTAATGTTTCTCCCTGACCCTGGTAGATGTAGGGTGTAGATGTCCTCATATATTCTCATCCTTCTTTCCAGCAGCCATGAGTGTTGCACCAGCATTTGGATTTTGTCCTTTAAATCTGTTATCACAGATGTACATCCACTGTCACTTAATACGCTTGGCCTTGGCCAGTGGTGGATACATCTTCGAGCCATCTGGCATTACCTCTGTTGTGCAAGGGGGGAGCCCCTAGCAGCGTCTCAGAGAAGCCACCTCTATAGGCCCCCCACTACCAACATCTTGCCATGTAGACCCAACACAAGGCAGAGCAGAAATTATCTGTGTGCTTACAGCTGTTTTGTTGTCATTTTAGGCATGAAAAATCTCATAAAAAAATATGAACTGCCGAGGCCTGAAGAGGTTGCTGCTCTAAAACAGAAGTTAGAGAAGTGTCACAGCTTGGACCTGTCATTTAATATAAACCCGTAAGTATATCTTGCATGTGTTAAACTTTGGCCTTTTTTATTGGCATAGGAACATTAATATTTTCTTACCTGTGTGAGTGATGGAAAATGAAAACCTTTAAACATTCACATAGTGTTTGCCTGCTTGCTATAGCTACTGGAAGCCGAGATCGAAGACTCAAAGTAGTGCTTTCACTAATACATCAACAGGTTCTTTTGTGCTGATCTGCAAGGCAAGCTGATTATTTTGTAAAACTGGAATACTCGGTGACTTCTAAGGTGTGACCACTTGATGTTGCATGTGATGAGAACTTTAAAATCAGGAGATTAAAACAAGAAGGTTTTAAAGGCTTAATGTTTTCTTAAGAATTATGTGGATGGCAAAGGACTGCACCCTGAACTTCCAGCAAGCTGCATGCCAAGGCTTTGGTAGTTTTTTTATGGAACAGGTATGTCCATAATGTAATCCTGGGGTCAAATAGAGTCTTAGGTTATAAAAATACCCTAAGCATTTCACTTTTCCTCTGGGTTAGGAAGAAGAGGAAAGGTTATGAAGATGATGAATATGTCACAAAGAAATGTAAAATGGATGAGGTTAGTAAACCTATTGTACAAGTTTTTCCTGTTTTTTTTTCCATTCTTAATGCCAAGACAAAAGTGACACAGCTACTGAGATAAACTTATGCATCTGTAATATAAGTTTACTTGTTGCTCACAAGTAAAATTGTGACTGAACCTTTTTCAACCTTTTTTTTTCACTTTAAATGAGCCAGATGTTCTTGAACATCCCTGTATTTGTGGAAAGGGGAATGAATATGCAGACCATGCTTCCTGTTGTTTTTTGTGCTTTCAAAGTTTTTATTTGGTTTCTTGCTCAAAGCAGTGTAGAGTGTTGGACTAAATTTATGTCAGACAATTTGTTAACAAGGCTGTGTGAATTACCGATGTGTTGCTAGTACTTTGTGTTATAAGACCAAGTATAAATAAGGTGGAGATAAACTGATGAGGGTGACTCAACAAATACAAACAGTATTAAAGTTGTCCTTCACATCCAAGATGAACACTTTCCAGAGCTTTTGTTTGGACAATAGACAGGAAATTGGAGAGAGTCCATGCTGGCAGAGGTGTAGAACCCTTTTTAACTGGACTCACTTTGATACTAAATAGTCAAAGACACACTAAGTGTAGCATCTAGAAAAACATGCTAACATCTATAGAGGGTCACCTATCAAAATCTGAAGATAAAAGACAAGATTTGTGTCTTGCTGTTAGAGATTATCATAGTAGGTTGATGCTATAGTATCAGATTCTAAAACATTATTTAAACAAGATTATAATAAAATTGGCATTGAAAGTAAAGTCTAACAAAATGTGGGACCTTGAACTTCTTTTATAATTTTATTGCTGCAAAAACTTTTAATAAGTTTTCATTCCAAATGCCAGTCTTCAAAAGTATACTAAAACTGGCAACTCCATAAAACAGGCACTTGGAATCACTTTATGACAAAATGACTTAGAACTAACAGGTCCATGTGAGCTTTGGAGGTTTCACTTCTTCCCTGACCCAGTTTAATTTGTATTAGTTACTCTACTATGGTCTGAGGCAGTTTTGAGCTTCTTTTAAATTCATATCTGTAATTATTTTCCAAATGAGTAATCTGATAGGATATTTACATAGCCTACAGCACTTCATGATCAACTTTTGTACAGTTCCAAAGGTCCTGGAACTCATGATTTTTCATTACTGGTGTATCTGAACTGGGTTTCTACTTGTGTAATTTCACTTCTGAGTAATAACCACATGATAGAGCAGATCTCAGCTGGCCAGGACATTAAGGAGAAAGCGTGCTTAACTTTTTGAAAGCTTACAGAGTGTGCAAACTGCTCATACCTTATTAATGGCTTCATTAATCCTGTAGTTAGCTGGTATTAGACTGTAGTCTACAAAGCCATGAAAAGCACAAGACATTAGTAGAAGGTGCAGTATGAGCTGTTTTGGAAATCTCTGCATAGTTATCCAACATAAAGCTCATGCTTCTTTATCTCAGGTGCTGAAAGGAGCTGCTAACATGACTCTGTGTGCATGACTGTAAGCATAGGTATGGATAACTAGCTTTAAAGGCCTGACTTGCCCCAAGTTAAAATATTTTTTTAGTCTTCAGTTCATGGAATTTCTGTCTAAGTTCTTTAATCCAGAGCATAAGGAGCACATCACCACACACAGATGTCACTCAAGGTGCTGTATTTTCTCCTTCTGTTAGGAAGAGTGGACTGATGATGATCTTGTGGATTCAGCATCACTTTGAAGGAAGATGGACTACTATCACTGCAGGAACTACTCTCTGGTGTCAGGTGTGACTACCTGCCACAGGTTCCTTATTATGTGTCCTAAGGTCTTTGTGCTGTTACTTCTTACCTTGGCAGTAAAGCCTTTACTTTCCTAAAAGATTAAGTTGTGGTTCCATTAAACCCTCATCCAATACATGGGAGACCAGCAAGATTTGGTTCAAGAAATCTGGCCCTTGTTTTTGGTTCAGAAGCAGTTTGCTGTGGCTGCAATGTAGTGTTATGAGCACCAGCTGATTTATTCCCTTTTCATACACCCAGTTAGAGTTCTACAATACACACACACACCTACATGCAGCTTTGGGTGTTGCCCAGTTTCATTCTCTTTGCTGCATTTTGTGTGTAAATTAAATAGGCAGCTCTGTCTTCCAGTTTGTATTTTTACCATGTTATATTGCCTGTACCAAAGCAATCAAATCTACAAAATAATCCCTTTTACACACTCTGTTAAAGATCTAATTAGGACACACTGAAAGGTTAATTACTTAATCCTCTGAGATGCAGTTCAACATAGACTTGACATGGTTATTGGACAATCTAAGAAAAGACTTCTCTAATAACAAGGTGTTGCAAACACATGTATTGTCACTATGGAGGAGCATCATACACGTCTGCCCAGTGCCATACTTGCGTATTTGGGAGCTTTCACCTTCAAAAAGCTGTTCCAGCTGGAGACCACTTGAATTTAACAGCAAAGGTGTAAAAGCAAAGTCTCTGATTTTATGTGATTGAGCAGTTCTCATAAACAGGAAAAACACTCTAGGTGCTGTAAAGGTTTACAACAGTGTTTGTATGATAAAATTATTTAAGTGGTTATCTCATTAGTCTTGTCAGTGTATCCTTTCATTCCCTGTTATATCACTGCCTAGAATGTAACACACAGTGATGATGAAATACCCTTCAAATCAACAGCACATTTTACTTCTCAATTTTTTTAACAGTTTATGGCAGTGCAGTGGGCAGGAACACTTTACACTAGACAAGGTTGCTCCAAGTCTCATCCAATGTCACCTTCAACACTTCCTGGGATTGGGGCATCACTGGCTTCTCTGGTACTCTGCCAGTGCCTCACCCCACTCACAGGGAAAAATTTATTTTTATTAAATCTCAACCTATGCAAGGAGTTTTAACATCTGTTTCCTCACCCAGTGATGTACAAATTAAGGCATAGGGACAAGGTAATGCTGTCTGAGGACTCATGCTCAGAAAGCAACACATTGTAAACACTGCGAAGTATGCCACCAGTGCAGACACTAAAAAATTTCCACAGCAGCCACTCAGCCAGTTTCCACAGAGTTAGAAATATGCCGCTTGATTTATTTTAAAAACTTACTTTTCACTTATAAAAATATTTATGCTAGATTTACAGTACAAAAAAGACCAAACAATACCTATTTTATAAAATGGTTTAATGAATGCATGCATGTCTGATATAATGATCAATAAATTTACTGAATTCAAATTATTTACTATTGTAAACGTTTTACAAAAGCATTGTGATTTATCTGGATATACAGTTCTTGATGGAAGAACTATTCAGACTGAATCAGTGGCACATCAGAAAAATAAAGCTGACAAGACCCATTCTGCATATTCTCTTTCAACATCATTCCAGCAAGAGAAACAGCATGGTATAAAACATGTACAGTGAAGGTTGTTCCTACCATAACATCAAATTCTGGAAACTGTAAATATAAGTTAAAAGTGGTTGAAACAGTCAGAAGTCATAATTATTGTAACCAGTCAGAAATTACAGTAAGAAATGTTATCCAGTTAGTTATAGGTGGTTGTCAGAACAACGCCTTTCTTCTCATGTCAGTTGATAATTCTTTTCCAATCAGACAGCAAAAACTTTGGCAATCAGATGTGCTGAAAATTTCAAAGTCCTAGACACAGTCACAGCATTTTCTCTTCAAAAGGTGAACTGTACACCAAGGCTCAGAGGTTGTGAAATTTCATTGTTTCCAAGTGGAAAAAAAAAAGTGCAAATGTCCTGCACAGATAGCTTAACAAAAGCTGCTGGTACAATCATTCACCAACAGGATGTTTGTTTTCTTTTTGCATAGTTCACACATCACTGGGAATGTGACAGGGTGTGCTATTTTTGGCAAGAGCAAGAAGGATGTGTTACTGGTGAGAGTTGCCATGTTGGGCATGGTGGATCCATGCAGAATTCAGGTAGAGAGCTGCTACCTGATGTTGTTAGACACCGAATACTGATTTTGTTTTTGTTGTAGCAGTTCAGTAATGGCCAAAAGCTTCTTAAGAACGTGCTGCAAAAGAGAGTGAGTCAGTAAAACTACATGTTAGCTACTGGAGACAGAAAATGCCTTCCTGAGCAGCATTTTCAGCATCAGCCTATCAGACCTGTGACTTGAATTTTAAATATATTACTAGAAAGAGAAAATGTCTGATTCCCTAGCCAATAAGGGTAGTCTTAAAACAATGTTATGGACTTTGCCTGTCCTCCCATGGATCTTCTTGCTTCTTTGTGGTTAACAGGAAGGCAGAGGAAGTGTACAGCTAACACACTGTTAAAATTTGCCAGCAGAGTTTTCTAAGCATACAAATGTACTGGCAAACCAGAAAGCAGAAAAGAGATATTAATAGAAAGCTAAGAAAGTGAATTTGGTTCTCAACTGAATAAAAATCCAGATCTGAAAACTAAGACCCAGAGAGTCAGTCAGGAGGCAGTAATTTTGTGGGTTTAAGGCTTCCTCTAGAAACTTTAAAATTAAACACCTGAACTTAGTTGGTTTTGTTGCATGGGGGAACGAAACTATGGATTAAGTATTTCCTTCACAGCTAATAACCCCCTGGTGAAATACAACATCAGTCATACTACTACAGAAATCACCACAATAGAATCCCAGTATTAAGGAGTAATTCAGGACACAGCACCCTCTACCTGTGATTTCTGTTAACTTACCTGCATCACCCCTCGCTCGTTGCTGAGCGTCCGGAGCTCATCCGAGTGTGCCACACAGATCTCATGCAGAGCTGCCAGGTCACGGGATAGGTCAGTTCGAGAGTGCTCTGCCGTGTCTGGAAGCTCAGGAACATTCTTCAACAAAGTAGAAGATAGCAGATTTAGGGTGCCAAGACCAACTTTGGTCTTACTAAACTTCCAGTCCACCTTTCTATTATTAATTATCTGTTTATTTTCTCCTCTTCACAGGCATGTGTTTTGTGAGTATACTGCAATTTGTAGTGCTAGGATTCTTACTACAAGATCTGGTATTGCTCTACCTTTGAGCTGACCAGAAACCTACAGCATTTCGAGACTCAAACCCTCTAAATGAAGGGGAAATCCATCCATTAGGAGCTTTTTGTTAATCTAAATGAGAGAAAAGCAACAAATCAGCAAAATCTGCTGTTACCTATCAAGTAAGTCATTAAACTGATGATAAACAAATAATGCTGCAATTAAAACAGCAGAATAATCCAACAGGTGTTTTCAAACCAACAGTTATCAGAGACCTCAGGTAAAATCTATAATTTAAAGAAAACTGATGTATCATAATATGCAGAAGTTGCAATTTAATCAGAAAAGGATGACATCTGGAATAGGGACAAGGCAAATGCCCACTACCCAAATGCCACACTTTTCAAATATTCTGAGATGTCTTTTAGGACACTTCTAAAGGATTAATTTAGGATGCTTAGCATATTTTTTTCATGTCACTTTTTAAAATGAATTATTGCATTTAAAATAGATACGTATAAAAGATGATGACCTAACTCCTGTTACAACAATCACATACACACAAAACAGTCATGCTTTATAAGGACACAGTGACAGCATTTCACTTTCAAACTACAATATGTAGAATGCATGCAGTGAAGCTTTTGCCAGTGCTAACTGAAATTCAACCTAATATTTCTTAAAGAAAAATTACTTTCAATCTCTGGTCAAAACCTTGTGACAAGTTACATATAAAAACTTCTGCTTTAAAAATATGTTTGTGAAAAGTTTGTATTTTTGCCAAATATTTCTAATCTCATAGCTATAGAACCTATTTCATCTTCTCACATTTACAGAGGCACTAAATTAATAAAGTCTTAAGAAGATACTTGATGGTTTTAATTCCATATGACAGACCAGCAATTTTTAAATAAGTGTTAAAAAAAGTACTCAGACAAAAGCATTCAAAATTATGTGGCAGCTGATGCACTGCTGAGCTAGTTAATAAGAGGTGTAAAAAATTTTAATTTACAATTCTGCTATGTAACTTCAGCAAATACTTTTTTAACCACTTACCCCAAGCTCATCCAAGAACATGATCATGCGATGTTTGTTGCTCTTGATGAATGGATTTACACCTTCCATATATGGCTCCTAGTAATTTTAAAAAGTATTCATTAACAAATCAGTGCCAAGATAATTGTCACATCTGAGGTGAACACAGTGCAGTCAGGCAAATGACACTGCAAAGCAAGTATGTAAATGGGAATAATATATCTTTTTTTCAAGTGTATTTCTAATGTCTGGTCTGCAGCCAGTCAAAAGACTACAGAATTTGGTTTTCTTGTATTCAGAAGATAGACAACAAAGTGATTCAGATTTTTTCTTACACATGCATACAGATACACATTTGCATCAAGGTGAGTGTCTCTAAATACCTGCTTGCAGAGAACAGGTACTCCCTGTTCAGAGGTATCATCAGGAACAAATGCCTTCTTTCCTGTTTTGTCATTAACTCTTACATTCCAAGCTCTGTGTTTCAGAGAAACAACCTTCTCACGCCAGCCTGAAGTCATGTTAATTATGCTTAAGTCAACAGATGTATTTTTAGCAATGTTTCAGCCTGGAAATTGAGACCAGTCACTGCTGGCATTCTCTTAGTGTTTTAATAGAAACTTTATGGAAAGCTTGGGCTTATTAGTGCAATAAGTACACTTGACTTACAGCTTTCATTATGTCTAGCAGTACGGTAGTATAAACAGGAGAGGTTTGAAGTGCTCTACCACAGAAAACACCAATCTAGCAAGTGATAAATGCAGGGTCAAAGAGAAAGAAAAAGTCATAGGTTCTGCATAAGAAAATAGCAACAAATTTGTTGCATGCATTGAACAGGAACATATGAAAGGTGTACAGGAAGCACAGTTCTCTGTAGGTTGTTCTCTATGTAAAATTATATTCACCTTAGCTCCAAATTCAACCAGATTTGCTAAATTCTGCACAGACTTGGCGACCAGCGTCAGTGTTCTTGCAGCAGTGGGGGAAGGAGAATCTGGCAGGAGTGTGAAGTAGAGAGTCACTGGCCATTACATTTAAAATTAACAGCAGTCACATGAAAATAAATTCTTTTCCCATTCATATTTTTATTGATTTTTTTAAATATAAAACAACTGCATGTGAAAGATATCACTTGGTAAAGTAAAATATATTGCTTTTGTAATGTCCAAAAGCCATGTTAATCTGATCATCTTATTTTCCTTAATAGTAGCACTCAGAAAAAGAAGGCAAAATAAGTAAGTGTTACTAAGAGTTAAGTGAAATGATAACCATTTGCTCAAAACTTGAGGAATTTTGTTGAAAGGAAGATTACTTATTAAAACATTTACCTTTGAAATTAAAAAAAAAAAGAAGAAAGTTTACATTTTCCTTATCTGCTTATACTCACATAAGTGGGCACTGACAAGTTATTTAAGTTACTGGCAGCAGGAAAACAAAGTGAATGTTACATGCAATTGTAGCCTGTATTTCCATGAAACTCCAGTCTATAATGACTGTGACTATAAACACTTCACATTAACCACTGAAGTCAGTTAGCACTTCCTTTTCCAGCAAGTGATGTTTCTCTCCAGTTAAGGTAAATGGCCTGGTTGAAAACATTCCACTGACCAGGGTTTTAGGGTTATAAGGTCTGTAAGTTTCCCTTAGCAGTAGTCAAGAATGGTACCTACTGGCTGGTGGTAACTCAGCAGGACTGTAATGGTCAAGCACAAAAGGCATCACTCAATTTTTTTAGTTCTTTACATCTCCAGTTACTGAGTCACAGTGCAACCCAAGTTAGGAGGTACCTAACTTGCAAACTACCCAAAGATAATAAAATGCCAAAAAAATTATCACTTGTTCTAGGCCATGTTTCTCAAATGCCTTCTCCAAAGCAGTTTCAGAAATGATTACTGTGTGAGAGAAAGGAACTTCGTTTGACACAGTCCTCATTTAGTAGTTTAAAGACTGATGATAGAAAAACAAGCCACATTGTCTTAAAAACTGTCTTTGAATAAAGAAAAAAGCTCTTCTGAACCAGATTTTTTTATTTTCTCCAATATTTCTGCCTATTTTTCAGCCTTTTTGAAGACCATCCCTCTCTCATCTTTAAGATTCTATATCCAAAACCAACTGTATTTCATGAGTCAAAACACCACTCTAATGGCTGGAAGCCATCTAAGCAGGACATTTAAACAAATTGTTCAAGAAAAATTTTCTAGGTGCACAAATGTATTCCAAGCTCTGCAGACACACATACCAATTTTATAAATATTGTACATTTCAGAAATACCACTGCATTCAGCTATTAACTCTGGCATTGCACTGTGACATTGAAAGTGACATCTGAAGTTCCTGTAATTACATTTTTCATAGTGCTAAAATACATTAAACAATGCTAGACTTGACTCAAAATTTCATTATTAAATATCACAATGGATTTCTTTTTTTTACTTTGAAATTATACTGGGGATATCCACAGCATTTGAGGGTGGAAAGCATATGCCCTAAGAAGAAGCCAAATGACATGGATAACTTGACTTGAAACATAGCATTCAAAAAAACTTCCTATTTTGCTACATCAGATAATACAGTGATTTCATGTATCCTGCTGCATAAAGTATAGATTCGATCTGAAGCACATAGTCACCTGAGATGATATTAAACATCCTTGGGTTCAGGATAGCAGGACAAATCAGTCGAAGAAAAACAAAGCCACTGAAATGAAATAAAATTGTATTTTGTTCAAAACCATTAGAAAATGAAAGTAAAATTGTGTAGTCTTTCAGGAATAAAGTTAATGTGGGATCTTGTTGAGACAAACACCAAGAAATTAGCCTGTGCTGTGTAAAAACATAAATCAAGGTCATCATGCTACAATTCTATCAACTGCAATGACATCTGAAAGAAGAGGCACATTGATTTCCCAATAAAGGTGAACAAACTGTTGAAATCATGTAGGAAGAAATTAATTGCCAAGTAATAATGAAGCCAATCCCAGACCATGCTTGCCTCAAAAAGGAGCCATCCTTTGTCTCTGACCTCCCAAAAACTCTCCACTGCCTGGTACTGCAAGATACCCATCTCACAGCCAGCCACTTCCCCAAGCCACCGTAAGCTGGAGCGCAGGAGTGGATGGGCAAAAAGATCTCCCTTGGTGGAACACACCTTTAGGTCAGCTTCAGCTGATCCATTATCCTGATGATAGTACACTTCAGTAGAAAAATGAGGGATCTGCTACTTTCCACCATGAGAGAATTGCTGCCATTTTAAAAGCTGGAAAAAAAGTGCTCTGTTCTAACTGCAGAACTAGGAATTCATTCAACAGGAACCCAGAATCAGCTTCAGCATCATGAGAAAAATCTATTTTCCTGTTAATACCAGAGGTAAAAATCATCATTCAGGTTAACCTCAGCTCCAGCTGATTGCTGTACAATGAAGTGACATCTAGACCAATTAAATCAATCTAAAACATCTGTAATTTTGTCCTTGGACACCACCAGCAGGCTGGATTTCACCAAAGCAATACCAGAGCCTGACTTGTAATGAAAGGAAGAAGGGAAGGTTGCCTGTTGTAAAGTACACAGTTACGGAAATGTCCATATTTCTTTAAAGTGAAAAATAGTAGAAAGGTTGATGCACCTTCTCCAAGTCCAAGATATCTAGTATGTTCTGTTATAGATCTACCTTATCTCTAAGAAACACAAGTTATGGGCTGGTAAGAAAACAGTTCTTGGCTAGAGGTTAAGCTAAAATACTTTCTGTGGTGAGAATTCAAAGCTACAAGTCAGTAATTAATTTTGAAGTCTTGGCACATACACCAGTCAGTCTTTTAAAGTGCCCAAATTTGAAGGCCAACAAGGTACACATCTAGCAGAGACCCTGCTGATAGGGAAGATCTGTTATTCCTTACCTTCATCATCCTGCCTAAATTAGGAATGAGCAAATATCTATATGGGAGTTTTAAACCAGAGAGAAATGGTAGCACATTTTGACTGATACAATAGAGAAGATACCCAGATATCAAAACCTGTCCATCTGGCTCTGAATACTGAATTATTCTTAAACCAAAAATAGCGCAATGAAAGGTAATAAACATTACTGAAGGCTGTGAAACTGCACTCCGAAGAGAAATCTTTAGTATCCGCTTGTGAAATGGAACACCACAAAAGCGAGTGATAAAATTTAGCATCCAGTGGAGACCACTGGGCAAACTCTGAAAGTGGGCTGTGTGTTCACTAAGGAAAGCCACATGGTCCTCTTTGGAGCTGGGGATGAACAGCCAGAGATACAGAATTCACTACTGACCTTTACAGCCTTCCAGCAGCTTAGCCCCTCAGAGTAAAAGGAGCTCTCAAGTAGGAGCAGTCTCCATTTGAAGGCAAGGCCGCTTCACAGTATGAAACACATAAGGCTTCCAGTGTCAAAATGATAAATACAAGCCAAAGACAAATACTCTGAAAGATGCCTCCATGGGAGATTAACCTCTGCTAACCATACAACTGCATGGCACCACAAAAAGGAAAGCTGAGGCTCTGATACCTTTAAAATCCCTGCCACGTTTAGAGAAAGTGTCAAGACCACAGCTTTGTCAAAGGTTTTTGTTTGACCTGTCCTGGCAATGAACAGAGTTAAGAGTTAGTTTTGTATTGTGCTGGTTTAATAATGCAAATAGGAGTTTTGGTGGCTGGTGTGAGTTCAGAAGAACAAAGTTCTGTAACCTCCAACAGCATTTTCAGAGGAGCTCCAGAATATTTCAACATGATTGGGCTGTAGTACTGTAAATTCAAAGTTAAAACCATTAAGTAAAGCTATACTGACCTCTATACCTCTATACTACATCATTTTATTCTAGCAAGGCTCTAAGAACAAGACCAAGAATCCAGCAAGCTCAATCTTTAACTGGGACATTGTGCTTCATCATCATAAATATCTTAAACACTGCAGTAACCTGTGTAAGTTCATACAGTTTTGTCACTGAAGAAACATAGATAAGGACACTGAAGTATGTCTCCAACAAGGCTTGAAAGCAGTATTTCCAGAATAAGGTTGACAAATAACTTACCTAACAACCCTGGTTCTCATGGTAGTATTAGCTGGCCATTTGTTTTGAACAGATTTCTGTAGGCATCCATAAATATACCTCAATGTCCTGCAGAAACAGTAGCCAATTACTCATTCCATTAAACTTACAGAATCAGAAAAGATGGTCAGACCGACCTCCTACTGATGCAGAACTATTATCAACTTTATATTAATAGCTGAGACAAACCTTTAAATTATAAATTCTTAGTTAAAGTTAACAAATTTATAAGAATTCTATTTTAAATGTTGTTTTAAAAAGTAAACTTCTAATAAAAAGAAAACTATTCTGTGCAATTCTGTGATTATTCAGATGTGCATTAAATGTTTTATAACTGTTTACTTAAGTAGTATTCCCTTT
Source organism: Vidua macroura (assembly GCF_024509145.1). Taxonomy (NCBI): domain Eukaryota; kingdom Metazoa; phylum Chordata; class Aves; order Passeriformes; family Viduidae; genus Vidua; species Vidua macroura. The sequence continues at coordinate 64,424,290 of NC_071611.1, forward strand.
CTGAAAAAAGACCATTTTGATGGTTGATTTTTCTTTTTATTTCTCTATTAACTAAACAAAAGCTATTCTTTCCATACATGACACAGAGTGAAAAAAGAAAGTTAAGCACCACAGCAATAGTTCTCTCCCATTAAAAGAAAAATAAAAGAACATTTGTGATGTATTTCAGAAAATGTTGATCACCGCATCATATACTTAAAAGGAATACAATTTTCAGTGCTAACCTTGCCAGCACTAACACAAAAGAAAATTCCATGCTACTCCAATGACTCAAAATTGAGGGTTTCATATACTTTAAAAGCTAGTGACACTACGAAAGGAAACTATACCATCCACTTTTTATTAGATTATTCAAATCTGAGGTATGAAAACAAGTTACTTTATGAATTAAAAGAAGCGGGGAAAAATGGCCTCCGCACTTCCCTAGCAGACAAAAATAGGCATAGAATGGTATCACTGTTACTACCTACCTGTATTTTTAATATGCTGTTAATAATTCCATCTCTTTCTCAGAAGAGAAAGACTGACAAATGTCTGCTAACTACCACTGTCTTCTACCTTTTTGTAAAAATATGAGATTAATTATTTTATTACTATTTTGTCCCTGATCTATTGAGTCTAGTAGCTTCTCCTTTAAAAGAAAACCAAATGTGCCAGCTGGAGGCTTTTGTAAAACACTATTAATTGCCAGAAGTGTTATTTTCCCCCATCTATTTTTCTATGTCTATACAGCAATACTAAGATAAATCAGCAAGAACTTAATTTTAATGTAGAATGTTGCTCATGGAAACACAAATTTTCAAATATAAATCTGAAAAGTGCAAACTTACGGGGGCAGTATCTCTGCAGCCATGAATATCTTCTCCACCAATTCTGAAAGTATACTAAGTAGATGTGCCAAATTAGTGTTTACGTCTTCATTTTTTTCTAACTTTGAGGGATTTAACTAAAACAGAAAAAGAATATGTTTATTCTTGTATCTAGAACCACATATATATCGTTTCTGAATATTACACACTGAGTACTGTTTCAAAGCAAATGAAATATTCTGCTGCTATACAAGTCTCTTACAGAACTCAATCATCTTTCAGTAACTTGTCAGGGAATGCAAAGCATTCAGTTTTAAGTTCTAATATACATATCTGGCTTTTATCAGCTTGGATATTCACCATTTTTTCATCTGAGTGACTTTATCTCTCAATCCAAATTTCTGATGACTCCCATCTTTTCCACAATGAAGTGAAAGTAAAACACAGAAGTTAGGAAGGTAATTTAAAAAAGTTTCAGGATCAGTAATAATCATTTAATATGGAATTTTACAATTAAAATTAAGTTTAGATCCTAACTTCTACAATATCTTGAGTTCAACAAGAGTTTACCTAGATTAGGACATTCAGTAACTGCTGCAGAATGCCTGCTAAATAATTAAAAGAAATTTTGATTATAAAACTTAGTCCTACTATGAATAATGTTTGAAGCCAAAATCCAGGAAAAAATATAAAAATAGCTCTTAATTAATTCAGTTCCTGTATTTCTGATGTAAAAATGTCTAGTTCTAAAAAATTATTAAATGTCTCTACAACTAATATTTAATGTAAACACAACAGTTAATAACCAATGCATGATTGTGTCAACAAACCAAAATGTTTAAAACACAGTTTAAGGTATCACCTCACAGGACTGCTTGCTCTCCATGATCTTTAATATGGAATCTTTCAGTGCATGATGAACAAAACTTGTTGCTGTGGCTTTCATATACTGCTCCATAAGTGTGCTTGCTAAAGTGGTGGCACGGAACAAGGTAGTAGCTTCATCTGAAAAAAGAAATTGGAAAGAGAAAAACTGAAAAAAGGAGACATCAGAAAGAGAGGAAGAACACAGTTACTCTTTGACATAAGCTGCAACTGAAGGAGAAGAAAAAACCAGACAGCACCAGAACCCTTTCCTCCCCAGCTGTCCAGAATTCCAGTAAACTTGTAGGATTTAGTGCAGTACCTTCCATGCTTATCTCCCTGTCATTTAGTGTTCGTAACAACAGGGACTCAAGCTTTTCATGAAGAAAAATCTTCAGTAAAATGCCAGCCAACAGTGTTCTATCCTGTCCACAAACATGTGATAAGGCATAGACTACATGAAGTTCTTTCTGGAGTATAAGCTGAAAGAAAAACAATTTTAAAATATTCAGAAGCTTCTCCTTACATATAACAGCTTTGGAAAAATATTATATTACATATCTCTATATATACAACTGTAACTTAAAAATATTATTTGATTATATCAACCAGTGTTACTGAGATCCCTCTCAACCAATGAAGAGTTCGTTTTGACAGCTAAACCATGGATGGTAAGCTTAAGTCATACCTCTTTAAACTCACTGTACTCTTCTTCTGGCATGATCTTCTCCATGGAATATCGTGCTCGAACACGCAAAGATCCTGGCTCAATACCCTTTAATGGTACATAGGAACTGAGTTGAAACCACTCATCTGTTGCATGTCCTTTTTGTAATCGGCTTAATTGGCAACGCATGAACACTTAAAGGAAAAAAAGCGTTGTTCAGGTAACATTATCTCCACCAAAACAATGCTACTATTAAATAAAAAAATAGTTTTATTTTCAACACATCATCTTATTTTAGGAAAAAAATACTAGCAAGAGTAAACAAAAAGTTTTTTGTCAATATATGAATGGATTCAGTCTCTCTTCAATGGTTTAACAGTGTCCTGTAAACGGAAGAAGAAATATATGGCAATCTGTAAAGAATGTCTACATATAAATTCAAAAATGCCACACGAGTATTAACATAGCTTTCCTTGGAACCTGCAAGTCCAGGTAGCAGTCAGAAACTAAAATACAGGTTAAATCTTTAGAGTTCACTACTCGCTTTCCAGCCTTGCACTGACACCACCATCAGAGTCTGCTCCTATTTATTATTAAGAGTGCTCCTACAGTATTCCCAAACACTGACATATGTATTACTTTTATAATAACTCCAGTCTAAGTAACAGTTTATGCGTATTAGGTTAAAAAGTGTTTCCAAGCACTTGCTACTAGATAATGAAAGTCAGCTCAAGAATAGCCAAATCATTAACCGGTGACGATGGTACACTGAAATTGTAAAGCAATGACTTGCACTGCAGCTGAAATCTGATGCTGCAGCTGGCTAGCCAGCTACAGAAGCTGGGAAGGAACACAGGCCCATCCAGAGCAGGAACATGTACTCCTGAGTGGTAAACTGTTTTTTCCACAAAGAAAGGCCCAGGCACTTTCAGAGGCAACATTGTGCCTGTGAAACACCCACCATGCTCCAAAAGGAGTCTGCAATTAATTTTACATTTAGCCTATCAGTCTGCACATCTCAGTCAAACACCCTCTCTTTCCATGACACAGATAATTGCTTTTACTTTCCTCATGTGAAAAAACAAAAAAGTCCATAAGACCAAGAGCTTATTTTTTTTACATTTCTGCAAAGCCAATACACCAATCTGCCTTGCAGAAATTGTCAACAGTTCCAGCAGATTTCTCAGTGCCTCAGTGTTGCAATACATAGAAGGATATAACTTAATACTGGAACAGAAGATCAGATTTACAATGTCTCTTTCAGGACAATCCTGCTGCTTACTTCATATTCTTTGGAGCTGATGAACTGATAAAAGTTAATGCATTTATATCAGTCAAATAGCATGAAAAACAACACATCACCACCTGCTACTTATCACCAGTGTGGACGGAATGTCATTAGACTATGTAATAAATTTACTTTCTTAGCATACTTCTCCGTGGCATCAAAGCTCAGTATCCACAACTAAGAAATGTGCTTTTCTTCTTATTTGCTTGCACATATAAGGCACATGTACCACAGTGAAAGGAATGGTGACTGAACTGATGATTTAGTTTTCCCCTGTGGTTATTGTTGCACTTCATAACTATAATATAAATGACTTGACTTTGATTTAAAAAAAAAAAAAATCATACCAAATATCTGTACAAGGACTGCAGAAGAGTTATCATAATTTATATGAAATTACTTTAAAGTAGTAAGACTTTTTTCCTGTTTATAATGTTACATTGAATTGGTAGGCTCCTTTCAGTAACAGACTTCTACTCAACATGAATTAATTTGAAATTAACCACCATAGTGCAAAATCAAACCAGAATCTCCACTCCAGTTCAACACTTTATGGTGGTGTCTTTCGAGACCTACTAATTCAACTGTCAATAGTAGCAGATGGAAGTCTACTAATAAATTCTAGGCCTTTGGATTTTTCAAGCCATATTATATATTTTTTTGAGTAAGTCCTTAAGCAATTTACAGTTAGAGAAACAAGTAAAAGTGAATATAATTGATGCAATTGATGCTGAATCGTTTAGTATAATTTCTGACTATCTAGAATGCTTAAACTCTAAAGTAACTGTGGAATATTTGTAATAGACAAACTTCTGTGTAAAGACCTGAAAACTCAGGAAGTATTTCAAAATACTGAAAAGGTAGCCTTCATTCATGTATTACTTTGGTATTTAGGTTTTGTGTGTTACAATGAAAGAACAAAGCAGTGACTCCAACAATTAATTTTTGGACCTTTAATCTGCATTACATGGAAGGAAAAGCAAGCAGAAAAGGTGAGTTAACCCAATTAATAACTGGCAAGATGAATAGCATCAGCTGTACAGGACTGCCACTTCATAGCATTCCACAGGTAACATCTGTGGCTGAAAAGGAAAGGAAAGATGGTTGGTTAAGGAAAGGAACCAGTTGTCTTGCTTTTGAAGAGTTACAGGTTTATTCTGGCAGTGTAGCACAACGTATGTCAGAGAAAATGTGGTTTAACTCATTTTACCCCAGTGAACTTCACATACTTCAATAGGGCTTGGGATGTAAGTAGAGGTGTATGTTCATTCAATTTGACTTAGTGTACTCTTTATCTCAAAATGAAAGAGTTATGCTGGATTATGCTTATGCTTTAAGAGTGTAGATAACTGCAGTAAAAAAATTCAGCCAATCCTGCCCCTGACCTAGAACAGGGAGCCTTCCATCACCTGAATGCACAGAACTAACAGCATCTCCTTAATCTGGGCAGAGATCAGGAAACTACAAAAATACATTCAAAGAAACTACTTAAGTATCCCTCTCAAGTATTACCCTTTTAAGATTCTTTTCCTAACCAAGGCTTTGGTGTAGATAGGTAATCAGTTTTCCAGCTCAAATGAATTCAAGATCAAGTTAACAACTGCAATTATAGTCCCTCAGTCTGTCAGAGAGAATGTATCTTTATTCCTCCTGCTATGCAGAAACTTTCTAGTGAGAGAAGAAGAAAGAGATCTGAAATTAAATCAGTTTCTACAAGACCATGCAAAATGAGTTGTAAATACCTACTTTGGCTAAGGTTTCCCTACAGATCTTAATAAACCCCAGAAAACTAAAAATCAATAAATTAGCACTGGCCTAAGTTACAGACCAGTAACAAAATATATGCAAACTGAAAACAATTGCACTAGATTATATATACTCTGACTGCCTTTGAACAGAGAGCTCGGAACAAAATGGAAAAAAAAAAATCTTGGAACAAATTTGAAGAGGCCAGGGAGAGTCATCCTGCCCTGCAAGGAGCAAAAAGAGTGCACAGGGCTGAAGCTGCTCCAGAACAAGTATACTGGGAAACAAGATACACTGAAGAATAGGGGGAGGGGAGAAAAAAAAAAAAAAAAAAAAAAAAAAACAAAAAAAAAACAAAAACAACAACAAAAAAACCACAAAGAAAAAGAAAACTGAAAGTATGGTGTGGGAAGAGACCTGACCTTAAAAAAAAAAAAATTCTACCTAATAGTATCAAATTCAAATTCTTCCAACTCTTTCTTTTCTAGGAAGCTGACAGATTCTACCACCTTGCTGTTGATTTGCTGGAACAGAAAACCACATTAAAGAAGCACCTGTCTGGCTAACTCAAGGAGAAGAAAATACAGATCCTTTCCCATTCAAAGTGATATTGAGATAACTTCAGATTTAAGCCAAAGAGTGGTAATAAGGGAAGAAGACAGATGAGGTAAAATGGAAAGGAAAAAATGGAAGGTTTCTTCAGAGACTGCCAAGATTGTTTTCTTTAAAAAAAAATTGCACCTTTCCCTGTCTCACTGGAAGCAACCAAAAGCCTGGAAAAGAAATTCCATGTAGACAGACTCCGTGGAACTTAACCTTTTATGGAATAGACTAATATAGAAAAATTCTCTTTGCTCTTGCTTTTTGATAAGCACAGTCATTATCAAGCAGTAGTTACCGTAGAGCAGAGCTATGTCCGACATACTGGACTAGAGTATAGTGCATTTTATGACTAAAATCATTGGAAGTTCTCATTATAAAAACATTAATGGAAAGCCAGTACCAGACATCAAAAACATACACAGGCAGTATGGTGAACCTAAAAATCTACTTAATTCGCTTGTGACAACCCTTGACAAAAGCAATGATAACCACACAAAGTATTAATTGCTGTAATGTATAAGCATCTTTTATAGAAAAATACTTACATATATCTGGATCTTTACTTTTCTTTGTTTTGTTACTAAGACTTATCTCAAATCTATTAATATCAGATGAAAGATCACTAGGAAAAAGACAAAGAACCTCAATTAATACTATACATGGCTGGCATTTAAGCTTTTCCTAATTTCATTTCAATCCCGAGTTCTCATTATCAGCCACTTACATTAGCAAAGACAGGTGCCTACAGAAAATTCTGCCCATGCAGAATTTGTCTGAAAGGTTGCTGCTGTATAAGCACATACCCAGTATTTTTTAAAAGACTGTAGAACTATAAACAAGTGTTAAGAATCTTAAATCCAATACAAATTAAAAATGAAATTCACTAATTCAAGATAATTAAAACTTACTCAAAGACAAATTCTTCAGACCACACAGGGTTCTGTCCTTCCCTGATGTGTGTTTTTGCTACCTGGACACTGTTCAAGTAGATGTTACAATATGGATTTGTAAAATGCTTTACTGGGAGTGTATGAGCTTCTTCTACATGCAAAATGAGACTGCTGACCTGAAAAAAAAAATAAACTATTTATTTTTTGTTGCTAAAATACAAAGCACATGAATGAATTATTTTATTATTATTATTTTATATTATTATTAATCCTCTATGCAGGGGATTAATGTTAATATGTGAATACTGAATACCAAACTCCTTATTAGAAGAGGAAAGACAAAAGGCATTGGAACATTTAAGAAGCATAAGGAACAAAGTAAGAGTAACTAAAAAAAATGCTGAAAACAAATATCCAGACCCATGTTTTTAAGGCAGCTTGGATTTTTATTTTAAAATCATTTTTGAGGCAATCGGATTTGCAAATAGCAACTTTTGCAGACATAGAAAATTTTACTGAAATGGAAGACTGGCACTTTGAGTAAGAGCCATGGACAATTCCAAATACAGTCGTTTATTATTTGGTGCTTTCCTAACAGATTATGTAAAAATTCTGTTGTGCAACACATTACATTATATTCCTTTATGCAGATAAACACTGTTTTTGCTTTTTGAAAAAATTAATTCCCTTTTTGTTTGGATTTTGCACATTGAAGCTCCCAACTGCACCTGTCAGTAAATTCACCTAATTTAGTTCACTGATTCAGAAGTATCCAAACTTCTTGAAAGTTCACAACCGAACAGATGTGGTTTATTACTTTTTATTCACCAAATTTTTTTCCATTCTCTACTGCCTGTAACAAATTACTATATTCAATGTTCCTAAGATTAAATCATATCAGGAATCCTTAAAATATTTCCCTGTTATTCTCCAATCATTACAGACATAGCTATTTAAGACTGATTGCCCTCTCTCTCTGAAGAAATTTTGGCATATATGGCATATATGGCAAACAGAAATTAACACAAGCTTGGCTCAGCATGTATTTGTTACATAAAATTAATATCATTAGTTAAATAATTACATTTTATGTAAATAAAATGTAAATAATAGGTGTTTTATGTATGTGTCATATAAATTTTTTAAAATTTTTTGTTTACATGTCATATTAATTTTAAAAATTTCCCATATGAGGTATATTCGAAGAGCTGCTGACTTTTTAGACTTTTATTCAGGATTTGCTACTGTTGAAAGGAAGAATTCTGAGACTCATTAATATAATTTTGCACAGAGGAGGCAAAATACTCCTCCACATGCACCTCCAACGCCACAATATCAGCTTCACCTGACGCAGACGTTTATTTGATGATCCTGGACTGGTTTTTCTTAAACTGCAAAACACCTGCAGAGCTTTCATCCAGTCCTAAGAGAGAAGGATGCAGAAGAATGTAATGAAACCAAGTCAGATACAGCTTCTTGCAGTGGAACAGACATATCTGCAAAAAGTACCTGAATTTTCACTTTAGCTTGGCAAAACCTAAGTTTTCTGTAATTCCACAATACAAAAGTCTGAATATTAAAGCAAATTTATTATCATTACTAAGCAAAACCTCATAAAGAATTTGCAAATCTGAACCTCTTTTTTTTAGAATTATCGAGCATTACTAATGGATATACAGTGTGACCTTTGCCAATTTTCCAGAGTAGTGATACTACAAGAAATTGCAAATTGTATATAAAATTAAGAAAAAGTTGTTTGCTTCTGAGAAAATTACATTTAACAAGCCAAACTGGTCTGATTATTCTCTCCAGTGCTCCCATATGGCAGTCACAACACTGTATACTTCAAACAAAAACTGAACAATTAACAGATAAACATAAAGCATTTATCCAACATTCTCCAGTTTGTCTTTGGAAGGTGGAAGATGTATTATAGCCTCATTCGCTAGTTACTGTCTCCCAACCATTAAATCCTGTACAATTCTTGCAAAGCACAAAATTTAGCTTTTGACAACAGTCTTCTCTTCAGTCAGTATCTCAAAGATCTGCTATCTACTCTCAAAGTACAATTTAACAATGTCATTAAAACCCCCACAAAACTGCTTCAATCATTCTTCACAGCATCTTCCATATCTTAAAAATACAAGAATATGTACTGCATCTATTCTGAGCTTTGTGAGTTAGGCTTCAGCTTTCAAATCCTTCCAAGGAAAAGCTTTCCGCTACATCCTACCAAGTTTCTATTTTTCTGTAAAATGTTAGAAAGTAAAGAAAGCTGAGCTTTCTCAAAAGATAGATATTTGTAAACTTTTCTGGGCCAAAGCCATATTATAAAGAAACCTGAAACAACTGTGTTCTGTGTAAACACAGTGAACAGCTTGTTAAGCACTTTGAAAACCAAATTAAACCAAATGTTCAGAAAACAAAACAGGATATTCTATCGTCTAGAAAATGAAAGATTTTACAGATGTAACAAAAATTAAGGAGCATGGAATTTAATTTATATATTCTCAATTATGACACAGCATACTGCTTCTCAAATACAGTACACTGACAGTTGTATGATAAATTCCACTACATAATTCTTATGTCATCTCTGCAAATTTAACAATTGGCATTAATTTAAAAAGAAAATCTGTGCTTTCCTTTATATACAGCACACAAAAAATACTATATTTATATAGACTTCATGCTCTAGTGAATACAGTCTGTTATGAGTGCTCTAAAAAGCTTTCATAATAACATCAAATGCAAAGCTTGACTTCTAATGCAACGCATACATCAGAGCTGTGAACTTGCAGAGCTTAAAACTTAAACAAGAACATTGTATCATTTTAGATACAATCTACTGGTAAAATAATTTCTCAGAAGTAGGCTTCTATCCCACAATTCCTAATCAGTGAGCATAACTGTTAAGAGAGCTAGTAACTAAAGATACCATATAAACCCAGAAAACCTTACACTGTGCCACATCAGGGCCAAAAACTATGCATGACTACCAGTTTATATACATGGCAAATAACTGGAAAAGGCAGTTCAATGCACTTTGGTCACTGGGCACACATACGTGCATTGGCATTTTATTTATTTCACTCTGAAGTAAAACTCTCACTTACTGTGCTGTGTTTTATAACATGGAAAAGACCTGGAGAGTAAGTTTTTTCTTCTGAATTGAACTATATCAAAAAACATCTATGCTCTCCAGAAACAGGTAACAGAAAATAATGGAAGTTCTGCGCATGGGACCTGACTGGAATTTGTCAAAACTGAAACCCTGAAGAACAGGTAATAGAGGTGCTAGATTTTCAGCACCAACCTTCCCCCTCAGAGATTTGCTACCAGTTCATTTTAACACCTGCTTTATAATCACTAAATATTTGTGATACATTTGCTTCCTGTTTCAGAGGGGCAACATCACTGAAAGACACAATATTAAAAGTTACTTTTTTTACACTTAGCATATAAAAGCTCTCACCTGTGCTTGTTCTGGAGTTTCGCCTGCAAAGTAAAAGATGTAATGCTCTTCACTAAAGTGCTGAACTACTATCTGAAAACAGTTTGGCCTTAAAAATAAAAAAAACCAACAAAAATTAAGTTTAATTCATCTTCACATATTAACAGACACCTTCACTTGATCTGTGCCAAAACAAAGTTTACACTGAACTAACAGATTTCTCCTGTTTGTCTGTAAGGTGCATTGAATAATTGCATCAATTTTTGTTCACCTACATGTTACCATCACAAATGGAAAGAGGAAGACTTCAAACAAGATTTATCAGATCTTCAAAAACTGCATTTTGGTTTTGAATGTATTGTGTCATTTTAAGAAAAGTACAGTACATGCAGCCTGCTTCAGATATTGACACATTTTTAGAATGGTGTGTACTGAACAGGGATGTATGCTGGCTTATAGCTAAGGCAAAAAACTAGGCATCTCAAAACACTTGTCAACAAGGATTATTCCTAGAGAGTTTAAAAGCAGTGTAAGTTCAGCATTATTCACAATCAGTTAATCATACATGAAGGATTTTTCTTTCAGGAAACAGTATTAACCTAAGGAATCCCCTATAGGAATGTGTCCCACAGCTCTCATGACCAGTAAAATGTGTACTGGATCATACACAAACATTTGAGCATATGTGACACAAACCTCTACAACCTTAAATGCTGCAGAAGTACAGACTTCACTGTACTTCTGAAGAAAGGGCAGAGACAGTTTTTTATCAGCTACTTGAAGTGCAGGAAGAACTCTGTCTCAACTTCAGTTCCTCACTAACAAGCTTCCTAAGCTGCTGCAACCACACATGTCCTCCTACACACCTGTAAGTACCACCCAGCACCCAACTTTACTCCAACCCACAACACAGGATTTCTAAAAAGCTATTTAGGAGAAAGAAACAGAATGTTTATTGATTACAATATATACCAAAGCTTCCTGCCTAGTTGTCAACTACATAGGGAACTTTTTAGTATTTTTTTAAAATAATCTTTATCTCTATCTGTGCTTCTCATTCCAGTAGTTAGATGTTGGAGTTTTTTTTCAAAATTATTATACAGATTTTAAAAACCCACAAACAGACAAAGCAAAGCATCAGTCTTTGTAGATCAAGAAATGCCACTAAGGTTAAACATCTGTCTCTAGTTTTTTCACAAAGTAACTAGAAGTTGACTATATGTAGTTTTTCAATAAATATTAAGATCTGTAGGATAGCCAGAATTTCTAACTTCTATCACTTATTATATAAGTAAATATAGTTATTTCTTCTATAAAGTTCTGTAATATAGGCCAGTGGAGTTGTTTTTGTAACTACCAATGAAAAAATACATAATGCTCTTCTTAATTTCTAGTAATATCTAAAAGACTTCTGATTCTCAACTTTCTTGCTGATAATCGTCCCTTGTGGTCAGCATATTTTGAATATCAAATATTACAGTAAGTGAGATTTGATGTGTAAGTAACCCTGAGTATAGCAATTGTGCAAAAACAATCTCTGAGGACATTTACTTATATGAACTAGTATACTACAAACAAAATACTTGTTTTTAAATAGAAAAACACCTACAGACTTCTAACCAAGTTAGCTTTCAAATACCTACCAAAATAATGTAGAACTTCTAGAATTTAAAAAATCCTTTATCTTATTAACTCTTGGTGCAATAGGATTAAAAAAACCCGATGTCCTACCTGCCAAATAAACTGTCATGTACTCCATAGACAGAACACACACTAAGGTCTATTAGTCCTTTGGGTTTTGTGGCTCGTTTTTCACTTTCAAAATAAATAAGCTGGGCATCATTTCCCTCTAATATAAAGTACAAGTTTTTCCATCTCTTTCCTTTACCTGTACAAGAATCAAGCAAATGGTTACACTACTGTCTAAAACAACAAGTAAATTTTGTAAATTAAGGAAACAGAAGAGGACAGTAAAGCTTCTGTCAAATTCCAAAGAGAAGAACAATATACAGATAATCATGCTTGAGTTATAACATCAGTGTACACATTGAATTTTACACAACATCTGACTAAAACCAGATCCTCTTCACAGGTGCAGGCAGAGTTGCAAAAGATTCTTCAAATATCCTCAGTGCTTTCAACAGCATTAAGCAAGTGCATGTGAGCTGCCCCAATAGTGAGCTCCTCTCAGTGTTATGCCTGTATCTATACAGATTGCAAATAGTGACAGTGTGGACCCCATTCACTAGATTTTTTTTTAAGAAATGTACTCTTGGCATTAGAAAGTTACTCCTAAACTCTGACCATTGATTGCGTTACAATACTTTAAAAGATACAGCTGAAGAACAGAAATGGAAATATTTTATATGCAAACTTAAATCAGAATCAACCTGCAAGCACAACCACATATAAGAATTTGGCTGGTTCCACTTGCTGCAGAGAAAAGTTCTTTGAATTACAACAGATTAGGAGCATTCTGAAACAAATTAATGCTTAAATCAGAGTACCATTTAGAAAAAAACTTTTCAGCCTTTATTTTACACAAATCATCATAAATTCACTGTGGCCTCAAGAAACTAGTAGCAGCATTGTTTTCAAAAACACAAATGTAACACTAATTTATTATACTATGACTTCTAGATGGAAGAGTGATTTTATTGCATTTAGTCCATATACACTATGTGCATCTCTCTACAAAAGAGTACTCCAATTTGCCTCTTTTAGCCTGATTTTTCCAAGTCATTCCCATTTCATTCTTCCTTACTCCATGACATCTCTCTACACCTCTCAGAACAAGCCTTCTCAAAAAATTCTTCCCTTATTCTGTTCAGAAGGTATAGTTTGGGATGGTTTGGGTTTTTTTAATGTCTCTTGTATTAGGCTATATGTAAACTCATACCTTCTTTCTTGCATTTGGTCACTATCCAGATTACCACCTGTAACTTATCCTTCTTGTCATTTGCAGAAATCTTGTTATTGATACCATTTTTCTGTGTCCATTAATGCTGATTTTTCCAAAAAGTAGAAATATAACACTCGGCAAGAGACCAGCTTCCTCAAAACTTCAAAGACTTGTTCAATGGAAATTCTTCAGGGTAATACTGAAGGTTACACTGAAATAAGTCAAGCTGTCAGCTTTTAATGTGCTTATTATATGTTATGCTGTGTCAGCATTAGAACCTTGAAAAGTCACTATATCCTTTATAGGGCAGACCGTGCATTTTAAATTTAAGACTGAAAACATACAACCTGACTTGGAATAACAAAATTAACCAACTGTTCTCTGCAGTGAATGTACAGATGTACACTATTCTAGCTCTCTCAAACCTCTATCAGCTAGAACTTAGTGAGTTCAATATTAAGTACAAGCACTTTATGAAAATTTATTTCATTTCATGATTTTGAATGCTACCTTTGACAAGGATGCCTACTTTTTGTGCTGTGCTGATTTTTTCAGAACTGCCAACCAAAATTTTCATGCCATACATAATTTCATGTATCACATTGTTCTATTCATCTACTACTTAAGGAAAAAGATCTTTCACACTCCTTACACACTTTCTAGAACCTTTTGCCCACTTCAATTTTCCTCTCTCTAGTACCACTAAATTCACAAAATTCAGCTAGAAAGTGCTGATCTCCACTCCCTAGTGACCAACAATAGGGCATGAGGAAATGGAACAAAGTTGATGCAGGGAAATTTCAGATTAGACCTTAGGAAAAAGTTCTTCACTAAGGAGGTGGCTGGTCCTTGGAACAGGGTACACAGGAAATGCTCACGGCCTGTCAGGGTTTAAGGAGCATCTAGATAATGCTCTGAGTCAGGTGGTTTAGTTTTCAGTGGAGCTGCAAGGAGCATGATCTTTATGACTCCCTTCCAATTTAAGATACTATATGATCCTATGATCCTTATCTGCTTTTCCTCTTCCTTTAAAAAAATAAAAGAGGCAAACATAACTCACTTTTTTTCAGAAGATAACCTTTTTTGACAATATTTTTATAAAAAGCATCCTTTGTTTTCCGACGAATTGTATTGTAGATTTCCTTTCCATCCACTGTATCATTGAGCACTTGTTCTTGGTGCTACAAAACATGTCAGAAAAACATACTTTAAGCTCAGAAATTGCCATTAAAAAATGTATCCTATGAAGCTGTGATCTCACTGAATGCTACCAACTCACTACTATTCTCTCATGCATTTTAGTAAAGCATTCATTTTTCATACAATACACATGGCTAGAAATGTACTATAACTCTTTCCATACTTCCCAAACTGAAAGAAAACAAGGGTTTTCAATACAGACCAACTTCTACAAAGTAAATATTTTTCATGTAAAAACAAAAAACATGACCTTTCACTGTGATTTCACTGTGTTAATTTTTTTTTTGAAGATTTATCTAGCTTCTTTGAAGATTTATCTAGCTTCTACTGTCTTCTACCAAAGCTCATAGGCCTGAGATACCATGGATAAACTCTGAAGCAACAAAAATGGTGCACATCATAATTAAAACTGACTTAAAGTGGCACAGTCTCTCATTAATCTTATTAGAACTCACATGTTGTAACTGAGCAAAATTCAGAACAAGAGAAGAAAGGAAGAAATAAGAAACAGAAAAAAGATAAATTCCCACAAAAAATGGTAGTATCTAGAAACGCAAGTAATAAATATGACCAAAACCCAAGCCAGGTCTGACCTTACTAAGTAAGATGATGAACAAAAGCTCTTTAGCTGTAAAAAAAGAAGAAAAGCAAGACTAAAAGTAAGTAAGGACATCACTGAGATTAGAAGAGACATATGAATTGGTTCTTACATAATATTCTACTTTTCTTCCTGTGCATATATCTACAAAAATTATGTTTTTGATCAAAACAACAATAGCAACATGAAAAATAATTTGGTAATACTAACAGGAATTACAGAACCTACAATGGAAGCTATATCCATATGTTATGAAATGATAACATATAATGTAACATATGTAACATAACATGATTATCTGTCAAGAAAATGTCTCTAACGTAAGTGCACAAGGAGTAGTGCACAAAACAAGACATCTAGTGAAAAATACTTTTAAGCAAATATCATGTTATACACATGTTATACACATGAATTCCATCAGATTGACTCTAAAATGATGCAAAACTTCTGAATTCTTTTTCCTCCTCAAGAACAGAGTATGATGCTACATGCAAGGGAGGTAAAGCTGAACATTAACTGCACCACTGAGCACTAAATTTTCAAATAAAGTCACAAGTGCATCGGCTAGGTTAAAAGAATCTGAAGTACTCTCACATGGAAAATGAGTCAATGCAGAGTTTATTAATACAGAAACTGTAAGTTTCGTGTATGTGAAAAGTTAAAATGAAGACTTACTGCCATTATTCAAGAGGAATAATGAAGAAAGTTAGTAATTAAGTTTTCCAAGAAGCAGTCTCAGAATTCCTATTTGATTTCTGACCCATTCACATTACTGAGCACGAGTTAACAGCAGGAAATAATGGGGAAACACCAAGGACACAACCCAATTAGCAGTATAGGAAAGACTGCAATAACGAGAAATATATCTCTTAGTGCAACATAGCAGTTACACCTGTCAATACTTACAGAAAATGAGACGTGAACAGCTGAGTCACTCATTGGAGGACTGGGCTGTGATACTGTTTGCTATGCTAACATACTGGTGTCACAAAGATGGACTTAACTTCTGTCATGGCGTGTTTTGGTTTTGTGACTGAAACGATATTAGTAACATACCAGTGTTCTAGCTCTTGTTGATTAGTACCTGTGTAGCCTCAAGACTTTCTCCATTTCCCACTATGCCCCCTTCCTCAGCAAGGTGGCCTGCTGGACAATATGCTGGGAGCAGAGATACACAGGACAGATGATGACAACTGATCAGAGGCATATTCCCTCTCATGTAACATCATCATCAGCAATAAGCGTGTGTGCACAGGGAGGTCTCAGAGGCATAAGTATACTTGTGAGAGGTGCTGAGTGTTTGCCTTTATATTACCCCTTTCTTTGCTTATAAAACAGTATTCATCTCAATCCAGGAGTTTTTTTTTGCTTTTGCCTCATTCCACAGGAAGAGGGAATGAGCAAACAAAGGTGCAGATCCTTAGCAACTCACCAGAGTCAACCCACCACAGAAAATTACATGTATATTCGTTAAGTGCTTTCCAGAGGGAAAGCAAATTATGCATAACATGGTACTACTCTAAGTTGTTCTGGTACATGTTCAAGAAAGGTGAGCTCACACCAAAACTGGTAGCAGCAAGGCAACTATGAAAACATTACAGAGAGACAGGATCAGCTTCTGTGTGCTTAGACTGGTGAACAGAGAAAATGCTTTCATACTAATAAAAAAGATCCCACAAAGGGGTATGAATTGACTGCAACTCTCTTTAGGGAGGACAGGAAGAGCAAATTTCTGATTTCCATTGAAACAGAAAAGCTTGGGAACAGAAAAAGAAAAGAACAGGTACGTAAATTTTGTAACTAGCTATAAGCTCATGAAAAGCTAAATGTTGTGGTATACTTATTACTGGTGATCTCTTAGAATCAACTTCTACTATGGGGCAAGTGTGCTTCAGAACAAGTGCTGCAGTCCCAGCCCTGCAATCACTCCTGAAGCTTTTCGGTGTGTATAGGTTTCCTGTGACAGGAGAAAAACCCCAGACACAGCAGAGAGAAGAGCAGACTGGTTCCCTTTAATATGTGACTAAATCAAAGCATGAGCCCAGGAAAAGAGCCAGGGGCAGAGGGTGGAAGTCGAACACCTCATAGCATAGACAGAACTTACCATACTTTCTGTAGACTACAAGCCCAGTCTTCAGTAAGTGTATGTATTTGAAGATAAAACAAAAGAAACAGATGAGCTGAAAACATTGAAACTGTTGATGACTGTCTACTGGAGATGATGCTGTTTAACTACCACTCGTATCTCTGCTGTAATTTAGTTCATAAATTGATTTGACAGTGATTCAGTCTGTGACTTCAACATCAAAGGCTCAGAGATTAAATCCTACCTGCATTGGAACAGGATCTTTTAAGTAATATCCTTCAACAATCTGTTCTTTTCTGTAGTGCTCAATGATGTCAGCAATACTGTTCCAATAAAAAAAAGAATATTGAAAAGTTAAACACATTAATTTTTCCACTGTTTGAGAATCTGCTTTTCCATAAAACCACAGAAAACATTCCCACAAAGTTTTTATTAAAATCAAGTGTTAATCTTATTTGAAAGGAATGAGGATTTACTAATAAACTGAAGTCAAGAAAGTTCACAAAACTGTATTCAGAATGTATTAATCCTAAACTCTACAAAATATTTTAATGACTTGCTTAAAATGTCAAATGAGGACGTGGCCCTTTCCACATTCAGGTAGTACATGTGCATTAACTGCTTTCCAAGCAGGCTGAAAAATTGCTGTTTCATTGGCAATGATTTTCCAAGTTCTAGAGTAATTAGCTAAGTGGAATGGGGCATACTCTGAGTGAAGTGCAATCTCTTTCTAGGAGGACAGGAATAGAAAACAGAAAAGGTTTGTAGCAGAGTTTATACAGATTATGACTGGACATCACTGAGCTATCCTTTTAAATACTCATATCAGTAGCACTCCTCTACAGGGAAGCATTCATTCTAGTCTTAAGATTCAGACTGCAATTGCACCTGGAAGGCTCAGGAGAGAATTAGTGACACATACAAGCTGAAATTCAAGGCATTTAAGCTGCTGTAATTTATTTCCGCACTACGGAAATTTAAACTGTAGTAACAGTGCCATCAACAGATATTAATCATTTATATGCAAAATATCCATCTAGAAAAAGAGGTAAGTAATTAAATAGATAAAAATATACTCTGTGATTTCTCTGTTCATGCATACTCAGCTGTGTGTACAAAGATACAAATAAGGCATGTGTGCAACACAGGAACAATAGCTGATACTGTAAAAAAATCTCAAAAACTTCTAAATAAAGCTGTATCAAGGTATCTTGGTTGGCTTTTCTATTTCATTCTGAAGCTATGATCTAGGCAAATTTGATAAAATTACCTTCCCATGAGTACTTTTATTTTTCAGATACGTAAAATGAGATTAATGTTTCTTTCAGTTTTAATGAAATCAAGTAATTAATTTCAATTTTTGCTGAGATGCTGTCTGCATATGCTGTTTTCTATGTAAGAATTTCAACTGTGTCACGCTACAAAAAACAATGACTCAGTCATTATATTTCACAGGTTGAAGAGCTACTACCAACGTTTTCTAATCAATCAAACAGCATTATACAGATTTTCTCACTCATCAAATCAGGAATACCTTGACCTTCAATGCACCATCTCCTTCCTTGATAAAAATGTCATTACGAGTTCCTCAACGTAAGGAGCAGGTGCCTGCAAAATTTCTGCAATTTTGTAATATGGGCTGAGGAATAAACTCAGTTGTATTTAAAAACTCCTTCTATAATTAGAGTAACATAGACTAGGATTCCAAGCCTTGATAGAGCACCTAACAGCTGCCTTCTTCATTATATGTTTGAACTTCCAGCAAATTTACCAACCTCATACACTGAAGAGATTTGAACTGAATATCATTTTAAGAGTGTAGTGATAATTCTCCCAAACATACAACAAAAATAAAGATTATCTTTGACACTAAGGAAGATCTCTGGAAACTGTGTACCAAAATACTAAAAGAAATTCTTAAAGCACTTTGTCATAATTTATTGTTGCTTAACTTTAAAATCTTGTTTTCTGTTCAGCTGTATAGAACGTATAGAATAATCTACACACCAAGTGAATCCAGCACTATATTATAAAGTAATCTTAAGCAATAACAATGTAGTATCTTTCTGAAAGTGTACTATTTAATGCTACAAGCTCATTTGAGACTAATAAGAGTTCTGCTAACTTGATGATTAATTTGACATCACCAAGCGTGGTGGGGCTCCTGGCCTATCATCCTCCTCCTAAGCCACGCAACTAGAAATCGGCATTTACCTTCATGAAAGGTTGACCCTGCAGCTAGCCTAGTTTTCCATATGGATGGCTGGAGGCCAGACTGATTAATGAAGAAGGTATTCAAGTAGCCTGGGTGTGAAATGGGCATAGGTTCATACGGACCCAATTATTTAGCCTCACAGCATCATGTCATATGAAAAAGTCCACTGAACTTAGTGAGGAGACCTTGACATTTTCTCAGACACACCAGCTGCTGAATCTCTATCCACTCAGAAGTGACAGAAATTCTCTACTGGGGTAAGAATGCCCTGGTTCTAGGTGAGCAGGACTGGAAAAATGCTGATTTTTTAAAGGCAGGCAATGACCTCTGTTTAAGGAGGAAAAGTGAATTTTCACTACTGAAAAATCTTCCAGATACAACAACTCTAAAAAAATACTATCAAAGATGGAGGTGTACTGATAGTTTCCCCATAAAAGGGGAAACACCTCATTATTTCTCTTTCTGTTTTGTACAAGTTACTATTTTTTTGCACCAATGGCAAAAGAAATACATCTTTTGTTTGTTCACTCTAAATGAACTGATCAGTATTTTTGCTCCAAGAATCATGCACATATTTCAATGTAATTTAGTAACTTTTTCCAACAACAAAAGCATTTTTCCCCTTTCTTGTAAATACCCATTTCTATTATTTGAAAACTCTATTGATTGTCTCAGATAAAATCAGCATTTTTATTTTTCCCTTTTCAAACAGACAAGAACGCATGTAGAAGCTTCCAAGATCCTTCATCCACATTATCCATTCAAACCACAATCTACAGAGTGAAGCAACTGGTTGGCAGAATAAGCACAAAAACTTCAAGAGAAACAAGTTACACTTAGGCTATTTAAGCTGTAAGAATCTGCTGAGTTAGAAGTAACTACTATGGAAATTAGGGAAAATATTTAGTATAAAGGAAACTACAGTCTTAAAATTATAGTAGTAAATAACTATCAGGAGCAAGTTATACAAGCACAAAATATGCGTAATTCCTTTTGCCACAAGAACTCACCTATTATAGTATCTGCCTCCCATCATAAACTGATTGTTTGATGTTGGACATATTTTAAAACGCTGAATATTTTCACTGGTCCGGAAATAAAGTGAATAATCACCAGGGGTATTATCTGAAGGCCTCACAAGGAAACTGCACACCTGACCAACTGAGAAGACATCATAACAGTGTTATTTTTCTTAGTGATATATAAACCCTTAGAAATCTATTTCTACATAAACTAAAAAGAACTGCACACTTCAAGAAATACAAACCCCATAAAGGTAAATTCCAGTAGTGATCTCAAACTAGAAGAATTAGTACTAAACCACCAAAATTAATGAAAAATGGTTCAGCTGTAGCCTGCAACCTTGCCACATCTTTGCCATCTCTTTAAAACAGGATACAAAAAAAGTTTGATAACATTTTCAAATCTCTGTTCCAGTATTTAAAGTAGGGTCTTAAAAAATATGGGTCAGAAGTACTGTTTTCATTTAAAAAAATATTTGCTTTAAGAAAGTGAAATAACTGATTCCACATATAACAATTTAAAAATTAATTAAATCAAAAATTATTAGATTAACTTTACTTGAGAACATACTCAGTACTGATAGCCATGAAAGTTTTCTTCCAATGTAGTATTCTACTGAGGTAGCACACAGAGAGATTGGGGAATCTGAAACACTCATTTATGTTTAGACATAAAAGGAAGTTTTGCCACAGTTTAATATTAACAGGATCACTTTGTGCCATTTCACTATCACTGTATTTCACACCAGAAATACACATACCTGTCATCAGCAAATTATAAGCTTCTTGTTTGGAGATCTTCCCATGGAACCATCTTAACAAAGACGAAGAGAAAAATTAGAAAGCAAGACTACCAGCTCTCTTTTTTGGTTGTGCTAACACCTAAGGCTCTGGCACCTATGAATTAATCTTTATTTAAAAAGACCCAGTATATACAGACGAGACAAACAATGTCTATGCTACTTAATGATTCTCGCCTCCCAACAACACGAAAAGACTAACACTAATAGGTATATAAATAAATTACTTTCAATAAAACACTTGGAGCTGATGTTCAAATACAAGCAAGTTCAGAGATTGATATTAATATTCCAAAAAGTAGATAATTTGATAGGCATTATTTGATGCACTAGCAATGTACTAGAATCATGAAATCAGAAGCTAAAACAAGAAGTTATACACAGAAAACCTCAAACTCAGATTTCCCAGAGCTATGGAAACAAAAGCTAACTTTGTTAGATTAATGAATATAAACTGCTTTGATCTCACACCTTATACTTTCCCAGAGTCTTGTGTCAGAGTAGTACCCCACAAAAGTTCACAACCTCTACCTAGTTTTGGCATGATATTTACCGTATTTATTTCTTGTTCAGAAAAGCTTGACATGCTACAGCTTAATAATCTGCATTTAAAGGAAAGCTAAAGATAACAATGCTTTTGTAAGAAAAGACCCCGTTTTCTGGCTTTCTTTCTATACTGCCTTCAGATATTAATATGGATTCCTCTGAAAGGTAAACAACAGCTGAAGACAGAATCAAAGCTCCACACATCTCCTACAAGCTACTTTCCGAATGTGAAATTTCCACATTTGAAGACATCCATACTGCCAAACTGACTAGCAGAACACAGTAAACCAAATAAACCACTGAAATGCCTCCTTCTGCCACCAGCCTCTTGGAAAGTGGGTAACAGCAAAAAAATAGCAAGCACAAATATGACAAACAAATGAGGACATCAGATAAGTCATCAAGGCACTTGACATTTTTCACAACTATCTGCCACTCATCTTCACTTGCGAATATAATCTATTAACAGACTGATATATCAACACACTGCTGATTATAAGCTGTATTCAATTTTTAAAAAAATTTTAAGTATTTAAGCAAATAGAAGGAAATAGTCCTGTGACTTTTTCTTCAAACTTTAAGTGTTATAAGAATCACAGAATCGTAAGAACACAGAATATTTTGCATTGGAAAATACCTTTAAGATCATCACGTCCAATCCTCAACACAGCACTGCCAAGGCCATCACTAAACCAATGTTCCCAAGTGCCATATCTACACGCCTTCTAAATCCCTCCAGAGATGGTAATTGTACCACTGCCCTGGGCAGCCTGTTTCAGGGCTTGACAACTCTTTCAGTGAAGGCATCTTCCCTAATATCCAATCTAATCCTCCCTTGGTGCAACTTGAGCGAGCTTCCTCTTGTCCTATAACTTGTTACCTGGGAGAAGAGACCTCTTCTGGCTACAACCTCCTTTCTGGCATCTGTAGAGAGCAATGAGATTCTCCCTGAGCCTCCTTTTCTTCAAGTTGAGCCCCACCAGCTCCCTCATCAGACTTGTGCTCCAGATCTTTCCCCTGCTCTGTTTCTCTTCTCTGGACTCAATACAGCACCTCAGTATCTTTCTTGCCATGAGAGCCCAAAACTGAACCTAGAAATCAAGGTGTGGCATCAAAAATCTCTGAGTACAGGGGAACAGTTACTGCCCTCTACCTGGTGGCCACATTATTGCTGACCAAAGCCAGAATGCCACTGGCTTTCTTGGTCTCCTGGGCCCACACTGGCTAATATTCAGCCACTGTTGACCAGCACTTCAGGTCCTTTCTGCTGAGCAGCTTTTTCCAGCCACTGCCTCAGCCTGCAGCACTGCAGGGGTTGTTGTGAACCACAGGCAGAAACCATCACTTGGCCTTGTGAGATCTCATACCATTGACCTTACTGATCCAGCTTCTCCAGATTCCTCTCCAGAGCACTCCTACCCTGCAGAAGATCTATGTTCTCACCCATGAATCAGAGACAGTGTTCTAACAGTACTTTGGTACAGTATTTAGAGTTGTTATCTCCAAGGCAACTGTGTTCAAGAAATACTCCGTTGTGCATATTTTGGCTGAAAGTGATCACACACGGCCTCATCTAAGATTTTAGCACTGCAATACCCATTAGCAACAGACACACCTATTACTAGTTCTAACTACTTATAGTATTTTTTCACATTAATTATCCCTGCAACTGCAGCAGCTAGTATATAAAGAAGTCTTGAGATTAAAAATAAATAGTTTTGGTCACTTTCTCAAGAACTTAGAAATCTCACAGTGGAACTTGACAAACAGTTATGAATGCTTTCGTACAACAAAACAAAAATCCTTACATTTTGCCTTCATGGGGATCTTCTTCTCTTCCCTATGAGAAAATTAGCATATTAAGTGAGTGACAACAGTACAACTCAATTTTTAAAAAAATGTCGTAAGTTAAGACCTTCTGTAGAAAAAAAAATGACACTTCAATATCTGAGGCATTTTTTACCTAAAGGGCTTACTGCAGCTCTATGAAAAGCATTCCTCTTCATTCATTAGGTGAAAATTCACCAAAATTTTCTTTCTGATGATTACTTCATTAATAATCCAAATCCTTTAGAGGTAATACCTTTTTAGAAAGTTTCAACCTTCTCAGCCTTCCTAACATTAAATTACCACTGACCTATCAGTCTACAGATCAACAGTCTAGTACTGCCACTTCAGTTTAGCTATTCACATCCTGACACAGGTCATCTATGAGAAGCATCTCAAGTAACATTGCTATTAGCAAAACATACATAGTGTGTAAGAAGATATTACAAAAAAATCTATTCTTTTCTTCTCACCAATAAATTTTTAACCCAAATTCCATCCTAGAATAAAGAGAAAGATCTACCACAATGCAAAATTACATTCTGTTGAGTTAGTGAACATTTCATGGCAACTGCAAGAAAGAAATGCAATGTAATGATTGTCTGAGTCCAGAACATCCCTTTGGCTGCTCTGGACGTCTCGAGACCCTGGCAGGGGGCTCAGGGACCTTGGCAACAAGTCAAAAACACCAGTGACTTCAATTTTAGCCCATGGGAGAGGTTGCCAACCTTATATGAGGAATTACAAGCCAGAAGGATTCGAGTAGTGTAACAAGGGAATTGACACAGGGTGAAAAAGTAGAATTTTGGGGGTTTTTAGAATGTAATTCAGGGATACAAAATGGAAGAATCTGGGTGTGCCCTAGCCTTTTCTTCCTTCTTCTTGTCCTCCATGTCTCGGTGTGATAGTGACACTTTTCTATTGGTCTAGGATAGGGACACACTGTCCAACATAGATTTTAGGTATTGATATGGGAACTGTAAACATGGTACACATAATTTTGAGTATATAACGTGGGAGATGCCCGGGGCTCAGGGCAGACTGCCATGGCTTCTGTACTAGGTGGACCTTGGCAGGTCAGAGAGAAACTATTTTAGATAAGAAGAAATAAACCTTGAAAACTCAGCTTCACGCCTTCCAGACCTTTCCTTTGGCTGCCAGGCTAGGGAAAAAGGATTTTCACACTGTTGGGGGTCTTGCCAACCCAACCCCAACAAATGATTCTTCGCCAGGACAGTAGATTTTAGGGAAATGCCTAGTAAATTTACAGTACCATTCATTTGCACTTATCTTTAGACAACACATGAATAAACATTTTTTGATAGCAAACTAGGCTTAAAGGTTTTAGTTTTTTTAGTACTACTAGATGAATTTACTAGGTTCAGAAAAGTACATAACAAGGAAACAATTAAATGTCACTAGTTTTTGCTCAATATTATTTTATAAAAAAATCCCATTCATTTAAGAAACCTGAATACAAAAATTACTTACCACTTCTTCTACCAAGTCTTCCACAATAAGACCTTGTTCATCTGTCCGTAGGTTTGTAACCCACATCCAGCCATCTTCCAATTCATTATGGACAATAAACATGTCTCCTTTAAGGAAACTGAAGAGGGTTACAGATTTAAATCAGAGATACAATCATAATATAAAGTTTAATGAACACAATGAATTCTTGAGTATAATTTCCATAAAATATTTGGGAAAACCTATTTGTAAAAAATGTAGGAACTGATATTCCAAGCACATGTGTATTGTTGCTCACAGTTAAGTGGCTACTATATACAAATTTCCATATTTTTGATTTATTTTTAATATCTAATATATACTTCAGTGCTGTGAACTTCAAACTGTGCTAATGTAGAAAACAAAAATAACACAGCAATATTAAAATACAGTAATTTTGTTCTTTTATCAAGAGAGATCAAATATGCAACACCAGTAAAATAACCCTTAGTAGTCTATATGAAAATTATATTCCTTTCATTGAAAAATTACCTTGCATAATGTAAGTTGTGGAATACCTATTCATTATATTCTCACATATGAAGACAAGTGATGCAAAAAGAATACAAAGCAGCTGCCAGAGATGCCATGCAATTAGCTACAAGTGTAAGAAGCATTAACTTTCGGGATCAGAGAATCACAGAATCAAATAGGTTGGAAATTACCTCTCAGATTATTGAGTCCAACCTGCTACCAAATACCACATGTCAACCAGACAATGGCATTAAGTGCAACATCCAGTCTTTCCGTAAACACCTTCTGAGACAGTGATTCCACCACCTCCATGGACAGCATTTCAATATCTAATCACCCTTTCTGTGCAAAATTTTCCCCTAAGGACCAACCTAAAGCTGCCCTGTAGACTAAAGAGGAATTTAAGATTATGTCCTCTCATCCTGTCACTGGCTGCCTGGCAGAAGAGACTGAACCCTACCTGGCTACATGCTTCTTTTCGGGAGTTGTAGAGAGCAATGAGATGTTTGGCCCTTGAGACTCCTTTTCTCAAGGCTGAAGCCCTGCAGCTGCTCCTAATAGGACTTGTACTTCAGACACTTTACCAGTTCCATTATCCTTCTCTGGACACACTCCAGGACCTCAATGTCTTTCCTGAATTGAATGGCCCACTGGTGTGGCCTCACCAGTGTTGAGCACAGGGAAAGAATAACTTTCTTAGTCCTACTGCCTATACCACTGCTGATCCAAGTCAGGATGCCATTGACTCTCTTGGCCACCTGGGCACAGCTGGCTCATCTTCAGCCAGCTGCTGACCAACACCACCAGGTCCATTTCCATTGGGCAGCTTTCTAGCTCTGCAGAGAGTTTATTGTGGCCAAAATGCAGGACCCAGAACCTGGCCCAAAGGAGTTTACATTTCTGGAAGACTAGTGTAAGTTACTCCTTAAATGTTAAGAACACAAACTCAGGTCACATGAAAAATTTTTCACTGCAGTACAGAATTTTTAATCATGTTTCATGATGCATCAAGGTACAGGAAAAATAATAAAGAGTGAAGCTCATTAACTACCACTTCAATTCAAAATTTCATACCAAATGTCTATGGTGTGGCTCTCATTTGAAGTAGTCTAACAGTAAAAAGAAACCGCAACAAATCACTATCGAAAACAAAGAATAAATTCAACTGCTATTCAGCTTTAACAGGTGACAAACAACAAGAGCACCCTCCATCACTGTACAGATACTGCATGAAAGACATGTTGAAATTAACTCAGTAATACTTCAAATATAAGAAATATTTACCATGATATTAAAATTTTAAGTCAATATTCTTTGAAATACATAATTTCTTCAGGAGCATATTAATTCAATCTAGAACAAAATGAGAATTCTGGTCTCAGCTATGCCACAAACGGAACTATTTTAGCCATACAGACCTCAAAACCCAAATACCAACTTTGCTTTTCAGCTCTATCCTAAAAGAGGAAGAAAAGGTTTAATTGCCTACAATTCTTGTTATGATAGCAAACAATAAAATGCGATTTCCTCTTAAGCTGACAGGTGCAATAAGGCACGTAAAGGATTCTTTTTTTGTTGTTGTTCTCACACATAGTAGGAAGCCTTAGTCCCAATGTGCCATTAGAGACCCCCTTCCAAGTCCTATCACCTTAGTAAAACAGATACTTACAAAAACAAATATCCTCATATCATCCTTTAAAGGACCAGACTGGACTGTGAGTCTTGAAATAAATTTCCATCCAAATGAGGGTATAAAGCTCTCATACCTTTCTCTACATTTTAAGATAATAATCCTAAATGTAAGAAAATTCCCAATTCAACTGGTGTATTACACTAGCTTATGAAATCTGTCTCTTATAGAGATTAGAAATCACCACAAACCACTTTCAAATCCTCTTATTTTTTTCATCTGAAAAAAAATTACCTCAAGAAAGCAGTATCAATCCCAGGTAACCAGAAAATGGTCTTCTATTGACCAACTCACTTCTTCCATCCTTAAATTTGTAAATAGTCAAGGCCCACTTTCTCTTTCTAGTGATCTGCATTGTTTCCCTCAGCTACACATCGAATAGTTCCATGGCAGTTCAGAAAAAGGCCTAGCTCATTTCTTTCACATACTCAGATAAGGCATTTCCATACAGAATTCTTTGACAAAAAGATGTATCCTTTTGGTAAAAATCTAGGGCTTTATAAAACATATTTCAAAATTATAACATTACTAATTTTAATTCTATGTATACCTTCCATTCAATTAATACAAACAAATATAGTAAGAACACAATGTCTTATTCTTATTTCCAACCAAAGAACAGAGAGATATCATCTGTTACTCTAACTGTGTCAAGTTTAAGATGCAACTGGAAAATAATTGCATATGAACACCTACCTAAATTATTACTATTAATAAATACTCTTGAGAATTTCACAACTACTACTGCTACTCAAACATACCTTATTTCATCAGTTTCTGGCACTTTGGTGTAAGGTAGAATTGCTCGAACTCTCCTTCTGTCTTCCACAGGCTACAGTTTAAAAAAGAGCAATGTTTTTTTCTCTATACTCTGTACTGTATATTCTATATTGTAGAATCTTTCTCCCCAGCCTTATGCTATTCTGAGGCAAAGAACACCACTTATATCCACCTTGCCAGTTTTATATTTCCAAAGCTCAAAACCACTGTCAGCTAGAAACATGTAATTTGTTGACTAAGAGCACTTACTTTATTTTTTTTTTTCACTTAGAGCAGAAGTAATGTCCATAATTTCAACATTCAGAAACATCTTTATTCAGGTTTTGAGTTTTGTTACACGGGATATTTAGCAGTGTTTTTTTTTTTTCATTTTAATTACTTCTGTTGTTTTAAGGATGGGCATTTGAAAGAAACCTTGGTTATCTTCAGGATGTATATTTGAAACTATTGTTAGATATCCAAAATGTGGCAGAACAATGAAAGTTCTTTATTACAAGAACTCAATATTGTCTTCTTTTTCACTGTCTACTTAAAATGATGTTACTACATTGTGCAATAACTGCAATACCTCTATCTTCCTCATTATGTATTTTTATTAAATAGCAAATTTTTTTATCATTACTTTGTATCAGTAAAAATGCATTTTTATTCTCCTTACATTTCCACGTATGCCTATACAAAACAACAGGAAACTTTCTCAAATTTCTTTCCCAAAGAAAATTCTAAATCGTGATTAAAGTTACAAACATCTTAGTAAGTTAGTCTTCAGGAATTTTTACTTGCCTCTGGAGGTGCTACTGGAAATAAGAGCTTTTCCCCTTTCAGCAAGCAGGACACATGACTGTAATAACCAATAAGGTCTGAGAGTGAAGCAAAGCGACGCCCACCAATGTAATAGTCTCCACACATGGCAATAATCCTGTTAATAAAAAAACACAGAAGCTTGACATTAGAAAAAATTTTGCTACCAATTTTTTTTGAAGAAAAGGAGATTAGGATCATGTTTAATTTTTAAAATATTGCCTGTATTCAGCAAAATGCAGTATTACAGACTTTCTGTAAACATATAAATAAACTTAATGAATATTTTATAAAAAATATTAATACATATATTTTATGAGCCACCAGTTTTTTATCTAAAGAATGTGCCGATTCTCAGAAAAAGACAGGGCATTTGTCAGGACTAAATGAAATTTTAAAAAATTGTAAGTGTGAACATCCTGGAAAACTGAAATAATGCACTACTACACAACAGCATTATTACTTGTATCATGCATAACATACACCTCTTATAACAGGCATAAACTGAACAAAGTAGCAAAGTAGCAAATTACTACACTTCAAGACTATACAATGCAGAAAACAAACAACATCGAAAATTAGTCATTTTGTTACAATTAGTTTAGCATCCATATTAAAGTTAAGAAATTACTTTGGAATAATCAAAGTTATCTCCTGAAACTCAATTTAAAAATTTGATATCTAATGGGAAAAAGCTCACACAACCATTTCAGCAATTTAACAAAACAAAGACTTCTTACAAAAACTGTTTATTTTTTTCTTTAACATTTGTGTATTTTCTTAAAGATTAGATTTTTTGATGCTTAATTTGAATTAAACTGTTTCTCCCAAGAAGTAATGTAAAATGCACATAACGATGAATCTTCAGATATTAAATCCAAGTTCATAAGCATACAGCACTGCAACCAGAATCAGAAAACAATGCTCAGGACATATGCTGAAAGCTGTTTCCAGCAAATCTTTCAACTACTATACATATAATCTATTGGTGTTTTTTGCTTTGGGATTTTTTGGTGGCTTTGTTTGTTTGGGGTTTTTTTGTTTGTTTGGGGGGGGGGGGGGGGTTTGTTTGTTGTGGTTGGGGTTTTTTTCCCCTCAAAATTAAGGAAGCTACCAGATGTGCTACCACTTTAACTGTGCTAAGTACTATGATTACTATGGAATCAGACACAAAACAATCTCCTTCACTGACTGAATGAAACCTGCATGGTGCTTTAAGTTTATTCAAACCACTTTAGGCAAGCTTCTCTATCCCAGATATTTTTGGTTTCCTCACACTTCGGTTCTTCAACCTACAAAGCAATTTTAAAGTAGCATGATTTAAAACAATCAAACACAAGTAAAAACCTGTACAATGAAAGCATTAAGAGTCAAAAAAAACTGCACTGTAATACAATTATTGTTCACTTTATTGTGTTCTGAAACAAAAAGTAGATAGATCACAGTATTCAAAATAAAACACTTAATTCTCACCTAAAATGATTGACATTTGTTTTACTAAGGAATGAAAGCACAAATGAACCTGGTCTCCGATCACTCTCTCGAATAAGGTAACTTCCAGGTTTTCCTGCTTGTCGAAGTCGCTCTTCTGCAATTGTTCTGTCAAGTTTTCCATGATACCACCTGAAAAAAGAGTAACAATGGGTGTGCTTAGAACTTAAGGGCTTCATTTACTTTCACAAAATAGACACGTGAAAGGAAGAAAATCTTTCAGTCAAAACCCATATAAGTCCAAAACTTTGTCTATCACAGTGTTACAAGTTCAACCTCCTAGTTTATTTATTTCCAATAAACAGTATTTTCAACACGGCAGAGTTTTTCTGATAACCTACTTTTCCCAAGGAACAACCCTAAGAGGCAGAGGCTCTACACATATCATCAGTTTTTATCTCCTTCATAATTTGTTTACTTAAAAAAAACAAAAACTGAGGTGACTGACCTGACTTGGAATACTATTGTATTTTAAGCCTACAATGGTGTCAGCTCAGGCTGGGTATTTCAAAAGCACAAACAGAGAAGTGAATTCTATCAGACTGTTCCTCAGCTGAAAGAAATGCTGCTGCAGCAAAGTCAGTAAAGAACTGGACAGCAGTCACCAGGCCACCATCCAGCCCCAAAATCACCTTTCCTAATCACAATGTGCACTCCGTCAATCGAAGTGAGTGCTGATGCATGGCAAAAATCACAGACTGCAAGATATGATAAAGGAAATCTTCAATCTACTGCTGCCATTCAAGCATTCAATCACTTACCTCAGTTTATTTATACAGCCTTTGTCAGAACACTTGTTCTACTTCATATGATCAAGTATAACTTTTTTTTCCAAGAAAAAGTGATGGAGAGCAGTTTTCAAGACAGCTATTGCTCTCATTACCTTCACCAAGCCACAGTATGTTCCAGAGCTATATATTGCAATAATTCATTAGCTCCTCCACCTAATTTTGCTTGATTAAACCTCTAATTTTTACACTCAGAAATTGTGAACTTCAAAATAGCCAGTGTTTTAGACAATTAAAATCCTTCACCATTTCAGCTCATATACTCTCAAGGTCTGGATAGCGAGGTGACCCCAAGAGTGTAAAAGTCCTTGCTTCCCAGCCTGCGCAGCCAAAGAAGAAGTCTGAATGCGTAGGGTCGGCTTCTCAAGGTTGTTTATTTTCTCTTATCTATAACATTCTTTCTCTGACCTGCTAAACTCTGTCTAGCAAGTCGGCCATGGTACTCTGTATGCCCTCTAGGGCAGTGTTTACATTTTATACTAGAAACTACACGCACTATGTTTACAATAATGTGACAATATCTATTATTTATGTTGGACAGTGTGTCTCTACCTTAAACCAACAGAAAAGTGTCACCATCACACCAAGACATGGAGGGCAAGAAGAAGTCCCCTTGAACCCCATTCTAAAAATTCTACTTTTTCACCCTGTGTTAATTCAACTACCACGCTACTCAAACCCTTGTGGCTTGCAATTCCTCATACAAAGTTGGCAGTTTTTTCCATGGGCTAAAATCTAAGCCACGGGTGTTTTTGACTTTGTGCCAAGGTCTCTGAGCCCCCTGCCAGGGTCTCAAGACAGCCAGGTCAGCCAGAGGGATGTCCTGGGTTCCCACAATATACCATTTAGTTCTAACAGTTCACAGACTGTTTTGTAAGATTCACACACATGCAATTTCAAAGACATGTAAATGGTCTCTTAAACTAATATATGCAAAACTATCAAATTTTTCACAGTCTACAGCTTCAAAAAAAAAAAAATTAAAAAGCTGAGCTGTTGATAAAATCTGAACAAAAGCTTTTTTTTTCTTACAAAATGGGAAAAAAAGCTTTGAGAGCTTTTGTCAGAACAAAACCTTGATAAACCAAACCAAAAAACACCATTTCACCAGTAGGAGCAGCACAAGCATAGATACTGTTTAACTGTTTAAAACTGGGTGCTTGCTAGTATTGCTCCCCTTTGCTTCTCTTCCTCACCCTGATCAAAACAAGTTAAACCAGTAGAAGCACTGTTGTGTCTGTACAACATTTAAGACTTGAAACTGCTGCAGGCCTAGTTCTGTTAGCAAGAGCCTGTGTCATTCCATTCCAGAGCAAAGCAGCTTCATGAACAGAAACTGTCATTCAAAGACAGTCCACAAAGAAGTGGTCACACCTTCCCGACAAGGAGGGTCTTTTAGTAAAGGAAGCAAAATGACAGTTCATTTTCAAGTAAGTAGGATGAAATATTCTGTGTGTCAGTGTGCACAGCACAGCTGAAACCTGAGCAAGTTTGTTCCCAACACGTCAAAACTGGGCATTGCTTTCCTGGATAGACTGACTTTCATGAAGTACATAACTCCTCAGAGACCTAAGAAACTTCCCTGATGAAGAAACCAACATTCCATTTCATGAAATCTATTTTAGACTAATAACAGGTTCACTGAGCTTTTATTTGTTCCTATTTATCATGCACTTGAGGAAAATAATCTTATTTCTATTGAGAGACATACTGCATTAAAATGCCAAATTTAAAGAAAGGCACAATTTCAAAATGAAGAAGTGGGAGTCTTAATAAGAATGCAAATTACAAAAAAAAAAAAAAAAACAGAATAAACCTTAATAAGAAAGGCAGGATCATATGCATATAAAAGAATTTTTCTGTAAGGGACCAGGATTTCTAACAACAATAGCACAAATTTAGGAGCCCCAATTCTCAGTCCAGGAGCTTCAAACAAAAAAGACACCCTCCTTGCTGGTGATGGCAATATATATATTGGTATATCCCACATATTGGAGATTACATTCTCTAATACTAAACAGATTATATTTTGTCCCATTCAACACTTTTATATCAAGTGTACCAGAAGACACTTATTACCTGGTAAAGCATTTAAGGAAAGGTTTGTTTTCTGAAATAAAAATATTAAGTTAACTTCTGAGTGCAATTAAATTCAGTGTCACTGAGCCCATATATAAAATGTTAACTTCTGATGACAAAAAAAATCTATATTTTACAGCTCACTCTGCATTAATGTAATGTACCACATTACTCCATAGTACTAGCTGCAGAAATAAATATTAACAGTAAATTTAATACAAATGACAGCACAGCAGTCAATACTGAGCAACGGTAAGAGAAAACAGCTCAAGTGATATCCTCAGGAAACCTCTTGTAGATTTCACACATCTTTAAAAAATATAGAATACACACTTAAGTGCAAACTTGCATAATACCTTTAGAATATGCAAAATGGTTGTCAAGACATAACTGCATTTTTTCAGAGAGCAGAGTTTCAGCAATACATAAAACCAGTTTATTCATGTAATATTCAATCTAGGAGTACTGAAAGACAACACAGTCAGAATCAATGTCTTATAACCCATACTGCTATCACCAGTTTTCAGTATTATAGAAAGATACATTCTGCAACTTCCCATCATAATTTTCAAGGATACTGACAGCAAACAGTAAACACTGTTTTACCAAACTGCATTATTCAATCTCATTTAAGGATATTGACTAATCTAATGAGCACTAATGAAAGATTTTAAGATCTCTTATGCTGTATTACAAAGGAAGATCATCCAGTAGTCAGTGCTATCCAAAGAAAGTACAACACAAATGAGTAAACTACAGAGCTAGCCATACTCCTAATTTCATCAGAGAATAGAGCACAGAACACTCTGAAGGATATAAACACATTACCATCATTTCTGAAATGAAATAAAGTTACCCCCAGATCCTTTGTTTTTAAGCTCCAATCAGGTAGTTGTGTGAAGTCTGAGTATTTCTGCAAATATAAATAACAAGAAACTATCTCTCCCTCTGAGTTTTCTATATCAAGATTTACAACTTAAATATTTTGCAATCAAAACAGTTTCAAGTTTGTTTTCAGTCCAAAGCAATGGCAACCATAGAGAATCTCAATGGATGCAAACGGAATTGCTATGCAAGGTGTACCTTAAGTCTCATGAAAGGAATTAAAGTTTGAATGGGAAGGTATCACATTAAAAACCTGCCTAGCTTTTCATAAATAACTTGCCAAATGACTGTAACTTAGAAGTGCTTACACTCAAAACTCTAACTCACTACTACTTAGATGTACATCCTCCATCATTGCCACAAGGTCCCTATAATTTCTCATCAGTCACCTCTGCTTGTTTGCCTAATCCTACATAGGAACACTTCTGTATTTCTAACATTACCTTTGCATTTTTTTAAATGCTGACAACCCACTCCTTTCATTGTGCTTTGAATAAACATAATTCGGTGACATTCTGAATCAGAGCTAGTAGTTTAACAATGCAGTTGCTGTTATAACATGCATTGAAAGAGAGTAAGTAGCCTTGCAAGCATATGTTATGAAATTATTTAACTATAAAATGTCCTATCAATTACAGATCGCAATTCAGGTATTTTTTTCTGTGACTGCCTGTTTAACTTGCCTGCTTTAAGAAAATTGTGTAGTTGTTCTTTATTTTGCTTCTAAGAGAATACCAGTAGAAGGCTTCCAAGTTTCAGAAAACTGTCAAAACTATGCATGAAAATACTCCCGTTTGCCAGTTTATTTCAAAAGCAGCATGTTCAAAACTCCAATCCTAGCTATCACAATTACAGCATGCAGACAGAACAAAGACACAACATCACAATGAGCCTGTGTACCCACACAAGCAAGGTGTGCAAAAGAATGGTGCCTATAGTACCACCACACTGAGTGGCTGACAACCATATTTCAAGTCATGAACCTCATGGAATGAGCTGCACTGCAGTCAGAGCTGTGACCTCTGGTGCACACACAAACAAGAGATCCCTGTATTTTCCCATGCTTCACGTAAGATGCTGGGTAGTCACACCAGCCCCATTAGGCCCAGCCAACCCTTCCTACTGTGAGGAGGGATGCATTTAGCAAGTTCACAGTATAGCTATACAGCTTCTGGCCCCCAACACAGCCCCAACAGCAGAAGGCTCATGCAAGGAACAAGCCATTCACAAAGAGGCAGTAGATGGTGAATTTAGTATACGGAAGGAGGCAGCTGCCATTACATATGGAAGCATGTCACATTGTACAACCAAATCTTTATTTACATATTTCCTTTTTACATGTGGGAAAAGCAAGTGTGAAGTTTTGCTGCTCTACTAAAGGATTCTGCTCTTACAGTACGCTGCAATTTTTACTTAGGCACACAGTAGGTAAGGGAAAAGAGAATGCAAGATTATCCTGAAGGGGAGTAAAAGTGAGTTTCAGCAACTTAGTACAAATATAGATGTTGATAACAGGTGTAAAGTTCTCTATTTCCATCTAGAAAAAGCTATGGTGAACAGGAAAAAAAGTATTTAAATCCCCCATCCACTTCACTCAAGGCTCTTCTCAGCTATACCACGGTACTTCAAGAAAACCTGTAGTAACAATGGAGAACTTGTAGGAATCATGCTCAGAGCTCCTCTACTATGACTTCAGACTCTGCTTTAGTGCCTTTGACACATTAGAGATTCTTGTTACCACCTCAGACCATGAGCCCTGTTTCAATTAGCGGCAAAAGAGAGCAATGATTACTTTGAACTGGGAAAATCCTCAGTATCAAAAGATACAGTAAAATCTCAAGGTGTTTCATGAAGACAGACAAGAATTACATAAGAAAATATCCTGAATTATTTTTGTCTTCTTATTCTATTAACATCAACCATCCTCCACTCAAGCCTTCCATGTGGAGATTGTCTTGAGGGGTGGATCATGGTGATGGGGATATCCCACAGCCATTTGTGCCAGGAATTGTCACTGTTTCCCCCCAGTTCCCCCATGGCTCAGGGGATACCACAAGAGGTGTAAACTCAGCTTGAGATCCTGTAGGGTGTGGAATCAGGACTGCCACTTCCCTTCAGCAGCCAAGGAGAGGGGCCACATGGAGTGTGGCTGACCTATGATATTGGTTTTCAGCAGTGCAACCAAAACCTGCCTGCTTGCTTCCCTCATTCCTTGCTGCAAGGGAGCCCAGAGCCAACACCTGGGTGCTGCCAGAGGCCATGGCCATCATCACCTGGGAAGGTCCCACTCTTGTATCCCAGTGCTCCTGCTAGCCACAAGACCACGACTGCACCCTTCCCTGCCTCACTGGAGCCCGCTAGCACCCTCTGCCGGCTGCAAGGCAGTCACTGCAGCTGTGGCCTCACCAGAATCACTACCGCCCCCTGCCGGTCACGGTCATAACTACACCAAAGGGGAAAAGTGGCACTTAACATGAGAAAACTTCGGGAGTTTTTGTTTGTTCTGAGATATATATATGTATATCTATTTTTATTTATTTATTTATTTGCTAGTAAATAACTGTTTACTCCTTTTCCCCTACTTTTGCCTGGAAGCTTTGTAATTTTTGAAGTTACAATAATTTGGAGGGAGGGGTTGTTTTTCCATTCCAGGAAGGTTTGCATCTTCCTTGGCAGAATATTTGTCTGGCAGATATTATCCTTAGCAGATTTTAAACCAACATAAGATTCAATACTCCTATTCAGTGCTGAAGTTTGATTTCAGTCTTATAGCTTCTCCCAGCCTACACCACACTCTCAGTATTACTATTTTTATACAGACTCTGCCTTATACCACCTTACTCCCATTTCTGTCATATTTGTAAGGTGTGATAATGCCTTTATGCACCTAATTTGCAGAGATAAGACTAAACTAAATTTCAGTTAGATTTTACTACATTCATCTCCTTCTTCCATCTTGTTAGTTATTATTCAGTAGTTACCAACTTTTGACCAAGTCTCTGCAGTTCTCCACGTCACAAAATTTACGACAAGAAAAAGATCTGCCAATATACTAGACAGCATGCACCTTTTAACTTCTAGCTAAGTAAGTGTTCTTTGTCCAATGTGCATGACTGTTACATACAGTTCTAGGAACATGAGGGAGAGATTTTAATCCCTTTTGCTTTCCTATGCATTTTTCTAAGAGACACTTAAGCATACCCATGTAAGCTTAACAAAGTCTCACTCTGCTTTTCTCATTTGACTGTTCCAAAATCCCTCAAAAAGAGAACGGAGAAAACTGAACTGTGCTGTGCTATAAGACTAGGAACCAGCCAGCTAACATGGAAAGTCACCACCACAGGCACTCTTTGGCACACTAGCTGCGTCAACCTGTTAACTGTACAACTTGCACACACCTCTGCCTTGCACACACCTACACAAAAAAAGCCATTAAAACTCAGCAGAGTTTATGCCACCTCTGAGCTAGAACTAAATGGATCAACTGAAAACCTCAGTATGTCTTAACAAAGAGACTATGAAAACATGAAATAGCAAAGTAAGTACACAGTAAAGAGAATAATAAACAATCCTATTTAAATAATTTCACAAAGGGCAGAAAACTTCTAAAAGTTTCAACTGCTGTAGCAAACAAACTTTAGAAGAGACAGAGGTGTGACAACAGCATACCATTCACCACTGAGAAGAAGACCGACTGCCTATCTCATTTTTGCAAGAACCACCAATAAGCAAGTGAAATACAGCTAAACTTCAAGAAAAATAGCTCTTGAAATAGCTGGCATTTTTCTTACTGAAGAATCAGATTAGGAAATTAATTCTGGAACTCATTAAAGGCCTTAGCAAAAAACTTTCCACTTTTACATGCTAGGTATCTGTGCCCTCAGGTGAAAAATACACCTTTTTTGAGTAATTAGTTCTGAAACAATGTTAATAAAGCTATATAAGTGAGCAGATATCCTTGACAATAATGAAGGAATTTCTAAGATGCTGTTCAATTTGTCTGCCATTACCCTCATTAAATGTACCAGAGGCTCTTTCACCTTCCTCCTCTTCCTTGCCCCTCACCCTCTTTAATCAAACACAGAGTTTGGTTTTGTGCTCCCTTCTCGTCTCCTCCTGCAAGCTAGATTGTTTTGAGAAAGAGATGTATCAAATGCACAGATGGATTAAGTGCTTCTACAATGAGAAAACCCTGACAGTTATTTTTACACTACAAATTAAACCCCCACCTGAATTGTGAATACATGTTCAAATCTTCCAGCATGCACTAGGAACAACAGAGGGGAATATAATCTAGAGTACAACCCCTACCGAACAAATCTCACCGTGTAACGTAAAAAAATTTCTGTGTAAAATGAGAAAAAGAAAAAACCCACCTGTTTCTAGACTGGAATATAGGTTGAGATGATTACTACAGAGGCTTGGTAACATGCTGCTTTTAGAGGAACAAAGACATTTCTCTAGCATCATTTTTTTTAAATTTTAAGGTATGGAAATGACAAAAAAATCCACAGACGCTTAGAAAGCACAAAAATCCATGCAAGAAAAAAACTATGGGGAAAACTGTGGTTTGAATAAGTAACACAAGCAATTCCCTCATGTTCAGTATTAGGCAAGTATTCAACCTTGAATCTTGTAACATCTCTAGTGCTAACTCTACTAACAGATGGCAATACTGATAAGAAATGAACTGAATTCTGATCATTCCTAAATTTTATAAATAGAAAATATAATGTAATTTATCAATAAAATAACCATACATAGCCTCATGAGCCATAAACACAATTTCTGTTATGTGGCTAAACAGATGCATACAGATGCATAATTCTATGAAAAGCAAGAGGTAGACTCAAAATAATAACAATAAAAAAGAAGATAAAAATTTTCCTACATAAATCTACACATAATTACCATACAATTCCTGAGTTGATTATCAAAAATTAGCTAAACCTAGATGGCGATCATCCCACTCCACCCAGCTGGAGTACTGTGTCCAGGTCTGGTCCACATCATTCAAGGAAGATGTGAACAGGCTGGAGACTATCCAAAGGAGGGACACTAAGATGAATAGGGCTGGATAACCAGTTCCATGAGGAATGAATGAGCTAGGCCTCATCTCTCTGAAGAAGAAAAGGCTCAGGGGCATCTCATCAGAATATTCCAGTAGTTAAAATCGCTCACTGAAACAATCTCCCTCAGTAAGAAGAAAAATGTCACTGAAAGTTTTCAAGCTGTGACCGGACAGGTTGCAAGATAATCTCAGTTATACTCCCTGTCCCCCAAAAGGTTGGGATGTAAGAACTTTCAAGGTCCATCCCAATCTGGACTGATTCATGGTTCTATGATTCTATACATTCCAACCCTCATAAAATTTTATACTCACAAAAAACCTACAAACTATTAGCACTTGAAGATGAACAACTATTGCTATTTCAGTTTAGCAAAAAATGGAACACCAACAAAAAAAATTGGTATGGTGTGAAGTTGGCCTGAAAAGTAGCTGAAAATACTGAAATGTGAACACAAAAATTATTTTTCTGGGTCTGATCTTCATAAGAATCAGACTGTAACTTGCCATAACACACTGTGTGCACCAAGTGTCCTGGAAACCTCAATACTCAATTCCTGAAATATGACTGGAGCTTTGAAATTAATATAGCATCACTGGGTACATTAATTTGTACATGTGAATAATTATAATAAAAACATACCCTATACAGAAAAGCTATGTATTTCAAGAAAATTATTAAATATTTAAGAGGCCCTGTTAGCTGCTTTAGAAAAACCTTTTTAAAGGCAGATTCCTGAGCTTTTACCAGAGAAATTAAGATGTGTCTATACAGAAAGTAATGAAATATTATTTTTGCCATCTTAAGTATTTCTTGTACTTTCATTACAGATCTCCCCTATTAGCAACTGTCCTGACTTTATCCCTGACTAATTAACTAAAGAGTTTTCAGCAAATAGGTCCTATAACATGGATCTCCACCTCTAAACAGTATCTTTATAAATATAGATAGAATCACTTGAGTTGAGATGACCACTGGGGATCATCTAGTTCAACCCTGCCCCCCCTTACACCCCCAGCTCAGGTAGCATGAACTACATCTGGTTGCTCAGGGCTGTCTTCCATTGGGTCATGAACATCTTCAATGATGGAGAGTTCATGACCACTGAGCAATCTTTATCACTGTTTGATCACCTTCACCATAAAAAAAATCCAAACAAAATAACAAAGAAAAGCATCCTGTTGTATTTAAATGGCAATTCAAGTTTTTCCATTTGTCTCCATTACCTCTTGCCCTGTCACCTCACACCACTGAGGCCTGTCTGGTACTCTCATCTTAACCCTTCCCACATGATTTTTATACTCATGTTTAAGACCTACCCCCTCTTCTCCAGGTGAGAAGTAACTTGACTAACTCCATGTCTGTCTTGTACTGGTGAGCCCAGCACTGAATACCCTAGGATGTGTCTCACCAGTGCTGAGCAGAGCAGAACGGATCATCCCTCTCAAGCTGCTGACAACACTCCTCCCAATGATACCCAAGAAACCATCAGCCTTCTTTGCCACACAGTCACACTGCTGGCTTTGTTCACATCCTCACACCCACATGCTTCTCTGCAGAGCTGCTTTCCAGCTGCCCACCACGTGCTTAGGGTTACTACTCCCTAGTACCAGAGCTTTGTGTTTCCTTTGTTTAACTACGCAAGATCTCCTGCAGCCCAACTCTCCAGCCTGTCCACATCACTCAGGATGTCAGCACAACTACTTGGTGTTTCAGCTGCTCCTCTTTCAGTTTTGCATTATCTGTGAACTTGATAAGGGTGTGTGCACTCTGTCCAAGCAGGACACAGTATTGGCCCCAGAAGGCACCCTAGGGAATGCCGCCAGTAATTTGGCTCTATCTGGACTTTGAGCTACTGATCATCATGCTCTGTTCCAAATCATTCAACCAGTTTTCTATGCACCTCATGTCCTTTTACCTAACCTATACTTTTTCAGTCTGTCCATAAGAAGACTATGGAAGACAGTGTCAAAAGCCTTACCTAAGTTAGGTTTAACTCTCTCCCTTTCTCCCCCAAATCAATGACTACATCACAGAAGGCTCTTAGGCTGGTTAAGCACAATTTTCCCATTATAAATCCATGCTGATTACTCCTCACCACCTTCAGCACTAAATATGATTTAAACTAATTTAATAACAGAAACCTTTTTTCTGCTCTATTACTAACAAGACTGATAGAGCAGGTATTTTATATAAAAACTCTTAGAGACCACCTTCAGTCTTTAAATAGCATATGAAAGTAAATAAAGCAGGTCAAGTGTTTAAACTCTGTAAAGCACTGTAATATTTTACTAGTACTGACCATACTCTGGAGGGACACTGAGGAATCAACCCTGGAATACTTACGTGCGGCACAAAGTATTAAAACAAGATGCCTTCTCCTCCCTTCTACTATGCCTACCAGCAAGACATATTGGAAGACGTTTATTTTTGGGGGGAGAAAGATATGAAAGAAATTGGAAAACCAGCATGGGAATTTTACGAATTTATGCTTGAACCAAAATATGGAGTCCTATTCTGAAGAAACCTAAGCCCTCACTAGAAAATTTGTGTTCATCTTCCCTTCACAACCACGGAACATACAGACAAAAAAGCTGGAAAAAACACTGCACAGTATTACACTTCTCAATGGGTAGGCTAGTAGATGAACTGCCAAAGTCCCACACTGGCATTATGGGACTCAATCAATGACATAACATAAAAACTAAATAAAGAGTAGGTCAAGAGACTCTAGTAACTGTTTAAACAAAACTATATTATCTAATGTTAACTAGAAACAATGCCTAACCTAATGAAAAATCATCCTCAAACTTCCAGCTCCAAATGCTGTCCTACTTCTGGTTTTATTTATCTGAAGTTTTCATTTACCTATGAACTAACACCTTCAGTTTACTTACTGCTTCATTTCCTGTAGCAAGTTAGGTACAATGTTGTTTTGCTGTGTTTAACCACTAATTTAAGACAGTGCTTCTAACACCACACATCCAGCCAGAAAGTAGCCTGGAGTACACTACCTACCAACTTTCGAAAAATAAGGTGTTGTCTTCCACGTGCAACAGGAACTGATGAAGAAATTCATTATCTAAAAAAGACAATATTCTATCTCAGCTTGCCACCTTGAACATTCATGTGAAGATACCAGAACTTCACTCTATGATCAGGTGGAAAAATGGTCTACTTTAATGCAATCCATTCTTATTTAGTATTCCTCTCCCTGTCTTCATCTTCAGTACTTTTTCTTATTATGGAGCCTGAACAAGCTCCAAGAGTGACTGTAAGAATATATCTGCTTTGGGCAAGATTTGTTTTAACCAGACAGTATTTTGACAGCCTATTTCATTTTGTGTGGTTGATCACTTTCAGATTTCAACTGATTTCCATTTCAAACTGATAACCACTGCTCAAAAAACACTGTATGAAAATGCCAGTTTTGCTGCAATACTAGAACAGCTCCTGCCACATTAATGCAACATTAGGACGGACAATGATTTTGTCAACTAAGATTTCAAATCAAATACATAAGAGAATCAGCATTCATTAAAGCATCATCAGCATTCATCAGCACTCATTAAATCCAAAGGCATTTTCTTATGCTATTTGAGCCTCTGTCACTGAGCTCCGCAAATGGGGCAGAAAGCAAGGGAAAAAATGACCTAAACAGAGTTGCCCACTCTATTCCCTAGCATTCTGTGCGTCCCACCTAGCATTAAGCTGCAACACAAACACACCACTGCTATGCTCCATAAAAATGAAAACACACACACACTGAACAGACATGTTAGTTTCACTCCAGATCAAAGATTTAAAAAATGAACCCTACTGGGGGATTCTGAGTTTGTGAATAAAGAGGTCTTATATGTTAATATCCTCCCACTGCTTGAATATTAAAGAATACACACTAAAAGAAGACATATTCCCCAGACCTCCCTGAGCAAACTATATTACAACATCCTTATGGGAAGTGCAGAACCTGCAAGTGCTTTATTTCCCATCTCTATGAAAGCCAGAATGCCAACTTTACACTATTTAAAAGCATACTCATGTTTAAAAAAGCATTTGTAACATCTTTATAGCCTAAAAATTGGAAGACGAGGAATTCATGTTGTATCTGGTTTGCGTTTGAGCTTTTTTGTTTGCTTTGGGCTTGTTTTTTAATTTGCAAAACAAGCTTGGAGAAGCTTGTTACAGAAGCTATTATAATTTTATGTCCTACTTAAAAATGACAACGGCTCCTGAAATCCTAAGAGTATGTAACATAATTCCAAACTTAACTCTATCAGTCAAGTTATGACAGAATATAAAGAACAAACCCAGAATTTCACACAGATTTTTAGGTTAACTTTCTGACCTATCTATATATATCTCTTTAAATACAACTGTATGTTACTCCCTAAATTATCCACTATACTTGCAAGAACTACAAGAACAACATATTTATAGAAATTATACTAATGAAAAAATGTAAGCCTCTGAACCATTTCATTTTGGGGAGAATATGATAAGGATATGGAAGAAAAGGTTTATTTTCTATTCTAATACACACCTTGGAAGTGTTTCAGTAAACCTGTAGATCTTCTACAGTGAAATCCAAAGGCTGTGTTTAGAGTACTTACTAATTACATGGACTCTCCATAACATTATCTGATCTTGTATTTCACACAACTTCAACAAAAAACTAGTCTGCCTCTAGTGGAAGATTCTTTCTATTACCAGCACTAAAGGAATCCAAATTAACCTGATGTACGGATAAATACAATAAAACCTAAATATAAGTTTACAGTTTATTCCAGATGTCTCCTCTCTCCAAGTATAACCTATATGAAAACAACCCTAAATTGGTTGAGCAGCAAGGCAGTTAAAACATTTATAAAAATATCACCGTTAACGCTTTTAAAATTAGAAATTATTTTAATTCCTTTTAAATCCATTATTCAAGACTGCCTGAA
This sequence comes from Vidua macroura, assembly GCF_024509145.1. Classification (NCBI taxonomy): domain Eukaryota; kingdom Metazoa; phylum Chordata; class Aves; order Passeriformes; family Viduidae; genus Vidua; species Vidua macroura. Next base: position 64,468,319 of record NC_071611.1, read on the forward strand.
TTTTTAAAAAGATCCAACATGTGGGCATTACTTTGGTTGATTCTATAAAAATCGAAAAGATATCTTTTTTTTTTTTTTTTTTTTTTTTTAGCAGAAAGCAACGCAATACAAAATGATGACATGGTAAATAAAAGTCTTTTATGCCATGGATAGGTTTTTTTTTCAGATCTATTTACAGAAATTAAGTTTTTCACTCTACTGAGAGGGGGCTACCTTGACTGGAAAAGTCTCCCCAACAGGTAGTTTAAACCATAAGCAGAATAGCTCACTCTTCCTGGCAACCTCTGCAGTACTGCTATGAAAACTTGCAAAAAACTAACTCAGCCGCCTTTTTCCCGTAAACTGATCCCACTCAGTACCGGAGGACTAGCTCCCCGTGAAGGGGAAGGAGTCCGACCTCCCGGCTGCCGCCGCTCACTCTCCCGACTTGCGGGTGGGCTGCGCTCCGCAGACTCCCGGCAGTGTCCCCGTGAAGCAAACTTCCTGCTGGAACGGAACCAGAGGAGGGAGGGAAGGTGAAGAGGTGGGACGCAAAACTTCTGCGAAACTTCCAGCCGAGCGTGACACACGCTCTCCTCGGCTAGCGATGGGGGTCCGGCAGCATGGTACCCACTCCCAACAAGGATTGAGGCGGGGCGGTGGGTACTCACTGATTGGTGGGGGGCGCGTTCAGCGGAATGGCCACCTCCTCTTCCTCGTACTCCGGTCCGTCCAGTGAGTCTCCCTCGTCCACTGTCCCCAGCCCCCCAGTCAGCACAGGGGGGGGCGGGGGCGGCGGCGGCAGCGGGGGGAAGCCAGGATCGGCAGCCCCAGCGGTCGCTGGAGAGGCTGGCCCCGCGCCCAGCTCCAGCAGCCCCAGAACCGAGCACAAATCCGGCCCGCCTGGGGGGCCGCCGCCAACCAAAAACGGGCTTTGCGGCTCCGGCGCCCGGCCACGGCACAAGGCGGGGCAGTGCCCCAGCTCTCCGGCCGCGGCGGCTCCCGCCGTCCCGGCCACAGCGCCCGAGCCGCCCTCCTCACCCGTGGCCTCGGCCGCCATCATGTTGAGCCTCGCCGGCGGCCTCACGCCGGGGAGGAGGCGACAAAGGGGCTCTGGGCCCCTGCCCCCACCGTGCCCCGCCCCGACCCGGCAGGCAGCGGACCCGGGACGCGGCTGAAATTTCCCGGCGGAGACGGGCCGGGAACAATGCCTGGCTGGGCGGGGGCTGGACCGCTCCACAGGGCCCGGCGCGGCTGCCTCGGCCCGCGGTCGCCCCAGGGAAGCGCCGCCCGCCCGGGGAGCTCCGCGCTTGCGCGGCACCTCTGCGCCTGCGCGGGCGGCACAGCCCCGGCCGTGGTGTACGGTATGGCGAGCGCGGATGGCTGCCGTTGTGCAGGCCAGGGAGACAAAGGGCTCGTTCCGCTGTCGAGGGGCTGGGAACGCGCGGGAGTAGGGTCGGATTCACTAGTTCAACCCAACATGAGCACTGTAACTCTGAAGCCATATGATCCAGCGTCAGATCCAGGTGCCTTTTGAACACCTCCAAGGATGATGACTTCATTACCTCCCTAGGCAACGTGTTCCAATGCCTGACCACCCTAACAGTGAAGAAAAGCCATTTGGTGTCTTCCAGCTCAGTTTAGTCTGTATGATTCTGTATAATCTGAATCTCCTCCGTCTCGGTTTGAAGCCATTTCCCCTGGTCCTGACACTGCAGACACAGTAGAAGAGACCAGTCCCCACATCACTATGCCCTCCCTTCCAAGTATTGCTAGAACAAGTGGAAACGGTTTTGTCAAGGGAGCATTAGACTGGACATTAGGAAAAAATATTTCACTGAAAGGATGGACAAGCACTGGAACAGGCTTCTGGGCAACACCTGTCAGTGTTAAGTTGATGGTTAGACTTGATCTTGGTGGTATTTTCTAACCTTAATGATTCTGATTCAATTCTAGCAATAAATTTAAAAAATACATCTTGGTGGTACTGTTTACCTTGTAAGAACTCAGTGTCTGCTTTACTCTGTTCTTCCCTGAAACTGTATTTTTGTCATGTTACTCCAGCTTGCAAGCTCTCAGTTCACCTTATGCAAATCTATACCTACCTTCGCCATCAACCATTTTTCTCCCTAAAGTGGGTTTATTTGGTACATCAGCTTCACTTCACACCTAAATACCTCTGGGATCAAGAAGACATCATGTGATTGCCATTACCAGGCACTACAGTATGTAGATATCTTTACTTTTTTGTTTGTTTGTTTGTTTGTTTTTTCCTCCCAGTGTTAAAGAGCTGACAAATAGCAGCACGTTTACACTTGCATGCTTCTCTACGGTTCTCAAAAGGCATCTAAACATTCAAGTTTTCAAAGATTTGTGTTACCCAAAAGTATTAAGTGAATTTTTCCTGAGGCCAATAAACAAACTACTGCTCCCACTTTCACAGCTCTCAAGCTCTTTTTATCTGCTGAAATTTTTTCATATCTTTCTTTCTGAGGGCAAACTCTGCTTCCAACTTACACTACTAAGACATGTGGAATTATGCTGGTTTTTTTGCCCAGGGTCACAGCGAAAAGAGAAGCTGGCTCTAGCCCACAGTCTATACCACTGTAATATACCCATATACTGCTGTTCTTCTGCTTTAAGAAATTGTAATTTCAAGGAATATTGTAGGCTGCTCTTTCTGTGGCTTTCCCCTTACTGCTTCGTCCTTCCCTCAGAGATTTCTTGTGAAAAATACCAATCACTGGTTTTTAAAATTTTAGAAGTTTAATAATAATAAAATAGTTATAAAAATAGTAATACAATTAGAGTAATAAAAATTTAGAGTTAGGACAATTACATGACAATAAAAAGCAAAGAATTACGGATGTCCGGATGCTCTCAGGCACTTAAGCCACGACAAGCATGTTTTGTGAACAAAGGAATAACCCTTAAAAACCATACACTGTTGCATATTCATGCATACTTCATGGTTATGCATGCATTCTATTTAAAATAAGAAACTCTGTCTGGAATATGTCAACTCCTTCTAATCCCCACGACATCTTCAAGTCTGAGCAAGGCCTGAAGAAATTAGCTTCTTCTGATAAGAGAACCATAAATTCTTCTTCTCTGGAAGATTTAAGTGTTTTGGGATTGTTCTCTCAAAGCAAATATCTCTTTTTAAAAAAACCCACATACATAGCTTCTATTTTAACTACAAAACTGCTGTGGTGTGGTTTTTGCTTTAAGTTTGTGTTTGCCCACTATTCTCCTCCCTGATCTCCTCCCCTCCTGAATTACCCATCTCCTGAAGCCCTTCCCTAACTTCCTCCCTCCCAAGTTGTCAATCCTGCCTATCCCTACCCCTTTTTCCAGAGTGTTCCTTGTCTATCTTGTATTCGATACCCCATTTGTTGCTTTGTATTATTCCCCTCCCCTGCTCTCCCTGATAGGCATATAGAATGTTACTCCTGCCCTAGATTCCTCCCCTGCCATGCCCTCATTGGTTGGTTGCCCTATACCACTCTCTCTATAAAAACCTCTGCAGACCGCCCTGGGCTTTGTCTTGGGGTGCCAGGTTGTGGGCCTAATAAATCCATCCAGTTTTACCCCATGTCCCGTGTCATTGTTATCTGTTCCTGCGCCGGACCAAGCAATAACTGGGCATAGCAGAGCTATGGGGGGAAGGTCATGCCCCTGCTGTCACTTCCCAGCACGATACAACAGCACACTGCGACACAAATCTACATTCACCATACTATTAAAATGTTAATACAGCACTTCTGATCAATATAACATAATATATATAGTATTCAGTTTATTATTTGTGAAAAGCCAATCATAAAATATGCATTTTTCATATTTCTGAACAAAATAATTTTAACCTTGTTACTGTAGTAGTACAATAAGCCTAAATATAGAAATGCAGTGTAAATATTTAAAAGATTCCCTTTATTAGGCAAGCTTTTCTAAGTGCCTTCCAGGGCAGGAGCATGTGTGTGGGGGCGTAGGGATTAGAAGGACAGCTGTGCTAAGAATTTCACTCAGCGGCTAATATGTCTACAACGCTCTTTCAAGAGGTTTATTTTGGTGAGACCAGTTTTAAATTTGAAAAGGATTCTGCAGAGAAAGAGCTCCTAGTAACATCAGCTGAGCTGTTACCTCTGTGTGCACCCAACACACCTTTTCTGTTCACTTTGCAGGCAAAGTTGCCATCCTGCGTTACTTGCTGCTGGAGGTTCTACACATCAACTTGTGTCACTTCTTAAGCCTTGGAATTTGACTGCCTCTTTAGAATCATGAAATACCTTAGATTGGAAGTGATCTATATGGATCACTGAGTCCAACTCCCTGCTCCTGAAATAGAGATTTTTGGAGTTCACTTGGGTTAACAAAATGAATTAAGCATTTAAATTTTAGCTTGTAGAATTATGTGTTGAATTTTAACCTTTTACTTAAGAAACCACTGCCATGGTATAAAGGGCACAGGAAAATGCAAATTTCTGAAGCTTCTTGCATAAAGAACAATACCGGAGGAGACCAGGAGATGCAAAGAGCCCAGATAAAGGGGCTCCTCTGTCTCCAAGCCTATCAAGACTGACAGACCTACTCAGATAAGTACCAAAGGACCAAAAGTGCACGTGCAAAGGAGAAAAGTTCAAAAGTTCAATCATAAGGAAGACCACAATCTTCAGCCTCAGAGACCACTGTGACCACCACAGCAAAACACGCATGCCCAGAAGGGCGTGGACCTATTTAGCATGAGAGGCGAGGACAGGCAGAGCCAGGGGTTGAATATGTATGAAAAAGTTGTGTAATGGCTTGCATATGGAACACCTTTGTGAATAAAGATGTGGGTCAGACAGAGGCTCGGGGCACAAGTTTTTATGAGAGATATCTCACTTGTGCCGGGCGCTGACATACATACCCACTTCATAACTACATCAGGTTGTGGAGTCTGTTTATTCCACATATTGCTTCACTCCTCTCAAGACTACTCAAAAGTAAAGCTACAAGCCTTCATGGGACTTTTTTATAAATTGATGTATTTGGATGAAGGGGCAAGTGTAACAATATTTTTCTTGATACTTCTTGAGTGCAGCATTGCACTCTTTCTCCCAGGTCTGGAGCAGCTCCGGCGCCCTTCGGTACCGCCTCCCCCCGGACACCTGGGTCCGCCGCTTCTCTCCCGCATGCCGCTGCTGCTGGCACACCGGTCAGGGTCTGCCAGGTTCTGTCACCCGCGCAAGAGTCTGAGGCGAAGAGGGAAGGAATATCCAAATCACCCACGAAGGAAAGCAGGAAGGCTTTATTGTCACAGAGAGCTGCAGTGGGGGGGTAGCGACCCACGCTTCCCACTCCACATGGGGGAAGTGGCGCCAGGACCCAGGAAGGAGTGGGATGATATAGGGGATGTGATAGGGAGGGCAGACGCTGCCCCCCAGTCCGTGCAGGTGCCGCGGTGATGACATAGGACAGCGACCAACCGGGACACTGCAGGGGCGGACACTGAGCCTTGGGCTGAGTGGGATCATGGGGATGGGGCGGCAGACACGGGGTTCCCGGGGCCAGACTGGGGAGTGGTCATAGGAGTGGCGGAGGGAAAGCCCAACGGCAGGCAGCATGGGGCCAGACATCGTGGGGGGAGGACGACAACACGAGGGGTGCACGGGGGTACACAGGACCCGGCTAGCTAACACAAATAAGAACCCCTAATCTAAACCAAATCCCAGGATGCAACACTTGAGCTTCTGCAAATACATCTTATTCTGAAATCCCTGGTATAAATGACACTAGGATAGCCACTCCTTCATCCCTCCTGTGTCAGAGTGGTGTCAGGCCAGATTCCTTGAAAAGTACATTTGCATGTTCCCTAGTTTGAGCTAATATAACAGTACATATTGTGAGAACAGTGGCAGGGGGGAGGTGTTCCAGGCAGATGTATGCCTGATTATGAGCTCAGGTATTCAGGCTGGGTTTGTCACTGATTTGTATGGCATTGGGCAAGTAATTTAAGCAAAGTTATTCTTTCTCCATCAGTGAAGTAACAAGCTATTTCACACATATGTCAGAGAATCAATTAGGGTTTTTTACAAAATTTGAAAGCTGCTAAACACTCTAATTATTAGGGTGACAAGCCACATAAAGTATGACACTGTATTTCAGTTATTTAAAAGTAAAGTATTATTTTTATAGTAGATACAAATACCACAAAACATTCCCTTTCACTCCTTATTTCCTGACTCTTTCTTCTGCCTGAGTACAGTTTATTTCTACCTTTCTAAAGTTTTATCCCATTTCAGAAATTAAGAGCATCAGAGGAATTTTCAGTCTTTCTGTCAGAAGACGTAGTGTTAAGAAAGCAGCTTTCCTGTAATGAAGAACCTGGAATGCTCCAACTATTCCAGTTATTCCCCTTGTACTCCCACTGGTAGAAAATAAACAGTTACAGAGAGTGTTGCTTCTTCCTATTGCATAGCTGTCATGCTACATATATTGCTTTTCTGCTTTTCATACACTTGCCATGCTAGCAAGGAAGTTGTGGGTGCATGGGGGCTGGGAGGAGACACAACTAGGACAGGTGACCCCAACTGACTAAAGGGGTATTCCAGACCATGTGACATCATGCTCAATATATAGAGATAAGAAAGAGGAGGAGTGAGAACATGTGGAATGATGACATTTTTTTTCCCAAGTCACCACTACATGTGATGGGGCCCTCTCTCCTGGAGACAGCTGAACAACTGTGTTCCCTTGGGAAGCAGTGGATTGATTCTTTGTTTTGCTTGTGGGCATGGGTTTTGCTTTCCCTCTTAAACTGTCTGTATCTCAGCCCATGAGTTTTCTGACTTCTACCATTTCAATCTTTTCCCTAGTCCTACTGGTGAGGCAGTAAGCAAGCAGCTCTCTGGGGCTTGGCTTCTGGCTGGGCTTTTAAACCATGACACCCTGTCAATCCAACACCTCTTTAACTGCAGTAGCATACAAAAAAGTGCTACATGATTGCCCTATCAGTCTTTCTTAGTGTCTGTGATCCTTTTATTAAAATTCCATATTATTGTCTGTGTTTAAATGAAAGAGAAACCTTATGTCCTGGTTTAGGGCAAATTTGGGAGAGAACCCCCAAAGGGGTTCTTCTAGAAGGCGGATTTAATTGGCCCCTCTTCTCAACTGGCTCGGGAAAAAATACTTCTTTGGAGAAAAGTGAAAAAAAATGTTTATTAAACAAGCAAACTTAAACAATATTAAAGAATGAAACTTTTTGCTGCTGTAAAAGAGGGACGAACTTAGAAAAATCCCCCCCCCCCTCAGGCTGCAGCTCGACTCACTCAGTGTCTTATTAGTCTTTTTGGTGCTGGAAATGCTGCAGCCCAGGCCCAGCCTGCTGGGCCACAGGTGTGCGCTACTGGTGCTTTTTTTTGGTGTTCAGTCTAGAGCAGGTTTGAGCAGGTCTAAAGAAAAGGAAAAGCCACAGTCCAAGGAACTTTTTTGCCTCAGCTAGTTAAAACTAACTAAAAAGCAAAGGAGAGCTCTGTCTTGTCTGTCTGTCTGCAGACAACACAGTCCAGGAGCAGGAATGTGGAGGAGTGAGTGCAGTTTCTGAAAACAAACTCTGTGCTTCTTTTCTCTCTCTTCACTCCTGGAACAAGTCTTAAAGGTGCAAAACGTATTATTTTGTATAAACAGAACAGATGATTTGGGATAAAAGTATTATATAGTCAACTTAGGACATTCCACCCCTTATCCTTATATTGTTAGTTTACTACTAAAACCAATATATCTATTTTAACTCTACAAACACATCTAATATACAGTTATATAAAGATAATGGTAGTAACATTTAGTAAACAGTGATATTTACACGTAGTTCTCATTTAACAATTAAATCTCCTTGAGGTACACATCATGTTCTTTTATCTTTGTGCATTATTTACTATGTGTAACCTGGTTCTTGAGTAAAGACAACCCCATGAATGGGTTTGTCTGTACTTGAGGTAGAATTGATCTACACTGTTTTCTTTAACAAACTTTTGACATGTACTACTGGGACTTTATCTACTATTTGTAAAGGTTCAGATTGGGTAGGGCCTACTCGATTAGTAGAGCTTTGGGTGTTAACTAACTAGGTGGCTTTTGTTAGATGCTGTTCCTAATTTTTGAAAGATCCTCTATTTAATATTTTTAAGGTGGTTTTTAACAGTCTATTGTACTTCTTTACTTTGCTGGCAGTTGGTGCATAGTAGGGAATATGGTACACTTACTCAATGTTTTGTTCTCTAGCTTAGGTGTTGATAAGGCTGTTCTTGAAATGAGTCTCATTGTTTGACTCAATCTTTTCAGGGGTACTATGCTTCTAAAGGACTTGTTTTTTAAGGCTCAGAATGGTGTTACGTGCCATAGCATGAGGTACAGGGTAGGTTTTTAACTATTCTGTGGTGGCTTTTACTATTGTGAGTACGTAGCACTTGCCTTGGCGTGTGTGGGGCAGTGTGATGTAGTCAATCTGCCAGGCCTCCCCATACCTGTATTTGGACTACTGCTTACTATACTATAGGGGCTTCACTCGCTTGGCTTGTTTGATGGCAGCACATGTCTCACAGTTATGGATAACTTGAGAAATACTGTCTTTGGTTACTTTCTTTCTTCTGCAACATGCTGTTTGGGGTTTCTACTTTCATTTCATTCTCACAATACGGTAAGAACTATCAGTGAAAAGAGTGTAACGTGTTTCTTCTGCTGGCAGTTGGTTATGTGGTAGCGCTTTTTCAGCACGTGTCACTTCTTGTTCATTTTTATGAGCAAGACTAAAGTTTTTACATTTCGGCCAATTTGTAATTATCTCTAAAATCTCAGGGCGATTCAGTTTTCTAATCTGGGCGCACTGTGTGATAAGAGCAATCTACTTGCTCCATGTAGTACTGGTGGTATGGTGGGTGGAGGGAACTTTTTTCTGAACATTACTATTTATATTTACTATTTATATTTATATGTATAATTTATGCCTTCATTAAAAGCATGTTTGCATTCTCCCATGAGCCTGTATATACTGACTCCAAATATAGATACACTGAAAAATTATGTTATGTTTTAAGCAACACTAAAATTATCCTCATCTTTGGAAGCTGATTTGTTAGTTATTGAGTTTTTTCCATGAGAAGAAATGAAAAACTGAGTTGCAAAGGACAGCTTTTTTTTTTTCTTTAATTTTAAATATTAAAATATTTGCATGTAATAATTTCCGTGCTTAGTTAATTACATCTAACTTCCATAAGGGTTCTCAGTAATGATGGAGCTTAGGTTTCTGCAGTATATCTCTGGCTGTTAATGGACAAAAGTTACATGTTGACAAGCATCTTCATATTTTTGCAGCTGCTTAGTATCCTTTGGATGGTGCTTTTACAGCAGCTAGGGAAAGGAAAAAAACATGATAAGAACGAACAAACAGGAAAATATAACATACTCTTAATACCTACAGAACTTCCTCTGAATGATGTAACCTGCACAGGATAAACCCACATTGTCTTTAGTTTCAAATTTGGCTAATTTTTTGTGCTGTTTACTCTGAACTTTTTAAATAAACAGTTAATAACACCGTTGAGGAATGCATCATTCTCACTCATTTCAATAAAATAATTTCTCAGTTTGTGGTTATGTCGTGGGGACAGGACATTTTCATGCTCATTATTAGATGATGGTTATTAGATCCAATGGCTTAATATAAAATGTCTACCTATATTTAAATAAACGATATATCTGTCAGGCATAGCTATATTTTTAATGCATAAAAATTAACAAAATTCTTTAATGCATGTATTAATCCTATTCTGCCTCAATGGTAGAAATTGATGTCCTGCTTAATAGAACAATTAAAGATCAAAACTCTAGATGTAGCTGTAATACAATGTAGTGTAATATTTGAGGAGTGATGTAACTCATTCTAGAATAACCTAAACATATTCACACAGTATGTTATTCAATTTTAACTTACTGTGGATTGAATTCTAAAAGGTATTAAACAATTAAACTGGCTGTCATTTCACTGTTCTATTTAAATCAGAGGTACCTAGAGATTTAATGGTGATAATACTTTGAAAGGTATAGAAGTCTTATATATATATGCTTCAACATGATATTCATGATGATTAGGAAAAAGGGGAAGATCAAACATTGCATCTGATATATGGCATCTGATATAGGGGCAGTTATTGTAGCAACAGTTAGCTACAAATAATACCAGTTTCATTTGATATTTAAATGGTAACTCATTAACACTGATGAAATTTGATCTAAGATTTTCCAAGATGTGCTGGTATATAGCTGTTCATTTGCTGCTTTTTCAGCACCTGTGAATAGCTTTGCAGCCTTCACTGATGTTGCACAATTTGCAGGGATATCCATTTCCTCATAATGAGAATGACACATTGATTTTTCTAACTTTATTTCTGTAAAACAGTGAAAGATGAGCTCTTTGGAGAAGTATATCAATCACAGAGTATATAATATGAACACACGAGGCTTTGTATTTTGGAATTTGTATTGTGTAAACAGCAGTATATGTGCTTATAACAGTAGCAAGGTTTTAGCACAGTGAATAGAAAATTAGCGAAGGCTAAATACTAGTATCCTTCTAATTAATGAGAAATTGCAGTGTAAATAGTAAAAAGGAAACAAAGAGCTGCCTTGGCATACACAAGGAACAGGCACATCTAGTCCCTGCAGCAGGCAAGCATAGGGGCACAGTGATGGGAATAAAGGGTTCTGACTTCTGCTTAAATTCATGCCAGATGGTGGTCAGCAATTCCCAGAGGAACAAAGCCAGACTGGCAGATTTCAGACAAAGTTACAGTCCCCTTCTAATGTATTTAGAGCTGGCAGTGGTCTTCACTGGCCTTCACTATGTAGGTATTTGAGCCTACTGCTCTGTCTTTTAAATCTGGTTTTCACTGCAGGGAGAGATCTCTCTATAGCAGCAGATTAGCTCATAGTACATCTGCACAAGAGAAGACAGTGTCCCTTCTCACCCATAAAGGATGCTTCTTAGTACTGGTTCCTCTTAGGTTTTGTGTATTAGCAGGAGAGTGGAGGACTGACAGATCACCTCCTATGGTACGAATCTTAATTGGGCTTGCCTTTGAAAGCCTGGCCATTCCATGCCTCAATTAAAGCAGATAATAATTGAAAAAGTTATCGGCTTGTGTATGTGATTTACAGCAGTGCACATGATACTGTTCCAGTCTACAACCGAACTCACATATCTGTAACTCAGATTTCTTCTGGATAATGTATTCTTGTGGGAATGAAAATTTGCAGTGACGTAAATTTGTTTAGTTACATCTGTGCCAAACTATCTAGTAATTCTGCATTTGCCTTCCTCCTTTGATTTTTCACCCTTCAACTCTACTGTCCTAATCAGCCAATCTACCTATTGGCAGCACTTCTGTTTCCCAGGGAATAGAGTACCTGGACAACAGGAATGCCTGACATTACCTCCTTGTGTGCATACCAGTGTTTGGCCATATTCTGCCTTTTTCTGTCCCTCAGTTTGGATGCCAGCATAAAAAGAATATACACTATTTTTGTTAGAGCTTTACCATGCCTCATCACCTAACTTAAGATCATGGATATCAGACTCTAGGAAGAAATTAAAGTAAATCCTACCTATTAGATACAGAAAATATGGCATATTTGAGAGTAGTGCCATGTCAGTGGAGAAGCAAGGTCTCAGATTAATTGCTCTGCAGTGCTATAGTGAGAGTACTGTACCAACAATTCCATAAGCAACAATATGAAAACTTTATTATCAGTGTCACATCAAGAGTTTTACACATTGCCAGCTGCTTAAGATCTTAAATAGCTGAGACTCATTGAAAAATAGCAATCCTGTTAACATAGACTTTAATCCAGCCACAGGGTACAAGATACCGTATTTCAGATGTAAAAATTGCTATATTAAAGCAGTAGGAACTGCCTATCTCTGTCTTGCTTTCTCAAATACCTTCCAGGGTGTTAGCAATTTGTATGAAGGGCTAAGACATGCCCATACCTGGAAGGAGGGTTGCTCAGATGTGTCATGAAACCCATTATTACACTTTCTTCCAGTGGAGGGGGAAGAAGGGAGGTGGGAGACATTGTTCTCTTAGTTTTATTTTTGTACCTTTGCTTGTATATTTTGTACCTTCTGTTGTATTTTTTTTCATGTCTTCCTCTGCTTTCATGAAGAGTTACATTTTCCTTTGCTATTTTATCACACAGATTAGCAAAATATCTTTCGATATTAAGAATCATGTATAATTATGAATTAAACAAGCCTCAAAAGGAAAACTCCTCTTAACTCAATACCATGCTATAATTATTTCTTAATTGAAAGATAGCACTAAGAGACCTATGCCATCTTTCTGTATTCTTATTTTAAATGAAGAACAACTCATCTATAATCAAGTGTATCCAATATGGCACATATGCTGTACTCTGCCACTGGAGGTATCTCTGAGATGGGTGGTTCCACAGCACGTTTTAAAGTACACAGAGAGATAGAAAGGGATGCACCTCAAATATTTAAAAACAAACAAACTGAACAACACAAATGGCATTCTGGGAAGACAGAAGTTGTACTAACGTTCTCTAGAATCTTTAGTGTTATGGAAATTTAATACTGCAGACTGTTCTCCAAATACAGAAAGTCACTGATGTTAACTGCAGTTCACTACTTTATTTTGTTTTTAAAAAGCAACAGCATGAAAGAAAAGGCTAATAGAAATACTGAAAATTGTTAAGAACATGGAAAGTTAACTCAGCAGTTCATGGAATCATAGAACCACAAAATGGTTTAGGTTAAAAGGGAACTCAAAGATCATCTAATTCCACCCCTCTGCCATGGTCAAGGACATCTTCCACTATCCTAGCTTGCTCCAAGGCCTGTTCAATCTGGCCTTGAACATTGCCAGGGATGGGGCAATCACAGCTTCCCTGGGCAACCTGTGCCAGGGCCTCACCACCCTTGGCACTGAAGAATATTTTCCTAATATTTAATCTAACCCTGCCTTCTCAAAATTTAAAGCCATTCCCCCTTGTCCTTTCACTCTATGCCCCTGCCAATAGTTCCTCTCCAGCTCCTGGGAGCCCCTTTAGATGCTGGAAGGTTTCCCCGGAGCCTCCTCTTTTCCAGGCTGAACACCCTCAACTCTCTCAGCCCGTTTCCATAGCAGAGGAGCTCTAGCCCTCTGATTCTCATTGAGACCTCACTGTGGCCTCCTCTGGACTTGCTCCAACAGATCCATATCCTTCTTATAATAAGGACCCTAGAGCTGAACACAGTACTATAAGGCAGGGTCTCACCAGAGCAGAGCAAAGGGGGAAAATATTTTTTTTTTACCTATTCTAAGTAATCTCATTTTTCAAGAACTGATTCCCTCTGCTCATAGAAATGGAGGATGAAGGGTGAAAGAGACCTAAGAAATCCAGATGGGATGTGTCATTCCTTAAAACCTATTTAGGTAAGATAAGGAAAAAAGCCTGCTAACAGTGTTTCTGTACAGACCCACTCAATTTAGAAGAGTCATTTCAATGAAACATCAGAGTAATGCAAAGAAGTCAATACTGAACTATTTTAAAAACTTGTGAGAGTATCACATTTTCAAGATCTCAAACAAAGGAGGAATATCAACTCACCCTTGTTTTGATTGCTTAAGATTCTCTTGCTTTTGGAAAGAAATGTTTGTGTTAATTTGAAAGAGTTTAGTTCTGTTCTGATTTTTATGTTGCATATTAAGTATAGTATGTTGTCATAATTAAAAAGATTAATTCCGTCCCTTGAGTTTTCTTTTTCAGATATTTTGAGAGGGTAACACAGATCAAAGCCGTATGCCAATGCCTCTATGTATTTGTTCTGGTTTGAAAGCAAAACCAGTGAGAGACTCCAAGTCAGGAAAAAGAAAAAAAAAAAAAAAACCAACCAAAAAAACCTATGCAATAATACAAAAGAAAAACCACTGACAGAATCAGAATACAACCTGACACCCTTTTGGTCAGGGTGTTGGTAGCAGTCCAAATTGGAGTGGCTGCAGTTCTCCTGGAGTGGCAGATATGGTTCTGTTGGAGCAGTGATCCTGTAGAAGGGTGTAGTCTTCCTCTGAAGAGCCAGTGGAAAAACCCAGCTGTTCCTCTGGGAATCCAGTGGAAAGGCTGAGTCTGGTGCCCCAAAAACTCAGATTACATCTAGTTAGGAATGCTTGGCTCCTCCCTCTGGGTGGAGCATCTCACAATGGGATGCTGTAACTTTTATCAGTCATGCAGTAACATTCAATAGGCCATTAACAGCAGATGTCTCCCCCGGGGAAGGATTGGTTTGTGGAAGAGATAAAGAAAACTGCCCAATTAACAGAAGGTAACTGCCACACGTCTAACAAATGGCAAATAGAACACATCTTGCCTTGCAATCTAGGACAGTATTTTAAGAAACATTTCAACCTTTTCAGATTTCCACTCAATACACAGAAAAATGACATTATAGTCTCACCCTGATATACACTGTTTTCACAACTTTGTTTTCAAACAGGATCTGATTCACTACAGGCTCTCTGTAGTGAAAACGACATGCAATTTGACTTACAGAGAGGATGTGTTGCTAATGCACTCTGAATGTATAATTATGCTTTTTGCTTTTGGTTGGATTTTCTTTCCATACACTGTTAAGATCAGTGTATCTCTTATTCAGAGTATGCAAACTGCTTAGTAGTATGTCATGTGGGGAGTAGTATGTCTCCCCACATGTCATATCACCTGGTATTTACATAGAAACAAAAGAGGAGATAGTTGTGGGAGCAGATATTGAAATAATCCTAAATACTGCCTGGAAGAAAAATTTTACAAATGCTCCATCTGAACTACCATATTGCAGTCTTTCCTTTAAAAAACTGAATTATTTGAGTGCAAGTATCTATTTAAAAAAACAAACAAATAAACAAAAACCCCAACTAATTTATGTGAAAACATTCAAATCCTCTGCAGTGAAACATGGCACTAAAGTCTATTGAAATGTTCCTCTAAGAGCAGGCTAGATTCCCTAAAACCAATATGTAAAACTGTCACACTGCGACATGAAATAATTCACGCACACCTCTAAGATCAAAAGAGCAAAAGGAAGAAACTTTTATTTCTGACCTCGCAGTATATAGAATTACAAAAGTAGCAGTGGATTGGAGGATGAAATTGCCACCTCTCCAACCACACTGGTCAAACCAACAGTCCATCAATTCTCTCCTCCCACAAAGAATGCAAAACAAACATTATTTACATGACAGTGCATGAGAAACTCCAGTAGAAATATGTAAACTTCAGAAGGCACAGAAAACTTCTAAAGGAACTTTAAAAATTTTAAAAGAACAGGGCAACATCTCACCCTTTTTCTGTTAAAAAAAAAAAGAAAAAAGAAAAATATATAATGTTAAAAGGGAAAAATTTGAACCATGTTCAGTGTTCGCTCTTGGAGGACTCATCGGAGTCATCATTGACATTGTCTGCATCTGAGTCATCACTCAATGATTCATCCACTTGATGACTTTGAGTTTGGTCACGGTTTCTATTTTGCCTGTCAGCTGGATTTTGTCTCTGCAGCCGCAGGTCAGGAAGGTACCCAGTGTACCCCAGTATCTGTGGATACACACACATACCCACGCCCCGAAGCGATAAGGTCATAGGGACCTTCCCACTGTTTGGGGACTAAATTCCACACCTGAACCTTCACTCGAGGCTCATGTGTCTCGTCCAAAGCGAGCAACGAAAGCTGATGATTCAAAATGACAGGGTTATTTGAATTCTGCAGCACAGTAAGACGATTGCCAACTTTTGCCAACCGTGTGGGGTTTCACCCTGCATTCCCCATTTTTGTTTTTGAAGAACCCGCTTCAGAGTACCACGAGCACGTTCTACAATAGCTTGACCAGTTGGAGAATGAGGGATACTAAACTTGTGTGACACACCCCATAGCTGCATGAACTGCTGCACCTTCTGCGATGCGTAAGCAGGACCATTGTTGGTTTTCACAGCAGAAGGTACACACAGAATGGCAAAGGCCTGCTCCCAGTGGGCAAGGACATCGCGGACCTTTTCTCCAGTGTGAGCAGAAGCCCACATTGCAGAGAACGTGTCCACAGTGACATGCACATACTTGAGCTGGCCAGACTTGGCAGTCTGAATGACATCAGCCAAAGCTCCAAGGCCCTAAGGCCTCTGGGGTTCACTCCTGCTGGCAAAGGCACAGCAAGCATGTGACAGTGGTCACACGACTCGACAATGTCACGCGCCTCAGTTGGCATCAACTGAAACTGCTTCTGCAAGGTGTGTGCGTTCTGATGGAAAAACCCATGCAATGCCTTGGCCTCTGTGAGTGTCAGGCTGAGATGCTACCCACACTGGGTTAGCCAACTTGTCAGCCCTTGCGTTACCTTCTGCCACAAACCCTGGCAAATTGGTGTGACTCCTTACATGCAGAACGCAGTACAGATGAACCCGGGCCTGAATGGCACACTACAAGGTCTTCAGTAAGTGAAACAAGGCATGATTACCAACCTCCTTCAAAACTGAATAACCCAACCACTGTGCAATGTGGGCCACATAGGCAGGATCTGTGACCAAATTGAAAGGTTCCTGGGAAAATTTCTCAAATGCCATGACAGCAGCCCTCAATTCAACCAATTGGGCTGACCCATCCTCATGACCTTCCAGGACCTGCCACTCAGATCCATCCCTCCAAGAAACAATGGCCTTCCCTGTTTTCCCCAAACCATCAATGAAGACAGTGGGTCCTTGCACTGGCTCCTGACTATTTTTGGGCCAAAGAGATTTGTGTGAATTTGCCACCTGCAGTAGCTTGTGGCTGGGCAGATGATAAGCGATCTACCCTGAAAAGTTTTCCAGAGCACTTTGCAGGGACACACTGTGTGCAAAGCTCCAGTCAAAATCCTCCCCCTGTAGCTGGAGTATGATCTTTGTGGGATACGCACCCATCAATTGCAAACACCATTGCCAGAATTTGATTATCAAGCGAGCAATTAGCTCAAACAATGTGGTTGCCATCTTCTGCGACTGATAGGGCAGGAAAATCCATTCCAAGATGTGCAAAGAATCAGACCATTTGTCACTCCATTGGCCAATGATGCCTGTGGGATGTGAATCTGGAGTGGTAATGAACACAGTGACATCAATGGAAGGATCAATGTGATAAACCTGGCAAGCAGAAACAGCTTGCTGAACCTCCTCCAGCACCTGATGTCAGAGTCTCCCTTTAACAAATCAAAGAGAGGAGAAGTTGTGCGTTGGTCAGTCCCAAGTACAGACGTAACCAAGAGATGACACCTATCAATTTCTGGGCATCATTCAGTGTCTTCACTGAATGCACAAATTGCACATCCTGGTGTTGGATTGTCCGTTCCAGAATTTTGACCCCCAAATACTTCCAAGGAGGTTGTTGTTGAACGTTTCCAGGAGCCACCTGCAGCCCATGGGAATGCAAAGCATGGAGCTGCGGGGACTGCTGGGCTCCAGGACGGTTTGGATGGGTGGTAACGAAGGATCTCTGAGGCCCCGTCTTTAGAGCATATGGTTTATTGTAAAGGATGAAGGGCCCTGCTTAGAGTTGCTAGCTGCAACTCGTGGCAGGCCCAGGGAGAGCGGGGGGAAGAGAGAGAGAGAGAGAGAGAGAGAGAGAGAGAGAGAGAGAGGGTGCCAGGTGGGCGTCCCAGCAGGAGGGTCCGAGAGAGAGCATCCGGTCCCTCGGCCACACCTTATCAGGGGGCTTCAAGGTGGGCTGGGACAGGACTTGGGCCAATGGGGTTACAGACATCTGATACTTCAGAGGAGGGTTACAGGTATGGGATGAACCATACATTGGGGGGTGATACAGAACATTCCATTTGACCTTAGGATCTATCAGAAGGGGGGATTGCTTTCAGCTTGGCTGCATTATTGTTTTCGAGATGCTCAGTGATTAAGGTTTGGTATTTCAAACCTTGTTTTCATCTCAATATCTGTATTCTCTGATTCTTTTGCCAGGCCATCATATTTATAGGGCCTTGCTATTTCATCTTCCCCAACATCTCCCCCGTTCTGATGAACAACTAAGATGTTAGATACTGTCTTACTCATTATGTTCTGCACACACTGAAGTATACAGGGTACTGCTACTAAAACTACAATTATCACTATCAGAATAACCAAACCTACTTTACAGAGTTCCTTTAGCCAGGGTGCAAAGCTCCAACCATCAAACAAATCGTCTAGCCAGGATGGGTTATCTGTTGTAATTTGGTTAGCTAAATCCCTCAAATTTTGTAGCTGTTTATGAATGGAAACAGAATGGTCAGACAGATTCATACAACATAATCCTTCAAAATCTTCACAGCCATGTCCATGTGCTAGTAAAAGAAAGTCAATAGCAGCTCTATTTTGTAAAGTGGCATGTTTCACTGCTTCTTCATCTGTTAGCAAATCACTGATTATAGTAGAGGTAGCATTTACTTCTTTACTGAACCAACACCCTAACTTGTTTAACTGTTTCAATGCAATCGAGGAACTTATCTGAGGTAGAAAAACACTTATAAGAGTTGATTTTCCTGAGTTCCAAGGGTGAAAATCACTATCACAGTCGCTCTCATATTGATGTCCCCAGGAGGATCTAATCCTCCTGCTCTTCTTTTTTACTACCCTTTTTACACTAGGAGCAATTATTGTGAGTTGCCCCATGGCACAAGGGCCACCATCTATTTTTGAAGGTATACCTTGCCAGGCCCTGTCTCCACAGATGAGCCAAATTCCTTTAGGAAATCGAATAGGAAGTTTCTTAAAACGATCTGCGTAAGGCTCATCATATATGAGAAGCTTAGTTTGATTGCACCAAGAGGTTACATTGCTATAAACTGGGTGATAAGGGGTAACGTTTAAATAAGGGCCGCCTTCACCTAGGAAATGAAAGAAGTAGCAGGTGTCCATAGTTAATGAGCCTAGGATTTCTAGCTCTTGAAGGTCAGATTTATCAATTTTAGAATTATCAATATAAGTTTGGTGTCTTTGGCTAGGAGTGGGAGATACGTGATGATCGTCATATGGCCAGTATTTGTCAAGAGTAACATTATCAAAACCTTCTGGAAGAGGTACTCCAACTAAGCAGGTTGAAAAAGGTTTGTCAGGGCTTGTGTCAGATAGACAGATGGTATCAGAGCCTGCAGACTTGGCCAAAGCAACCCAGACATTCGTCTTTGGTTGACTTACAGGTAAAGCTCCACTACTAAAACAAAAGAACAAAAGCAACATGCACGCGCACAAACGATAAAACTTCATTCTTTTCTTGAGCTGTTCCTGGCAGATCACTTTCTCCTGATGATTCTGCGCAGCTCAGGTCTGGATGCTTGCTTCTTGGTTTGTACTTGTGGAAGTACTGGCTGATGTGAGGGTGTCAGCGGGCTTTGATGTGTGGTAGGGCTTCACGTTCTTTTGCTGGGACCCACTTAAGTCCTCCACCTGTGGAAACACATGCAAACCCCTTTCCCCATGTTATAAGATTGTATGGTCCTTCTATTTGTCCTGAATCTAAGTTTTTAATCAAAACTGGGGGTGCTCTTTTAGTTTTGCTTTTTTGTTGTTCAAAAAGTGTCTGTACATGGGGGGGTCAGGCTCTTCTGCAGAGCTATTTAGAAAATTGTAAACATACAGAGCCTTGTTCAGCCTCCTTTGAGGTGCAGCCTGGTCTTCTCCCCCTTTCTGTTGATCTAAAATGTGTTTCAAGGTTTGATGTGTTCTTTCTACTATACCTTGACTCATGGGAGAGTAAGGAATGCCAAATGTATGGCGAACACCCCAGTCATTCAGGAACGCAGCTAATTCTTGTGAAGCATATGAAGGGTCATTATCTGTTTTAATTTCTTGGGGGACACCCAAATAGGAGAAAGCTTGTGAAAAATGCTGGCAGACATGCTTAGCTGTTTCTCCTGTATTTGTCAAAGTGGCTGTCATATTCAACCCTCCCCCTTCTCGTTGCATGGTTTGTGTGCTTGGTTGTAGTCCAGTCCTGCTTGGGTCAGGTGCAGGATGTGGTGGCAGCGGCAGGGACGTGGGGGGAGGAGGCACGGTACCCAGTGGCAATGGAGGCAGGTGAAGGGCGGCTGGAGGCTGTGTCTGCGCAGGGGCTGCTGATGGCTGTAGCGTTGGGGTTTCCAGAGGCTGTGCGAGGTGCGCTGCAGTGGGGGCTACTTGTGATGAGGCTGTAACAGGAACCGGCTGGGCTGGTGGTGTGGGCGGAGACACTTGTAGATGCGGTGATCCCGGAAGTTCTGGCGACGCGGGCTGGTGTCCTGTGGCTAGAATTGGGCGTGGTGGTGCTGGCGTGGGAGGGCACAGTGATGTCGGCTGGGGGTAGACTGCAGCATGGAGCGTGTGGGAACCGGGAGGCTGGGTCAAAGGTGTGGTGGAGGCGGCGTGGGGGGGCGGTGTCGCGGTGTGAGGCAGGACTTCTGAGGGTCGCAGGGACTGCGCGTGCGGGGGGCGTCACGGGGTCCGCGTGGTGAGGCATCATGGCAGCCGCCTTGGGGAGCGCAGCAGGGACCGCGTCTGTGGCCACAGAAGGGAACGCCAGGGCGTCGCCGCCCGCAGGGGGGTGGCAGCGCCGCGGCGTTAAGCCCCGGAGCGCCCCTGCGCGATGGGGGCGGGTCGGGCCGCGGCGGTGCCGCGGCGCTCCGAGCTGGCAGCGGCGCCGGAAGCAGGGGTGCGCTGGGGGGTGCAGGGGCAGAGGGCTGGGCTGCTGTTGCGGTTCTGGCGGTGGCTGCGGTCCCCGGCGCAGCCGCAGCGGTGGCAGGAACGGGAGGGCTGGCTAGGGATCGCCGCGGAGCGGGGACAGGGCGCTGGGGGCAAGCTGGCGTCTGTGCCGCGGAGCTCAGCCGCTGGCAGCTCGCAAGCTGGGCTGGGGCAGGGACCGGGCAGTCGGGGAGGCACGGGACCACAGCAGTGGGCATGTCGGAGGGGGGCGGTGACAACGGTGGGGGAGCCACAGCGCGGGAGGCACGGGGCGGCTTGGTGGGCTGGACCGCTCCATCCCGCGGCACAAAGGACGCTGTCGTGGTCAGCACGGTAGATCCGGAATCGGCAAAAGGCACCGGCGGCAAAGAAGTGGCGGATGCCTGCGGGATGTCAGGCAGCGCCAGCGCCGCGGCAGCGAGGGGAACATGCACTGCTTGCAGAAACGTGGCCGCGTGACTCTGCAGGAGGCCGGCGATGGCGGCAGCCACAGACGCACAGCACATGGCTGGGGGAGCGGCGGGACTCGCGGGGGGGAGGGGGGGTACATCCACAGTCACGGGGGGAGGGGGGGGTGGGGCCGGTGCAGCGCCAGCAGCGGGGGGTGTAGGTGGGCTCGCTGGGGCGGAGGCAGGGGAGGGGCCCAACACGACGGCTCTGGAGGGGGGGGGGGCGAACTGCGGCAACCGGAACGGCAGGGGTGGGCGGAGTGGGGGGGTGCGGGGATGGAGGGAGCAGCGGGAGGGGCCGCGGGGTCCGGTGGGGGGGCTTGAGCAACGGGTGCCGCGATCACGAGGGCGGGGGGAGGGGCTGCGGGCTCCGCAGCCGCGTGGCGCGGGGGGGAGGCGGGGGGTGTACCCCGCTGCGGACTCACGGCAGCATGGAGGGGATTTTCAGGGACAGCATGGTCCGGCTGAGCGGCTGCCGCGGGCTTTTGCTGTGCAGCAAAGAGCTCAACCAAGGCTCTGCACGCCGGGAGGAGATGAACGCCAGTCAAATCCCGGCGTGAAATGTCATTAAAGAGTCTATTTCCAACTGAGTCCCAAAAGTCTCTGGTAAAGACGGCTGAACGGTCCGCATTCGGGAAATTAACTAGAGTCCATTCTAAAAGGTTTTTTAGCTCTTGCTTAGGTAAAGTACTGTTACTGCAGCGTAAAGAATGCTTAAGTTCCTTATAGAGATCCCGATCAGGGGCAGAGTGGGATTGTCCCATTTTTACACCAGTGTAACTCACCTCGATATCGCAGGGGCAGGGTCCTCACTCAGAACTCCGACGTGGGGGGCTGGCCAGGCACTCCAGTCGGCACTCAGGACTCTGCTTGAGGTCCCCCTCAGAGCTCCGGTTTCAGGCGTCGCTCAGGAACGTCTTTCCGTGCTCGGGGCCTCCAGACTCCACTCAGAGCTTCAGTGCGGGCAGTGCAGAGCAGTGCTCGCCTGTGCTCGGTGCATGTGGCAGGGTGCCACGGCGAGGTTCCTCAGAGAGCTCTAGGTAGCTGCCGCGCAGCAGCGGCCGCCTATGCTCGAGGATTGCCAGGCAAATTCCTCCGAGAGCTGCAGGTACTCGCTACCTTGTAACGAATCCCCGTGCTCGAGGTTTGCCTCGGCAAAGTTATAGAGCTCCGGCTTCCACGCTGCCCAGCAACGATACGCCGTGCTCACGACACCGATTAGGAGGCTACAACTGGTTATTTAGTTACCGTCCATGGAGAAGTCTCCCACAGGTAGAAAAGCTGAAGAGGTCTTCAGACACGTGGGGTTGCCGGTCTGTGGGGGTCGGTCTTCCTTGTTGGGCGCCAATCTGCGGGGACTGCTGGAGTCCAGGACGGTTTGGATGGGTGGTAACGAAGGATCTCTGAGGCCCCGTCTTTAGAGCATATGGTTTATTGTAAAGGATGAAGGGCCCTGCTTAGAGTTGCTAGCTGCAACTCGTGGCAGGCCCAGGGAGAGTGGGGGGAAGAGAGAGAGAGAGAGAGAGAGGGTGCCAGGTGGGCGTCCCAGCAGGAGGGTCCAAGAGAGAGAGCGTCCGGTCCCTCGGCCACACCTTATCAGGGGGCTTCAAGGGGTGGGCTGGGACAGGTCTTGGGCCAATGGGGTTACAGACATCTGATACTTCAGGGGAGGGTTACAGGTATGGGATGAACCATACATTGGGGGGTGATACAGAACATTCCATTTGACCTTAGGATCTATCAGAAGGGGGGATTGCTTTCAGCTTGGCTGCATTATTGTTTTCGAGATGCCCAGTGATTAAGGTTTGGTATTTTAAACCTTGTTTTCATCTCAATATCTGTATTCTCTGATTCTTTTGCCAGGCCATCATATTTATAGGGCCTTGCTATTTCATCTTCCCCAACACCGAGCAACTGAGGCTGTATCCTCAGCAGCTCATCCTGGGTGGACACAGCCACCAAAATATCAACCATATAGCGATAAAGATGGGCATCAGGAAACTGCTTGCAAACTCCAGACAAGGCATGGGCCACATACCATTGGCATATGGCAGGAAAACCTCGTGCATTCTGAGGCAACAACTTCCATTGATAGCGCTGTGCAGGCTCAGAGAACTGTGACATCCATGCTGCTGTCAAGAAGCCTGCGGAGACGGATCTCCGGCAGCGTTGTGCCAGGGATGGATAGGGTACATGCGGCGTGGGTTTTTGCTCTCCCCGGCTGCACACGGCTCTTGGGAGCCCGGCTGTGGCGTAGCTTCCACGTGCTGCCGGGGTTTGCTGCCGCGGGTTCCCGGACACGGCTCCATGTCTCGGGTGCGTGGGCTGGCCAGCCGCTGTTCCCGTGCGCTAGGGACCCGGCAAAGAGGAAGGAATTTGTCCATTTACTCCGTGCTTGGCAGGAACGGTTTATTGGTCACGTGGCGTGGTTCGATGGAAAGGCGCGACCGCTCCCGGCACTCGCATGGGAGAAAATGGCGTCTGACTGCCGGCGGGATAGGGGTTTATGGAGGGGCGGGGCGAGAGGATCCACGGCCTGCCGCCCAATAGGGGCGGCTGCCGCGGCAGTGACGCCAGCAACCGCAACCAACCAGAGAACCCCGCAGGGGCGGGCACCGAGCCGCGGGCTGAGCGGGATCGTGTGGCCAGCACGGGGTTTCCCGGGGCCGGATGGCAGGGTGGTTACAGGAGCGGCACAGGGGTAAGGTCCGGCAGCAGGCAACATGGGGCCAGAAACCGCGGGGGGGAACAACGCGGGGGAAACGCGGGATTACAGAACTTGACTTATTTTAACATAAATTAAAAACCCTAATCTAAACCCAAACTCCGGGATGCAACAGGTACACAGCATCTCAGGACGTTTTTTGCTCAGGACAGTAGACCAGTGAACTTGAGGCAGCCCAGTGGATCCAAAGCTGCCGTCACCTCGCAACCGATCAACTGTCCTGCAAACAGAAGACTTAAATGGCACAAGTTGAGCAATTTGTGTCCCTTTTGGGATAGTGACGGGGGGGATGGGTGTGGAAACCACGGCACAAATCTGTCCCGTGAAATCTGCATCAATGAGTCCCATGTGCACAATGATGCCCTGAAGGGTGGCACTACATGTCTCCATAAGGAGAGCACTCATGCCTTCACCCAAGGGACCAAAGTCATCCAGGGGAACCTTATGTATTTTGCAAGAATCTATGACAACTGTTGCTGCTGTGCAGACATCAACACCTGCTGAGCCGCGGGTACTGCAAGCCAGCTAAGCAGACCTCCATCGGCTCGGGGGCTTGGAGAGAAGCTTGTGTCTGGGGGCATCTCCCCTTCACACTCTGCTTCCTGTTTCCCGAGCCCAGCAAAACCTGGCCATTAGCATGAACAGTCACCTTACAAACATTTGCAGTATGGTTTGGCCTTCCACACTGACCACACAAAAACAAGGGAGTTGTGATTTGCTGTACTTTCTTTCCCCATTTCTTGCTGGCCTGAGCATTCCCCTGCTGTCGCTGCCTGCCCTGCGGCAGTGCCCAGACCAGCTGCACAGCAGTAGCCAAGGCAGCCATCTTATGACCTGAGGTGCCTACCTTTGCACAGGCCTCTGCCATCTGAGGGACAGAAGGATCACCAGGAAGAGCCTCTATGATTCTCCTACAATCAGCATTGCAGTTACTTCTTGCAAGGTGTTTAAGCAAAAGCTTCCTTGCCTCAGGATCTCCCACCTGCTTCTCCACAGAGGCAGATAACCTGTCTGCAAATCATAGGAAAGCTCATCATCATCAGCTCCCTGGACAACAGTCACAAATTACTTCTTTGGAGCAGCCACTTCTATGGTCTGAATCAACGCTGCCACACCTGTTGTCTGGCACTGATCCAGCACCAGGGGAGCAAAGCCAGCCTGCCCATGAGGATCAGCATAATTGCCTGTGCCTAGCAGCACATCAGTACCAATCACACGTCTGGGATCCTGTTGGCCCAAAGTAGCATTTCGCTCTACTGCTCTGGTTGCCAGCTGAGTCCATTTAGACTCAAAAAGGTCATATTCTACAGGCTGAAAAAGAACACGAGTCAAGCTTCGAATATCATAAGGCGTCAGTAAATCAGCAGCAAACATTCAAGGCATCTGCATGACTTCAACAGACCCCAGACCCCAATTTTTGGGGACTTCAACAGACCCCAGACCATTTTCCAACCTTATCACAGAGTTCCACCAATGTTAACAGATGATGGGTGTTATGAGCAACACCCCTGTGCACAGGGAAAGCCTGGAGACCCCCTGGTAAGGCAGCAGTACCTGCTAAGTCCCGTCCCATGGACTCCACAGGGACAGAAGCAGATGCCTGACTGGGAGTTGGCTCAACACCGCCCGATATTGCATCCCCTGCAGCATCATCAGGGCCAGAGCAGCCATCTCTGCACCCCAGGAGGCTACGCAGAGAGGCACAATCAAGCACATTCTCGCCCTTAGCTTTGACTTCTCGCCAAAACCGCTCATGTTCCCTCGGACGTACAGTCACACCTGACACAGCAGAAGTGTCCACAAGGCCGAGGAAGAAGACCTATGGCCCCAGGGAAGCACGGGTCACCCGTCGGACACGTCACCTTTCGCGGCAAAGGTAAACGCCGCAGTGCCCGCACTCGCTGCAGCCCCGGTACCCGCAGGAGAGACAGGCGGCCCCGGCCACGGGGTCCAGCACAGGCTGCACGGGGAGGGGGTCATCAGGCACCGCACCCAAAAGAGTCCCACTATGACACGGAAGCCCACAGCAGGCTCCGCCTCATGCAGAAGGAGCGGGCCTGGCCGCCCGCCCACCAGGGCGAGGTCCGACATAAAGTCGACCAACCTCCTGCCTCCGGCGGCTTCCTCCGCCTGCGCATGCCCGGCACGCTGTGCAGACGCAGAATCAATCAAGGACGTCGACCCCGAATGGGAGAGTGGCGGGGGGGAGCAGCTGACTCCTCTCCCACCGCCAGCAAGGGATACGTTGTGGAAACCCCGCAGTTTGGACAAAATGTTGTCACCGAATCAGGCTCCAGCAGAGGCGGAGGCTGAGCCAGGGGCTCCCTGTAGCCCCCAAGCGCCGGAAAGACAGGGAGAGAGGGCGTTCCCACTCCGCTCCACTGCCACCCGGGCGTGGAAAGGGAGGGGGTCGGCACCGCCGACTCTGCAGGACCCCAGAGGCCCGCAGGTCTCCGCCCATCCGCCGGCCGGGAGCCCAGTCCACCCCGGAGGAACAAGAGTCGCGATCAGAGCCGGAACCGTCACTCAGCACAGCGTCCTGCGGGGAAGGGGAAGGCTCCGATCCACGCAAAGACTCAAAATCCAACTCAGCCCCTGAAAAGACTTCAGCGTCACCCAGTTCAGGGACTGGGGCGCTGGAGTCCTGCCAAATCTTATAAATTTGTCTCCATTTCAACAGCATTGCCACCACGCCTGCACTAGAACCAGCAGAGAGAGAGTCCATGAAGTGTTCTCCCAGGAGACCCCACGCCTCCTTGGAGAACTCCTCCTCAGGGGCTGAAAAGAAGCCATGATATTTGGCCCAGTAAAACAGTTGTTTAAAGCCATCCCAAAGAACAGAAACCCTCTTTCACTCCAGAAAAGCTTTCCAGACATCCAAGACCAGGAAGTCCTCCTGAGAAATCACAGGGGTTGCCCTGACCACAAGCACTGCAGGCAGGAAGGCAGAAAGGCAAGGAGGGGTTCAAGAATTAAGACCTCACCCAGGGCTGTCCCTACACACGGCGGCCACCAGATGTCGCACTACGACACGAAATAACACACACGCCTCTAAGATCAAAAGAGCAAAAGGAAGGAGCTTTTATTTCTGGCCTCGCAGTATATAGAATTCCAAAAGTGGCAGTGGATTGGAGGATGAAATTGCCACCTCTCCAACCACACTGGTCAAACCAATAGTCCATCAGTTCTCTTCTCCCACAAAGAAGAATGCAAAACAAACATTATTTACATGACAGTGCATGAGAAACTCCAGTAGAAATATGTAAACTTCAGAAGGCACAGAAAACTTCTAAAGGAACTTTAAAAATTTTAAAAGAACAGGGCGACATAAAACTATGGTAATTTGAATAGCTGTGAGATGAACATAAAAAGGAGATAACTGAGGAGGACGAAGAAGAGACTGGATAAAGTGCTTTAAATCTATGTGCTGCTATTAGAAGAGGAACAACAACAGCATTATATATCTTGAATGACTAACATCAAGTTAATTTTCTGCTTTTGGCAGTTAATACTTAATTTTAGTTGCATAAGAGGAACAATACTGCATGTTTAATCGCTTAAAGGTGGGAATATTTTTTTAAATTAAAATGTGTTATTGCAATTAGTTAATATAGATGATAACAGATACATGGAATTGTGTTTTAAGCATTCTCACTCAGGCAAAATCTCATTACACCAAAAAGGATTGTATTTGTTCTCATTAGCTCTTGGCTATACATATTTTATGTTTATATCTCTATACGTATATACACAGTTCATATATATACTTATACTTGGCTATACTTCAATATAACTACTCCATTGAAGTTAAAATGGGGAAGCATATGAAGTTTTCTTGCATAGAAGGCAAGTGGACTGAAAAATAGACTGATAGAAAAGTGTTAAAGACTTTTTTCTGCTGACCCTCTGGCATTTGTCTGACAGAACCATATCCCACACTGTCTATCGGTAGAGGAAACCATCACTGAAGTTAATGTATTAGCTTATTCCCTTATTTGGGAATACTCTTAAATTAGCTTTGTAATTCTCAGTAAAAACACCAAGTATTCTTGATGTTCTACATAACTGTCATTTATCAGCTATTATGCCATTGAAGAAAGGCACTATTTTTCACTGAAAAGCTCAGTAACTTTTTTTTTTGTTATGCTTATCTTCCAGAAAAATGCCACTGTGTCTCACTGATGAGAGAATTAGTGGGTTTTGTATTCAGTTTTCTCTCCCATTTAGTTCTAAAGCCAGCTTTAAAGGGTTAACATATGCACATGAAAGACCACAGCTTTTATGTGTTTCTCTATATTTTATAGTTACTATAGTACTGAGTCATTACTTAAGCATTTTGTTTGTTCAATAAAATCTAGTACTGTAGAAAAGGGAGAGATTTGTTCAGGCATATACTATTGAATATAACTGTTTGATTGCTAATCTAACCATATAGTGATTTTTCTTTCAATTTTGTGTGTTTCATGGGTTTCATTTGATCTATCTCATTACTTTTTAAAGGAAAAGCAAAAAAGGAAGCAGAAAAGGAGGTCCTCTCTTCTCTCTTGAAGTTATTATGTGAATAACATTTACTTTCCTAAGTATATGTTTCAACCTTGAGTTTTGTTTTGCAATTTTGAAATATCAGTTCCTACAATTAATAAATCAAGTCATTTTGAGTGAAATATACCCATCTTTTAACAAATGTAAGGGAAAACTTAATGCTTCTAGTGAAATACAGGGAGAACCCAATTGTCTTACTGTTTTGGGAGATTAACCTGAAAAGGAAAGAGCTGTCAAGGGAATAAAAAATGCACAAATGCTGTAGCATTAAAGAGGTTATATTTGTTCTGCTTATATGACCAATCCTATAGTTTCTTGTAATTAGAGCTATGTATTTATATGTAATCATTAAAAACTTTTCTTTACTTCAAATGTTACCAGCAGATTTTACAAATCTGAGCAAAATGCCACAATGTAGTTTTCATGTATAAAATCCCAGAAAGGGTAGGGAAGAAAATGTGTAATGTATTTAATAATACCAACCTCATATCATATATACACACACACACACCCTCCCCTGCCAAAACAAATTTAAAAGTTTGGACCATTACTCCAAATTCTGCCATTTTATCATTTTATTACTCTTGGGTGCTTGTAATAATTGGCCCCGGGGCTGCCCGGGTGCCCAGTCAGTCTGGGGAAATCCTCGGCTGACTGGTCCGCGGGGAGGGGCCGATGGTATCCGGATAGCTCCACCGGTAATGACGAGAGGACTCCTGTGCTGCTATAATACTCGAGGCTTTATTGTGAGGGAGGTAGAGGAACGGGCAGGGAGACGGGAAGACAAGCACTCAAGGAGGGAGCAGGCTCCAAGAGCCCCGAGGGAAGGCGGGACTGGGTATATAAGGGAAAGGGAGTAGGAGTGGTTAGGGTAGAAACTACCCAATGGGGAAAAGGCACAAGGGAGGAGACAGGATTGGGTGATATACCGTAAACCAGTGGGGGTACAGAGGAGGAGTGGTTTTACAATAGGAACGAATGGGGGTAACAGCAACAGAGAACCTTCTGGAACTAAGGAATACATTAACTTTGATTGACAACTAACTGAGGCGAGTGATTGATAGGTCCTTCTACACTGTTGTAGTCTCCCAAGGGAGTGTAGGGACCCCTCCCACAGGTGCTTACTTTATCAACCTCACTGAAAATTACCTCCTAGTCCAACGTGACTTCTAGCAGAACTGCTTTCCAGCTGGGTGGTCCCAGTATATACTGGTACCTGGGATTGTTGTTCCCAGCTTCAGGACTTTGCATTTCTTGAACTACACAGTCTTTATGTCAACCCATTTCTCCATCCCTCTGGATGACAGCACAATCCTCTGTCATATTACCGACTCCTCCTAGTATCTCCCTGTGGTCACAGTGTCATATCAGCAGCAAATTGAGGGTACACTTTCCACCACCAACCAGTTTGCAAATATTTTAACTCGTGTCATGTGATTTGAGGGTAGGAAAGCAGTGAATTAATGAGTTACTACCTGTTCTTATAAGAGGTCAGGCATAAAAATACAGTCATATAAGAATTATAGCAAATGGCTGGTTTGACAACATGGTTATATATAAAACTGTTGATGTACAAATTTTACAAATAGTAAAATATTTTATAAATGTCTGATGTACAAAATTGTATAATAATGTTACCTTACTGTGGTCTTCCTTCACAGTCCAATGATAGAGAGTGAAAGCCTGACTTTTCTTCTGCAAGTCTATATGCAAAAGAGAATTTAGCAAGTCCTCCATCTAATTTGAAGCTGTGAGCTTAAACATTTGAAACAGGCTGGAACATTTGAATCACCAGGCTGGAGATTCAACTGGACAAGTTAAACTCTGACCCATTGCATTGATCCTGGTTTTCACTAAACATATGGTTAGGGGAAGAATTATCTCTCATCAGAAAAGTTTGGCACTTCTTTAAAGCCAGAACTTTTTGACTTTGCAGGCCAGTGCCAAAGAAACAAGGAAAGATATAATGTATTTGTTGCAGAAGACCTAAGATTAGATAAAATTAAGTGTTTTTTTTCTCCCACTCCTGTAATGGCAATATTGAGAAATGTGTTAAGTACTTTGTGCTTATATTTTGGCAACCCTAGGTGATTTCATTAGAGCCCTGAGTACAAGTATGGTGAAGTGTCATACAACAATTGATATATTTTCCCCCAGTACAGAAATAACCACTTCCTTTTAGAAAGTAATTCAGAATACCTGAGTCATTAGGCTCTGTCTCAGAGTGCTATTTCTACCATGTTGCTCTTTTTGTGGTTTGCCTAACATGTGAGTTATCTACACTAGCTTTCCTTTAGTTTTATATTCATGCCTGTTATAGGTAAAAATTGTCAAGCCAAATTTAATAATTAATAAAATAGATTTTTATTTCGCGACCAAGATTCGGTCCGAGATAACAATCAAAAGGTCAGTGCCGAGCCCGGGATCGGCACTGGGTGAGACACAGGTCCAACCTCTACAGCATAGGGTCTCCTATGTTCACCCTGACTGTTCGGTCCGAGCAGTTCTTATACTGTCTATTCTGCCTAAGGCAGGGTTTCTTTTCATCTTTTCAACGGTTCACATATTCACATAGTCTCTTTTCTCTGCATCGAGCTGAACAAAACGTGTCAGGAAGCGATGTATGCCAATCATGGAGTTACTGGAACTCAGCATTGAGATACGTCTTCCTGATGGCTCTGGCTATCTCAATCGGAGATATTTGTCTTCCTGATGGCTCTGGCTATCTCAATCGGAGATATTTGTCGAGCATTCATCATCTGGGTGTTCCTCAGATCACCTTGGAGAAGCACCCATCTCCTTGCGAGCCATGTTTATTTGCTTGCAAATTAGGTCTTTTTCTCCCTGCTGCCAGCTGTGGTTTTGAAATACTGTGAAGCAACCTTCCCCTCCCTGGCATGAGTGCTTAAGAGAACTTACAGGAATCTTTCTAATAGAACATATTTCATACATCTATTTCTCATATGCATGAATTATTCAAAAATACACCTAATACTGCCCTTATCATCTCTAGAGGAAAAAGAAGATAGTATTTTGAAACAAAATACCGTAAAATCACAGGATACTTAGGGTTGGAAGGGATCTCTACAGATCCATCCCCCCTGCCAAGGCAAGGCAATGGTGGATTTTTATTACCTCCAGACAGAGACTCTACATCTTTGTTGGGCAGCCTGCTCTGCCACCCCTATTGTAAAGAAGTTCTTCTTTCTGTTGAGATGAGACTTCTTGTGTTTTATTTTATGGCCATTATTCCACATCCTCTTGCTGGGCATCACTGAAAAGGGTCTGGCCCCTTCCTCTGGGTACCTGACTTCAGGATGTTTATGTGCATTAACAAGATTCCCTCTCAGTCTTCTCTTCTTTAGATTAAATAAGCTCATGTCCTACAGTCTCTCTCCATGAGAGATGCTTCAGACCCCTCATCATCTTTTGTGGCTCATTTGAACCTTCTCCAGTAATTCTTTGTCTTTCTTGTACTCTGGAGATCAGAAGTGAACATAATATTTAGGATGTGACCACACTCAGTATAATATATTATGAATAATTGTAGATATTTGTTCTCTTCCCCATTGCCTCCACTCCTCGGTATTGTTATCTGACTTTTTCACCAATGATTTGTGAGGATGAGGCTGTTCTCTACAGCAAGAGTAAAGGTAATCTTAAATAATCCAAGAAACCTACTGAGCAAATCAGCTAGCATAATTTCATTTTAAATAGATTTAATTAGTACTACTAGTTAAACTTCTTTACTACTGACAACGTAATCATCATCACTATCATAATCATCATCTCATCTTCATTATTATTAACTATAAAGCATCAATAATTATAATAACAACAGTAATAATAGAAGCAAAAAATTACATGTGCTTTCATACTGCCAAACTGCTTTTAATTTCCTCCAGTAACCTTTCTCTCCCTTCTCTTATCATGTGTTCAGTGTCTTCACTGTCTTTTTTATATCAAAGGCCCAAAACAATAAACAAACAAGTAGTGCTGCCTTTGAATCCTCTCTCTATATTACTTCCTGCCCAACCTTCCATTTAGGCATATAACAACTTCTAGGAAAGTGTTTTGCACTTTCTTACCTAACTCAGCTGCTTAAGATCTGATCCTTATCTCATGTTTTACTTAAACATTTGCCCATCTACCGGTCAACAGGTGTTAAAGTTGTTTCCTTCTCTTTGTTATTTCAGTTTGTGTAATTATAATTACATTGCCATATTTTCTGTGCAAGATAGCATTGCAAGAGAATATTTTTGAAAGCATAACTCCCCAATAGTGATAATATTACCTTAAATTTTTTAGCCTTAAGTTATAAGTATAGACTCTCTTGCCATTGAGGCACATATCCCATGACCATGCACTCATTTTAGGACAGATTCAGGACAGGTAAACTGTAGCTAAACCTAGAAACTTGAATCAATATCTGGAAATGTAATAGACTTCTGAAGGCAACAGAGGGTGGTGCAGTGCATGAAAGAGTGAAAGGGTAGTTCCCCTGTGAAACAAACATGTTAGATCTCCATAAGTAAATGATTCTCCACAGATAGTACTGTATGCCTTAACACAAGTAGCTAAACTTGTACCTCTGCTGAAAATCTGTGGAAGCAATTTCCAGAGGTATATGTTCCTAAAATAAATTCCAGGAACAATCCCAAAGAGTTAAATACAGCAGCTCATTTCTTTGTGAAGCAGAATGTGACACATTGCACTCTGTTTACTTCATTTGTGCTTTTACTTGCAATCCTCAAATGTAGAAACAGTACACCAAAAGAAAAAGCACAAAGAGCTGATACAGCTATACAGCTGCTGTACAATGAAAACTTATTTCAAACTCTATTCATGGCATTCAGAGAGAACAAAAAACCCAGCTTACATAGAATTTGATTATATTGAATAAAAATAATCTTAGTAATAACTTCCTGAAATGAATAGAGTGCTTTTCTTTTTTCTTCTTTTTTTTTTTTTTTTTTTCCTTTTTATTTTCTTTCCCTTTTTTCTTTTTCTGGAGGGGGCTGAAGGAATATTGTTTTTATATTTTACTAAATACCAAATCAATGTGGATGGTGCACTGTAAAGTCTGATATTTTTTTATAAATGTGAGTTATGGCACTCATATTTGTGCTTTCCTATGAATCTACTTTAATAATGGGACTAAATATAACACACAAACTAAAAAATTAGTTCCCCTTCTTGCCACAGTCCGGTCAAGATCTGTAAGACTAACATGCACCTAGTCCTATTTATATATTTATTTTTAATTATCTATTATTTGAGATTTTTTGTTACAGCTAATGAGTTAGAGCTTGAAGCCTGAATAACTTTTTCTCAGTTTATTTAGGGTTTCTGAAAAAGATAAGGCAGAACAAAGAAATAATTTCTTCCTGCCACTTGTGCTGAAATGAAGTTAGTTTAACCTTTTTCTTTGTATTAAATATTCTTGAAGTGCCACTCTTTTTTTTTGTATTTCATTATTCCAGTGCTGTATGTGGCACCTCTTTCCCCTTTTTCTCTTATATACTTCGGTGATGGTATTTCTTTCTTTGTTCCAGATGAAAGTTTTGCTGCTTCTATTCAAATCCTAGTGAGCTGGACAGCTGCCAGAGTTTCCATCAGATACCTTCAGCTCTAATTACTCTCAGCTCATTTGGAGCTTCAGTTCACCTATGTCATAGGAAACAAAAATATGTTACTAACAAGCCTTTAAGCTTTTATAAATGCATGACAGCAGTAATCATTAGCATATCCTGGACTATTGTTTGTGTGTTTTGAGTGCATAGTTAAAAACATTAAAGCCCTTAGATACGTCCAGAGGCTGTGTGAAAAAAATAACTTGTGAACATGTTTTCATTTACTCCGTTTTATAGACATAGTATTTTGCATCAGTGGTGTATTGAGTTATACCGGAAGTCTTCAAGACCAGTTGGATGAGGTTTGGAGCAACCTGATCTACTGGAAGACATCCATGCCCTGTTGTAAATAGCTAACTAAATAAGACAAGTCCAACCTCGTGGGTTTGTGTGTATGTATACAAGTATATGTACATCTATCATGATATATCTTTGAGCACAACCATATCTAACAGACCTTGAAGGGAAGTACTTTTGTTTGAATCTTGGAATCTATGTTAGCATCTTTCAGCAGTTCTTTATCTGACTCATGTCAGAGCTTCTGTTTCAGTGTTTTGTATACATAAAATAATGGTGTCATGGTTTGATGCTGGCACAATGCCAGTGCCCCCATGAAAATACACCTTCCCCAAATGAGTGCTGTGAGATGCAACCAGAAGCAGAGCAGAGCAGGCTCAAGCTTAAAAATAGAGAAAAAAATTGTATTAACGTACACTATGGTAAAAGGGACACACAGGAAAACAGAATGAAAACATTCCAAAACATTCCTCTTCCCCCCACCCAGTTTCCAACAAAACACAGTGAGACAAAACCCTGGATTCCCAGTCAAGTTACCACCCCTCAGATAATCAATACTCAGTCCGTCAAGAGTCTCTCTTGTCCTAGACCCCCTCAGGAAACACAATTACAATCTCTTGTGTTTCCATGTCACACATGGCACCACCTGGAGAAAATCTGCGTGTGTGACATCCTCCTTCCATGTACAGTGCTCTCACCACTGTGCATGGACCAAGACTGCTCATGGGGTTCCTTTTAAAGATGCTTTGCCAAGGACCAAAGAACAACAGTTTTGTATTTTGGGACAACAGTCCCCCCCATTTTCTCCTCCCCTGGGGCTGAGGGTCTCGAGAACAGACATCTTCTTCCTCCCTGAAGACTGAGGGCACTACCACATCCTCCTCATCTTTCTCTGTTCACTCCACTCCTGTCACTCTCCTGGCATCACTGCAGCAGGTCACTCTCACT
The DNA here is from genome assembly GCF_024509145.1 of Vidua macroura. NCBI lineage: Eukaryota > Metazoa > Chordata > Aves > Passeriformes > Viduidae > Vidua > Vidua macroura. The sequence goes on from NC_071611.1 coordinate 64,503,655, forward strand.
CCAGTCCTGGCAGTCACTGCAGCTGGTCACTCCCTCGGCTCAAACCACTATATCCCTCCCAAGAATGCAGTCTGTGTTGCAGGAGAAATTGGTTCAGTCTATGGCTATACTAGAAAAGTCCAGCCGAAAGCCACTCCATCATCTCCTCCCACCTAGCAGTTCTTCTTCTAACATCTCAGGTCCCAGGCCGTTTCTCTTCTCTTTCAGATTAAGGAGGATTAATGTTTCACAAAGCTTTCATTGTCCAAGAAGGGGTTAAAAGTCTCGGGCTCCCAGGACAGCTGGAATCTTGACTGCCCAGAACTCCAACTCCCACAGCTGGGCACCTTTCCCCCACTTCACTTTCTCCTCTGCCAGCGTACTGCCGGCACATGATATCAAATTTCCAGGTGCCTTCAGGCTCTCTGTCACTCTCTCTTCCTCTGGAGGGGGGAAGAAAGACATCTCATATTTTCTCCACCCTTCCATCCAGCCCTGTTCCAGTCCCTTCACACCCTGGGCCTACCTCAGCCTAGGCCGCATGGCTTCCCTCCCCCCGCCCAGCCTGTGGCTGGGCAGGGGAGCTCTGCACTTTTCAACTGACCAGAACCACAAAAGAGAGTTCCCCTGGGTGTTCTCTGCTTTTAACCCACTGTGTTCTCAGAGGCGTGCCCATGTCTTCAGTGGTCACACCAGGTGTCAATATTCAAATTTGACCACTGATTGGTTTGACCCCAACTTCCTGAGAAAACTCACTTCCTTGTCAAACCCGGATACATGGACTGATTTGGGTTTTGAAGGGTCCTTACAGATCATCCAGTTCCATCCACCTGCCATGGGACACCTTTCACTAGACCATGTTGCTCTAAGCCCTGTCCAGCCTGGTCTCCAACACTTCAAAGGATGGGGCAGACACAGCTTTTCTTGGCAACCTGTGCCAGGGCCACCCTCACAGAGAACTTTTTCCTAATATTTAATGTAAACCTACTCCATGTCAGTTTAATTCAAACTTCAAACTAGCATCTCATTTAGCTTCTGATTTCTCATACAGCAGCCATTTCAGACAGTTGTAACTGAAGGATGGTCTCTGTTCTCACCTGCCTACCAAGACATTTCTGGGAGACCACATATGCTGGCAGTCTCCTTTTATTTATGCCTTTTTGGGTTTTGCAAAAAGATGCATTAATTTATTTTTATTGCTTCTTCCTCTTCATAAGGGCATTAGCAGTCAGAGAGAATGTCTGTGAACAACAGCAGTTGTAAGCATGAGCTCACTATGATCCACACATCACTTATGAATTCAAAAGAAGAACTTATAAGTAAATCAGGTGGTATTAGAGCAGTGCAATAATATATTATTAGATTCTTTTGGTAAAAAAAAATCTGAAGATTGAAGCAGTATGTGCATGATGTCACCTCTCATTATGGTGAGAATGAACCAACTGCTCTATACTATTCATGATTTCTTTCAAAACTGAAATCATGCTCTTAGTTTCCAGCCAGTGTAAAGGTGTTATGCACAGTAGTGCTATGTAACTTTCACTTTTAACCCACTGTTTAATTCATTACTTTGAAATTACTCTTGTCTACTTTTATTTGTTCAAAGCAACATTTCATTTATAGTAGAAAAATCTATGCCCTTCATATACTTCCTTTTTATGCAGCAGAGTTCGCATGATTGATGTTTCTCTGGTGGCTTTCATTCAGCTGTTTCTATTAACATATTTTAAATCATCAAAGTTCAAATGCAGTGTATGCTGGAAGGCTTAAAAGTATATCTTTAGTTTAAAACTTGCAAGATTACATGCAGAACTATTTGCATCAGAGTGGCCAGAGTAAGATTCCCATAAACTACTTGTAAGCAGTGTCTATCCATGGTTTTGTTCATCCCATATGCCACACCAGAATGTGCAACTTTCACATATATGTGACTTTTGAATCCTTATGCTCTCTGAAGGAAAGAGAACATAGATTGTAATCACACATGTATTTAAAATCTAACTATACAGATGGTATTGCAATTGAATGACAGAAAAGAGAAGACTGTTATCCTGTCCGTTGCAGTTGGGGGAATTCTTTATAAAATCAATAGAGGCGCATAAGGACCCCTTCAGAGAGGGTGAATCACCCTTTGGAAATTGTCTAGTGACAATATGGGGCACATTACACTGTAATGTAAACTAAGTCAACTTCTAGCTTGCCCTAATATGAACTTCATTTGTTTTCATTCAGAAGCACTAAACCACTTATTGCCAAGATGTTTTGATGTTAGGAAAAGAGAAAAAGCAATTTTTTTTAACAAAGTGTGAATTAGGATTTTATAACTGCAACAAAATGCAGAAAAAGGAAATAGGTACATTGACTTCAGCAGGCTTTGAATCTTGTCTATCAAGGGAGTTCACCATGTGCATAGATGTATTGACACTCAAGTACTAGCACTCACTATACAAGATTTGTGAATGCTTCTTCTCATCGGATCATTTGTCTCTGAGACTTTATGTTTTGGGGTTTGTGAGATTGCTTGAACAGTGGAATGTCATATTCCAGCAAAAGAGGAAATGTTCCTCTGGGTGAAGCTGAATCAAATCATGTCTGTTAGTCACCAAGGAGCTGTCTGTGTGCAGTATAGTAAAAAATGTAAAGCAAGTAATCCTTCCTTTGCTTGTTTTGTAAAGACATCAGAAATATTTATATTTTAAAAAGAACCAAAGCCAAGAAGCAGACACTAACATCCCTTAGTTATGCAGCCCGGTTTCTTAAGATTTGTTTCATCTTCTTCTAAAATGAAAGTATTTTTCTTTGCTCCAAGAATGACATAGTAATGCTGTTAGATTCAATCTCTCATACTCAGTGTCTTTCACAATGTAGAATTATGATATGATTTTAATTTTATTTATTTTATACTTACTGGAAATAAGTACACACCTAGTGGAAGGTATCCCTTACCATGACATATGGTTTGGAAGAAAATTATCTTTAAGGTCCCTTCCAACCCAACCTATTCTATGAAATCCGGACTTGTTTCCTTGCACATTTATAGCATACATACATAACTCATTTACCCCTTTGCTTCTTCAGCCTGGGTGGCTCTTCAGAGCCATAACTACCTGCCAGTCTGGTAGACCTTGTGCTATTTTTTTTTCTGTAGAAGAACCAGTAATATTTCCAGACTAGCTCTAATAGAATGCAGGGAAAAAAAAAATCAAAAAACAAACAAACAAAACAAAACAAAACAAAACAAAAAAAAAAAACAAAAAAAAAAAACCACAAAAAACCAACTGAACCACTGAACCAACAACCAAAAGACTTCTTTCTTCTCTGTGATGCTATTCTTACTTTAAATTTGGTTTATCAATACTTTACCACTTGTCAACCAAACTCTGAGTTATATAAGAGATTTATTTGGATAAGGACTGTGGGATAGTTGTGGTTTTGGGTTTGTTTTTTTTTTTTTTTTAGTATGGCTGGTAAACCCCATTGAGCTTACTACAGCAGTGCTTCTGGGACTGGCTGCAAGATGTTTCAGCTGTCATTACTCCTTACAATTCTGGTTTTTGGGTTCTGCTTTCAAAACAGATATGAAGCCTTAAGTTGGAATGTAGCAGACATTCATGTGACTATATTCACACTGATTGTTGATTTACAATACTGTTTGTTTTACAAGACTAACAGGAAGCAACACCTTGGCATTTAAATTCCCTCCCTGCATGCAGCTCTGACAAAACAAGTTACAGATTCGTTGCACCTTTTTTTTCCCCCCCCTTTCAAATGCAAGTACCTCTGGAATTATCTTCTATAATCAAGTAGGAAAAAAATTTTACAAGGTCATCAGATGGTGCTTGACCTTTTGGGCATTTTCTTCACTCTGAAGTGTTATTTAGCAGCTATTGAGATGGAGTTCTCTTTCTTTAGGCATGCCTTGCTTTTCTAATATTTCAGTAATCATTTCTTCTCAGGATTTGGCTTCCACTATTTATTTATTAACCTCAAAAAATATCTGCCTCTTGTAGTGATTTTGCTGATGCAACATTTGTCCTCTACGGATGCTTCTGAAAGTATTCCTGAAGCCATCAAAGAGTCACCAACTAAAAGTGAATTCCTGTGGTTAACATGGTCTTATTCTTCTAAAGGGCATTACTTTCCACATCTTAACATTTTTCAGTGTAAGAACTCTGCCTGTCTTTATCTTCCTCTCTTTATATTTACGTATTTGGTATAGTCATCATAATATTTAGCAAAATAAATCAGTGAAATAATTAATTGGTAGACTCAAGTGTCTACCCTCTGCTTTTCTACAAAATGTTTGTTTGAAAGGTATCAGCAGGGCTAACTGATCATTGGGATCAGTCATGTTTTCAGACATGCAACCATCTCAGAAAGTGTTCTCTCTTGCCTGAGCTAAAGCATTTTTAATGCTGTCATGATGTCATATGGTGGGAAGGTATCACTTTAGTCACATTGGGTCAGCTGTGCTAGCTGTGTCCCATCCCAGCTTGTTTGTTGTGGGGCAGAGATATAAACAGAGAAAACATGAGTGCACTGTGAGTACTGTTAACACTTGTTGTGGTGTGTCCACAACTAGCCTTTCTGAGCAACCTGCACTCCCAGAGCCCAGAGCATGCTTGCTTCAACTGCTGACGAATGAGGCAAGAGATGGGTCTTTGTGTGGAACTCCAAACACTGTTTATTGCACTGAAGAGGGTCCAGGGACAGAGACAAAATGGGGCTGAGTACCCAGGGTTTTATATGGGGGGGAAGGGGCGGAGCATTGCAGTAAGCCAAGACCAATAGGGGACAAGAGAGGGGAGAACATTCTAGGGCGAGTACCTATAAGGAAAAAATGGCAGTTGAACTGGGTGATGCCAACAAAACCCGCTGCATCAAGATGAGCCTGCAAATGCCCATGGGCGAGACCATTGTGTGATAAATAGATGTGATTCATGTTGAATAAGTTGTACTTATATCAATAATTTGGGAAAATAATTGGAAAAGTATAAGTGATTAGTGTTATGAAACAGATCGGTTTCTTCAAGAATACATGTGGAAAGTAGGATGCAGGAGTTGGATTCAGTCTTGGGAATGGAGGAAGTCAGGAACTGACTCCCAAACCAAAATTGGCATCAAGTTAAAATACAACTCCCAGAGCAGGAGTTGTATTCATCGACCTTGAATATGAATAAAATTGGGACCATTCCAGGTTGGGAACGTAAAATAGTGGTCTTATCTATGAAATAATAAGGCTTAATTGGATCATCAAGCTCAATGTGCATGCACAACCTGCCAGGTCATTCAGAGGACAGCAAGGAAGACCTTCAGCCTTCCTCCAAGAAGACACCCGAAGAGACAAGAAGACACCATAGCAACAGTGGGAGCATGTGCCGTGCAGTAGAGCGACATAGATTTCAAGAATCAAAAATGGGAGGAGATTTATGGGAACTATTGATGAATATATTAGCATACAGTATAAAAGTTGTGCTTGGATTCTTTTGCCCTTTGTACAGGTGGCAAGGTGAGAAGCCCTCCCCGTACCCCAATCGGTTTCGCTTATGCTTTATCCAAACCATTGCCAAATTACTCTTTGTAACCACTTCATTATATTTGATTGTATTATTATTATTTTATACCCCAATTAAAAATTGCTGCTAAATTTCAATCTTGTGATTTATGAAATTGGACATATGGGACCCCATGCATAACAATTGCATTCAGAGGGGTGTCTCTCTTTGATCTTGGTCACCATTGCCCTGAGGTTAAAGTTCCAATGGTAGGCCCCTAGGCCTCCACAACTCCCCCCTTTTTGTTTTCTAAAAAGAAGGCTTCTGCCATCGACTTTGGCAGGCATTTAGCAAAAATTGATAAAATTACCAATACAATGAATACAATAAACAAAGTCCACAAAACGGTCTTAACCAAAGATGAAAGCCAGCCTTTCATCCCCCAGTCTTTGAAAAGTCCAGTGAGCCAATCGCTGTTGCCTTCCATCTGGATCTTGTTTACTTGGTATTTCAGCAGCTGGATGCTCTGGTGTATTGACTCACTATGTGACAACATGTGGGAGGGGTCCCCGCTCTCCCTTGGGAGGCAGCACAAGTCTAGGAAAGATTGTCAATCAACTGTTGCCCTCCTCCCCAGTGGGACTGTCCATCAATGTTTAACATACTCCCCGGTTCTGGAAAGTTCACCTGTTCTGTTATCCCCATTGGACCCTGTTGGAATGCCACTCCTCCTCTGTACCCTGATTGGTTTACTGTATGTCACCCCATCCTATCTCCTCCCCTTTGCCCGTTACCCATTGGTTGCCTTGTACCCCAACCACTCCCACTCCTCCTCTCTTATATACCCAGCCCCGCCTCCTCTCGGGGCTCCTGGAGCTAGCTTCCTCCGAGAGAGCTTGTGTCCCTGACCTCCTCCTCCCTTTCCTGAGCCTGCCCTATAATAAAGCCTCTTGGATTTTACTACTCCGGAGACGTCTCGTCGGTTTCTGGTGGAGTTTTCCGGGTTCCATCTATCCCTCCCTGCGGACCGGTCAGCCAAGGATCGCTCCCTGGACTGACTGGGAACCCAGGGGGCCCCCGGGACATTTCAATTTATTACAATTGGTGCCCGAACTCGGCGACCGCTGCCCCGGTCTCCGAAAAGTGTCTCCTGTCAGCGTTTGGCTCCGTGACCCGACGCTCCAAGACTTGAAGCGCCATTCGCCGCCGATTCCAGGAGTAGCTGTTATTCTGTTGTAAGAAGACTTCTGCTTCCTGGACCTGCTGACAAGTCGTGGACATCCGATCCTGATGCTTCCGGTGGAAGCTCCGGATTCCACGACACCAGCAGACCTCCACCACCCCACCTCACTCTTCTTCTTTTCGCCGTGTCCTCATTTGGGTGAGTGTAGCTGCTCTAGGCAGCCGACGCAGGCCCTTCTTTTCTTTTCTCTCTTTTGGTTTGGTGGGGAATCTCTCTTGCAGCAGGAAGATGGGCAACCGCCTCTCCCCTGCACGACGAGACTTTTACGTCCAAGTTAAATCTGCCCTTCGGTTGGGGAATGTTTCCTTTAATAAGCGGGTTCTTAAATCCTTCATTAATTTCATTTTTGACCATTTTCCCGATGCCTCTAAGGAGGATGTCTTTTCTGTTTCCTTTTGGGGAAAAGTGGGACGTTATATTTACGACGTTCAAGTTTCTGGGAATTTTAAAGTGGGGAGGTTTTTTCCTATTTATGATATTATTTTTAATTTAGTTAAATCAAAAGGGGAAAGTTCGGGCCCCAGTTTTCCTACCCCTCATTCCACCCCCCTCATTCCACATCCCACTTCCCCTAAGGGTGGATCGGGAGACAGATCCTGCCAAAATGAGGCACAGGGCTGCTGCTGTCTCCCTGCTGCTTCCCGTTCCACCGTGTCCTCTTCTTGCGCTGGGACTGGCCACCCCAGCACGAGCCCTACCCGTTCCCTTGTTCCGCAAGTCCCCAACCCCAGTTTTATCCCCAGTTGTAATACTTGTTTTAATGCTGATACACCAAATCAAAATGGCGATGGCCTCGTGGCCAATCGCCTCAGAACACAAAATGGCACCTCCTCCTCCTCCTTCTCACCCCCTCCGGTTCCTGCCACTGTTACATCTCCGCCCCCTCCATCAGTTGCCGCCCCCGCGTCGGGTCCCACCTGTCAACATGCGTCGACTTCCGTGACGTCGGGACCCTCCCATCTTGCTCCTGGGACCACGCCCCTGGGTAAAGGAGGCTATTGACAGGCAGATAGAGAACGTCGAAGCCCAGGAAGAACTGCTACGCAAGATGGCCTTGACCAATGCTAACCCGGAGACAAAGAAGATCTTGCGAGCTCTCCCCCAGGATCCGGAGCCGACCATCACAAAAATGGTCGAGGCGTGCACCAAAGCGACATAGATGGAGCAGACAGTGGCATTCGCGGTGAGCAAAGGGGTGGGGGAGGCGATGGTGGACCTCATGAACATTCGTTGTTTCAGTTGTGGCCAGTTGGCCCATATCCAAGCGAACTGCCCGCACTGGCCGCCAGAGAGGTCCTACCGTCCATACAACCCCTCCCCGAGACCGGCATACCGGACTCTCCACTTTCATCGGCCAGGAAACGGGAGGCGGAGCACGCTGAGGGGCCGCGCCATGACATCAAATGGCCTGTCCCACCGCCCTGTGCTGCCATCCCTCCCGGAGAGCCACTGCCCCAGCGGTACGTTTCTCTGGACGTCCGCAGCCAGGAGGACGGGCTCCGGCTCCTCAGAAGAACCAAGCAGCTGAACTGCGCCCGCCGCCAAGTCCTCCAGAGTTCCATCCACATTATGTTTCATGATGAGGACTTGGTCCGCGTCCCGGTGGGATTCCTGCCACCGCCATACTGCGACTACCCTGCCACTGTCGTGTTGTTAGGAGACTCCATCAGCACGCCGGACGACCTCACTGTCATCCCAGAGGTCGTCTACTTCGAGCCAGGGACAGAGCTCACCGTCTCCATGGTGTGTCATCATCCACCGTTCTCGCTGCCTAAGAAGTCTCCTTTAGCCCTGTGCTACATCCTCCACAGTCACACGGAGGAATTCTACTATGACACCTCACCGGACATTCCACCTGATAGAGACTCTTCTGCCTTTTTTGTGCAAAATGTAAATAGACAGAGACCCATTATTAAGACTTCCTTTATTTTTCAGGGGAAGACCATTTCACTGGACCTGATGGCAGACACCGGCGCGGACGTTACCATCGTCCCTCAGGCAGAGTAGCCTCGCGACTGGGAGTTGGTGTCCCCTTGTGGCAGAATCTCCGGAGTAGGAGGAGCTGTCAACTCCCGCCGCAGTAAGCACTTAGTGTGTGTGGAGGGGCCGGAGGGTCAGATTGCTACGATTAGGCCTTTTGTTGTGGCATCTAATATTAAATTATTAGGCAGGGACGTTTTGTCCCAATGGGGTGCCCGTCTTGACATCCCTAGCCCTGCGTGGGATTTTTAGTCTGGGCCACTGCGGAGCACACCTCCCCACCGCTCAATTGGAAAACGGATATACCCGTGTGGGTGGACCAGTGGCCCTTGCCATCCGAAAAACTCAAAGCGCTCAATGAACTTTTAGAGGAGCAGGTGTGCCTGGGGCATTTAATACCTTCCACCAGCCCCTGGAACACACCTGTCTTTGTCATCAAAAAACCCGGCAAGGACAGGTGGCGCCTGCTCCAAGACCTGCGCAGGGTTGATGATGTTCTAGAAGATATGGGCCCCCTGAAACCAGGCCTTCCCTCTCCCTCCATGCTGCCCTGGGATTGGCAGCTGGCAATCCTTGACATCAAGGATTGTTTTTTCAACATCCCACTATATCCCGGAGATGCTCCCAGATTTGCCTTCTCGGTTCCCTCCATCAACCGAGGAGAGCCATATAAGCGATATCAATGGACCACTCTGCCCCAGGGAATGAAAAATTCCCCAGTGCTCTGTCAAACTTTTGTTGCTCGGGTCCTCTCCCCTATTTGCCACCTCTTTCCAGAGGCCATTTTTCTCCATTATATGGACAACATTTTAATTTGCGCTGCCAATCCAACCTACCTACAAACAGCCTTGGACAGGACACTAAAAGCCATCAAAGGTGCGGGATTCCAGATTGCTGAAGATAAGATCCAGCTGTCGTCCCCCTGGAAATACTTGGTCTTCCTGATTACGGGAAGGACCGTCACGCCCCAGTCTCTTACCATCAAAGATGACCCACGGACCCTGCGGGATTTGCAGCAGCTTTGCGGTACCATCACATGGATCCAAGCTCTCCTGGGACTCACCACAGAGGAGCTGTCGCCACTGTTCCACCTTCTGAAGGGCGATGGCGACCTGGCATCCCCACGTCACCTCACTCCAGATGCCCGTGAGGCCCTAGAGAGAGTCGCAGCTGCTATCAAGTCCCGCCAGGTGCATCGGGTCGCGCGGTCCCTCCCAATCAACTGTGCCATCCTTGGTAAGTCACCGAACTTACATGCCCTGTTATTCCAGTGGGACGACAGCCAGAGGGACCCACTCCTTGTCATCGAGTGGTTGTTCCTCCCACACCGGCCCGCAAAAACTGTAACCACATTTCCAGAATTAATGTCTAAACTCATTATTAAGGCCCGCCAGCGCCTCCGGACCTTCGCAGGGTCTGACCCGGCATGCATTTACTTACTGTTAAATCTGGACCAATTGGATTTCCTTTTGCAAACTAATGAAAATTTACAAATCTCAGTAGATAGCTATCCTGGTCAGATTCTCATTCACTATCCTAAACACAAATTATTCAAAGACACTTTATATTTGGCCCCAAAATCTTTCAAAAGTAAAACTCTGCTGAAAGGCACTCTCACGGTGTTCACTGATGGGTCAGGTAGATCCCACAAATCAGTGATCACTTGGAAGGACCCGGACAGTCAGAAGTGGGAGTCTGACGTCCAAATAGTTCAGGGTTCCCCCCAGATCGCTGAACTTGCAGCGGTCATGAGAGCCTTCAAAAAATTTCAACAGCCATTTAATCTGGTCACTGATTCGGCGTATGTGGTCGGGATAGCAGAGCAGGCCGAACATGCCCTGCTCAAGGAAATTCAAAACAAAGTACTTTACACCTTGCTCTCGAAATTAATTTGGCTCATCTCCCACTGGGAGCAACCTTACCACATACTGCATGTCGGGTCACACACAGACCTGCCAGGTGACATCACTGAGGGAAACCGGAGAGCGGACACCCTGGCGATGTTAGCCCGTGCCAACTCGGCAAATCCGACAATTTTAAGACCTACCCTGCCAGATGTCCACATGCAGGCTAAGATGAGCCATGCCTTCTACCATCAGAATGCTCCACCGCTGTGTCGCCAATTTAAAATCTCTAAGGAGCAAGCGTGAGCCATCTTAGCCACATGCCCCAATTGCCAATCCCACGCCTTACCATCCTTGGAGACGGGAGTTAATCCCCGGGGATTGGGGGCATTGGACGTCTGGCAAACGGATATCACCCATTTCCCTTCCTTTGGGCGACTCAAATATGTCCACGTCTCTGTTGACACTTTCTCGGGGGCAGTGTTTGCTTCCATCCATACGGGGGAAAAAACAGAAGATATTATTAAACATTTATTCATGGCTTTCTCCACCTTGGGAGTCCCAAAAACAATAAAAACAGATAATGGACCAGGGTTTGTGTCCAAACAGTTCATGGAATTTGTGCAACAATGAGGCATTGACCATGTTACAGGAATTCCGCACAACCCTACAGGGCAGTCAATCGTGGAAAGGAAACATCAGGAAATTAAAAAATTGTTAGAACAGCAGCATGATTCGGCCCTCACCACGAGCCCTGTAGAGAGGTTGTGCAAGGCCCTATACGTTCTCAATTCCATGAACTGTTCGGACCGCGAGCCCAACCCCCTGATACTGCACCATTTCCATAACAACACTAGGGCACAGTTGAAAAAGAGACCTCCTGTGCTCGTGAGAGACCCTGAGTCCAAAACCATGAAGGGTCCATACCCTCTAATTACGTGGGGGAGAGGGTATGGATGTGTTTCCACAGAGCAGGGCCCCAGGTGGATCCCAGGCAAGTTCATAAAGCCGTACCGGGAAGACATCACCACAGAAAGCCAACACCCGGAGCACTCCCCCGAGACGTCAGCTCCAGCGAAGACCACTATCGCCTGGAGCCGAAGGAAAAGGAAGGGGACCAGACCTGTCAACGCCGTCACAAGGACTCTCATAACCAACAGATACTTTCCACCAGCATGGATAGTCTACCCCCTGATTCCATGCCCTTCCATCCCTTACCCTTTCCTGTCCTATCACTTTCCTCGCCCCTTCTACCCTCATAACTGATCCTATGTTAATTTTGGGCTTTTGTTATGATTTTGACTTAAACGGGGGAGGATGGGGATTCAAAGGGACCGTTGCCCTCATTTTCCTTTTGTACGTCTTATTTGTTAGACCATCGGCCACCCAGATGGCAGTTACATCAGCCAAGACACCCCGCAGCGACCGGCTTCCTGCAACCGCCTTCCTCACCATCCTATGGCTCCACCTGGCAGGAAGCTGGCTCGTCCCACAGCCCAAAGAAAACGTCTGGGCCACGCTGGCAAAGTCCTTCGGACAGGAACAGCTGTGCATGGCCATGGGCAGTGTAGACAATCCATTGTCTACATGCCTGGTGGGAGTCCCCCTGTCCGAAAACGATTTTCCATTCACAGGGATGAAACTCAACCCGGCGGACTCCTGGATGGGTTGGATGAGGACACTACCGCAGGCACCACAGGAACCCCAGGAATTAGACCTACTGGGGTCCACAAGAGCCCACTTCTGTATCCGGTTCTATACGAAGGCCCCCCAAGTAAATTCGGGTCAGAACATCAGAGAGGTAACACCAACTAATAAAAAATACATCAATGAGTGGTGCAACTACACCAGTCCTGTGCTGTCCAAGTCCTACCCATACCCTAAGGAGCTTCCTCGGGGTGTGTTTCTGATCTGTGGGGACAGGGTGTGGGCTGGAATCCCCTCTAAAATCAAAGGGGGTCCCTGTAGCCTTGGCAAGCTTACCACACTAACCCCTAATAGGACACAAATTCTAGATTGGAAAAGGGAAAGACAATTGGCACGCCAAAAGAGATCTTATGGTGAATTTGACCCTAATTGTGATTCTGAAATCTTTGATTGGAGTAAAGGAAAGAGGGTCGCCGCATCCATCTTTCTACCGTGGTATGCGGCAGCAAAGGCCCTCGGTGAGATTTCTCACTTAGGGTGTTGGGTGAGTAAGCAAGCCAATGCTACCTCTGCCGCACAGTCAGACCTCTTGGCAGAAGAAGAGACCACCAGGCATGCCACCCTACAAAACAGAGCGGCCATCGATTTTCTGCTGCTCGCCCATGGCCACAGCTGTGAGGACTTTGAAGGGATGTGCTGCTTCAACTTGTCATCGAAGAGCACATCCATCCAAGCCAGCATCCAGCGGATCCAGGCATTAGTAAAGGACTTAAAGACTGAAACTAAGGCTGTGGATGCAGTAAACAAAATCTTTTCCCAGTGGGGTGTTCCTGGGTGGGCTGTTCCCATTGTTAAAGGTTTAATTTGGGTTTTGATTATAATATTCCTGATTTGGATTGCCCTAACTATCTTTAAGAGAATGTTATCCAGAACTGTGGGGAATGTTTTTTTTTAATAAATCAGAAAGGGGGAGTTGTGGGAGGGGTCCCCGCTCTCCCTTGGGAGGCAGCACAAGTCTAGGAAAGATTGTCAATCAACTGTTGCCCTCCTCCCCAGTGGGACTGTCCATCAGTGTTTAACATACTCCCCGGTTCTGGAAAGTTCACCTGTTCTGTTATCCCTATTGGACCCTGTTGGAATGCCACTCCTCCTCTGTACCCTGATTGGTTTACTGTATGTCACCCCATCCTATCTCTTCCCCTTTGCCTGTTACCCATTGGTTGCCTTGTACCCCAACCACTCCCACTCCTCCTCTCTTATATACCCAGCCCCGCCTCCTCTCAGGGCTCCTGGAGCTAGCTTCCTCCGAGAGAGCTTGTGTCCCTGACCTCCTCCTCCCTTTCCTGAGCCTGCCCTATAATAAAGCCTCTCAGATTTTACTACTCCGGAGACGTCTCGTCAGTTTCTGGTGGAGTTATCCAGGTTCCATCTATCCCTCCCTGCGGACCGGTCAGCCGAGGATCGCTCCCCGGACTGCCTGGGAACCCAGGGGGCCCCCGGGACATTTCAATTTATTACAACAACAGGCTGAAAAAACACATGCTTTCAAATGCCTGACAGCCATGGCCATGGGCAAGAAACTGTGGCTTGGCCGTGGAACCACCCAGCTGAAGGCATGTGGCAGGGTGAGGAGCATCCAGATTCCTGCTGCAGTGTCAACACATGACAGCATCCATTGACTTTAGCTAATTTAATGTCTGGAGGCTTGGGTGGTCTAAAAGTAACAGATAAAGAGATTAAAAGATGAAACTTAAATTCTGGTCTCACTAAACTTTCTCTTCTCTAAGCCAAGGGTTTGGACACAGCTTATTAGAAGAAACATGTATCAGTGCTAAAACATAGTTTTTGCAAATGTTAAGTCATATATCCTGGTTTGTGCTGTCTGAGCTATCTTGGTCTTGGTCTATGTGCTGCTTAGGAGATCTTTTTCTAACCTTTGCCTTCTTTTTTTGCAGGCTGCTGCTGTCTCTCTTAAAATTTCATTCTGTTCTTCTGATGGTTGCTCTGGTGTTTGCCTTGCGTTTCCCAGAAATGGTTTTATATTGGGATTTTTTTTTCCCAGAATGGGTTTTGCTGGGATCCATCTTGGGCCTGCTGCTGTAGAGACACAAGCCTATCCTCTCCCCCAAGTAATTAATGGGAAAGGGCCCATAATTTGTTTAGATTCAGGGTCTTTGATCAACACAGGTGGCTTTTCTTTTAATAGGGCTGCAGTCAAATTAGTAAAATGCCTGATGATTGGGGAAGTTGGCTCCATAAATGAATTGTTCAAAAAGTTGAACACACAAAGGGCCTTTGCCAGTCTCCCAGTGGGAGATAATATCTGGACTCCCCCTCTCTGTTGATCAAGGATCCTTTTGATAGAATGGTGAGCACTCTCAACTATGGCCTGTCCCGTGGCAGAGTGTGGTATGCCTGTGACATGTTTTATACCCCACTGGTCAAAAAATTGTCGGAATCAGTGCGAGGTATAAGCAGGATCATTATCAATTTTAATTTCCTGTAGAACTCCTAAAGTGGAAAAGGCTAAGAAGTAATGTTTTATAGCACCTTTTGATGTTTTGCTAGCATGAACAGAGGCGAAAACCACGCCAGAAAAGGTGTTGATTGAGACAGGGATGTATTTTAGTCTCCCAAAAGGGGCATAGTGTGTGATGTTTGACTGCCAGATCTGGAGACTCTGTAGTCCTCTTGGATTGACTCCAGCTCTGACAGAAGGAAGGGCATGTTCCTGACAATTTGGGCAGGTGGCTACAATGGATCTTGCCTGGTCTCGGGTAATTTTAAACATCCTTACCAGCACAGAATGTTTTGATGGTAGAATTGGTGGCTGATCCTAGCCTGTTCAAAAACATTAGGTAGGGTGTTTTGGATGACCATTGCTAGGACATCTGCTCTAGCATTCCCTTCTGCTATAAATCCGGGAAGGGTGGTATGAGACCTTGTGTGCATGATATAGAATGGGTGTTGTCTGTGGGACAAAAGATAGATTAAATGGAAAAGCAAATCATGTAGTTGGGGGTTAGAAATGTCTTTTAAAATTGAATTTTCGGCCCACTGCACTACACCATAGACATATGCCGAATCAGTGATCAAATTAATAGGTTCTTTGAATTTGGAGAAGGCCCTAACGACTGCAGCCAATTCAGCAATTTGGGGAGACACCTGAACGAATTCAATATTGTTGGGTTGTGGGGTCTTTCCATGTAAAGACAGATTTGTGTGAGCTCCTAGAGCCATCTGTGAAAACAGTTAGGGCCTTTAACGATGTTTGGCTTTTTAGAAGTTTGGGGACTAAATTGAGAGCCAAAATAAACAGTTTGTGTTTTGAAAAATGACTAGAAATTTATACTGAGTAACTATCTAAGGCATATTGCAGCAGTTCAGATGTTTGAAGTAGCCAGTTGAAGTGCTCTTGAGTGAGATGTAAGTATACATTTGCAACGTCTGTTCTTGCAAGGGAATACAGATGTGCTCTAGCTTTCCTGATTAGTTGTGCAATAACTTCTTGCGGGGTTGTTATCATTTTACTAGGTTGATGTGATATGAAAACCCATTCAATTATTTTCAGGGATCTGAAATAGTTGAGTCCCACTGAAACAATAATGCATGGAATTTTGGACTTACCCCAAGGATTGCCAGGGAGAGAGATAAATTAGGGTGGTATCTGTGTGCCTGTTTAGTTTGAATCACCTGGGCTACCTTTTGTACAGCTGCTTCAGCCTCTGGTGTCAATGATTGTGGAGAATCAAGTTCTTCACTGCCTTTAAGGAGCAGGAACAGTGTGAGATCTTCTGTGATGATTCCCAGCAGTGAATGTCCCCAGCTGATGCTTCTGCAGAGTTAGTGAAGTTCTCTCAGAACATTTGGGTTGTCCTTGATTTGCAGTGGTTGGGGTGTGATGATTCTCTCTGCAGTTTTTAGGCCAAGGTACTTCCAGGGGGCTGTCTTTTGGACTTTATCTTCTACAATCTCAAAACCTTTCTCCTGTACTGCAGCGATGACATCTTGTACTGCAACGTCCAAAATATTTTGAGCTTCTGCTGAAACTAATGTATCGTCCATGTAATGAAAAGTGATAGCATTAGGATGTCTTTTCCGGTTGGGCGAGAGAATTTGGGCTACAAACCATTGACAAATAGTTGGGCTGTTTTTCATTCCTTGAGGTAATATGGTCCACTGGTACCTCTGTAAAGGTGCTTGTCAGTTTAAAGAGGGAATGGAAAAGGCAAACTGGAGGGTGTCATCAGGGTGCAAGGGGATGTTTAAAAAGCAGTCTTTTAGATCTATAACAACCATCTGCCAATCTTGAGGTAACATGGAGGCTGAGGGCAGGCCGGTCTGGAAGAGACCCAAGTCCTCAATGATCTCATTGATTTTCCTGAGGTCCTACAGGAGCCGCCACTTGTCTTTGCCTGGCTTGCCGGAGCAGGGTCTTATGGTGGAGTGCCACGACAATCCCTGAAGAAGCTGTTCTGAAAAGGAGTGCCCAGGTGCGCAGGCACGTCTCCCAGCCCAGCTAGTGATTTTCTAGCTCTTTGTGAGGCGACACGGAGCAAGAGACTTTGAGCACTGTATGGCATTCCACAGAGAAAGCCTTTATTAAGTGCAGGGCCCTCTGTGTAAGAGGCCAGTGACAGTCAGCTCCCCGAGCACAGAGAGATTGGGGTATTTATAGGGGAAAGCAGGGGTGGGGAAAACACAGTAACAAATTGGGTGCAACTTTGGAAGTGGGGGAGGGAAGCTGAACCAATAGGTAACAATGCATTAAAATATGTGAAGCAAGGCACTTTGGGTGTGAGTATTTCTCACCCTAAGTGCGAAGTCAGTGGCTTAAGGACTGGCTCTCCAAGGGAGGGCTGCAACCCTTTCACCAGTGGGCCTTTCGGCCCCAACATCTCCCCCTTCTTTATTTAATAAAAAGGCCTCCTCCATGGACTTAACAAGTATTTTCTGAAAATGACTGAACATGATAAGAACTAAAAGAATGATAAAAAAATCCAAAGAACATTTTTCAGGATAGAACCAATCCAACCCTTGAGTCCCCATTGTCCCAAAAGGTCTTTGAACCACTGAGGTCCTATGTCAGTTTTTAGTTTGTGGACCATGTTCTGGAGCTTCTGGTGCATGCGTGGATGCCTTCACTGTGGCTGGAGAGGTTGAAACAACACAGCCCTTTGAACTCTTCACAGCAGTGTCCATAGGCCAGTCAAAGAAAGTGTATTGCAGCATGGTTTTGCAGGGTAGCTTTGCGGATGGTCTCTTCGTCTTGCAGGAGGTCTCTCAGCACAGCAGATGTTATGTTGGCCTGCTTACCAAGCCAGCACTCCAGGTGAGAAAGCTCACTGAGGGCTTTTGTGGCAGCAACCCAGGGTACAAACAGGGATATTACCACCCTCTTAGCATACGACCAATCATCTATTTGGCTATCACAATTTTCATCTAATTCAACAAGTTTTCTCTTTTGGTGTGCTAAATCATCTTTTTTCAGCCAATCATGAATTTGGGTTGAGTTTGGAGTAAGGATGGCCAAGTGTGCAAGGAGGAGTGAATTCTGGCCCACATCCTATCCCCACAGATCAAGAACACGCCCCAGGATAACACTCTGGGTTGACAAGGAGATAGACAGTGTGCTGCTGGTGTAATTGCACCCTTTAAATTGGTTGTAAATTTTCTTGTTAGGTGTTACGTCTTTCATATAGAGAGACTTTTGGTATTCTGACGCTGGCCATGGTTTACCAGATGGATGGTAAAATAATTTAATACAATAAGTGGCCTTGGAGGACCCCAAAAGCTCTAATTCTTCGGGTTCCTCTGGTGCGCATGGCAGGATCCTCGTCCACTTGTCCCAGGTGTCTACTGGATTGGGTTCTTTCGCTTTGAAAGGATATTCGTTGGGTTTGAGCAGAATCTCTACCAAGCATGAAGCTAGTTGCTGGTGCTGCCCATGGACAAGCACATGTTGTTTGCTTGAGAGACTTCGCAAGGGTGATCCATACATTTTCCCTGGGCTGTGCTACCAACCAGGCATCCACTGCTGCTGTTTCAAGGAGCATCCAGAGGCTTAGGGACATCAGGATGACACTGTTCACCATCTCCAGGGGACTGTGTTCCTGCTGTTGGAGGTGCTGTTGAAGGGTTTTAAAATAAAAGGTTAACTTTTTGGAGAGGGGGGGTCATCACTCCCCAGCCTCCTCCCCTTTTTTCTAAAAACTGTAGGAGAGGGGGAGGGGAGAGGGGTAGGAAAAGGGTATTAATAGTATGAGGTAGTGGTTTGCTAGTGGGACCATTTTGCGCAGTGGGGACGCATGGTCTAACACTAGCTGGCAGCATTAAGGTGCTATGCTTTTTTACCTTAAATTCAAGGTGGGGAAGAAGGAGGAGGTGGAAGAAGAAGATGGGGATAATGAAGAGGAGGATGACTATGTTGAGGAGGAAGAAGAGGAGGATGATAGGGAAGGGGATGCTATTGTTGCAGCATTCCCCTTTAGAAATCAGTAGGGAGAGGGGAGTTTCCCAGCATTGCCTCCTTGATCCTTAGAGCAAGGTAGCAGAGCTTGGCAGCTTGTTGGCAGCGTTATGAAGCATGGCTTGGTGTGAGACACTGCTTTGACTGGGCTTGGGTAATTGGCTTGTTGAGTTGGTGTGGTGTGATCTTTCTGTGGCGTCTCCTTCTCCTCCTTTTCCATCCGGAGGACCTGTGTGAGTCTCAGTAGACTGTAAATTTTGAGACAACTGAACATTTGTGGGGTTAAGGTATGGTTTGACATTCTTCCCTGGGAGCTACTTTGGACCAGATGGTGTTGAGACACACACATGCCCTCTTCCCCAGGTAATCAAAGGAAAAGGCCCTAAAGTTTGTTGTGACTCAGGATCCTTGATCAGCACTGGCAGCTTCTTGGTGAACTTAGCTCAGGTCGAATTGGAGAAGTGCCGTATCACAGGGGGTTCAGGCTCTGAAAATGAACAATTTAGGAAATTGACGACATAAAGTGCCTTGCAGAGCCTCTCAGTGGGAGGAATGGTCTCTGTTCCTCCCCGCTGCTGATCAAGGACTCTTTTGAGATTTGATTGGTCCTTTCTACAATTGACTGCCCTGTAGGAGAGTGTGGTATGCCAGTGATGTGCTTCACCCCGCTCTGATTGAAAAAATCCCTTAGGGTATGAAAGGTGTAAGCAGGTCTGTTGTCTGTCTTAATTTGTTGTGGAACTCCCAGGGTGGCAAATGCCAGAAGAAAATGTTTGGTGGTGTGTTTTGCATTTTCTCCCACGTGGGCTGACGCAAATATGGCTCCTGAAAAGGTATCTACTGAAACGTGTACATAATTTGTTCTCCTGAAGGAGGGAATGTGTGTTACGTCAGTCTGCTGTATTTGGCAACTATTGAGACCTCGAGGGTTTACCCTAGGACTCATTGATGGAATTTGGTAGCTTTGGCAGATGGGGCAGGTAGCAGCAATTGCCCTGGCCTGGTCCCTAGGCAGACAGAACATACAGATTAAGGCTGGGATGTTTTGGTGATAGAATAAATGGGACAACTTTGCTTGGGCAAAGATGTCTGGGACCTGGGCAGTCATGGCAAGTGCGTCTGCCCTCTTGCTCCCTTCTGTGATGGCACCTGGGAGATCAGTGTGTGACCTCACATGCATAATACAGAATGATTGCTTCCTGTAGGAGATAAGGTGGACAAGTTTAGAAAGCAATCTGTATAAATTTGGATTAGAAACCTCTTTTAGAAAAGCATGTTCAGCTCTCATAGCTACTCCAGCTACATATGCTGAATCGGTCACCAAATTAAAGGGCTGTTGGAACTTTTCAAAGGCTCTGACGATGGCTGCTATTTCTGCAATTTGTGGTGATCCTTCGACCACCTGGACATCAGACTCCCACTTCTGTGTCTTGGGATCCCCTCAAGTCATCACTGACTTGTGGGACTTCCCTGAGCCATCAGTAAAGACTGTCAGAGCCTTGAGTGGTGTTTCGCTCAGAAGTAATTTTGGGACTAGGTTGAAGGTTTGTTTAAATAATTTATGGCCAGGTATGTGGATGGAAATTTGGCCTTGTAGCCATCAAGAGTGAACTGGAGACTCTCATTGGTTTGGAGCAAGGGCTCCAAATCCCCCGTTTTCAATGGTAGGAAAATGCATGTGAACTCACATTCCACAGGAGTGCGGAGGCAGGCTCGGGCCCTTTTTATGAGTTCTGCTATGATTTCTTGAGGGGTTGTGATGGTTTTTGTTGACTGATTATGTGTGAAAACCCACTCAGGGTCCCTCTGTGTTTCGTCCCATTGAAAAATTAAGGTGTAGAAATATGGTGCCTTACCTAAGACGGCTAGTTGAAAGAACAAGCTGGGTTCATAGCGGTGGACTTGCCGCAAGGATAGGGTCTCTTGGGCTATGGTGATGGCTTTCAGGGCCTCTGGTGTGAGAGTGCGTGGCAAATCCAGATCCTCGCTGCCCCAGAGAAGGTTGCAAAGTGGCATGAGGACCTCCGTCGCAATTCCCAGCAGGGGACGAACCCAATTGATGGCTTCACATAGCTGTTGGAGATTGCGCAGAGTCCTGTGGTTGTCCCGGATGGTCAGCTGCTGGGACACTATGGTCCGCTTATGGAGTCCCAAGTAGGTCCACGGGCAGGTGTATTGGATCTTATGTTCACGGATCTCGAACCCAGCTCATTCAATGGCATGGATGGTTTCCTGCATAGTCTTTTGCAAGTAGTTCTCATTGGGAGAACAAACTAATATATCATCCATGTAGTGCAGTATTATTGAGTCCGGGAACAGGGTTCTCACAGGGGACAGGATGTAGGCCACGTACTACTGGCAAATGCTTGGGGAATTTTTCATTTCTTGTGGGAGCACAAGCCAGTGATACCTTTTAGAGAGGCCTGCCTGTTTAGGGAGTAAATGGAAAAAGCAAACCTGGGCGCATCCTGGGGATGGAGTGGGATGTTAAAAAAACATCCCACATCCCACATCTTTGATGTCTAGAATTACGAGTTTCCAGTCCCGAGGGAGCATGGAGAGTGAGGGCATACCTGGCTGGAGGGGTCCCATATCTTTTATAACTTCACTGATCTTTCTGAGATCATGGAGGAGCCTCCACTTGTCTTTGCCAGGTGTTTTTAAAACAAAGACAGGAGAGTTCCAAGCGCTGTTGGTTTCAGTGATGTGGCCCTTGGCAAGCTGCTCCTCCACAAGGGCCTCTAGAGTGCACAACTTTATCTCTGACAGCCGCCACTGATCAACCCACACTGGATGGTGTTGTTTTCTGGTGAGTTGGGGGATGGTAGGTTTTGTGCACACCTCAGTAACCCCTACTAAAAATCCCAACTGGGGATTTGCAGAGAGGCCCCCCATTGGGCAAGGACATCCCTCCCCCAGCGGGTGATTACAACAAATGGCTTGGTGGTGGCCATTTTTCCCTCCGGTCTCTCAATAATTACATTCCGTTTACTTTGCGTGGAAACTGTGACATCTGCAGTCCCCAAGATCATCCCTGCCACAGGCTGCAATTCCCAATTGGGTAGCCACTCAGAGCGGGCAATGATGGTAATGTCTGCTCCAGTGTCCAGCATTCCTAGGCGATGGACTCTTTCTCCTTTTCAAAACAGGCCACAGTCTAGTACTGGCTTGTTTGAGCCCACAACCTGCACCCACGTGGCAGTTGGGTTGACAGGCACCTGTTCCGGGCAGTTTGGTGGAAGTAGAAAAGATTGTGCAATAGGAGTGTCCTTTGAAAGGTAAAAAGGTGGATCTCTGCAGGAAAGCTGAACAAATATCTCATTTCCTGAATCAATTGTTTGCACTTCTGGTACGACATAAATTTGTTTTGGTCTGTGAAAAGTGTCCCCGAGAATTAAGATATTAAGAGGTCCACCCGGTGGCCCAAATTTCCCTGTGGGGATTTTGTATATAGCGTCAGAGTCAAGGTGGAGAGACAGCCTGGTTACCAGCTGGCGCCGGGTTCCCACCTGTAGTGCTCCGTGTGTAGGATCCCAGGGAGGCGCTTGGGAGTGTCCGTTGGAGCTCCTCGAGGTCCACATCCCCAGTCCTGGTGATTGCTGGTAGGTCTCGCAGGCGGGACTGTAGATCTTGCTGATGGAATGGAGAGAGTCGGCATTTGATTTGGTGTCAGGGCATGGAGCCATCCCACGCTCAGTTTGGAGTTTCCAACTGCTGCTGGTGCCAGTTCTGTCTCGGGGGTCATCGGTGGTTGGGTGGATGGTGTTGTTGGTCCTGAAAAATAGTCCTCTCGGCACAATCTTTGAAAAAGTGTCCAAATTGCCCACAATTGAAACAACGACTAGAGTCTTGGTTCGTATTGGGAGCATATGCTGTGGACATCCCTTCAGCTACCCCCTTAGCAACGGCTAAAGCCACACTACCTTCTGAGGAAGAATGTTTTGCACAAGCCTCGACCATCTGTTCAATTTTCGGTTCGGGGTCAAGTGCCCTCAGGATCCCTTTGCATTCAACATTAGCATTTGCCATGGCAATTTTTATTAACAGTTCTTTTTGAGCCTCTGGGCTCTCAACTTGCCTTTCAATTGCCACTTTGAGTTTGTCAATATATTTGATAAAAGACTTGTTTGACCCTTGTTTTATACTTATAAAGCACTGTGTAGGAATTTTGTCATCTGGTGTGATGAGCAAGGATGTCTTTGCTGCACTGGCAATGTCTTTTAGTGTTTGATCATCCAAATCCTGAGCTTGATCTTGGGGTTTTTGGAAGTCACCTTCACCTGTCAATTACTCTAATGTCAAATTTGATCTGTTTGCATTTTTGGTGTATGAGTCAGCCCAGGATCGGCACTGGGTGAGACACAGGTTTGACTACTACAGCATAGGGTCTCCTATGTTCACACCGACCATCCTGCTCAAGCGGTTTTTATACAGTTTATTTTGCTCGAGGCAGGGATTTCGGCGATTGGGCTTTTCTTTCCATTCAAAGTCCCACATATTCATAGAGTCTCTTTTCTCTGCACTGAGTTGAACAAAACTGTGTCTGGGAAGTGATGTATGCCAATCAGAGGGTTACTGGAACTCAACATTGAGATGCATCTTCTTGATGGCTCTGGCTATCTCAATCTGAGATATTTATCAAGTATTCATCGGCCTGGGTGTTCCTCAGATTACCTTGGAGAAGCACCCAAATCCGAGCTGGCCACATCCATTCATTTGCAAATTAGGTCCTTTTCTCCCTGCCCCAGCTGCGGTTGTCCCCAGCTTGGGTGCTTAGAAAAACTTTCAGAAATATTTCTTACCAATATAACATATTTCATACATCTATTTCTCACAAGCACGAATTATCAAAAATACACATAACACAAATGAGTGTTGTGCTGTGGCTAGCATTGCTTCAATTTATACCGTTTGTCACAAGAAACTTTTATTTCCAATAAGCAATGCTTTTCTTCAACTCTGGGACATTTTGACTCCTTATATTTAAGAAAGCATTTTCAACTCCTGTTATCAAAATTAAATCAAAAGGCAGTGTTTAACTGGACGATTCAGTCTTTTATGGTACACTGGATGGATGAAATAAGAATTACTGAACTATGTAAACAAAGGCTGTTTCTACTGAAGTAAGGCAATGATTTCTCATGAGATAATTACTTGTAAGAAGCAGAGTTTGGTGTGACTGTCCTGGTTGCTCATTTAGCTCTTGCTGCTCAACTCCTGTCTCAGATGTACTGCCTCAGATGTGTTTTCCTCTCTTGGCACTAAAGCTGGCTTGTAGTAAGAGATCTACCCAGATTTTTTCTGACAAAGCCATAGCACCAAAGGTGAGATCATTTTATAGACAATGAGATGTAGTCAGGGTAGAGCACAGAATCAGACCTGCCAGCCAAAAGCAACCATCCCCAACTGACTGGATACCTCACATATTAAGTGCATGAACAGAAATCCCATGTTTTCTACCTGGGATTTGTCTTAGGTATCAGTTTCACCAAAGAGAAGGAAAATTATTGTCATTGCTATTTCAGAACTAAAGAGAACTAATGATTTTGTCTAAATAATTTACCGAATAAAACACTTGGACTCACAGCTTCCCCGAATAAAAAGGAAAACCAAACCTTTGTGACTATTTTGTTTTATTAATAACATTTTGTTTTGTTAATAATCTTTGTGATTATTTTATTTTCTGATCAATATTTTAAGCCCATTTTAATTCTTTCAAATTTTGTATTTTTACCAACAAACTCATTACAGATCGCCCTTCTGTATTCGTGGCTTGGTGTCCTTGTCCAGCTTTTCATATGAATTTATTACAAATTTCATTATGAATTTGTCTATATTGTCTTTTATAATCTGACTTCCTGAAGAACCACTTAATAATATCTATGTTCCTGATATTTCATTCTCCCATTTGCCAATAGAAGTAGAAAAAGTCCCAAAGAATCCACAATTGTGTTTATATGAATTATTCTGAATTATTGGCTTCTGTCTTTGTCCAACTGCATAAAATCTCCAGGAAGAAAAGGAGATCCAACTGTGACAGTCAGACTTATTTATAGCATTCTAGAAATAGAAAATGCTGTGGGAAATATTTAAATTTTTCTCCTTCAAAATTTCATTAATACTTTTTTTGCTTTGTGTGTCTGTATTTTTGAAAAAAATTTCAATATAAGCTTCTCTCTCATGTGCAGGAATTTCTGTGTGCACTAAGAAACCGAAACCAAAACCAAAACAAAAAAAAACCCAAAAAACCCTGAAACAACCTCCCCCCCCAAAAAAAAAGAAAACAAACAAACAAAACAAACAAAAAAACCCCAAAACAAACATCAAACCACTCAAAAAAAAAAAAAAAAAAAAAAGGAATATCATTAGAACTAAACCACACTATGCTGAAGACAGCATTTTGATTTCCATTTTCTGACTAGGCCTAGAACACATTGTGTCAATGATGAGTGATAAAAGCAAACAGAGGATCTCCAGTGAAAATAATTAAGTGGTTTTTTTTTGTTGCATCCCGGGTTTGGGTTCAGATTAGGGGGTTCTGATATATGTTAGTTAGCTGGTCCTGTGTACCCCTGTGCACCCCCTGTGTTTCCCCCCCACCGCAGTGGTCTGCTCTGGGTCACTTACCATTGGAGCTAACCATGCCAGTCCCGTAACCACTCCCCTGCCCACTCCGGAGAGTTCTGTGTCTGTTACCCCACCCCACTACCCCATTCGCCCTGGAGCCTGGTCCACCCCTGTCATGTTCCTATTGGTTACCCTGATCCACGTCACTCCCCCGCAGCCTGCCCCCATTGGGCAATGGGGGCTTCCGCCTCCCTTGGCCCGCCCCCTATAAAACCCTATGCTTTCCTTTGTTCGGGGCCATTTTCGTCCATGCGGCAGCAGGGCAGGTTGTGGCTCTCCACTGCAGCTCCCCGCGGCCATTAAAGCTCTCCAGCCAACCACGCGGACGGAGTGGACAATTCCTTCACCTCTTTGTCTCACCCCTTGCGCCGACGGCAGAATGCGGCCAGCCCACGCTGGTGCACTGAACAAAGCAGCGCCTGGAGCTTGTGGTAACACCCGGTCCTGCTAAGAAGCAGCGCCTCAGCCGGGCTCTCCAGAGCTGCCCGTGATCGGGGAAAAACAACACGATGCCACAATTTTTCCTTTAAATACAAACTGTCTGGATGCTTAAGGATCATGTGCCCCATCCAACAAATTCACAGTTTACCTGGTCCACACTGTATTGTAATTATGCAGTGGTTGGGTGTTTTCAAGTGTAAGTAAATTTCCATAAAAGTATTTATGAATTTTTGTTAGTTGAGGACTTCAAAACTACAAACACACCATCTGAGGAGGTCACAGTCTCATTTTAAAAGGCTGAAATGTGAATTATAAGAAAAGAAGCCTTGAGAGCTACTAAATTCAGTCACAAGTCCTGCAGAAAGCCCAAACTGCAGGAAGCACAGCACAAATGTGCACAGTGCAACATGCAAGCCAAGTCACCATCTCCAAAATGCTCACTGGATTCATTAAGATTTGACAAACAAATTGAAACTCAACTGCAACTTCCTTCTCTTTTTTTTTTTCCCCCTTTGATTTCCCTCCCCTTTTTCACATTCCCTTTATTTGCCAGAACTAGCAGAAAGACATGAAATTTTGAGAGCTTTTTTAAACTTGTATTTGATATAACTATTGCTATTTTCTTATTCCATTGCTAATGTTTGCAAAGTATTTTTTATTTGCAGGATTTTATTAAGGTCTTAGCAAACTGGACATTTAGAAGCTCAAGGACCTGCTTCAGACCTTGAGCTCTGCTTAGTTTGTCGTCTAGAAGAAAGCAAAGTCATGCTTCCCCCACTTCCCTATAAATATTTTTCAAAAATTCAAGAGTGATTGTTTTGCAAATACAGAACCATGCCTTTAATTCCCACCTTGTAGATAAATAAAGCAAAGCAAAATCACATAAAAGTTCTAGAGGTGTAGAATAAAACCTCTCCCACTTCAGTAGCAGCAGGTATCTGCATTTAAAATTTTGAAATTCATATGCCTGCTTATTAGCTTCAGACCAAATGCAACATCCTGTATCTTGCACCACTAAAGAACAGGACTATTTTTTGTGGTCATATTCTTATTTTAAACATTGAAACTGTAAATCTGTAAAGGTACTGTTTCTGAACACATAACTTTCTAAATTCAAGTGCAGCCTTAAAAAAAGTTTAGAACATATTATTTTAGCCTTTTTTTTTTTTTCTTGTGGAGCCTACATCAGATCAAGGAGACAGAAGACTTGATCTCTCTATGAAGATTTTTGACAGTTTTGTGAAGAATTCACAGCTTGGAGATGGATGGCATTTTATTGACACCTGTCCTACAGAAGTTTCCTCTGTAATTTTCTGTAATTCTGGGAGAGACATGTTAAATATATCTGTTTAGCAGAATGGCTTCAGTGGCCTTTTTTTTTGCAATTTTTTCTTCTCTTTGCCTCTCTGGTTCCCATTTTTGACTGCAACAAGAAACAGACGTGAAATCCAGGAAGAGCTATCCCTGCAAACCAGGCAAGGATCTTTTGGAATCAACCACTAGAACCTCTCAGAAATTTATTGATGAGTTTATTTGAGAAGTTTATTGGTGTTTACCCGATAAAACACACACACTTTTCACGGCCCCAGCCCCGGACACGGCAATGAATTCTCCTCACAACTCCTTAAAGTGTCTGACATTCTTTTAATCCATTATTCTATCCCAAAGACACCACCCTCCCACCCACCCCCAATTTTTTTTAATGTCACTTTAAGTCTTTTTGATCAAGAAAAGGTTCAGTTATTTTTCCTATCCTCTCCAAACAAGAAAAAGAAAGTAGAAGAGTAAGAAGATATTTCTGGAATGTCTTGTTGCTTTTCATTCTTTTCTTCTCTCTCCGAGTTCCTTGTTTTCGCCCGGTCTGCTTTCCTGGAGCGCTGGCCAGGTGCTTCCGGGAGCAGCCGGAGAGAGAGGCAACAAACACCTTTGTGGGTTCGTCTGATATGGACAGAGCTGTTTAGAGAGCGCGAGCAAGACTGGGATAAAGAGACTCAAGAGATTGGGCACTTGTTGTGCGGTCCAAAGTAGGTTGTATTTGCCCGATCGCCGCACGTGCAAGTGACCCCGATCTGGGGTCCAGACAAAGGTTTTATAGGGGAAAATAAGAGATAAGGTGAGACCAATAGAACAATGCCCAGTGTGAATACATTATAGGTAAAATCCAATGGGAATAACTCCAGGGGGAAGGATGAATACATGTAAAAAAACAGAATAGAAACTGCAGCTTTAGGTTTAGGAAATAGAAACTCCCATCTCAAATTCACAAAGCCCTTTTGCTCCGTTTGCGTAGCTGCACACTGCAACATGTCTATCCCACTTGAGCCTTTCCTTTTCCTTAGAAGAACAAATGTAACAAATGGATGAAGATTTACAGAGTTTTTAAATTAATTGTAGGGTAGGGGTTTTGTACTTCTCACTGTTCATTCTTTGCCATTGGCTCTGAAAAAAAAAAATTACATTTCCCTCAAATACGTGTCAAGTATAGCTTCATTCCAGAGCTGGTTTAAGGTCTCTGGGGCACAAAGTGCAGGCCCAAGTTTTGAAATGTTCCTGTGATGTGATTTGGACTCAAGACACCAAGGTTTAGAGTTTGTTGTCTCCACATGCAGTCCTGCCTGATGCAGCTTCTGCTACTTCTTTTTACTATTTCCTCCATCCCTGATCTTTACTTTTTGAGCATTTTTGCTTCTTAAAATTTTTCCCCTTCTTTTTTCCAGGAACTTTACTGATGGAAGCATTTCCCAGCTTTCATTCTTCTATGCAAATTATTCCCATTGGAGTGACACCATTATCTGATGCACATAAAACATTCAGGAAGAAGTTTGGATTGGTACATCTGTTCCAGATGTAAACAGAAGTTTTATCTTGGTATTCTTTTCTATTCCTGCTTTAGTCACAAACTGAACAATGTCCTTAACTTGTCCTTATGTGCTGTTTTTAAACACACAAAGAAACCATTTGCCCTGTTGCTAACTTAAAAATATTCAAGATACCCAATCCTAGAGAAATGCAGAAAGCAGTAGGGTTCCCCAATTTAGCTATGAGCAAATCTGGGAAGGAACTTGATAAATCTGTGGCCTGCTCAAAAAACATGGGCAGAATTTGTACATTTGTAGTTTTCTGTATGTGTTCTAACACTTGAAATAAATTTGGCATTTTGTCTTCTGCCGCCACAGAAGTCACTTGAAAAGGAGCTCTAAAAAACCAAAAAACCTGAAACCAAAAAATCCACAACACCCAAACCACACTTCTAGAATTTTGTTCCAAGACACAAACAAAATATTTTTTCCCCCTTCTGTGAATGGAAAATTGAAAGATCACAGCATCCTGAAGGTTAGCACAGCAAACCAGACTAATCCTGACACCAGTCCTGTTGGCAACTTCTTCAGCAGTTTTGGCAGACAAATGTGGGGCCAGCCTGGAGCATAAGGAAATCCAGACAGACAGACAGCTACAGTCCCATACATCAGTCCTGGAAAAAGCATTCCAGAGCTTGGCATCTGTGCTCTGGTACTTGCCAAGCACACCCCAGCAGTGGCCACATGTGGGCTGGCTTCTGCAGCAGAGAAGCAAAAGGAAAGCAGGGAACATGTCATGGTCCATCTCTTTCTATAAGGAAAAAGAAGATTCTCTGAGAAGTCAAAAGTGAGGCTGCACATATTTTGTCTAAGCTACAGAAGGAGTGTTCCTTTCTTATTTACATCCAGAAGTTTTATTTTCTGTTTCTCCTCAAACTGTTTTCACCTGCTGTTATTTATAGGGCATTATCTCATTTAGCTTCTCAGTTATCCCAAGTCATTCACAAGGAAATTAGGATGAAAATCCATACCTGACAACCCATAGCATGCATACAGCACTCCATTCTCCATTACGTACCATTTAAAGGATTTGACTTCCACTATTTTTTTGTTTTAAATTTTTTTGCCTGTATATGGGCTAAAGATGATTCCATTACATGATTGCCGGAGTCTTCCCCGGATTTGGGTGACTCCGGATGGTGGTAAAGTCTCTCCTCCAACCCGTGCCTTCAAAGAAAGACTCAGTAGTCTTCAGTCGTCCGGTCTCAAGGCAGTTTATTGCATATTATCTCAAGGCACACAGACTCCCTGACATTGTCCTTGACTCTGGCTGTCCCCGTCTCTGGCTGTCCCCGTCTCTGGCTGTCCCCCTCTCTCCTCCCCGAAGGGAGGGTGCCATCTTTTATATCACACATTACGTATTAGGTGTTTATAGTTTTTTCCCAATGCCTACTACCTATGTTGAACAGTGACTTTCTACTCTAAACCAATCTGTGAGTGCCAACACCACCAAGAACATGGAGAATAGGAAGAAGAAAGAAGGAGGACAGGGCACGCCCAAATCCCTCCATCTTAGAACCTCTGACCCCCATGTACAAACCTCAGACCCCCCTGTACAAGGCCTAAAACCCCCCTGTACAGCACTCAAAAATCCTACCTTTCACCTTGTGACTACTTCTATTATAATATCTAAACTTTTGTGATTTCTTGTTCTTCCTGCAAGGTTGGTAAATTGTTCCATGGGTCAAGCTCAAGACCACAGGGGTCCCTGGCCACCTGCCAGGGTCTCAGAGGCTTCTGCCCTGGGCCCAGAACATCCAAGAGTGTCTGAGGGACACCTTGGGTTCCGACACATGATGAGCTCTTAGAAAAACAAGAATTGTTGCACTCAGACTCAGGAGGGTTCCAGTGTTTGGCCTGAGACTGGGTCTGAGCTTCCCCCTACCAAAGGAAAGTCTTCAATCTGGTAAGATGACCTGGGAAGACATCCTGGACGCAAATTGATAAAAACACATCCTAACACTAATTGCAATCCGTGATTTCTAGATTGGCTGGGATCAGAAGCTGCACAATTGCATGGCACAGTAGGAATTCCAAGTGGTTCAGATATCC
The DNA here is from genome assembly GCF_024509145.1 of Vidua macroura. Classification (NCBI taxonomy): domain Eukaryota; kingdom Metazoa; phylum Chordata; class Aves; order Passeriformes; family Viduidae; genus Vidua; species Vidua macroura. The sequence continues at coordinate 64,534,290 of NC_071611.1, forward strand.
TTAGGAAGGCTGTTGGAGTCTTGATGATCCCTCACCCATGGATAAACTGCTGGAAACCAGCTCAGCTACTGACCCACCCAGAAATGCAAAGGCAGAATGATGATTTGGAGTAAAACTGTCCTAATCTTTTTTGGGTTACAGCTACTGAGAAACAGGTGATTTTGCCAAAACCAGTGTAAGCAGCAGTGCGTTGTTTCTCCCGGCTCCAGGCAGCTCCAGCGCCTTTCGGCACCGCCTCCCTCCAGAGCTCGAGCTCGCCACTTCTCTCCCACGTGCCGCAGCTGCGGCATGCCGGTCGGAGCTTGCTGGGTTCTGTCGCCTGCGCAAGGGTCCGAGGTGAAGAGGGAAGGAATTGTCCAAATCACCCACGAGGAAGGCGGGAAGGTTTTATTGGTCATGGAGAGCTGCGGTGGGGAGACCGCGACCCCCGCTTCCAGCTCCCGTATGGGGGAAAAGGCGGCCGGGACCGGGGGGGGCATGGGATGATATAGGAGGTGTGACAGGGAGGGCAGACGCCCTCCTGCCCAATTGGGACGGGCACTGTGGCGATGACGTGGAGATGGCGACCAACCAGAACACGGCAGGGGCGGACACGGGGCCCTGGGGCGAACAGGGTTGCGGGATCAGGGTGACAGACACTGAACTCCCGGGACTGGATGGGGGAGTGGTCACAGGAGTGACGGGGGAGGCTCCAATGGCAGGCAGCCTGCAGCGAGCCACCATGGGGGGAGAAGCATGGGGGATGCACGGGGTACACAGGACTCACCTAGGTAACATAAATTAGAACCCCTAATCTAAACTCAAACCTGGGATGCAACAAGTGTAATCTCAGAGAAACAGAGATACCACACACTTCTGAAAGTCAGCCTTTGAAATTTGGAGATGTATTTGGTGATTTCGTGAGATCAGTCCATGAAATCTGACTATTTCCTGGAGATAAATGTGGTGGTTTCATGAAGATAATTTCTAGCTATTTTATTGTTTCAGTAACATTCAACCATTACTTTGTTTTCACAGTGCTCTCTAGGGAACCAGTACAGGTCTAAAATTAGCAATTACAGGTTTTCCAGTAAGGACACTAATAATTTAGTGTCCTTTAGACCTGTTTCTTCATTTTCATAGATTTAGCTAATTACAGCATGCCAGTGCCATGCATGGTCAGCTGCTTGTCTTAGTCAGTTATTCCACTGTGGGTTACACACCAGATTTTCTGGATTGTTATTAATAATGTATTATTAATAACATTTTCCATCATTATCAGACTGTTTCATTGAATTTATGGACTATGAAATCTTACTCTGAGTATATCTCATTGCCTCAGATCCCCAAACACTGAAGATACGACATGAAATTCCTATCACAAAACCAGGATATGATTAATCCCAAATTTTATGTGTTCTATTAAACTCTTTATGCCACAACAAATGGAGTTCTAGTCTTGAAAAGGAACTTTCAGAAATTAAAAAAAAAAAAAAAAACAAAAAAAAAAAACAACAAAAAAACAAACCAAAACGAAACCAAAAGATAGATCTTCACACATTTCCAAGAAAATTCTCAACCTGCTCAATTTTCAGAGGTCTTTTTTCTCACAATGGCACCTCAAGTGGCTCTGAATTTGTTTGCTGCAAATGCAGGAATAGTGATTTTTGAAAAAATGTCCTTCCTCAAGCTGAATTTATAGTCTTTTAACATTGCATTTGTCCTGGGATATAAAGTGGATCTCCCACCTGAAAAAACAATGCATTTTTAATTATGTAGAAGTAACTGAAGATTTTGAGACCTTTGCTTTAGTCTGCTAAATGTTGAAAACTTTTAGAATTCATTACTGGAGAGTGCTAAGTGGAGGCTCTCAGGACCTATTATGCTAAAGAAAGTTCACCTTTTCTGCTAGCAGACAGGTATGAGTTATGCTGCCATTTTTATTTCAAGCAAATGATTATAAAACTTCAATCAGAAATAGGTGAGGATGAGATCTATAATTTCAATTTTAGTGCACTGAATTTTATATGAGGTTTACTCTGAAGCAGAAATGGCTGCATGTGTAGAATCATGCTAGCAGTCCTAAATTTATGACTATTGATGACAACATTGGTGACAATTTTGTGGTTTTGTAAGTGATAAATATTTTGTGGGAGGTGGTCACATGAATCCTGAAAATTACCCCCCACCTCAACCTTGCAGCACTAGTACTTACAACCTGTAAAATTCAAATTTCTCTTGACTGATAAGAGATGCCTTCTAACAAGATAACACTCACTGGCATGAGTGATCACCTTCAAATTTACTTTGCCTATTTTAATGGAAATATTTTTAATATTTTGACTGCTATATGCAATAACAAGTGTAAAATACTGTCTGTTCTCAAGAAATCATCAGTTCAGGATCTCCTGTCAAATGAACTGTGAATCAAGAATTCTGGCAGATGTCTGGCACCTTTTTCCTGACTTCCCAAAAGTCAGCCTAGGTAGGGAAAGCCTCTCCACGTATTTGAAGGCTATAAATTAATTTTCCTCTTTTGGAATGTATCTGCAAAGCCTCTTTCCCCCCACCCCCCACCATTCATATAGCTCTAGAATTTTAAGTAGCTATGCATAATGAATCCACCTGCTGAGCTTACCAGCATCTCTTCTGTGAAGTCCCTGATAGACAATTCCCTCCTCTTTTATATTGGTCATGATATTTTGTGATCAAGAAATTCAGTGTTCATCCATGCTTGCAGAAAACAGCCCCAATGCATGAACAAAACCCCTAGATGTCACTACAATAACACACACACACACAAAAAAAAAAAAAAAAAAAAAAAAAAAAAAAAAAAAAAAAGAGTAGCAGCTGTAAATAGCAGCAGAATTGTTTTAAAGTTAAAGAGGTCTTGAATGACACTCAAGGAACATGATAAACAGATTTCAGTCTATGGTTTAGGGAGAAAAATAAAATCTATTTTCTTCTCATTCACATGTATTTTCCTCTAGGTTCTGTGCCAGTGGAGAACATGGCTTGGTTTTAGCTGCTGCTCTGGAAAGCTCTAGCATGGAAGTCTTATTTTGTGCAAAGAACCTTCTGGGCCATGTAAGAATAGCCATATTTTATGTCAGGTTTGGTTTTTTTAGTTCTCCTGGACCAAGTCCTTCTTAAAAATATTCTTTTTTTTTTGTGTTTGCATATTGGGAAAAAGCCCACCTTAATCCCAAAGGCTAGGTTTTTTTAATTGTGGGGGAAAAATCCTATATATATGATAAATAAATATATAGGTATGAAATCTATGTAAATATCTATGTGTGGAATAAATATGATGCTTGAATTAGCTGAGATCTGTTTTTCTCTGCATGTAAGACACATATGCAATCTGTGAAATGTTTTACTGTAGGCTGAAAGGGAAAGGGGCATAACCAGCATTTCCTTTTCAGTCTGAAAATTTACAGGAATGCAGCAGGACATCTGTATGGAATTAGCCTGGCTTCTGCCCCTCAAACATTGAGATTCATGTGTCTGCAAACTGAGACTTTGTAATCTCGAGTCCAGATTTGTTTTACCTAATAAAAACATCAGGACTGATTGTACCTTAGGGTGTAATACTTAAAAAGACTGAAATTAAGTTTTTAAGGAAGTAAAAATAAAAGCAGGCAGTTTCATGTTGTTTTAAAGTCTTTGAATCTTTAGATATGTCTAAGGGGTTGTGTGCAGCAGCCTATACACCAAACCTTATCCCTATATTTGCAGGCAATATTTGGGACCTGAATTTGGGAGCTTCAAATGTGCTCAAATAAATCCTTCTTTCTGGAAAGCCACGTGACAAACATTTCTGCCAGTTTTCTTATGGAATTTTTACTGGTGCATGATCTGTTATTTTTCCTTCCTATAGTCTATAAGAAGGGCATGCTGCACATGATATTTTGTAATTACAGCATGCTGGCCTAGAGCTGCTGAAATACATTAATGCAAACTTTGAATTGTTCTTAGTGTATGTAGTTCCATCACAGATATTTTAAACATTCCATAATGATATTATAAAATGCTATACACTAAAATTTTATATAAGATATAAAACAGATTTTGCTTCTCTGTTTGAACAGTGAGATGGGACCAACTATGGTCCCTTGCCTGAACCATTCTGGGATTCTGGAATTCCGTTAACTCAGCATTTGCATGGCTCTTACAGCATGAAATGAATCAAAGTCTACCTTTACTTATATTCCATGAACCTATTTTAATTTGGCAAAAATGAAGCTTTGTTCTAGGATGCAAAACCAATAATGGAATCATAGAGTTGTGAAGACTGGAAAAGACCTCTAAGATCAATGCGTTCATTGGACCTGAAAAGCACAAAATGATCACCATAGAAAACTGTTACTGCTTCTTTTATTCAGGATTATTCATATAATATATAAATAATCACATATATATACATACATACTTACAGATATATATATATATATATATATATATATATATATATATATATATATCAGGATAATACATATATAAAAATATAGATGTATCAGGATAATTATATTGCTGAATTCAGAGGTTATCAGAGAATGTAATCTCAGTGAGTTTTAGGACAGCTGAATCCTGTCCTTCTAAATACGTTATTCAGGAGAAGCTGAGTCAGAAAATAATGCTTAGAGGAACGTATTAAATGACTGCTACATCCAGCCATAAAATTATTAATGTGTTTAAACAACTTAAAACATGTTGACTGAGTTTAACTCCAGATTAATTTTCTCCTGAGTAACTGAGCCCTTTTAGCTGCTCCACCTACAGACTCCCCAGGGTAGAGCTTCTAGAGTAAGATAAATTAAATTAATTATTAATTATATACATCTTCTTAACCTGGGAATTACTCTCACAGCTACGTTGTTTTTTTGTTTGGTTGTTTTTTTTTTTTTTTTTTTTTTTTTTTTTTTTTTTTTTTTTTTTCCAAAAATAAAATCAGAATATCCAATGATTTCTATTGTGGTTTTTATCTTGTTTCACCTGAATAATTTTTAAATAGACACTGAAGTGTTTGAGGTCTATGTAGGGATAGCTTCAACCTTCTGTTTAATTTTATTTCTTATTTCTAGTACTCATTTTGCACATAAAATTTGGTTAAATTTTTCTGCATTTAGGAAAAAAAGAGAGAATTCCTTTTTTTTTTTTTTTAACTCTCTCAACTACTTCCTTTTGATGGCAGATTTCAGATCTTAAAGTTGGATTTACTTAGTAGTAGTTCGGATGTCTGAATTAGGAACATTTCTGTTTGCTATCACTTAAAAAAAGAAAAAAATCAGTAGAGTGGTACACGCTGCTTCTCCTATGCTACAAAAAAAAAAAAAAATTCCCAAATTATAATAAGGTCTTACAGGCAGAACACACAAATCACTTCTGGAATGATGTGCTAAAATATCTTGCCTTTTTTACACTTTTATTTGTGTCACAAAGGTAAATAATCAGACATTCCAAGCTGGGTAATCATTTTGTAGCCGAAGCTTTGCAGCATTGAGAGATCTTTTGTTTAATTGCATGGAGCAGTTCCCTCATGACATCTTTCAACACTTTTTTTGCTTTTATCAAATTGTCTTGTGTCTTAAGTATCTTCCTCTTCTGTTTTTTTAAGCCCCACTTAATGGTTTTGTTCCTTTTCAATATGCCTCAGGCAACATATACTTTTTTTTTCCTTCTGCAGTGAAAGCATTGTTTTGAAACCACTATTAAAATACTTTTGAATTTTATAAATAATAAAACCAAAACTGTGGTTTTATCCATTTGTTGCATATGCAAGGGACTTTATGTTGAATAATGTATTCACTTATATAGATGTAACTGAAGTAATAAAAAAATGTGAGTCAAAATTGCTTCTTAAATGGCTGTAATATCCTTCATATGCATTGAAGTTTTACAAATAAGTACAGAGAGAGAGGAGATCATAACTCTTTACTTATTTCTTTTTTAATGAGAATAAGCTTAGAATGGGAATAAATTAGTTGTAGCTCTTTTTGCTTACTAGTTTTTTGTTTGCCAAATTATATGCATACACCAAACCAGTGCCTATATTTAAAGGGTGGGAGAAAAGGAAGTTAGGCCAACTAATTTAATTTCCTGACCTGAAATAATGCTGAAAAATTAAATCATTCAAGTTTCTGTGTGAAAACAAGAATATCAAAGCTAATCAAAAGACACTCATCTAAAGCAAGGAAGGCACAGGCAGAGAACAAAGCAGGCAGGCTGAATAAAAAAAAAAAAAAAAAAAAAAATTGACTACCTAAACTGAGCAACGTTTTTGAAACAGTCTTAAATGACATTCTTCTAAGTAAGAAAAAAAAATCACAGTCTAGACTAAAATATTTATTTTTATATTATTTATTCTATTTCCAACTTAATGACAATCTGGAGATAGCACAATTACACTGGAGGACAGGATTAGAAATCAAAATAGTTGGTCAGATATACTATACAAGTGGTAAAAAGAAAAGAAAGCACAGGTAAAAATCAACCAAACAAGAAAAAAGAGGATGCAGCTCAATACTTTGTGGTAAAACCACTGTCATCTACAGCAGATCACCTGCAGCTGTGCAGAATTCCTGTGCTTAAGGTACAGGTTAAATGGTTTTCTTTTCTTTTTGCTTTAGAGCAAAGAGGTTTAATCAAATGAGTTTCCAAGGTCTTTTCCAAAAATACTTTTAAAACAGATCTATGGTGGAGATGCCAGAGGTATTTACCAGTTGAAGGTTGGGCATGCACTGAACATGCAGAGGTGTGGATTCAGTTCAGTGGGGAAGAGGGAACAGCTGAAAATAAATGTTTACATTGTCTTGTCACTTCTACTTTCAATACCTGTACTGGTCTAGACATCCACTACTGGGTGCTTTTGTTGATTCACGTAATGAAGAACTGAGAATGCTTTTACTTGTAAAATCAATGTCACCATTGAGAAACATCATTTTCAGCACTGTAAGAAATTATTTACACCCACTGACTCTAGTTTAATTGGATCCTTCATTAGCAAAATGATGGTCTATGTTTTTACTCTGTTTCAAAATGTCAAAATAATATGACTGGCTTTACTTAAAATTATCTCCCACCCTTGTTTGGGAAGAAAATGTAATCACTTGGGAAAAATGCAGATAAAATAATAATCTATGTTACTAGTTTTTCTCTGGAAAAATTTTCTGTATGCAGATGGACACTTGCATGTTTCTGATTATTCACTGTATATAACATTTTGAACAATTGTTATTGGAATTGGCCAGACTTAAAGTGGAGGTTCAAGCAGAGCAAAAGAGGCATCACTCATCCTTCTGCATCAGCTATGTGATGCCAATATATCATGACATCCTCTATGAAAGAAGCTTTTCCATTTTACAACAGTCAGGGAACAGGATGGGAGAGAATCTCTGGCATCAGCAGATGCAAATGCTTCCCAAGAGCTGGGAGATATAACATACAATTTTTCCTAAAGAAATCTAGTTTCATCTGCACAAGTCTTAGGTTCTACTTTTTCAAATGCAGAGCTGTGTTCCTGTTTTATCCAAGCAACTCTTAATTGTATCTATCATGTTGCACTTTTTTCCTAGTAATTTCCTTCCATATTTCTAAGAGAACTGCTGCTAGCTAAAGAACCCAAGCCCTTTGGCAGTGATTTTCCCTCCTTTACCATAGCAGTGGCTTTTATGGGCAGCTGTTCCAAATTTAACACGTGTAGTTCTAATATGAATGATCAGATCATAGTCATTATTTTAAACCATGTCTGGTCTGTGTCTTTTACCCACAAAAAGTATTTATGATGCCCATTTTAACAAAGACAGCTTTCTTGGTAAGCATTAATTTCTATTCATATTTACAAAGACCAAACTTATCAAAAGACATCTTGCCCAATCTTGCCCATTGAATGTTTTACAGTTTTGTGTGCTAGTTCCTTTCAAAAAATCTAGCAAGGGGCTCCATAAGTCTTCTTTGGATTTGAGTGCAAGAAGGTCTCTTGAGCCTTACAAATCACTTTACAAATCACTGGTAGCTGCTGACTTTGCTTTTGTTGCTCTACTCAGTAATTCCAGTTTAAAATTATGTCTCTCTTGGCTTTAAGTCGTAACTTTCCCATGCTCTAATTTCTAGGCCACCCTTGCTGTGTAATTGCCTAACTTTTTTGGGGTGTTGGTTATTTGTTTCATTGTTTGGTTTTTTTCCCCTTCAAGATTTTTTAGTGTTGTCTTTTTCCAGATGTGCTGTGTTTAACTTTTGGGAATGGCCTCTTTATCACTGTGCCTCCTGATATCCAAGACCCTGAGCTTATCTCAAATCAGTTCTTTCCTTTTGATTCCTTGTGTCCTATCTATTTATTCTGGAGATAGTTATTCACCCGAAGTGCCATGGAATCCTTCTCTTTCCCTGACTCTTAGCTGCATTTCATTCATGACAGGTTTAACACCTTCTGTTTGAAATAAATTCCAAATCTCACTCATAATCAGGGGGTTGCTGAACTCTCCTATCCAGTTGTCTTCCTAAAATACTTTTCATTTCTCAAGATCTTTAAACACTGGGATCCTCTCACACAAATTACTTCTGCTAAATTTACAAATTTAAACAAAATCAGCTTCTGATTTGTCAGCAAACAGGTCTGTTAGAGGCACTGATGGTCTGTTAGGACCATCAAAGCAGGGCAGAAAGTGGAGCAAGAAAGTGGCTCCGTGACCTCTTGGCTACTTGGGTTTTGTTTCAGAGATAACAAAATGTGGCTCCTGCTTCTCACCCCTAGAAGTCACAGATAATATGCGCGTGGAGCTACATGAAGCTGTGACATGTTCCAAAAGACAAAAAACCCTAAGGTTTCCAGGTTGCCACTGCATGCCATGGGCTGTATGGTGAGGTTCTGAGCTGCAGTTCAAAGGGATAAATCTTCTCAGATGACAAAACCAGATTGTGACCTGTTGTTATCGCAATGACCAGCAGCCAGCACTCGGGGACTGTCAGCAGGGCCACGTTTTTGTTTTCACTGCTTTTGTTTGTTCCCACCGGTGCCTAACTATTCGACACATGCTCTTGGCCTTAAAGAGCAAGCAGCAAATTTCCTAAGCCAGGGGCTTTTTTTTTGGGGGGATGGCTATGTAGGGAGAAACAGCAAGCGGAGAACAATTAAATTTTTCAGGTGAGAACCTACAAAAACTGCTCCTGAAGGGAAGCGCCAATTATTCCAGCACCACACATTCCCGCTCGCGATGGCGGAAGCACCAACCCTCGATGCTGAGCTGATGCGAGCGGGGAAGGAGCTCTCGCAGGAGCCCAGCGCTCCTGTGCCAGACCCAGCTAGCGCGGCAGGTGTGGGGGTCCGGCCAGCACCGGGACCAGCACCTTTGGGAGCCCCGTGTGCAGTCCCAGAGAGGGCTTTTGCGTCCATCCCACGGCGTAATTCCCGGAGCTTAGGGAGAACCGAAGGAAGGCGCTGAACTGCCTTTGGGACCAGCTCTACCTGCACCGCTCGCTCTCCGAGACCCCCACGTTCCCTCCAGCAGCCGCCGGCTCCCAGTCCCGTCCCTCTCCTCCTCTCCTCTCCTCCATCCCCTCTTCCCGGCCCCCTCCCTCCCTTCCTCTCCCCCTCCCCAGCCCCTCAGCGGCCCGGCGGCACCGGCCCCTCCTCCGCCTCCCTTCGCTGTAAATCCGCCCCTGGCGCTGGGCAGGGGCTTTTCGCTCCCTTCTCACTCTGCCTCAGCACGTTTATTTAGCCGCGGTTAATTATCGTCTGGTTCTTATTTTTTAAGGGAAAATTCAGCGCGGTTCTCTTGGATTTCCTGTTGCGGCGGAGGGGCAGGAGGGCGGTGGAGAGGGAGAGAAAATCCTAACCTACTCTGCTTTTATTCACCTCTTTTTCGCCCCTCTCCGCAGAGGGGTGGGTGCGAACAACGTGGACCCCGGCCTTTGCTGGCACCGGCCGGGCAGGCTGGGGCGAACACAAGGCGGATTTCCCGCGGCTGAAGCCTCTCGCCGCTCGGCAGCTGCCCCGTGCCCGCTGAGGGCGGTGGGGGACCGGCGCTCCCGCCCGCGGCTGCCGGCGCGCTTCCCGCCGGGATAGCCGCAGCATGGGCAGGCGGCGGCGGCTCTGGGCGCAGCGCTGCTGCTTCTTGTCGCTGTGGCTGGGCTGCCTGGCGCTGTGCGCGCAGGGAGCGGCCGGGAGACAGCAGCGACAGCAGCAGCATCGGCCGGCGCCCCGCGCTCCCTCAGGAGCGGGTGGCTCCTTGGCCACCGCCGCCGGGCACCGGGAGGACTGGGCCGGGAGCGCCGCCGGTCGGGTCCGCAGGCGAGGACAGCAGGACGCGCTCCGAGGGTAGGGGCAAGGCTGAAACCCCCTTCCCCGCCCCCTGTTTGCTCCCCAGGGCATCTCCCCAGCCAGAGCCCGTGTCGGTGTGTGCCCCCGGTGCTGCTCCCCTTTCCCGTCTCTTTGAGGCTGAGGACTCGCGGTTCTCTAAGCTGGGAGTTTGCCTGTGGAATCTGGCTTCCTAATTAGTGCAATTTAACTAAAAGCAGACCTTGTGGGGGGCCTATTTTACAGCTAAAGAATTGACCTCATTTGGCTCCCTTGGTCCAGCGTCTTTCGATACTGAGATACTTTGCTGCTCACTTCTTTGGGGACTTTCTACAAAGAAATGATGCAGAGTTTGGTTTGGTTTTCTTCTTCTGATGTTTCAGGGACTTCTTGGTATTTTGAGTTAGTTTATGTATCCTTACGAGCAGGCATCGCTTGTGTCTAGTGTCAGATGACAGCAACAAGCCCGTTTTTATGGCAGTGCTTCTCAGACTTTGAATGAAAGAAGAATCAATCTCATCCCTTCCATATCCTCAGTTGTTGCAAGAAGGATAAATGTGGCCTGCTCTTGCCTCATCTACCTCTCTTCTTTACACTAATCAGTTGAACTAACACAAAATGAAATGCCTTGGAGGAAGATTTTTTTCCTTTGGGGAGATTTTTTTTTTGTAGACAACTTCACTATGCAGTTTTTGTTTGTTTTATGCAGCTGGATTCTTCCCGTGTATGTATGTAAAACATTAAATTCTCTTTAGAGTGCTTCCTATTTTCCCATACACATTTATTGATTTGTCTGTGTTGCAGGCCAAATGTCTGTGGTTCTAGATTTCGCTCCTACTGTTGCCCTGGATGGAAAACACTTTCTGGAGGAAATCAATGCATTGTTCGTAAGTGTCTGACTGCTTCTACTGCTCAAGGGGTAAAAATAAAAGTCAATATTCTTCTATGAGTCACTGTTTATTCAGCATGAGAAAAGCCAGTTCAGTTCCATAATTCATGTTATTTTTAGAAATAACGGAAAAAAGGAAAGGGGGGAAAAAGACTAACCAAGATGGAGTTACAGGTTCACATTTGTTGTAACTGAAGGACTGTCCAATGACCTTGGGATGTTCATAAGAGACACATCTCCACCTGGTTTTTAAAGAAAACCCATGACAGCGAAGGAAAAAAAAAATTGTCAAATCAAATACTGAACTGTAGTAAAAGGGAAAAAAAAGGCCAAAAGTTCTTGATGTAAGCAAATCAGATCTTGAAGCTCTCTGAAACTTGGAATTACTATCAAATAGAAAACTTCTTTACACCTGGGATGCTTACTCTCTTGTCTGTTATTTTTAGCTGTGTTTTGATGGCTGTCAGGCATGTAGACCAGCTGCTGGCTGGTCTTGGTAGGTACTGTGCTGGCAGATGTGATTTTTGACATACATGGCATGGCAAAAAAAAATGAAGAAGGAAAAAAGCTCTAAAGCTCTGTGTGTGGGGAATGGGCTTTGGTGGGATGATGTCTTTGGGGATATTTGCCATGGAAAAGAAAATGAAGCTTAACTTTCTGTTAGGTAACAGTTGATAGTAGACAAATTCCTTCAGACCTTAAATTTGTACTCTGTTGCCATTTAATCTAGCCTGTCACTGTCTGTTTTGTTAATAAGTATGCTGGACTTCAGAATTCAGGTTCAAGAACATAACTGCTCTTTATGCAAGCAGTGTAGGTGTTTGCAGTTCTCCATCTGATAAACTGCAGGCATGCAGGATGAAACTGGGCAAGGGAAGGGTGATAAGCCTAGGTCTGCCAAACTTTTGACCTTTGGTGGCTTTTCTTTATGATTCCAGGCCTCCCTCACCTGTTCACATCTTTTGGTTTTACATGGTTAAACTTTACTAGCTAATATTGGGGATAACTGTGCCATGTAACACTTACTTTCACCACAAACTGACCCAGAATTTCCCAGGATATGGTGCCAAATGAATAATGGTGCCATTCAGAGGAAGATAATTTTATTAATGCCAGTGTGGTATCCAAGGAGTTCCTCAAAACGTCCTGTTCACATTTACTAACTCTTTCAATACTGGTTTACTTTAATGTAAAATAGAGATTTTAAGAAGGATTTAGGCTGCCTATTATGCTGTTGAGAGGCTTTTCAGATTCAGCTGTGTGTCTGGCTCAAATATGTTTAGGGGCATTCAGCAATCCTTACAAGATATCCTTTAAATTGTGACTCTCAGTGCCTTCTTAAAGGCCTTGGTCTCAGGTCTGCCCACATCCACAATAATATTTGATTTATTTTTAATTTACTGTACTCTAATTGCAGTAAGCAATTGAAAAGAAAATTGCACTTTCTGATGTGTTTATAGGGTGAGTGATTTTGGCAGACCAAATATTATCTGTGACAGTTTTCTGTTTCTGCTTTTGGTGAAGGTTTAAGTGTACAGATTTACATGCTCACATTTAATGTCTGTGGAGATGACATTCCCTTTAGCTAGAGTTCTTCACCTAGAAAAAGCCTCCTGCACAGGATGCTGGACAAGCTGTCAAACTTCCTATTGGAGATGTGCTGATTATAATGGATGCATCTTGTAACTGGTGATTTTAAAGTGGTTTTTCATGAGGAGAAATCTATGAGCCAGTGGTAGGTGAAAAAGAAACCATTCTGACTAACCTGACAGTGTTTCAAGCTGATGATGTGGTGGTGGTTGTTGGTGGTCTGTGGCACATTTATGATTAAAAGTGATCTTTTATCTAAAAACCAAAGGTCTGCTTACTTTTACTCTTTTGTTATACAGAGTAAACTGTTCTGATGAAAGCATATTTAGGATATGCCTTAAGGTCTAGGGCTTTCAGTTGGTGAAAAAATTACTCCTTAATGGATAATAAATTAACAAATGGACTAAATGTAAACCTTGCTTTATCCGGAGATTGACCTTGTGGTGTATAAAGATGGACTGAACAGGAATATAAAAAACCAGCCCCATTTCTGGTGCTTGTCAAGTACTCTAAATCCAACTCCTGTTTCTCACTTTTACTTCTGCTTATGGAATAGTATTTTAAGTCAGTCCATGGTACGTCTCTAATTCCAGCTAAACAGAAAAATCCCACAAACTCTTTGACCTGTCATACCTTCACGTTTGGGACATAATTGTAGCAGAATTTAATGATAAGTGTAGACGACGTGTTTTGCATCTTTTTGATGCCCAAAGAGTGGTGTGGCACGTGATCGCCTCAAGGTATTTGTTCCATTGTAGTCCTTCAGTGGAGATGTGCTGCCAGATTATTTGGTTCTCACGAAACTCTAGGCCTATTTACAAAGAAATTGTGATTCTTGGGGTATTTTTGTTGGTGGTATTTGTTTGGTTTTGAGGATTTTTTGCTATACAAGTTGTCTGTTGCACAATATATGTATTTTTGAAGTCCTCCTGCTTTGTGCTATAGTGGCTCTTACTGCCTCAGGCTCTCTTTTGATTCATTTGCTACTTGAGGAGATTAATTTGATGTATTAATCTGGATCTGCTTTAGACTAATTTTGACTTTTAGCTCTTTTTCTTGTGGTTCTGTCACTCCTTTCTTCATTGGAGCTGTGCTGGATGGTGAGTGAGAAGGGAAGGCAGGACTCTGGGTCATCAGGGGGATGGCACAAGGTCAGGCATGTGACACACACACACGTGGGGTACATAAGCTTTCCTGGGGATTTTATGGTTAGTTTTTTAATAAAAGTGTGGGAGCTATATGAGTACAGGAAACTATATTTAGGGAAAACCCACAAAATCTGCAAAGTCCAGCATTTGCACATGGACTTCCCACAAAACTGCTTTGGGTAAAGGGCAGATAATCTTAGGAAAAGAAAAAAGAAAGACCCTAAAATGCCTTCAAAATGGTGATTATAAGAGTGAAGCCCATAGCATAAATTGGCATTGTTTATATTCCTTCAAATCTTGGGTTCTTGGTAATGTTTTCTCATAGGTCTTGTGGTCTAAAAGACATATTTTTAATGATTTTACATTGCCTGCATGATTGGCTGGTATTTCTAATTGGGGAAAGACTTGATTACCTGGTTTCAGTGGTCAGGTCAATGTTTGAATATGCCTGATCTAGTTCTGATTGTCTTCAAATTTTTCAAGAGATACTGATTATGCCAAAATTCAGTTAGCTTTATTTAATTTAAAATTACTTTTGCATGTGTAATAGTTGTCCCAATGAAGTGAGTTTTCAAGTGTTGTTGTTTGGTTTTTTTTTTTTTCCTTCAGGTTTAAGCTTCAGGTTGCTGTTAATCCCTGTCACTCTCTTTCTGTGTTCTTCCTCAGCAATTTGCAGAAATAGCTGTGGTAACGGATTTTGTTCCCGTCCCAACATGTGCACTTGTGCCAATGGGCAGATATCACCCACATGTGGATCAAGACCTGGTAAGGACTTACTGTGTTTTCATTAGAGATTTCTTTGAAAGTCACTCTCTTCAAGTTTCAATGACAAAAATGCCAATTTCCTTAAAAATAACTTCTCATTACTGCATATGCAAGTGTAAATTATGCTTAGGTAAAACACCTCAAGTTCTTTATCAAGTTTGTTATACCACACATGCCTGTTCATTCTGTGTGACAAATTTAAATAAAATACACTTAAAGAGAGAAGGAAGTTTACAAATGAATGTGTGTGGTATTTACATTTTCACTGAGTCCATTTTGGTAAGAAATTAAAATTGTACAGTTTCCAATGCAATTGAAAGTTCCAAGTTAAAACATAATCATGGAAAACTCGAGAAAACCTCTCCATGAGTATACACTTAAAATGTGTAGCTTAGATGGTACAAAGCCCATCATTCAGATCCCATTTTAAAGACTGTAAAAGGCCATTCGTTTGTGGTGCTTTTGGCTGATTTTGGGTGTCTCTGCAGCACAGCAGTGCAGCATCAGCTGCAGGAATGGTGGGATGTGCAGGGATGAGCTGTGCCAGTGCCAGAAGGGCTTCTCTGGTGCCCGCTGTGAGCAGCGTAAGTCACAGCCAGTTTGCTTGAAGTACAGTGAAACACCTGAAAGAAATGCTTGGTTTGGGGTGTGCTGTTTGTCTGGCAGTCATTTCCTGCATGAAGTGCTTTTGTGTTCTCTAAAATTCAAGTTACAGATTGGATTCACCGAGAGGTTTTGGAAAACCCTTGGGGAGCAACATCACTGTGCATCCCACTCTTCATACCAGATGTTCACTAGTTTTTCATTCTCTTTTAACAAAGTTTTCTCTACCTCAGAACAGTAGTCTCACTACTGGGTTGAAGAATGTTTTTCTGTTTTCTACTTAGTCTAAGGAAAAAAGGATTAAATATGGTTCAAGCTATTGGATACCTTTTTGGGTTGGCAGACAAACTAGAAAGTGAATTATTTGCCAAGCTTTACCTATAACACCACAGTGTTTACAAGCTGTAGCAATTTAGCAAACAATAAAAGTCCCTAAAGGCTGCAGGGATGAAGAAAGACTCAAAGTGTATTCTCAAATTAGCTGATTACCAATTAGGAGAGAAATTAATTGCATAAAGCAGTCTGAAAGAACTAGAGACAGACGGCAGCTCTGAAAAAACCAGGTGGACTGAATATTGTGGAAGATATTTTTTTGTCATAGTCATTTTTATAAATGCTGGAAAACAGTCTTGTTCTTGCTTTAACTGGATACAACTCTCTAAAATTTTGGCAAATAGTTGTAATCCTGACCTGTGACCCTAGCCACAGTGAAATTTTGTATTAAGGGTTGCTGGTCCTTTCCTACTTTTGTTAAAATATTGGGTCAGCACCTGAATGCTCTCAGACAAGGCAAATTTCCAGTGAATAAATAAAAAGATATTTGAATTTTCAATTCAGCTGTGACCCTGAAGCAATCCAGAAAATCTGAACAACCTCTGGAAATTGGTTTCAGTGTATCATGTGGTTAAAATTTCAAGCAGGATTATGAATATGTGTCTCTTTGACAGTCTTAAAAATGTAAATATGTTTTTTATTTCTATTTAGAAAAAAATAATTGTATATAATGTGTTTAACTGTCTTGCTGAAATGCCATTGTCCATTAATTCAGTAGTGTAACACATGCAGCAAAATATCTTCATTTTATGTGTACATTCTCTGGAAAAGGTAATGTTGTTTGGTGGGTCTTGGTAAGAAGTAAGGCTTTATTACATTTCCACAAAACAGTATATTTTATCCTCTCCACTATGATACAGGAGTCATGTATACCTTTTTTCAGTTTTAAATTATTACCTTCTCTTGGTTTCTGAGGGTCTTTTGCCCTGGATACTCATATGTGTTACAAATACCACATCCAACCTGAGGAGACACATTTAGGAAGGCAGCCTAATGACTTCGAGACCAAAAATTTAAAGTTTTAAAAATGTTGTGACTGTCCTGTATCTGAAATATTTTGATTTGGAACATGTGCTAATTTTGGACAATTTAGAAGCAATGACCTGAAGCAATGAGTCAGAAAGTAGCTGAAGTGAGTTGGTTAAGGCACTCTTTTAATGGTGTTTTTCAGCCTCTCTGAAGAACCGTCTTCATTTTGAACTGAGAAAATTCAGTGGTCTGGCAGGAAGCTTTGTGCTTGATTCAGACCATTGGTAAAGATTATGAGTGAGTGCTCTGAAGTCCCATGACAGTGAAATATCTTTCTCATCTAAACGCACTGTGGATTTATAACCCTTTCACCTCACCCAGCTTCCTCCCTCACCACAAAAAAATTTTTGTCAGGATCTTTTAAGAAACAAGTGGTTTTTTCAGGTAAAAAATGATGAGTTTTTTCAGGTAAAAATGATGAGTTACTTTGCTTCTAAACATCACTCCTCCTTCCAGCAGCATAAACTGAAAGATGATTATCTCTCTCTTGGACTCCTTTCTCTTCTCAAGAGGTTTTTTTGCTGTTATGACTGAACAACACAACTTAAGATGCCCAAAAAATAGTTGAGGTTTGATGGATAGGTAACTTCAGTGAGGGATAAGTTCTTATGAGTGACTAGAGCTGCTCAGTTGATTAAAACACACTGAAGTTGAACATGTGCTGTTGATCTGTGCTGAACCTCTGCTGAGCAGCTGTTTGCAGTTAATATCAGCAGGTACTGATGGAATTTGGTTTGCACAGCCATTGCTGGTGGGGGTGGTAGGAGGGAGATCAGCTCCATCCTCAGGCCTAGGAAGACAGAGCAGTGGGTGAAAAATGAATATTTTTAAAATGACGCATATGTTAATCTTGAAATGTCATTGCCATGATATTATTAACCTTTTTGTTTGTTTTGTTAATTGAAGCTGTCTGTGAGAGTGGTTGTCAGAATGGAGGACAGTGTGTTGGACCCAATCGTTGTGCTTGCGTCTATGGCTTCACTGGCCCTCAGTGCCAAAGAGGTAAAAGAAATTTAAGGAAGGAAACTGTGAGTAGTTGTATACAAAAAAATGCTGTGTGTATGTGTTTTACACTGTGTATTTTCAGCCAGTAAACTTTCAGTAAACCACTTATTATTTGTAATTTTAGAAAATGTCTTCCTTTTTTTGTTTTTAGTTTGACAGACACATTAAAAATTGACATGTCCAAAACCTAATTGGTAGGAAATTCAGCTCATTTAGGCTGCATATTTTGTCCACATAATAGTTAAAAGATTAGATGTCTTCTGCTCTCTGCTACATGAAATAACAATCCAGCAAAATTGCTGGTGGTGTTGGGATTGGGTAAGTCTAGATAATTGAAGGATTTTTTTTTTTTTTTCTGTATAACACCTCTTTCATAAGAAGAACTTGGGAAGTAATTTATTCTAGTTAGTTGGGAGGAAGTCAGGGAAAGACTGAAAAATAACCAATTACCCTAGTACAGGTATCTTCCTAAACCCATTCTTATTCCACAATGCATCTCAGAGGTGGCTTCTGAAGGGAGTCCTGTGGAATTCCCTTTTTTCAAATTCAGCAGTGAAATGCTCAGAGTTCTGAGCGTAAGTTTGGAGAAATCACCTTGCACCTTTTTTATGTATTTTAATTTTTTTTTTAGCATTTGTTAACTGTGAAATGGAAATAATTTCCCTGGAGGTAAAGGAACTAAAAACCCAAATTCTGAAAAAGCAGGAGTTTCTGTTTGCAATTCCAGGCTGGTTTATACACCCACTAGGTATCACAAGCATGAGAGAAATGTAAAGGATCAGTTTGTTTGTCTCTAGCTTGTTGTTGTTTTCATTCCTAAAACCTGATTTACAGTTTTCTATTTACCCCATTTCCTGTAGTTGCTTCTTCTGAAGCAAGCACAAGGACTCAAATCATACACAGTTTGGTTAGTGGAGAAATAAGAAGTAGTATTTTATTAAAAGTTTGTTACTACTTAGAGCTGTTTTATAGCCATTCAGAGATATGTCCATGCACAATGTATACCTGTCTAAAATAAGAGACTACCAAGTCTTTCTGCTTAGAATGGATTTTCAAGGGATTGGACACGGTTAGGGTAATTTATAATTTGAGCCTTACTTCTGATGGATCTTACCATTGCAAATTCTGCAGTCTGGGCTATGTGTCTAAGGTGGATTATACTTCTAACTGAACTATGGTATGATAGAATTGCAATATTCAAAATGTTGTTTTTTTTTTTTTTTAATTTAGTTGATTGCATTCAGAAATGCTTTTTATTTATTTCCAGACAACTTGACAATCTTGCTTTTTGTCCCAGATAAAAAAAAAAATCATTCTTAGTTATGATTTGCTTCTGTTCTCTGACTACATTCAGGGCGGTGAAATCATATTAATGCATATGACAGATTCTAGCTGTGATGATGGCTCAGAGCTTTTAGTAATGATATTTGTACTTTAAATAGTTTGACCTTCAAAGCTTAAAAGATTCTACTACATGTGGGTGTTGCAACTTAACTTTTGTGAATATGAAAGGGTTTAGGTTTGCTTTCTTACCATTCATTGTGAAATCTTTAGCTGCAGAATTCAAGCCCTGTACAGAAATTTAAACATCAGTGTTTTGGCATCCATTTTCCCAGCTCTCCTTGAAAGTACTAGGTTTTCAATTTTGTGTAGAGTGCTCTTGTTCTGCAAGAGTTCATCTGCCTTTTGTGGGTATTTGAAAATTTAGTTATTTCATTTAGAGGTTTACATTTTAATTGCTTGAAATTGGAGGTAGTAAGCCAAATTTCTTTCTGTCACTGTCAATAAAATATAGCATATATAATTGCATATATAAAAACTATCTAATATATCTCATCTAATATAACATGCTTTTTACAGCTTTGACAGGGATAGGTAAAATTTTGCCTAATCTTGGTGTTCCATAGACCTTCTCATATTCAAATAAAGAAGTTACTAATTTATTTTATTATTTTTCAGTTAAAAAAAGATGATTTCTATAGTATATCATGATAATAACTATAAAAAGTATCTAAGTGCTTGTTTTGTTTATTCTTTAGATGAGGTGGAGCACATGAAAGTACTGTAAAAGATGCTTTAAATGCCTGTTTAGTACAACAGTAATTTGTAATTTATGCTTTTAATGTAATGTTTTATGCTTTCCAATAAATAACAGAATGCAGTGATTTCTTCATCTGTGGGTTGCCATAGCTGCCTGTAATATTTTACAGCAAGTGTCTCAGTGGTTTAATTTTAAACTGAATTTAGCAGCAGTTCATAACTCTTTGAGTAAAATTTTATGGTTTAAGGATATGTGAACTTCCCTTGCAAATCGCCTCAAAGTTATAAAAGACGTTGTTTTGTAATTTTTATTTACATCATTGTGTTTTTAATGCATACTTTTTATGGTTCTATAAACTAAGTTCTTTAAAATTAGGTATTTTCTTTCTAATACAGAACATGTGTAGGTTTCCTTCAGCTTGGCCTCCCAGCCTAAGCTGTATGATAAAATTGATAAAATATGGTTGGTTTTTCAGCTATTTGGGCTCTGAGCAAACTAATTTCCGGGCTGGAGACAGGAGGCTGAGCAGTAACTGATGACTGGCATGATCAGAGTATTTAACTTGAGGCTTTCTGCTGGTTTAAAAAGAGAGAAAAACCTGTTTGGGAGTTCCTGCTTTTTTCTGATATGTACCTCTTACATTTCCTGTCAAATCTGGTCTTTGGTCAGCTGCTTGTCTTTGGTTTGTAAGCCCACAGGATCCAAGCTTTTTGTGTGGTGTTTTAAAGGGGAAAACAAAGATCCTGAAATTTTTGCAGTTGAGCAAAAGAATGGAAAGAATGGAAAAAAGAAAGAGCAACAGAACAAGAGACCTCATTCTCAGTTGTGTGTATAAGGACAATTTTTTTCCTAACATGACCAATTCCTTTGGTTTCTCAACATTGTAAATGATAGTTGTATCACTGCTCATGGTCTGTGCATTTTTTAAAATTGATAGTCTTGAGAGATATAAAGCTGTGGAAGAGCAAGGGTATTTTCTTCCTTCTTTATCATGGGATAAAGGGGAGAAGTGAGAAAGGCAAATCTTGTCACTGATGTAATTTGCCTTCATCCCATATAGAGGGTGGAAGAACAGTTCTTGTTTACTCTATATTAAATGGCTCATAATGGGAAGTAAAAGGGTTTGGAATGAGTAGAAATGTGTAGCTGGGGAAAAACATCCATTTGCAGAGGGAAGAGAATTTCAGGTAAAGTTATCAAGCTTTGGCAGGTAAGAAATGGGGAAAATTAAGGAAGTGCAGTATTTGAGTAGCAGCTTTCCAATGCCTAAAGGGGGTCTAAAACACATCTGAAGAGGGATTTTTTATGAGGGTAGGTAGGGTTAGGACAAGGGTGATGGCTTTAAACTGCCAGAGGGCAGGGTTAGATGGGATATTGGGAATTGTTCCGTGGCAGGGTGGGCAGGCCCTGGCACTGGGTGCCCAGAGCAGCTGTGGCTGTCCCTGGATCCCTGGCAGTGCCCAAGGCCAGGCTGGACTCTGGAGCTGGGACCAGCCTGGGACAGTGGAAGGTGTCCCTGCCATGGCAGGGGTAGCACTGGGTGGGCTTTAAGGTCCCTTCCAACCCAAACCATTCTGGGAGACTAAAATTTTGTGAATGCAATATGAGATAGAGTTTTTCTTCAAGCTTGGCAGTGGATGGAAAAGCTACCAACAGCACAGGGAAACAAGCAGGACGAAGCAAAAAGCATCCTGTACTTGTTAGTGTGTAGTAACTGAGTGACTGTAGTAACTGAGGCAAAAGAGTAAAAAATAATACAGAACTGAAGTGGACACACACTGAAGCAGCTGATGGGACAGGGGTTATAGAGATATTTGGAGATAATACATGTGTTTAAAATTAAGCTAGCACAGCAAACTGACACAGATTTATATAGGAGTCAACTTCTCAAATACAATTTTATTATAAAGAAGAAATCTAGTATATATTTAGTCTGTAGTGTTGCTGAAGATGCTTGTGTGTGATCAAGCGAAAGTGATCAGGTCTAAATGAGGAAACAGAAAATGTAATTCCTTAATAAACTACTTCTGACAGGCATTTAGAAGACCTCTTAACTTTACACAGCTTTTCCTATCTGTTGATGCTAGCAGTACCATGAGCTGCTTAACAGCAAAAATGTTTTTTTGATCAGCAAGCTCATCTCTTTTTGTAAGAGTCTTGGGAAGGTAGCTTTTTAATTTTGTTGTGGGTTTTTTTTTTTTTTGTTTGTTTGTTTTTTTCCCTTTATTAATGGCTGCTATCATCCTAAGCCAGAATAGAGGTTTTTTTTATGGTCTTCCTGTTTCTTTTCTTTCAGTGTAGAGTAAGTGAAAGACTGACCTGCTAAACATCAGTTTAATTAATCTTCAGTCCAATTTTAGGCTTTGGGAAGTGGAATATGTGGTCTTGGGTTATTTTCTGCAGGTTCATAAAGAAGTTGTGCAAGGCCTGTTGAGTGAGGAAAAAAGTAATTCGTTTACTGTAGCATGTTAAAAACTACATGGCTTAGTTCACAGATGATATTCATGGTCACTGAGGGGAATACAAGTATTAAATCATGTACCTGAAGCCTAATTTAACTGAAATAAATTAAGTTCTGTTTAATAAAATTAGCTAAAACTAAGTCAGCAGTAGTTTAAAACTATAAAATGTGAATCTTCCTAAGATTTGCAACTTTCAACATTCTTGTCTACTTTATCTCCTTTTTAGAAAGCATTTCTGTCAGCTTTTTCAACACTTAGCTGAAGGCTGATTGCAAGCAAAATGCTGCAATGGTCATGTTTTTTATAACAAAAGAAGCTTCAGTTTAGACTAAAAAAAGCATGCTTCTGTTCCTGTTGGAAATAGTAGAGATAACAATTGCAAATACCTGCAGCAGTAAGAGGCAAAGGCAAAGCTTTATCTGACAGGTAAATACCTGATTCAGGACAGTAGATCAGATTATCTGTGTTGGAAGAACCTGTTAGATATTTTGTTTTGTTGTTTGTTGGTGTTTTTGTGTTGGTTTATGTGTTGGTTTTTTTTGTGGTTTTTTTTTTGTTTTGTTTTTTTTTTTTTTTTTTTTTTTTTTTGTTTTTTTTTTTTTTTTTTTTTTTTTTTGTTTTTGTTTTTGTTTTTTTTTGAGGCTAGAGGTTTCATTAGATGTTAATAACACAGCCATTTAAGTGCAGTCCCTGCTCACCAAGCTACTTTTTCTGCTGCAGGTTCTGGCCTGTAGATACTAGCCCACATCATCCCTTGATAGATTCCAGCAGGGCAGATTCAAAAAGCTGTTTTCCAGCTCTCAGATGTCAATACCTGGTGGTGTTACAGGGTTCTGGCACTGCATTCCCTGCATCTGTTGTCCATCATTATCCCCAAAAACAAGGTTTTCAAAGGCAAACATCCAGAAAAAGGTAGTATTGGTGGCTTTGGAAAATTTCTCCCTTCTATGTCTGCAAAAGATACAACATTCAGCAGTTTAAAAATGACATGGGTAATGCTGATCATGCTGATTGCAGTAGTGATGAAGGAAGTACTGTGGTTCCAGTCAGTGTCTCTCCCTTACTCCCTTCTTTTATTTTTTAATTAAATCCCAATATTTGAATGACTCTTCATTTGGCACCAGCAAAAGAAAAAGGTAAAAACCCTTAAATGCAGCAATTTTGCTGCTTTTGAAGCGTTTGAAGTCTTCAAAACTTCTCCGTTTGTTCAAGCATAGGCAGGTGCCAAAGTGTCACAGAAGTAGGGTTGCTGCATTTTGTGTTAGAATTAAAAGCAGAGGTTTTATGCCTTTAAAATAGGTCTAGAAAAGTAAAATGAAAATATGGATTTGAATGACCTCTTCCAAGGGCTTAAGAGTTTTCCCCAGAGTGCAGCTCAGGCACAGGGAATGTTCCATTGGTTTAAATCATTTAAAAGGGAAGCTCTGTAGCTGTGGTGCCCTAAACTGTGAAAAGAAAGAAAGAACTACCAGAACTGTTACACCTTATACTTACACCCAATATATATATTTTCTTCATATATCTGTTTTTTAAAAATCTGCACATGAAAAGTAGTTTTTTTCCTCTTACCTAGAAAAGGAACAAGTCTAGGAGTGAGCATAAAATACTGTGTTTTTTATGTGTTAGGTAGGACTTAGACTAGCTTATGTTATGCATCTAAAGATTGTTCAGTGAAAAGTGAAACAAGGATCTGATAATATAGAGCAGTGAAGCAAAATCATGAGTGGGTGAGAAACGCTGCAGAGGAGAGGGAAGATGACGCCTTTGAAAAATTCTGTCTGGTCTTATCTTTTCCCTTCCTCAGTGAAAATTTTGCTCTTTGTCAGATACACTAAAATGTCACCTTTTGTTTAATTACTTGAGGAGAGAGAAAACACAAGAGATGAGCAAGGCCATGATGGCTTTGTTAGAGTTTCAGAAGAAAAGATTATTTCTTCTGAAATCTAGAAAAAATATTAACTTTATTAAGCTAATTAATTTGTGAGATATCCAGGAAAAAAAAAATCTTGATCTCTTTTCAGGATATCTAGGAAAGTTAGAGATCAGAAGAAGTTGAGTCACTTGCCCACAGGGAGTGTCTTTAACAGAGAAAATGCAAAAATATCTGAAATATTCATGTAAATAGGAAAACTTTCTGTCAAATTCAGCAAGTGCTAATGTTATATATTGTTTATATAGGTGTTCTAAGCTCCCTTACAGTGAATTAAATGTTAAGGCTTAAAATTCTGTAAATTGGATCTGCTTTAAATTTTCAACCGTATCTGTCTTCACAAGCATTAATCATGCAGTATCTTAAAAGCTGTAGTTGCTATAATAAAATATGTACGGAAAAGAGTAATCCAGGTATTATCAGGAGTGGTTTACTGAAGGCAGTCAAGAGTACATTGCATCCAGGGTTGCAAAATCATGGAGTGCCAAAAGTAAGCTGATTTATTCCACCTCAGACTAATATCTTGCTATATGAGAAACAGGATTAAATTATTTCTGTATTGAGACGATAGATAAATTATCTTCCTTCCTATATTTTGGTTGTGAAAAGATACTCAGCTTTATGTCTTCCTGAAAATCTTGTATAAGCCCAAGAGGTAAATTTCTAAAGCCCTGTGGTTTTGCTGAACACACGCAAAGACCTGAAGAACGGAAACTGTGTTTCTGCCTCTACAGAGACAGGACTCTAGTAAATAGCAGCAGGCTGGGTTTTTAGCTTATTATGAACTCAAATTATCACAGCAGTCTAGACAGTCGTCTGAGGAAATGTTTCTTGCAGTTTAAATAGACATATATATTTAATTTTTTTTCTAAGGGTAATGTGTGAAACAGTTGTTTTTCCTACTTAGGTTAATAATTAAGGAGATTGTTTTCAGCTTCAATGTCTGTGGTTTTATTAGGGTTTCTGGTCTCCTGAGAATGCTTTCTGCCTTTTTCCATGCCTTTCTAATTTACACAGGCGTTGGTTATGAAACATTTTCCCTTCTCATTTTGTAAGTATGGGTGCATTCTGAAAGCCTTGGCTTTTGCTGTGGGGAATGACACTGAACTTCAGAGAGGGAGGGAGAGTGTGCAGGGTGCCCTTTTTCAGCAATACTCTTAAAAGGGTGTCCTGTCTTAAAATTACAAGTCTTCCTCTTCACTGGTTCTGGGATTCTGTTCCTTTGAGGTTGAACTGATTAGCACTGACTCCATGGAGCAGGGAACCAAAAGCTGTGGACAGTGTAATTCAAGTTTCCATTTTATAGTCAAAAAAGTAGCATATTTTTGCATGCATGGAGTAAGATACTGGCTTCTTAATTCCTGGTATGTGAAAGAAGAACTTAATATGCATTTATCTGGCTTTCCAGTATCCAGGTTTTGATGAGTAAGGTGTTTTTGAAGGAGAAACACGAGAGGAAGGAGCAGCAGGCAGCATGAAGAAGTTCCTTCACTGCTTTAGATATTGTAAAGCAAAGATGTACCAACATCATATTAGGGTAGTTGATATTATCTGCTGAATCTTACAAAAAGCCAAAAAAATTTTTTTTTTTTGCTTTCTTGTTTCTTATTTGCCCAGGGGTGATTCAGGCTGTAACTTCTTGCAGTGACTGATGATTAGTATTTCATTGTGTGTCACATTGTGTGCTAAGTGTTGGGATTTCATTAGTCCAAACTCAGGCCATCTTTATATAATAGCAAATAGCAGGCCCTGTGGAAGCATAAGGAAATATATACATTTACAAGGAGCTCCAACCAAATTGGATGTCTTGCTGGAACCAAAATTCAGGAATACTTCTGTCCCAGCTTTTATTCCATGCTTGAAATTTTCTGTCAGTCAGTGTATGATACTTCAATTACACATGGAAATATTTTGTTCCAAGAAGTTTTTTAAGGAAATACTTGAATTCTGGAAGGTGCTGAATTCCATAAATAACAAAAGTGAAGTATTTCCCTATTTCTTTATTTCTGTGCTTATTTTTTTTTTTTTGTGTGTGTACTTTTCAAAATGTTTTGTGTCCTGTGGTATTAGAAGCATTTTCTTCAATGTTCAGATCAATTAGACAAAATTGCATTTTATTTCAGAAATATTGTTATTTATCTGCTACTTTGGCCCCCCCCCGTACTTAGGTGTGCATAATGAATTGCTTTTTAATTAATAAGAGTATTAAGATATGCAGTTATAACTACACTAAGACTAGATCTGCTTAAAACTGTCATAATACCAGTTATATAAAAATGTCTGTGTGAACCATGGAGTTGTTGCTTTTGGAAAAGGGCTGCTGCTCTTCCAGCCAGAGGAAAATGAGAATATGCTTAGAATGAACATGACAGAAATATTGGTGGATCCTGGAATTTTCATAAAAGCTGCTAAGCTCACACAGATTCCTGCATTGAACCTGTGGCTTTTCCTTCTTTCATTTACAGCTGCCTTCCACTTCCTTCTCAGCTGTGAAGTGTGTGTTGTTAAGTTACCCAGTCAGTCACAGGAGTTTGTGTGATGGGAAGTTTTGCATCACAGGAGCTGGTCAGAAAAGGTCATGTGGAACCACTAGAACAGTAATAAAATTTCAACCTGAAAATGAAAGCTGTCAGCTGTATAAAAACATCCAAACCATCAATGTTCAAAACCATTTTTCACTAAGCTGCTCTTCTTGTCTATTACATATGAAAATAAACTTTATAGACCACTTGAGATAATGACTAAAGAACCTGCTGGGGATGTGTCCCAGCTTTGAGTTAGCAACAATTTTAAATGTTTGAAAGACTTTTGTGATATTGTGATTTATGTTAACAATAAACATGATGCTATTAGATGCTTAATTGAGGATTTTACACACAAGTTTCTTAGAAAAAGTCAAGGAAAGGAGGCTTTGATTTTACTATTCAGGTTTATAAGAACTCCTCAGTCTAAATAGCAGTACTGCCCACAGATTATTTTTTCCAAGAAAATTAATAGCATTGCCAACTCCCTTTCATATTCCAGGAGACTCATTTTTCATTTCCAGCCAGCAGTCCTTTTTACCATAGCTTTTTGGATGTCACCTTTGAAAAAAAATTATTTTGATTTATATCAAGTACAATTCATCTACCTTCTTGTTACCTTTGAAATGTCCCTTATTGTGTACTCTGTGTTGGCAGCTAAGCATTTACTGTGAAAAAAGCCCTCCAAATATCCATATAAAGTTTATCAAAACATTGAAGGAAGATAAATTTTAAATAATATTTAATAAACATATGCACTTTAAAAATGTGTTAAAATGTTTAAATAGCTTTTTGCATTACTGTGACTTATGATCTGCAGATGTTGGAGTTGAGTAAGAATAATAATATTTATATATGCATAAATTTCAGATTTGTGCTCTGAACCCAAGGACAGTTATGAGTATTGCCAACCCTTTCATACTCACATCAAAAGTTTCTCAAGGAAAGCCCTGATCTCCCTTTCTTTGGAAGGTCTGGGCAATGCTGTCATTTATCCAGGATCAGTGGGAGACCTGGGCATGCCTTGCTCTTCCAGTCCTGGAAGATGGTCCCGTGGTAGGAATCCATGGGATACCATGGAATTTCCCCTTGCAGGAAGATGGAGCTTGACTACACTTTCATTCATCAAAACATGAAGATTTCATGTTGCAAAGGGGAAAATTCAGAGAGTTCTATTGAAAAATATCTTCAGTAATCAACAAGCAGGTTCTGCAACAAGCAGCCAAAAACAATTTCAGATGTCTGGAGACCTCTGAGTGTTAGCAGAAATTACAAGGAAATTTGCCACCTATCAGAGTTGTAATAAAGACAGTTGTTTCTCCATCTTGTTTCCTGTTGCAGTAACTTTTAGCAAGGTGAATTTAACCTCAGGTCTTTGCCAGGACAGACTTAATGTCTCCACTCTGAAGGTTCCCTGGCATAGAGTGCATCTCTTGGGCTTTCACTCACTGTGCTGATTCTTCTTTTAGAAGAGAGTGAAGTTCCTGGTAATGCTGGCAGCATTTACTTCTTTCCAGCATTCAGGTCCAATGCATTAGATTGTTAATTTAATAATGCTGCTGTATGAAATGGATTTTTGAGATGCTAATATGAATAATTAATAATGATACTCTGTCTGCTGTACTTGAGTCTGCAAGTGAGGTGATGGAAGTTGAACTTACTTATTTTCTCATCTATTCCTTAATATTTCCTAAATATTCCTTAGGGAAGTGAGATTGTCTAAAACGTCCAATGAAAGGCAAATTTGCTTTGTAAGGAAGTGAAATACATTAATAGGGTATATTAGGTCTTATTCTTTAATTGACAGGGGCTGTGAAGGCCTATCTCAGACACCTTCCTTTACTCACTCCTCATGTGATTCATGATGAACATGCTTAATATTTTCAGTATTTGTTTTTAGTAATAGAAATATCAATCTTCTAAGTAGCTTCTAGTTAAAAATGCTTGTTTCCAGATGCATTGTTCCTTATTTAGTTATGGTTCTGTGGGGATTTTTAAAAATAGAAACGATGGAAGATACTTCACTGTTCCCTCCTGCTAAATCTTTCTAGTGCTCACAGATATGAAATACAGTATTTGTGACTGTGCTTTTCCCTTCTGCATGCTGGGTGCAGGAGACTGGTACTGCACCTCTGTTGGATTTTTCACAGGAACAGTATTTTGGTATTGGGAGCTTTCATTTAAAATTTCAGTCTGTGCTTTCCCATGAAAAGAAACTCAGATTTTAACATTCTTCTGGATGGCTTGCAATGGACATTCCAACATGTGTAGTTACCTTTTTACTTTTCTTCATGCATCACTTTTTCTCTTTCATGTTACCTGGGAAGAGGTGAAATTTTTAAGGGCAGGAGTTGACACAAAATTCAGTTAGAAATTGGATCCTTACATGCGTACCAAAATATTTTAATGTTTTGTCCTCAGTGACAGTTGGTGGTATTTGGGATGTTAAACACTGTGTTTCAGGTTTTTAGCTAGCGGATGTTAGACACAGAGGACACGTGGCAGACAGACTATTCCATATCTGTTTACAGAAGGTTTTTTACACCTTCATCTGAATCATTTGTTTGGCCAGAGGAAGAGGAAGAAAACTAAAATAGAAGGGTACTGAATCAAGACTAGAAATCTCAACATTACAGCTCCTTGTCTCAGGCTCCTGTGAACTAGACTGTTTTAATTACAGGTAGAATTAGAATTTTGAAAAGGAATAATGGAAAAAAAAATCCCAAGAACCATAACAGTTGGATAGTCCCATTCAAGAATACAAAATACATACTTTTTTGACAAAATAGAAATGTTGCAGCATAGTTAAATATTGAAGTTCATGGTGTGATTTTTTTTTCTTGATGCCAGGGAAAAAATATTCCTCATTAAATTTAATTATATTAACAATTTGAGTTATTGACAAAGGTTGTCTTTTTCAGGTCACTGTGAATATTGAATATAATTTTCTGAAGTTAAAAACCAGAACTGTGTAACACATGTGCTGAAGATCACCTCATTTCACCAAAGCAGTTACCCTTTCTAGAATAACAAATTATTTATAACTTATGTTCAACATATGTTCTTTCTGACAAAATTATTCCATCAGCAGTGCTGGCAGAGGAACAAATGAAGAACCACCTAAGAATAAGACAAGCAAACCCATATGGAAAAGATGACTGATTCATAAGTGGGAGTTTTTAAGGTCTGATCACCCATTATAATAATATAATCTGACAGGCTGTGCAAAACAAATCCACAGCTTCATTTGAAGCTACAAAGTATCTTCAAAATAGCATCTATTTTTATAGCATTTGTTTCCCACATCTAAAATTTACTGTCTGACTACAGATCTTTGTGTAAACAGCTGAACTTTACCATTAACCTGAATGTGCTTGCCTTCACTTTGTATTTTAAAATCTTTTATTTTCCTGGTAGTATAGAAGAGCAGCCACTAATCAGTTGCTTTACCTTTGCCCTTCATGCTGGATAAACTGAACAAGTAAAGATTATTAAAATGGGTGCACTTTTAAAGAATAATTTATTAAGTTACAGTAATATTTTAAAATGCTAATATTATTATAAAGTGTATTTCTGAATAGAAACCATGCTGCAGGCTTATGCCGATAACCATTGCTTGGTTACAGAATCGGAACATTAGATTAATGCATTTTCTGTTTATTAAGGCATGGGTAGACACCTATGCATAGGTGGTTTCCAGAGCATGTATTTCTGTGTAATAGGATATAATAAGCAATAGGTGTATTGGTATCAGTCCTTCTTGTAGCTGACTCATTCATATTCTCCTGAACAAGCATGCTTTGGTGTCTGGTTATATTCTCTAATCTTTCTATTGAACACTTTCTGAACTGTACTTTTGATTGCTAGTTTTGACAGAGTTTACACACAAACATTTTGTGTCTTATGGGAGGGTAGAGGAACTCAGATACAATTCACAATTCTCCGGTTTGAGTTTCAAGTTTAATTTCCTCTGATAGAATTCCAAGCTTCTTAATGCAGAATATCTTTGGCCAGGATATTCCTGTGGGTCACCAACCACTACACGGAGAAATATATTGTTTGAATTTCTACTCCTACTCTGATTCCTTCCTGATATCCAAAGATTGGTCCTACAAAAAATGATGTCTTGGAGAATTGCTGCTGTAAAAATACAGTACTGTCCAGCAGAACTACTTATTTCCTGAATAGGAATTGCTAGGTTTGCAATTAGCTGGGATTGCTAAGGAATTCAGACCTGCTGAATGCAAGTTTTGGGAATTTGAAGATGTGTAGTAAGTCATTATTTGATTTCACTGTAAAGGGTATTCACTCATTGAGAACTGAACTCTGAATGTGTGGAGCAAGGACAGGATTTTCTTTTTGTCGTGTATTTATTTTGCTAGAAGTGCCATTTTTGTGGCTTGATGGTCACAGGGGAAGCTCAGAGGGTAACTTTGAAGACTGTTTTGCATTGATAATCAAGAAATACTAAAGTTGGCATGCCTTACGGAGTATTTAAGATCTTTTAATCTTCTATCATCAGGCATTTCTGTGCTTGTGTACTTGACTGACTTTAAATAAAGTGAAAAGCCCAGCTGAAATTGACTACCAGTGTATATAAATAACTGCAGAAGTCTTTCCTAGACTGATACCTGAGTGACCCTTGCCAAAGAGAGGGAGCAGAACATTTATTTCTGTTTGAGCTTTCATTTTAAGAGCCCAGGAAGCTTAGTATAATATCTCACTGGAAAGACCATTTTTTTGCTTTCTAAAGATGTGGAAGCTCTTATTTTTTTCAGGGAGAAAGTATCAAGTTATAGAAAACAAGGGTTTTCCCATTTGCATCTTGCTGTGGGACTAGCTACACCTGAATGAAAGTGTGTGGAAGACAGTGTGTTATCCATATATTGGTGTTGGAGCCTGCTTTTGATAGGAAAAAAAAAAAAAGATGGAACAGCATCTTGAGCAGCCTTAACCCGACTGTTGTGCCTTCTTTCATGTGATTGAGTCTGAGTAAAAGCCTTGCATTCTCTTCTTTTTTTCACCCCTCTCTCTTTTTAAGAGTTCCCATAAGGATGTGAAATCTGGCTAAGAGCAACAAGCTGTTTTTTATTTATTCCTAGAGAATTTCAATTAATTGTTGATCCCAGTTTGCATTGACTCATAGCATAAAAAATTTTTTCTTTATACAGGTACAGTGTTAATAAACCAACTTTTCACAGGAATTCTACCAGAGGTATATTTTCTTGTAGTTTCTGTGCTTTATTCAGTGTACTGCATACAGCTTGGATTGGTTGTGTTGTCTCATGGTTTTCTTCTGAAGATAAGTGGTGGTTTGCCAATCAGTCCTCTGTAGATAGCACTATTTTGGAACAGGCATTCCAGCTGGAATGATGATTCTGTAACTCTTTTGGCATGCATCCTGATCAATGTGGAGTGAAAAAATGTGTGGCTGCTGTGGGGTCTGTAGCTCCCTCCTATAAATCACCATGAAGTAGCTTAGACGCAAGAAAACCAGTTTCCAGTCCTTGTTTGCTTAATCTTGTGTTCTATTTGTTTCCTTGTTTGTTTGTAAAATTATTTTGCTTACTGGGGATTTTACTGGATACGTTGTCAATGCTTAAAAGCAATTTTGTGTCCAGCTGCCTTTCATTTTGTTGTATCTTTTTGAGAGAAATAAATTGAATGATAACTCATGAAAGTAATTACCTTCAATGGAAGGTGTCATGTGACTTCTGTAAGCAGTGATACAGCATAAATTTCCATGGAATTTTCTTAATACAGATATCTATTGGATTAAAAAAACAATTCCTTCTACAGCTGCTAGTACAGTGCCTTGTATAATACAGCGAGCTTTCCTTTTTTTCCCCCCAGATTACAGGACAGGCCCATGTTTCACCCAGGTGAACAAGCAGATGTGCCAGGGCCAGCTGACGGGGATTGTGTGCACCAAGTCCCTGTGCTGTGCCACCATGGGGCGGGCCTGGGGCCACCCCTGTGAGATGTGCCCTGCCCAGCCCCAGCCCTGCCGCCGTGGCTTCATCCCAAATATCCACACTGGAGCCTGCCAAGGTGAGCTCTGACTGGAATTCTCTGTGTGACAACTTTCACCTCTGACAATCACCCTGAAAATCTTGCAGTGCCCTTGAAAGGTTGCTGTTTTCCTTGTGTGTGGTCTATGTTTTGGGATAAAATCTGGGTGTGCTTTGCTGCCTCCAGATTTTTACTGCTGGACCCAGAGAACAAAGCTTAAGTGCTTGGAAAAAGTGATTATGAATCAATACTGAGGAGAAATATTTGATGTTGTTTTTCCTCCCGTGTCAGAGCTAGGCCTTGCCTGCGTGCAGCAGTTTATGTTTTGCCATTTGTCTTGAAGTGATTAATGTGTTTTAGACACTTTTCATAACAGTGTCAGGACCAGAAACAGTGCACCACAGAAGGGGTGCATGTTGCAATCTCCAGGTCAAGCTCCACTGTATGACTTGGCCACATACAAAGGGTCCTTGAAACTGCTCTGCCAGGCTGACCCTGGCATAGCTCCTGGGGTTTCATTTGAATTATGTGAGAGATCAGTGGTGCTCTTTGTCACCCATGCCCACAGTAATTGTGTTTTCTTTTTCTGGCAGTATATTCCCTGTGGCAAATAGTTACCCGTTTAACCATGTTGCTAAATTCCACTGGGGAGCATAGAAACAATGTGGTAGTCTACTTTGTGTGAGGGGTGAACAAAGGAAGTTTGAACAGCCGCAATTTTTGCTACATTTTTGACATATAATTGCTAAATCGGGAGCTTGGGTTGTATTTATGCCAGCTGGGCTTAGCATACAACGTTACAAGGTGATGGCAAGGCATAGATGAGAATCCTTGGCCTTTCTCTGGGGAAAAGGGAGGGATAGAATTTCTTTATTTAACATAATCTTTGCCTTCCAGCTGTTGAGGCATTTTCTTTTGAGCTCGGAGTACTGGTAACTCCTGGGCTCTGTGGTGTGAGAAGGCTGGTAGCACCGTGTCTGCTCTGTTATGAATTACCAGACCACTTGGATGCAGGAAGGGGCTGGATGTGGCACTTTGTGCCTTTCCAAACTCCACATTGCAGTGCAGAGTCTGTTGAAATAAGGTCACAGAATCTCAGAATGGTTGGGGTTGGAAGGAACCTCTGGACATCATCCAATCCAACCCCCTGCCAGGGCAGAGTCACCCAGAGCAGGTGACACAGGAGTGTGGCCACGTGGGGTTGAAATGCCTCCAGACCCCCCTGGGCAGCCTGTTCTGGGGCTCTGCCATCCTCAACAGAGAGGTCAGAAAAAACCACATGTTTTCTCTGAGGGTTTTAGAGGCAAACAGGTGTATCTGTTTTGCTTTTCAGTGCTTTTCTTTCTGTTGAGGACATCAGATTTGCAGAGATTTTGATATAAGGAACTCAAACCTCTTTGGTATTCAGTAAAACTACCTTTGTCATGTATCGGGGAGAGCAGGCTCACTCAGTCCACACTTCAGATGTTTGGTATTTTTGAAGTGAGGGCTTACATCAGTAGATAGCTGGGTTTGGGAGTTGGTATGAACAACTCAAAAGCAGTGGAACTTGCAAGCCTTGCTGTTGGAAAATGAATAATGATTTCAGTATGTGTTAGAGAGCTAAATTTGACAAGCTGTAACTCCCAAGTAGGAAGTTGTTCCTACTCTGCAAAGGATTTGCATGATTCAATCTTAAATGGGTCTTTAGCACCCTTAATTAACCCTTTGAGGGTTAATTATGTTTTCTGGGTAATGTTCTTGTATAGAACATTGTAGTAGTACTCTTAACTTCATTATTACCCTGAACAAGTTTTAAAAATCTAAGAGAAGCAAAACTAATCAAAATTCAAATTGTTTGATTGTGACTCTTTTTTTTTTTTTTTTTTTCCCTGGGAGTTTCTATTCAGTCAGGTCTTAAAAAGGAATTTAACTGTTCAGACATCCCTCATTCCAAGAACTCAGGCAGGAGGAATTTCAGTGTTCTGCTTGAGAGAGCTTTATTGCCACTGCTGCATGGCTTTGGGAGAAGCATAATGGCAGAAATCCTGTGTTCGATGTTCTCTCAGATCCTCCCTGCATTCCTCAACAGCTCCATTTCACACCTACATCCTTTTCCCTGCAGGCAGTTAATTTTTTGCTCTAAGGAGGGAAGAGTGGTCATAGCTGAGTAGATTTTGAAAATAGGAAGGTTCTTCTTCCTGCCTCTGTTGCTGACATGATTAAGTGTGTATATCCATTACAGGAGATAAAATCCAAGAAAATCTGTTCTGTAGTAGGAATACACTGTCTGAATGTTAAAGGCACCGAGGTGAACTGGACAAGAGAGAGAAGACAGGTGAAGGTTCAACTTCATAATGAAGAGTGCTGATTTCTTTTTGTAATCTGGTGCTTGGTATTAATGTGTCTGAGTCAGTGAAAAGATTGACAGTCTAGGATCACATCCTGCTATTGTGAAAATAATTACTAAAACAGGGAAAAATGCTATGGTATTATTTCTGCTGTGTGCAGTATTTCTGCTTTCTAGGATGCAGAGGAAGAACCAGGAGTTTTCCATTATATTCAAGACCAATTCACCTTTTAGTCCCCACATGCCAGATCCATTACAAAGAAACTCCCCATACATATTCCAGGCACAATTAAAGAGAGATTTTTAAATTTGCATAATTGTTGTCACTACTATAATAAATAAAAAACTTCAAAATTTGTGTCTAACATCTGAGTAGATTTATTTTTCCTGAGCTTTTTTGGTTTATCAGAGTTATTTTGAGAAACAGCCCACAGATCAGAAAGGGAAGGTGCATGTTTAAAGTTAGCTGTGCAAATCCCAAAGGCATTTTGCAACGAAAACTCTGCAAAAGCACAAAGTCTCTTTTCCCTTACCAAATATTAGACTATGAACACATGGAAACATTCTGCTTAATCTGTAACATATTGAACTTTTGTATGCAGAGTTATTAATCAAATTTGCTGTTTATGGTAAAAAGTTTCTTGTGTTAATGTGGTTGAGGTTTAAAAGTGTGAGTAAGTGGATAATTAATAATGCTGGAACTTCTGTGTGGTTTAGCCTAACTGTCAAAGATAGTAAAAAAAGCTTCATTTCAATTTGCTTGTATTTTAAGCAAAAAATTCTTACATCCTAAAACAGCCTTTAGGAAGCAATTGGTAAAATACACCCTTTTAATAAAATTCTTTTGTTCTTCTTGACTTTTCTCAGTCCCAAAACACCAATAATATGTTAAAACAAACTTAGGTTTTCAGCAAAAGGTGATACTGACAAAAAAACCCATCAGTCTTCTAGCATGTATGTATTTTTATATATGATTGAAGTTAGGATTAAAGCTGAATCTGCTTGCTTTCTTAACAATTAAATATGATGTAAGTACACTTAAATATGATGTAAATATGATGCATTGCATGATTTGGATTGGCTCTTCAGGCTTCAGCAAAGCTCAAAATCTATTTGCTGTCTTAAAGGAACTGAAAGAAATTAATGGAATTGATAGAGATTAAAATTTAGTTCACCTCAGGCCTCCAGTGATATTTTCCTGTTTCTGGGAGGTGTTCATAGCCTGCTGCTGCTGCCATTAATTCACTATTCCTTGACATATTCAACTTCTAAAACTGTGTCAGACACAGAATGCATTTTTAACAACTGATCTGCTGACACAGAAAACTTAATTTAGGTGTTAATAAGTGAGAAAAGGCACAGGCACACTGTGTGTGATAAATGCATTTTGAGGCCCCAGGGTCAGAAGACAAGCACCACATGTTTTCCTCAGTAGGGAGCTATGGGGTGGGCTGTGCATCAATAAATGCTGGAACCATCTTCTCTCTAGATGTTGCTAAGCCATGTCAAGGTTCACAGAATAATTAGGGTTGGAAGGAATCTCTGGAGAGTACCCAGTCCAGCCCCCGACTCCTTAAAGTATTCAAACATTAAATGTTTGATTTCCAAGTAAACAGGAAGCAAGTACTGGTTATTTAGGGAAAAAAATAGAGAAAAAAAAAAAAAAAGAAATTCTATGCCTTTAATAAAGTCCTTAATCCATTTGCAGTCTAACTGTTGCATTTTGAACATGGTAGTATGCTGGACTCAGGAGCTAAATGCAAACTTCTCAGCAAATGTACTTAAACCCAAGTCCAATGGTTACCAAAAAAAAAAAAAAACCAAAACCCAAAAAAAAAACCCAAAACAAAAAAAACCCCAAAAAAACAAAACAAAAAAAAAAACCCAAAAAAAACAACACCAACCCAAATCTCAAAAAAGTGCTTGCATTTTCCCTGAACTATGAGAAATTATACTTGCATAAATGGAAAAGCAGGTGACTGGAGAAGGCAAATACCATAGATTTATCTATAGCACGAGCACCAGGAGGAAAAAAAACTGAAGGACTGTAATCCACAAACTCAGGTGGAATTTCAGTGCCTTATAAGGGCTTTGATCATCCACCTGTAAAAAGTTCCATATTCTTGCCAGATGTTACCTGGGGATACCACACAGCTGGAACAAAGAGGTTCAGAAGATTCCTGAAACACCTGGATGATAACATCATGGTACAGGTACTAAGGAAGCCAACCAGAAAAAATATCCTATTGAATAGTTTTGTATAAAAACGTACAGAAACATGGGGTAGTTTATGTGTAACCAAATTAGAGCTGGGCAGAAAAAAAAAAAACCACAAAAACAGCAACAGCAATTCAAAACCAAACAAAGAAACCTAACAAAACTCGAAGTGAAGTAGAACTTACTGAAATGCAACAGAAGTTACTGAAAGTAACTAACTTATGTATCTTGAGTGAGGTAATCAGATCTGGGTCTTTTTTTGTGTTTGCAGATGTTGATGAGTGCCAGGCTATCCCTGGAATGTGCCAAGGAGGAAACTGCATCAATTCAGTAGGTTCATATGAGTGCAAGTGTCCTGTGGGCCACAAACAGAATGAGGCAACTCAAAAATGTGAGGGTAAGTGATGCTGTAGGAGAACATACCTAAGAAGGAGTTATGCAGAGCATTAGAGCACTTTGGTAATGAGCATTATTAAGTAGCTGGATAGTTGTGATTTCTCATCTGGACAGGCATAGCATCACTGAACTGTGCTTTTTGTTTCTACTTTGCAGCATCCCATCTTTTCTACTTAGCTGTTCCTATTTTACAGTAGATATTTTTTTCTGTCTGACTTTTGTGGGTAAACACGGTGTTTATTTTCTTTGAAAATGTAGAACTCTTGATAAAAGCTCTGAGTACCATATAACTGCTGCTGAGTTACTAGGATTTTCTTTGTTTTCTAAAAGAAATATTCTAGTTCAGGTAGAATTTTTGGCTTAGTGACTTCAGAGTGGAAGGAAATGTGGCAGTTTTGATGAGTCTGGGTAAGTGAAAAATACCAAGGAAATGCTCTTCTCTCTTAGATGAAAAATTAAGCGGACCATCTTTAATAAGTGTAGTTTAATAAACATAGACCATATTTACTCAGTAAATGTGTTGATGCAATTAAGAGCAGCAATTCCTTATAATTTAAAATAATGAGAAAGAAAATTGCTGAGTTTTTGTGAGTTTGCTGAAGATTTCACTGATTTCAGTGACTTTTTCATACCTTTGAAAGAAATCAGAACTCAACCAGTGGGTACTTTTACATTCAAGTTGTGCTGATAAGAGGATTTTGTTATTAAAGGCTTTGACTTGTTATGTGCTGGCAATTTAATTGTGGTACCAAATTACATTATAATCAGTATTCAGATACAAACAAAAACGTTGTTTGCAGTCAATTTTGGACATTCCCTCAGAGTTTTGTTGAGATTTGCCTACAGAACAACAGTCACAGAAAAATTAAGTAATATAGTCAGTTTAAAAATCATGTCTGTTCAGTGAAAATGTTGCTTCTGGTGGTGTTGCAAGTAATACCTAAGTAAATTTTTTTTAAGAATTCACTCCTTTCCATCTTTTAGGTGTGGAAAAGCAGATCAAATGTTACTTACTGGCTACAAAGGACAAAATCCGAGTTGGAGTCAGTAATAGTCAAGGCTCCCATGTTCAAAGGCTGGAATCTTGCCATAATTATTCAGACCTTCTTTACTATAACAGCAATTCTCCTACTTAAGAAGGAGAGATTTGAGATCCCCTGTATACCCTCTGCCCCTGAGCATCCAGAGGTATTTTGTGGATTAGGGTTTTTTTTTTTTCCTCCTGCTGCTCTTCCTGGAAACAACAGCTCTTGTTAGAATAAGTAGGAATGTCCATGTTGTGTTTTTTGTACCCCTAATAGTTGAAAAATTTGGGAAAGACCATTACAGGGATTGTACCAAATTCCAGGTATCCAGTCCACCAATGTAGTGTCTTAGCTAAACAAAAGAAAACCCCAAACCCTTCCCTTTTTTTTTTTTTTTTTCCTTAAAAGTTTTGGTCTACAATATATTGAGTTTTCATTAATGAAATGCTGTTCATTTTTAGGATGTTGTTATCTCCCAGAGTTAATGGAACTTAGATCTTTGGGTTATTCAGAAATGAATTAAATGTAGAGAAACCTTCACTTATGATTGTTGCTTTACAAAAGGGATGGAGTATTACTTATTGTGTTCCAGGGCTTTAATAAATGTGTTCTACTTTTCTCGAATAGCAGATACATCATACTCGTTAAAAAGATGTAGTTAGTTATGACACCCTTTACTATTTAAGATGCTCTAAAGAGGTAGGATGCCTCTGTTGCTTTTCCAAAAGGATATGTTACTATGTACTCTTGGTATCAAGAGGTTAAGACTATATGAAGCAGATTAAGGCTTTTAAAAATACCCAAAAAACAAAAATGGCACCAAAATGGAAAGAATTGCTTAAAATAAATACTTCTATTTCAGATTTTCCTGCTTCAATGTATAATTTCATTAGACTGTATTCTATTCAGACTTGGTCCTACCAGGTATTACTGCTTTCTAATATTACTTTCTAGACTAAAACTATTTTCAAGGAACCCTTTCCCAGAATTTGGCAGTTGAGAGCCCCATTTCTGGTACTTGTAACTCAGTTACTTACAAAACCCTGCTTTCCCTAGCAGTAAAAGCCACAAATTCTGAACTGCTGGTATCTAGGCCGGGTCTTTTAAGCAGAAACTCACTGGGTAATAAATCTGCAATATTTTTGTCATGCATTTAAATTCTTTCTCAAGTTGAGACTGGATGTCCCATCCTGTGTGCAGCACTGGATCCATTCATGCCTCCAGTCTTCCTCTCCCTTAATATAGTATTCCCTGTTACTTATATTTGGAGCTTTTTCCCTGAGATAATTAATTTATGTGTTTTGGAGCGGGGGGGGGGAAGAAAACGAGTAAAATTTTCAGTCAGCCTCACTAAAAATAACCTGTCCTGAGATGAAGTCTCAAAATTTCCAGTCAGAGGTAATAGTGATATTTTGAAATAATTGCACATGCAAGAACCAGGGAGGGGGAAGGAGGGACTGAGATTTGGCTAAAAAAACAGTGAAACAAAAAACCAATTGCTCATTACTGCTCTAGTAAGTTAAATAATTTATTCTTCCACCCGGGTTCTCCATGTTAATTGGTTTTTCTGTCCCCTTGCAGAAGACTGTTGAGTCTTCCTGCCACTCTGATCACTGCCTAGATTTCAGGAGAGTGCTTTTTTACCTTCCCAGCTTCCTGTCATTCTTGGACAAGAGCCCTGGACAGTGCTAAACTTCCTTGCATGTAGCCAGTTGAGAAGGATGGTCATCCTGCAACTGTGCAGAGGTGGTGAAAAACTTTCTTCACCTGCCTTTAACTTGCCAGCTACAAATCGGCTTTGCACTGCTGGACCATTGTTTCGGAATTTGGCAGCCCCTGGTTACGCACAGCAGCTCATTTATCAGTGTGGTGACATCTCATTTTGTACATATTTACACAAAAAATTGCCTCTGTGTTCAAGTGGGACCTCTGCTTTCAGTCAGCAGAAATATTTGAATGCATCAAAAGGTTAGTTTGCATTTGAAGGGCTTAGCCAAAATTCTTTCTTACGGTTGGAATCTTAAGGGGACCAGAAAGCAGTCAGATCTCATGAGCAGTATTTGTGTGGTCACAGGAAGCCCAGAGATGTCCTGGCTGGCTGCTGTGCCATCCTACTCCCTTCAGCCTGAAAGCAGGATGTGTATTTTGGCATTCCATTGTAGCTGTTCTGTGCTTCTCAGAGGTGGCACTGAATCATTCAGGAGGAGGAAATCTCAGATTGCTCTCCTGTACTCTGTGACTTGAAGTGTTAAACACCCAGTGCATGTATAAGGAAAACCTTCAATAGGTGGCAAACAAAACTATTTTCAGTAAGTAAGCACCAGCAATATTTTGTTCTGCGTTGAATAGCAACTTCATTTCAGAAAAGCTCTTTCCCTCTTTTTAGTGCAGTATGAGTGCTCTGCTAATTATCCCATTTCCTTTCCTTTTTTGGTAGATATTGATGAATGCAGCGTCATCCCCGGGATTTGTGAGGGTGGTGTTTGCTCCAATGCTGTGGGGAGTTATTTCTGCATCTGCCCACAGGGTTTTGTCACATC
The DNA here is from genome assembly GCF_024509145.1 of Vidua macroura. Classification (NCBI taxonomy): domain Eukaryota; kingdom Metazoa; phylum Chordata; class Aves; order Passeriformes; family Viduidae; genus Vidua; species Vidua macroura. The sequence goes on from NC_071611.1 coordinate 64,575,399, forward strand.
TGTGGATGGATCCTGCACCCCTGGTAGGTGCTCCGGCTATCTGGCACTTCCCCCTGCCCCAGGGCCTCACTCTGTTGTCCAGGCAAACGTAGGAATTGTTAATTTTATTTGTTTCTCGAATCTGCATCTGATGAGCCCAAAAGTTAAGCACACTTTGGTTTTAAAGGAGCAAACATTTATCCCTACTTGGTGCTTCAAATCCCATCTCACACAAGTTAATTTAACTTTTAGTGGTCAACATAAGGCACAAAAATAAACTCAAAATTCCTTAAGTAGCATATGCATGTGCCACTAATTTGTCAGAAACAGATAATGAAGCAAACTAAGTGTTGGATTTCATTAGATTTCACCTTTTACAGGACAGTTTATTTAATAGCTATCCCTACATTATGAAACCCCCTTTTGCTTATTTCCACATGTGTTGATTTCTTATATATAGGTGCATGTGTCAAGTATGTGATTTAAACCATTCTGACCAATTAGCTATAAATACTGCATACCATGTGTATAAAGCCTTAACAATTACTAACCGTAATGTGTTTTCTAGGTTTCATGTGGTCCTTGTTATTTCAGATATATCAAAGCTCTTTGTTCTCCTACTGGGGAAGGGGTAGGAATTCTGAAGGGCTTTCTGACTTGCGGATAAATGATGTAAGCAAGTAGCAGCACAAGACCTACAAGTGATTTAAAATTAGTAATTTTTTAAACAGTGTAGCCACCTTCTGCTATTCAGGTTCATCTGAGGAGTGCCAACTTCAAATACATTGTGGCTAGCCTCAGGAATACTGAAAACCTATGATTTTCAATATGATCAAAATTTCTGTGGATCTTGGCATATTTTACAATTTGATTTTTAAAGTCAGCTCGCAAAACATGAGTGCTGCAGAAAAATCACATGCCCTAATCTGACAATAAAAGATCATCTGCCCTTGAAGGAGAGTAGTTTTCACAGGGCATTGCTAAATATTCTGTTGTACTTTCAGTCAATTGAGCAGAGCAAGCTGAATAGCATTTTTTCAGTTAGATACATCTAAGCTAAGGAAAAAAATCATTAAATGAATTTGTTGGTGTTGCTGTTGCTACATGAAGTATCTCAGGTTTTGCCATAGTAGGGTTTTTATATATATAAATATATATACTTTTTGTTTGTGTTACTTTGTGTTTTTCATATCATCCATATTTCCTTATTGAATTGAGCAGACTTTAGGATTGCATGGTGGATTAATGCAAGGCTAACGCCACTGCACCTGTGTGATCCTACAGTAAATCTGATGTGGAATACATGGGTTAGATAATTATTGGGTGCAGTTTGGATGTTGTGGGGGTTTTTGTTTGGTTGGTTGGTTTTGATTTTTGTTTTTTTTTTTTAATGCAACTTGTAAAGCATTTTTGTCCTTACCACAGATGAACAGGAGAAGGTAGCTTTGAGGGCTCATGCTGATGCTATTTTCTCTGGTCCTAAAAAATATGAATCAGACACAATTAGGGTGATAAAAAGGGCACCTTTATGTGAGGATCCTCAAGTACACAAATTCATCAGGTAGAAAAGGCCAAGATATGCCTGCCATGTAACACATGTACAATTTTTATAGATTCTGCAAATTAGCACATCTGACAAGAGTCCCCCAATCAGGAATCTGCCTGGTGAAGTAATATCCCCCAGTTCTAGCACTTTCTGAATTCTCCCCCTTTAGGATGAGATCTAGGCCCTGTTTACAAAAATCTATCTTGGAAAGTTGTTTTCAGCCTTGGTTTCTAAGGAGAACCAAGACAGCACAGGCATCCTAGAATTTTTTTTGTCTTTCTACTGAGGAAAATGTTGAAACTAAGCTACAATATGAGGCTACAAAGCTACAAGTATGTATGTCAAGGATACAGAGAATATATAAAAGGGGGAAGGGTAAAACCAAAATGGCATCAATGTCACTGTTTTTGGTTTTTGTCTTTAACTTGACTGCCAGATCAGAGAGCAGGCAGCTGCTTCTCCAGATCTGAGAGTGGCCGCTGTGCACAGGAGCTGTCTGGGAGGTTCACCAGAAGGCAGTGCTGCTGTGAGTCTGGCCGCTGCTGGGCCAGTGGCTTTGTCCCAGAGGTGTGTCCTGTCAGAGGATCTGGTGAGTGCCCCATTGGTTTGGCTGGTTTATTTTCTCCTTCTTGCTGTTCATTCTGCTTTGGGTGGAGGTCACTGAGGGGGTTTAAAGTGCTTTAAAATGTAGACTAAACAGAAAAAAAATAAGGTCATGGATTGCATTATTATTAATTTCCGTGTTTTTAATACTGATACTGCCATCTGTTAACCATTTTTCTTTTTGGTCCGTGTTTATTTGGCTCTTGGCTGTTTAATGTCCTTTCGTTGGCTTTAGAAATAGTTTTTAGGAAATGGGGAAGATTTTGTGGTCAGGCTTGAAGAGGAAATGATTCTTAGGGTCCATAGTTAATTTTGATTTAAAGGAACAGCTGCTCTCTTTTTCCATTGCATTTTGGGTTACTTTGAACTAGAATGCACCAGTTTTTAAATTATTCTTTCACTTCTGCTCAGAGAGGAATAGTGCGCATCCTTAATGAAACGATATTTTCTTTATCAACACCTCTGAGAAACCAGTGAGTTACAGTGCTGCTGGCAACACATCAAGAAGACAGTTTTAACAAACAGTTTAACAAATATCCTTAAATTACAGCATTCCGTTTTATTCTTTCCTCAAGCAACACTTACCACAACCAAGGGAGGTTCGGAGTGGCAGGGGGAAGATACGACATCACGGAGAGGAGGAGTTGCTATCCTGGTTTTTGTTGCACACAGGGAGAACTGTGCCTTCCTTTTGAGCTGGCTGTGAGAGGCTGACCTGGTCTGTGCTGCTCTGTCCCCCCTGTCTGACAGATGACCACCGCAGGCTGTGTGTGGACGGTGCCCCTGCCCGAGGCAGCTCCTGGCGTGGCGGAGCAGGAGGGAATGGGTTCCATCCCAGGGGCAATGGAAATGGATTTGGACCAAGAGGAGCTGGGTTCATCCCAGTCCCAGGAAACAACGGATTTTCCCCAGCTGTGGGCGGAGCAGGGGTAGGAGCAGGTGGTCACATCTCCACTGGAAGTGGCCCAGTCATTACGGGGCTTAGTAAGTGCTTGCATTCTGACTTGTTTTGGTCCTTTTTTTTACTCTATTCCTTCTGTTTTTCCTTTATTTTTACTGCTCAGTCTGGATAGGGTGTGGTGTTCTTAACACTTAAAAATGATTTTGCCATTCAAGCACGTTTTAAACACCTCAGCTGATACATCAGGAAGTACAGGAGCCCTTTTTTCAACAAGAGTTCAAAGGTAGAGATTTTTGCATGACTTCAGTTACAGTGTTGTCCCTGTTGAGCTGTCTTTGTCAGCACTAATAAAACTCCAGATTTCTAGGTGTTTTCCAAAAACCACTGGGGTTTAAAGCAAATTGTCTTCTGTATTTTCTCTTCCAACTGTAAAACCTACTTACTGTGCAGAAACACTACCTTGGCTGAAAGCCCAAGCTGAATAATTTTCTGGCAGGAGTCTCATGGATGTAAACATGGCTCATGACATGCGTAAACACATCCCTGGCATCACAACCATAGAGATCATAAAGTGTAAGAAGTATCATTAAGACAGGTACACATAATTGCTTTGAATTTCACACAAAATTGTGATTTATCCATGAGTTCACTGACAGGCTCATCAGGCTATAGCCAGAAATGGTAAATCATGTTTAAGAATGTTTGTCTAATGTGTTTTTTTATTTCCAAGAGCTGTTTATTGTTATTAGTTTACTGTTAGGTCAACAGATAGTGCTTTGAAGAAGGTTTTTTTAATGTGTTTGTGCACCTCACAACATCCTTTCTGAAGCCAAGTATAATATTCATATTTACTTCCATTTGAAGATCTGAATATTTGCCTCTCATTCTGATTTTTTTATATTAGCAATACTCAATCAGACAATAGACAACTGCAAGCACCATCCCAACCTTTGTTTGAATGGACGTTGTATACCAACCCCCTCTAGTTACAGATGTGAATGCAACATGGGATATAAGCAGGATGCAAATGGGGATTGTACTGGTGAGTGCACATTTCAAAATCCATTATTCTAATATTCTTCAGCTTAAAATCTGGGCTTTCTTACAAAAATAAATCATATTAATTTTAATGATTCTAATCTTCAGAGAGTGTGCAAAGGCCATAGTATTAGTTACACAAGAATAATTTCAATTTTCTATGAGAGCTATCTCTTTTCTTACCAAGAAAAAAAAATCTTGAATTGCAAATACTGAGTATTCCTACTCCTGTAGTTAAAGGCTATTGGGCATTTTTGTCACATTCAGTAAAGTAAGTTCTGCTTCATTTTCTCTTTGTTAGGCTGACAGAGCTTCATTTTTGGGATGTAATATTGTTATGATCAAGATGACGAAGAGTAGAAATTGTTTTGCCTCCTCATAAGGATCAATGACAATTTGAAAGATATAAAATACTTTTAAAAATGCGTTAATTAACTTCTGGTTAAATTTGCATTTTGGATGAAAATACAGAATGGTAACTTTATATGACAAGAACTAAATTTGGGATCCTATACTTTTATTCAATTACTGTAGACTTCACTCTTGCAGTGTCCAAAACTCATCAGTTATTTCAGAGAAAATATGCAATTTGGAGGTTCTTGTGGGGTGATTTTATGGAGAGGAACCCCCTATGCAGGATACATTGATTAATGTATAGGATCTTAAATAAAACGTTCTGGTTATATTTTGGATTGAACCTTTTTTTATGAGTCTTTATAAAGAGATTGAGGTCTGTTAATGAAAAATATCACACAAGAGCTTGTTAGCAATAGGTTTGCCTCACAGTAAATGTGGGTGGAGAATAAATTTCTAATGTGTTTGTGGATTGCAGGTCTCCTCTTAGTTCAGCTGTGCTCTTGCATCAGAGGGGTTGGTTGTACCTGCACCGTTTCTGGCCACTGTGCACTCTCATTTTAAGAAAAATCAGTTAACAGGGATTCCACCACTTCCCCAAGCAGTTGCACTGCTCCTGTAGTCAAATATCCAGAAAGTTTTCAAAACATCTAATCTAACTTAAACACTTGCAAAAAGATTCAGCTTTTATTTTTTGTCTTATCTTCACTATACAAGGAAAGCAGTTCAGTACCTTCTTCATTTCACTTTTTTGCACTTGAAGGTTGGTATATTTCTTCTTCCACACTGTCCTTTGTGATGTAGCAAGCCTGAACTTTTCTAGCTTTTTTTATTTGGGTGAGAATTTTCTGTACCTCTGATCTCTGGGAAGTTCAAAGGGCGTAATCTCTTGCTGCATCCTTGGGTCTCAGGAGCCATAATCACTTTGTGAGTGGAGAGTAGAGTTTTGTGATGTTTGTCTTGCATGGCTCTTCTTTATAGAGTATGGAGAACCCTGGCTCATTTGTTACAGCACTAGACTTTGCATCACTGAAATCAACAATATTTTTAACTCTGGTGGACCTTGACACTCAAGGACTATCTGGTGTCTTGGACTACCTGATCTTTTTGAAATCTAGGTTACGTCTTGTGTTAATATTTTTGTTACTCAGGGATCAAGTTGAAAATAACATCTGAAGCACATAGGTTGTAGCAAGTAGAGCTATATGAACTTAAAGTTTTTAGTTTTTCAGGTTTCATTGGAGTATGGCAATCCATGCTTTGAAAGGCCCATCAGCTTTACATATCTGGGTGCTAGGACAGAAAAATACAATGTATTCTTGATAATGTGGCTGTCTTTCTGTCCCTGTCTCTTCTGTGAGGTCACCCTGCAGGACACTTGCTTGGCAGTTCCCCTTCTACTCCTGGCTTGTGGTAACTAGTGAAGTTGTATCTAATTTTCAGTTTGGGGTCCACATGCCTGAAAACTGTGAGGTTAGGTTGATAGGTGCATTGGGGCGGGGGGAAGTTGACCTGGTTAATTCTCAAGCATACAGGTACGTACCCAGTAAAAATATATCTTCTCTTGAGGAATGTAATCTTGACTTTGCAATGCTTACCTCAGCATGAAAGAGTAGACTGAAAGCAGAGACAATTTTGGATGCACTGGGATGAAAATAAAAATTGGTTTAACAAAAGCTGAAGGTGCAGTGCCAGCTACAGCGCTGCCCCACATTGAAAGCATGGAAAAAGACCCCCAAAATGGCTTCAAAAAAGTTTGTGTCATTTTACCCAATTTTTTCTTGTACGAAATAAATCAATCATTACTAATTCCAGCTCTGCAGTGGTTTGTCTTTTCAGTAGGTGCTTGAATTCAGATGTTTTATAAGAGAGTGAGCTCTGTGAGTTATAAATAACTCTGTGAACTCTATAAACAACACAGCATTGTTTCACTGTTATTTTCTAATTGTATTTTAAAGAAGTAGCCAAAGTATCTTAAGTTCCCCCCTGAATCTGAGATTTGTGAACAGTAGTTGCTGCAAATTACACAGAAAGTTTCTTGGAAATGTAGGCAGGATATATATTATAATTTTATATATATATGTGTGTGTGTGTGTGTGTGTGTGTGTGTGTGTGAACTATGGTAGATTTATATATTATAATTTGAATATTTATCTTATTACTGACAGAACAGTCTTGGGGTATTGGTTATAGGGTTAATGGCACACATATCAATACTATTTCTGTGCTTCTCTGTCTGCCTGCACCCAAAGTAATAAATTTAGGATTCTGAAATGGTTACATATTTTTCTATAGAGTTAAAGGAAAGTCCTGTTTCAAGATTAATCCTGCCAAAAACAAAACAAAACAAAACAAAAAAAAACAACAAAACAAAACAAAAAAAAAAAAAAAAACCAAAAAACAAACCACAAAAAAACTATGGCGTTACTTATTGTTCTCTGACCTAAACTTGCATTATGCTGTTCTCACAACAAAACATACATGATAGACCAAGGACCATGAGTGTCCTAAGTGGTTTGACTCCAACTAGTCTGTCCTTTTCTCCAAAATAGCTTTAATTTTATTACCTTTCCTTATTCATTTCTGTTTAGAAAAACTCTGGATAAAACTGTAGGGACTTTAAAAAACATGGGAGCAAACCTGCAGGTGTGCTGTGTTGAATTTTAGTTGTCTTGTCAATACAAATAAACCTATTTAAAATCTTGTAATTTGTCTCCAGACTCATTGCAGTAAGTCTTTTAAGGGGGCTTTTGGAAATTTCCTGCTGTGCCTGAGAGAATACTGAGAATTGTTAGAAATGAAAAACTGAAAAGTGGAGATGTGTGTGAGGCAAGTGCTGAAATAGAAGTATTTGACATTGAAGGGGGTATACTGGGAGACAGAATAAATGGGTTGAATATCTCTGTCTTAAATGTTTCCTGTTTATACTGCTGGAATATACATGCTTTCAATGCAAACTCAAAGCCAAAAACTACTTTATATTAGCATACATTTGCCATTTCCCTCAGTTATCAAGAGCTTATAAAAATAAGATGCATATTAAGATGCATATTTTATGTGGAATTCATGTACATGAAGGATGCACATGGCTTTGGAAGGATTTTTGAAGCTTAAGTCAGATTTTTCTTAGAGAGCTTCTGCATTCCTGCTGTAGAGTTTATAAACTTACAGACAGATCCTTTCTAGCATGAACATGGGCTTTTTTTTTGAAGCAAGTTGAAGCCTGTAATAGAGAAGGTCCTAAATGTCATTCTCTGCAGGAAAACTAAACAAAACATATGAGTGCTGTATCAAGTATTTATAAATTCCCTTTGTGCTCCCTTATAATAAGGCAAGATATAAATACAGTAAATTCACTTGAATTAGGGCACTTGACAAAAAATTATTGTGAAGATGTGATCCTGAGTTTGATGTGCTGTTTGTAGCTGAGGATTTGTTCTGAAGGGGTAATGTTCAATCCTCCTGGACCCCTTCCCATATCAGTTGGGCACTGAGGAAAAATCACCTCTCTTGAAAAATCAGCCCACTCGTGACAAAGAGCATCCCAACACCCAGGCATGGCAGAGACTGGCATGTAAAAATCCAGTTAGCTCTGTATTTAACACCCTGAATTCCTCTTTTCTTTATCTTGTCTCAATTCTTGTGGTTTTACTGCAGTGGTGGTGGGATCAGCAGGTATGCAAATATGAATGAGCTAATTACTTGTGAGGGGAGGTATTTGATTCTTCCATTTGCTTTTCCTTTATTCATTTAACCGTTTATACAGTTTGTATTTGGGCACAAAGAGTGCTGTAAACCAGGCAATTATATCAGTGACTTGTGTAAACACAGATCTCTTTTTGTACAGTGATGCTCTTGGTTTAAACTTTGTGTTCATTAACATAGTAACTCCTATTAAATATGGGGCCTCATTTATAATTAAATTAGAACTATTAGAACTGTTTACGATTAAATTAGAAGCTAACCTTTTGCCATCTTTTATAGTGATTTTAGAAGTTATTTGTGGAACAGCACTTCCTAGAAAGTACACATAAATATTCTTATGATTTCAATTTCTTGTTGCATCCCAGTATTCTCAAGATGTAATGAGCTAAGATCTAGAACCAGATTTAATAAGGAGTGAGTGGAAATGATCACGAAAATTGCCCTGGGGTTTTCCTGGTATTTCTGGAAGAACACACTGCAAAATGAATAGGAAAATCATCATTGTTAGGAACTGATGAGCAGTGGCTTCACAGTTTCTTAGGCAGCTGTTAGCCAGATGCTAGAAACTTCTGCAAATCACCACTGGCTTTGTGGTGTTCAAAGCCTGCCTAAATGAAGAGATGAGTAATTACAAGTACATTGTAAATAAAATGAAGGGCCTAGGTGGAAGAAAAAGTTAAATTAGCAAAAGTTGCTGATAAATAAATGGGCGATTTCATCAAGTGATTCATTTGTCACCTGTAAATTGAGCTCTAACAGAGAGTAGCTGCTTAGGTCATCCTTTAGGATCTGCAGTGGGGACTGATCCACCTGTCCTGCCCTGCCAGACTAGTGAAATACACCCACTCAGCTCCCTGGATTACAGTGGGCAAGGGTTCTGGAGGGTTTACAGAAATGTAATCGAGAGAACAATTGTTGTTATTTTAGATCTGGGAATAGCTGTTGTGACCGAAGTCACATCTGATTCACTTGTAACTACTGGACATCAAATTTGGGAAAGGGTTCTTGAAAAGAACTGTTGAAGTTTTCAGGGCCCCATGTCAAATAAGGGTTATTTCTGAGCAGTTAGCTGACATTTCAATTGGTTAAAATGTGTTTGGTTGCACCCAAATACCCAAAACTTTTGGAAAGGAGAGTAAGGTACGCTATAGAAAAGGGTTAGGTTAAATCTGACATTACTCAGTGCAAAGACTGGGGTTGAGGGTACAGTGGGGGATAAGTAATTGAGATGTTGTGCACAGACTGTGGTCCCATTAGGAATCCCTCCTGCTGGTGTGCAGCCCCTCCTCACTTTTTTACAAAGCAATCCTCTAATATAATAGGGGTAGTTTTTGGATGCCATGGTTTGCTCTCATTTTAAAGTGACTGTTTTGATTAGCGCTGGTTTTATTGTGAAGGGACATAAATGGCCATTGAGTTAAATGAAACTGGGTTGTATTAAGTCAACCATTAAGGCAACCATCGGTTCTCAAAATCCTCAAGAAGATTGTTTTTCTGTTGCCTCTCAAGGTGCTTACACATGATGCAGTGCCGCTTCACTTCTTACAAATGCCTGCCTAGCTGAACCAAGAACAGCCCCGTGTTCCTGGCAAAGCAGTGATTTTGCACCAAGAACAGGCTTTAGTATTTAACATTTGGCTGCTAGTTACCATCTTTTTCACTCAGAAGCTTCCAGACTTCGGAAAAAAAAAAGACCAGTTGCAGACTTTGTGAAGTCACTAATGCTTCTCTGTGCTGCCAGCAGATGTTGATGAGTGCACATCAAACCCCTGCTCCAATGGGGACTGTATCAACACACCTGGTTCCTATTACTGCAAGTGCCACACAGGTTTCCAGAGAACTCCTACCAAGCAAGCCTGCATTGGTAAGAAAACTGCTCCATTTCTGCTGGCATTGCAGGTGTTCTCACCCCTTGCATCAGACTCCATTTGAATTTGACAGATAGGAGTGCAATTTCAGTAAATCCCAATGTTAAATCAATTGGCATTCTAGATCTGAGCTGCCGCCTCATTTGTTTTGTTGTCTTTTAGTATTTATCCATTATTCTGGAATATCGATCTGGAGAATTTCCCAGACAGGAGTTCTAAAAAAAAAAAAATATTGAATGACAGGTGCATTTTTGTGTATGCATACAGATGAAAGTGTGAGTAGGTTTTAAAAAGTATTCATGAAGAAATTGCAAAGCATCACAAAATGTAGCATTTGCTGTACATGTCTGTAAAAAATAATATTTTTCCCTGTTGCAAGGAGACTAAATTCTTAACTTACTTTTGAACTTTTTTCTAAGTAATGTTTGTGTGACATGCCAGTATTTTTCAAAGCAATAATTGTCTCTAAATGTATTTTTATCTTAACTGCAGTTCTCCATTTGTGTAGGATTCAGTTTACTTGGCTTGGTTTGTTTTTTTCTTGGTTTGGTTTGTTTTTTCTTCTCCTTAGATATCGATGAGTGTGTTCAGAATGGTGTTCTTTGTAAAAATGGGCGGTGTGTGAACACTGAGGGAAGCTTCCAGTGCATTTGCAATGCTGGGTTTGAACTGACTACAAATGGAAAAAACTGTGTGGGTAAGGACCCTTCTAAAGAATGGGGCAGGCATTAGTTTGGTAGTTCTAGAAATTGTACTTCATGCTACTGGTAAGGTACGGCGTTCTGTTGTTTTCCCCCGGCCCCGGGCAGCTCCGGCACCTGGAGCGGCACCGCTTCTCTCCAGAGACGGGGTTTGCCTCTTGTTCCTGGGCATGGCTCCGTTTGTCCGCACTCCGGGTGGGGCTGGCCACTGTTTCTACCGCCGTGCACGAGGGATGAAGGCAAAGAGGGAAGGAATTGTCCAAATTCGTCCGCATGGCGGCTGGTAGGCTTTAATGACGTGGCGGAGAAGCTGCAGACCGCTCCCAACTCCGCGTGGGTGAAAATGGCTCCGAGATCTGGGAGGCGCGGGGTTTTATCGGGGGCGGGGCGAGCAGAGCAGAAGCCCTCCCCCCAGTGGGGACAGGCACCGTGGCAATGACATGGGCCACTGCGACCAACGGGAATGCGACAGGGGCGGACCCCGGGCTCCGGGGCGAACGGGGTTGCGGGATCGGGGCGACAGACAGGGAACCCTCCGGAGGGGATGGGGAGTGGTTACAGGAGTGACGGGGGTAAGCTCCAATGGCATGCAGCCTGGAGCGAACCACCGTGGGGAGGGGAAACACGGGGGGTGCACGGGGGTACACAGAACTCGGCTGGCTAACATAGATCAGAACCCCTAATCTGAACCCAAACCCGGGATGCAACAGTAAGGATCATTGAAGGTTACTTTTTTGAAATACTGTGAACTTAGAGGCCCTCCATTCAAATAATTATTGTACAGAATCATATGATCTCAAAGAAAATTTGAGGTAAGTTTTGTTTTTGAAGCTGGACCTCTCCTCAAGAGTCCTAAGAATAATGTTTTTCCATAAAACTTCACAGCAAATGATCCATAAGTCAGTATTGCTGAAGAAAATACATGTTTTTAATTTTGACTGCACGGTGTCAAGAAAAAACTTTGCTACATAAACAACAAGTTTTATTCTCCCAGGCAATGGAAGCTTTTTATCCTCTTATGTATGAAAGAAAGACACACCCCGTTCTTTCATACACAGCCTGCTGAAATATGCAAAGCAACTAATCACATAATGAAAAAAAAAAATTGCTGCTTTTTCTGTGGAGTGAAAACTCTTAAGATACTTTATCAGAGTTATCATTAGAAACTAATGTTCAAGTGAAGAAATATGCCACACCAGTCCTGACTGATTATTTTCACTGTGCTGTCTTCTGCAGGGTGAGAAACTAAAAGCAGTTTTCTTTGCAATGTTTTGTAGACCATGATGAGTGTGCCATGATAAACATGTGCTTGAATGGGATGTGCATAAATGAGGATGGGAGCTTTAAATGCATCTGTAAACCAGGATTTGTCCTGGCTCCAGGTGGACATTTCTGTACTGGTATGTGAAATTTGAGGGGGGTATTGATTGAAAATGGCTTTTCCTGTCTGTTCATCCCTGCAAGAATGGCAGCCTGGTCACGTGGATTGATTCAATGCCATATAACAGCTTCCTACTCACTACAGTAGATTTCTTTAGCTGCCTGGAAACAGATCCTTAATTTACTGAAAGAAGTATTTAATAGTGTTAGGAAAGCCACACTGATCAATAAACTATCTTCTGAAAAATCTTGGAGCATTGTAAATGCATCAAAATATTCAGGCCCTTTGTGAAATGGTAAAGTGAGCAGCAGTATGGTAAATTTAAGAGGTTTGAAAGATTTTACATTGATGAGCCCCACCCCCCACACACATTTTCCACATGATTATTCTGATAATTCAGAGTGCATAGCACTTGAGTAATTTTATGGGTCACACAGCATTATAAACTTTTTAAAGTGCAATCACTAAAAACTTCTATTAAACATTTTAAGAATGATTAGCTGATTTCACTTCAGTTTCAGCAAATTGAAGATACCTGTTGCTGCCCATAGAGGTAGTTTTGAGCTTAAGCTACTTCCAGTAAATAATCTAAATTTTTAGTCTACTCATTGGAAGTTAAACCATTTCTACTGGTTGTGCTTTTCTTAATAACATGCAGTTGTGCTTAGAAATTGATGACAACTTAAAAGTTCTTTGAAATTAAAATTAACCATCATAAGGATATTTTGTGTCTAGTGCTCTTTAGCCATACTTTAATGCAAAATTAAAGTATCATGGGATGGGCAAAAGGGAAAATTTATTGTTGATTTTGCTTGATGTGGACTATGAAGTGCCTCTAATCCTACAGTTCTTCTGCATGTTTTGGGGATTTTTTGTTTCTTTGTTTGTGCAGCTGAAATTTTGATTATTCCAAGACTAAATTTTTACTAGAAATAAAACAAAGATATTGTTATCTGCTATCATAAAGTAAATGGATAATGTTGTGAAACTATTAGCTGTAATCTTGCTTAAAACCAGATTGATTGCTGAAGTGTCTTGCCTCCTCTTAGATATTGATGAATGCCAGACATCAGGAATTTGCATGAATGGTCATTGCATAAATACTGAAGGCTCATTTAGGTGTGATTGTCCACCTGGCTTGGTTGTTGGAGTTGATGGTCGTGTGTGTGTAGGTAAGTCAGATTTATTATTTTTTCTTCATAGAAAAACAAGTGTGATTATTAGGTTCATTAATTATCAACTGCATCAAATTATTTCCTTCTGAATAATGTTGACATCTTGTTTGTGGCAATCCCATAATCCTCTTGTTAAAAGACAAGAAACTTAATTTCCTCTGTGGAACTGGAGAGGCAGTACCTCTTGTTTACCTGTTACTCATATAAAAGTAAGCTTAAAATGCCTACTCTTCTTGGCATCTGCATTTGATTTTGAGACATACCCTTTTGAGTCTGATGAAAAATAATGTAATCAGCCTCTTAGCCTCTCAAATGTACTGGTTGGAATTTAAGAGATTCTTCACTAAGGTCTGCTAGGAGCTCTAGCGTATCTTCAGGGAGGTCTTGGGACAAAAAATGAATAATTTTCAAGCTGATGAATTAAAAGAAGTGTGGAGGCCAAGAGGTATTCAATCTCTTGTTCTCTGCTGATTGCTGATGAGGAGGGAGGAGAGGAATAAATATTTGACAGGGATTTCTGAGAGTTTCTGTGTGTACTTTGCAAAGTTTCTTAATTTAATGCACAGGAGATACCGTCTTTTCCCTGTGTGTATCAGAACATCAATTCTATATCCCTGAAATTTCTCCTTCCCCACCTTCTGCATGTGTCTGTTATCTGGCATGTTAGTGACCAGAGACTCTACAAGAATCATATTTATTAATCAGTAATTAATCATTAATTATTGTTCTTGCTGATTGGACTCATGGATGTTGTATCTGCCTTTGTCTTATGAGCATATTTCCAGATAATTGAAAAACAGACAGCATCACAATGGAGTGATGAACTTGGAGCTCACTTCAAATAACATTTCAGATGGTGCTGAAGTTCAAAATTCTTTAAAACAAAATCTAGGACAAGTGTTTCTACCAAGAGCCAGCACAAGCTATCCCTTTCTGTTACCACTTCAGCTTTAAAAATGCATGATAAAAACTGAGACTGGCTTAAAAACATAGGCTCAAAAAAAGCTAAAACACATTCTCAGTCTCTCAGTTGGAACCCAAATTTTGTTGTTTTAAATAGATTAAATATTCTAGTAATCAAAATTGTACTAAAGATTGAACCAACAAAGGCAAGCTGTGTTCCCTCTTGTGTGGTAGCCAAGTTGTTTTCTTCTGGTTTATTAAAAGTTTGGAGAAAAGCAGTGAGAAGTTAAACAATGAGAAAAGACCTGGTGTACTGTTTTAAATATTGGAATTTCACTTCTCAGTGGCACACCAACAAAACCAGATTTGAGTACAGGCTGTTCAGTACCTTTTTTTGTGTTCCAAGTTGGCCTCATCTTTACCCCGTCAGTGATACAGCTGCAAAGAATCAATACAGTACTCAATTTTCTGTGCTTTCATTCACCTAATGTTGCCACATTACTAGCAGCACTAGCAGTACTGTACTAGCAGCAAAAGGCTTGACAGGTTGGCCATCATCTGTGAACACCATTTATTTAGAAGTTATGTGTTACACAGCTTTAAGGTTTACCATAAAAGCTTGCATTTTCAACAGGAACTCCATTCATAGGACAAAAAGTCTTAAAGCAGAATCATGATCTAGTTGGAAAATTCAATTAAAAAAGATGATGTAATTATTCCAGCCATAAAGTAACATAGCAAATTTATGTATAGGAGATATATACTGTATAGCAAAATATCCTCACACATTACTTGAGAATAGAATTTCCAAACCAGTCCACTGTTCAGAATTTTGTATGTGTGTTTATATGTAATCCACATGCTGTATTAACTACAAGAATTCTGTGTCTGGCTATGCTATTCATGCTATATTGCATCACCTAAATAATACTTTTCAGACATCCTGGCTGCTAGAAGATCATTGGTAGTTTGAAAATTAATAACTTAAATTGGACATCTTGTAAGAGCATTCCCACAAGACTGCTAGGTAACCAGCAAGGAATATAAAATCTAAGAGCCCACAGTTCAGTTGTCCCCTCTTTCTCTGAGCTCTATTTTACTTCTGAATAATGACCTTGATCCTGGTGGGAGTACACATAGAAAGAAAATGCTGTTTTACTTAGTATTTATGTGTATGGCTGAGTCAATCATGAAGTGTTACACAAGCTTGAAAAAGGTACAGCAAAGGGGAACAAATGCTTGAAAAAGGAACAGTTACAGAGTCATGGAACAGCTAGATAAATACTTCGAGCAAAACTTCCAATATTTGAATATTTGCAGGCTTTTTAGGTTTGGCTGTACTTCCAGCTGCAGCTCCATGCTTGGACACCTCAGCTGGCTCTGTGTGTGAGCGTGTATCACCTCAGAACTTATGCTGAACTGTGGCTCCAGCTTCACACAATGTTGTTTGTTCTCTGATGAGACACTTCTAATTACCTCTGCCCAGAGCCAGAGTCATCCAGGACAGAGTAACTAAGCTTTATTTTACCCTGGTAATTTTGTAGAGCCAAATGGGTAAGTGTTTGTCGTAAGCCTGATTTGTCCTTCTAAGGCTCCTGGATGGGTGCAATGACTTTCCCCGAGTGTGGGTCAAGCACTGGTCCACCTGATATTGACCACAAATGTGGTGATGACCATTTTTGTAGGTATTGAAGAGCTACAGTGCCAAAATTAAGAGTGTAGAAGTGCCATGTCTTGAGACAGAGTGGAGTCCCATAAACAGGTAAACAGCAGCAGCAATGGTAATCTCTGATCCAGGGCAAAAAATAAATTCTTGGTGCTCTGAAATGAGTAACCAATGGCTAATCAAACTAAAGATGGGGAGCAGCACAGGTTCATCAGTAAGTGCAGACTCAGAACTGTTGTGGAATAGAGAGCCTGAGCTTTGTGAGGTGCCTGCAGCAATTGAATCATCCACTAAGAAGTGCCTGTCCTTCTCAGTCTTGCTCGTAGCACAGCCCAACGGGGACATTCTCCCTGTCACACAATTGCTGTTTTGTTCATGGGAGAGCCACCTTGGTGCTTCATCCTTCACGGGCTTAGTGAATCTCTGACTGTGTAGATCAGACTGTTTTCATGTAACTATGCATGAGATTGTCTCCAAGTTCTCTGTGTCACTTCTCTAAAAGTACTGATATATGCTGAAGCACTTGTTTTCTTGTGCAGAGCAGTTGCTCAATACATCTATAACTTCCTTCAGCTACTTCCCACACTCCACATCTTTGAAGACCTTCCTCCAGAGTATTTCTTTCACACTTTCCAGTCTTCTGTCCCTCTTCATTTTCCCTTGGTGCCATTTCCTTCCCTTGATTTGATTTCTCCATTCCCTCACAGACGCATTACTAGGGGTAAGCCTCCCCTTCTGTGACAGGGCAGTGATTGAAGTCCCTTTGTTCATAGTAGAACTTATCAGGGTGGCAACTGGACTTGTCTGAGTTGGAGGGAAAGGATGTGATGCCACTAATTATTTAGCGAAGTAAATTAACAGACACTTCTTGTGTGAAAGTCCTTGACTGTTTTCAAGCATCATAATCTTTTCCTGATGTCAACTGCAAGCAAGTTGTACTGGCTTCACCTAGATTCTTGGCAAGGAAAGAACTCTAAAATCTAGGACGTGTAGCTGTGCTGCAGAACTATCTGTTCCATGGGATACCAAAAGCAAGAAGAAACATTTATTTGCAGGCAGTATTGTTATACAGGAGCCAGCTTACAACGCTCAAAGGGCCAACAGAACACATAAGGAATTGCCAGTTCTTATTTGAGTTGGCCCTGGATATTCAACATTCACTGTAAAACTTCTCATGCAACTTTTCTTTGTTGTTTTGGGGTCATACTTCAAGCAAGGAGCTGTCTGGATTCCTTCAAACCCTTTTCAGTTTCTGAGTCCACTCAGGCTCATGTCCAGGCCACAGTGCATGGTGGTTTTTACTCGGGGACTGACAAGGAGCATAAATTAAAGCTGTGTTTTGTTCTGGCCCATAAAGATACCTGAACAAAAGAGTATTTCTGCAGCTCCTACAGTGTCTGTAGAATTTTAGGACTCAAAATAAAGGCTATTTATCTGTATCCTGCAGTTCTCAGCTACAAATTATTAGAAGGACTGTTCAATCACATGCTTGTTCAAAGATCTCTAATATTATACTGTAAGCAAAGATGGGAAAAAACATTGAAGCTCAGAAAGACCAAAATCAGAAAAGTACAACAAAACCCCAAAGAAATGCATAAAAAGCAGTCTCAGAGACATTCTCATAGTTCTTGGATAAGCATAGGAGGTGATTATTCCTGTAAAGTTAGGTATGGAGTGTGTGTCTTGGAAGATGCTTTTTCCTGTATCTCTCTGGTCAAGGCTCTCAAATTGATTTACGTGATTATATCAGTTTCAAGATCGGCAGCGACTACATGGTGAGTCTTACAGGTGTATGTTTGGCCTGTATAATTTTTCTGCTGTCTTTTTTTTTTGGCATGATTTTTGGGGTTGAAGAATTTTCAGGTGTTCTGTATTTTGTTTGTGTGATAAGTGGTGGTTTATCCAGGCCACCATTTCCAGGCCTCTCCCCAAGGATGGCACTTTAACTTCCAGAGTGTGTTTTTAATTACAACCCCCCTGAAGTTTCTCATAGTCTGGGCAGTATCACTGCTTTCCTCACTGCCTAGCTGTGTGTAAAATTTGCTAGATTGCTCTTCCCAGCTAGATTTTGAGGCCTCTTTGGTGTGCTAAACCAGCACTGGTGCCTGTTTACATATAAACCAATTAAGATGGTCATGTCACATAAAAGATGGTCTGAACAATCTGCTAAAATTGCACTTCTGTTCATGATTTTGTAAATACAGCTGGAGACCATGCTCCTCCTTTCAGAAGCAGGTATTCTCCCATATAATACCAGCCCTAGGCTGCTGGTGAGTTATCCTACCTGAGGAACCATTTTGGACGTCAGAGATGCCTGTGGTACTTCCCAAAAGGGGAAGAATCAGCCACCACATGCTGATCCAGGCTGGTCTGTGTTTCTTACTGGAATATTTATTGATGGATTTATAGAGCTGCTTCAGGGTGCGGGTCACCTTTGCTGGGTCCTTTGGAATGCCTTCAAATTTAGTCACAAAATCCTGCTTTAGGTGGTTTGAAAGTGCTCTGGAGAAAGCCCCAGGAGGTAACCAGACTGAGAATTGGCCTTGGTGTCATCAAGATTATTAAGGCAGTGCAGATGTAGGCAGTGTGACCTTTTTGTTGGCCAAAAATAAGTGCTTTTAGCTTTTGGGATAATATGCATGCATTCCACTCTCTCTCTAAGGAAATAATTACTTTTTCCCTTGTCCTTTTCCTTTAGATACTCACATGCGTAGCACGTGCTACGGAGCCATCAGGAAAGGGCTGTGTGTCCATCCCTTCCCTGGTGCTGTGACAAAGTCTGAGTGCTGCTGTGCCAACCCTGACTATGGCTTTGGAGAGCCATGCCATCCCTGCCCTGCTAAAAACTCAGGTAATGTTTTTCTGTTTCTTTGAGTGGCACAGTGAACATACAGACTTTAAACAAAACTCTTGTTGAGATCACATTGTTGATTTATTTCATGCCCTAAAAAAAGTGAACAGGGTGAATTTGGGTTCCTGAATTTAGTGTTTGCTATAAGCAATAATTCTTGCAAGGGAATAAGCAGAATTCTCCACTGAATCTGTAAATTTCCTGGTCCAGTCAATCCAGTTTAAAAGAGCTGGATTATTTCTAGAAATCTGTATTTCATTTCATAAAAGTCAATTCTCTAAGTAAACCTGAGAATTGTTTTAAGAAAAAATCTCTTGACTACAGAGCTGAGGTGATGCATCTAGGACACAATTTCCATCTAGTATTGTTTTCTGAAGCAGCAGAAAACTATTTAGAAAAAAAAACAAGTAAAACTGACAGTGTAATTGAAAGGAATAACTTGAGAGGACAATTTTGTCAAGACTGTAAAGAAATCACCTCAGTTTTTAACTCTGGTCATCTAATTTTGCTTTTATATATATATATATATATATATATATATATGAAAGTTCAGGATGGAGTGCTACCTTACAGATTTAACTAAATTATCTATATAAGTTTATTTCATGTGAACATTGGCATTTTGTTAGTTACACTGTAGAAAAATTACATTGGAAAAAAAATCATGTGGGTTTAGTTTAGAATGAAAGAAGGTGAAATACTGGAAATAACATTTTCTTTTCCCCAACATCTCCACCTCAACTGAGCAGCTGAGTTCCATGGCCTGTGTAGCAGTGGAATAGGTATTACTGTTGATGGAAGAGGTATGTTGCATATTTTTTTAATATATATTGTTGTTCTTGTTTAGGGCAAATTTTGGGAGGAAATTTCAGAAGTGTTTTTTTCTAGAAGGCAAATTTAAGTGGCCCCTCCCTCAAGCAGTTCAGGAGGTAAATTTCTTTCAGGAAAAGTGACAAAAATTGTTTATTTAACAACATTTTGTTGTTAACATTGAAATGTTGTTACATTGAAATTTTAACAACCAATTAACAATTTAACAATTTAACAATTCAGCATCATAAAGTTACCCCAGGACAATGATTCAAAGTTTAAAAAAAAAACTCAGATTTTTTATTTTTCAATAACTAGAGTGAAGTTTTAAACTTCAAGATTAATATGTTAATTTTAATATTTTAGTTCTCAGACTACAATATTTCAATGTTGTCTAGAAAAAAGGCTGGAATTAATTCTCTAGAACAGTGAATTTTGTTTGACCTTCTCAAGAAAAAAAAGTAATCAGTTTCAGAGTTCTGACCTATGATTTTTTTTTTGAGATTAGAGATTTTTTCAGATTAGATATAAAACAGTTTTCTCTCATTTGACAGGAGTCACTTGCATTTGCAGTTGATTTTCAGTCAGCTGGGATAGTAATAGAGCAGTTTTTCACTGCAGATCCAGTGTTGACTCATGGATCATTTCCATGGACAGATTGTATCTCTGTAGAGTTAAAAATTGGAAGGGACCTTAACTGAAAAAACTATATCCTTATGAAAAAAAGTCCTGAAAGTGACCACTTGCATTTATTATTGGGAACTCTAAAGTTCCAGATCCTTTTCCTAGTACCACAGAGACGGGGATTTTAAAAAATAATGGCTGAGCCAGGTCTGAAGCAGGAGCAAAACATGCTGAGCTGCCAGATAAGTAAAACGGTTTGAAGATGAAATAGGAGAATATAGGAACATAATATTTCTGCTAGGTATTTGTCTGATGTGTTAATTATCCTTGTCAGCATTAAAGCTCATATTCTATGCAGCAGGAACAGAATAAGAGCACCAATCATTACATTTAGTAATAACCTAAATAACTTCTAAAAATAGCACTTAAATAAAAGAAATTCTGTTTTTGTTCAGTACTGTAAGTATCTGCATATTTTTTTTTCATTGCTTAACATGTTGTAATCTTGTATGAGTAAGTTGAAATCCATGGAATTTATGAATTCACTCTGTTTATTTTTCAGTGAATTATACAAGGTTCAGTGAAGAATCTCTAAATCTCAGAGAAATTATGTCAGCATTCAGTAATACTGTTGTACAAGCAGCACCCTACCATAAGAATTTGCATGCAGCCTGGTAGAGAGGTTCACGTGTGCTTTTGGACAATTGCAAAATACAATTTTTCATTAAAACATTGAAAAAACTGTGCTGTCTAGCAAGTGCATGACAAAGATCATTCATGTCTCAGCTGAAGTCCTCTTTTGTTCAGGTTTCTAGAGCAAAAACAGGGTTCTCTGTGTCTCTTGTACTGCAACATTGCAGCCAATTTTCATGCTGCTGCTCCTGTCACGACTTGTACACTCCTTGTGTGGCTTGTCCCCAAGATCCAAACATTTTGCTCTAAAGAAAATACAAATCTGAAGTGGCATGCCAAATCGTATTTTCTTAAATTTTTTCAGATGTCTCATAGCACTGAGTTTTATCCAGGGGTAGCATGTTTTTTTCCAAATGCATATATTACTAAATGTAAATCAGTTTCTAAACTACACTGTGATTAAAGAGGAAATGTTCTTCACAAAAAGTTGAGCCCTACAAGTATAAGACAAGTCTTTCATGAAGTCACAGCTAGGCCAGCACCCTTTCTTTCCAGGGTTTGGGAAAGGAACTATTTAAGGTAATGGGCTTACCATATGAGAAAAAGGAAAATATTGAAAAACCCTCTTTTCCCCAGAGGCAAGAAGTATTAAAATTAGTCTGTTCCTCTTCTTACAGTTCATGTGAATATTTTGGACTTTTCCAACTACTGCAGAAATTTTATATGGAACTGTAAATTCAGGATATATAACTCATCCATCATCCTGTTCTGTCTGTCTGAGAAAAATTTTAAATTTCCCTCAAGTTCTTAAGGGACTGAATATGCCGTAGTTTTGACCTATGCATTACTTCTGTACTTGGAAAATCTGTGTGTCAAGTAATAATTTATAACTTCTTACCTAGATCCCTAAACCACAGGCACTGGGTGCACAGGCTAGGTATTTTGCATCAAGCTTTTTCTTACAAACATGTAGTTCCCTGTCAGCTTAGGTTGGAAAGGATATCTGGAGGTGATCCAACCTAACCTTCTGCTCAGAGCAAGGGTATCATCAAAGTTGAACCATTTCTCAAAGCCTTGCCTGGAGGAATTTGGAAAATCTCCAGGGATGGAGTTCCCATAGCCTCTTTGGGCAGCTTCCTTGAGTGCTTAGCCACACTCATGGTGAAGAATTGTTTTCCTGGTGTTTAAATTAAATTTCCACTGTTGTATCTTGCAAGTGTTGTCTCTTGCCATGTCATTGTGCACCTCAAAGAAGTGGCTCCATCTTGTCTGTAATCATCTGTTAAAATCAGGGAAGTGCTGTTAGAGGTCCCTCTGATACTCCCTCTTTTCAGCTGAACAAATCCAGTCCCTTCAGCCTCTTCTTACCTCAGGTACTGATGCTGCTGAGGGAATTTGACCACACTGACATGAGCTGTGTGTAGTCTAGGAGACACTTGGAGCACTCTGAGGGGAAAATTTCTTAATCCAGGTGATAGTTTAAACAGAGCAGAGGCATTACTGGATGTGTTGATTACCAGCACAGATGAATTGATGGGTGATGAACTAATGAACTAATTAGTGATGTCCAGACTGATGGCAGCCTGGACTGCATTGGTCATGCCCTGTTGGAACTCATGCTGAGTTGAAGGGTGTGGGCCAGGTGGAGGGTAAAGACAGCACCCTGAATTTCATGAGCATGAACTCCCAGTTGCTTAAGGCATCAGTGAATGGGATTCCCTGGAAACTGCCCTCAGGTTTAAAAGAGCAGAACAGAGATTTGAGGATGTTTTCCTGAGATCACAAGAGCTCCCTCTTTACATGTGTAAGAAATTCAGGCAAGGAGTGGAAAGACCAGCATGGCAGACTAAGGATCAAACTGAAGTGTAAGAAGGAAATGCAGTGTCAGTGGAGCCAGGGAAGAATGCTGTGAGGAATAGAGGAAAGCTACCCAGATGTGTAGGCATGGGATTGAGAAAGCTAGGGCACTCTGGGGCTGAGTTTGGCAAGGAGTGCCAGGAGTATGACAGGCTTTGATTGGTGCACAAGAGGCTTAAGGAGTGGGCCCATGTAAAGTGGCCCAAAACTGGATGCAGTATTCCAGGTTTGTCCTTCTAGTGTCAAATAAAGGAGGATAATCACCTCTTTTAGCCTTTGGGCTACACCTGTGCTGTGCCTTGGCTCTCTGACTGAGAGCTCCAGCATCCACTGAGGTGTTGCCCACACTTCTCACAGGAACAGGTTTGTCATACCTGGCAGTGTCTGGTTATCTTCTGTTGTTGTGCTAATGCAGATATTAACGAGTGTGCTTTGGATCCTGATATTTGCTCCAATGGGATTTGTGAAAACCTGCGGGGCAGCTATCGCTGTAACTGCAACAGTGGCTACCAGCCTGATCCTGCTGGAACCAATTGTGTGGGTAAGTTGTTGGTTGTTTTTTTATTGTGGCTGAATACTTATAATTTCTTTGGTGCTGGTTTGACCTGACAGAATTCAGGTCGCAAGACATCTGCTTCTTCAAGCTACAATCAAAATGCAAAAAAAACTTGGAATGATGCTTTTCTCAATTGCATAATTGTTATTCTTACTGTATATTTCCCATACTGTATATTTTTGTATACTGTATTTTTTACTGTGTTGTTGTTTGAGATGTGTAAGCAGGAGGTAACATTGCAGGTTTTGGTCTCCATCTAATTAATTTTATTATTCATGACCATATATGAAATCCAATGGGGTTTGTTTTTTTTTCTTTTGGGAATTCTTACATCCAGAAAAAATGTGTTGCACCACAAGCACCAAGCACATTGTACAATCATGTTGCTTATAGCCTTGTAATTTTAAGCAGAAATGCACCGTTTGTTTAAATTAAAAGCTAATGGTAATCTCTCAGAAACCATCAGGATGTCCAAAGTATTGTCCTTAAATACTGTGTTTATTTTCGTAAATTATTGCTCTCTGCACTTAAAGATTTACTGACCTGTCACTGCTGTTTGTGCTCAGCAAAACTCCACCAGTTTTGCTGAGGAAAACCTGGTCTATATAGCTCTGGTATAGTTTTCATATCAAACATTCCTTCCCGGTGATGCAAAGCAAAGTGAAGAAAGTGTCTCCTTTCATATGCTTGAATAAAGGAACTTTACATCTAGTTACTTCCTAAAGCCCTAAATATGACCTTTTGGCAGGAAAAGCACTGCTGCAGAAAAATATTGATGTTTTTATTTTTAAAATGCTTCATGTAATATTCATTCTCTAAGTGGATTTTATGGGAAGGGGTTACTTTTGGGATTAGGTAAGTGCTAGAATAATCTATGTATTTACTTAAATAAAGATAAGGCTGAATGAATGTGAGGATGTGTTTATTCTTGGATAGAATTTTTCCATAAAAGAATTTAAGTGTGAGCACTCAGATAAAAGGTTGAAAGATTTTAATGAATGACACAGTTTATGAGATGCCAGGAAATAAAAATGGTCATCAATCAGAATGCAGGTAGTATTTTTGTCAGGTCTGTGTGGGTTTAAAGCATGAGCTACATTGTTCAGTGTTTTTACAGAGCATATCAAAACAGATTACAGTCCAATTCTGAAGTTATTCTGTGAGATTCTAATTAAATAAAGCATTCATCACACTGCATAGTTTGGGCCAAAGGATTTTATGGAAACAAGCTCAAAATTACTCTTAAAAATGTCAATTTACAAATTTGTCCTGCTTTCCTTGGTTGAAATCAGATGAAGTTAGATTAAGGACATGTTAGTAAAGAAGAGCTTTTTTTTTCATTCATGACTTAAATCTTGGATTCATCATCTGGGGAAATCTAGGCTTTGTTGTCTGAATCCTACAGGAATAAGCACAGCTTGGAATATCTAAAGAGGTTGGGGAAACCAAAGTTCTCCAAATTGTAATTATATTGCATTCTCACTTTTCTTCTATATTTTTAAACTTAAAAACCCACTAAAAATCTGTTTAAGATTTTAGTTGCAGTATTAAGTTTGGGAAATCAAGCAGTCAATAAAGAGGAGACAGCCTGAAGCAGGATGAAATGTCATGTTTATCCCAACTTCTCCTATCAATTTTCCCCTCTAAACATAGGTTATTTTAACATGTGGTGGGCATTAAAGGAAAAGGCTTAAAATTATATTTTTTCTTCTTTCATAGAATAAATAGTAGGGCAATGAGGAAGACACATTACTTTTTATTTGAATTTTTTTCAGTTAGTTTAAGGGGAATTCAGGGAATTATGTTATTATGTGGGGTTTTCCTAGTCAATGTGCTTGATATCCTGGTCTTAATCATAGTTTTTTTTAAAATACAGTGTTCTCTGGAGGGGATGTGTATGTGTACTCTTGAGATGGCTGCCATGCATGAACCATACAGGATAGATTTTAATCCACTTCATGGATAATAAAAACAATTTTAGCCTATAAAACAAAGTTAACAACAGTAATTAACACACACTCTTTTGGTGTTTAAATAAAAGAAATAATTAAAACACTGTTTTCAAAGCAAATAGATCTCCATGAATTTATATGGTGTAGTCATACAAATGACAAAGGTCATTGTCATTTGACCAAGGTCAGTGACCAAACTCAAATGACCAAGGTCATTGCAGGAAAACATAATTATTCTTTTAAGACTAACAGTGAACTAATTTTTGAGTTTGCTAGTGAAAAAAAAAAAACAACTTTAAAGTCGGAACAGAATTTTTTTTGCAGTGAAAACCTGAAAGTGAATTAGAGCTTTGAAAGTCAGAGCTGTCATTTTTGGTTGCGGTCTGTCTCCTATCCCTGCAGACGTTGACGAGTGCTCTGTGAATGGGCTGCTGTGTGACAACGGAATCTGCCAGAACACCCCAGGCAGCTACAGCTGCTCCTGCCCCAGGGGTTACCTGTTCAGCTCAGAGACAGACACCTGTGAAGGTGAGGAACCTGCACGTCCTGTCAGATCTTTGTTTTTTCTGTCACATCAAAGTGGAACCGTCACAGAGGTGATGGCAGATACCAGAGGAAAAGAGATAGCTGTGACGTTGCATAAATCTTCACATTTCTCTTTTAATTTCCCTGCTTTTTAGTGTGTTAGGTGTTGGTGTTGAATTTCTTTCAAAGTAATAATTTAATTTTCTATAACAATGTTTTCCTTTGCTTAGCTACAACACTTTTAAACTACAATACGTGCTTGCCTTTGGTCATGTAGCAGGAACACCATGTCTGCCATTTAGGGAAATGCAATTTTCTTGATCAGAACCTCCTTTTTCTTTTCTCCCTTCTTCTCTCCCTTCAGTTTGTGGTGATATGTAATTCTAGATCAAATCCTGTTATCTGTGATGCATTCCAGGACCTGGGTATTATTGCCTAGTTATGCTTAAATTGTCCTTTATTTTCATAGTACAATCAAAATTGCTTTCTTATATTATTACTTAACACTGATGTTAAAGCAGCAAAAATGTCATACAACAGAAACTAATTGAGAAATTTTAGTTACTTAAAAAAAATACATAGAAAACTGTACCAAAAAAGTAAAATTAGAAGCATCAGCTTATGTGCCAACTCTTAATTAATATTTGGAGTAGTAGAATTTTACTGGTCTTCTTCTTTATTTTTTGTTTGATTCTACAGTCTGTAAATCTCAGTATTTATAATCATTAGAAAGTTTTTATAGTAAATGGCTTTGCATTTCTTAGAATGATGGGGAAGTTGTAGTTCTTTGTTGCAAAACACTTGTTATGTGAACCACTGTAATCATTGAGATTTTTCTGAAGTGGTGGAAAATATTATTGTCCTCAGCTCATTATTATTGATCAGGGAGAAGTTACTGCCATACAGCTAAGCAAACACATAGAAAGGAAAGTGGTAATGTTTTAAATTCTGGCAGTATAAAATCATTCACATATTCTGTACAAAACATCTTCACCCCTTCTGTGCAAAAGAAATTACATTCCTTTATATTTTAAAACGTGGGTTTCAGAGGACACCTTTAGAAGTTAGTTCTTACTCTTTTTGCATGTTACAGATTGGTATCACTTATTCAGGGCTTTTCTTGTGCCAGCCCTTGTGGATTTACAGAGCTTTCTGTGCCAAGTTTTCTCAGTGCCTATCTGCCCACAGTGCTGAGGAATTTATTCTCTGGGGTCTGTCTGTGTGATTAGAGTCTGTGCACTGGAAGATTTCTGTCTGTGAAAACAGTGTACTGTGTGCCCTTAATGTACATGTTTCTTGAGGAATCTTCTAGGCAGAGAAATTGCTGTAGTGTGGTAAGGGGAGGTGCTCACTACCGAGAACATCAGACCTAAAGCTGGGTGGATGAGAAGCCAGAATGCAGACAACCCAGCCAATATTGTTGAAATAAAATGTATCTGCATTTTCAAACAGTAAACTTGGATTTATTTCCTAATGGTAATGATACTATTATTATTAATACATCTTGAATCTCGTCCTTAGATTGATGCCTAAATCTAGCCAGTGAGGTAAAAAAAGCTGGTCAGGAAGGGTTTTGTGTAAAAGTGTCTGTAAAACCTATTAAATGTGTTGCATTTTTACTCACATTGGGAAGGCAGTAGTAATGCTGGGTTGGCAGCAGAGAAAGAAATTATTCTCCTTCTGCCCAAATCCTGTTTCTCATAATTTGTTTTGGAGTTGTAAGTTCACCGGTTGTAAAAACCTGCTGTAGTCAGGAGGTCTGTATTGAGCACTGAAAATGCTCTGATGCTTACTAGTCACCAAGAAATTTTTAATATGATTCTCATCAGCAACTCTGAAGAAACAATAAAACTCTGGTTTTGTTTGTAGTTCAACTGAAATTTTTTATCACTTTGTTGCGAGGAGTAGGAGACTTCTTTGAGGCACCAGAGTCTCTGAAAGTTGAGATTTTTATGACAAACTCCATGGTTTAGTTTGTGTTTCCAGTGACATAACTAGTTAAATGTAAACCAGATGTGCTTTGAAGTTCATTTCCAGGAACATACAGTGGACTGTTTCAATTTTTCTTTCTCTGACGTTTACAATATACATTCACTTCACTTAAGAGAAAAAAAAAATTAAAACACACCTCGATAAATACCTTCGTACGTAGCAGGTTTTATTTTACCATACAAAATAGTGTTAAAATCCATTTGATTTGTTGCTTACTCTTTTAAAAATTACCATTTAGTACTATTGTGAGAAGCTGTAGGGAAACAATTTTTGGAATTTATTTATATTGGGCATATGATATTTTTTCACTTGATTCAGCAGTGCACTAATGCTGAAATGCACTTTATATCATCTTTTAATTTTATTTTTCTTTCCTAGATGGTGATTTTGGGATGTAGTAAATACACTATTATCAGCTTATTGCTATCCAAATTTCTTTGGCTTGGGGTTTTATTTCTTTTTTTTTTCTTACTTAGCATAGTGCTAAAGCATATCAAATGCAGAAAGGCCTAGAGCATGGCCCATGAAGCCAAGAGAGCTGACTCTACTTTTCAAAAGGTATTGAATTTTGGTCCCTCTATCTCCACTTACTCCCTTCTTTGGTTGCAGTTTCAGGGACATTGGCTTCCAGGTGTAGCCCTCAATTATTTTTGTCAGGTTTTTGTTTAAACTCTGAAAATTTGAAACAAAAAATGTCTTTTCTTAGAAGAAAATTAGTTGTAATCCTACCTTGCTAAATGCCAGGGAAAATCAACGACAGGCATGATAATCTCGTATTACCCACATAAATGTGAAGCAGTTTAATTTTCATGCATCTTCTTGAAGTGATGATCTGTATAGTGGCACCTCTCTGCTTTTTACTTTGTCGTGCACATTGGTTGTGTCTGTGCAAACCTCTGTCTGAGGTCAGATGCCAGCTATTAAAACAGTGTGAAACTTGACATGAAAATCACCCATTTTCAGCTTTAAGTACCTTCACAGATGATGCCTGGTCCCTCATGGAAATTTCTCTCAAGTTGCAACTTAGTAAAAGAAGGGAGGAACACTTGTGATTGTTTGGACAAAGACTACATCACTTCAGTTTTGTTAGTTTGTCCTGTCTTTTCAAATTTTTCTCACCTTTTTTTTTAAAGCTAGACAAACTTCTGGAAGCAAGATGGCAGATGGAGAGGAAGCAAAAGTGTGTCTTTGTCCCAGAGCATTTCTATTCAGAGGATTATTTGACATGAAGTAGATACTTAAGATTACTTTTTTTTGTGTGTCAGAGTGATTTATGATTTTAAGAACCACTTTTGTTTCTCTGCAAAAGCAGCAGAGAACATTCCCCCCCACCAGGTATTGCTGGCTGGGGGAAGCCAGAGAGTGGGAAGCAACAGAGGCAGGTAGCATTCTCTGGGTAATAAAAACTGAGGTAATAGAGTATAAAATATATCCACGGGGAGGAGAAGGCCTTGGTGCAGAGCAGATAATTGCTGGTGAGGACTCTGGATTGCCAGCTTGGATGCAGAGGGACTTGGGAATTTACTCTGTCAGAACTAACAATGAAGCACATTGTCCTGACCTGATGAAGCCTCTTAGATTTTACTTCCGTGTCTCTGTGTATGATTAATCTGTAAAATGGGCAATCCACAGTTTAAAATCAGGCTTCAGAAACATAAAGCTCTGTTGTTCAGAAAGTAGTTGACAGTCCAAGACAAGTCCTATTGGCTCTTTGTAAATAAGTCCATTAAGTAAAGGATCTGTGAAAGCTGGCTTTTAAATTAAGTGCTTGCTTTTGGCATGAAGAGAGACATCACAGTTTTCAAAGTTTACGGATTCTGGGCATTTTTATATCTCTCTCCCTTGTTTTGGTTTTTTTTTTTTTTTTTTTTTTTTTGGTTTTTTTTTTTTTGGTTTTTTTTTTTTGGGGGGGGGTTTGTATGTTGTTTTTTTTTAATTAATACACGCATATTATTATATATATATTTGGAAATGTATTGCTTCCTGTGATGCACATCTCTAGTGAAATGAAAGCTTGATGCATTATAACAAAATAGCAAAATAACAAAATAACAAAATAGCAAAATAGCAAATTGCATCTCTTGGAAAACTTGAAAAAAATATGGAGGACATTTCAATTTGTCTTGAAAATGATCTCTTGATGCTATAAATATCCCTAGTGCTTAGCTAGATCCTACATTAGGTTATAATTAAATTAAGATTTAAATTAAGGTTTAATTTATAGATACTACAAGATATTCCTCAAGCACTGCTAGCAAATATAAGCAAGCAGTAAACATTTTTTACTTCAAGTCTGCCAAAGGGAATTGGTTGGATTAGAATGTATGGCTTGATTCAGGATGCATATAAAAAATTAAAATGGTTGGGTTCAGAAAGAAATGGTGGATATGCATCAACTGTTCTTCTTGAAGAGAATGTGTTTGTATTGTTTCAATCTTAAAACTGATTCCACTTAAAAGAAAAAAATCAGCAAATAATGCTGTCTGCGGGGGTCCTATTCTTGCATGTGAACATGTTTTAAAACCTCACAGGGATAATAAACAGGATTTTGGGGTTAAAGAGAAGTACCATTTACAGTATTGCAATTACAACTGTTATTTCTTCAACGTTTCCATAACTAGAGAATTGCAGCCAACGTTGTGATATTTTGCTTCTGTCAGGGTTTTCTTAATTTTCTCATGGAGCCATAAATGGCAGAAACAATGAGGGCTTTGTTTGTGCTCTGCATGGTGTAGCTGGGAATGAATTTGCATTCTGTGAAAAAAGAGTTTTGTTTTCTCACAGAACAGTTGTAATTGATGCTGGAAAACTTTATGGCCCATGGTGTTGGAAATTAATTGTCCTTGTAGAAAAGGGCCATTTAATTAACACCTCCAAATTATGTGCCCTTCAAAACACAGGCTACCTGTCTGTCCCTGTATCTTTTGAATGCCTTGCTGGGAGGGGACGATGGCCAAATATTTCAGGCAGTACTGGCCCATCACAGTCCACAACAGCATTTGGAGAGTATAAATTACTGTGTCATACTTCCCAGAAGCACTCTGTAGTTCTAATAATGCCTTTTGTTTCTGGATTACAGACCTAAATGAATGTGAAAGCAGCCCATGTGTCAATGGTGCCTGCAGGAACAACCTGGGGTCATTCCACTGTGAATGTTCATCTGGCAGCAAGTTGGACCCTACAGGACTGATTTGTATTGGTGGGTGTTTCCTCCTTTTATTTTCCCTTTTTAGATATATATATATATATACACACATATACATACACACATATTCTACATGTATCTAAAAATGTTAGCATCCTTTGAGGATTCTTTTGGAAAAAAAGCATAATGCTGCAGAGGTTTTATTGGAGTAAACAGCAACAGTTTTCTGCAGGATGTCATTGGCATTATCTTTGAAAGACATTCATTAAGGTGTTTTTTTTTTTTCCTTGGCTTTCTAAGAAAATTCAAAAGGCTTGCATCTTCTGTACTTTGCAGGTGTTCATAAGCTGCCATTATTTCATATTATTTGTGTAGCATAACTGAAATTATTGTGGGATATGCGTGGTGATCCAACTGTATTGCAGTGTCATTAATAAGTGGGTGTCATTATTAAGTGGGTGATGCTAATCTTTTGTTTTCATATGGATTTGCTTGGTGTTTTTCTTTTGCATTTTCTTGTAAGGATTTTCTTAAGGTGGAAAAATGAATGCAAAGACTAAATCTGCTATTTAATTATGGACTTCTTCCATGCCTTAATATGTTTTTTAAATGAATGTTACTTCTGTGCCTAAGCTTTCTCTTATATTTCCTTGTAGCATTACTGGCTGGTGAAGTTTATTATTGTTTTTGTAATTTTAATGTTGTGCTAATTTCTTGACATAACCACACTAACCTATGCTTTTTGTGCCTCTTATTTTTAATCTTGTGTTCTTACATCCAAAGGGGCCACGAAGTTCACCAAGAGCTTAATTATAAGTGTTCTGGATTTACTTTGCAAATTGTTTTTGTTGGGTTTTTGTTGTATTGTTTACAGTATGAGGTCCCATTTGGCCTGAATAGCAGTGATAAATAACATAAAAAAGCAAAAAAAAAAAGCTGAGTAGTCAGATCAAAATGGAAGAACAGGATCCAGTTACATACTGTGAGCCTAATAATTTGTTTTTCATATTGACAAAAATTGTCTCAGGAACCATGCTTTTCCACCACAAGTTTGAATATGTTAAGACAGAAGGGTCAGAAGTAGAGCTGATGCAAGACGTACAGATTTTTACTGCTAGAGCCCAGTTTTTCCACTTTGGTCAAAATTTTATTGGCATTGGAAGCAATGAGAGGAGGGCAGGCTGAGTTATTGAAAAATGAGTGAGGGGCTGGAGATTACAGGTGACTTACTGTGTAGAAAAACTTAAAAGTGTTCTTATCAAATGTATGTCATTTTAAATCTCAAGTTGATTTTCTTCCATTACCCCTGTAGAGAAAAATTTGAATATATTGGTCCTATTTTTTTATCAGATTGCTTCTTAAAGCACTGCTGTAACAACAGATATCTTATTCCTAAACATAAATGAAGGGCTAAAATAGTATTGAGGCTTAGGATTTTTTTGTGTGCTGCATAGGAATGATCAAAGTAAGGTAATGTCCGATTCTGACAAGTTGGTTTTTTTTTCTACTTTCAAATTTTCTCTCATGTCAGAATCAGAATCAGTACCACATTATTCAGCATAGATATGAGCCATTTGTCTCTTTCTGTGAGGTTTCCTGGGCAGAGAGAGAAAAATCCCTTGCTCAAATCACAGTCATTTGCACTCACATTTGAGCTCAAACCTTCAGCAAATCAGAGCTGTAAGTTCAGCAGTTATAGTAAAAACTTTTAGCAATGATATTGGCATACTTTGCTTGCCTTTGGGCAGCTTTTGCAATATTAAGACCATGCTCATGGAGGGAAAAAAAGGGGAATTGTTTTTGAAACATATTTCAAGTATACAAGTGTTTCATTGCTATTTTGGAAACTGCCCATACCTTAGGGATACTGCCATTTGTGCTTTTTGAAAAACACATTTTTACATGCTTTTTACACATATTTTAGTCAAGATTTTTGGAGTTCATACAGTGCACAGTAAGTACTATGCCATCTGCCTGTAGAATGCATATATTCTTCTTCAAATCAGAATCAAAGAGATAAGAAGGAACCAAAGGAATGCTTTGATGTTGGATAATAACCCTTTCACCAAAGATTTTTGTCTGGACAAAAGAGATTATGCAAAATAAAGGAATAGCCTGAAAAAGATAAGACAAGCAGACTTTGGCAGGATAGTGTGGATGCAGCTGATGTGAGCAGAAGCACCTGCTAATTTGTAGAATTTAAATAATTTTTGACATACTGGTTTTGACTTTTCACTCCTATAAAGTAGGCAAGTAAAAGGAAATAATGTTGAGCTCTGTATTTATGCACTTGTTCAGGTGTGGAGCTCTGTCCCACATGTTTGAGACCAATGTTAACGTAAAGAATACAATTGTTTTTCACTTAACTGTTAATGAAATACCCTGCCCAGTTTCTGGGGCTGATATCGCTTACATTATTGGGTGAGGGTTTTTTCCTGTTGCTTTAACCAAAGAAAGGTTGTTCTCCCTGTGGTCCACATAATTTTTTAACATGAAATCGGTAGAAAGGTTGAAGCAATTTGGAAGAAAATAAGTTGGAATGATTCTGTCTTAAGCACATTGTTTCTGAGCATGAGGTATTGGTAATATGTCTGGCTTTTTGCACATACAATGCATGTAAATCTTAAACCTTTCATTAATTAATCCATTCATTTTTAAATCCACTCCTTTCATTATTCTTCAAACTAAATTTGTCTGGGTCACTTTGAACTCTTGAGTATGCACCTACATTTAAACCCTGCCCAGGCTGTTCTCCCATTTTGGGTCTGACCTTACAGGCTGCTTTTGCTGTCTGATCACCAATCCTTGAGACAGGATTGCCTGTCTCAAGAAATGTTGTACCGTTTGAGAGTAACCTTGTTAGGGCAGGGAAGTGTAAAGGTGTTGAAGGTAAAACTTACAATGTACCTCATTTGAGATCTGACTGACTTTTCAAAGTGTAGCTAATAAGCAGAATCAGACCCCTAAAATAATATAAAGCACTCTTACCCACCACGTTTTATTTTTGTTTTAACTTCCTTGCTTCCTTCTCTTGAAGACTTCCCTTCAAGAGCGACAAGAAGACCTACATTTCAGAAAGGGCTCAGTCACTTGGGAAAGGGAGTCCCACACTGGGATCTCTGCTTTTGTATATTTTAGATGGATCAGCCACTAGCTGAAATAAATTATTAAATCCATTGCAGTGTCTGGAAGACCTCTGCCAGCTGTGGGACCTGGATTGAAAAATGCCTCA
Source organism: Vidua macroura (assembly GCF_024509145.1). NCBI lineage: Eukaryota > Metazoa > Chordata > Aves > Passeriformes > Viduidae > Vidua > Vidua macroura. The sequence continues at coordinate 64,609,396 of NC_071611.1, forward strand.
GGCAGTGTGGTTTGTTGGTCACTTTCAGTGATGGTGCTATCCCTTTACACCAGTTCTAAACTAAAATGTGTACGAAATTACTCTTATGGAAGCATTTTCTTTTTAAAGAGAGCCTGTTCTCCTTTGGTATTCTGCCTGCTGGTGTCATGGACGTGGCATGCCAGCTCTTCTGGCTGTGACAATTCTGTATTGTTTTTGCTTTTTGTTCTGCTGCAGACAGCCTGAAGGGGACTTGTTGGCTTAATATCCGAGACAGCCACTGTGAAGTCAACATCAATGGTGCCACACTGAAATCTGAGTGCTGTGCTACTTTAGGAGCAGCTTGGGGCAGCCCATGTGAACGGTGTGAATTGGGTATGTTCCAACATTCTGCATCTTTTGGGAGAAGGGAATAAGTATCACTAGTAGATTCTTATAATCTCTGTATGTTAAAAAAACCCAAACAACAAAACATCCCCAAAAAAACAAAACAAAAAACCCAACCAACTAGACCAAACTAAAACCAACCAACAAACCAAAAAAACCACCAAAACCAACCGCCCCCCCCAAAAAACTTATGAAAATAAGTTTTCTTCTTTAGAAGTTATCTATTTTAGACTTATAATCTGCACCATCAGGGATCATTCTAATAACTTTGAAGCATTCAAATAACTTTGAACAGGAAATAACAGGTGAATAAACCTCTTAATGGCTACAATATGTTTCATCTCCACAAGGACTATGTATTGACTGGCATAGGGAGGTATTGAAACAGTAAAGTAAAATATCTGGTAAAATTTATTTTTATGTTGTGGGCTGTTAGCACTTTTTTCCCAGCTCTTTTCAAACATGTAGCTTGTGTACCATTATTGACTGCAGAAATAGTATTGCTGTTAGATTGCAAGGCTAGTTATGGAAGCTGGAAGCAGCAGAGCTAACTGTACTCTAGTTTATGGCAAAAATACTGATCCCCTTATGGTTTGAAAAGTGCCATCGGCAGCTGAACTGGTGTCAAGATATTTTAGCCTCTCATTTTTAATTGGAACAGTAACTGTGGGCACGTGTATCCCCCACTAGCAAGCAGACTGCAAGCAGCATCCAGCAGAGCTCTTAACTGTGCAGTGCAGCAAAAATATCCCTTTGGACTTCAGGAAGCAGCATGGTCAGGTTAGATTGGTAAAACTGATCAAAGTCTAATCAATCTAGACAGATAATTAGCTCAGATTGGGTGTGTTTGGGCTCTGAATTTCCTATTCTGTAGCTAGTTAAATTACAGCAAGCTCTGAAATCATTATATGATGCTACATTTTATGTGCATCTCCCAAAGTAATCTCATTACTTAGACCCATTATTAAGCTTTGGTGGGGAAAAAAAGCTGATAATTGACATTACTACAGTTTCAAATCTTCAGGCCTCTTGAAGGAATTCTAGCTACACGTGAGTGCAGGGACTGATCTGATTAGATGCTGATCATTTCACTAAGGAAAGCACGTGAGAAAGTAACAGTCTAAGATTAATTTCCTCAACTGTTCACTTAGTTTAAACAGGATGTATGTGTCAATACTTTTTTTGATTGAGGCTAGAGCACTCCCCGCTTACACTGTGAAATTATTAGCGAATTCTGAAGATACATGTATTTTTAAATTTTCTGCTCCTGCCTTCCTGTCCCTCTAAAGCAGTAACAATATCTTTCTGCCTTTGATTCCAGACACAGCTTGCTCAAGAGGATTGGCCAGAGTGAAGGGTGTTACCTGTGAAGGTGAAGTTTTTGTGTCTTACTAAGATGTCACCTTTCCCCTGCCTTGAAAATGTGATAAAAAGGGATTTATTGCATTGTTTCTTTCCTGTCACTTAAAATTCTCCACAAAGCTGTAGCTCTCCCCTTGGAGTCAGCAGGTAACTGAACTCTTTGTATCCCCCAGACGTGAATGAGTGCGAGGTTTTTCCGGGGGTTTGTCCCAATGGGCGGTGCATCAACAGCAGAGGCTCCTTCCACTGCGAGTGCCCCGAGGGGCTGACCCTGGATGGAACAGGGCGAGTGTGTTTAGGTAAGAGCACACCCTACTCTCACAGCTGTGTCCCACAGCTGTCCAAAATCGCTCTTCAAAGGGTTGGAAAGAAAGCGTGGTTTGTTTCTGAATTATCCCAGATAATGTGCCTGCTTAGATATCAAATATCTGTGCCAATAAAGTGAAGAGCTGTTAATTCCTTCGAGGAACGATTTTGTTTTGAGGCTGTTTTACCCTCAGTGCAGTCAGTAGGCTGTGCTAAAGTGCTGTCCCTGCTCTGACTCTCATTCAGGAGCTGCAGTGTCCTGGGTGATGGATGGTGAGCACAAATATGCTAGTGCAAATTAGTCCCTTTTTTTCAGTGCCCAGGCCAGTGTGTGGTTCTTTTCCTGACATTCAGGTACACAAGTACAAGATTTTTGCCTGCACACTTGGTTGATTTGTCTTCTGGTTGACCTGCTTTGCTGCTAATGGGATGGACTCTTGAGTATAATAACCATAATTAAATTTTCTGGAAACTTACTGTATTTTCCTACTAACTGGTGTTACAGTAAGCCTAACAACAGTCAGCTTTTTTTGTTTTTAATCTGTATTCACTGCACTATTAAATTAATTCAGTAACGTAAATATAGGGAGGATTTAAAAAAAAAAATTCTTTTTTTACCATTTAATTTTTTTTTCTTTTTTAACCACAAGAGACACAAAAGGGTCATTTCATAAGTCAGATTATCTGGTACAATAAAGAAATAGATGTGTCTGTCCCATCAAATATAAAGGTCATTTTATAAGTGAGAATACTTGGTACAGTAAAGAAATACATGTGTCTGTCCTGTCAAATATACACAGAATCCTAAAAAGCACAGTCATGTGAGGGTAAGGGTTTATCTTGATACTGGGAGACAGCAAAATAAATTCTTGTACTTTTATGTGGCAAAGGAAAGATGCAGAAATTTAACTATAGGGCAACATTAGCAACTTCAAATGGCTGAGCATTGTGCAGAAATGCAGAGTCTTGAGCAGGAGCTGAGTGTAAATGTGTGCTTGTGTTCTGCCAATTGATGGCGGTGATTTAAAAAACACAGACATCGATGGAAAGAATGGTGTTATTTTACTAAGAATATAAAGGCAACACAAATAATAATGCATTCAATAAAACTACACACTTGGCTTTAGCAACAAGAAAAAGTAAGCAAGGTAATGCACCTAATCATTTCTATATGAGAGAAAGGATAATGACTGAGGAAGATACATCCCCAATTGCCTAAATACTCCACCATCCTCAGTTACTGGGGAGCCTCAGTCATAGTGAGGACGTGGAGAACCCTTCCCAGCAATTGGGAATATCCTACATGGTGTGTCCACCCATAGCTCGGCTCTCCAAATTCACTCTGAAAGTGGGTCCAGCTTTTTTTAGGCCCAAATCACAAAGTCGAAGCGACCTGTTTATATTTTTAGCACAGATACTCCAGGACCTGGTGGCACATGTCCCAGCCAGCAAGGGCCTGGGCTTGGCCAGGGCCCGGGCTTGGCCAGGGCCCAGGCCTTGGCTTGGAGGGTTTCCCCTAAAATACCCCACAAAACAGGCCTCTCTTTGTGAGGAAACTGATGCCTTTTCCAGGGCTATATAGAAACAGAGGCCAGACAAAATTGAGGGAATAAAAAGCAGTTATATTTATTGAAGGGCCTTCAGGTACACTTCCTGAACATAGACAAACACCCCCACCCCCGCCAGGGGATGCACCCAAAATGGATGACAGGTCACAGGTATTTATACTTTTATAAGTTTGGTCCAGTTGCATATCAGGGGTTAATCTTCCAATTACAGCTTCAGGTAATGAAGTCATTCACCCCATGTTTGCTCCCCCCAAATAAATCACTTTTGTTTACATTTCCTGGGGTCTGAGACAGTGAGGTGTCCTTGATTCCCAGGCCTGGAGAGGAATTGTTGTGTCTGACCAAAATGTGAAAGACAGTAGCTAGCACTGTATATGGAGTTTAGAGCTATACACTAAAGAATTACAGGATTCTATAAAAATACATAAATATATGAGAAATATACAAGGTAAAATCCTAAGGCATCAGTGGCTGTTAGGAAAGTTTCTTTTGATACATTCTTTGTAGATAGCTACACAAGGTTATACAGAGCTAGCATAAGCACCTTTGTAGTCTGTTTTTAGCTAAATAATACTAGTGGTGTTAATTGCAGTACCCAAGGTTCATCTTGTAAGTCAGCTCCAGCTGAGGCCTGCTGCTCAGGCCTCAGCACATGGTGCCTGAGAAACAGCCTGTTTGTTGTTGTTGTGGAACGCAGATATTCGCACGGAGCAGTGCTACCTGCGGTGGGAGGAGGAGGAATGTGTGCAGCCTGTGCCCGGCAGGCTCCGGATGGATTCCTGCTGCTGCGCCGTGGGGGCCGCCTGGGGCTCCAGCTGCGAGCGCTGCCCTGCTCCTGGCTCCCCGGAACACCGGGCCCTGTGCCCCAGGGGCCCCGGCTTCTCCAACAGGGGGGATGTTCTCACTGGCAGGCCGTTCTACAAAGGTAAGCCTTCCTTCTTGTGCCTGAGGGGTCATTGTGGGGTGCATCCCGGGGAGTGTCCTGAGGGAATTCCCATGGTTTGAGGCTGCTTGCTGCATGCTTGAGAGATGGGTACAGGCATTTGCCTGAAAGAGCTGATGGTACTGATGCCTTGGAGTGGCTGCCCAGAACTGAGATTGGACAAGATTAAGAGGATAAAAGTGGGTATTTATTGAAGGCGTTCAATAGGTACAGCTTGTCAAAATAGTCAAAAGCCTCCAAGAGCGGCTACACTCAAGATGGAGAACGATCACAAGTTTTTCACCCAGTAAAAGTATGGTCCATTTACGTATCAGGGGTTAATCCTCCAATTACAGCTTCAGATAATGAAGGCATTTACTCTAAGTTTGGCGCCCCACAAATTTTGACATTTGTTTATGTCTCTTGGGGGCCTGGGACAGTAAGGTGTCAGGTTGCAGGTCCAGAGAGGAATTGTTTCGCCTGAATAAAATGGAAGAACAGTAGATGACAGGCTATGGGGTTTTTAGAGTTACACACTAAAGCAGTACAGGATCTGAAAAATACAAAAGCTAAATCCTAAGGCATCAGTTCTGGTGTCTGAGGATTAATTGTGGGTGCATCTGAGAGGGTATCCTGAGGAAATTCCTGGGTTTGAGGCTGCTTGTTAAGTGTGCTTGATAGATGGGATAAAGGTATTTGCCTGAAAGAGCTGATGGTACAGGTGGGGGGATTCTCTGCTTTCATGGGAGCTTGAGAGCAAAAGTTGCAAAGTCTGAACTGGGTAAGGAGGAGAAGGAAATTCCTGAAAGGAGAGGAGCTCTGAATCACAGGAATAGTGCAAAATGTGCATGTTTTTTAAGGTAGTGCTTTGCAGGGAGTGAACTGAGCTTCAGATGGTCTCCGAAATCAGTTATTTTAGATGCAAACATAAAATATTACTAAAATTTGACCAGGGCTCTCTGGGAGACTGAAGAGGGATGGGTTCTTTCTCTGGTTTGCAAAATCAGTAAGTGATCAAAAGGAGAGGGTGTCTATTGTGTTATGATCATGAGGGCAGTGACAACAAGGATCTGCAGTAATAAAGTAGTAAATAAAAGTATTTTGCCCAGTTTTTGATAGCTTCACTTCCTGTAGAGCAGCAACAAAACAGAATAGGCTGGAAAATGTTAAGAAACCAGACCCAAGTTACTTCAGATGGGTAAAATCTGAGAAGAAAAACTAATTTTCTGTGTCCAGAAGCTCAGGTGATCCAGAAATTTGTTAGGGTTTTAACTTTTTTAAGGATATATTCTGAAGCATTTGTCTTGGAATATTTTGAGTTTCTTTAGAAAGCTATAACAGGTGAGACCTCTGCTTCACCAAAAATAAGCTCTGCTTTTCAAGAGTCATTACTCACAGGCAAAGCTCTTGATTTTCATTGGTGATTTACTAAAGAAATACGGAAAATAACAACAACAGCAACATTAATTATACCAACATTTGTTTAATTTAAAAAATTTATTATTTCATAAATCTTGTCTAGGCTGAGATTTTCTGAGGCTTGTCTTCTTGTTTCTGTTTTTTTATTTGGACCACTATTGTGTTCCATTCACAGAAATGAATGGGAGATAGATGTTTGTTTTGTTGAAGATGATTCTCAGTTAAGGACATTACCTCAGCAAATTATTTCACAGAGTGTAGGAGAGGTCATTCAGCCTTGTCCTATGCAAGATCTTTTAACAGTTTGTGTTTGAGGAGAGGTGAAATATTTCACTTGATACTCTACAAAAGAAAAAATACCATTTTCAAAACTGAGCTCCAGATAAAACTCTGGCAGTCTCAGTTTGAAAACCAAACCCAGTCAGCCAGGTAATGGTTGCATATTTTACAAACTGGCTCAGGAATGCCAAGAATATTGATTGTGGCAGAAAGCAAACTTGTGCACCATACACATACCAGAGTTTCAACTCAGAGAGTATCACTGAATTTCTTTGACTGTTGATAAGCATAAACTTTTAATTATTGGTTTGGGTATTGTGAAGCAAAAAAAGCCAAAAAACAGCCAAAAAGTTTGGGAAATGTCTCACGTCCAGTCAGGTCTCCAAGGGTGTCCCCTCTAACCCAAACCCTGCCTTATATGCTCAATGCAGTTGGTAAGAAGGAACAGGAATTTCCTGTTGATTCCATATATCTTTGTGCTTAAGAATTTCTTAATTCTTAATTACTTTCTTCCTAGATATCAATGAATGTAAAGTGTTCCCTGGCATGTGCATGAATGGTAAATGTAGAAACACAATTGGAAGTTTCAAATGCAGATGTAACAGTGGGTTCACTTTAGATATGGAGGAAAGAAACTGTACAGGTAAGTAAGCCTTGCGTTTTCCACAGTTTTCCCTAGAATAATGAAATAGTCCTGGTTGAAAAAGACCTGAGAAGACCAACTTGTTCCTCCAAGGTGTTGTGGGGAAAGGGAGCCCAGATGAGATTATCTAGCACCCTGTCCATCTTGGAAACATCCAGTGGTAGGGACTCCACCACATCCCTGGAGCTTTTAAAAGAGGCTGGCTCTTGTGGCATAGCTTGGTGATCTGGAAACCTAATGCCATTCATTTCACTCACTTTCTAAGGGCTTAATATTTGGACAAAATAGCCAATAGTTTCAAGTTTCCCTTTCAGAAACTGAAATTATTATTTAATAAATAAAATCTTTTCAATTTTTATTCTTGTTGTTTAAGGTGCTTAAGTTATCCTGTATCAGTACAACCCGAAAAATCAGTAAGGATCACCAGCAAAGCCAAGTTTAATGTTCTAACACAGAGATTTTCTTAATTTTAATTTCCTTACTCCTTGGTCATCGTATTACCAAATGAATTTAGAGACTACAAGTTAATTTTCATTTAGATTGGATGGCTGAGAACATACAAGGGCACCTCAGCAATTCTGACGCCAGTGCAACGTTAACTCAGGAAGAGACAGACACGTGTGTTTAATTTACAAGTTTAGGATCTTGTTCTTTACTGTCTGGAAAATCTAAAGATAAGCCTGACAGTTCTGTGGCTGTGGGAATTTGGATGCCTGTGTTGTGGGTGGCTGGCTCTGTACTGAAAATGAAGGAGGTTTTGTTACCATGTACAGGCGTCCCTGAGTGTGTCTGAGTAATAACTATGAAGTGTGGGTGGTAAGGCATGCTCACTGAGGTTGATCTGGTTGCTAACATTGCCCTAACTGGTGATTTCCTTGTTTTTATAGTGATTACATTGATGAAGAATGCATTTTAAAAACTTTATTTCTAAACTAACCAGAATAGGTCAGAAAACTCCCTGCAAAAGCTTTCTTTTTCCTCCCCTTCTGTTCTGTGGTGATGAAATTACTCCACTGAGCAGCTGTAGAGAAATAGGTTTTCTGAAATGGGTGACTTTTTTGCTTGTTTTATATCAGCAAGAAATTGTTTTATAAAGTTTGTAGGAGCCCAGATACTCAGTAATGTTCCAGATCTGCCAGGTGGGTCTGACACCTGCACACATCTGTGAGGACTGGCTGTCATCACCCAGCAGAAGCCTGTCCACGGGCAGTGACACAAAGGCCTCTCCTTCAACACTGACTTGTTTCACTGGATCATACCCACATTAAAATTCCTCTTTAGATTTCTGACTCACTACCAGTGTGATTTAAAAAGAGCTATTCTGTCTTTTCTGCTATAGTTTTCTGCAGTAGGTTTCATTCAAACTTAACTAACAAGACAACCAGTGAACAGTACACCTAGCTTTGATAGGAACTGATTCCTAATGGAGAGGGTATATGTAAACTTATAATGCTATTAATGGATAAATATCTTCATAATAATCAAATTATAATCAATGGCATTGTAGTAATGGAGTCAGTTGATACCTCTGTAAGAATGATATCTTGGAATGTCCTACACTTAGTTATTTCCTTAAGAATCTAACCGTAAATTACTCTTAATAGAAGCAAACTTTTTACATAGTTTACTCTGACTTGAGAGCTCTGAAGACAGCCTTACAAATTTTTCATGAACTTTTTCACATAGTCAGATGTTTCTATAAGTAATTATTTTTCTCTGTTGATTTGCATACTGTATGTGGTTTCTGTAGACTTAATTTACAGTGACATTTTTTACTGTAAAAGCATGATAACCTTAAACCCAGTTTGATTTTTCTACATCTCCACTGCTATGAAACAGATATTGATGAGTGCAGGATCTCCCCAGGCTTGTGTGGAAGTGGTACTTGTGTCAACACTCCTGGCAGCTTTGAGTGTGAGTGCTTTGATGGCTACGAAAGTGGATTTATGATGATGAAGAACTGCATGGGTAAGTGTTGCCAGGATGCCCTGGACTCTGGCTTTGCTGTGCAAAGACTGGCTGTTGTCTGAGCTGCCACACTGAACACTTCAGATGTGTCATTATTGACTTCATGAGCAAATGAGTCAGATATGCAGTTTATAGAGACAGATAACTGAATTAAGTATATAGCATTGCTTGTTCTGTATGATAATTACTTATACCCTTAAGAGATACTTATTCTGTACAGATATTTTAGGATGGCAGCAACTCTTCACACAATTAATTTAAAAATTGCTAATGGGGTATGCAAATTCTTGGTAAAGCTAGGAATAGAAAGCTGGAGTTGCAAAAGCAGTGTTAGTCCCTTTTCATTGCTTCTTCTAGGACTCAAGAAATTCTCACAGCATTTCCTGAAAAAAAAATTACAGCTCTTCAATCTGTTTAAAGTTGTAAGAATAGGTCTGGAGACGTAAGAATAGGTCTGGAGACACCAAAAGGTGTTTAACGACCTTAAAAATATCTTGACTTAGGCTTCTGTGCCTTTTCATGTTTTCCTGCAAATTCTGATGCTTTTAGACTTTCCTGGGATTCCAGACGTGTGAGCATCCTCCACCTTGATCATCTTTTGTTTGTATTTCTCTCTGTCCACACCTGTAGTGTTAGCTGGTTTTATCAGTTTTGTGAGTCAAGTATTCAGTTTGCCTTTATGAGCTGTAACCAGAATATTTCCCAGCCACACCACGGCATAGACAGGAGGTACCAAACTGAGGAGCCATTTAGGTAAAAATCGATACACAAACATCCACCATAACTGCATCCACAGACAGGAATTTCAGTGCATACATGAATAGGTGCCTTAAGCAATTTAAAAATATATACACATCACATTAATATATTGTTCTAAAGGGCAATATCCAAAAATTTTCTACCTTTGCTTGTGTTCTATGTTTTCTTGAATATCTAATGTTAAATGATGAATTTCTGGTTTTCCTTGAGAGAAAAAAAATACCCATCTTTATAGTTAAAAATGATATATAGTTTTTGGGTTGCTCTGTTGTGCAGCATGAGTAGAGGAGCAACACCATGAAAAAATCCTTTTATTTTGTAGACACTGGGAGTTGCTTTTATCTTTGTTGCCCCTTATATATTTTGCACATGGTGGTTTCTTTGCAGATATAGACGAGTGTGAACGCAACCCTCTGCTGTGCAGAGGTGGCACCTGTGTGAACACTGAGGGGAGTTTTCGCTGTGACTGTCCCCTGGGGCATGAGCTGTCACCATCCCAGGAGGAATGCTTGGGTGAGTTTCAGCTCAGGAAAATCTTTAGTTTGAGGAATGATCAGTCCTGGCAAAGGTGGGGTCCCAGGAATCTCTTAAACAAATTGATGTTCCTCCCTTTTATTTGTATCTTCAAATAAAAAACTCCGGAGATTTATAAAATCTCCAGTGGCAGTAATACTGTTGACTCCAAAGAGATGTGTTTTACCAGGCCTCTTAGGGGTTATTTAGCAAACTGAAAACTCATGGGAGCAACTTTAATTAGTCACAAAAAGGAGTTGTCCTGTGTTAAAATGCATCTCTCCTTTTAGCACATAATCCACCAAAATGATGAAGAAAAAAAAGAAAAAAATAGTCAAAGAAGAAGTATATTATCTCTTTGGCTTATTTTCTTGATAGAAATGGTAATTAATGCCCACAGCAGACTAGCAGACTCTGTAATTAATGCTCTCAGACCTGAGTCAGAGAAGATAAATCTTTGGACACTAGCTTAAACACAGTGTGCAGAACTCTATTCCTTGAACTGGAACATGCCAAGAACAAGAAAGAAGTTGAATATACCTGAAAGCCACCGGTGTGAAATATTACCTCTCATTCTGCCTGGAACCTGAGCTGTTAAAGCTGTTAAATATCCTGAATTGCAACTGATCTGAACGATTCTTCCCCAGATGTAAACGAGTGCTCGTTGAGCGACAGTCTCTGCAGAAATGGCAGGTGTGTGAACATGGTTGGGACGTACCAGTGCTTCTGTAACTCTGGGTACCAGCCCACTACTGAAAGACAGGGATGCACAGGCAAGTGTTGTGCACCTGCACGTGGGATTTTGTGCTTCAGCTGCATTGCTCCATCTATCCTTGCTTTTATTTAACTTCACACCTTCCTTTTGGCCATCAGCAGGGCTGTTTTCTTGTATGCCTTGAGGCTTATCATGAGCTATTGTGGGAATCCAGATATATAAAGGAATATAAAGAAGGTATAAAAAGGTGATTGCTGTAAGTGAGTTCTACAGAATACTTTGAAATTCTATTTACTGTACTACTCCATTAAAATCAGAGGTTTGAGGTAACAACCAAAAAACACACCTAGATTTCTTGATCGGGCAAGAAAAGCTCTGTGCATTGATAGTTTATCCTTCACATTTTTCTCCTTATCATATGCATCTCTTTAATTCTTCACTATAATAATACTGAATTATATAGTTACCAGCACATCAAGTCCTTGTAAAGGAGAACAGCAGCACTGAGAGGGTTTTCTATTTGCTTATTATGGTTCTTTTTTTACAAAATTGCAAATTTGTGCTACATTTCAAGCTTTAAGTTTCTCAGGGTTTCCCTTTTTTCACTTTCCAAACTTTGTTCCTTGAGCTTTTTTTCACACCCCTAGCAATACACAGTTGCAAAACCAATATTTAACTTAGCAGCTTGCTCCCACAGATGAAAAAAGCAGTTAAAAGAGGGGAAAACGAACAAAGTATAAATCAGAGACAGCAGAATGAGACTAAAAATTCAGAATGAGGTCACTGATGTATTTTAATGTAAAATGTGAAGGGAATATGATTTTTTTCTTAAAGAAGTAGACTAACTGCTATCAATGTTGCTTCCCCAGATATTGATGAGTGTATGATAATGAATGGAGGTTGTGACACCCACTGCACTAACTCAGAAGGGAGCTATGAGTGCAGCTGCAGTGACGGCTATGCTCTGATGCCAGATGTCAGGACATGTGCAGGTAGGTTTTTACACCTGAAAAGCTCCATCATTATCTTTCAGCCAAAATCAAAGTGGTGTTCCAGCCCATCCATGCCAGAGTGACAGAATTATTATCTGCTTTTTTTTTTTTCCCCTCAGATATTGATGAATGTGAAAACAATCCAGATATCTGTGATGGTGGGCAGTGTAGCAATATCCCAGGGGAATACCGTTGTCTCTGTTATGATGGATTTATGGTTTCTATAGACATGAAAACTTGTGTTGGTAAGTAGCTGTGTGCACCAAATTTAGTGTAAATCTTGAAAATTCTTCAGGTTTTGTTTCAGGATGTTCTTTCTACTGTGTCATTGAACATGGGTATTGAAATTATGTATATTATAAAAAATAAATAATCCGTATGCCTTTTGGTAACTCCTTAACAATGAACCAGATCCCATAGTTAAAAAACATTGATATGATTTTACTAAAATGGAATATGTGTACTGAGAAGGGATCAGATGAAGGGTTCAAAAGGGGCCACTTCAAGAATTTTTCATTGGAAGAAAATTATTACGATTATTAATATGTTTTAAGAAAATGATTTTAAGTGATTCTTGTAAGAAAAAGTTTGCTTCATATTACTTTAATTAGAATTCCAAAAAAAGGTGAAAACAAATAGTATTTGATTTACCACAGTAGTATTTGGACTACACATTTAGCCTTACTTGTTTTAGGGAATTTACAGAGTAGAACAGCTGAAATGCAGTATGACTTCATATAGTAGGTATTTTCACCTGAAATAAAGTGTTCCAAATTGACAGTAATGTTCAACTAATAATTAATTTATAATCACCTACAGATGTGAATGAATGTGATTTGAATTCCAACATCTGCATGTTTGGGGAGTGTGAAAACACCAAAGGCTCCTTCATTTGTCACTGTCAAGTTGGGTATTCAGTCAAGAAAGGAACCACAGGGTGCACAGGTAAAATAGATTTCCAGTGAATGTGTCACATATTTTGGTTGGCTTCCAGGTAAAATAAATGAAGTGTTACACACAAGAGAGAGGTTGGTATCTGTGTGTATATATATATATATAAGCGTTTCACATCTGCTAGCATGTGCCAGACTTTTAAAGGGAGTATCAATGCTGGAGGCCCCTTACAAACTAATTAAAAAGATATTGGCAGCACAGGTTGTGTGAACACCCATGTTACAGAACTTGGTTTGGGGTGGCAGGGCTGCAGTTGTGTTGGAAGTTTTTTATCAGTGCTCTTTTGTCACGTGTACCTGGAGAATGAACTCATCTCAGACCAAGGTGCAGGAAATGGCCATGTGGTCCAAGGAAAGAACAAGAGGGGGAAAAAAAAGTAAAAAAATCCTTCAACCTTTGCCAGCAATTTTTACATTTCTGTAGTCACTCATAATCACTCTGCAAGTTCTGTGATATTTAAGCAGTACCTTTTCTTCTGCATGCTCTCAAGAATCCAGGCTCATCCAGAAGAAGCTGATAGAATTTCTGCTACAATTGTGTGTTTAGGAATCTGTTCTATAACTGCTATGGCCATGGGTGTATAATTATTTTTATGACTGAAAGGTTGCTGTGCACCCAAAGACCTCATCCCAGTTTAGACATAAAAAGATCAGTGTATTTCATGTTTCTGGGTAAGAGTGTTAATTTCATGCTGAAAAACAGTTGTAGGAAAGTGGACTGATTGTCATGTTTGCAAACAAAGAGCAAAAATAAAATGCAATTGTCACTCCTTTTTACTAATACAGAATACAAAATAGCTTGCTTGAATTATTCTAAGTTCTTAAACATTTGTTTTTTAAAGGGCTGCAAACCCTCACAGTGGAAATTTTTTAATATTCTTATGTAAATACTGATAGTTTGTTTTGTGCTTGTAGATGTGAATGAGTGTGAAATTGGAGCTCACAACTGTGACATGCATGCCTTGTGTGTCAATGTGCCAGGAAGTTTTAAATGCAGTTGCAGAGAAGGTTGGTTTGGAAATGGCATTAAGTGTATTGGTAAGTACATGGAAAACAAAGATTTTTTTCTCTCTCTCCCCACTCTTTTTTTTCTTTTTTCTGAAAACATGCAATGTGACTGTGTGATTAGTCCATTAGAAACAAAGAATTATTCTTCTGTCTGCTGTAGCCTGTGGATAAATGTATATGAAAGATTCATATGTTTCACAGATTTGGTTTTCTATGAAAAAAATTTTACTGTCTCAGAAACTTAATGCTGTAACATCTTACTGAATTAACTACACATTTTTCAAAGTTTATATACAACTGCTACAAGAATGTGCAAAATAAAAAACCCCAGAAATTAAATAAATTTCCTTTTATTGTTTCCTGTCAGTAAGGTATTTCCAGTCCTTCAAACATTTTTTGGTAAATGTCTTTTAATTTTTCTGATTTATAGACCCTGATATAAACCAGATTGGGACTGGAGGGGTGGGAAACCTGTATCTTCATTTGCTGGGCTGCTGTAGTTATGTATGTTCCCTCGCCTTCATGTTTCAGTTTGGTTTGTAAAAGATTGTAATATTTGCTTTTTGTTTTCAGAATATTTTGGGATCTATGGAAGATTAGGCTTTATTGATGTAATGTGCTAAAAAAGTTACCGTATTATGAGATTTCTCGTTTCTTCTTTTTTTCTTATTTTTTTCTACTTTTTTTCTTTTTTCTTTTTTTCATACATATTAACATCCAAGTGAATAGTTTGCCTCAGCTCTCATGGGGTTGCATTGTTTTCATTTTTTTTCTATTACTTGAGGAGACTTCTTAAATAAGTGGCAGATTTTTACCTCACTACATTTCTTTGGTTCAGTTTCTTTTTTTTAAGAACTTACTTTGAATTTAAGCTCAGTAACAGGACATTAACTTCCAAGTAATGAACATCTGAATCCCATCTGTTGCTCAGAAATATTTTTCCCAGTCCCACCCGTTGTAATTTAAAGGAAGACGTATTAAATGGAGTCACTATAGATTGACCCTGTATCATCTAATAGTAAATGTGTGTATCTGTGGAGACATAAATCATGCTTGCAGTGGTGCTGGTTATCTTGACAGTTAATTATCAGCCAGTTTACTAATCACCAAGCTGCTGCCTGCACTTTTTGACCCCAATGTGCAGATCTTGATGAATGCTCCAATGGGACCCAGTGGTGCAGCGCCAACGCTCAGTGTGTGAACAGCCTGGGCTCCTACCACTGTGCCTGTGCAGAGGGATTCACTGGGGATGGCTTTACCTGCTCTGGTAAGGGGTTTTGTGGCACCTGACTTGTTCCTGGTGGTTCTTCTCTTGTATGGAACTTTTGTGAATTAGACCTAATCCCACAGTGCAAGACAATGAATGTGAAAATGTAATTTAAGATTAAGATGCTTCCTGTCTGCATAAGAAATGGTGTCAGAGGCACCTGATTGCTCTTTTGATTTGTGTCCCAGTTGGACCCACTTGGTCCATTTTTTGGGGAAAGTTCCTATCTGCTGCTTCTTCCTCCTCCTCATCTTCATGTCAGTTATTTTGAACATGCATGTCCTGCTTGCAGCAGTGCCTCTGGTCAAGAACACTAAATGCCAGCTCTATCACAGTTCCTCTCTCTGGCATCATCTATTTTCCCAGCACCCAGCAGAACAGGATGTGATCATTAACATAGGACTTTTTAAACAGAAAAACAAGCTGCAGTTAAAAAACATTCCCTGTGTCTCTGTGTTTAAATTTATAGGTGAAAATGGACATTGTTATTCACACAGGAAGTGATTCAAAATAAACTGACATGTATTATATCAAGTACAAAGATTTTATATTAAATATTAATCTTGTCTTGGATTACTCTGGTCTTTATCATGTACAGAGTGGAGATGCAACATTATCTCTGCTCTCAACTTTTAACACATTCTGTATTTGGTCAGCATTTTTAGGTCTGAGAATGTATCTTAATCATAGTGAAATACCTAGAAAACTACTGTGAATGCATTTATTATTATTGGCTAACTGGCTAATTACAAATAAAAATTAATTTAAAGCTTGGAAACAAGGTTTTCTGATTAGTAGTTTTTTATTTGAGAATAAAGACCTTCAAATATGACTTGGTTTTTGTATTTCAAGTTTTTGGTTCATGAGCACAATGTTTTATCCCTATATTGATCTTCTATGTTTCTCTAAAAATCAGATGTAATACTAATTATGGACTAATAAAATGAAGAAAGCATATAAAATTTTTTTTGGACAATCATAAGCATACCTGAAAAAATTATCACTTATGATGACTGCAATGGTGAATGCTCTCCCTTGCCATTCTTTTTCTTTATAGCTCTTTTGGGGCATAGTAGAAGAATTCCTGGTGTGCAAGCAGTACTTGTAATGTTCCCCAACCTCAAATAATATTTTCTAAAATGAATATGATAATAATTTTCTATGTATGATTTAGGAAAATTTGCCTTTTGAACATTTTTTCTGTCAAAATAGCATAGAAATATATTCCAAGAGGCAAAATTTTGAGCAAGACTTTTTTTAAGTAAAACCTTTTAATCAAGATATTTAATTTATTTGTCAAGATTAGTCAAGACTGAATCTGAAAAGCTTGCATTATCAAAAAAATTTTCATCTGTTAATGAAAAACAAGGAGTAAGGAATCATGAAAATGTGAAAGGAATAATTTTGGAAACTGTGTTTGCTTTTCTGCATTCTTTCAATTTACTTCAGGGAATGTGTTCTGTTTTATACCTCCAGTGCTCAACAGCGCTATTATTTTGAACACCAGGATATATTTATGTGTATTTCTGCTGGTGAAACCTGTAGTTTCAGAGAGACTTTCCTGTCTTCCACAGACGTTGATGAGTGTGCAGAGAATGTCAACCTGTGTGAAAATGGGCAGTGCCTGAACGCCCCTGGCACCTTCCGCTGTGAGTGTGAGATGGGGTTCACTTCTGCCTCTGACAGCAAGTCCTGCCAAGGTGAGCTGCTGCTGCTGCTGCCTCAGCTCTGTTCTCTGAGGTTGGGTTGGCTGCCCTAAAACAAAGAACAACCAACAGGACCTCAACCTGGAAGCAGAGAAAGCACCGTGTGTTTCACATAGAAGTTTCTTCAGTGTGAATTCTGTTAGAAGATTGCTTTCATCTTTTTTTATGACATTTTCCTGGCCTTCACCCATAAATCCCAGAGCAGATTGCCTCAGCAATTTTGTAAATTTTTTTTTTTAATTCCTTTTTTTCAGTAGTGGATAGTGTGTGGAAAATCCTGTGTTATCTTTCTAGTCCAGTTCAGCTCCTATTCCCTATTGTGTTCTTTTACCTTTTGTTGTTGTTGTTTAATAAGACTGTATAGTAGATGAAATTTTACACATTTTAGCTGGTGCCCAAAGCTTTTAACTTATTTCATATATAATGGTGGAAATCACATAACCTCTTTGGAAATTCAAATTCTTGGTGAGATAGGAAAAACAGGTTTCAAAACTTAATCTTTAAGATGCAGTCCAGAGCATGGCATGTTCCAACATTCAGATGTACATGTATGAATCAGACTTCAGAATAATTCAGGTGCTTCTGAGGAATTACCTGTGCCACTGCATAATCAGATGTGTTAATTATCAAGTCCTGTCCATCATCTTTACTGAATTTCTTGGTGCAGCTCAGTCATATTACAGTGGTGCCAATGGTCTGATAAAAATCCCCTAATAGATCCAATCTATTCCAGCCAGCCAATGTTTCGAAAAACAAGGTAATTCTAAATTTTCGGTCAGTGTGTTGAAGGATTTAGGTCCAACAATTGAAGGATTTTGGAGAAATGTTTGATATGTTACTGTGATTACAGCAGAGATCTGAAAGCATTGCATTAATTAAATTGTGCTCTTGGAGAACTAAAATATCTGGGTGCTGAATTCTTAAGAGAAGTTAGCTTTAATTTCTCTCATTTTGAAGTTAATATATTAATCTATCCTATGGTAAGAAATGTCCTTGGCTGATTTCTACAATCAAGGGGCAAAATCCAGTCTTGATTTAGTGAAGTGATTATAATAAAAGTTATTAATCCACTTTCTTCAGAAGTCCCATGAGATGTCAGTACATTAGCTTCTCAGTTACCTGATTTGGAGGTCATTCCATGGCTGTACTCCAGGGTATTTAGAAATTTTATTTTCCAGATGAAATTGACTCAGGACTTCTGGATGTTAAGCATTCATTTTCCCTAAAAAACATGTCTCTCAAATGGCCCTCAGAAGTTAACCTTTCTCATGTGTTACTATAAAGAGGCATTTTATCACTTCTCAGCCTCTGGCTGAGGTAATCCCACCAGATTGAAAGTAGATATTTTATTACTGTAATAATTCTAATACCCCTTTTGCACATCTTGTGCAATATTAGTTCATCAACAGAGCACTGTACTCAGAATTTCAAATTAGGATTTGGCTGCGCTTTGTAAAATGATATTAATGTTTTCTACTTCCATGTGTGTGCTAAAAATAATTCACTAATACGTGCCAGAATTGTATTTGCCTTTTCCACAGCTGCTTTATTCTGGCAACCTAAAAAGTCCTGCTGTCTGACAGTACATGGAGGGTTTTTTTTCCCACTCCTGTCCTACTTACCTTCAGCTCAGAAGTCTTTTACAGTTTGTGCCTAAAGCCATGGCTTTGCAGTCTGTGGTGTCAGTGTTCATCTCCTTTCTACTCTGCAGCTGACAAAATCATCCAGTTTTCTGTCAGTGTCTTTCAACTTGATTTCATCTTCAATTTAGACAAGCATGCAGGCAGTCCTTTAGATGCATTGTAGCTCATCTGTGTGTAGTTACTACATAACTATTTCAATGTGGGCTTGAGAAAATCACAGATAATTCTTACTTCCTCTATTTCTATTTTCCATGTATTCTTCCTCCAAGGAAATATGACTGTTGATGCCTACACACTCTCTTCCTTCTTAGAACTCTTTATTTACAAATACAAATTCACAAATACAAATTTTGTGTAGCATTCTGCACAAACTCAAAAATGTTAGTTTTTAAAATATTTTGCATGTGTCTGCTTTTGCTTTTATAGTCCTATGACACATAGTAACAACAACAGCGGTAATAATGACAATAATGTGGTATTACTGTGTAACTTTCTGGTTATAATACATTCCTTCAGACACAGATGAATGCTCCTTCCAGAATATTTGTGTGTTTGGCACCTGCAATAATCTCGTAGGAATGTTTCGTTGTATCTGTGATGACGGCTATGAACTGGATCGAACTGGGGGAAATTGCACAGGTAAATCACTGCTTTTCAGAAATACATCAGCAAAAAGGGTGGCTTCTTAAACATGCAGATGAACAAGGTTTATTTGTAGTCCTTTGGTGAATTATTTTTAAGACTCTCCTTCAGTTTCAGCTAAAATTCACTTGCATTTGAAACTTTCTAAGTTGTCTGAGAAAGTAAAATTATTCTTTTCTGTCCAATGAGCAGATTTATGAATGTGGATTTCCTGTTTTAGATATTGATGAATGTGCTGATCCCATTAATTGTGTTAATGGTCTTTGTGCAAACACTCCTGGAAGATATGAGTGTAATTGTCCTCCAGACTTCCAGCTGAATCCTACTGGAGTGGGTTGTGTGGGTAAGTAAAAGTTTCCTGAAGTATCACTTTAAAAAATCACTGCTTTTATGCAAAAAAAGATAGAAAAATAATGATTCCACAATTCTGCATATCCTGTTGTATAGTTTTTTAATGTTGTCTCTCTTGACATCAATAACTATCAATGTTCTTGAAGTGCCAATGACTTCAAGAGCACAATGTTACCTGAATTCCTCTTCTAGGTATGAAATTACAGATGAATACCTGCAGTTCTTTGCCTGGATCATGGTGTGCAGGTGTAACCACATGTGCTTTTTACGTAGATAACCGTGTGGGCAGCTGCTACCTGAAGTTTGGACCAAGAGGGGACAGGGGCCTGTCCTGCAACACTGAGATTGGGGTTGGAGTCACTCGTTCCTCATGCTGCTGCTCGCTGGGAAAGGCATGGGGGAACCCCTGTGAGACCTGTCCCCCTGTCAACAGCAGTAAGGAAATGTTCACATGTTCCCCTGGTGCTGCCTTATTTTAGAGGGATGGAAAAGGAATTTACAGTATTTTACCGTGTTGCTGTACATTGGTCATTCAAATCAAATTTTCCTACCAATGTCAGAAGGACAGGAATGCAGAGGTGCGGACCTTTAGTCTTCTGTGACTGATTTGGTGCCTGTTTGCACGCTAATAAATCAATGCTACCTTTAGAAGGTGCTTCCCACCAGACCAGGTGATACTTTAGGTAGTTTTGGGCATTTTATTTTGCTCTTTTCTCCCATTAAAAAAAAAATAAAAGAACTTTGCAGATAAGAATGGAATAGAGTGCATACATGTGCTGGGCATTTTTGCTCAACAGCTCTAAACTGGTAAGGAAAGAAACTAATTATGCTTAGAACTCAAATCATGGCTTTAATTTGGAGGGCTTCATTATTCTCCAAAGAAGTGTGTTGATAACCGTTGTTATTTATGTCTCAGTCAGTCTTCAGTACTTTCAAAATGATTACCTAATGATAGTTGTCAGCTTTGTAGAGCTTTGAAGGTCTTTAATGAATCATGCAACACAAATGTCAAGTATGTTGTTCTTTACAGCCCCATAGCAGTAGGAATTCCAAGTTTGATACCTAGCTTTATCAGTGGCATACTGGCATATGGAAAAATCAATATTGTGCCTGCCTTAAGAGTATCTGAGTTTATAGTAATAAAAGAAAGCAGAACTCCTCATCTTACATTGGTTTTCTATTAATCTAATGCACATGTTTTATTTACTGTGAATAGGTCAAAAAAGTAGAAACCAAATGACTGCAGGGAAGACCAACCATTAAAAACACAAGTGACATTTTATGATTCTGTTGTCATAACTTTATTTTTTATGAGACTGACACGTCTCTTGTTATATCTTACTTTAGCTGAGTACAATACTCTCTGTC
Organism: Vidua macroura; assembly: GCF_024509145.1. Taxonomy (NCBI): domain Eukaryota; kingdom Metazoa; phylum Chordata; class Aves; order Passeriformes; family Viduidae; genus Vidua; species Vidua macroura. The sequence goes on from NC_071611.1 coordinate 64,630,146, forward strand.
CAGGGGGAGAAGGATTCAGACCAAATCCCATCACTATTATTTTAGAAGGTGAGTTTCTTACAAATGACTGTGATGATTGATATAGATAATAATAATAATTACAAAAAATGAGTAATCTTTGAGGAGGAACTGCATTTTTCAGAAATCATTATATCTAGTGCAAAGCTAAAATATCTGTTAATGTGAATTGGGAAACAACATGAAAAGGCACACTGCAAAAGAATATTGAAGAAGTCCAATACCATTTCAGTAGGAAAACAATCTGGTGCATACCTTTTATGTGCTTCCTTACTTTAACTGGATTTCAAAATTGGGCCCTGAAGGATAAGTCATTTATGAAAATTACAGCTCATCAGCAGAAAGTGCAAATGTCAGGAAGTATTCATCAGGCAAAGCAGCTCTGGTTCCAATAAATGGGCAAAAGTGAGGAATTAGATGCCACATTCCTGTAAACAGCAATGGAACATTGGGCTTAACAAGCTGAAACTGCTCCTTAAGGGCTTTTTAAATGGAAGAGAATGAGCATCTTATCCATGCATTCCTGGAGAGCAATTTAGAAGCAAAAAAAAAAACCCAAAAAACCACACATGACAGTTCAAAGCTACTATTCGGCAAAATTTCAGGATAGTACTTAAATTCTCTTCTTTTTTTTCATTGCGGAATGAAAATATGGTGAGTTGGTTTTGGTTTTTTTTTTTTTTTTTCCCTCTGTTTTCAGACATTGATGAATGTCAGGAGCTGCCAGGTCTCTGCCAAGGTGGAAATTGCATCAACACTTTTGGCAGCTTCCAGTGTGAATGCCCAAAAGGTTACTACCTCAGTGAAGAGACAAGAATCTGTGAAGGTTGAATCTTTTGAAGCCTCTTTCTCTTTCACAGTGCAGTTATTATGAAAACCACTACTTTTTAGCCTTAAATCCTAAGTGTGCATGGTTCACCCCACCCTTACCTACAGTCTTCCCTAAAATCATTATCTTTGGCACCAGTGATACAAATTAGCACAAAGCTTGAACTGGAACACTTGGATATATTAATGTTTATTTTAGATGTTAGACCTCAGCCATGTGTATTCAGCAAACTAAGGAGTTAGTAATGATTTCTGGCTTCTCACCCTGCAAGTTTTATGATGCTCTCTGCATTTTGGGTGTGAGAGTAGCAGTTTAGTTTACTCAATATGAAGTAAAATTCATACTGGTTTTCCTTCTGTGTTTGAGACTTTTCAGAACTGTTACAACCAAAATTGTAAATTGACCCTAAAACTAAAAAGAGACTAATCCTGCTGTGAGAAGAAGGTGTGAATGTCTTTTGTGAAGTTGATTTGCTCCTATTTCAGTGGCAATTTCAAGAACTTTTAGTTTATTCAGTGTATTGTTTTGCACTTAAGAGAACTAAGGCTAAACTTAGAGGTTAAAATCAGAGCTGTGTTTCCCAAGCTATTCTTTAAATGAAGCATTTTTGTTATCTTAGTGTGATTTACTATGGTTGTATTTCTCAGAAATATTTGCTTGGACTTGGACCTCCCTTGTTGGCTGCAATGTATTTTCTTGGTTTCTAGATATTGATGAGTGTGTTGCACACCCTGGCGTCTGTGGTCCTGGTACCTGCTACAACACCTTGGGGAACTACACCTGCATTTGTCCACCTGAATATATGCAGGTGAACGGAGGACACAACTGCATGGGTATGAAAAATGTCATCTTTACTAGAACTGCAAGATTATCAGACTGAGGGCCAGACCCTGTGCTTTGTGTTTATTTTGACTATTTTTAGCTGCCATTTGGTGTCATGTTGTCAGGAAAGGGATCCCTGTGATTGGCATGCAGCATTCAAGGGCTCTTATTCCCTAAGAGGGCTCACTCGTTTATTTTAGCTGATCATTTCCACATGGTGGGGTCTACCATAGAAATGGATCTCATAAGTATCTACACTGTATTTATAATTTCTTAGGAGTTTGCCTTTTTCCCCCTTGTGTCTTTAAATGAAAGCAGAAAATATGTCACACAAGTCTAAAACAAGGACTGTGGATTACATCAATCCTTAAATTATTTTTAAATGCCTGTGTTTATGTTGCATTCAGAAAACAGAGTTAATGAATCTTGTCTGGTTTGGTAGAGGGTTGATATTTACATAATTATCATAATTATCATAATGTTGGTTACATCATCAGTGCTTCTTTTCTCACATCCAGACATGAGGAAAAGCTTTTGCTACAGAAGCTATAATGGAACCTCCTGTGAGAATGAACTGCCCTTCAATGTAACCAAAAGGATGTGCTGCTGCACATACAATATTGGGAAAGCCTGGAACAAACCTTGTGAGCCGTGTCCAACTCCAGGAACAGGTGAAGCCCTCTGTGGTCACCCTATTTTGTTACTTTCTTTACTTATCTGCTGCTTTGACCTATTAATTAAAGCTAACATTTCATCCCAAAAGAACTTTCACTGAGTAGTAATACTGGTGGTGAAGATACTGGCTGACCCGAAATACCTCCTGTCTAGTCTGTTCTCCAGGGTAATTAATTTAGGAGAGTGTAATTTAGTTCTTGATAGTTGGAGACCCATTTATCCTGGTAGTCCTAGTCTGTCAGAACATCAAGATTGGGTATCGTACTGAGTGTAGGAAGCCTTTCTAGATTTTTCAGCTATTTTCTCCTTTCTTTTGTCCTACTGTTTAATGGCTTAGGACATTAAACAGTAAGACAGAAAAAAGTAGAAAATGCTGATGTTCAGATATACTGGCTCCTGCTTGGCTTAGAGAAATGACCAAGTGTGTCTGAATGCAGGAAAAAGATTTTGCCAAATATCATTCTGAGCAGTGATTAACTAAATTTACTAAAAATGGGGACGTTTGATGTAAAGGAGGCAAGAATTATTCCATTTATAATGGTACTTAAACTTTTCAGAATCATGAGCTGCTGAGAATCTGCCATTAAAATGTAGATTATAAGAAACTCAAACTACAAGCAGTAAAGACTATAACTGCTCCAGATTAAAGAGTATTACTTGTAAGAAGTAAGAAGCTGTTTGTTTTTCATTTTTTGGTGCTAGAATAATTTGTCAGCATTTCAGGTTTAGAGACACATCAAAGGCAGGCTCCATACTCTTCCTTCTGTTGGGTAAAGAAGTTTCCTGTAGGTGCTCAGCAGCACCAAACAGTGGGCCAAGCACTCATGGAAGTCTCCAGATATTAAACTTCCAGAAGCCCTTTGAATTTTATGTCAATCAGATGTTTTTGCAAATTTTACTCACTTTTTTGAAGCGTATTTCATTTTAACCTAATGCCCTGAATGTACAAATAACCTGCCACACACCTTGAAATGCTTCCTTGGCAGTAGTTTGGAAACTGGATGTTGAAACTTTTTTTTTTTTTTTGATAATTTGAATGCTGATATGATCTAAAAAGGTGGTTAATAGTGGATGCATGGTTATTGTTTGCAAACTGTTAATTCAAACTGGTTGTGTCTTTACACTGGAATTGCTTCATTTCCCTCAAACAGGTACAGATTCCTCTGGTGGTATTATGCAGTTTTGACATGCTTATAGTTGTAGGCCTGTCATTTTTTATGTTTCTACCTAGATAAAAAAATATTACTGTGAATAACTTTTTGTCTGGAGAGCACTGTTCTGCCACTTAAACCTCATCTGCAATAATTAATAGAATCCATGCTAGAAATTTTTCTCTGCATGTTGCAAACCCACTCAATTTCAAACACCTTTCCTACAAAACTGTGGGTTAATTATTTTACACTTCGCACCAAGCATTTCCCACTCTCCAAGTGCAAAAAAAGGGATATAGAAGGAGCATATTAAAAAATATGCTTACAGAGCATCTCTTTTTAAAGCACAGTCTCCATTCTGCTGAACAGGTCAGTGGAACTAATCTGCAGTAATTCCACAGAAATTAAAATAGATAATATTGTGAAAAAAGTGTAGGTACTGGTAAATTATATTTATTTCTCATATTTGAAAATGCTGCTGTAGATTCTCACTACAGATGCTTAGGAATAAACCTTAAGGAGTTCTATTAAAAAAACAAACAAACAAACAAAACCATACCAAAACCTGTCTGAATAACTGCATTCTCAAATCAGACATTTAGTCACGTGCCAAAGTCTGCAAAGATTTGAGGAAAGTATGTTACTATTTCAATTTGCATTAATTTATTGGCAATCTGAATTTTCAATACAAGCTATAGTAGGGGCAATTACTCAGTAGATTTGGCTTAAAACAGCTCTGGAGTAGCTGAGAAGACTGCAAGTAATTCTTGGGAGATTTATGCATTCCCTGAAAATATACTGCTCTATATTTTGCTCTAGTTGAATTCAAGAGCCTATGTGGAAATATTCCTGGCTTCACTTTTGACATCCATACTGGAAAAGCTGTTGGTAAGTTTCACCAGTCTTATTTTATCCCAAAACTGTTTTGCATAATGTTTTTGTGCCTGCATAATGTCAACTAAAATAAGCATTTCATGTACTAAAGTTGTTAAATTTCATTTTGGAGTTACAGTGGTGACACAAATTGTGACCAATTTTTATGTAGAATATTTCCTTTTTTTTCTTAACTTCTACATTTTGTTGCGGTAATTCGCTCACCTGCCATCATTTGAATTCATGATTTTGAGTTTTAAACAGCAGGTTAAAAAGCTTTGCCTTCAAAAATACTGTGGGGCTTCTCTCCACATTTGTGAGTTTTGCATCTTGTCCAATACTTAGTGTAGCTCTGTTTTGATCACTTCCTGAACTTCATATGTCATTTTCTATCATAATGGTTATATGCGTGGTTTTATAACCTGTGTGTGGTTTCTGTGGATTAAAAGGAACGTCTCAACTCAATTTTAGACACAGTGAAAATGAGAATCCTTGCAGTGTGTAAAGACATGATGAACTGTACTTAAAAGTAGCTCCTCTGCCTTTCAGACATTGATGAATGTAAGGAAATCCCAGGAATCTGTGCCAATGGAGTTTGCATCAATCAGATTGGCAGCTTCCGCTGTGAGTGCCCCACTGGATTCAGTTACAATGACCTGCTCCTGGTCTGTGAAGGTGATTTAAAATTTGGTTATTTTCTCCTTAGCCCCTTAAGCTTATCCTAAAGGGAAGGGGAACATGTGTTCATGTGGTTTTCAAAATCTAAGAGACAGACTGTGAGCTTTCGTAGGGCTTGAGGTTATAAATCAGTTTAAGTGCTTATTTTTAATATGGATGCACATGCACTTAATAAAATCTGTAATGGTGTTCTGTCAAGCTCCTAAATAGGTAGTCAATGTTTTTTGTTTTTTGTTTTATTTTTGGGAGAAAATTTAATTCTTATTCTTAGAACTTCTCAAAAAAAAGTACCTTGTTTTTTTTTTTTTCCAACTTATGTCTCTTCTGCTACAGTTTTAGAGGCAGAGATACTCATAGAAGCTGATACAGTTTTGTCTGTTGTAAAATCAGTAGGAGTTTTGTCATTTGTTCAAGGATTTTGCGCTAACATGTGCAACCTAAAAAGTTGCAAACTCGGCCACTTATTTTTTCAGCCCAAAGGCAAAGAGGAAGTTTTTTTTAATACAAAAATTTCTTCAGGCAGATGTTGCAAATTTCCAAAGTTACTTTGATGCGTGGTAAGCTGGATTCATAGGATCCTCTTTGATCCAAAGGGTGACATGGATGAAGTGGTATTGATTTTCCTTTTTATGTGCATTCCCAGCACACAGGGCTGGAGGTCAGGCTGCTCGAGCTTTGTGGAGGACTGAGGTTTCCTCTTGCACAGACAGACAGTAGAGTGTAAATCTGAGGCAGGAGTGATTTCTTATGTCTGAACTCTTGGTTTTTCAGATATTGACGAGTGCAGCAACGGGGACAACCTCTGCCAGAGAAATGCTGACTGTATCAACAGCCCTGGGAGCTACCGCTGCGAATGTGCTGCTGGCTTTAAACTGTCACCCAACGGTGCCTGCATTGGTAAGAAATCAGATTACTTTTCTCTCCTGTTTTTACCTCACCAATGGTATGCATGTGTTTCTTTCAGCATCCTTTATTTTCTGTTGCCTTGTGCATTCTGCTGTTTTTCTTTATAGCCACATTTCTCAGTAAAAGGAAAGAAAAGACAGAGTGATGTTTCTAAAAGACATTTTCTAGGTATCAGCCAAATCCTGACAGTAGTTTTATCCTCAAGGTGTGTAGGCAAGCACTTCCTGTAAAATGAAGTTCTCTTATGATTCAGATTTACTTACAGATAATTTTGAATCTGGTTTTAATCATAACAATGGATTGTAAAAACATTATTTGTGTAAAACAGGGATGTAATGGAGGTCGATAGCGTGCACCATCTGTTTTGTGTTTTTGTTATAGATCGCAATGAATGTCTGGAAATTCCAAACGTTTGCAGTCATGGTTTGTGTGTGGACATGCAGGGAAGCTACCAGTGCATATGTCACAATGGCTTCAAGGCATCCCAAGATCAGACTATGTGCATAGGTATGGAAAGAAAAAACTTTCCTGTATGTGTGGTTTTTTTGGCTGTGGGCAGGGAAGATGAGTCTAGTTTTTTCAGTAGGTTATACTGACATTAAAAAAACTGATTCAGGCATTTCTGGTTTTTTTTTTTTTTTTTTTTGTGAATAAAATCTGTGAAGCTGTCTTTGGAGGGGATAAATTAATTTGAGAAAAAAACTCAGAACAAAACAATGTGTTCTGAGATAGCTCCACAGAAACATTTCCACAGAAATACATCATTGTGGCTTATTCAACGGAGAGTTTTATAGGATGGATCAGAGAGTGATAGAGCTTGGAGCTAAAACCATACATTTTCCAATGATTTAAATCTATTGCGTTCATGTGTCATTTAAAAAAAACAGAATCCCCCTTTTAATGTAACTTTATACTGATTTCATGTGAAAATGATAATATGATAGAGATGATATAAGAAATAAGATTGAACAATAAGAATGTTCTTGTTCATTTAGTTCATAATCTTAGTTCTTAATCTGTTTAGTTCTAGAGGGTTTTAAAATGAAAAAGTGATGCATTTCAACTTTAAACAGATATTTAAAACCTGTTCATACTGTAGTACATATTCATATTTGCCTAAAGTCTTCTCTTACTTAAACTAAATCACATTTGTCAGACAAACAGAGGAGGATATGTGGGAAAGTGACCTGTTTTGACAATGCAAAATTTTGAACTAGCTGCACAAAATCTCAATAGCTTCCAGATCCCCCTGAAACTCCAGAAATTACTATATGACACAGGAGACATTGAACTTCAGTGCCTTTTAAAAATGGATATTTGCAAAAGTTTTTAAGCAGTCTTTGTAATTCTGGATGTGATATTGATATTATCCATTTACTTACATAAATTGAATTGCATTTTCAACAGTTTTTCATGGGCTCTGACGTAAAATATGTACATAACAATTGATCATTTCAGGGCTATGATGCTTGATCATTTGTACTCAGTCCTGATCGCTTGTATATGTTAAAGAAATTAAGAAATGTTAGTATGGAAAACAAAAAGATGGAATGCCTTCAGATAACTGCACATATACATTTATTTTTACATGTGACAGTACTTTTTATTTTAAAATACACACAAAATTACATCATGTTGTGTTTTTCTTTGTTTTGTGAGAAGCTGTAAAAATCTGTAGTATAAACACAAAATGTGACAGATGAAACGAGGGACCAAAGTCTAGGATATTGCAGTTGTGCACAGACAACACATCACCCATACCAGTTCCCACCTGCAGTTTGTCTCTCCTTGCAGATGTTGATGAGTGTGAACAGTATCCATGTGGAAATGGAACCTGCAAGAACACAGTTGGATCATACAACTGCCTGTGTTATCCAGGATTTGAATTAACTCGTAATAATGATTGTGTGGGTAAGAGACCTAATCCAAGCTCTTCTTCTCATTGCTGCTGGCTTGGCATGCCAAGGAGGAATTGTGTAGTTAAACAGAAGAGATGTCAGGGTGTGAAAAAAATTAATTGAGTGCAGCAGCTTCTGCTGTTACCAGCCCTAGAGATTAATCCTTACGGTCATGTTTTAAACTAAATAAGTGTTTTTTAATTACAGCAAATTGAGATTACAATTACAGCCAATATAATATTATCCTAAATATCTGGACTACTGGGGCAACTTTCAGTTCACTGCTGTTTTAATGCATCCCTCAACTCCTTTAGACTACCTTGGTATTTACTGCGCATCTCTGGCTGCAGACACAGTCCACAGGCACCACTTGTTCTATCCCACCTCCAGTGCTGCCTCATGAATTTAAAATAATTCCTTTATTTCACCCTTTTGCTTGACTCTTGCACAGGGTGAGAAAGAAGAAGCAGACCAGCAGTAAGAAAGCAAGGACAGCTGATCTGTAACCTGCTCTCCTAAAAGCAAAGTTATACAGAGCTGACACAGGCATTGCTAAATACAATTCCTAAAGCACAAGGCACCAGAGTATCTGATGACTTAGGACTACTTTAATTCCTGGGCTCTTGTGATAAAACAACCAACACCTTCCTGGGCTGAGAAACAGGCTCATAAACCTGGAGATCTTCCTTGTGCAGAGCATAAGCAAAGAAAAGAGGGAGGCTTTACACTCCTTCCTGCTACAGAAGGAAGACACAGCAAAGTCTAATTCAGGAGAGCTTCAGGAGAGAACTAATATATCTTTTAAAAAGCATTTTAATCCTCTTCTTGTCCAGGAAAGAAAAAAATTATGTAACAAGAATGTGCTGGAAAGTACAAGTTTTTCTTACAGCATGATGCTTATCCAATATCCTTTTCATTTATTCTTCCTCATCCATATTTTTCCTAATGCAGTGCTCCTTTGAGTCTGCATTACTGGAATAACCTTACAAAATAACAAGCATTTAAAAATATCGTTTTCAGAACTGCTGTGAAGGAGAAAATCATCTTGGAAAGCAAATTACAGAGTCCAAAACTTGGATTGGCAGGGACAAGGTTTTAGGAGGAAACTCAAGTGCATATGGATCCAGATAAAATCCAGAGTACCCCATGTAACATTTTCTCCTCTGTTGGTAGACTTGGTGTCATGCAGTCCCTTAGCAGTAATTTAATATCTCCAGATGCAGTAACTGAAGTAATGCTAGAAGCTTGGAAATTGTAATAGCCTATAAAAAAAGTGTGGTTTAATTAGAACGTGCATCTTAATGCTCGAGTGAGAGTGACTTTCCTCCAGCTGTCACCTGATTTCTTGTTGCTACAAGAAATTACATTTCCACAGAAATGCTAAGTATTGAAACTTGAGTGTATTCATAATATACTGTATGTAGTATGCTGGGACTCAACTCTCACTTCTTGGGTTCAATTCTGAATTTTTTTTTTTTTTTAATCAGATATTGATGAGTGCAGTTCCTTTGGTCAAGTGTGCAGAAATGGACGGTGTTTCAATGAAATCGGTTCTTTCAAATGTTTGTGTAATGAAGGATATGAGCTTAGTCTGGATGGCAAGAATTGTGTTGGTACGTATGAAACCACATGATGGTCAAGTACTGATGAGCTGAAATAAACTAATATCTTCCACGTAGAGAGAAGCAATACAGTCTGAATATCTAAATATCAATAGAGAATGATGGTAACTTAAATGAAAACACTTTTTTTTGGAATAGTTGTTGGTCTTCAAGTAATTAATTGCCTTAGAAAAAGAAAATTAGTACAGAACCCTTCAGTGGTTTTCATGTTCTGTTAGTAGAAGAATTACAAGATTCTAAATCTTTCTTGATTTCCTCCATTCCCCAAAGATACCAACGAGTGTGTGGCACTGCCTGGTTCGTGCTCTCCTGGTACCTGCCAAAATTTGGAAGGATCATTCAGGTGCATCTGTCCACCAGGATATGAAGTAAAAAGTGAAAGTTGCATTGGTAAGGCAAGTTGTAACTATTGTTCCTGAACAATTTAAGAATTTGTATGTGGTTCTAATTGGGTGGAAAGCAGTTGTACACCCTAATGGTTGTTAATGTTTCCTGACTTAATGTAAGGTGACAGGGAATAGGTATGAAAAGTCTTTAGGAAGAGATTTTAAAAAGGAAGGCAGAAGAATATTTTGTACTGTATAGTACTCTATTTTGAACATTGATGTCTTCATTAATGCAAAGATAAATACTTTTTAAAGAGGAAGTATTTTATCTTTCAGTGACTTTTGAAAAAATATAATTCATATAACAGATGTTCTCACTGTATTTATGTAATTTTTACAGAAGGCAGTTATTGGCAATCAATGCATGAGCTACGCATTTGGGTTCAGAGGAAAACTAAGTTTAAAAATCTTGATAAAATTATGATGCTTAAAGGAACAGTCAGTTAAGTCAGTTTCTTCTAAGAGCAGTTTTCTGATTTTAACGTTTTATATAATACCTCTCAAGTGCTGAGATTCTCAGGAGGAGAAGGAGAATACAGCAGACTGGTCATCAATTTTTATGTTCTAGTTTGTTCATAGAGGTCTCATGTAAAGCCTTGAATGCCATTCAGGAGCTGAATGTCACACACTGAACTAAGATTTGCTGTGGCAGAGAGCAACAAATAAATCCAAATTACAAATTGCTTTTTCAACAGAGCAAAGCATGGAATACTGTGAATTTATTGGACTTTTAAGATTTGACTTACTGCCACCTAATCTGTGTGGCTGCAGGAACAGGAACCATTTTGAACTTTTTGTCTTGAACAAAAGGATTTATTTTTCTAAGCCCCAGAGTTCTCTCAGCCACTTGTATCATGCCACCAATATTCAGTTTACCTGCCAACTTAATGATTTCTTTTGGCAGCTGCTAGCTCCATATTAGCAGTTATGTTTGAGGTGAATTCAAATCACCCACAGTTCTAATGTCGTGAATATAAAATAATGGAAGCTTTTGACTTTCAAGGAATGTTACTGTTTATGGCCACTTTAGTACCTTCTCAGAATCTATGTTTTTGAGAGCATCAGTGGCTGCCAAGACAGAGTTTTGCCCAAACTGAATGAAAGGGGCTTGCTTGCATTCTTTTGTCATTCTGCCATGTGTCCCGAAAAACTGAAGCTAGAGCTCCTAGGAAATGCCCAGATTATCACATGTGACTGCCCTAAAACTTAGATTAATATTTTGACAGCCCTTGTAGCAGATGTTTCCCATTACTCTCTGTTGATGTTGTATGCAAACAGCTTTATGAGAATCCATTACTGCTGCCTGTGATGTGAAGGTTGGCAGTGGCTGATTGCTTTGTGAGCTCAGGGTGATTATATGCAGGAGAAAACAGAAAACTGGGGCCACAGAAAAATTCTTAGTTTTCACCTACCCATGTGATATATTCCCTTCCACTGTATAGGAATAAAGGGGAAAGGACTTGTTTACTTCCACAGTCTGGCTAGTCGCCTCTCCATCGTGGCCACAGAAAGAGCTTTAGCACCAAACTATTCATTGCAGTAATAATGAGCACTTCAAAAGAGCAATTGTCCTATGCAGCTGAATTGCTGAGCTTTGTATATTAACAGCTATCACAGCAACTGGGAAATTATTTACCATTTTCTCTGAAATAACCTGACTTATAATACTTGACACAGAAAGTAGCCTGGGAAGCTACTGCAGAGTTCAGCCAAATGCCAGATTGTGCTGCAGTGGTTTGTTTGTCTGTCCATGTGCTGTACCTAAAGGCAATTTCTGAAAGTGGGACTCAAAGTAGTATTTTGCAGAAGTTACATCACCGAATCTACTCCCCACCTGATTTCTTCCATCGCTCCACTTACATTTTCCAAATAATAAAGTTTGTATTTCCATTGTTTTCTTACCTGCTGAAAAGAGAGTGGTTTTCTAAAATTCAGTGCAGCAGGGAATTCAGTAAATATGGGCAAAAATGGCACTACAAATTTGAATATCCAACATCCATGAAGCTAATTTTCATGGACAGAGCCTTGTTCCTGCCTATACCTTGGTCAAGCTCAGTGTGGCTTTTACTGTAGAACGCTTATATAGCCACAGGCTTCTGTGATGGTTCTTCCAATATTGCTTACTAAAAGACTCAAAAAGCATTGTACTTTGAAGATTATTAAAATACATCTCATAATTTATCAGATTATAATTACCTTTAAAAATTACCTTAGCAAGGCAGCTTATATATTCTTTTAGTGTTTGCAGAATAGGATAAGTTAAAATATAGTTTTGAATAATAGATATGTAAAATTAAGGGTCTCTTAATATATTATTTTCCTGCTTTGTCTATTGTCTGTACAGATAGGGGATGTATACCTGATATTGTTTGAGCTGCACAATTTTACAGGCACTTGACATTTACACTAAATACTTATGCCTTTGATAATTATTTTATATAATATGTAATGATATACTGCTATTAAAAGAAATTTTAACTGTCTTCTAATAGTAATAGATTATTGATTATTCAGTAGAAGAAGAATGATTTTTAAATAACACAATGAGAGTGGCAGTAAAAGACTGCTAAATATAAATCTGGGCATGTAAATACAATTAAAGGTGTCACTCAACTAATAACTAGATATAGTTTCAATCCCAGAATCTGACAGGAAGCATGAAAAAAATATACCTTTAATTAAAAAGAACTTCCAACATACAGATTCTAAAGAATAATATTTGGATATTTTATAGAAACATTTTTGTTTACAGAAAAATATTGTTCCTATGGGAAATATATTCTGAAAGCATTTATTTAATGTTTATATTTTGAATATAATGAAAAACAGAGAATGGTATTTAGAAAAGAAGGTGCATGCCAGTGAGAAACTCTAATTTGAAGGAGTCAGTGAAATGTACAGCCTGCTTTAACTTTTGGCCACTTTGTTGGAAGCTGCTCCAGTGAAATCAGTGAATAAACGAATAAGCAATTTTCCTTAACCAAGGATAGTTCACAGCAAGTGAGGTATTGTAAATGCAGGTGAAGCCGGTGGGAAGAAATGATGATGTCTGACTCCAGTTCAGAAGGCTGAATGATTTCTTTATTATAACTATACTATAATACATTAATATACTATATAAAGGGAGATACTAAAACTACAAACCTACTTGTTCTAAATACCATATCTGACTCCCTCACAACTCGTGACCCTCTCTGGAGAGTCCAGACCCAGGTGGGTTGGATTGGCCATCAGGCTCAAACAATCCTCACCAGAATCCAATCAAGCAATCGCCCCAGGTAAACCATTCTCCAAACACATTCCACATGGGAAAAACAAGGAGCAGAAATAGAAATTGTTTCCTTTTCCTTCTCTCTTTGCTCCTCTATGAAAAAATCCTGAGAAAGAGAAGAATGTGCCTGCCACAGTGAGGCTATGGTGAAGTTTCTCCATTGCTTTTTACAGATATTAACGAGTGTAACGAGGATCCCAACATCTGCCTCTTCGGGTCCTGTATGAACGCCCCAGGAGGTTTCCAGTGCATCTGTCCCACAGGTTTTGTGCTGTCTGAAAATGGGAGGAGGTGCTTTGGTGAGTTCATGGATAAGGAATGCAATAACTTGATCTAAAAGATAACAGATACTCTGTGGAAGCCCCTCCCAATTTATATCTTTATGAGGATTGCTAAATGCCTTTTAAAAAAGTATGAAAAATACAGGTCTTACGTTATTTCTCTCAGGGCAGACAGTCATCATCTGACTTGGGAGAAGATTCTAGCGCTGCATAACTGTATTTTCTTCTCCCAGATACTCGTCAGAGCTTCTGTTTCACCAGCTTTGAGAATGGGAAGTGCTCAGTGCCAAAGGCTTTCAACACCACAAAGGCCAAGTGTTGCTGCAGTAAAATGCCAGGAGAAGGATGGGGTGATCCTTGTGAGCTCTGTCCAAAGGAAGAGGAAGGTACATATTTAAAGTTTAACATTTGTTGCTGGGGGCAAAGGAGGAGGACATTTGTGTTGTGCTTTTTGTTCATTAGAAGGAGAGATCTTTCTGGCATTTGCTCTCAGTGGCTTTTTCTATAATGATTTTTCAAGTCAGCAAAAGGAATAAAATTAAATGGAAGAAAGCACAAAGAAAAATACTTATTTCTTGGTTTTGCTCTGTACTAGTATCCTTTTTGGATGACTTTAACCATCTGTCATGATTCTATCTCTCACTTGCTCTATTTTTTAAAGAAAATGTATCTTCAGTTGCTTTTCAGGACCTGTGTCCATATGGTCATGGAACTATTCCTGGAATTGATGATACACGTGAAGGTAGGTATTCTTCTGACTATAAGAAGTAAATATTAATGCTTAAAACTATACTTAAATATTATAGTATGTGACAGTTTACTCCTCACAGCTGCTGGTGACAAGAGGCTGACCTGTAAAATGTGTTAAAAGAAGGCTTCTTGAACTGCATGACTCAAGACAAACATAATAGGCTGTTTAGGTTTTTTTAAATGCTTTTTTTAAGACTTGAAATGCATCAGCTGAGTGGCTGTTAATATCTTCCTGCTTTTTAGATGTCAATGAATGTCTTGAAAACCCAGGAATTTGCTCCAGTGGTCACTGCATCAATACTGATGGATCATTCCGCTGCGAGTGCCCCATGGGGTACAACTTGGATTTCACAGGAGTGCATTGCATAGGTGTGTGCAGTAATAGGAACTCTTGAATTTAAAACATAACTTGTCCCAGTTCTCTTCACTCTGCATTTATTCATTATGTACAGATACAGATGAATGTTCCATTGGCAACCCCTGTGGAAACGGAACGTGCTCTAACGTGGTTGGCAGCTTTGAGTGCAGCTGTCACGAAGGATTTGAGCCAGGCCCAATGATGAATTGTGAAGGTAACTTGCCCTCTTCATTTTTTTTTCCTTTGGCTTTTGTCCAATCCTCAGCATTCAACTTACTTTATTAACCATGTCTTTCATGCTGTAATTACTTGGAGGAATAAAAAGTTTCTATGCTTTGAAATAGGTCATTGGAAAAGAAATCTGAATTGATTTAAGCAGAACTTTTAGTTTATCACAGAATTTCCCACACTCAATGAGAATGCCCCATGTGGGGATTTCTCACAAATGTTATATTTTATGAATCATAATTAGTTTGCTTTCTGAAGCTCACATTTCTCACCACACAAAAGTATGTTAAATATGAGCATATAATAAAAATCTGAAATAGGCCTGCCCTAACTTGCCATACTACTAAGCTCAAGTAGTACAATATATATACTATGCCATTATTCTTAAGCATTCAATTTTCTCTAGTTACTCAAAAGCTTATGGTTTGAATTACCTTTCTGATAATTTTAGTTGAAAAGAGAAGTATAGGTTAATAAAACCTTCTCGATGATTGTTTTGAAACGTGATTAGAGAATGACTGTTTTGTTTCTCTCTGCTCAGATATCAATGAGTGTGCTCAGAACCCCCTGCTGTGTGCTTTCCGTTGTATCAACACTTATGGTTTCTATGAGTGCACCTGCCCAGTGGGATATGAGCTAAGGGAAGACCAAAAGATGTGCAAAGGTAATGACTGATGTATAAACTTCTCTCCACCTTCCATCACCAACACGTAATCCAAATATTTCTGTGCATCTTGCATTCATCCTCTCGATGGACTGTAGCAAACAGCCCAGCAGGTGATGGTTTGCTCTTTCAGAACTCACAAAGAAGCAGTATTTAGTGTTTTTGTCATCAAGTGTAACCCTTGATGGGGACTGCAAAGCCAAGAATGTCACAGTGGTGGATTTCATCTTTAACAAGACAAGATGGTACAGCTCACGAGGATCAAGATAACTGAATATAATCATAGATTTTGGACTTTTCCTTCAGTGCTTCTACTTAGGGAAGCCTGCATGTCCTTTCCCTTGAAGTTGCCTTCAGGAATTGAAGCTACTGGAAGAAAGTTCAAACACAAAATATATATTTTTTTCTAGATCTAGATGAGTGTGCTGAAGGTCTCCATGACTGTGAATCAAGAGGCATGATTTGCAAAAATCTGATTGGTACCTTCATGTGCATTTGTCCTCCTGGGATGACCCAGAGACCTGATGGAGAAGGATGCACAGGTAAAGATTAGAAGGGGAAGAAGACATCTAATGGAATATACACAAGCAAAGAAAAAAAAATCTTTTATATGTATATATATATATATATATATATATACATACATATATATACATATAAAAGATTTTATATATATATATATATTAAATCAGAAAATAATTCATGAAGGACACTTAAGATACCTAATGATACCAAACATCTTAAACTTTTCATTTTGTTTCAGTGTGAGTTCCTACTGATTAATAAGGATTCCAGAATAAAACCTTCATTGCTCTACAACTAAATCTAGATGTTTTTCAGACAGTTGTTACATCTAAAAAATTAATTTGCCAAACAAATGAGACCTCAGTTTATGGGTAGGAAAAAAGATTTTCATAAATAAAAAGTTACATTTCCTTTAGAATTAGTATAAGTAATGTGTCACTTCTTTAAAAAATTAAGACTCCTAGGATTCTGAAACCACCTATAAATGCCATAAAGGATGAAAGATTTGGAAACTGCCATAGTTCAAAACAATTCCCCATTCTGGAAGTGAACAAGCACCTTTCCTCCATCATTTACTCAATTAGTTGAAGGAAAGCTATATTTTAGCAAATTGTACTTTCTTCTGGTATATAGAAAAAAACCCAGGACCATTCCAAAATTCTCTGTGGGGGAAAAAAGAAATAAACACACATCTAAGTGAATGTTTTAAATAGAAGAATTTTATAAAAATGTTCCTTCAGCAAGAGAATGACTACTCTCTTTTAGAGATCTTTATGATTTTTTTTTTTATTTTACAGAAAATAATCTTTATTAATGAGAATTTGTCCTTTCTTTTTGGCATATTATTTTGCCTTTAAAGAACCTGAGGTTTTTCTGAGGTTTATTGTAAACATCTAAAAAATTTGTGTAATTACAGTATGTGTGCCATTAGCAATGAAAGAAAACACATGAAGACTGTAAACTGTCAGGAAAATAATATGTGAACTGAAATATGACTTATTGTGAGAGAAATCAAGTTATTCAGAGACCCTTGATGATGACAGAGTGAAGATTTGTCACTCAAATCATGCATGTATTCCAATTTAATTTAAATTTTACTTACCAGGTAAATGTTGTGACTGCAACTTGCTCTGCTGTGTTTTCTGCTTCTTATTACAAGCTGTGAAGCAATTAAAGCTTTTGTCCTGTGATGAAGTACAGAAGGAATGGAATAAGATAATGCTCCTTGGAAAGCCCTTTCCAGGCTTAATCAGTTGATTTTTCCACATCTTGAAAATATTTTGCAAATGTTACATGGGATATTTAATCTATTCTATAACGTCTGATATATTTTCTTGTAATGAATTGCTGTGGTTTTTGTTGATGTAATTATATTTTAGTTTTGTTCTTATTATTTCTGTTACTGTTATAATTTTTATTAATGTTGTTATTTTTCTGTAAAGATGAAAATGAGTGCCGCTCCAAGCTGGGTGTCTGTGAAAACGGGCATTGTGTGAATGTCGTTGGCAGCTACAGATGTGAATGTAATGAAGGATTCCTGTCAAGTCCATCAGGCATTGAGTGTCTTGGTAAATGTCTCTTTTGTACACATTTCATCTCACATCACAGTGTAAATGTAGAGACAAAATTAGGCTTTTGAAAACCTAACAAACTCTCATATCTACAGAAATTAAATAATTACATTTCTTAATTAAATAATGGTACAAAATTAAATAATATTACTAAATATTATTAGATAATGATAGGAATTAACAGCTTGTAGCAATCAGGCCTCACATAGAAGGGTCTTAATTCCATAGGACATAAATGTAGACAAAATACAGGGATTTTTGAAGGAGAATTCAGTCACCTTCAGATAATTCAATAATGGATGTAGAGTAAAATTGAGTGTTTGCTTATTCAGAATGTGATCTTAACCACCATATGGCAACTAGGCATCTGAATTTTCTGCACTCTTAATTCAGACATAAAGAACTGTGATTTTACCAGAAAATTGCAAGATTTTTTTTTTTTATTTTGAGGCAGGCCTGCAAGATAAATGCTGACAAAGGGTTTTTGTTCATCAGCCTGTATTTTCTTTTTAATACATTAATATTTGTCATTTGCACTACAGAATTCATCATTCCCTTTCTTGGAGTCAAATGGAACAGCAAAAATTTACTTTTTCTTGACCAGTGTTCTGGTGTACATACAGTACTGAAAGTGTGTCTTTATTTATTTATGTATTCTTCCATGAAAAAAACATAATTATCTTATACCATTACTATAAAACCAGCTCCCTCTAAATTGTCATGAGGAGTGTGCTGACTTCATGGCTAAGCAATAACATTCAAGTGCAGGTTATTTCCTAAGGATTAGAAGCACATGGGAAGAGAAAACTGCAGTCTGTTAACCCCAGCCAGTCATTAATGCCAAGGAAATACCCTGTTTGGAGGTCATTATCTCTTTTCTGTATTTAATATGTAATTTTCTTATTATTTTCTGCCTTGGGAAGGTTTGCTTTTTGCTGCTTTTCCTTTTGGGTTTCCTGGGTTAGAAATTACAATGAAAAATGGATCTGGCAGAAGCACAGAATTTCTTCTGAACTATAGCACAAGCATTAAGTCACAGATTACATTGTTTTAAATACATTGTGCAAACTTTTATATTCCAGTCACATTAAAATGCATTCCACATCTCAAACTAGGGACAAAGCATTCATGTGTTCTTCAGGTCATAATGTCCCTGAAGACCTGCACAATATCCCTGTCTGGGAAAAGAGAAATCTTCAGAGTCTTGCAAATTACTACAGCAAATATTTTGTTTCACAGAACTGACACTTTCAGTGAGGACAATTTTATTTGATGGAAACAGTTAAGTTACCAGATGGGCAAATGAAGTCCTCCCTAAAGCCAAAGTTTGTCTTTTGCCTAATTCTTGTAAGAAATGCACAGATTCTTCTAATCTGTAAAAGATAAGGTCAGCTGAGTATTAATACATTTACACATTCTGAAGGATCACTACTAGCTTTGAGAGAAAAAAAAAGAATAATTTTCAATTAAAAACATAAGCATTCTCAGATCAGTAATTGAAAATGTCTCCATTTTAATCAAGAAATAAGACAGGTGACAGAGCCTATATAGAAGATAAAATCTCTGCAGGATTTAGAGTTTCTATTAGCACTGAAAACTGGTATTTCTTTTCTCCTCAGCTGCCTGTCTGAAGGTAACCTGTAGGAGCCCCATGACTTTAAAACTTTGCTCCCCTTTCATTATTGATAGGCATTAACCAAAAAAATTAAAAATTAAAATAGAGTTTGACAGGGCTATACCAACAGTAAGGCCATACAATTCTATTTTTTCCTCACCAAAATCTAGGAGTACCACTAAAAACGTTGCCCATACACTTTTAAGTTGTAAGTTTTTTTATTTAAACCACAGCAGGATAATTACAGATGATCAAATGTGTTATTTTGGCAGTAAAACAAACAAACAAAACAAACTTCTAACCCCACTCCAAATAAATCATTCAAATGCGAACACAGCTGAAGTGGAAGCTCAGTTTTGCCCTCGGCCTGTTTCACTACCAAGGGCACAACTTTCCAACAAGCAAAACTCTTATCCAGCTCATGCAGATACTGAACATTAGGGGTGTCTTGGATATATTTGGAACGGCAACATAATACCAGAACACACAAAAATTCTGAAAGGCTAAATCAAGATGGACTTGATGGTAGCTAATAACCTTCTCCTGTTTGCATATATTGACAGAGAGCCAGAATAATACACCAGATGCTCAATGGAGCAGATCTTTATCTCCTTCCCTATTCCAGCCTCTCTCTTTTTTCCTCACAGATAATCGCCGGGGGTTTTGCTTTGCTGAAGTCCTGCAGACAATGTGCCAGATGGCTTCGAGCAACCAGAACCTTGTCACCAGATCCGAGTGCTGCTGTGACGGGGGCCGGGGCTGGGGGAACCAGTGCAGGCTCTGCCCCATCCCCGGAACCACCCAGTACAAGAAACTCTGTCCACATGGATCAGGCTACACCACAGATGGAAGAGGTATTTGCAGGGATGAAAAGAGGCAGAAAAGGAGAAAAGTGTATGCTCGCATGCTTAAGAAAATGCATAATTGTCTTTGAAGTTCCTTTGGAGAATTTCCTGTTAAACAACAGAGTTTGATTTTTCAAATAATGCTGAGAGACCAGAAATTAAAAACACATTTGGTAGTTGCTGCAAACAGATCAACTGGGCAGAATTTTCAGGATTAGGATCTGGTTGGAAGTACCAGCCAGTAACTAAAAGCTAGAAATTATCCCAAATCTTTTGTATTGCTGAAAGTTTGGACACATGGCAAAGGCAGCAACCATCTCTTTTAACAACAATCTCACAATGCTTTGCAGGTACTACTTCCACACAGAAAGAAGCTAATGTGTATTTTTTAATGTTGGTGATAATTTTTGACATGGAAGTAATTGTAAAAAAATTTTCTTGTATGGGGTTTGTGTTTGGAGTTAGCAAAACTGGAATCTGAATACCCAGTGAAACAGCAGGAAGGTGTTTGTGCAAAGAACAGTAATGAAATTTGAAAGATGTTTGGCTTTGGAGTCAGATCCATTTTTAAAGAGGAAGAATGGAGAAAGTTCCTGCCAGAAGCATGATGATGAGGAGCTGCAAAACTGAAAGAGAAGAAAAAATTAGAATTTAAAACTGAGACATGACATTTAATAATTTCTATACAGATATTGATGAGTGTAAGGTCCTGCCAAACCTGTGCAGGAATGGGCAGTGCATTAACACCATGGGCTCCTTCCGGTGCTTTTGCAAATCTGGCTATACCACTGACATAACTGGCACATCTTGTAATGGTAAGATTCATTAATTAATCATCAGTTGAAGTAATCATCAGTTATTTTTTTTAGTTGTTACACAGTGATATACCAACCTTTGTAAACCCTTGTTGCAAACCATTTTTTTTGTCTCTTTTATCTCATGTCCTTTATTTCTTTTCCTAATATGCACTTCTGGTTTTGTGTTTCATTTGGGAAAATGGAGAAACAAGCTCTGCTGGCAGTATTCCTGCAGTAGAATGAAGTTTGTTAAAGCTGTGCAACCACTTTAAGTGACAAACCAGCTCATTACTTCAAAGTCTACATTTTTTCCCACTTTTTTGTTGGTTTGCAGGTACAAGTATACCATAGTATACCAGAAAGTAAATATTTGTTGCTTAGATGAAAATACCAATGCCACTCTCACTCCAGTATATTACTCCTTCAAGACAGTTTGTCGTGGTAGTGGCAGCCTCATATAAACTCCACAGCAACACATTCATAGAGAAAGGAATAGGACCCCTGAACAAATGTAAATAGGGGACTTTCTTCTGTGAGCATTTTTCTAAAAAATGTTGTGCTGTGTTGCAAACATCTTTCTGTCAGAGAGATGAGGACAAAAGATAACTTATTATTTTCCTCTCGTTAGATCTTGATGAGTGCTCCCAGTCCCCCAGACCATGCAATTTTATCTGCAAGAACTCAGAAGGGAGCTATCAATGCTCATGTCCCCGGGGCTATGTTCTTCAGGAAGATGGAAAGACATGTACAGGTAAGAAGGTTATACACAGTACCTTCTAATTTGGTTACAACTTAACTTAAAAGGAATTGGTTTTGAAGTGTGGTATTTTTATCAAATTTGGTGAAATGTGCCTCTTTGTTGACTTTTTTAAGACAACAACATTTCTTACTTTCAGATCTTGATGAATGTCAAATGAAACAACACAATTGTCAGTTTCTCTGTGTCAACACCCTTGGAGGCTTCACATGCAAATGTCCACCTGGTTTTACACAACATCACACAGCTTGTATTGGTAAGAAAAACACTGGTTTTCTTTCATAAGCCTTTCTGTAAGAACAACATTCTCAACTATCTCTTGTACTCTTTATGCAGAGCAATGGGGTCAAGAGGGCAGAAAGCAGATTTTGAAAAGCAGCAATTACAGCTAAAGAAAAAATGAGTCTATCCAGTCTGTCCACTATTTCTATTTTCTTGGTTAGTAGAGAGTTGTACATATTTAATACAAGTTCTAAGTATAATCACATGGAGACAAAAGGGTGAATTATTAAAATCTCATTTAAAATGTAGTTAACCAAAACCAGACTGCATTTTCTTTTTTTAGTTGATACAGATGTCTTCAGATCTTAATCATATGTAAAAATCTTGCCAACTGAAACTGTTTTAGTTCAGCTAACACAAAAGGGCAGCATTTTTACAATATCAGCAATTACATGCCTGCTCTTCCACAGTCATATCACAACTGAACTACCCCTAGCATTTCCAATTTATTAATTACTCATAGCTCTGCATGAGTCTCCAGTTCATCTGGCATTTAAAAATGAAAAGGTACAGAATAAAATGTTGCATCTTTGTGGATTTTGTTTTTGTGTTACATGAACGTGTCTAACATCGTGCCACAAGGTAAACCAATCTTCTCTCTCTTCTCTATATTTTGAAGATAACAATGAATGTGGTTCTCATCCATCACTGTGTGGATCAAAAGGAATTTGTCAAAACACTCCTGGAAGTTTTACCTGTGAATGTCAAAGGGGATTTTCTCTGGATTCTACTGGATTAAACTGTGAAGGTAACTAGGAACAGTCAAATTTTTTTACGGTGTGAATCGTTATTTCAGTTTCTAATGAACCATTTCATGCTAAAGGCAGAGAAAACAGCACCAGCCATAGTAAAAATAATTGCAAAAATAAATTGGAAAGTATTAGACCAATTTTAAGTATAACAAAAGCATATGCAAAAACATGCTGCCTCAAGTAATTTTTACAGAAATTAGGATAAAAAGGTGATTGTTTAGTTGAACTCTTCAACAGTTGTTCTCAGGCTGCCATTTCAACTTAGCATAGGTTTATGCATCTAAAAGTATAGTGGTTGTGGGGCTTTTTTACATTTATGTCTTCATATGTCTAAACAGAATCTCTCTACAATTTTCATTTTTGCTAATTCTAATTACATTAGATTCTAAGTTCTGTACTTAATTCTCCGACCACAGAGTTACACACTGAGAAGGCCAATTCACTGCATTCAAAAATACAATTATTATAGTTAAAATGCAGGTTATATTGGTGAGCTTTATCTCTCTCTGTTGGCCCAAGGGGAAGCCTCAGTTAGGAAATCTCTATTTGAGAGCTCCAGACTTCTCAGTGGGCCCCAGTTTTTGAACAAAAAAGAAAATAAAAGGCAGTACAAGGCCACCTGGCTTCTGAGAATTAAAAATGCAAGAGCATACATGAAGAAATTTACAACTTCTCAAAATACCAACAACTCTGATAGAGCATTTAAAGCAGGAATTGATATTTAGAGCCTATTTCTAGAACAGCAATCCAGAATATATGCATCTAGAAGTTTTACTAAGATTTATCTCCTGTCAGTTTACTTTGTTCTCATAAAGTTCATATGTCCTGGTGTGCCTATAAAAAAATATTTTTTTTATTTTCTACTTGACTTGCATATTGTACCTTAAAAATTATGTTGCTTACAATCTACTTATTTCCTATAGCAGATACAATTTAAGATGTCTGAGTTTTTAGAATTTGGAGGGTGGGATGGTTGTGACTGTCATCTTTTATTAACACTTGTCTCAGAGACTTTTTATGTGGCTTTTTATTTTCAATTGCAAAAACATCCAAATTTGACATTCAAATACTAAACTATGTTTCAGAAAACTGAAGGCTTATCCCTAAGTGGTTGGTTTAAAACTGAAATTACAAAACCCCTCAAATTCTAAGCATTATGCTAAAGCAACAACGTGTAGGATTACTGGGAATAGTGTTTATTCTCCAAAATTGAGTACTGAAAAGGCTGAAGAATTAAAATCAGATTATTGATGGAAAGAGCTGGACATTAGTTGACTTCCAGGCTTTCCAAAAGAAAAATCTGCATGGTCCTTCTATCTTACAATAATGCTCCTCTGTCATAAGTCATAGAACTACAAAATGCCTTGAACTGGAAGGGACCTCAAAGCCCATCCAGTGCCACCGCTGCCATGGCAGGGACACCTTCTACTGTCCCAGGCTGCTTCAAGCCCCAGTGTCCAGCCTGGCCTTGGGCACTGCCAGGGATCCAGGGGCAGCCACAGCTGCTCTGGGCACCCAGTGCCAGGGCCTGCCCACTCTTCCAGGGAACAATTCCTTCTCAATATCCAGGTTAAATTTACCCTTCTTCAGCATAAAGCCATTCTTCTTTGTCCCATCACTACATGCCCTTTCCAGCTCTCCTGTAGCCCCTTTAGGCACTGGAAGGTCCTCTGAGGTCTCCTTGAAACCTTCTTTTCTCCAGACTGAACGTCCCCAACTTTCTCAGTCTATCCTTGTAGGAGAGCTGCTGCATCCCTCTGCTCATCCTGGAGCCTTCTCTGGCCTGCCTCCAGCAGCTCCAGCTCCTCCCTGCGCTGGCCCAGGGCTGGGGCAGCTCTGCAGGTGGGCTCTGAGCTGAGGGGCAGAGGGGCAGAATCCCCCCTGCCCTTCTGCCCACACTGGGCTCAGTCCAACACAGATTTGGCTTCTTGGGCTGCCAGACCACATGGCTGGGTAATAACAAACTCCTTATCCAGCAGTGTTTGGCAGTGGGTGTAATCCTGTGTCATGCTCTGCTTCCCTCCTGAATGCACAGATGTGGATGAATGTGATGGAAACCATAGGTGCCAGCATGGCTGTCAGAACATCCTGGGTGGATACAGATGTGGGTGCCCACAAGGATTTGTCCAGCACTACCAGTGGAATCAATGTGTTGGTAAGGAAACAAGCAACACAGAATTTAAACAGCAAATGTGTCAGAGTGTTTATAGGGACACCACCAGGCAAGGGCAAGAATGAGCAGAAGAAAGAGTGTGCAACAAAAATCTTCTGTATCTGTCTCCCACTCCTTCCATACACTTACTACTCCTGCCGTAAATCAATGAGAGGAGGTTGCAAGAAAACACACTCAACCTTTTGAAACTCCCTGTGACAATTAGCTTTCCTAGAAAGGTCTGCATTCTGACCTGTTTCTTCTGTGAAAAATCCCCATCATTGAATGTTCATTGAATTCCTGAAAGTATCAATGTAAATAGCTCTGCTGAGGAAAAAAAGCATTAAAAAACCATACCTGTCATTAAAAAAAAAACCAAAAAAAACATAAAAAACCATTAGAAATGTAAGAATTATACAGAATAGCATCTAAAGCAAATGGTGAGAAAATAATCAACAAAACCATTAAGGGTTTTCTTCTTCCAAAAGACACTCTTAAGGCCAGCATTAGTTCTTTGTGCAGGGAATGGGACAAATTAGGAAGCTCAGGAGTACTGTTTAGATTTAGCTTATTCAATCCATCACTTGAACTAAGCTATATCATATACAAAATAAAATGTGGGATTTTTTGTTAATAAAAAACAATACACACAGAAACAATGTTACTTAGTGCTGTTCACAAAGACCAATATTAAATATTTACCTTTTCAGGTTAGTTTTCATGGTTTTCTGTCAATGGTATCAGAGCATGACTGTGAGCACTGCCATACATTTCATTTAGGCTGACTGTACTGTCCTGATTCTATACATAAAAATTAGTTTATTCTACCCACTTTAGCATTAAGTAGCGCACCAGCCAGTGTCTCTGATGTCCCAATCACCATGATCACTCCTGACTTAATGCTGCTCTTCAGCAAAGAAAGCAAAGGACTGGGGCAAGAGTGACAGAATGTATAATAAACAGCTCCCACAAAACCCCAAACCAGCTTAGGCTTCTGTAAATCATAGTCCTCAAAAGAATCTCCCTCCAAGTGACTGCAGGCAAGAATGGCAAAGCATTCACCAGTGATGTTGGTGAGAAAAACTGAGGTGAGGAAAACTTGGTGAGGAAAACCTACAAGTTTTAGAGAAATGCCTTGGTGAGAGAAATAAAATAACTGTAATACCAGCTACTAAGCCATGACGTTCTAAACCACAACCTTCTTTTTTTTTTTTTTTTTCCCTGAAACCATATCAAGTCACACTGACTGAAGGTGTCATCTTCGCTATATTTTAACACCCACAAGTGAAGATGATGCTCCTTTTCTCTTTCAGAAACCAGGTGTCTGTGGGATGAGGTCAGAGATGTAGCAGAGCCCTGGGACTTCCAGATGTTCTGATTTGATAGCTGTATGATGCTGACCTGTTGTCTCTCAGACTAGAAAACACCAATATTTTTGTGTTTGCTTACCAGATGAAAATGAATGCTCCAATCCTCACATGTGTGGCTCTGCTTCTTGCTACAACACCCTGGGAAGTTACAGGTGTGTCTGCCCATCAGGGTTCTCCTATGACCAGTTCTCCCATGCCTGCCACGATGTGAATGAGTGCTCTTCTGCCAAGAACCCCTGCAATTATGGTTGCTCCAACACTGAGGGTGGTTATCTCTGTGGCTGCCCACCTGGCTATTACAGAGTCGGACAAGGGTGAGTTTCTCCACACAGCTATTCACCAAAGACACATTCAGAAGGTGCAGAGGTGCAAAGTAAGGACAAGCTGCTAAGTCCTTTCTAGTTTCTGGGTAAATATACAGAAACTAAAAAAAAAAAAAAAATGTCTGTACATGCAACATGACATTAATGTTAAATGTAGCATATAAATAATGTTAAACAAGGTCTGCTTTCTCCCCCAGTATCAGCACATGAACTCCTTCACAGACCTGCTGGGGATTGATAGTGCATAAGGATAGGCACCATGTGTACTGAGATAATTAAGGGGTTTAAGTATCACTGATCAATCCAGAACATTAAACACAAATTAACATTGTTCTGGTGCAGGGCAGGCTGGCTTGGTTTGGTTTCTCTGTAGAACCTGTACATGAAAATTAAATCAGGCTAAAAGCCTTCAGCCAGCGTTTGCATTTCCCTCAGTAAACCTTCCTAGTGTGAAGGAAATTAATGCACAGCCCTCCTCCTGAGGAAAGGGCAAGGAAGGGGATGCAGACACTCTGGCACAGATTACATGCACTCCATTTAGCAGGGACAGTTCATAAAACTGCAAGGAGTAACTAAAACATGTGTTTTGATTCTACAGACACTGTGTCTCAGGGATGGGATTTAACAAAGGCCAGTACCTGCCACTGGATGGAGATGCTGAAAAAGAGAACGCTTTGTCCCCTGAACTGTGTTATGAGTGCAAAATCAATGGCTACTCCAAAAAAGACAGCAGGAAGAAGAGAAGTGCTAACACTGTATGTACCAGGGTAAAAAACTACTATAATGTTTTTTGAGGTATTTTCAGAGCTATGACACCAGGGGTAAATAGAGGGAATCTTTTAAACAGGTCACATTCAATGGCAAAAATCTCTTTTCTCCCCCTGCCTCACCTAGGTCCTGCTGGCAGTAATAATTTAACAGTAAGAAATGCATCAAGAGCTGCGAAAGGATGACGTTTTTGAAGCTTGCAAAGATTCCTTTGTAGCGTGAGATGTGGTCTAGTTCCTCATAGTACATTCAGGGGAATAATTCTCCTTTAATTACAGAGAGGGAGACCTGGGAAACTGGACATGTCTTCAGCATGTTCTGCTGCCAGGAGGAGGTTGGACAGCATTTATGGTCTGGGACAGCTAAATAGATCTTGCAGGAAATCATTTTAGTCTTGGCATCTGTTTCCATAGTAGCTCATAGAGGTAGGGGATTAGACTGGACTAATGGAAGTCCAATATTCACAGAATTTATGAAGTTTTTAGAGAATTACACATTTAATTTTTTTCTTGCTGCATTTTGTGGGCTTATACAGGTAAGTTACTGGAAATCATATCTAGTTTGTAATTGTTACATCTTTTTATTACACTTTTAAAAATACTATTAACTTGTCAGTTTCTAGAACTTTCTAGACAGTGAAAGTGACATCCATAAATTATGTGAAAAAAGAAACACTTTTAAATCACTAACGTCATCTGTGGGGTTCAAGTATTTAAAGCACTGCATTACTTCCTCCTGTCCTAAAATTTTCCTTATTTTCA
This sequence comes from Vidua macroura, assembly GCF_024509145.1. Classification (NCBI taxonomy): domain Eukaryota; kingdom Metazoa; phylum Chordata; class Aves; order Passeriformes; family Viduidae; genus Vidua; species Vidua macroura. Next base: position 64,658,074 of record NC_071611.1, read on the forward strand.
CAATGCTTTTTTAGTTGCATTACATACTGGTACAGTATGGAATTTTCAGAGAAGGTGTCAGGGAATTTCCATGCAGTGTTGTGAAATGCATTTCTCTGTTGTTTCTGTTGGTCATAAGACAATTACGTTGTGTGTAAACAGTGCAAACACAGGTTTCTCCTTGTGGTGGTGCACACCTCCTCTTTTCCAGGCTGCAGTGCAATCTGAGAAATCCTCATCTTGCCTCAGCTTTGAAAATTAAATCTGGCTTTTGCTATTACCCTGATGGTTTTTTAAGTGATTTCAAACTTTTGTTCATAACACTCCTCTACATGGCCACTTTGCAAGCATGAAATTAAACAGGTTCTCAAAATTACCTGAAATCAGAGCCTTCAGAGGCTCTGTAAGGCCTGTTTCAGGCCTTCAAGATTTACAGGGCGTGTTGCATGGAATCGAGGCAGGAGCTGTTAATTATCCTGATCATTCCTCTCTCCCACTCTAAACACTTCCCTCCTCCAGCTGGAGCAGGTGAGCTGGGCGAGCCTGGACACGGAGAGTCCCCTGAAGGTGCGAGTGGCCATGTCCAGGCTGGGCAGCCGGGAGCCCATCCTGGAGCTGCTGCCGGCCCTCAGGCGTCGCATGCGCTATGTCATCACCCGCGGCAATGAGCATGGAACCTTCCAGATCCTCCTGAGGGAGGGCACCAGCAGCCTGCATGCGGTGAGGGGCAGGGCAGCGCCCGGGCTGCACGCCCTGGACATCACCAGCGTGGCTCTGCCTAAGGAGAAGGAGATGAAGCAGCTGGAGAGCAGCCATGAGGACAGCGACCTCAGAGGGGAGGCCCTCAGGGTAATGCTGTGGGTGCACCTCTACTAGCCGTGGCCCTGTTCTTCAGACGCTTCTTTTTGTCCCTACACACCCGAGAACATCTGCTTTTCAAAGTGAATCTGCTTTGGAAAAGTGTATTTTGGGGGAGGAAGGCAGAGGGGAAGAGCCCTTCTTTCCATCCTACCAAGACTGCAGAACCGCCCTTTCAGGAGGGCGACTTAAAACTCTGCCACTGCCAAAACTTCTATTTACAAGGGCAAATCATGGTTACTGTATCTTTTATATAACCTCGATTTAAAGTGTATTTAAAAAGCTAAAGTTCAAGAAGTCATCATATGACACTAAATGGCACAAAAATGTGAGCTATCTTTTTTTCCTGTTAGCAGTCTGTAACACTTTGGGTATTTTGCTATAGTTCCTAATGAAAAAAAAATTATAGAAGTTTATTTATTTTTAATGCAGTAATATATGGAGAAAATAACAAATTATGTTAACAAAAAGGGAAACTTGCTTGTTTTTCTTTAGTTTTATAAATTTGAGATATAACATTTTAGAGGTACTTTTGTAATCAAGAAAAAAAGTAGATTTGAAATATGTTTTTTTTTCTACTTGGACCAGCATCCAAACGGTATGTAAGTAATTCTAAAATATATCAGGGCTGAAAGATCAGTGTAGTAGGATATTCTGGAGTGGAAGATTGTAAACTGTCCACATAGTAGGATATTCTAAAGTGCTCTTGCAAATGAGAGCTAAGAAAAAAAAAAGGGGGGGAAAAAAGTCATAGAGGACAAGTATCATAATATCAGTTTCTGCAGAGATTATATTTCACAGCAGCTCGATGGGATTGCATTCTGAATCACCCACAGCAAGTAGTGGAGGAGGCACAAGCCCTGTAGCAAAATACCTGGACTGTTTTTAATCCCCTTAGAACTGCAGAACCAAACTGTGCTGCCCTTCCCTCAGTGACCTCCTGAGCTAACACAGGCAGCCACACCTCATGCTCAGAAAGGGTGCTTCACAAACTGGCATTAATTCCTGCAGGCAGCTGAAGGAAATGTCTCTCAGAAGAGAATGTTTCACTCTGTTTGGTGCTGGCTCAAAACCAGGGTGCATTTCCTGAGCCCCAAGTGCTGTGTCAGGACTGCCACACCTGCAAACTCAATTATTGCAGCGCAGGTGAGGAGAGTTGTGTATTTGAAGTTAATTTGTTAGAAATCTCATTAACGCTGTAGTTATACATGCCTCATTTTATCATAGCTTGTTCTTTAAGAAAGATGACTGTACAATGACTTGAGTTTTAGTTTAGTGATTTAATTTTTTTTCTTTTTACATTTTGTACTGTCATGTATTAAGTGTATGTCTCAATGGTGCTTTCTGTGTCAGCTGGTGCCTGTAACTGGCCAGGCAGAATCTCACATGTGAAAATAGCCAAAGCACATCCAGGATTGTTCCAGCTGCATGTAGGTGCTGACCAAAGACTATACCAAGTTAAACTCAGTGATTTTTCTTCTCATTTGTTGAGTTTGGGGATTTTGAAAAGAGATGTTTTAAGGAAAAAAGCTTTCTCTTGAACATTTGTATTAATAAGACAACACTTTTCTTGCAATAAAGCTTATTTTGGGTTATTTTTTTGTTGTTTTTTTCAGAGTTAAACTGGTGATTGATTTAAAGCAATAGCCAGTAACAGGGTCTGGAACCACATTTATTTGACATTGCTTTCAGAGATGGTTGTGCAAGTTTCATTAGGATTGAAACGACTGACATCTGCAGGAATAAAGAGACCTCTAGGGGTCTGATAAATACATACAGGACAGCACTGCCTTAAAGGTTTAACAGCTGTAATAGGTGGTTTAAAGAAGGCTTATCTCACTCCAAAATGGTAGGTTTCCAAGAGACCCTGCAGGAAAAGCCATCAGGCTTACACATAGCAGAGCATTTTTTCCTTTGTTGGACATGACTTCTCTGAGGCTACAAATTCTGGAGGATTTTCTTGTCCAGGATTATTTACATGTGCTGTGCACACTTGTTAGATTTTTGTGTGGTTTTTTTTTGTTTGTTTTTTTTTTAACTATCATCAGATAGTTCCATGTGCATTAATTAAGTACACAGTAAGTACAAGGTACAAAAAAAAGTATTATCTCTTTTCTAGAAAGGCAGCATTACCATCCACCATCGTAAATTCCACAAGACATTTATGCACAATCCCAGAGAGAAGTCACTCCCAGCTTCAAATCTGGATGAAAAAATAGCTAGAATTAAAAGGAAAAAAAAGTCCAAAACCTCTTTGCCATCCAGCCTGTCACAGTATTTATTTCTATATCCTTTTCTCTAAATTCTACCTTTTTACAGCTTCTAGCCTTTTAATGAGAAAGCTGACTACATATGCACAGACATGCACAGATATGCATGGTGTCCCAGGAAGCTACAGAGCCCCCAGGTCTTGTTGCTAAAAGTGAAATTAAAATCTTGCTATTTAAGAGAGCCTGCAGTACCTCGTGGCAGCTCAAACCAAGATTTTAGTGACTATTTGTAAGACCCAAGGTAAGCCTAAGCAGCAGGGACTTTAGTTATAACTGTCCATCCTGTGTAGTATACAGACACAGGTTTGATTAAAGTAGGATATTCTGGAGTGGAGGATTGTAAACTGTCCACATAGTAGGATATTCTAAAGTGCTCTTGCAAATGAGAGCTAAGAAAAAAAAAAAGGGGGGGAAAAAAGTCATAGAGGACAAGTATCATAATATCAGTTTCTGCAGAGATTATATTTCACAGCAGCCTAATCATCATCATAAATTTTAAAAAAAATGTATTACATAAATATGTCTGCTTTGCCATCTTTAATCCCTCAGTTGTGTGAAAGACTCAGTTAGGCCCATACAGTCCTTTATACATGAACTGTTGGCATAGTCAGCGTTCTAGAAAGGGCTGTGGGATTCTTATATAGGATTTTACTGTCCTGACTTGGGATCAGCAGTCACACCTGGCACTGAGAGCTGCAGGTGACAGCTGAAGGGTCTTTGTGCTAAACCCACAGAAGAACCCAGAAGTGGCAATGAACTGCAAAACTCAATGCAGCAAAAATCTCACTGCCCTGAGTGTGCTTCTTAATTCTTACCACGTGTAATAAATTAAGCTTGCACACCTAAACTAAACTGAAGCTGCCTTAAATCCAAGGAAAGGGCTGGGTTTATGAACTTCATGCTGGGGAGGTGGATATTCACACTTCATAAAGCCAGGAGGGAATGAAAACATGAGAGGGAAGAACTACATTTCGTATCTCAGATAAAATCCTCGGTCTCTCCTGTGGCTGTTCATATGATTGACACCAAATTGCTATAGCAGAGACAGGAAATGAGTTCTTTGCTCCCACAGAATTACAGAACTGGTGGAGGAGGTGGTTTCTCACACATTCCAAGAAGCCAGCCACATGTCAGCATGGGTCTGACCTGTGTGTTTGGGCACGGTTTTAGTGTGAGCTAAACCCTCCCAAGGTCTCCTCCCTGCCTGGGCTTGTCCAAAAATGAGGTCCTTACCCAAATCCTATGAAAAAGTCTGGGACAATATGACCCTCTCTTACACTGTCTTTTTTTGTGTTAGCAAGTCAGGCATTGCTTTATTCTTGGCCAGGGTTTGAGTGTAGTTGTCAGATTTTCAGCCTCCACACTGAAGCTGATGCAAAGCTTTTCCACTCATTTATACATTTCTTGCAAACGGTGAAATTATTGTTGGTTCCAAACTACATAATTCTCCTCATTAATCAGTGCTCTTTCCTCTGTTGATTATTGATTTTTCACTCGTCATGCTCATTTGGCCCACACTTTTAGTCCTTTTATCATCCTTTTCTCAGACAGAGAGTCAGCAACTTTCCAGGCCTTCATCTCCTCTGTATCTTCTGGTTACTCCAACATCCTTGAAGTGCCGTGAATTTAGGATCCCAGATGTCCAATCCTCAAATCCCTTTGGCTTTGTTTATTGAAACTTTTCAGGGTTATTTTTAGCAAAATTAGGGTTTCGGTGATTTAATGATCAAAGGAACAATAAGAGTCTGTGAAGAAACCTGACTAGTGCTGGCTAAAAGTGGTCTCTGCTTGCAATTAATTAAAGCAACTAATTAAAAATTAGTTAGGAAAGTTATAGCATTTCCTTTTCTACTCCAGACACAAAGAATGCTCTTGGTGTGCCATCCCTTTGCTGCCTCAAAAAGCACTTGTTACACAAGCAGGGTTTTTTTGGTACATTTTAAAATCCTGTGACTAATGATGTTTTCACATAAAACAATTATGCAACACTTTTCTGCAGTTTTGTCCAATTCTGATATTTCTATATTGTGCGGCGTGGGTTTTCACTCTCCCCGGCTGCACGCGGCTCTTGGGAGCCCGGCTGTGGCGTAGCTTCCACGTGCTGCCGGGGTTTGCTGCCGCGGGTTCCCGGACACGGCTCCGTGTCTCGGGCGCGTGGGCTGGCCAGCCTCTGTTACCGTGCGCTAGGGACCCGGCAAAGAGGAAGGAATTTGTCCATTTACTCCGTGCTTGGCAGGAACGGTTTATTGGTCACGTGGCGCGGTTCGATAGAAAGACGTGACCGCTCCTGGCACTCGCATGGGAGAAAATGGCGTCTGACTGCCGGCGGGATAGGGCTTTATGGAGGGGCGGGGCGAGAGGATCCACGGCCTGCCGGCCAACAGGGGCGGCTGCCGCGGCAGTGACGCCAGCAACAGCGACCAACCAGAGAACCCCGCAGGGGCGGGCACCGAGCCAGAGCGGGCTGAGCGGGATCGTGTGGCCAGCACGGGGTTTCCCGGGGCCGGATGGCAGGGTGGTTACAGGAGCGGCACAGGGGTAAGGTCCGGCAGCAGGCAACATGGGGCCAGAAACCGCGGGGGGGAACAACGCGGGGGAAACACGGGATTACAGAATTTATTTTAACATAAATTAAAAACCCTAATCTAAACCCAAACTCCGGGATGCAACAATATTGGTCATATACTTATGGAAATATTTGGTATTTCTATGCTTCAACCTCTAGTATTTATTGAACAATGTAGACTCAAAAACCCCTGTCAATTTTCACTGAGATTTGCCCCTGGGCAAGATTACTAAGAAGCTGCCAAAAAAAAAAAAAAAAAAAAAACCAAACAAAAACATTCAAAACCAAAACAACACGAATATGTACATGGCTAGACAGACACTCCCTCTTCTTTGCAATGATGAGAACTGAGGAATTACTGTCACCACTACACCTGAATTCTTGAAATACTTGTAATTTTAGGCCAAATCACCAAACTCACAGCTGAAAATGAGCTGTGTTCCCAAGACCTGGCTTGTGGTTTGGAATCCAAAGCATAAATATAAATTCAAGAAAACAGGACCTTACCCTGAGTTTACTTATTTAGCAAAAAGAATTCATTAAGTACCTAAGTGAGGGAAATACTCTCTGCATTCTGTGAAATAATTTTCGTATCTCCAGGCCTTGCTGTTCTTCATGTGGAGACAGCCCCACACAGGATGGGGAAAGGGAATTTCAAATAACTATCTGACCATAACCATAACATCTAACCATAACTATCTAACCATCAGATGAACATTCAATTTTTTGAAAAACATTAGCTTTAAGGTAAAAGTCAACAAACAGAGCAACTGTAACACCCAAAGGCACAAATTTCACCATTGTTCTCTCTGCTCCAGAAAAATCATCTAGCAGAAGGCTGAAAGGAACTGACTAAAAACTTACAAATTCAATAGAAACCCTGCCAAGGAGTTCAGCCCCAAGGTTAAAAGGTAATTGAACTGTCCTCCCCAAATCATATTACCTTTCTGAAAGCCACAAATTCTTAAAGATCAGAAGTAAAATCAGTTTTAAGCATGTGATGTTGACACTTGAGAAGAACTGCTCCCACACAGCTCTGGCAGGCACAAATGGCCTGAGTCAGGTGTGAACATTTAACATCAACAAGGAAAAGTTGTGTGGTACAAAAACATTAGGTGTGCTATAATTGGGTAGGAAGCTTAGATCATAATTTTGTGCACATATTTTCACCTGGGTGGATGCACAGCCATAGAAGAAGCAGCATCAAGAAGCAGTCAGATCTGGTAATTCTGAGAGAAACTGGCAATCCAACAATTCCTCCCTCTTCCAAATGGGCTTTTAAACTCGTATAGCCTTCATATTTTTTGCTTAATTTCTTAAAACTAAGATTAGAATGCTAGCCCCAGTCTCCTGCTATTGAATCCAAGTTGCCCTCATTTCTAGGCCCTAGTTTTAGGGATAATCACAATCTTCAGCCCTAGAATGAAGTCTGCAATCCCACACCATTTGATAATCACAGAGTTCCTTTCCCCCCGCCCCATCTAAATTACTCATCAATTATCCAAACACGAGCTTAACAATTTCGGTGTCATGATTTCACATTTTCTTTTTTATACTGTAAAATGACAGCCAGTGTTTGGCTGGACACCTTCTTTTCATGGCATTGCTTCAAACACAGCTGGGAGACTGAAAACCCATAGTTAAGAATCAAGGTTCAGCTTCAAATGCCTGTTGTTAAATCTATCAAGTACCTCACACAGCTTAGATAAGATAAATTAAAACAAAAAAAAAAATCCCAACTATAGTGTTTTTAACTCACTGCTGAGATACCTCAGCTCCCTGTTCCTCAATCCTGATCAGTGAGATTGATCACCAGACAGTTCTGCCAGCAGTGCCCACACCTCTGGAAAGTGCAGTGTGTTACTGCACAGGCCTCTGTAATTTGTAGAAAAACCCTTTTCTGAATCATTTGTTGAATCCTTAGGAACAGCATTTTAGGCTTTTTTTTTTATTTCAGCATGCCTAAAACTCAGTGAAATCCTTACTTTGTGTACTATTTTTTTGTACTATGGGCCAAGCACAGGGTAATGGTCTCAAATAGCTGCTCTTGAATTAGAGCTGAGATTCACTGGGATGGCTCCTGGTGTAGCTCATCTATTAATATCACTCCATGGAAAATACCAAGTATACCAGAGATGCCATTAATTTAACAGGTTGAAATTCCTCTTCTTCCTTATCACATGATGCAAAGAAATGCTATTTCTAAGTGCTCCACAGACTAATGAGATCCATCCAGTCCCAAAACAGCTGTTTTTTTTTGCTGAACAGCAGCTGTCGGGGGAAAACTAGTTTCGAAGCCAAGATGGAAGCAGAAGATTATTAGAAAATAAATTTTATTGGTATAAGCAAACTTCTCAGCTGCTGAGAACACAGATGTAAATTTTATAAAGACACACACACACTTCAAAATATGAGAGTTTGTGGAATATGGAGCTAATCACAGATGAATTTTTTTTTTCCCTGCTGGATGAACTGAGTTACACCCAGCGCTTCCTTAGCCTAAACCTCCTTTCCCATGGAAAGGAGACACGCTTGATTCAAGCAGGACTGAGCAGAACGTGATTAAATGGCCTGAGCTGGCTCCTGTGTTTGTGTTTGGTGTCCTGACTGCTCCTCTGTTGTTCTCCAGCATCCTCCAGTGACAGGAAAAGTGAGCTGCCCTTCCTCAGGACATGTACAGTCCAGAGGAAGAGCCAAGGAAAACAAACAACAGCAACCAAAGCTTGAATGGAGCACCAGCAAAAAAAAAAAAAAAAAAAAAAAAAAAAAAAAAAAAAAAAAAAAGTATGAAAAGCTTTTGTTTTCTTAAAATTACGTTCAACACCCCATGTGAAAGCCCACACCAGTGTGTGGTTAGCCTTGATTTCACCTGTTAATTCTGCAAATAGCTGTCCTTGGTTGACTCTGCAGAGTGCTGTTTGCTCCTCTTGGCAGGCACTGTGCTTTGACCTGCCATGATTTCCAGGTGCTTAAACTACCCCTGATTTTTGTGCTGCTATTTTTGCACCTTATCAAATGGTTTTCATTCAATTTTTCTTCAGCACTGCTACCCATGAGGTAGGAGTTGCATTAAATTGCCCCCAGGGTTTACAAAACACACAGGCTAACACTGGATTATCTGTCACATTCTTTTGCACAGGTGTCCCACCCCTTGATGTGCAATTTTATTTGATACTGCTCTAAATGTTGTTGTATGCAATTGGTAACAGCAGTACAATGGAATTATTCAAGAGTCCCCTATAATTTGCAATGCTGTGGTTAAGCCAGACAGCTTGGTCTGAAAAAAATGAGTAACCTCACAGGGAGGATATTTCAAGGCTAATCCCAGCTCTTTAATTTTCAGCCAGAGCCTGTGGAAATACTTTGCTCGTGACTGACTCCATGTTACCATCTGTTTTGCATAGACAAATTTAATTGCAGAGATGTTCCAAGATTTAGTAGATGTAAAACTGTTCAACAGAGTGATAAAGTTATTTTCAAGCTAAATTAACTTGCAAATGTGTCTAGTGCTACAGATTCAGTTTCCTTCAGTATTTTAACCAGCCAGTACCTGAATATTTCAGGATGACACAAAGCATTTTCTTTTGTTCAGGTGGGTTTTTTGTTGTTGTTTTTGTGGTGGGTTTTTTGTTTGCTTCTTTGTTTTTGTTGGAAGTGGCAGACAGTTGTTACTTATGAAGTAAAATGCCTTACTGGAATGTCACAGATCACTCTGACACTAGATGGGATGTGCCAGCGTGTTCTAACATCTCTTCTCTCTCTGCCTGCAGCATTTCTCCTTCAGCTCTCCAAGGTTAACACAGCTGGTAAGAGCCAGTGAGAAAAAGCAAGGTTGGCAAAAAGGCTGTTTGAACTCATCAGGCAGCTTCTGCTTGAAGGTTCCTGAATCTCTTTGGAGCAAACCCCCAGTATTTTTGCCCACAGGGCCTGGCAGAATTAATATTAAACTCTTCACCAATCCAGTCAAAATTATTTTAAAAAATGGAAAACAATGTTATTATGCCAATATTTGTTGTTTATTCAAAGTACTAAGTTGTTTAATGCATGAAAACAATGGAACAGTGTAGGAAGAGTGCATTTGACAGTGCAGCTTTAGGCTTTACATGAAATGCTGAAAGGCAGTGGTGCCACCTGGTGATACTATTTTAGTTGGAACTCCTACAAACTGCACAGGAATAGGCTTTCCCTCACTAAAAATGATGTTCGTTAGCAGGAGTTTTAGTATTGCTGTGCGTGGATCTGAGGGGCTACCAGGGGATGCACCTGGACATGGAACCTCATGCTGGAGTTTGTTTTGGCTGCAGCTCAGCAGGGTCAGTTTTCCCCAGATCCCAGGGAGCAGGATTGTGAGGCAAATCTCTCAGAGCCAGGGGCTACTGCCATTAATTGCTGTCAGCGGGGGTGAGAGGGCTGTGAGGGCCACAAGACAGGCTGCTTTATTTTTATTTTTACATCACTATCAGCAAGGCAGAGCAGGCTGACATTTCCCTGCAGGCCTTCACTGCTTTCTCTCTGTAGACTGGCTCACTACTGAGAGATCTTTAGAGAAAGATGTGTTGAAAAGTTTAACTTAACACAGCCTGACAGTTTAAATCCTGAGGGATTTCCTTTCCCCGGTCCCTGTTGTGTTGTGAGGTGCAATTAAAGCTGGCTGTGCAGGCAGGGTGCAGAGAGGGCTCCTGGAGAGAGAAAGCCAGTGTTTTTTGGAAGAGACAGCAGGTAGACCACAGGACAAAGAAATTGCTCTCAGGTTCCTTCTGCTCTCAGATCAGTAAGGACAGGGGTGTAAGAGTCAGCACAGGCTCCCTTGGGAACTTCTGTTGGTGCAGCTGTCAGCGAGTCCAGAGGAGCCCCAAGGATGAAGCACAGTCTGTCAGCTCCACATGCACCTCAGGGCGTAGGAAGCCTCCTGTACTTCAAGAGAAACATCTTCCCTGGGGTGGTTTGGAGAATGAAACATCTTCCCTTCCACTGTGTCACCATTTTCTCCTTCCATGTTAACCCTCAAAGCTTTGGACCAGCTCTCTCTGTCCTAAACACCGGCAGTGGCCTCCATCAACCTAACCCAGAGTTAACTCTGAAACTCTGGAAACCTTTGCAGCACACAAAGGCAGAACAGCAGGAAGGATTTGAGATGCTCCACTTGCTGCCTGTGTGGTTGCACTGGCCTGAAGCATGGCTCCCACCCCAGCTGAACACAAACCAGGTTTTGGGATGTACTGGACCCCACAGGGGCTGTGTGGGAATTTTAACGGGTCTGGTGAAGAACAAACACCAAGGTGAGGGGCGTCCTGCTTCCTTGTTTTAAAACAAAATCACAGCACTCATTCTGTGCAGTGTGAGCCTTCACTCTCTTGCAAAGTGATGGGATTGACCGTGATCAAATCCTCATTTTTTACCTTCAAAGGCATGCTTGAGGTCACTAAGGTATGAATTCAGCATAAGGTAATGTCATTATTCAGATCCACCTCTTCACCCTGCTCCAAGCAAACAGGAGGATCTAGAAAAAGCTGCTACAAACCTTCTCTGCCTCTTCACAGAATAAACCAGGGTAGAGCCAATGCCATGCGAGCTGGCAGGGCATTTTTAACAAGTTTTGCCTTCCCAGTGGCCTCCAAACTCACTCCTGAGGTTTAAACACTACTAACAATGGATATGCAGAAGAGCTCTGAATGCAACAGGGATCAAATACCAAAACTGATAAGATTATGAAGTTTGTCAGTGTTCTGTAGGATTTTAACAACAGAACTCACCTTTCCTTTATGCTTTTAAACTTCAAACTTACAATACTTTTTAGTGGAGTGTACTGATGTTACGGACAAACATGTCTTACTTACAAAGCAACTCTGCAAGAGTCTAAGAAGGTTTTTTCCCAATACACTTCATGTCCCAGTGGACTTCTATTTTAATGGGAGAAGGATGAGTTAAGAGAGTCCTTCTGTGTATTCAGGGGCAAAATGAATTGGAACAGATTTTCAGATACCACCATTGCAGCTGAGACACACCAGGGGCTGAGGATGGCTCTGTGCTGTCTGGCAAGCCATGGCAAATTTTACAAGGTTTTACAATTTTACACAGTTAATTTCTTATACAATGACTGCTGTTTGTAGACCTATGAGAAGCAAACATTCCTCCCCAAAAACACAAGATGGTTTCAGTCTTACACCAGACACACAAACTGCTTTAAGCTCCACTGGTCCTGTGCAAATTGCCATACAAAGGTAATTTTTAGATGGATGCAATAAGCATATTCACGTCAGGAATCAAATTCAGCATGAATCTCAAATTCAGCATTAACCTGTTGAATTACGAACATTATTCCCATCCCATTAAAAAAAAAAACAAAACAAAAACTTTGTTAGACAAGAGAGTTGTACTGAATTCACTTCCTTTATTGCAGTGACATCCCCCTGGTACAAAGTATTAACTGCAATAATTACGTTAAAACATTAGAAAAGCATTTGTGTGGGACAGTTACAGTACAGTGTCAAATCTTACATCCTCAAACCAAGCGGGCCACGACCCACTAACGCTCAAATATTTTAAATTATTTTCAGTTTTTTTTTTTAAATATGTAAAATGTCAGAAAAAAGCATACAAAAAGAATGTATGTAAAAGGAAACCTAAGTACAAGTGAACAAATAAATAATTGATTTTCACCAGCTATTACTGTCTTTCTAAACCCATACGAAGGAACCTAATCTCTAAGAAGGTATGAATTGCCATGTGTAAGTGATTTAATTTTCCAAGCAATTAATGATGATTGGAACGTAAGTAAATTTGGCTTCAAAAATCAAAGCATGAGCTGGAGTGACTGCCACTAACTGACATCTGTTGCAGACAATTACCATTAACTGTTCAAATTTAAGTGAGCAAATAATCTTGGAGCTTGCCCTCATTTCTAGCATTAGTGGACTCCTGAGAGTGCATGTGAAAAGCATCCTATGGTATTTCACAGACATGACCTTAACTATCCCCATTATGCATATTTAGATATACTTTATATAATTTTACACACATATATGCATGTATACACACACTTCATTTGGTTTCTGTGTTGTGTTACAGATCACAAGCAATGGTTTCCTGAATGGGCAAATAAACCTTTTTAAATAAGTGTACCTGTGCACATTTTGTTTTTTTTGTATTTTTTTAAGATAGCAGCACTAAGTCCATGCCAAACTGTCCATCTGCTCAAAAGAATGTTACCCACAAAACAAAGAGAAATGTGGCAATGATTCCATATGCACAATGTGACCACCTTATCCCCTACAAAACACTGTAAAACCTGTGATATTTATGTTGGTAAGTTTGATCCACGTCCCCTCACCTGGAAGGAAACATCGCTTCGACCCCACAGTCTGTCTTGTCTTACAATGTTTTATCATAACAAGCTGTGTTCATGCTGGCATCAGTTATCTCACACTTAGCATCAAGACATGCATGTTTGTTTTCCTTTAGAAGTTTTGAAAAAGTGAAATGATTCCATAATCTCAAATCCAATTGACAGAAGAGGAAAAAAAAAAAAACAAAACAAAAAAGAGAAAAAAAAAGGATTTTTTGCAGTTTACCAAGAACTTGACATGAGTCTACACTGCACAGTATATTTTTATCTTTAATCACAAGAAGCTGAAGGTCTACCTTGCCACGCAATGATTATACTTTGTCCTTCAAAAGGAACAGTTGCATTTCAATTTGATCCAGTATTAAAAAAAAAAAAAACAAAAAAACCCAACAACCAAAAAAAAAAAAAAAAAAAAAACAAAACAACAAAAAAAAAAAAACAACAAACAAAACACCAAACCAAAAAAACCCTCAAACAAACCAAAGAAACAAAAAAAAAAAAAAAACAAAAAAACCCAAAAAACATTTTCTGTGCATCCTTAAATGAAAGTCACTCACCCACTGGTAAACTGATCCAGTAGCATGTCCAATGCTATTATCAAAAGCTTGTGAAATGTTTTTAGGCAATCCTTTCTATCCAAAAAATATTAGGAATTTAAAAAACAGTTCACATTACTAACCTTTATACAAAGGCTCAAGTGAAATTTCTTTTTGCAGGTGTTTGCAGTAGACTAAATGATGAAGTTTCCAAAATATACAATGAAAGGGCACACAAGACTTGCAGTTTATTGAACATGGAAAATGTATAAAGTAGGATGTATGGAATAGATCAAAATTGGTAGACAATAAAACCTGAGTATTATTTAATAAGACTAAATTCATTTTCTGACAACTGAATGAATTGACCTAAAAACACCTCCCCTAAGAACTTCAGTGGTCCGTTTAACCATTTATTGAAAAATGCGAGAGAACTGCAGCTTTTACATTTCATACTGGATAGTACAATTCCACATAGTGTTTACTATTTTCTGTTAGATAGCATCACATTGCTTTTATTATCCCCATTCAAGCCTTAAGTCGAGTTTTATTTCAAAAATAAGTTGAAAGTGACACTAAAACAAAAGAGGCCAAGAACTAGGACAGGTCTTTTATTTTCTTCTAATTTGTATTAAGATAAGTAGCCTCAGCCAGCAAGATGAGCTTGATTCCACAGCAGAGCTAAGATTAAGGATACTACCCTCTGCCAAGGTAGACAAAATCAGCTGTCTGTCTCAGACTACTGCCAAAGTTGTACACACTGTCAAATTTGAGAAAAAGGACCCTCTCTAGAAGCAGAACTAGTTTTATTTTAACTGTTACAAAACTTAGTGGCAGTAACATCAGGGATTTGCTTTAGTTCAATTGACCTGCCCCAATTCCCACCTTTAAATCTAACAGATATAATAATTAAAACAAACAAACAAACAAACAAACAAAAAAACCCCCAAATCTTTCTGATGATAAAAAACATACAGTACTAAGAACTAATAGCTCAATGGAAGACTGAAAAGCAGCATTCATTTTTATTGTAATATGGAATAGACTAAGAACTAAAGGAAGTCTGATCGAAACTCTTAGTTGAAGGCAGATTTTGACATTCTATATAAATTTACAAAATAGGATGTATGGGTGAGATTTGGTTAATTTCAGAAGGCACCTCAAGGCTAAAAGGCTTTTATAAATCTATAATCCTTTCATTGATCAAAAATACAACATTTTATTGCTGCTATTCAAATAGCAAACAAAAAGCTCATCTTGTTCTTCAGTCTAACAAGGAATCCTCCCCCATTAAGCAAGATTAAATTACAGAAAATATAGAATAAAACTGAAGATGTCACAACTTTAGAAATACAGTGACTTTCCTTGTGTGCTTTCAAGTCAGTGAAATAGTGAAAGAAGAGTCACTTTTTGTCTTTGTGATGTTAATGAGCTCTAGACCACGGCAGTCACTCTCCCCTGGGCACTGCAAGTACCATTTCATCACGGATGTGCCACGTGCAGTACTCTTAGGAATAGAAGGTGAGGACACTCTGATGGTTCCCACGAACGAGGAGGATTGGTGGCAGGTCTTTAGAGAGAACTTCCAGCCAGGCCATGTACAGTGCACTGGAAACTGCCCCTTTCCGTGCCACTGGCAAGCTCCTGCAAGCCACAAGGGAAACAACTTTCATTAAGCCGAAAAACCTGGCCAGGTACAAGTCAGATTGTAATAAGTATGACAGATGATTCTAGAAAGATCTAAATGTTAAGTCAAATTTCCTAATATTTTTAATTTTACTTTTTTTCCCTCCTCAGAATTAATGAGTTGAAACTTTGTGTCTGAAACATCACAGGCATTTACATCTATTTCCCCCTCAGTTTTGGCCAGTTAACCCATTTGATATTCAGACAGCTTCATGCAGAATTCCCCTAAGCTGAGGACATTTTCCTCATCTTCAGCATTTTAAAATACAGCAGTAAGAAATCTACAACCTACAAAAAAATCTGCTTCTTGCTTGTTCACACTAAAAGCAATCCCCCAAAAATCTGTGAACAGGATAATGACAATTTTACCTAGAGAGATCCTCTAGAAAAGGAAATCAAAGGAAGGACTTGAGCAAGAGGGGAGTAACTGCACACAGGAGTAGAAAGAATGTGAGAATCCTGAGCTGCACCACAAATGTGGGGGTGATCAACTAAAGCAGCATAATCAAAAGCACAACACTAAAAAGAACATTTTTTTCTTCAGCAGAATGGCAACTCCATACTTCTAATAAATAAATACAGTCAGCACTAAAATCTTGAATATGCCAAGGCAAAGACTTGTTCCTGATCAATATTTACACTTATATTTCGATTTACAGCTCCATATCAATTCAGGTAACACCACAAATTAAAATAATTTACTTACATGACAATTATGTTAGCTGTACTTGAATGTTCTTTCAGCAACTCGTTTAACCTAATCTGTCGGTAAGTCTGTAAATAAAATTAAACTTGTTAGGAACAGCTTTTCTTTAAAAACTAGCAAAAAATCTTTAAAAATATAAAGAAAAGGAAAACAGTGTGACAAATTGGAATAAGTAATTAATAAAAAGCAGGTACTTCCAACTCAGTGTGGAAACTCCTCGTTATCAAAAAACCTATGGTTGTAAGGTTGGGAAAAAAACAAGCAGCAAGCTCAGAATGTGCAAGTAAGCCAACTGCTACCCTATTTGAGGATGCCATTTATTTTCTCACGCAAAGAGAAAACACCTGAGAAGAAATACTTTTCTGTCTCTAAGATGCACAATAGCTTGGTAAAGACATCAAACCTTTACATACTGTAAGAAACCATTCTGGTCCCTGCTTATTCTCAAATGCAGAACCTTTTTGCCTTTGTGAACCATCTAAATAGTTCCAGATGCTACTTTTTATCTGCTATTCATAATAACTACTATGTAAGAGAGAATAACAGGAATTAACTCATTGTTATCACAACCACAACTGAAGTAGGAGAAGGAAGATTTAAGAGATGTAACATTCCAAAAAATGCCAGAACCTTTGTTTTGTAAAGCTCAAGCTCATTATCTGTTATCCTCCATGGTTCATCCTCCTTCATTTTATCTGCAACTTCTTGTTCTTTATCATCCTCATGAAGTCGGAAGGGCTCTATCATTTCCTCAAAAGCTGCAATACTGGAAGGATTAAATGAACAAACATTAGAGCAGATAGGAGTTTTTATGTCAAAGATTATTTTCATAGTAACAGAAATTAAGTTTTATTGCTATGTAAAGATGAACTGAAGTTTTTTTCCCCTGCCTCTTGCAGTTAGAACATCCAATCAGCTTTTTGCACACGCAGATGTCGTGATTCAGCAAACAATTCACCATACAATTAATGCTTTACTCAGTTCAGAAATTTACCTCTAATTTTAAAAGCTGAAACAGTACTATCCTTAAAAAAGGGACAATAACTAGGAGAACTAACTTTGAAGAAGGAATTTACATATTACAGTAAAAATCAGCTATCAAGTCTCAAGTATGCCACTGCTGTTAGGATTCTGGCTTTGATCTTTTTACTTTGTTTCTTTTATCTCTTTCCAGTACAGTCCAGGAGCCACATTCAAATGAAAAAAACACAGATATCTAACTTAGTCTTCCTGTTGCGCTTGTAAGAATATGAATACTTTGAATTTATCAGGACTTTAGAGCAAGAACTTCAGAATAAAACCTTCTGAAGATCAAGGAGGAATTAATTTCTGCTGGAAAGAAGAACTCATGTTACCCTACTTTTTTACCTACATTTCCTCAAGGAAATACCCATATCACAAACAAAACATCTTTATATCTACCCTTGGTGGTCTGTACTGTACAATGGACAATGGTCTTCACCTTAATCAAAAGAAAAAACAAATGTGATCTGCTATTCTTTGGCTGAGCAAAAAGGAGATCTAATAATAACATTATTTTACAGCACAGCACCTGTTGAAAATTAATCTTCCTCCACTTGGTTTGCAGCTGTTGTTAATACCTAAATGGTATTTAGAAATATTTTGGATATGTTGTGGGGATGTATCCACAGAGACAGAAAGAAAAATGCTCTCAGAAGTAATCCATGGATCATTTCTATTAAACAAAAGTAATTCCACATGATTCTAGGATCTCAGATGTGATGCATAAATGGGTTCTACTCCATCAGAATTTGCACCTTTCACAGCAGCAGGATCCTGGAAACTGGATACCCAAAAGCACTAGAGTGCCAGAAATATTTTGTTTTCCTTTGTTTCAGCTGCTCAGTGTATTCTATACATTTAAGAAAAAAAAAAATACTAGAAAGGGTACAAAAGAACTCACATTAACTTAAGCATTTAGCCAAGTTCTAAAGTAACACTTCCCAATTTTCATGGTGCATCAAGACTCTCAGATAAATGCACGCCCATATAAAAGATATTTTTACAACTTCAGCATACTCAAGAAGGCCTGAAGAGAAAGGAGGATAATGGCAAAGGAGGATATTTTTAGATCATACACATTCTGTTCTAAATTTGTGCTGAAAGCCATCTATGCTTTTTTGAAGTTGAAAGTAAGAAATATCATATGTATGATCATTCCTGTGTACACTGAATGTCCAACCAAGTTAAAAAAAGAGAAGGAAAAAAAAAAAAAACTCAAATCAGGCTATTTCAAGACCAAGCTTTGTTACACTAACGAAGACATTATGAGATTCAGATAATTTAATTTTTGGTAAACATCTCTCTTCTTAAAGATTACTCCAGAAATTCAGGGTGTTTTTTTTTTTTTTTTAACTTCATTTTTCTGAATTTATTATTAAAATCTAAGGGCCAGATATTAAAAAAAAAAAACAGATTTCTATATTCTTGGCAGAGTTATTGTTAATTAATTTCCCACATTTCTGTGAAACACTGAATAACACAGGATCTTCTGTACCAAAATGAAAGAATGAAGTGTTCTAAATTAAAGACATCACAAATTCAATGAACAAGATGTGTTTCGAGACTTACTTTTCTTTCTTTGGCTTAGTATTAATATCCCCAAGGACCATAATATCTGAGAAGTCTATCCGAAATTTGCTGAGCAAAGTAGCCATTCTGCATCAGAAAAACAAGCCTTTATACATGATCATAGTTTTAATTATTTCACAGGTTAAACAGATAGTTGTTTGGTAATAAAAACCACTGGTTTAAGAAACAGAAAAAAGACATCTTAAATGTAACAAGGACAAAAATCAAACTGACTTGGCATATGACTATAAATCAACAACATGCTTTGGGGAAAAAAAAAAAACCCAAACAGTTTTATGGCTTTAAAATAACAGAAGAGCTCTCCCTTGAAGATGATCTCAGAAAATATTTGGAAATAGTGTCAAATAGTGCAGGAAAATTAGTTTGAGGTAACTCATCTAAAAACGATCTGGGGGAAACAAAACCTTTTTTTCAGAAAGGCAATAGAATATGATCACACCTCCAGCAAAGAACAACTGAAAAAAGGCAAGTAGGAAGAGAAGTAATCTAATGTGTAACATGCTGTATTAGCAGTTGAAATGGAATTTTTAAGGCAAACTTACGCCCTTCTGTCATGATCAATCCTGTTTATTTTTCCACCAATGAACACCCTGATCTTGCAGTCCTTCCACTTCTTCTTGGTTGTGATAAGGTAAGGAATCAACAGTGTCAAACCTGTTATTTGAACAGAATTTCAGACAAATTTAGAAAATTGCACTTCGTTAAATAGTACAGATTTTGTATTAACTGACAGATAGCTATTAACAACTAATCCAGAATTACTCCGATATATTTTTTAATCAACATTTAAAGGTTTTAAGTTATAAAACACATTACCTCCATCATCAAAGAGCCACCAGACATCAATATTGCTCTTGCCTTGTTTCTTCTGGAACTGAGAACTGGCATCAAGAAGTCTTTGGTCAGCCACATTTAAAGGAGAGGATGAGCTCTTTGAATCTGGAAAAAATAAATGGTAAAATTTTGGTTTTGAAGTGTTTTGCTTAATCACTTTGAAAATCATCAAATGCAACTTAACATTTTGCGATATACCTACTTTTAAATTGAAATTTTCATTTACACCCTCCCAAGCCAACTCCAAAGTTTGATTGACTGAATATAAACTTAACTGGCTGTATTTAGGGTGTCTAGAGACTCCTAATTTCAGCAGCTGAAGTCATTTAGTAGGCATCTGAGAAATAAAGGATGTGTGAAGTCCCTACATAGACTGAGGCAGACATTTGCCTGGACAATTTAATTAACTTTGCTCCAGAGCTTTAGGCCATGCACTCTACCTCTTGCAAATGACAGAATTCCCCTAAAAATATGTAGGTAACTGATTTCACAACTAAATGTCATGTCCTAAGCAATTCTCTCCTTAAATCCAGATTTCCTTTAAGCACGTGGTGAAATTAAAAGCTACTTATGCATATTGGGCCCTTTTGCAAAAAGTACTGTTTTGCATAACAAAGTTATTTGATTTACTGAGAACAAGCCAATAATAGCATTTTCAGTTAGAATAATACAGATCCCTTTTTTTGAACTGGAGGGAAAAAACCCCTAACCTCTTTATCTTAATTAAAACCTCAGTCTGAGCAAGAGCCAGGAGTCTGACATTTGTCTCTGTCCTTATTTTATTAGGATTTTTTTTAATTTAGGGCACATCTGTGACTGATTTACATTAATATACTACTTTATTGCATACTGGACTTCTTCCAAACTGCCATCTTGCGCTTCAAGATATAATCTCACTTTCCATTATTAAAACACAAAAACTTCTAGCTGCTGAAATTACGAAGAAAATGTCAAACCAGTTCAGATGAATTGCAGTTAAGGCAAAAATACTTGATTAACTCAGAACAAGTAACTGAAAACTGCTTAGGTAATTTCTCAAAATGCTGATTTGAAAGACTACTTTGCATTATTTCAACATGTTCACCTCACTGGGTAGCTGTACTAAGCCTTAATTTTGAGGATTTTGAACTATTTCCAAATAACAGAGCAATAACCAGGAGTTTGGAAGGTACGCTGAATAAACTGAGAGCACTTCCACTACACCATCAGATGGTATTTCCTGAACCAAGCAAGGACCCAGACAGACACCTGAGACACAGAACTGAGAAAGCCGAAAGGTCATGAATACATTTCAAATGTAACTTTATGAAAAGAGCTTTTCAATTTTTATTTTTTTTAATTCCTACACTTAATGTACAATCCCTTCTCAGTAGCAAGTTCTTCTGGGAATTTCTACAATGTTGTTTTATTTTTTTTTCCATAGCCTGGTGCCCAAGGATGAAGCACATTCTAAAGCAGATAAGAAGAAACAAATAAACATTGCATGGTTGGTATTTTCCTCTATGGTACTTAGGTGTAGAAAGAATTACAAAAGGAAAACTAAAATCAACAATGAGAAAGAATGATTTAACACAAAATGATGGAAAATGCCTGCCTTTATTCAACAGTGGTTGTGTTGGAGTCTTTCCATCCTCATCCTCATCTGGAAGGTTTTTAAAAATACAAAATAAAAAGGTTAATCTCCTTCATGATATAAATGAACACAATAACAAATGTAAATTTTAAAATTATTAGAAAACAAAGTGCAAAATGAAGCAGGTGTTTTTGCACAGAGAAAATCACACAAATGCAGTCTACCAAATCCTAAGATTCATTTGTACTTCAAAAAAAATTGTATATACCTCCACTACCCATCTAACTATTAAGGTTTTTGCTTTATAAGAAAAAAGTTTTATAAAGACTATTTCTTTATAAAGAAAAGAGTAAATTTTTAAAGAGTTTAAAGTATTGTCATGTCAAAGTATCTTGAATGATTTGAATCTGTTAATATGCAAATAATATTCTAGTTGGAGATTTAAAAACCTCCATAACTTTAGCAGCCTTCCCATCACTTGTAAGATGTGGGGCACAATCCTCAAGCACTTTTTACTGTCTCTCAAACTCAGTAGCAAAAAAAAATCCATTGTAAGTCATTGCCTACCACCTGGTTTATGTAGGGGACAAGTATTTATTTTACACACTGGTAATATCTGACCCAAAGTACTTAAAAGATTAGACATCAACATCTATAAAAGTGTAATACTTCTATTCCACAGACAAAAAAAATCCCCTAAATAACCTCTGGGCAAAGAGAGAGAGGAATGAGAGAGAGAAAGAGTGAATTTAAGGTTCATTGCTAACTAGCAGTAGTTACCTTTGCGCTGAGTGGGAGTTCTTTCACTGGATGATGGAGCAAAAGCTATGGAAGTGTCTGTCTCAGACTTCTTGCTGTAATCCACTTTTACTATGACATCCTTGGCGCAGGGAGACTTCTCTTGGGATGACAGCAAATCTTTGTGAAAGCAAAAAACCTATTAGAAACCACTGAATTGTTACAAATAGCATCAACAGAGGTACATTGATATGACTATACTGAGTCTGTTTAAAATTAATTACAAGCTGCTGCAACTGTTAGACCACAGCAAAGAGGGCAGGAGGGGGGAAAACAACACTAAAATATTCTGTAAACTCCTTCAGAGCACAAAGGGGCTCCTTCCTTGAGCACAGCTGTCATTTTCTGTCACTTTCCCAGGCTGTGGTAGCTGATTGCATGCCCAGAGTCTAAAAACAGGACTAGATAACACTGTGGAAATACTACTAGAAGAGGAAAAAAAACCAATCACTTTGTGAAATGTTTTCCATTTCTGCTTTTATCTCCAAGAGGAAGATAAGCCTTAGGCACAGCACAGACCAAGTGTCTGTCTCACTGCCAAGCCTTTTTTTCCAGGTTTGGCTTCTGTGGAGCAGCTGTCAGAGCAGAAGCAAACTCACAGATTCCTCAGTGGGTACCAAGATCCTTCTGACACCTTGGTGTTACATTCCCCTTTTTTTCAGCAGTGTTATTTCCACACTGAAGGTTCTCCCACTCCTCTGCCCTCTTGCACATGGTGATAGGCTCCCTGACTCTCTCAAAATACTAAAACAATCATCTTTTCCAGTGAAGGAACCTCCTTTATCAGGGGGATGCCCCTCCTTGTGTCATTTCTCCTCATGGTAGCAGCATTGTATGGAGCGATCCACAAACAAATTGCACATTATCAAATTAGGACAGCTGCACCAAAACTCACAGGCTTGGAATTTAACTAAAATTACACCATTCCACCTAAAAAATCTACTGTTAACCAAGTCTTCTACACAGAAAACCTTTCCAAGTTTGAATCAGACTACTCAAGAGTCCCTAAACTAGTCTGTGAGGGGGTTGGCAACCCACACCAAACTCAATGGCATTCCTGCATATTGCAGTGTTTGTTGTGATTTTACAATTTCTGGGCTTGAGCCCCAAATATTTGATGCCAACTTGCCAGCATCACTAATTAAGTTTCAGAAAAATAGCAGATCTTCTGGAAGCAGCTGTATACAATTTGTAAATATAAAAATGTGAAACACAGAAAATCCAAGTTCTGCTGCTGACCCTGAGTTACTATCTTACAATTCAGACTTACTAATTTCACTGAATTTTACTGTATCACAGCAATGGTGTTTTGATGATTTTTTACTGAGCTTTAATATTTTCAGAACACAGTTTTAGAAGGGAATTAGAACAGCAAATTCACCAGGTGGAACAAAGTCATACCTTGGCCCTGAAGGTGAGAAATGTCCAGGCCCTCCTTGAGGCGAATGACAACTACACCATACTGAACATCAAAGGCATCACTAAACAAAAGGGACAAAAATAAAGTATTTTAAACCTTTTTCTTTTCCAAATGAAAAATGCACCCTCCCTGAACAAATTCCAGTGATTAAGCACTGCTGTTGGAAGTCCCAAATTATAAATTTGCTTTAGAACGTCAGTTTCAATTCCAAAATTTAACTGAACATAATTTTAGGAAAAATAATATTTAGAAAGGATATCTATTCCTTCTCCTCCCTCTCTCTGCTATGTAAACAGTGATTAAATAAAATCTACATGAACAGGTCACTCAAGTTCTGCACAAACAGTAAGATCCACCAAGAAATTTAGATTTTTATCTTCATCCATCAAAAAAGGGATTTGAGTAAATCTTTTTGATCTGAGAACTAAAGATTTCTGACATCTTTCCAAAATGTTTGGGTATTAAAAACACGTAAGCTGATGCCATTTAATATCAAATTAGCTGTAAGTTAGCTATAATGTGCCTAGTTCCATTACGTCTGATAAAGGTGAAACTTACTCCAGTCAAAAATAAAGAGGCAGAACTTCATTACTGTAGAAAAGAGCAAAAACCCTGAATAAATTGCTGAATAAAAGTGGAGTAAAATTAGTAACAACCCCAGCTCCAAAATATAAGGCAAGAGAAAGATGAACTTAACCGTATCATACAGTTTGCATTAGTCATTAATCACAACCCTTTACACATAAATACCTTGTTCAGTACAAACAACCACAAATCAGAGAACTCCCTCCCATATAATTTCCACAGAAGAATTTCTCAGGATTTCACTAATTAAACACTTTCCTTTAGAAGAACTAAGACTTGATTAGAAATGTTTGAAGTATCAATGTATTCTATAATAAGTGCAAGAAAAATTGAGGTTGATTAAAGATTTGTTTTATCTATTAGTGAGCATTTTAATTTCATTATTTAATGAATTAATTAATTAATTAGATATGTTTCTAATGTGTACTTCAGAAACTTTTAGTTTTCCAGAAATACATTTGACCTGCAGTTATTACCTCCTGAGGTTTCTTTAGGGATGTGGAGAACCACATGACTTGCTGACCTTGACAGATCTTCCTGCAAAAACCATCCCAAAATAAAATAGGAAAAAAAAAGAAAAACTAACCAACATGTTTCCTTATTTTTCCACTGTACTTGGTGCACCTTCTCTTCTCTTAAAGACTGAAGTGAGATGACTTTTTGTGGTCCTTTACTAGTATCTGCCTGTAAAGCCTAAAGCCCCATCCTCTCTCTCTTTTAGAAGCATTTTAAAAGAAAATGAGAAATATGAAGCACAAAGAAAGGGTTAACCAGCACTTCAGCTGAACACAAAAACCCCTCTGTAAGTAAAATAAGCATTGTTTTTTTCCTTAAGTGTTTGGGTAGCAGCACAAGTTACGCTTATTAATTTTTTAGCCACAACTGGTCTGCCTGTCAGTACTGTTAAGTTACTCTGGGATTTCTCTGCTCTTCTCCTTTCTCTACTAGCCTGGGTGTCAGTGCTGTGTATCTTGTCAGTAAAGTATTTCTCCTCCTTCTCAGACAGGAGCTCTGAAACCTCAGACCTCTGCCACAACTCTTTTTTGATACAGAAAGTTATTATGGAGATTTCTACTCTGGTTAAACTATACAGACTTGATTATTAATTTCCATATCAGAAAAATCCCAAGGAGTCCAAGACTGCTGAATGGAAAATCTAGGTCCACTTGGAAGAGACTTCATGTAACTAAGATCTTTCTTACCACCAAACATACTAAAATGGAACATAGCAGCTAAAACGTTGCATTTTCTACTTACTGGAATAAATTGATATAGGTTTCAACATCTCTCATATCACCTTGTCTCCAGTTTTTCTTAAATCCAACAACAAGGGTATTAGGTCTCATTCTACCCAAACCAGCAGCCTAAGAAGAACAAGAAGCATTTTATAAAATAATAATGTGTTACTGACACAACTAAAGGTTCTTTTTTCTGCTTCAGAGAATAATAAAGTACTTTTCATCAAAGCTTTAAGATAATTTTGCTAAAGGAATGTATTTCAAAGCATAAAGCCTCTTCTGATTTTGATGTGCATCTTGAGCACTTTAATTTTTTTTTTTTAAAATACCTGCATTAAGTATTGTCCTCCATCCCTCAAGTCCTCTGCATGCACTGGTGCATAGAAAGCTTTCATCTTGTTTTTAATTAACCATCGCTGATATTTAGCCAAATCAGTTGATAGCTCCTTCATGGCTTGCCGCCGAGGACCCTTTCAAGAGAAGGAAGTAATAAGAGGGGAGGGAACAAGAATTAGGAATATGAATAATGGGAGTAAAAAGTCCCTCCCTATTTTTTAGTCACTGCTAGAAATGAATTCAAATTCAGAGAACCTCAAAACATGCTTGCACACTATCAAAAACGCCCCAAACCACAAAATACCAGGCATTATCAGCAGCAAAAACTGAAAAACTTTTATCATCTTTAGGAAGAGGGTTGCTCAAATTTTAGCAATCGTGTTCCTGCAGCGCACAACCCTCTTCCCCAGGGGGTGGGCATCAGCTTGTCCTCCAAAGCATTAACATAGTTTTCAAAGAAAAGGGCTTTGTAAAAAAATATACAAAGATGCAAGATGACTTAATATTACACTTTATGAGAGTCTTTGTATCCTGCAGTCAAAGTCACCTCCTCTTTAAATACTTTATGTCATTTCTGTTGGGGTGAATCTTTTGTCTTCCTCCTAGACATCAAATGCAGAATACAGGATGAGGAGTGACCAAGAACACAGCAGCCCAGTTTCTGCAGAAGGATACAGACTCAACCAAATGGTCAAAGCTACTGAAGAATGAGGCAGTGCCACCCTTCCTGTAAGAAAGTAATTTTAAATAGGGAAAGGATATATGCTACCAAAAAATCTTCAGAGTTGCTTTCCTACAAGAAGGATAATACAACCTCATTCTTTTCTGTATAGCCCTACTTTTAAAAGGTAGTGATCACACCTGTAATATCTTATCTCCCTACCACTACTCTGTTTGTCTTTTCATATTCACTGAAATATTAAGTTTATATAGACGGAAATTAAAAGCTCTTTAAGACAGAGTATCTATATGTCAACTGCATTAACTTGATTTGCTCTAATCTGTTCATTAGACCAGAAGAAAATAATACTTGGTAAGTGTAATAAACTTAAACACATTTAAGAGTAATTCCATGTTTTTATTCAAAGTCTTTCAGGTGTGTCACCTGCACCCTCAGCTGGAAACCTGTTGAGGAGTTACTCTTTCTGTCTGTGTCACTTCTGAAGGTACTGAAGACCCCCTCAGGGACACAGCCCTGAGGGACACCACTCATCACCAGCCTCCAGCTGGACATGGAACCATTGACCACAACTCCCTGTCTGTGTCCATCCAGCCAACTCCTCCTCCACTCAATCCTACACCATTTAAACCCAGGTCTCTTCAGTTTGGAGATGTCAATGTCACATGGGACTGTGATGAAGGCCTTGCAGAAGTCTGGGTAGGTGACATGTGTCAGTCCTGGATTACATCTCTTAGTCACACACTTGCTTAAATGTTCTTAGTGATGTGATGTGATGTGACGTGACATAGCTTTAAGATATGAAGCAAAACTTCCCAATTCCAGTGTGGTAAAATGCATTTATCTAAGTTTATCAGAGATGCCACAGCCTCTCTGCAGCTAAATGGAAGTTCTGGTACAGATCGCTGTATGACAGCAACCCTATATCTCAATCAACACAAGTCATGACAAGCTGATTCTGAAGAAAAGTTACTCGAAAATTGCTTCCTTCTCACCATCACAAAACCACTCTTAAGTTTGCCACATAAGACACTAATTATAAAGAACTGTTAGAATTATATCCTTGAAGAACCACCACCTCTGCAAAAACATCCTCCCTTGATATTCTGACAAGAACAACCCAAGTTTACTTAGTGAAATATCTGGGGCTGGTTAGAAAGGGAAGAAGAAACACTTGACAATTAAATTAATCTGATAACTGAAGGAATAAAAAGCTACTTGGAAGTTTAAAAGCAATTTTTAGCTATTAGCTAAACTGATATTGACTTCCCTTATCAAGAAGGTTTCTTTTCTCCCAGACTTTTTAGGAACTCTACAAGGGAATCAATCTCACAATGTAAAAGGTCCTTCAGCATTTAAGCATCAAATTATCAAAGGTACTGATTTTTTACAAATTTTCCCCTGTAGTACACCTAACTGGCATACTGATAACCCATATTTTAGCAAAACTTACCAGTGTAAATCTCTTTGTACACTTCTTAATGTCTAATGATGCTTTCATTTAAAGAAAAAAAATGAACAAATAAACAACCCAAAACTTAAACATTAGCCAGAAATGAAGTCAAACAGGTTAAAAAAACCAAACCAAACCCCAAAGAAGACAGAAGAAAGAAACCACCAAGGTAACTTTTATAAAGTAAAGACAGAATAAATTTACCATATGTACGTGGCCACAGATCATCAAGCCCACATTCTTGGTGAAAGCATGGACGAGGTGAAGCAAAGCTGGACGTGCATTTGGAGCACCTGTCATAATTAAGCACTGAGGTCTAGAATTAAGAGGGAAAAAAGAAGATTGGAATTAGAATTAATCTGGAGTTCTGTGGCTTCTTTATTAACAGAAAAGTTTCTTCCAAATATTAGCCATAACAACATATTCATCATTGCAAATGTAATAACCTCATCCACTTTGATAAGACTATGTTAAATTAAGAAGAGATCAGTTGTTACCCAACTGTCAGCTGATTTATGACTAATCACATAAAAATTCAGTAATCCCATTAAATCTGAAAATCTACACATTTAAAAAGTTCAAGAACAGATTTTAGATAAGACTAGGTCAGAAGGATTAAGTTTTTCTTCCCCACTGGTCACATCCCTTGCATTTTGTAGCTTATATTCTTCTGTGTCCAGCAGAAATACTGAAATCATCTGCTCATTTTTACATTATTCTCCTTCAGAAGGAAGAGCCAACCTAGTGCAAGTAAGTCAAAGGCATCTTTTAAATCAATTTTAAAAGAGGAAACTTTTCCAAACTTCAGAAGTCATTACAAGTGATCACTTTTCATCACCATCATAATTAATATATGGTACCATATGAATCCCCTGAAGTAATCTCTCTCAATCTCTTTAGCTGCTCCATTTCATTTTCATGGGTGCTTTGTTGAAAACTCTGTTGCCGCCAGGTTCTTCATAACCTCAGAGGATAGCACCTGTACTAAGAATCCCACTCAATCTGTAATTCCATTTACTTGGATGAATCACAGGAGATGAATGTGGCCTTAATGGAAACCTTGACAGCAAGCCTCGTGACAGCAGCCTAGTGAACACAGAATTTGCCGTCTTTGAGTGTTACCTGAAGTTTTTCACGTGATCTTCCACTCCTGAGAGCCGAATGGAATGCTGCAGTGCATTCAGGTAAGTCAAGGCTTGAGTTGAGGACCCCCAGTTCACATCTGTTCAAAGATTTGAGGTTCCAATGTGTTATTTACAGTTGTCTGTTGTAAAGCGTCATGATCACAAAAATGAATGCTGGACACTGACTAAACCCACAGATAAGCTACACCTTGCTACATTTTATACAATATTAATCAACAAACTCTACAGCTTAAGAGGCAATTATATTTGAAGATAACATTTCTGTAGAAGTTTAAGCAAAATTTAAGGAAGGGAGTAACTGATTTTATCTCCACATTTCAAAGACCACAACAACTTCACAGTCAAGAGAATAGCACCTGAGGAAAAAATGCTGTGCTGAATTATTTTATACCACAGCAAAGAAAAAACTGAATCTCAAAACACTGCCTTAACAAAGTCGGATACTTTCAGTGGAAAACTTCTGGATTAAGCAGATCCTTTAAGACTGTTATTCTTATGAGGAAAAGGAAGACTCCACTATAATCTTTTTCCTCCCATACACATTTCTTGATAGCTGCAATGAATTTATCATTTTCCATATGCACCTTTTCCTCCAACTATCATTCAGACATTTATGCCTAAGTGGCATCTTCATAATTTGGGAAGAGGGGGAACAGCAGTGACTATGCAGGGAAAAATCCATTTAATTACAACTAAAAAGG
This sequence comes from Vidua macroura, assembly GCF_024509145.1. Classification (NCBI taxonomy): domain Eukaryota; kingdom Metazoa; phylum Chordata; class Aves; order Passeriformes; family Viduidae; genus Vidua; species Vidua macroura. The sequence continues at coordinate 64,687,395 of NC_071611.1, forward strand.
CTGAAAACAGAAATTTAATCTAGTGGTCCAAACAGAAAAAAGTAGCTGGGGTTTTTCTGTGCCAAGGCCATCACTTTTTCCCTTCTTTCTCCCTTCCACAACCAAAAGAAGCCCCTGTACATACCTGGTTTCTTGTAAGTGACATAGATGTAAAGCCCAAGAACTATGACATAGGTTAGAAGTGCTGCCCACCAATTAATGACAAACATTACAATGCAGCACAGAATAGCTCCAATGAGAGAAATCCACATATTGTAGTATTTGAAAGCAGGGCGCCAACCTAGTCAAAATAAAATTTTGGAGGGTAGAAAAAATAGGGAGAAAATTCATTTAAACAACAGTACAAAAACTTAAACAACAGTGCAAAAATTGCACTTTTTTTCCCTTCCCTGGTATTCTGCAGCCATTACATGTGAACATCTGAGTTTCAGTGATGTACAAAATGCAGACTGGCACATTTATGCTTTCCATTTTCCAACACCTTTCAAATGAATTTGCACCTTTCTCATGCAGATATGTAAATGATCCTAATTCTACCCCTAAAAGCACAGCTCAGAAGGGAAGTCTGAGGATGCTTGTGCCAATATATCCATTGAACCAGGCTCAGGGAACTTTTGGCAATAGCTTTGCCTGACATTTGACTTTTCCTTTCAAAACTACAAAAGCATTAATCATCATCTCACACCTCATTTTCTTACATACTACTGTTTTTAGTTGCACATTTTTACTGTTTTCACACAGAAGTTCTCACTACATGAAAAGGACAGGTATATCCAAACAGAACTTGGGTACATCGTAGTACTGGACTGCCAGTCTTTTACATTATTTGCTAAAGTTTATCCAAAATCAGGTATACACACCTCCAAGAACACATCCAAGATTAACAAGTGTATTAAATATAGAGTTTCTAAAGTTAGAACTGTTGTGCAAACTGTTATACCCATCCTCTGAGAAGAAAAATAATAAATCTACCCATTCAGTTACTTAAGAAGCTTTTAGGGGAGTTATTCCAGTACAACTGCACACAGACTGGGTATAAGGTACATCTGTTCTGCAGGTACCAGGTTTTGGCTTATTCCTGTAGTTTAACCCACACTGAAGACTATAAAAATGGGGCAATATCACCAGCAATTCCTGTTTGTTCTTGTCTGGAAGATGAAACACATTAACAGAAACTGAAGACAACAAAAAGGGTGGTTTGCCAGCACCAGCTACTGAATTAGCAAAAAAACTTTCTTCCCAAGTTTCTGAATAAACTCTGAATTATCTTGTGTTCCCTCAGCAAAGATGACAAAATTAGCAGCCCCCAATCCCTACTGGATCACCCAGTTCTCAACATTTCAGAAGACCCAACAAATTAAGCTTTTAACGCCATGAGTAGTTCCTACCTGGAGATTTTGCAAGAGAAGCATGGAATACAGAGAAGTTAATCAAGGCATATGAGGCCAAGAAGAAATTAGAAATAATTGGAGCAATGACATTCAGTTCGGCTGTAAAATGAAAAAAAAAAAAAAAAAAGAAAGCCATTATCAAAGGTATCACCCAATGGTTTTGAAGATTACAGAGAAATAATTCTGCTACTAAGAATCTTGTTTTTTATATACTCTAAAGAAATGCAGTTTACCTTTTTTGCTGACAGAACTTTTATGTCAATGATCTCCTATTTACTAAGTTATCTTTTTAACAGTTAGGAAGTGTAGCTTTCAGCTTCCAAAATGTAAGCACTACCAAGTGTTCTAGAAGCACTCTGGAAGCACAACATACTTTCTCAAGATCATTAATTGAGAAAATTTCATTCCCAGAAGGGCTTGGATCAAACAGTGCACTAGTACACTGGGTTCTGAAGAATGCCAGGAGATTTTAGTATTATAAACCAACACCATCACAATAGTGATGCTTACATCCCCTTCAGTGAGAGGGAAAAACCCGATGCTCTCTCATTTCCTCGAGGCAGCATGGTACAAAACATTTCCATGTGTACTGTCACCATCATTAAAAAAACAACCCCCCCGCCAAAAAAAACAGTGATCAAAATGCAGAATGTGCCATCCTAGTCTGCAAGTTTCTAGTTGCAATCAAGCTTCCAGTCAGCATGGAAGCTCAGTAGGGATCTCATGGGTGTATCTCTGCCTCAAGCAGATGTGGGGAAGGAGGACAGAGCAAATTGTGAAGTTAACAGCACTGGCAAATCTGGACTCATAGACGGACACAGCACAATCAGTTTGCCACCTACAGAGAACACATGTAATTAATTATACCTAGAGAACCTTTAGCTACAGCAGTGTCAGCCCTCAGCTTTACCATTTGTAACTTAACAGGAAAACACATTTTAAATAATATTGCTCATGTAAGTTTGTATTTTACTGAAGCTGTCATTATTAAAAATATGAAATAAACTTTCATATTTACAGGATGTTAATACTGTCTCAGGCAAAAGATGCATTTCTATTGACTGATAGCACCTAAAGACAGATACCTATGATTAAAAAGAGAAGTGCAGTTAAAATTCACTGCAGCTTTTGACAGAATTATATCTAGGAGACAGGAGAAAGTAAGCCTCAAAATAACCAGATTTAGAATGCTGCCTTAGAATTAACCTGTGCATTAGATCTCTAGGACCCTGTCATCAAGTCCACAACATGCACTGGAATGCTTTCTAAAGGACAAAAGGGGATTGAGATTTACTAAAATTTCAAACTGACCAATTAGTATGAATCCAAGAGCAATTAAAAATGTTAGAATATATCCTCTCAGAGGTTCATTGTTCTTTCCATAGCCTTTAGCAAACATCTGAAATCCTGGATAAATGTTGTCCTTGCACAAAGCCTGAGGGAAAAATTAAAAAAAAAAAAAAAAATCAAGAGTCAACATGCATTTTGCTCATGCCATCTTCCATTGCACACTATCTTTCTGACCACTTCCTCATAGTTTATAACCATCATGGACTAATGATTGTATTCTCAACTGTCTTTGCATCTTGACATTTTGCATTTCTACTATTCTGTACATAAGTAACGTCCTCCTGCAAGAAGCAGATTTGCTTTTCTGTAAGTAACCGTCTATCTTACTTGACTGTCTATTTTACTACTGCCTTACAATCACAAGTCTTTTTTTACAGACTGTATTTTCTCAGGAAGTGGAAGGTTTGCCCAATATACGCACTAGTTCTCTGCATCAATACAACTGACTCCCCACTTAACTTTTTTTAACCCAGTTAAAGACAGAGAAGGAGATTCAATAGTTAAAAAGAACAAAGAGCAAAATACACTCAAGAACCTGAAGAAACAGTAACAAACTCTTCTCCCATTCTAAACAACAGGTAATTAGAACAATCTACTGATGTCATCTGATATGGATCATGATGGCAGTATGCCAGAGTCCACTTCCAAAAATCATGACTCAAAATTAATTATTCTTCAAAATATTACCATTTTCTTCCCTTACTTACCTGGAAGATCTTAGGGGCACTCACAAGAGATGCTAATGCAGATGACAGTGTGGCTGAGAAAATACCTGCAGAAATCAGCGGTGCAAATCCTGATACCATGCTCATGACCTGAAAAACAATTTTTTTTTTAAATATGTAAAAAAGTACACTACACAAACGGATGGCACCATTGACTACACAAACAGAAAAAAAAAATACTACACACTCTTCATTAAAAGCTGTCTGAATATCAGGCATTCATATAAATTAATGAGATAGATCAGGCAGTATAAATGCATCCTGATTTCAGGACAAGAGGTGGTGGCTTTTCACACAAAATAATTTGAAGCTCAAATTATCAAGGGCAGAAGTCTTCATGGGCTCATAAGAAGATTAGAAGGAAGTAATGGAAGAAGGAATACTTTGGAAGGTGTTTCATATTCCAACTAACCTACTACTGACTAACGTGGCCTCAGAAACCCCAGGTGATAAAATATGTGAAAAACACTTTTCTCAGAATCTCCATCATTTTAAGTTAGGCTTTTTTCCCCCCCGTCAAAACCAGAAAGTCAAGACAAACTTGCTTCCTATCTCCCCAAGATCAAATCCCAGCACATCTCTGCAACGTCAGTGACAGAAGTCAAATGTAAGCTGGATGAGTAATGAGCTGCTCCCTTCCAGTACCTCAAGGGGCCTTAAAAAAAGAGGGAGCTTGTAAAAAGTGAGTGCCATCCCTGTCCATGGCATGTATATTAGAAGATCATCTTTAAGGTCCCTTTCAACCTAAACCACTCTATGACTCTACTCTTCTACAGATTATTTCTGTACCATAGCTGCAATCAGCCTTGCATCTGTCACATGAATTAAGATACACAACTGTGTAATTAGAAAATGTTCATGGTTTAATAGAATACTTTTCTTTACAGAAAAAAAAAAGCTGAAGTTACTGTAAGACAGCCAGTGCTGAAGAATTTTAGTCAACAGACCAAACTAAGCAGGGTGCTTTTCAAGCACAATATGGTTCCACATCATTTGCACTGCTTACTTGCCTTTTTCACCCTGGCAATCTCATTGAATTTATCAGAAGAGCGGCTGAAGGAAAGCAAGAAAAACATGCAGAAGTCTCCCATTTTAAAGTTATTGTCACCTGAAATTGTGAAATCTTGCTATCTAAATAAATCAGACATTCTCACACATAATGTATAGATGACTGATGAAGTTTTGTTCACTAGGGCTAAATTCATGGTAAAATTTAGTGGATTTCTCCAGACCAGACTGACAATGACAGCTGGGCCTCTCAGTCAGCAGAATCTGTGCACTACATCAGGTTTCACAGGTCAGTCAGTTCAAGGCACGCCTTGCTTGAAAAGAGAAATTTAGTAAATGGAGGCTGCAAAAAATGAGAGTAAAGTATCTGTCAGAGTAGTGTAACAAAAGAAGGAGAGAACTTCCTAAAGCCTACTTGCAAGTTTATAACCAGAAATAAAAAAAGACATGCTAGGCCTATAATCATAGAGGAGTAAAACTAACAACACATCTATTAAGCACATCTATTATATCTCCTATACCCCAGTTTAATTTAATTTTGTAAGCAACAGAAAAAGTTACAGTTTTAAATGTAGTTTACATTATGTTACAGAATAAAACTTAAAGTTATAAATGTTTTACTACTATTGTAGAAAGAAACTTTTGCTATAGCAACATAATTAATAAATGCAGAATAATTTTTACAGAAGCAGTATGTAAATATTTTTCCCTGCAAGGATAGCTTAATCAATCTTCCCTTATTACAAAAGGAATCTGTGAACAAGTGCCCATTTCTTTTCTTCCCATATGTCAGATGCTTTTATTTTGATGCCTTCACTTTACTACACTTGCCTCAACCTGCTATTTACTTCTGGCAATTAACTCATGTTACATTCTCTTTCTAGGTTCTGTCCAATGCCTCCAATTATTGACACTATTTTTGACTATTACATTGTTTTATAAATTTGAGAGATATCCAGGCAAATCCTATGCAATTAATATTTGGCATTTTAAAAGGTAGCAAGTTATACCTTAGGTTACATAAGTGACTTTAGGAAGTTTCTCTAAGCTAAGAGAATACAGGGGAGCCAGATCCAGAAGAATCAGTACACCATGGTGTTAAACTCCCCTCCCTACATCCCCAACACAATCCAGACCTCCTGACCATGAACCAAGGAGCCCACAAAGGCACTTACCCACAGCACTGAAATTTTCACCCATGCAAAATCATGCAGAAAAGGGCAGAGTGGCCCTGCAACCACAGGTTTGTTGACAAAGACATACAGCTCTTGCTGATAAGGGCCTCATTATGTCTGCCTGGCATTTACAGTTAAGGCAGTTTCCTAGATTTCAAACATTTGGGATCATGAAATACCGTATTTTGACTATTTAGTTCCTTGGTTCAGCACTCTGGAGCAAAACAAAAATGCTGTATTAAAACAACTGAGTTTCATTCTACTTTCAACTTTCAAATTTGAAAAAAAAAAAATCTGCATTTTAATTACCCAAAGTTGTAATTTTTTGATGGGAAGCTCTAGGCTGAGGCTATAGAGCCCAGACCAAATTTTTGAAAATACTCTTGAAAATATTTTGAAAATACCAGATGATAGTCTGGGCACAGAATAACCACTGAACAGAAATACCAGAAGCCTGTGAGGAGCTGTAATTCACTGACTATATCAGAAACTTAAAGACAGTCTTCCTAGGCAGGTCTGACTAAGTCTGTCTCACCTCCTGTCCTCATTTAGAGCTCCTCATCTAAGATTTCCACAAGTAAATCACACTACAAGTCATCCATCGGCTGCCCAAACACACCCAAGCCCTGAGCTGACCCAGCAGAACTTCAGATCAATTCTTTGCCAAAAGAACTGACTGCAGCAGAGTGTCCCGACAGGATGAAGTCATTACACTGTGAACACAAACTGGCACTTTCTGCCCCAGAACCTGTCTATTTTCAAGCTGGAAGAGAAATACAAGAATCTTCCCTCACCCCAGGGATTAATTTTAGTTTGTGCCATATTTTTTCTCAGTTATTTACCATATAGAAAAGAACTTGAGAAGCGCTCAAGCATGGATACCCTCCTTCTCACTCACACCACTCTCTGCATATATATAAAAAAAAAAATCTCTCCTTACACCTAACAATCAGAGATACAAAGTTGTGAGCAGTTCAGTTATGAAATGGATAAGTGTCTCATGAGATCAACAGCCTCTCACACAAACATTTTCCTTCTGACACCTTCTGAGAAGACAGAATCAGACTCTTCTCAGAGATGCACAACAAAAGCTGGGAGGGTGAGACAAAACCCAGCATTTTTCTAATACCCACTGGTATTAGAAAAATTAAATTTCACAGAGAAGGTTCTCCAAACTACAACAAAGCAAGGGGGTGTGAGGGGCACTGCATTCTCTGTGCTGCCTTTGACTTTAAAAGTGACTTTTCCTAACTGACACCAACTCTTTTTTCACAGAGAGAGGCAAGAATAATTTGGGAGGCAGAAATATTCTGAAGTACAAATAACATTTATATTAAGAACCTTACAATAGTCATGACTTAAAGACACAATCAGAGGAACCCAGTTTACACACTATTCACAGCTGTACACCTGACAATATGTTAGTTCTTTTGAGCTTAAAACAAACAATGAAAGTCATCAGATTTTGCAAATTGGTCAATCCCACATGAGAAATTCTGACGTTCTCTGAACAAGAACGAAGTTGATGCCACACAAGATATATTATTCCACTATAACAACTTCATCAGTGGCTTTCAGCTCAATCTCTAGCCAACTTTTTGTACACATGTTAGAAAAACTTTGGGCAAAGATGGGACTACCATAAACCAAGCTGGAATCAGTGGGCAGTAAGTTCATTGTCCTTGGATTCTTTCAAACACTTATCAGTAGTTCATGAAGAACTTGTTTGGCTGTGGTGAAAGACTGAATTACCCCTTAACTTGTAGAGGATTTTTACATATTGTAACATCATATTTAATGAAAATTCATGACCTTATTACCATTAAAAAGGATGCTGTGATAAATATGTTAAAAGAGACTTAAAAAATCAGCGTATTTTCTAAAAAACGTAAAAATTTAGCAAATAAATAACTGACAGAGGCTACCTAAGATTACTCAGCATCACTACTGAAAAATCAGTATTATCTACCCCCACCAGCGAATGATGACATTCAGGCACCTAAAGAAAGCTGCAGCACCAACACCTAAATCTAAGCAATTTTCTCAGAAAAAAGAGTAAATATTTATACCACCTGTGTATAAACACCTAAGGTTTTTCAGCATTCTTTTGCATATCAGCTAGAGTGTGCCACACACCTATTACAGATAAAACTTGTATTTATGGAGGTAAGCATATATAGCCTATGACTTTTCCTAAGAAGCAATCAAAAAAAACACAAGCCAACAAAACCAAGGAAAGAACAAAACATTCCAGAACAAAAAATCCAAACCAACCAACCAAAAAAAACCAACCAAGAAACCCAAAAGCAACAAAAAAAGCCAAACCAAAAAACCCACACAGCCACCCCAAACACAAAACAACAAACAAAAACAAACAAAAAACCAACAAACTCCCACAAAAAAAAATCACCCAAAACCAATAAAAAAACCCACAACACCAAACAAAACAAAAAAAAAACCCACAAAAAAAACAACAACAAAAAAAAAACAACCAAAAAAACCCCCAACAAATAAACAACAACAACAACAAAAAAAAAACCAAACCCAAACACAAAACCCAATATATAGATTAAGGAGGAAGTTATATACCTGGAAATTGTTCATCAGCCCATAGTGACACCCTGCCCCTGCCTGAGACTGACAGGATGAGAAGTCATAGTTGAGTTTGCAGGCTGCAGTAGTGCAATTTGCCAGCTCGGTGATAATGGTGTCATTAACATTCCCTGTGGCATCTCGAACTACACAGGAACCTACAATGGACACAAGAATAAAAAAAAGCATTAACAAACTGAACCTGAATTTAAGGATATATGTTTATTCCTTTTTATGTAAGCATAATCTCACGGAGCAACATTAAAATAACACATTTAGTTTTTTTAACATGCTGTAGTACTAAGCCCATCTTCATTGTGAAGAACAAATACAAACAGAACAACTGCTCCCTTGGCTGAAACAATCTTGTTTTTTAATATATATCTGACTGTAGGAAGAAATACAAAGTTTTGACACAGGAAAACCATGTCAGTAGACTTGCAGAAGTTTAAGAGCACAATCTCTGGCAGTGCCCAAGGCCACGGACATTGGGGCTTGGAGCAGCCTGGGACAGTGGAAAGTGTCCCTGCCATGGCAGGGGTGGGAACTGGATGATCTTCAAGGTCCCTACCAACCCAAGCCATTTTATAGTTTTATGACTTTATACTTTCTCTTTTGGTCAATTTTCCTAGAGGAGTGCAGATTTGTCTTGTGTGTACAGATGTTTACAGACAGGTATACATTCTGCTACAGTTGTTTTTTCTCCAGTCACTATGACTCAGCCATTAAAAAAAATAAGTTTCATGAAAGCCTGTTGCAAGCCACTTCCCAATGTTTAAGTATGCCATCTCCTATGTGACTATGGTATTTTTCAGTTGGTTTTTTGATGAAAAACAGACACACAGTACAATTTCTCCCACATTTTTTTATTATCATCACCTTAAATACTGTCTTTGATTCATGTATGATTGCTTTTACTTTTGCTGATCAAGAAAATGCTGGAGAAACAGCATTTCAGCCTGTAACTGTTAAGAAAAACTAAAGAGTACTAAAAGACCATCAAGTCTTCTATTTCATGGGAGTTTTGTCTCATATATGACAAAAAGTAGATCAGACTAAGCATTATTTAACATTCTGTGGTCTAATAGTAGAGGTAATCAAACTGTTTAACACCAGGAAATACTTCCAGGGACTAGAATTAAACAAGGAGTGGGGAAAAGTTGACACAGTCAATAGAACTCCCATACTTTAATCTTTTAGGCATCTGAATGACAAGAACTGCCTTACAACAGAACCCTGTGACAGCTAAGGACCTAAATTAATTACTTGCAAAAAGTAAGGAAAAAGGCAGAGATCTGCTGCGAGTTTAAGTTTATTCAGTAATATTCCTAGGCATCTATGTATGTTGTCTCTCTTCCATGGGGAAAATGAATTCCTAATTAGCAATACCATATTTAAATTCTTGTGAGCCATCAGAACTTGATTAACAGCCCACTGCAACACCTGGTCCCAGTAGGTGGACATTAATTAATCCTTCCAATCCCCATTTCTTTTTTAGTTACTTATTATGTCTAATTGGTTAAATTACAGTAAGTTTCCTACACTAAACACCTGTCCTATGCTTTTCTTATGAGTATGTGGAGGAGCTGAGGTTTTTTTTCTGTTTTCTTGTTTAACTAGGAGTAAAAAGCTCTGTAAGAGGAAAATGTTTCCCTTTCTTCACTATACAAGTATTTGTCCCAGCCACTCAAGCAGTACATAATGGATTTGACAAGAAACTTCTCAGCTGAACTATTTGTAAATAACATTTTGTTGGTGACAAGATTGCAGTGGCAGGCCAATTATACAGAACAACTCATTAAATACCTACAGTGCACTATCACAGCTCTCCTCTTCCTCATTTTGTCAAAGTTTAAACTAAGCTTTGGCAGGACTTTCAGACATGTAATCAAAATATGGCAGAAAGAGACATGGCAGTAGGAACAAATTTAATGTGGGCCTTACTGAGAGAGAATGTAGAACAGGAGCCAGCCAGGCAGGCTCTGTCCTCAACAGAAAACAATTAGATAAAAGTAACAATAATAAATGTTACTTTCTGTAAGACTCATTCAGAAAAGTTTCATTTATTTCTATTATTCTGGCAGCACTTTCCCTAAAAAAGTCTTTAGGTCTTCCCTCCTGTGAAAATAAGATTTCAGCTTTTCACAGGCATTTATAAGCATGTTCCTGCCAAAGTGAAATAGAGCTTTGCCACGTTTTAAGCATGAGAAAGTTTACAGCCATCTCTACCAAGTTATCTCCTTAATATATGAATTCCAGAGGTACTACACCCCTTCAGACTGCAGTACAGAGTGTATAATTTTACAAGTGTTGTAAACACCTACAGTTTGGCTCTTGTTAATTAGTTTTACTTTCCTAACTACAGGAAGAAGGTCTTAATGCTACTCAGAACTTTGGCTTTTTTTTTTTTTTTGTTAGACCTCCCCTTGTTCTTAAAGCAATAAATGTAGTACTTTGAAATGTATTTTCCAACATTTTTAAGCAAATTTGCCTGTGAAATCTGCCTCCTCATGCCAGCTGCATGTCTGCATTAGTCCTTAGCTGAATTATGAAACTGTATACCAACATCTCAGTTATGTTTCTGAAATAACTGCTCTAGCAACAGGATCAGTAATTTTCTTTTCTCCTTTTCTACTCAGTTTAGCCTTCTTACTTACTACAGAGCATAAAAATAGTGAGTTAAATTCAGAACATCTTCCTCCTCTTCAGATATGACTAGTCTGCAACATTTACTAGCCCCTTTAAATCTTCAGTGACTTGCTTACAACTCCTCTGGGAAAGGAATAAAAGTATTTGCCCAATATTCCTAATCCAATGGCTCAAAAGGAGCTAAATTTCACTCATTATCTCTGACTCCTGCTGCCTTTTTCTAACCAGAAGAATTCAAAGCATAAGTCACTACACAGCAGAACATTTCTGATGAATCAATTTCATGTCCAGTTGGTTTTGCAAATTGCTTCTTTTGTCAATTTTCATACTGTATTTTTCATGTTTGGAAGCTGATCAAAGTATTCCATTAATAAGCAAGTATTAACAATAATTTTAGTCTTGTGTGGGTTGAGGTTCCAAAGGATTCAAATTTGGTAGCAAGAGGTCTATGCAGTCAATCTAATTAGGAAATGAGTGCAGCTCATTATGCTGCATAAAGCACAATCACTACAAAGCAGCTATTTGGGAGAGCTACACTCCCACGTTAGCCAACAGAGGCAGACTAGCAAGATTGGTATCTTTAGAAAGGAAGTATCATTAGTGGTAAGATCAATGGTACTCTAATAAATGAGAATTTCATTCAAAAGGCACCCCAGGTATTATGAAACAAGGTCTTTCATACAAGAAAAAGTATTATCGCTGTCAGAGACTAGTTTATGTGACATGAGTAAAAAATGTTTCCAATCAAAGGCAAGAAATGTGCATGATTCAATTACAATCCTGTAATCTTAAGGTTACTAGAATTATTTTATGCGTGGGAAAAACACAGTAAACCACTGGTGCTCTACAGCAAAACTGGTATCAACCCCAGGGCAACTTCTACAGAGGATTTCAAACAACTGTGGGGTGGGAAACACTGGGAAGAGAAGACTCCAATCAGTCTGATTATTTCTCCTCTTTACACAAGAACATGACACTTCCAAAAGTGGGCTGATGAGAACTGAAGGCCTTTCTTGGTCTCTTCCCTCAGCTGGGGAATTACTGCTCAAGCATCCTCACCACAGTTCTGTCTGATCATCCCACAGTTCACTGCAGGTATGTGGCTGATGATCATAATCCTCAAAACAATACAAGTATTTTTTCGGCAGGTATTTCCTGAAAACATGCTTTTCTAATCCAGGGATTATCCTACTGCTAAACTGCAAATCCTTTAACGTAAATAACTGCAACAATGAGGCAACACCGATAGAAGTCTTCTGTCATCTTTAGTGTGAAGCAGTCACTTTTCTTAGAAAAGCATCAGTTATTTCACGAAATTATAAAACCAGTTGAAAACTGGATCTCCCAACAGTGAAAGCCAGAAACCTTTGACTATTACTTTCCCATGCAGGAAAGTCAATTACATAACGACTTTGCATAAAAAATTACATAAAACCATATCAAAATACATCCTTGGAACGAACATGAAAGGATAAAGTTAAAAACATTCTCTATTTACCTACAGATACTGCAATTCCTACGTAAACCAATGTAGTGATTAAGATGGCCAACAGCGTTCCTTTAGGTATGGCTGACTGAGGATCCTGAAAGAAAAATGTCAGTGGACAGTGATGACAGAGGTCAATGCACACTTGAGTGGTCGTGAAGAATGTTTTACAATTCACTACGTACCGCAAGGTCCCCCGAGATATTTGCACCAGCAAGTATGCCAGTTGCAGCAGGGAAGAAAATAGCAAACACAGAAAAGAAAGTTTCTTCTTGTCGGAAATCCGGTCCAAAATTCTCCATGAATATGTCAGCTGCAGGAGAAGATTTAAATCTGTCAATATTCACATGGAAGCTTAAGTATTAACCCATTCCAGCCACCATCAGACCAGTAAAAAAGCTGACAGTCACAGACCTTCTTAAAACTAAATGTAGAACATTTAAGCCCTAATTCATCACTTCAAGTCAAACTCAACACAGTAAACTTAAGCAGATTTAAAGGCAGAAAAAATACAGTATAATCTAGCTTTTTAAAACTTTTATATTCAGCATTAAGCAATATTTAATTTTTGACCCAATTGCAGAAGTTAGAAGAAATCAGTAAAAGGTATCTCACAATTAAACAGGACTATAAGATATATTAGATGTTTCATTTAATTATAGCAGCTTATTTTGCAAAAAAAGGTATTGTTTACCATACTGTAAACTGTTCCAACATACCGTTATAACCAAAAAAACCTTTGGGCTTCTTGCTCTCCAGAGGAATAAAGGTTCCTATGACAAAGTCTCCAATAGCAATTATGAGGATCACCAGCAGGACTATCTGTGCCTGAAACACAATGACTGCTGTCAGACAGAAGAACTTGTTCTTTCCACAGTATCAAGTGCTGTGCTATAAAATGTAAATGTTTACTTGATTCCAAATTCAGCTTCACCTTTTCAGCATGTTCTCTGCAAAAAAATGAGGATAGCTGGAGAGAACTTGTACAAGGATTCTTAATTAAGAAACAGGAATAATTTTCAAATTTTATGCCTAATCAAAAATATTTACTATTACTAAATGCATCAAAATTATACTTCTAAAGACAAAATGCTTGAAATTACTAATTTCTCTATATATAAGCCTTCCAGAAGGAATGCATTTGAGGAGATTCAAGAAATTTACATGAAAATAGCCAAATGCAACACAAATGTTACTATTGCATTATTAGCCATGGTCATCCTTTGTCTTATGCTTTAGTATGTGGTTTCTAATAATTTTATTACATCCAGAATAAAACAGCTTTTGTTTCCTATTTTATGCAAGGAAATTGTTTATTTTGCTACATTCTCGTGTTCTCAACCCTTACTTAGGAAATTAAATTGTGAACTGCAACAATTATTTCTTAATTCCTACTTTGAGACTTCTTTTATTACAACCTAGATTTTTAGTCAGTTCTCAGCAGAACTATTATGAGCCCTACAAGAAGTACTATGACCAAGAGTATTTTAAATCATCCAATACCTCAGAAGTGTGAACAAAGATAAATCTAGGCATTGTAAGTATGGTTCAGGTCTTCCATTTAAATAAGCAATCACATTGCTGGTATCTTTTGAGTTATTTGATTCCTTAGAAAGGAATGCCAGTACCTTGGGGGAAGCTATTTTTCAGGCCTACGATCAGGAGTTAATATGCAATATCACTGTGGCATTGTTCACGCCTACAAAAAAAAAGTTTTCAGTTCACACAGCCTCTCAGGAAAACAGGGTGGAACAGTGATAAACAGAGCAAAACAGCCTGGAGCAGATTTAGAAGTCCACCTGAAGAAAACAGTTTGTGCCCTGTATTTAAATCTTTGTAAAGCCTCAAGAATAGGTGAAAGGGGTGAGGTTACAGCTGGGTGCTTACAGAAGTCTTCAGTAAGACAGAAACATAAACATGAAGTTCTCACAGAAAATTGCCACAAGTGGATTTTTCCAGTAACTAACACAGGCTTCTCCCTGAAGCTAGGGATGTTTGCTGACTATCACACTTAAATTCCAAAGTCTGAAAGAATGGGCTTCTAAGACTTCAACACAAGGAGCTGAGCAGTAAACACTACAATCTCTAAAAAAGACATTTTTTAAAGCAAACTTCCCTTGAATCAGTCCCAGTCTCTCTTCACTTTTAGATCTGGTTCAAAGGCATTATTATAGATTCCCCTGCTCCATTTTCCAAGGCATTCCCTAAGACATGGGTAAGGCATAGGAGAACACCACAGATCAAGACACAGACATTGGTGTTTTGCTATACTGAGTTCTATGTTAGCCCACATGAAATGCTTGTTTGACAGGCCAAGTTGCCTATCATTGCTCCCACTTGCCTTCTTCAATGACAGAGAAACCGAGTCTTGACTTTTACATTGAGGACAGGACTTTTGAAAGCTACCCCTAAAATAAGGATGGCACTGCAGTAATACCACAATTCAGGTTTGATGCAGTAACATTAAGCAGAGGTATTTTCATGCAAACTATTGTTATGTAACTGCTCATGCTACACAGCAAAATTAAGATACTTATGACTTCAAGTGGCAGCAGCCAGAAGATTAATAGTAAATAATTCTTTCAAAACAGTTCAGAATAAGGAGGTCAGCATTATTTGCAGTTGGGTGTACACAGAGAGCATCACAAATTCAAGTTATAGACAGTGAAGGGCTACTACAGAAAGGTAAACAGTTTTTACAGAAGTTCAGTTTAGAAGCTCATGCCAAAGTCGATTTCTGTAAATTCCTTTTGTCCCCAGAAGATCCAAGTAATGCACTCAATCTTCAGTCACTTCCTGGATCTCTATTTCTTGGAAACAACAATGATAAAAACCCTCTCTCATTTTATTATAAATGGCATCATCTTCTTGATGCAGGAGCACAAGAAACTTACAACACTTCATGAAGAGGTTCCTTCAGCTGCCTCTCAGTGAAGAAAATAGGAGCTACTGTGATATAAATGTAAGTTGGGAAGGAAGCCCCAGTGAGAGGCTCTTCTCATTTTTTTTTTTTTTTTTTGAGCACATTAAGGACAGATATTCAGAAAAAGCCTACAAGGTACAGGAAACAGAGAGCAAGCTACACTGCCTCATAATGCCAAGCAGGAAACTGGTAAGACAGAAAAGCTTCTCTGTTAAGAACTCTTCAGTCAGAGCTGGCCTAAGACTGTATAGCCACAAGGTGAGGGAACAGGGATTTCTCTCCTACACATTCATCATCAATGTTCAAAACCCTTCTCTATGCTGGGTCTAGTGAATGCATCCCAATGTCTGGCTGTTTCCAGGTGAAAATCAAACCAGAAGAGAATGAAAGAGAAGGGAAGCCAGCCCTGTGTTTTTCATCCTCAGAATTTGCCTAAAGCTCACAGTAAGGGAAAATTCCCATGCTGAAGGTCTTACCTTCTCTTGTGGTATACTTGCCCAGAAGAGGGAAATACCATTAAGCTACTTGACAATGTCAGTAAGAGTGGATTATGCTGGAGTTTAGGTTCTCATAGATGCTGAAGCTTCCAGTGAAGTGTTTTGAGATCTGAAATGCTGTTCAGAGCTGCACATGCTAGACCAAGACTAGCCAGACCAAGAGCTACTGCATAAAAATCAACTGACTTCTAACGCACCATCACGCAATACTGAATACACTGAATATACTAAAAATAAATCAGGCAGCTAAGGTACAAAAATGGAATCAAAATTATGAAGCAGAGAATAAAAAAAAAAGATAGGAGTTCCTTACTTTTGCTTCCCACTCCATTCCTGCAATGGAAATGCCCAGCAGTATAACCACTGTGATAGCCCCTATGATTCTGATATCATTCATTTCATCAATCATCAACGTTCCATTTTCCTAACAAAACAAACAAAAAAATACAGTCATTTACTTCAGAACAAGCATTTTATTCACTATAATTTATTAGTGGTTAATTTGCACACCAAAAATTTACTGATTGTAAATTCCCTTTAAGGATGTAAGTAATTTGGGGTTTGCCTTGTTTTTAGATCAATGAATCTTCCAAATGGAAATTATAAGGGCTGTTCAGCCTGGAGAAAAGGGAGCTCCAGGGAGACCTTACTGCCATCATTTAATATTTAAAGGGGACTTACAATAAAAATGGGAACAGACTTTTGGATAGGGCTTGTGGTGACAGAACAAGGAATAATGGTTTTAAACTAAAAGATGGAAGATTTAGGTTAGATGTAAGAAAGAAATATTTTACAGTGAGGGTGGGCAGGCCCTGGCACAGGGTGCCTAGAGCAGCTGCGGCTGCCCCTGGATCCCTGGAAGTGTCCAAAGCCAGGCTGGATGCGGCTTGGAGCACCCTGAGATGTGAAAGGTGTCCCTGCCCATGGCAGGGGTGGCACTGGGTGGTCTTTAGGGTCCCTTTCAACCCAAACCATTCTGTGGTTCTACCTGGATGGGGGATGGATTAGGTGGCCTTAAAATGCCTCTTTCAAACCACACTATTTTGTGATTAGATGAATCAAAACCCATGTATGATATTAACTTTACATAAAAAATACATACTTTATATACTCAAACTTTCTATATGAAGTATAAAACTTTATATATATAGTATAATCAATATTAGCACAGTCATCCATGTACCTTGAGTAGCTCGACAACTGTCTCTGCAAAACCAACAACATACATTGCCACTGCCACAGCATTGGCAAACGCAAAAATCAGACCTATGGCACCACCAAACTCTGGCCCCAGACTTCTGGAAATTAAGTAATATGCTCCTCCTGAAAGGAAAAAAAAATATAAATGACAAAAAAGTCCTCTACATGATAGAGTTTATAAGAGACAGTCATCAGCACTTTAACATTTACACAAGCCAGAATCTACCCACTCTTTATTCCTTGATGTATTAGAAAATAACCCTTAACTCCGTATTTTAGGGACAGACATGCTGAAGTTTCAGGAATGCATTTCAAGTTCTTAGGAAAAGAGACCAGTTGGAAATAACCATAATTCATGCACCACATCATGTTACTGTACTTAGGTATGCAACCAGTTCTATGGTTTAAAAACTGCAGAACACAATCTGCAGTATAACTGGGCTTTTTACTTCAAAATGCTCAAAGCTCTTGTGAAGCCAAGATCAAGGAACTGGCAAAGCAGACTGAAATAAACCCACTGAAGTTCTAAACTTCCAAGACCTGTTCCTTAAAAGCTCTGTTGTTAAAAGAATTTTCTGCCCTCCAATGGCACTCTCAAGAGCCTGTTCTTTGTATGTATGAGCTGGACAAGAACAACAAATCCCACATGACAAATGAAAATCTCAGTATCTGGAGTATTACAGGAAGGTAAAGTTTAGAAAATGTAGCAAAGGCTTATTCCTCAAACTTAAGGCTTAGAAGCAACAAAATCCTCCAAAGCTCCAGTCTCAAATAACTGAGTGCATGCTAAAAATCTGCAACAGAAAATGCTTAATTTCACTGTATTAGGCTCTTGTGGAAATCCTATATATGTACTCAGCCTGGCCATACTCTGTATTTCTTATGTAACATTTAAAAAAATCTTACTGTAATGTAACATTTTCATAGGAACAATTGTTCCTATGAAATTCTACAGTTCTTCCAATTCAGCACTTCAAATTTTCTAAGGAAGTATTAATTTTCAAGAGTGACTTAAAAAAAAAAAAAAAGCTCCTATACAAATGGGAAAACCTGATATACATCATAGAATTAAAAAACAGAAGGGCATTTAGAAACTAAGCTTGACATAATGCTAACACTCATAGCCGATTTTTCCCTTTGGGTCTGTTTATTTTGTGATAGTGAGGCTTTTCTCTTCATTCTTAATTTTAATGAAGATAGTTTTATTAGCTCCTACTTTAATTTCACTGTGGTTTTTTTCCCTAGTAGCAGTCTTGTAATGTCATGAAGCAGTTTGATCACATCAGAGGCACCAACCATTTCCAAAAATAGCTGACACCACCACATGAACCATGGAAGAGAATGAAAACCATCAGCCTCAGGAAAGCTGGAGTTAACTTTGGAAAGTTACTTGTGTGAAGGTTTATTTCAGGACATGAACACATACAAGCACACTCTAAACCAACCAGTGCGCCTCAGGAGAATATTAAGACCCTAAACATTGCTGGGTATGTATCCTTAAAAACGTTTGTATAACAAATTTACACCAATAAAGTTTCTTTTACAGCATAAAAGCAAAGTACTAGTTCAAATCTAATTAGTAGGCTAGCTATGGACTTTTTGTTAATTAAGAGACTGTTAATCACACACAGAACACAAGGAAACCTTTGCTCCTCAGCAGCATTAAAGTGTGTACTCCAGAGTGAGAAATGCTTAAAAGCTTCAAGAAAATAGCATTACCTCCTCTTACAAACCCATTTGTGGCTATTGCTGAAGTAGACAGTCCTGTAATAGTTGTCACAACAGTGGCCATTCCAATAACCAAAACAGACAGACCTTTTGGGAAAAGAGATGAAAAACACTGTAAGCCCTGCAGTATTAAGGAGTACAAACTGTCAGCTTAATTTCATTTAAATATTCAAGTCTTGCAAATACAACACAAATTTACTTTCAAGCAAAAGACTTCCTCTTTCCCCTGTAAGGATATAAATAAAACTGGGAAAAGATTCTCTTTAATCAGCAAGGTAAGAGCTAAATTCTAGAGATCAATCCAACACTTTGAACATATTTGCTTAAATACTACACAGTCTATATGCAGGGTTTAATAACTAGAGATCAAAAGTTTATTTCTACAGTTCACTAAAGAACTTCAAATGTCAATTTTAAAATACCTGCCTTGTACCTAAGTGAAAAAGCCTAAGTAACTGCTTGAAGTTTTTGGTAAGATAAATTACCATAAAAATTGGCAATATTAAGGTAACTTCCTATTCCTGTTTGAAGTAAAAGCTCAGGATCAACATGTCTTGTGGACGACATTTAAAAGTCACTGAAATAAAAATACAGCATTAGTACCCATACCTATCCCAGCTTGTCCTACAATCCATGATAGTCTGATGAAGAGCATCACACCCCAAATATTTAACATACATCGTACCTAGGATAAAACAGAAATTTAACATGGATTAGTTCTTGCATCTGCAGTCATTTTCACTAATTCTTCCATTCAGTTTTTAATGTTCTTAAAATTATCTTGCTGTATTTCCTCACCACTTTTCAAATTACTTCACAAGAATATGATGTTATCATACAAGTTTAAGTTTGGTTAAAAAAAAGGGGACTTAAATATGTTTAAAAAGTTATTATCTTAAACACAGAGTTAAGAGTAGTTCAATATCTGACACTTGTAGTATGCCGTAAGCAAACAATAATAATAATAATAATAATTTAGACCCTAACCTTTAGGATCCAAAATTCACACTACAGAATATATGACTTATAATAAGGTAGAAGTCTGTGATGATTGTGAGGTCTAAAACCCCAGTTTGCCTCTCCCACAAATCTCTCTCAAAAAAAAAAAAGCACTAAAGCAACAGCATAACTTACTGTTCTTAAAAGAACAAAAACCCTGCTGCAACTTTCCATTTCTGTACAACACATCTCCACAATAACAGGATGGAGAGGTGTGCATTTTTTTTTTCAAATTCTTGTATTTGCAACTCTTAGATCTCAGTAAAAACAGAGTTTGCATTGTACAGAATTTAGACAGGAGACTAAAAACAGATCTTGGACTTCTCACTTCCCTAAAGAGTAATATATCAACCCTAAAAACAAAGGAGATAACCTCTCCAAACCACAGAAGTACAGCATGTATTTTTCTACTACAGTATCTGTTTCCTTCTTGGAAATCATGCAACATAAAAACTCTCAAAACCTGTGCTAAGAAACCATAAACCCTTAAGAATTAAAGCCATTAAGTATTTATTGCCTTAAAATTCAGGTGAAATAGGAGCAGCTCTTCCTAAAATTATGGCATTTATCAGACCTCTCATACATATCTTTGTACTACACTCTCACAATGCCTGTCAACAAAGAAGGTGGTTGGAAAAATTTGTAAGAATAGACTAGCACCTGTAAGAAACTGAAGAACCATATATCAAACTTACCAGCACACCTTTTATCCAGCCAAACTTGACCACCCCTTTGCTGTCAGGTGTGTAAGCAGCAGCTGCATCCCCAGCTGGTGTGCCCTCCTCACCATTTGCGTAGCCATCCTCAAATGGCTCCTTGGAAAACACAAAAAAGGTTTGTATTTTGTGTGACTGACAGAGCAGAGTGGGCAGGTGAAACTTATCTTGTAAAAAAACCCCCATCTTGTGTAAACAGAAAAATAAAAAGAATTATATGGCAGAAGTTTTGAGCTGCTCCTTTATGTCCCTTGCATGACGCACATCTCTGACTTAAAGGAATGTAAAACAAACTTACAAGAGCAAACCATTAACAGCCAGTGTGGGAAGTATATTCAAGAATTAGTTCCAGATCCCTAAAAAAGTCAAATACCTGGTCTGTAGAAAAAGAGCTGAAGATTTCAAATGCACAAGAAATTTTACTTCTTAATCTGAAAGCACAGACTGCTCTACCTCAAGTTGCTGGTCTCTGCTGTAGCATTTCCTGTAGCTCAGACTTAGCTGTCATTTGATCAATTTTTCAGGAAATAAATTATTCATTTCCCTGTAAACTATTCTACTACTCTTTGTAAGCTGATGCTGCCAGAAAGAATTATGGGAGATTGGCATTTCAGGGAAAAGGAGGGAAGAGAAGTCTCTTCCCAACACTGCTCTCCATTTAAATGAGAAGGACCACAGATGGAGAAAACATCAGTCCCATGGACAAAGGCCAATTTATGTCTTTTATTTACAATTCAACTCTCAACTTCAAAAATGCAGAAAATCTCAACTTTAAGTGTAAATTGAAAATATATGTGTATACACACACATACATGCTTGCTTAAAAGGCAATTTTGTTTTGCCAAGCGAGGAAAACACCAGAAGATTTAAATTCAAGGATTTCCTACACTTGCTGTAAGAAAGCAAGAAGCACTCTAAGCTGTTAGTTTATCCAAGGCAACAAGTATTAAGAATGGATACACTAGAAAGACCCTGAACAATATTCAATAAACCAGCTTAAGCAGCATACTGTGAAGCAGCCTGCATCCCAGAGCTTAGAAAACATTTGACCAATTAGAGGTTCAATCCCAATGAGGTAAACCCATATTTGCTAAGTAAGACACAAAATAGAGTGGAAACAAATAAGGCTTTTAAGTGTATGCAGGCAAAGACTAATAAAGATTAGAGTGAGGTATTTTACCAAAATCTGTCTACTCTTGATACATGAGTACCAACTATAGCCTCAGCACAGGGTCCAGAGGAAATATTTCTAACCCTGTCAGTTATGAAGGATGTCATCCATATGCTCTTATAATCAGCAATAAACACACAAACCAGATTTAAAAAAAAAGATCATGTCAACCTTATCCAAAGGTCAGTAGCACAGATTCATACCAGTGCTTCTCTCACCGATGTGGATTTATGAAATTCTCACAGAAACAGATACACCTGCAACACATCTGGTGATCGTAAGGCACAAGCCTTCCACTGTTATGCAAAATCGTGATCAGTTTCCAGATCATTACCTTTAACAGTTTACTCTCTTAAAGAGTACATTATATTGGCTCCAGAAGGGATTACAATTAAAAAAAAAAAAAAAAAAAAAGAAAAAAAGATGCCATCTTATGAGTTACATATTTATTCCTCCATGCATGTGTGTGTATGTATTACATACACTAAACAGAGGACAAACAGAAACCCAACCAGGAGTTATCCAGATTGCTGAACTGCAGCTTTCCTGGATAGAACTAATGGCTGTAAGTCTTGGGAGATTTGTGTAGCCTTTCACCAGATGAATCTATTGATTGCTGATTATTTGTATTCAGGCACTCAAGCCAAATCAAGTAGTGGCATATAATCATTTAGAGTGGTAAGAAGAACAGTGAGGACCAAAAAGAGAATTACAATGCTGCTACATTTCAGAAATGCTGACCTGCCTGAACCAGAACTAAGAAAACATCTCCTACTCAAGCCTGAGGCTCATGCCAGAAGAGGATTAGCCAACCACCTACCCTGCTCCAATAGCTTAGAAGTGCAGAATAAAATGTAAAAATTAATTTAATAAGCATTAATGTATCCCTTTATGACTTCTTTCAGAAGTGTGGAGGAAACAAACAGGAAAAAAAAAGCTGCATTAAAACAAGGGGCAGATTATAAACATGTTCATAACTATGCCAAAACCTCAAATCAAGCATGAGACAGTAAAACCACTTATTACTTGTTCATATAAAACCCATTCTTATTCCTCACAGAAAATCATCGCATTATACTTGGAACAAACTCTATTTTAAGCCATTACATAAAAGGAGTTACATTCAAATTATCTAAACAATTTTTAAGCTTTGGCCAAAAAAACTTGCCAACATTAGATAACATCTGCTATTACAACAACATGCATCATGTCTGTAATAACAAAATTGTTCTCTCAGAAGACTGCTCAGGGAGGATCAAGGAACAGGAGGAGGCATCTTTTATCTTCATGTCTTAAAATAGTGAAATGTGAATAAAGTGGTTAATGCCTTTTTTTTTGAACAAGTTTGGAGTTTGTTTGCTGCAAGTTCAGGTTTGGTAAGAAGGTGGAGAAATACCTTTGTATCTAGTCTAAGAAAGGATCACATAATTCATCATGTGAGCATCATGGGCCAAGTACTGGTAAAACCTACACATGTTGCCAACATGACCCCCAACGGTCACCCCAAAACCTCAACCACCATGTGGCAGCTACACGTTTTACTGTACTGCTCAAACAAGCCCATAGCTCAGCCTGTTGTGTTCTGGGGAGGAGATAATGGGTCACGACTGGTATTCTGAGTTATCAGTTACCAGATCAGCTCCAAGATACTGCACACTGTGAACACAGGAAAGTTTTGTTCTGTGTGTCTTGTCTCTCCACACCATGCAATATTTCTTAGGAAAATATTTTGAGGCACAAGCAAAATGTAATAACTGAAAGGTTATTCCTGGTTATCAGTGCTGGTGGGTGCCCAATAAAGCAGCACTGAGAACACATATTACAGAGTGTGGGCACAAAAGAATTTCACTCCAGAAGGCTCCAAGTTCAGCCCTGTAAGGCGATTTTAAGAAAGCACCACTGTGGTCCCAGCTGTAAATCAAGCAGGCGTAGTATTTTTCATGCTCATGTTCATGAGGAAACAATGCTTCTACTAAAGTCAGACACTGAATGGAAAAAACTGCCCTAGCACTATTTTAGAACAGCCAATACATGTACGATAAGATCTTCATAAACAGTAAAAAACACTAACACACTGTGGATTTGGTGGGGGTATAACAAAAGGGGAAAGAAAAGCGGGTTTAGAATTTCAGATCAGAAACAGTCTTATTAATGCAATTCTTAAAACAAAATAATCAGTCCAGAAATAGTCATGGTGTTAATTTGCGCTGTTAAAGGAAAATAACATGTATTTACAAGCTGACAATTCTATCATACACTGAGAGGACTTCAGACAAGAAACAGTTAATTTCTGCTCCTACACAGATAATCTACTATTTCATCTCCAGTGCTGGATCATAACAGTAAGTTATTTGTGACAACTGTGAATAGCCTCCACATCTATTAGAAGTAGATTAGTAACGAGAAAATACTTGGTATTTTGGTAGAAGAGATCTGAGATTTTTCACACACAGCCTGTAATACACTGGCACATCAAAAAGTTCAATAAAAATTGCTTTATTTAAGAATTCTTGATAGTGGTGTATGTCATGCAGCATAATTTTTTTTTGTGGTAAACTTATCTAAATCCCATCTTACTGGCAACATACTTGGGCTATGTTGCACCGTATGAGGTAATACCAGAATAAACACACATGAAGTATTTTCAAGAATCACAACTTGGAAGCCACAAGTAAAGGGAAGGACCACCAGCAAGTTTGTATATAAGTCTATTTTCTGTCACTGTGAACTGCCTGACTTGGTGTGTTCCATGTAGTCACTGACTTCTTTAGCTAATCCCTCCCATTGCTATTAGTCCTGTGCAAAAACAGGAGGCCAGAGAAGCACGTCAGACTACAGCGTTTAACTGCTTTTCCCATTCCTCAAGCTTGGCCAATTACAGGTTTAACATATACCATGTAATATGAGGTTCTTCTCACACAAACTCCCTAGAAAGGCTTCACAACAGCAGCTTCTTCTCGTCTTGGCAGGATACAGTACTGAAGCTGGTTTCAATAGTTTATATTATCATACTGCTAAAAATCAAGAGGCTAATCTTTTCAAGCTGCAGCTTCTGCAAAGAATATAAAAATGGCCTTCCACTACATCTAATCAAGATGCTTACACTTAAAACTGCTTTGTACCTGCCTTCCAAATTCTGATACTATACCCTGATACATACTTTTATTCTGATTACATACCTGTATTCTGATACTGAGCACAGCTCTCTCAAGCTTACTGAGAACAGAAAAAAAAAAAAATAAAGGAAGCTACCCAGAGAACCATCTTTGCCCAGAGAGTACTGACAGAACAATTCTATGCTCTCTCACACATCTGCAGTCCTTCACTGTGGCTCACAGCTCTACTACCAACCTGTTCAGTAGCCCTTACAACCACAATTTCTTGTTTCCATCTCCCAAACAATGCAGGCATTGCCATTTTAAGATGTTTCTTATTTTGTGGAAGGGAAGAAGCAGTAAAATGTATTGATCCAGATGCAGCATGCCATCTGTCTCAACAGAGGAAGAATCATTTGGAGAGATTATAATCCCAAATATCCCAACTCCAGACCTGCACGCTATTAAGACTATGGCTACAAAACCTATTCTTTTCAGAATTAACACAGTTCAAAACATATATGAAAAAAAGAGCTTATAAACATTTATTTTGCTTTTTTTTCTTTTCTAATTAAAGGACAGCCAGTGCATAGATACAGTAAAAATGACAGAATAAAGAAAGCTATCAAGTTATGTAAGAATTACTAGACATTTTGCCTCCAATGATGGTAACACTTCAAAGGATTTTTAAACACTACCAAAAATCTTTTTCTTGAAAGAGCAAATGAACTTTTGGACTCTAGCTCCCACCACTTGTGACACTTCCAAGGAGCTGAATAAAAGATTTTAGAAGTTCTAGATATATTTCACGTATAGAGTTAACTGCACAGAATAATCCTGCTGCTATGGTGTTTACCTCTGATATAACAGAACTTTTGAAAACAGTGTGTACTAGTACAAGTGTGATGCTGTCTGATAAAGAACAAATAATAAGCTAGGTATTAAATGTTGTTTGAAGGACACCAAGCCATATCAAATGAATCTGTTCTTTAAACGTTACTTTTGCAGCATGCTGATAATTGTAGTCATAAAATTCCCAGCTTTTGTATATGGGTGAGTTTGATAAGCTGTTTTTGTCTTTTAATGTTTTTATCCACATAGTTGTGAAAGAGATCAAGAGGACTGAGCTTCCCTTCCAAAACACCTAAATCTCCACTGAATGGCTTTAAGCATATTGTTGTCCAGGGACACCAGACAGTCTTATGGTAAGTCCTTTATCAAGAAAAGCCTTGAGTTTGGTTGCCTTAGAGTCCAGAATATTTCAGTACTTAAATATGCAGGAGGAAATAGAAGTTTTCACCAATCTTTGACTCAAGCTGGTGACACCTACTACTGTTTGTAACCATTTTTTCAGGAAATCACTTCTCAAGAGAGGCTGGGATACTACTTCTAACTTTGCTCGTAAACTACAAATCACCGTTGAGTTTTTAACACCAAACTTGGAAAACACCTCTGCCAAGTCTGACAGTTTTCAAGTGGTTTTGTTTCCTGTAAGGGAAACAAGCAACTCCAAAGGGAGGAAGCATTGCAGGTAATGACTTTTAAAATATCTTACTCTATGTAACATTCTCTTAAAAATGAATCTGACTGGTCAGTATTTTGTAAACTAGTCGTGCTCTGCTGGAATAACGATGGTGACATATATGGAAACTAAGAACAAGCAGGCACAACTCTCAACTAATGCTTTGTAACTGGCCTCATATTGATGAAAGAGGAATGAAAGTGTAAGCTCTAAAACAGATGTAAGAGTCTGAATCTTTGGTACTCAAGACAGGATTACCCCTCACTTAGAAACCGCTACTCAGAAAGACAGTATCTTCCACAAAACACCTGGAGTAATTGACAGATTTCTGATTATTTATTAGTTAAAAATAGTTTACCAAGCTAACGAAACAGATTCAGATACTTGGGTTTTTCAGGAGTTATATGGGAAACTTGACTGATCAGCACTGCTCCCAGTGGGGGAAAAAACCCAGTCAGGCAGCACACAGAAAAAAAGACCACGGCACAAAGACATGATCAAGACACCTCAGACTGCCTAACACCTTCTTAGCATTTCCTTTAAAGAACTAACTAAAAAAAAATTACTACTATCAGGGAACAAAGACTAGTCATTGCTGTTGACAGCAGTTCAGAAATTTCAGCAGTCATATTAGGTACAAACAGGAATTAATTATAAATTCTATTAGCAAATTTGCCATAATTCCCACTCCAGGGTCTTTACAGTCATAACTTAAAAAAAGCCCACTAAGCCATTAAATGGCATTCAGAAGTTACCTAGAACAGCAGGAGATAAATGGCCCAATAAAACACAGTCAGTTCTTAAAACCTGGGATTCGTTGGAATCAAACATGAACAGCTATAATCATTGGTTACTCACCTCAATCAATGGAAATTCTTTGTAGGTTTGCAGCCAAGAGACCAAAACTTAAGTGCCTTGACTATATTACCTTCTCTACAATTATACATTTAAAAAATAGTAGCAAATGCCTTTGGCATCCACTTCCAGAGATTTTAAAAGAGATTGCATCAAACACTGAATGTTAATGTTATCTTAAGATGAAATTAAAGAGTGTTGTACTGTGATTGCAGCAGAGCAATTTTAAACAGAAGAAATTTATAGTTGCAATTAACATGTCAACTGAAGGATTAGCTGTGTGTCTCTGCCATCAGCTTGTATTTCTGTCTTGCACACTGCTTTTAATAGAGAAACATTAAAGTGTGTTTTTTTATGTATGTGCATATATATATTGTATATACAATGATTTTAAAAGCCATTTTTACTTTAATTACTTTAAAGAGATTATCATCCACTCACTCCCCCAACTCTTTACATGTAGTATGATGTATTAAATAAGTTAGCAAGACAATCAGGAAACTTACTCAGGCAATTGGTTGCAGCTTAGTTATAAATCCTTTCTTTCAAGGTGGTATACTTACCAAAGGATAAACAGGAGATTTGTTTATGAAGACTAGGACTATTTTAATGTCTTACATGAACACGGTTTTCTTGACAAATCTCTTAAGCTTACTGCATGAAGGCTACATCCCTCTGAAGCAGTTTTGACATGTGATAAAGCAGCAAAGTTTTGCTGGCATCTACAGATGTCATCTACAGATGTATGCAAGACCAGTATCCCATCAGAAATATAAATATTTGCTTTTCCCTCCAGAAAAAAACATTAATTCAATAATGAGAGCACTTTGCAAAATAAAGAAAACTTCCCCACATCTTTACATCTTGATTCATACATCCCTCCTAAGCACAGGATGGTATGAAAATTCTGGGCAAACTGATCATGAAAATTAGAAACAAACAAGAAAAGGCCTTTGGTCAGTAACTGCAGTGGGGAAGACTCACAAGGCTTATGGTCTGCACTCCCAGAAATTTTGTACCTAAAATAAGGCCTTCCTGCCAAGGAATAGTCAACATGGTTTGCCACTGCAAAAACAAAACATAACAAACCCCCAAAAAATCAAACTTCTCCCCCTAAAAAAGCCCAAACTTCCTTTTCCAGTCTCTCCAGTTATGGTTAACAGAAAGTTGCAGGAGGCATGACTTCCTGCACAAGGGTAGGGGCAACCAATCCCTTCAATTTAAGGGAAAGAAATACATGGAGTCTACTTCACACCTGAAGAATGCACCTTCATTTCTGCACTGATGTGTATGACTCTTCCCAGAACCACCACTGCATTCTGAATGATCTACAGAATTACTCCTTACTGTGTACTGAATGCAATATTCCTTTGGATATCCATTGTCCTGGAAGGAGAAACCACACTTCACAGGAAAAGTGGATCCAGACTCTGAACACAGGTGGTTTTCACACGAGTATCTGAAACACATAAGCCTGATACACTCCAGAATGAAACAGATGCAGCACGTGATTGCATAAGAGCTGAAGTAAATCCAATCAGGAAGCCTCCTGCAGAGAAGTTTAGCATACTCAAGTGCAGTCCAAGAAATACAATGTTCTGCTATTAAGTACAAAGGAGAATCCATTTCAGTCTTGTCAAGAAGCTGTTTTGGACACATCAGATTTCCAAGTCATCACAGTTCAATCCCAGCAGCCCAGCCCCAAGCAGGCACTTGCTCGTTGCCCCACCAGTGGGACTGGGGAGAGAACTGAAGGGTAAAAATTCACAGGTTGGGGTGAAGACAGCTCACCAGGGAAAGCCAGATACACAAGCAAAGCAAAACAAGGAATTAATGCCCCGCTTCCTACGGCTGGGCAGGGCTGTTCAGCCCCCTCCAGGAGAGTAGGGTCTCATCACATCACAGTGACTTGGGAAGACAAACAGCATCACTCCCCTTCCTTCTTCTCCCCCCCAGTTTTTATACGGAGAATGATGTCACATTGCCTGGAACATTCCTTGGGTCAATCTGGGTCATCTGTCCTGGTTGTGTCCCCTCCCAGCCTCACATGCATCCCCAGACTCCTCACCAGTGTGGCCACAGGAGGAACAGGAAAGACCTTGGCTCTGTGCAAGTCATGCCCAGCAAAAACAAAAAGAAAAATTCAATTACCAACCCTGTGTCCAGCACAGATCCAAAACAGAACCCCACACCAGCTACTGGGAAGGAAATAAACTCCACCTCAGCCAAAACCAGTACACAAGTCATCTATCCTCCACCCAAAAATGAAGGTTAATTTGAGGCATTCTTGCTTTTAACAGCTTTTGGTTTTCATCTACTTCTGCAAAACATGGTGCACTTTCTATTCAAGAAGTAGGAGACAGGAGCAAATGCAGCAATAGCAAAACCCTAATAAAATAACCCATTTCTATTAGAAGTCTAGCTCCAACATAATAAGTTCCTGAAAAATTACATTTTACCTGTTGGCTTACGACAGACTAAAAAGCCCATTGAAGTAATCCTAAAAAAATCATTTAAGTACCACCTGAATTTTTAATGTCATCTTCTGAAATAGTGAATGCAGCTACAACACAGCCCCTGAGCCAGCAGTGAGCAGGGATGGTATGTTCACACAGATTAGCACCACATTTCAGCCAAAGTTGCCAAACTGCTTACAGTTCAAAGGCAGTATTACTCAGAATAGTCTTAGGAGTCTCTGCCATGTAGACTGACAGACCAAATTGACTAGCATCACAGTTCCTTCACAGCTGAAACAGACAGAGCTATTTTCTTTGAATTTAAAAAAACCCAAACAACTGAATCATCTGAAGTAGGAGCAGTGGATTCAAAGAAGGGAAGTTAACTAGCGAAATGAAGATGCAAGAGATAACCCCTCTTATTAAAATTGAGCTTTAACTTAATTTTTTTAGAATTTCTTTGCTCTTTTTATCACCTTATCCTTAAATCAGTCGAGTTTACAGATAATACCTCCAAGATTACTTTTTATACATAAATGAAATGTCAGTAAGTTTGTCAGGTAGGGTAAGTGCAGAAATAAAACCAAGACTGTTCATGCACCTGAACTGCAAAAACTGGATAGCTTCCAAAACTCTGAAAGGCAAATAATTTGAAGCCAACTAATTAAAAAAATTCTTAATAGTAACCAATGACCATAGTGTGACTGTTATTACTTATACCAAGAAGTGGAGAAAATGGGTTTGTGGCTGCTCATAAATGAGTATTATATGAGGCTTTAGGAAAAAATCTGAAGAATCCAACAGAAGATGCAGTACATTGGTTTAAATTACTCCAAGATACTGATCTTGCCAAGCTCCTCCCCTCCAAGAATGTGCTTCAAGAATGAAAATCATTTGAGGGCTAATCAAGTACAGTACCAAAAGGGAAAAAAGTTAATCTGAAGATGAATTCTGCAGCACTTTCCTCTTTAACCATTTCTAAAACAGTCCACTGGCAGTGTGTCATTTTTTTTGTAAAGTTAATAAAGAGAAAAAAGAAAGTCTGAATTTCATCTTTATATCACTCTAAGTTTTACTTTGCACTATACACATTATTTGTACAGTAGCACATATATATAACATTTTAAAGTAAATTAATATATTTATATTAGGAGTGCACACTCAAGTGTTTTTATTGATGCCTGTGTGCAGTGAAAAGACTGTGGAGAACCCTTAAGTATTGGATCAGGGAACTGGATCACCATATGCAGTGCAAGATTTTGCAGCTGAGGGGGGTGTTGGCTTTCTGTAAACCAGATCAGATCTGTATCAGATCCAACTAAGATCTGTGACAGCAAAAAGATGACTCCTTTCAGCTATATAGCTCACACTTGTGCTGTGAGCTATATAAGCTGCTAAAGGTTCAGTTATTTCCAGCTTCCCCGGGACATGGGGGAAAAAAAAAAGTAGCAAGAACAATATTAGCAGTTTGCTGAACATATGTCATGTTTTTTAGCATTCCATTCTGGACTAAAGACTTATCAAAGATTCAAGAGATACAAGCATCAAGCAACATAAAAATACAAATTATACAAGGTCTTTATAAAATACAACCCCTGGAACATTAATATTATTTACTGCTGCAAAGAGAGCAGTACACTGTTTCTTTCCTTGATAAAGATAGTTGTGCTTAAATGGGGTATCAGGGTAAGTAAACTGAGGATTCTCAACACAGGCTGAAAAAGCATAAAAACATTTCTCTGCATGACGCAAGTAAAGCCTCACTGAGTACAGGTGCATTAAGGTCACTGCTGTTTAAAACTGATGAAAGAACAGTTACCAATTATAGGCTTCTGGGACATACAACAGCACCGAGACCAAGACTAAGAGAGCTTCTCTTGTTTAATTTTAGTACAGTGAACTTCAAATTCTACTCACATATATGAAGGACAGCAAGAAGGAAATGTAATTTAAATTAAAAATAACAGGAACTGAAGAAAGAAAGAGCTCCAGACTGTAGACAAGATTCAGCAAGGTGGTGCAATAAAAACCATCAGCAAGAGGGTCTCAATCTTCTGTGAGAGGGAAGGAAGGAGCTCCTAAAGACAGACCTTACATAACAAGGTCAACTAAACTTGATATCCTACAATCATCTTTTACCCTTTTATGCATCTTTTCCCGAGTTCTACTTTCATTAGAGGCTAAGCAAACATAAACCACGAACTGAAAGAAAATATAACCAAACAAATATTAGAGATGCAGCAGCTGTTCAACATTCTCAAGACAGAATAAATTTTCTTTAGAAAGGCAGTGCCATTCACAGACCTTTTCACTGTGCTTATGTTAAACATTTGAAGTCATCAGGTCAGAGGAAAAACTGCAGTGTTTGAGAAAATAATTAACAAAGCCCGAAAGACAACTGAGAACAATTAGAGTCATCCAGCTTGAGTAAAAACAAACAAAAAAATTTAATTTGTATCAGAGCTACCAGTAATTACCTTTTTTCTTACACCTGTCTCCAAATTCAAATGACAGGTGCACAGATTTTTGTGTGGCAGGAAGCAAAGGACACTTGTGTTTTTAAATACTCTGGCTTTTCTTTTTGTTTTGATTTATAATTTGATCCGGATGGGGGTGGAGTGGAGGTGGTGTAAGGTGATGTATCTTCCTCTGAAATCAGTACCTTACCCTGTCAGTGCTCCCAGTGAGTATTTAACAAACAGCAGAGCAGAGCTGCCAGCAGAGGGCTTGGCTCACACCACATCCACTCACCACAGCTGCGAGGGACTGCACAAAGATCAAATCAGAACCACTCAAATACAGCGAGATCTAGTCTTAAGGGGAAAAACCATCACCTCCCCAATTCACTCAATGCTACACAGAAAAATACAAAACTATTTCAGTGGGTTACAGTGTGCAGGTCTGAATACCCTAACAGTATACATTTGTCAGAACAATAAGGTCTGTGATATTATGACATAGTATTGATAAACTGAGGAGCACAAAGGCATGTCCAGGATTTCTACGGGCTGTATCTTTATGTACAGATGTAGCTGACCCAAGAAAAGCTGTAAGACAGGAAAAAAAATTAAGAAAAGAATACTTTTTATCCTCCCATGGTCTGAAGACAGATCCCCCTCAAGAGGGCAGGGGACACCACTGCAACAAAAACCTGCATGCCATGGTATGCTGACTTCCCTCCCACTTCTTTTCTAATAAACATCCTCTCACCTCAACATCTCTGGAGACCAGAGCTCCTCCAACATACTCCCTTTATAAGACAGCAACTGCAACAGCATCACCAAATTCTCTTTCTCATCTCTCTAAAGCAGAGAGAAATCAATACATACCAACTGGGTAAGGAACAGATTGATCACCTTAGTTATCTGCAGCCAATGACATACTAAGACAACATCCCTCACCTGGAGTTTAGTATGATCAACCAGGACCAGTGTTATGCAATTAATCCACCTCAGAGTACTGCAGCATCACTCAGCTGTGTTTCCACAGCCAGTTTCAAGAACAATCCCTTTCCTGCGAGAAAAGACACTGCTGGAATGACCACACAAACACCTATCCCACTAGGTCTGCAGGACAAACCCTTGTGAAATGGGATCCCTCCAGTACATGTGTGTCTGTCTTCCTCAAAACAGTCACTCTTCTTCCAACACTGCTTTTCTGTGAGAACAGAATCAGTAGAAGTGTTAGACAGATGAAGCTTCTAAACAAAGTTAAAGGAAAAAATCTGTTCTATAATTGGCACTGGCATCGACAATGCTCCAACGTTGCCTCACCTATTAAAAGCAAACGGAATACCACGAACTCTAACTGCTGGATAAAATAGCTGCATTCAAAGCAGTGAACCATACTGCTGGTAAACAGCTTTGGATCATTCTTTACACAAAGTATCTGCCATTCTTGATGCACTGGGTCAAGAGCAGAGGCACAACAATAGGTTGTGCAAACTTCATGTAAAGGGTACTAGGACGTACCAGCTACCTTGCTCAGACATACTGTACATGACAAATTGGTACAAAACCCACAGCTAAAGAGCAAGGTTAATTCTTCAAGTTACTTTCCCAAATGCACAGAATTATTCAACAATAGAGACCTGCTAGTCAGCAGGAACTGAAGTCACTTTGAGAATGGAGACAGGAAGACCCCTGGAAACAGTAAAAAAAAGAACAACAGCTTTGAGAACATCTTCCACATAAAAGTACAGCATCCTCTTGATTTAAAAGTTATCAGGGCTCTGTGTTCACAAACCAAGTACATAATCAGAGATGGGCTGTATTTCATACTCTCATGAGACTGACACGAGATTGCCAGGAATGTAGGTATCTGATGCTATTAGCATGCAGAACACACCCTTATTAAAAGCTTTTGTGTTCACAGCTTTATCTGGAAAGTATTTTGCTAGTTGGAAGCAAAAATAATGGCTTCCCTTCTTCTTATAAGCCTAAGTAGCTGCTAACACCATAATTGCTTTGTACATTAAACATCCTGTGATAGAACACTTGAGTTACTCCACTGAACTTCAACTTAAAAGTCTGAAGCTGACACTGTGACCTTCTTTAAAAATTAATACTTAATATCAAATGCAACCAAAATTCCATATTCCACCCCAATATTTATTTGATGGGAGGAGGGGCCCAAGCAGACAGGGCATGGCTTTAAAAAAAGAAGTATCTTCACATGTACATCTATCCCCACTGCAGAACGAATTAATGTCATTTAAGAAATTAATAATTTGACTTAATTAATACTCGCTATGAAACTGTTTTGATAATGATCCTGTAATTAGGTTGTCTACCACTCCTCTATGCCACAGACTACAAAGAAAATTCCTGGTCATTAATTTCTTCTTAATAACGAAATTACAATTTTAGAAATTGTATTTCCAGAATACGTTATATTCTGCACTGAAATATCTTAATGGTATCAAAGAGCTTTCCACAGTGCTGCAATATTAACACACTGAAAAAGCTATCTGCCAACCTCAGAAATTCGAGAAATGTTCTGCTTACAAGCTGAGTATCCAACACCTGGTCATCCCATCATGGACCAGGAGTCAGAAATCTGGGGGAGCAGCAGGACAGAAAACCACTGTGGTTTCACATGTACTATGAGCACACATATATGTGTTTTATTTATAGTTTACCCAAGTCCAAACACATGGCAGTAATTGCCAATTCTGATTTCATACTAACTTAGAATCAGACCACATATCATCATTTAGGTCCATCAAAAGAGAACCTGGAAGGCAGGAGTAACTTGCAGTTATGGTTAGTAATTAAAATCTGACATCTAATCTCAGATGTCACAAATAGGTATCTTTGTAATACACCAACCAGTTATTTCTATTGGAACAGTTCCACACTCAGTGTCAAAAATACACTTAAACAATCACCACCACTCCCCAAAAAATCCCCAAACCCCACACATCAGTGCTGATGCACTGAGCAGCCTAATAATGGTGTGAAACAGGTAAATCTGGAAAGAACACACATTTCCTCATGGAACTCCACCTATAAGGAGTGAAAAGTGGGATGAAAAAAAAGTTCTGGAAACAAAATATTCACTTCCTTGGAATGTGGCTCATGCGTTTCTTTATTTCCCTAAACCCAGGAGAAAGACCTCACTTAAAACACTGGCTCCCGAGCACA
This sequence comes from Vidua macroura, assembly GCF_024509145.1. NCBI lineage: Eukaryota > Metazoa > Chordata > Aves > Passeriformes > Viduidae > Vidua > Vidua macroura. Next base: position 64,722,578 of record NC_071611.1, read on the forward strand.
GCCATACACCGATTCTCAAACTGTGAGAAAACAGTACTGCAAGAGCTTAATCTTTATCTGGAGTTAGTTTAGTGACAATAGTTAAAAGAAAAAAAAAAAAAGTCTAGGAAATTAATTTTACGTTCAGCTAAAGCTGGTCTTCTAGCCAAGCCAGCCTGCAATGCAAAGAAGGCTCTCACTGTCAACTCGTCTCAAATAACACATTTTGGACTCCTAGTCCAAAATAGAAAAAGCCTGAGACGCACAGCTCCGAAATTTTTCAAGCCTTGACCGCGGCACAGGAGCCACCGAGCAGCCTTGGGAAGCCTCGCTCAGGATCTGTGCCTGTGCGGATCCAGCAGCATCCGATCCAGATCCCATCGGATCCAGCGGGCTCTGCCTCGGAGACGCAGAGACAAACCTCCAGCCGCTACAAAGCAAGCGCATCCTTATTTATTTACTTCTTTTTTTTTTAGCGTCTCTACCAAATGTTTTCACTCCCCTTCCCGCACTAATTCCCAAGGCGAGCCCCCGAATCAATACCCTATCTGCTCGAGGCGATTTGGAAGTGGAAAACCTGTAAGAGATCGCCGCTCGGTGACGAGGACTACAGACCTACGGCTCTAAATATCTCTCGCACTGGGGGACCATCTCCCAAAAGCACGTGTGTGTGGGGGGATGGATACCACTGCGTCAGGAAAAGACAAAAAAAAATATAACAGAACTGAGACGCAAGCTATGCACGCGCGATATTTGCGCCTGCTGGGGGCTCGGCGAGCTTTCGCTTTTTTTTTTTTTTTTTTTTTTTTTTTTTTTTTTTTTTTAAGCTTTCCTGCCGACACGCTCCGAGGAGCCGCCGCACCCCGGGCGCCGGGGGAGCCCGGGGGCCGCTCTCACCTTGTCCAGCTCATCGTGCAGCTCGGCCAGGCTGGGCCGGAGCAGCTTCTCGCCCAGGTCGGCAGCCGTGTGCCGGTAGTGGTCGATGCGGGGCACGGCGTCCATGGTGTTGTGGCCGAAGGTGCGTAGGTAGTAGGTGTTGGTATGGGTATCATAGTAGTAGTGGTGGTGCCCGCCCGAGTGCAGGCTGCCTTCGCTCATCACCGTGTCGCCGCCGTTCTGGACGCCGCTCACGTTGCCGCCCTCCGAGCTGCCTCCCCCGGGCTCGCCGGGGCTCTCGCCGCCAGCCGACGGGTCCACGAAGTTCACCCGAAACCTGCCCTTGGCTTCCTCGCCTCCCTTACCCACCGCGCCGATGTCCCCGCACGACTTGCGGGGCCCCTCGGCCACCAGATCCACCTGGAAGCGGCTCTGGCTCGGCGTGGGACCCAGCGGCTTGCCCAGCGCATCCTTGGAGCCCTCATCCCCCGCGGACCCGGCCGCCAGCTCCTTGCCCTCCATGCCTTCCCCTCGCTCTGCGGCCGCCACTGCTCCGAACGCCCCTCCCGGCTGGCGGCTCCTCTGCTTTAAGCGGCCGAGCAGCGCCCCGGAGCTGCCGCAGACACAGCGCCGCGCCCCGCCCCCGCCGCAGCGCCAGGTGACGGTGCCTCTGGTGCCTCCGCCCGATCCCGCTCTGCCCGGGCAGGAGCGCGGTCGCTTCGTCGGCTGGCGCGGCCGGAGGGATGCGGGGGGGAAAAAACCGGCGGCGCCGCGCAGGCTCCGCCCGCTCCCGGCTGCGGCGGAGGGGGCGGCGGGAGCGCGTCCCCAGCCGGGCGGCGGCGGCTCCTCCTGCCCGCACTATGGCGGCCCCGCCGCATCCGCCCCGCGGCGGCGCTGGGAGGGGCGGGGGGGCCGCGCTGCGATCCCGCCCGGCACGGCCCCGCCGGCCGCCGCCACCTCTCGCGAGAGGAGCGTTGGGGCGCTCGGAACCGCGCGGTGCTTCATAGAGCCCGGACCCGTCGGGAGCCCCCGAGAGCCCTCAGGCACCCACCGGTCCCTCACACACCCCCGGAGCCTTCACACACAGCCCCGGACCTTCCATACACACCCCAGATCTCCGAACACACCCCCGGAGCCCTCACGCACCCTTGACCTCCCATACACACCCCTAGATCCCCTCAGACACCCCCGGAGCGTTCATGCACCACGGACCTCCCATACACGCCCCCAGATCCTCTCAGTTCCCCTCACAGTCCCTCACACACACCACCAGACTCATACGCACCCCCAGATCTCTTCAGACACCCCCTGATCCATCACACACACCCCCATACCCGGACCTCTCACACACCCCCTGGGCCCCTCATAGATACCCCCAGTTCCCCTGACAAACACCCAGAGCTCTCGCATGCTTTGGTGCCTCACACAGCCCCTTGGACCCCTCGCACACCCCTAGATCCCCTCACATCCCTCCTGTTGCTCACACACAGTGAGGCTCACACACACCCCCAGATCCCCTTCTTGAAGAACCGCCGGTTCTTCACACACCACACGAACCCCTTCACACCCCCCAGTTCCTCAGCCACCCCACAGAATCACAAGAGTGGGTCAGGCTGGAAGAGACCACAGGGGATCATCTGGTCTGATCTCCCCGTTCTGGTAGGATCATCCCAAAGCACATGGCACCAGGTTGTGACCAGACAACTCTGGAATGACTCCAGAGACAGACTCCACACCCTCCCTGGACAATCTGTTCCCGTGCTCGGTCACTGCACAGGGAAGAAGTTCTTCATGCTCAGGTGTAATGTCCTGTGCATCAGTTCCTGCAATTTCTCTCGCCCTGGTGATTGACCATCACCAAACTGAGCCTGCTCCATCTCCCTGGCACCCCCCCTCTTGATATTTATAAACAAGGATGACGTTTTTTCTCAGCTGCCTCTGCTCGAGGCTGAACAGGTCAAAACTCCCTCACCTGTCCTCGTGAGAGATGCTCCAGTGGCCCCATCATGCTCATTGCCCCTAGACCTGCTCACACATTCCCCAGTTCTTCACACACCCCCTGCACCTCTCACACTCCTGGGCCCCTTCACATACCCCCTGGTTCCTCAGACACTCCTGAACCCCTCACTCCCCTGGACTCCTTTACACCCCACTCCCCCCAGATCCCCCTTTTTTACCTTCCAGCCTCTGGATCTCTGCCATTTGCCCTGTAAAAACCACTTGCATAATAGATCTAATGTCAGTAATGCCTTTTTCTGTCTCCTCTGCTGCAGCTTTTTGTCCCTGTTCTCTTCAAGTTTATTTTTTCTCCAGAAGCATACATAGTTCTTTAATTTGAAAAGTGAAGTCGTTCTGCCTCCTTGCTCGCACTGGAACATAAGTGCCTGGATAATCCATTAAAGCATGTGAAGTTGGCTCTTTGTGAAAAGAAACCTCAGATGGGAGTAAAATACTTCAGCTTCCATAGTCCAAATTTAAACAGAGACTCACCAATGATTTTTCATTGTGCATTTTTGTTGTCTTTATACTTGAAAGTAGCAGCTCACAGAATATCATGGGATGTGGGCTATATCTCCAAAACAGTTTTATCTTATTTAGGGTGCTAAAAGTAATCAAGCAAACATTCACTTCAGTCAGGCCTCTTGAACAATGCCACTTCTTTATGTCAGTGACATTTTAGTTGGTACTTCTGAGTTCCAAATATTTTTTTTTCCCCTGATGTGAAGTTCTGTATATTTTCCTCCTCTGCCTAGCAAACTCTTGAGTGCCAACATCCATTTTCTAGCTCAACACATCTCTACTGTTTTATTTCAATTAACAACAAACCTGGTGATGTCATCCAACAGAAAATGACTGGAACTATAAAACAAAGCTTGCTTTTCCATAACAATTAGAGGAAGAAGTATTTCAATTCTAGGGATGTGTACATGCCTAAAAGAGCTGAGGATGCCTCAGTAGGTTAAAAAGATGGATACACTGATCCTTCCTTGCTTAAACACTGTTCTAGAAAAACAGAACAAATCATATGCTTCAAAATAGTTTGAGACATTCTTTGATAGACTCATAAATTTAAAAAGAAAAAAAAAGAGAAAATATTTGAAACATTTGGCAGATTTTCAGAGTGTAAAGAAAATAAAATCTGTGTGCAAACCGGAAAATAAAAAATTAGGCCATGGTGAAATTTTTACTTTTGTCAGGGTGCAAAGACCTGTAAAGCAGCAGATGATGAAGGGAACGTGTCAAAATAAATTATTTCTGTTCAGAACTGAAAGTAAACAGCACCTAAACAACAGATGATATGCAAAGAAAATCCACCTTACATTTTTCATAAGCAGACATAAATAGTTCTTGATCAACATCTGCATAAATGTCATATGATAAGAGGTTTGGAAACAGTTTAGACTTGGAAATGGCAATTTCTGTCAGTTCCCTGTATAAATAAGTGAAAGCAGAGGAGAAAAATAACATGTGAAATCCCATGGATTTTATACAGTTGATGATGATGGGATGATATTGCAATATTTAGATATTTTAAAGGACAGTCTTAATGGATGAGTGGATGTGTGTTGGCTACAACTGCATGGCCTGCCTGGTGTCAGTTCTTAACATTCTGTGATTCCATGGTTGTATGAATGTGAGATAACGCTAAATACTGGCTTTGAAGAAAACAAAAAGTTGAGGATGCTACCACAGCCCTCAAGAAAGACAAGGGAATGAAGGGCAGGAGAAAAAGATTGATGAGGAAAATACAAGCCTCTCAGAATTAAAAGGATCAAAAAGATGAGGAATTGCCACTGTATGAGAAGCTGGCAACAACAGCAAGAGGAAATTGAACCAAGATTTCAACAGGGTTCTGGGACTTCATGTAACCCTGAAGTTCTCTCACCCTGAGAAGGGTGAGCGATTCTGTAGCTGTAAGGGAGAAAAAAGGGCACACACATTCCCATTAACTGCCAATTAAAATGTCATCAATAGTAAGAAATACATTTTGAGGGGAAAACAAAAAGAATATTCACTTTAAGCTCATAATTAAATGGTTTCTTAGATGCCACTGCTTAAAATAGCACTGCAGTAGAGTTTGGGTGTTAGTGGTGAAGAAAATAGCATAACACATTAAATAAAAGTCAGTAATAAATTACTCCTATTCTGGCCAAGATTGTTTACCACAGAACATTAGTAATTGGGGTTTTTTTTCTTTAGAAAGGGAGGAGGCAGGAGCTGTGGAGGTTTTCAGAATCCTTTGACAAACTTTTTCTACTTTGAACTTGCCATTTGCCAGACTCACCAGATACTTCATAGGGCTCATTTGATAACTAATGTGAAACACTGGAAAATGCAAACACTTTATGCCATTATGATTGTTCTGGTCATTTAGACTAGATCTCACTCCTGTGTGCCTCTTTGCCAAGCAGAAGAACTGGAATTTTAAGTCTTTCTCTTCCAAAATGTGAGCTGATGACAACAACTCATTTTGCGTATCTGATAGGGCCTTTTCTTCTATGAGGGCTCTTTATATCATCATCATCATCATCATCCACTGGCCTTAGGCTCTTTATGGGCTTGCTGTTCCAGATCTATGTGCTAATTTAATTTTTTCGGCATATTTTTCTGTATTGGGGCATGCTCATGATCTGTTTTGATTTGGTTTTAATACATTTCAGCTTTTGCACGGAAAAGATTTTCTCTAGTAACTTGCCTTATTCCTGCTCTTTGTTTTTGCCAACTTCCTCTCAGCCTTTCTCAAGACATTCTTGATTGGTGATACAAATTTGTCATCTCTCAGTAATTTTTTTCAGCAATTGGCACCTCTAAGAATATTCAACTCCTTTTAGTCTTCTCACAAGCTTTGTCTTAGATCAGTTTCCTCATTTTGTTGGTTTTTTGGTGTGTTTGGGGTTTTTTTTTTTTGTTTTGTTTTGTTTTGGTTTTTTTTGTTTTGGTTTTTTTGGGGGTTTTTTTGATGAGCATAGGTGGATTTTGTGATTTTGTGTGATTTTTGCTCCTCTAGAGTAAGCTCAAGTCACTATTTCTATGCCGTTCCTCAGTGCTAAAATTTTAGAGCAGTCTCTGCATGTGTGACTTGAACCATAATGAGAGTATTTGCCCTCTTGGGTTGTCATCTAGCTAGTTGTTCCTTAATGCAGTCATCATTAGGATCTAAAAATGTTGTTTGTGCGTCTTGTCCCCCATTTCCTCAGCTCATACACAGCCTGATTCTTTGATCTGCTTTTTTCTTTCTTCACTTCCTTTTATATTATTTCTTTCTTTCTATTTTTTTCTTCCTGCTCCTTAGAAAAAATGGGCAGAGTTAACATTTGTATTCTCCTACTGCGCTGTTTATTGTGTCCTTTTTAATTATTACAGGTGTTATCCAAATCAAGTTTAAGTAATAATTTATTTTCCAAGAAATCTGAATGAAGTCTTAACAAATATGGTATTGTTGTGTGGTAACTTACCTGTATTTGTATTACGCTAATCCTAGCTTACAAGAAAAAAAAGGTAATTGCAGCAACACTTTTGAAAGGCTGCCAGATAAATCCTATGATTAAGACACTTAGAAATGAAATCCGTTTGCTGGCAGCCGGATGTGGTGCTAGAAAATCTCTTCCAGGGGGCCTCTCTTGTTCTTTTCATGCCTTAGATGTGTCCCTGTGTGTCTTCAGTATTTCCCTGCCTTTGTTTTTATGCACCTGGTGGTAGTGAGACCACCACTATAATTACACTTGTCCTAAAATTTTAGTGTTTCTAACATTCTCTGAAGACTGACATGCAAGATACATTTTAGATAGCTTCTTCAATACTCTGTCACCAATGAAATTGCTTAGGAGAGAGGTGCAGGGTACATCTCATGTCCATCCAGAAATGTAAGTTTTTGCAAGACGCTGTGTGGTTTTGGTAGCTGGAGGAAGGATATTCAGCACCTGCTCCCTGCCCTGAGTTTGAGCTCCCATGTCTAGTTTTAGGGTACTGGTTTATCTTTAAAGTTCTGGTTGTCTTGGTACCCAAGAAACTGCCTTTCATCCCATGCCCATAACAGTCTGGTTGAGACCAGCAAAGCCCACAGGCTCTAGAAACCACTGCTAAGGTGTGCATGTGACACAGGGAGATTAAATGGAAAGACAGACCTTATAATTATGAACTTCAATTACCACATATCATTCAGAGCACTTATTGTCTTACTCACTCATCTTTTTGCCCAGTACTTGAAAATTGCAGTGTGTATGTACATGTGTTAGGAAGAAGAAATTATTCAAAGGGAGATGGAATTATTTTAAAGTGCTGTGGCTATAGGCAGATACATCAAGAATGATTTGAGAATATAGATAAACTTATTGCAATGATTCTGGAAATGAGACAACAAACAGGCCTTTTGTGCAGTATAATGTATTTTCAAAACAAAATTATGCTCTTTGTGATTTTGGGGTTTTTGTTATGTTTCTTGTGTTGTAAAGTTTTAGTATTTTCTATGTCTCAGTCTCTAAGGAATTTTATCAAAGATTAAGCTGCAGGCTATCACTGAGGTGCTGCTGAAATGTAAAGTGGGCAGCCTGAATACTTAGTTAACTTCAGTCCAGACTAGAGAGGACTAATTTTGATTCCAAACCAAGCAGCTGAGCTGCTCAGGACAGAGCTCATATAGTCAATCTCACCAGAGATCCTACTATTTCATTTCTCTGTGATCTAGGAACCTGTTCTGATTGTTTCTTTCTGACACCTCTGTGTGAACAAAGTCCATTTTGCATGTTGCAGTTCCTTCATCAGTTCATGTCTGCTCTCTAGAACTACAGGCAAGAAGTTGTCTCAGACATAAAACTTCCGGAGATTGTAGCCTATAGTCATGAAATAGCCAAAACACAGGGATAAGGAAATGCATTACCCTTCAGAGGTGTAGCTAAAAGATTTCTGTTTCTCATTTTTCCTTTTCAAAGTTTTTAGCTGTTGCTGGGGGTTTTGTTGTGGTTTTTGTTTGTTTGTTTGTTTGTTTGTTTGTTTTTGTTTTGTTGTGTTTTTTTGTGGGTTTTTTGGTGTTTTTTGTTTGTTTGTTTGTTTAGTTACTTAATTATGTTTCCAGAAGATAAAATAGCTTCTACGTCTTTGTATCCCATTCATTATCTGCTGAAATGCATGTCCTTTGGAACAAATACCCGTTTTGTAAAGAAGCCAAAGGAGGCAGGTTGGCCAGCAGCCCACCAGTGTCCACAGATATCTATATTTCCAGAAGCTCAAGCCAGCCAACCACATTTTACTCATACAATTAATTTTCAGTCCTTTTAAAAAAATTTTTCTTGTACTATGACAGTCAGTCCCGTTAACATTTTTTCAACTTCTATTAACACTCATTATCAAAATTGAGTGGAAGTTACCAATAATATATGCTACAGCCCTCGCTTTGTTATTGTTTTTTTATTTTGCCTAGTTAATTCAGTGTTTAGACAGCTCTAAACACTTTTAGAAAACTCTAGTTTTTGTCCTGCCTTATAACAGCTTAAAACATAGTGGTTCAGGGTGGAGGGAAATGTCCAATTGTTTGAATGGAAATCTTGATATCCCCCTCTGATATGATGAACAAAATGTGCCCCATATGCCATCAGCACCAAGTGTTGTTAATCCAGTCATTATAAATTTTTTTTCACATTTATGTATGAATTTGTAGAGTTTACACATTCAAGAAGTTAAGATTATGGGAAATGAGGATTGTACTACTTCCATTGTGCGTCACCAATGTAATCTCTTACTCCTTAACTTTAATTCTTATTCAGATCTTTGAGAAAATATGGTATATGATTATGATGTGTATGGTACATATTTGGTGTCAGAGGATGGGATGCTTGGAGACCAAGCAGGGAAGATGAACCTTTACCACATCCCTGAGGATGTCTGCTCAGGGCACTTGTGTCCCAGCATGTGTCCAGCCTCTGGAGTGCAGCCACTGAGAGCAAATCAAGGAAGCTTATTCATAACCAGTTTTAATATTCTGTCCTATTCTCTCCTTTCATCTCCAGAACAGGAAATTAGTGTGGGAGCACAAAGGAACGAAGGTGTGAGAAGATACAGAGGTAAAAGAACATATTCTGACTTGAACCATTTCACAGATGGGAAAACTGAGGCAGAGAAAGATGACAGCCCGAATTGAATCTACTGTGTTAGAGTGGAGGTGGATTATTTTGAACACACAATACCCTCTCAGTTTTCATTTCCACATTTTTGTTCCACCCACAGATTCATTGGGAAAATTGCTAATACTGAAGGCAGTCAAATCCATTTTAATCTTATAAGCAGTGGAAGCTGAAAATGCAGTTTTGTAGCAATGCACTTGCTTTTCCCTTGCTTTCAGGCTAAGAAGTACAGATTGCATTACAGATACTAGTTGTAGGTCCTTTGTGTAACTTTTAAAGATATGTTGGCAGGATAAGTTGCTGTATATTGTATTCCCGAACAATGCTAAGTATTTTGGTCAAGTGTTCTTTTTTCTTGGGGTATTTTTGTATGTGCCATTGAAGTCTTTAAATGCTCAGATAGTGACTCACCTGCATCCTTTCAAAGAGTTTATCACTAATCTCTGAAAATCATTACACCAAGGTTTTATTTTTAAAAAAAGAGAAAGAAGAAAGAAAAATAGCCCTATGTCTTTTTATAGGGCTAGAATCCAAACGTCTTTCTTCTTATAATTAAAAATGTTTTTGAACTCTTTCCCTAGGATAAGTTCAGGGTGACCTGAATGAATGGTCCCTGGGTGTGCTAAGGAAATTTAATGCTTATGAAAATTCACTGAAAAAGATAGCACGTAGCTAAAATGTATATGGCTTTTCCAAGTAAACATGATTATTTCAAAAGGAAAAAAAAATATATATGAAAAGTCCATCATGGTGCAAAAAAGTGAAAAAGGGATGAAATGTATGAGGGTGGTGAGGCCCTGGAGCAGGGTGCCCAGAGAAGCTGTGGCTGCCCCATCCCTGGAAGGCCAGGTTGGACAGAGCTTGGAGCAACCTGGGATAGTGGAAGTTGTCCCTGTCCATGCCAGGGTGTTGGAATGAGGTGATCCTAAAGGTCCCTTTCAACTGAAGCCATTTTATGATTATATTATTTTATGATTCTATTAAATTGTTATAATACTATTCAGTCAGCCACTCATCTCCATTTGAAATCATACAGTTTGATTAGTCTGCATTAAAAAAAAAAAATGCAATAGACAAAAATTTCCAGTTTTCCAGAAAATAGAAATAAAAGTGCTTAGAAGTGGAAAAATGAGAGACTGAAAAAGGCTGTGGTTCTTACGAGGGGTCAAATAGGAAGGAGCTTAATACATGTTTGCAAAATGCTGTAAGGCACTGGAAGAGGGAAAATAGAACTGTCAATTAAGTTAAAAAATTATGACATGCAGCATAATAAGCTTGCAGATGCCAGACTTAGGTGGGAAGAAGGGACTAGCCATTCAAATGACCAATAAAACATCAGCAGTTTTCAGGCAGAGGAAAATATTAGAGCTCTTAACCTTTTTCTGTCAAAATATATGTGAACTCTTAGCAAGGATTAGACAGAATTCGTCCTCAAAATCAGTTTGTAAATTGCTATCTGAATTTCTTCATGCTTGCATCTGGCACTGGTCTTCGGAGACTGGATTCGCATATGATGTTTGCATTAACTTACCTCATGTAGTGCTCCTGCTCCTAGGAAAACACCCCTATTCAGAGGCCTCTGGTGGAGAAAGTGGACATCAGGTACCTTTATAGATCCTGGAAACTGAACTGGCAACACAAAATATGATGCAAATCCTGGTAGAAATGTTCAAAAGAGAATCATCTTTTATAATTTGCTTTTCCCTTGATGAAAGGTACCTAAAGCACCATTGAAACAGACACTGACTCGCTGCTGCTTTGATCCATTTACTGGTTCATATTTTCAAAACGTCCTGTAGGCAGCTCATTCAGACCAAGAGGGAGAACTTCTGCTGTAACTATAGCTCATTCCTGTCCCACATGTCATATTGTAAAATCTGTTTTATCCAGTTTCAAAAATAACTGCTTCAACAGTGTCAAAAAACATATGGCAAACATCACCCCCACACATCACATTCTATTGTCATCACCTATTTATGTCAAAGGGAATTAATATCCTAGGCACTCCTTAATCTTCATGATGGACTGGAAAAAAATGCAGTAGGAATACTGTCCTGCAGCTGTCTCTGATCATCCGCTACTTCTGAAAATCCTCTACTTTTGAAATCTGTTCTATCCTCAACTAGAACATCAAAATGCAAAAATAACTGATTTTGTCTTTTGGCAGTGCTTTTTCTTATCTCTTTACTCTGTCAGCAAGCAGCAGTTTTTCCTCCTGTCCCTTTATGGTATGATCCTTCAAAGAATATTTTTGTTCTGTTTTGTAATGGAAATGATAACTGATTCTTCATTCCATTTGTGCTTCTATTTGCCCTGTGAAGACAAACCCTGCTCTTTGTGTGACCAGCTACCTTCCACAGCAGAGATTCACCTTAGACAAGGATTTGCCTCCATTCTGCCACTGTCTTGTCTCATTTATGTGAGCAATTTTGAATCCCTACCTTCTTGTTTCTCCTAAAGCTATTGCTAATATTCTGTTTTATATTCCTTTTCTTGCTCTGTTCTGTCTTTCCTCTTGGCCTTTTTCAGCAATAGATCTTGAGCTTTATCAGGTTTAAAGGTATCTGATCCCAAATTAAAGTTTTCAGTACTCTAGGCCACGGAATTTTAAAAAATTCTTAATGACCTATGCTGTATTGAAACAAATATTCAGTTGAGTAGCTGTTTTATATACACAGCTAGACACCCAACTTAGCAAATTATGTAAGCATGTGTTTCTCTCCTGTACTATTCAGGAAAGCAGTGAAGAATGAATTTAGCATTAAACTTACTGAAGCTCACTAAGGTCAACCATTTGTTTGAGTGACATGCCAAATCAAGGAGGATTGCTGAAAGAAATCCTTCATTTTGCAGTTTGGAGCATAGGGGGGGAAAAAAGAGGTAAAAAAATATAGACACAAGAAGATTTGAGTTCTAGATTGAACACTTCCCCTCTCATCAGATATATTTAAATATTGTCACTGGAGTTATTTATTTGGTTGCTTTTTTTTCTTTCTCTTTTTTTAAGGAAATATACTTAATAAAAATTTGAAATAAAACTGAGTAATGATACTTACATTGAATTTACCTGGATTTAGTTTTCTAGCAACTGAGCCTAGTTGAGAGGCACAGACAGTCGCCTCCACAAAAGATTCTCTTACGGTTCATATTGTGTTTTTCTACTTGATCCTACAACACCTGCTTCTTGGGTGAGCACACACTGTCATCCATCCATAGCATTGTAACATGGTCTTGTGTTAAATATAAGCAAGAATTCTGCATACTGTTTGGGGAAACTTTTGCAGGAAGTAACACAAAGCATATTTAATGGGAAGCAAAGTATACACTTCAGAAATGTAATAGTAGACAGAAAAATGTGGGTATTTTTTCTACGTTCCTACTTTTGTTATAATATGGATGGCACCTTTACTTTACTAAGATGACAATTATGTCTGTCTAGGTAGAATAGTGACATATGTACTTTCATGTTCCAACAGGAGAGCAAGTGTTCTCTTTTTTAACTAGTAAAATAGGTAAATGCTGAAATGGGCATTTTGGAAGTCTTGTCACTCCACTCATTCCTTAATTCTCTGTCAACAGGATGATGAAGTGTTGACATCTCAAGCATTTGGCAACTAGATACAAATAAATTGCCTTGTTGATTTGCAAAATATTACTATTTTATCTTCATACTAAAGCATAGACATTATTAAATATAATTTAAGACACCAGAAAGGCCTTCCGTAATAAGATTACCTGAAACGTTATACATACCAGTGCTCTGTGAAAACTGCAACTTTGACTTCATAATTTTTATTATCTAATAATTTTATTATCTATTATTATCTAATAATTTTTATTATCTAATAATTTTGCATGTCTTTGCATCTTCTCTTCAGTCAGATTTCTGATAATATTTCAGTAATGTTTTTTTCAATTAAAAAACTACAATAAACCAATTTGTTCCCAAAGAGAAGGAATTACTTTCCTCAAAGAAACCATGATGTAATGTAATCATTTTACCACCTAGAACAATGAAATTTAAAAATAAAATTACATTAAAACTGCTATGTTAGCTATGAGTACTTCACATGATGCAGTCCTTACAGTTCTGGAAAAGAATTACTCGTTTGATAAATAATATTTAAATTTAAATAATATTTAAGCTTTGCAAAATTAGGCAGCTGGCATGCATAATATTTTAGTGGATGAATGACTATTCCTTTAAGATAACTGACTCATAAAGTCAAATATGATTCCCTGAGAGTCCACAGTAAAAATTTTGTTTTCTGTTTATCCACTATGCACAGGAAGGAAAGGTCAGGGCTAAAGGCAGAAAGTTTAGAAATCCAGGTCAAAAAGTTTTGATACATAGTATGTTTTAAATTTGTGCAGCTGTTGCTATCCCTCTTTCTGTACTATCCAGATGTACCAAAATTCTTGTTTATAATCTGACTAATGTCAGATTGAACACTAAACATTTCATACACACAGTTGTAGTCACTCTTGGTTTCTTCACCTTCATTCTGACTTGGACATGGGTCAAATTCAAGACCTGTTTTTTCCCAGTCAAGTTATTCTGCAGATATCAGGGCCAAACACAGTACTAAGAAAAAACTTAGGTTCTTCTGGATAATTTTTCCATTGTTCTGCAGTGAGATTTTCTTTAACTTACATTTATGTTGTGCTGCTTTTTTAAAATCTAATTGATAAAAATTGAGTAAATTAGATTAAATGCCATGCTAATTTACTCTTATTATTAAAAAAAACCCCAAGCAACCCTCAGATCAAAATACATTATCAACCTGTTTTAGTGCTATCTGTCTGTGAAATATTGTAACCTTTATACAAATTCTTTTCAGGTTTGGTAATGGATACCCCTTTATCTTGTTCTGAGTTTCAGTGGGTCTGTAAGTTGATATCTTTCTGCCAGTTGTGTTTTCCTAACACTTATTTTTTAAATGTAAAGTGGTATTTCTTCAAAATAGTGAATTTTCAGAAACAGCTTTACATGTTCATCATCACAATGCACCAGCTGAAATGCACCCCAGTAATTCACAGGAAGTATTAATACATAGGGAAGATTAAACATTGCCCCCCTTGCATTAAAACTTCATTGGAAATGAAAACTCAAACCCTTATTTATTTATTTATTTATTTATTTATTTATTTATTATACAGGAAAACAGGGCTTCTTTAATTACATGTAAATTAATGATGAAAGTCTGATTTAGGTAGTATAATATTAAAAAAAATCCATATGTGCACATAGACACTTGCCAAAAATGTTATAAGCCATGTGACTAATTTGGTCTCAATCATTTGTTGTCTTCTTAATTTTGCAAAAGAAATCCTATACTTTGTTTTTTTCTTGGCTGGTAAATACAGGAGTAACTACTTTGTATGTCAAATTATTGCCAAAGATTTGAGGATGCAAACAAACTTCAGATAACTAAATCAGATGCTTCCTCACTGGTGTTCCTACTTGTGATAGTATCCAGGGAAAATTCTTTCCTCTCCTTCTCACCATTCTTTTCCTGTCAGGATGAAGCTGTTCTTTTTCTTCCTCTGCCTTCACTCTCTCTCCCCCCATGGGAGAGAGATTTTAGCCAGCAAAAATCCACTTTCTGTGAATAAATTTGCTGCTTTTATTCTTCATTTCTCTTTTGCAGGACTGGCCTGGATGGGAATTGCCCAAATATAGAAATAGAACACCCTTGCCCAAAGCTACTACAAGAATTGTCTCCTAGTGCCAGCATTCTTCAAACTGGCTGTGCCAAAGCACCTTGTCCTCCTCTTCTGATGGGAACACTAGGAACTTGTCTGCCCTCAGCAGACAAAGCACTGGGTTAGCCATTCCAGTTAAAGGTTAACTCTGAGAGCCATTCAGTTTTGCAATCCTATTCTCTGAGGAAAATAATTTATTTTACTGCACAGAAGCCTCAGTTCATATGAAATGAACTATTCTGTTCAGCTGAGGTACTTCATCTTCCCAGAGTCAGCCTGGAACTGGTGTGGGGAAGAACTTCTAGAAGGCAGTCAGCCTACTTGGCTGTTCCAGCCCTTCCTCCAGAGGGTCCTAACTCCTTCTGCTGTCTGTGCAGAGCAGATTGGCTAGCTAAGTTCTTAAACTTTGCAAAATTAGGCAGCTGGTATGCAACCCAAAACGTTTAGTCAGTGCTTGCATCGAAACTCAGGATTGCTGACGCTGCCAGGCAAGGAGAAGAGAGGAGAGGGCAGGATTTTGTCACCTGTTCTGTGAGGAGGGAGCTGTTTCACACAGGATTCTGCCACTGGACAGTAAAACCTTTGTTTCTGCATCCAGTGTGTGCATGATTCTCCTTGATTTTTTTCCCTCTCTTGAAAAGCAGTAGGGTTATTACAGCCCTAGGTGATGTAGAGAGGCAGATTTGACCAAGAAGAATGTGCAATGGACTCAGATCATGAGAGAGCAATAATGGGCAGGGTGAGGAGGAAGGAAACCAGATTTTTCAGGTGTGTAACTGTAGCTTTGGGATAAGACAAATTGACTGCCCCAATGATATTCAGAATGTATGTTTGTCCAATAAAACCCGCAACGGTAGATTTCCCAATGCCTCTCTCTCATCTGGTGTTTGAGTAGCTTTGATTCTCTGCCCTTGGAGAGCTTTTGAGCAGACGTTTCTATCTGCCCTACCCTCCCACCACAACGTTCTCCAGCGTCTCACATGAAGACGTCATTGTTGGTGTTTGTTCTGCCTTTTCATATCTAGGCAATCTTTCACCTAGCCAGGGCAGGTGTAATGTCAGGCTCATTCCATGCCAAAAGTAGCAGATACATGTTCCTGGATCAGTCTTTGCATTCTTATCCAACTTGTCAATACCTATGTAATATGTTTTCATGGAATTTTTTTTTTATCTGTACCACGAGCTGCAACATGTAAATGTGTCTGTAGTGAATATGTACTTTTCAGGGACATTTTTGGAAAAACAGGGTAGTATTTATTAAAAGACTATCTCCTTGTTAAACAAAAAGAGAAAGAAATTTAAGTTACTGCCACCATAATTATAATATTTTATTAATAAATACTGAAAATTTTAGAATGTCTGGTTTTGTTGCTGCAATATTATATCTCCTGAGGTCATTCCATGGCATTTTCAGGATTAAATCATGTTGCCCTCTTTACAACTTCTGACTTTTAAAAATAAATCTTGTCTTTTCTATATGAAGCACTCGTGTGGAAGCAGGTAATTTACTATGTGTCTTCTGCCTCATGGGTGTAGAAACAGAGGGGGACTTAACAGTGATGGTGGGATAATGATGTGCTCCTGTAATATGGACTAGCAGTTAGATTTGTAGGGTCCCAAAACTGGGGAGAAAAGTTACATACCTTTGGCCCTTCTTTAGATTCAGTCAGTTCAATAAAGCTGAAGAGCTAAAATGCAGACACGAGTTTTTGTCAGAATTTTCTGAAATTCAACAGTTGTTATCAAAACATTGTGTAAACTTCATAGCTCCACAGTTCCAGGATTTGGCTCAGGCTCTGATTGCACTTGAATTGTTTCCGAGTGATCAAAAGAGAAATTAATAGATGCCTAGTAAGAAAGTTCACTTTATTCTATTTACAGTGGAGTCTAATCTCAATACATTTAGATAACTGTGATAAACATCCCTTTGAACTGAACCTCACCTATTCCTGAAGGATTACAGAATGCTGGAGTCTGTGAAAGCATTAAATACAACTGCTGGCTCAGATTAATTAAACTTCTGCATTTAAGGGCTCACAAAGGGTTTCACAGAACCAACAGAACTGCACCTTGTGCATCCATGTGGATATTCCCTGTATATTATGGGAAAGCAGCAGATTATTGTATTTTATTGACAGTAGGTGGTCGAAAGGATGGGGACTTGCTGTCTTTAGCCATGCAGAGGTTTGTGCTTTCCAAAGCAGGCATCTATTAATAGAAATCAGAGTCTGGAATATATCCTCTGGTGTAGCCATAAGCAATTCAAAAACACAATTAACAAATATTCAGCGGATGTCATTTGTGTTCTAGGTTGTTAATGCCAGAAAGCTATTATTAGAACTATGAAGTACTTTGACAACTTGCACTTTGAGGAATACAACATTTTCCTTTGTTTGCAGTTTGCTACTTACTAAGTTTTGGTGGAATTTAGATTTAAACAGTATCCTCTATATTGTTAAAGGCTAGAGATCTGCATTAGACAAAACTGCCATTCCCTGTGGATTGAAATATGTTGTTGGTTGGGATTTTCTTAAAGTCAAATTTTAAATCCAACCTTCATGATAACAAAACTTAATTTCAGTAGAATAACCTTAAACTAAGTACTGCATGAGTAAGGATAAAAGTGAAAGATGTCAGCTTCAGTTTAATTTGTGTTATTTACATTCACGTGACATAAAATTCTTTGTCAGAAGGACAGCCAGTTTGTGCCACACACTTAAACTTACAATTTTTATACAAATCTAAACTCTGTCAAAATTGACTTGATGCTTTGCTGATCAGGAATAGAATTTGTTTGTGCTGAAATGCTGGCATTTGCTGAAGGAGTTTATTGCACAGGGGCGAAGTGATCCTCTGCAGAAACAGTGATTTTAATAACAACAAAGCCAAAGATGGTTCCATTTTTTCCACTCTGTCATGAAATTATAAGAGCTTGCACATTTCTTTTCACCTTCTAGTGCTAAGTTTGCTTGTTTTCCACTGAAAATGTTAAACATGGAACAAGCCATCCCACATCCAAACAAACCACTTCTTTACAAATATCTCTTGGGCAGAATTGTTGAGATTTTATATACATTCTGCTGTGTTTTGAAGCTTGGGAGATATTTGCTGTATTGCTGTGATCCAGATATGAACAATTTATTTGACATGTCTTCATAAAATCTGACATACTACAGCAGACCTCAGAGTTACAATATAGTGTAAGTATTTTCATGCATTGTTGTATTTCAAAATGCAGGAATTTCTTTTCTCTAAGACCAATTTCTATAAAATAGAGATCTGAATTTTAAGAGAGTTTTATAAAAAGTATTTTTCTTGTGCCTATCAATACATTTGCAATATTCTTAAATTGAATTTTAACTACCAAACATTATTAGTTTATGATTATGTGGATTTTCACATATCTTTGTGAAAATACCATACCCAATATGATGATCACCCAAAATGTGATTTTTACATGATGCATAATGTTTAAATGAATTCTAGCACAGCATGATACACACAAATATTGTGTGACTGTAAGGTAATGGAAATGTAGACACCAGGATGTGCATGCTTATGTCAACTGGGTGTCATGCTTGTAGCCAGTAATTAAATATTTACAGAGGGAGACAAAAGAATGTTCCTTAGGCTGAGAGCTCACAGAGTTGTATGTGTAGCAATATTGAGGCTGCTAAACTATTCCGGAGATGCCCAGTAGTCAGGCAGTTGGAAACAACACTCATATTTTGACAGCAATAACGACAATAAAATGTTCTTAGAGCCTTGTCCCCTTGGTCAGGTGATTCCCTGGCAGATTTTTGCCAGGAATAGTTTTTCTGTGCCTGTGCCACTGTCTTTGCTTTGCAAGCACCACGTGTCCTTTCCTGCCGCATGCACATGGGCAAGGCCACCCCAATGCCTCCATCAGTCCTACAAAATGATAGGTGAAAGCAGAGGTAGAAGCAAATATTCTGAAAATTTCCCTAAGCAGCAGTGAGAAGTTTCTTTAAGCCTGTTGCAGGATTAAAATTCAAGTTTAAGTGTTAAAATAAAGTATTACAATTAAGTGTTGAAATTCAAGTTTGGGATGATCATTCAAGTGTTGATATGAACAAGGTGGATCTGAAGCATCACATCACACAAGGTGCTGAAGAGCATTTTTAAACTTGAAGTTTACTTGGCTTAAGCTGATCTCTGTTAAATAGAATTATTCTGGTCATTTATAGTTTATCCTAATCATCCTATCATTTTACTTCCACATTAACAAGTAAGATCTTGCTTATTTGATGATATGCAGGTTTGTACTCTGGTAAATTGCTTTCAGGCTAATGTTTAGGAGGTGCAATGTTCTGAGAATGTCAGTTTTGCATAGCACAGAATCTTGCATGGCTTGATCTTCTTACTGGCTGTCTGGCTGCAAGCAGGACATCATGTACCTCAGAGAGGCTCCAAATATGCTTTAGATATAAAGCACTAAAAAAGCAACAATATATATTTCTACATATTTAATTTTATGCAAGGACATGTTCCTGCTGACTTTATAGTCATTACTGGAGCAAAAAAAAAAATAATAAATATATGAAGAGAGGCTGAAATGCAAATTATGATAGCAATTTCATGGGTTTTTTCCCCATCTTGGCCCAGCACAAAACCTCAGAATTACTTAAATTACTCTCCTTTACCATTCTTCTTTCTACCTTTTCATATTTAGAAACCACAGTGTGCCTCCCCAGGACTAAAACATTATGGAAAACCCAATTTCAAATGTCCCAAGGACCCCAAAGTGGATTGTTTAGTTAGGCTGAAAAGGCAGAACTCATTAAACCAACCTTCAAGGTGTTACAAACCATCTCTCAAAGAAATCACAAAGACTGGACCCCAGAAAACATTTGGGGAGGCTAAAAGAAAAGAGCTCTGTGGGGTCAGAGGCAGAAGACACGAGTTTCCAGTGGATTAACCTGGATGTTGCTGACTGCGGAGCTGGCTTTCACCATAACCTTGTTACCAGG
Organism: Vidua macroura; assembly: GCF_024509145.1. Lineage (NCBI taxonomy): Eukaryota > Metazoa > Chordata > Aves > Passeriformes > Viduidae > Vidua > Vidua macroura. Next base: position 64,742,247 of record NC_071611.1, read on the forward strand.
GTTAGGATTAGGAGTGCCCAGAAGTTTTCAGTCTAGTCACGTGTGAGGGGGACTGTTGCGGGTGCCACAGCTGATATAGTCACAACAGAGCCCCAGGCAGCCTTTCTTTATCATTGGCTCTCTTACAACATGCCTGATAGCTATTACTTAACAGTCATCAGGGAAGGCATATCCATAATAGTGAGAGACAGCAGAGGAGTGGTGCAGAAAACACTTGGAATTTAAGGAATAGACAAGAGGAAGCCAGTGCGAGTGAATGACAAGTACAGGGGTTTAGCAGGTCCAAAGTAAGCTTCTTGAATGATTATAACCACCAGGAAAGGATTGAAGCCTGATTATCTTGAGAAAGAGACATGCCTATCAGCTGGCTGAATCAGATTAGTCATAAGCTCCTCTCCTAAGCTCTTCTTTCGAGCTTGTGCTCACTTTATCTTCTGAAAGGCCATTCCTTTGAGAAACAGCTTTCCCAAGTACCCAGCTGTACCCAGCTTCAAGAGAAATATCAAAATGCCACTGCCTGAGATGGTGCTTTGGGCTTGGGATATTCTCAACTACAACCTGAAACATAAAGGGGTGGATTTAGAAAGTGGTGCCTAAATTATCTGTTGCCAGGATCTTGAATAATAAAAGACTAAACCTGTACTTACACGGATTAACTACAAATAAAAACCTATTAAATGTTAGTATTCTAGTTTCTGAAAACAGCCCATGAGAGTGCCACATACATAATGATCCTTTTTATAGGACTTACTGATGTGCAAAATATCAACAAAAAACTGCCTAGTGTCCAGTCCCCTCCCACTTAACAATTCTCATTGGGATGTGGCCATATTTACACAGTTCATATACCTAACTTATTGATTTGGGCCTGCTTCCCAATTGTGTAAGTCATGGGAAACATAAACAAGAAACTAGCAAACTTTATACAAATCTGCAAGTGTTTGAAGTTACACACATCCTCCAATTACCTCACCTCTCCATAATGTTCCAGACAGAAAAAAAAAATTACAAAAAATTACAAAATCTGACAAGGATATGGCAATGTGTAAATTGATGTGGAAACAGAATTGCTTGTGAAATCTTATTAAAGCTGAAAAGCAGAAGAGGGAAAGCTACACGATAAGAATAGCTGGTGCACTGCTCCTCAGGTGAGAGCTCTGCTTTTTCCACAGTATCTGAACCCCTACGGGTGTTGGAATAGATGTTCTGTTTTAAAACACTAAATACTAAACTTCCACACTCTCTGCTTTACTGTTTGCATTCTTTGACACTTGGCTGTAAGGTGTTGCAAGTTCCTCGGATGAAGTCACTTTGTACCAAATGGCAGATAGATCCAAATAACACAAACAATCAAAACTGGGGAAGACAGGCATTTCCTGGATGCTATAGTGCTTCTCTCTGTGCAGGGATCAAACCATGGAAGTTTTCTGTTCCTTGAGTCCAGAGTTTCAGTTATGCAGCCCCAAGATTTCGCTTTGCTGCCTGGACAAGGTTGTGAGTCAAGGTCATGACCAAATAATGGTTGCTTTTTTTCATTATTGGTAAGAAAATAATGCTTTCAGTTAATGATACACAGGAAAAAAATATTAAAAAAAAAAGGAGAAAATGTGTAAAGTATGGGAGTTAACCAAGTATTACACTGATGTGTGAATGCCTCTGGGAATTTCATCCATGCATCCATGCTCCCTTGAATACATGCTGTACAAGATGTTGGTATTCTGTGGTTATAATTCTCCAATTTTGTGGCAGAAAGCTAAACCTAGAAAACAGGAAAAACCCTCATATTTTCAACATCAGGTTGAGAATAAGTAGATTTTGTTCCTAGATTTGTTGGTTTCTTTGGGGTTCACCTCGAATTATCATTCATACCAGGGACTTCAAAAGCAACCCCTGATCCTGAAAAGCCAAGTAAAGATATCTAGGAGCTCTTATTCCTGTCATAGTCAAGGTCTCTGAACATTTCAGCAGAGTATCAAAATTCAGCATAATTCAACACAGCATCCTAGGATAGAAACATAGGAGCATGGGGATGTAGTATCAGAACTCAACATAGGAAAATTAATCTCATGCATGTGAAATGGACCACTGCCAATAAACAGGGCTTTGATTTAAAAATTATTACATTTCCCTTTCTAACTCTTGCCAACATAGGCAAAATGGTCCTAATATTGACCAGAGAAAAGAATATGGTCTAGTCAGTGCACTCTGAACATACTCTGGACATTAATGAAGCTAATTATAAATGTCTTTAATAAAGAGTGTTTGTCCACAATGTTTTTTTTAATCTATTCACTAACAGGCTGATTTATTTGAATTTTAACCATCTAAATTAAAACATCAATTTTAAATTACTTGCCTGTTCTCACAGTGCACCAATGGAGAGAGATAAGCATCTCCAGTGGATGATTCAGCCACCTGAAGATAAAAATGTAAGATAGATGGGAAGTGCCTGTCTTTCCATTGGAGAAGCCACCTAGATTTTATGGAAGACATCTATCTTTCAAACAGGTAAAATTAGTTGAGAGGAATCCCAGATAATTACATACTCCAGAACAGGAAAACTTCAGAAGAATTTGTCAGAGATTACAGGGAAATACTGTCACCTATGAGACTACTGCTAAACTTAAGCAAAAAAACAAATCCTGAGGCTTGAGGAAACAAGAAATATTAAGATTTTTTTTCCCTTGTTTTGCACTGATTTTAGTGTCTAACAGTGGAGTGCTGAAAGGAACTGTATTCCTGATAATTTTGTTGTCACTTTACTGTATTTATTCTTGCTTTGAATTTTTCACATATTCAGTGAGTGGCTAGAGACAAAATGCAGTGAACTGCTGTCAGCCATCTGCCTGGGACTTCTGGGCCACATGGAGAAGGAACCACGCTGGAAAGGGATTCACACAAGGCTAAAATGTCCTGCATTGCCTGGAAAAGGAACAAGTCAGCTGTTGAAGTGGCAAGACGGACACAGGAGCTCAACACTGGAGCTAAAAGGAAAAAAGGGGGTGCTGAAGTACTGCTTCAGTTAATTTCCTGAGGAAAAAATGGGTCATAAGATCTATGAAGTTGTAAGCTCTGGCATGGAAGGGATGGGGATAACAATAGAAGCATTATATAATTTGAAGATGTATTAGCTTGTCTTTCTGTATCTTCTCAGTTTCTAACTTCAGTCTTTCCAAAGAGACTTTTGGATCTAGACAGGCTCCCCACAGCTTCTTCTGCTTGTTTCCTGCCTCTGACTTTTTCTGAGATCCTGGCTTGTAATCTGCTCTCCTCCTACAGTTCCTTATGGCACTGTCTTAGAGCTATCCAAAAATACATGCGTTCCATAAAGAAACAGCCTTTTTGATTGGAACTGATACTGGTATCCTGGGTCTTGCTAGATTGTATCTTCAGCTCACTAATTTCCTTCCAGAAGAACTCTTTTCCAATGTAATGATCCAGGTTCAATGAGTCATTCTGGCAGCCAATTTAACCCAAACTGTGCTGAAGTGTACAGTCCAGGTAGAACTGCATCTCTAAGTGATCTGCTGGGTTTTTTGTTACATGAATTATTACACAGGGATGCTGATTTGATTAAAACACCCAATGAAAGTATAAGAAAATTACTTCAGACTGAGGATAAACTAAGAATGTATGTTTTGGAGTCAATCTAATATACACAGGTATCAAATTCTTGCCCTCCTTACCCAGTTTTGGCAGTACTTGGGGCACATAGCCACAGTTAGGTTATTTGTGCACAATTTGCACCCCACTGTATTCCCTATTGCCAGTGTTTTATGATGCGAAGAAGTCCAAAAGATGACCAAAAGATGTACAGAAATTTGGAGTTATAGAGAAGCTTCAAGCCTTTTAATTCTTCAGTTTCAGCCACAATTCTCCCTTTCCTTTGGCATTATGCATGCAGACAGGCACGCTAATACCTTTATTACATAACTGTTCAGAAATGCTCCCATTTCACAGGAAAGATGCATCTCATTCACACACCTTATGCAAACAAGATATAAATTGCTACACAAGTAAGGACATGCAACATTATGCCTGAAAAGGCTACTCAGCTGCAGTCGTCATGGCCCTTCCCTGTGCCAAGAGTGAAAGCCTCCCTTTGGCTTCTTTTCCTCTCTTTTTGGGGCTGACAAAACTCTGCTTCTTCACCACTAATGGAGAAAAGCTGTGCAATGAAAAACAACCCCCACCCTGTCACAGCTCCACGTTCAAGGTTGAGTTGACCCCTACTGACCATACTCCCGTGCAGCAGATTCGGTGCCAACGGGGCAGTTTTTAGAAATGCCAGCCCAAATTACGCGAATCGCATGATTAAGCGTGTGGGTGAGCTTAAGCTCTTGTAAACCTTTATCATCACCTTTGCCACAGTCTGATGCAACTGTGGAAATGTGGACTGCTCATCGAGGTGAACTACAGTTGAGGGATGGTTTTGATATTTACAGAGATGTATGTTCTTCCAGCTGGAGGCTTCACATAGCTGTGGCTTATAAGCCGTTTGCCTCAGCTGCAGATCTACAGTCAAATCACAGATTTTTTTTCCTCATCTGGGGTTTCTGTCCTCTCAAAAACACCTTCACCATGACTTTGAGAAATAAGTGATTGAAAGACCTCTGCTGACTGGTAGATTTGTGCAGAGAACAGGGGCAGATGATATGATTATGTTTTGACAAGAGACTGACCTGTGATAATTCCAGAGGGTTTTCTTTTATTAATACCTAGAGGAGAGGAGCTGAAAGCAAATTATATTTTGAGATTATCAGATACTAAAATACTGTAGCCTTTTATTACAGTTTGATAAACACTATTCTCCAGAAGAGTGCTAAAACAATAATAATTGTCTCATCCATCAGTAGTAAACTATTAATACTGCCTCAAGCAATGAATAAGCAAATTGAGAAAGGAGCCATCTTCATTAGTAGTTCACTATTACCAGTTCATTATTTCTCAGTTCCTTAAGTTCATTATTCTAAGGAAATTTCTATATGCAGCAGAGGATGTACTAGTACTCCGTCACTTGATTTAATTAAACTTTGAATTAAATTTGATTAAATTTAAATACATTTCTTGAAAGAAAAGAGGAAGTACAGTGAACTAAGAATGAGGAACACACACAGCAGGTAAGATGCTGACAGCTGCATTTCCCTATTCCTTAGCTTTTCCCCCTCCCTCTGTCTAACTGGTACTTTTCCCGTAGTGCTCCTCACTGCAGGGCAGCTTAGGAGTGTTTTGGCAGGGAGCAGTCTGCTTATTCTCCCTGGAGACTGCACAGAGATCATAAATCCTTTTGGAGTTCTCAACCCTTATATGTAACTGACAGCTTTAATCTTCTTCATTACTAAATTCAAGCAAGAGGCAGTGCAGGCACGCGGAGAGGAGGACACATGTTAGAATTGCTAGGCAGCCAGTCACACGCTATCCAATATTGTTATTGGCTTTTTCAGTCAGATTGGCTTTTTCAGTCAGAACTCACCATGCACTGGAAGTGCTCAGTTTTTGGGACACACCAGTGTCCTAACAAATACTTGTGACAGAAACAGGCTCCTGAACAGTCTTTTGCTGAGGAATTCTTTGGTTTGGAATTATGTTGGTGACTTCCACTGCCTTTTTCCTGAGTTTTAATTTGTATTGCACTCCTTCCCCTCATTCTTTCCCTCTTGGCATAACTGGCACTTCCTTCGTGCCTTCTGCTGTCAGAGGGAGCCAGGTGCCAATAGTAATGGTTACGTCAGGGTGATCTGTGAATGCTGGTGACCTCCTCGTAGGAAGAAAAGAATGATGACCCAGTAAGGCAACCAAGTCAACTGTTTAGATGACTCTGTGCAAATCGTTTTTCCAGATGTCTAAATACAGCAGAGAAATCTACCCTGGCATACCTTACTCCTCACTTATCACTATTATGATACTATACCAATAAGGTTTTTCCACTGGCACAGCACTGTAATGTGTGTATTTCAGAGCATTTTAGTGCATGAGAAAACATTTCCTGCACATGTGACAGAACAGATAAATTATATGTCCCAAGTGTCATATGATTTTATTATTGCAGATAGGGAGAAGATTGATACCTTGCGTCTCATCACAAAGCTGCAAGAACCATTTGTGAAAGATACTGGAATGCTGACTTACAACGCTTGGGGTTTTTCCACTGTTTTAGGATGGTTGGTGTTATTGTTTGACTGACTGTGTGTTTCTGAAGATGATAGAACATTGTCTCCTCTTCAGTTTACAGGGCTTTTTCACCCCTTTTACATAAGGATTGCTTTCACAGCACCGATTGCTTAAGGCAAGTGCTATCTAAATGTGTTTGAATGTATGCAATCATCAAAGGGATGTTTTGCAACTCTTTGTCAGAATCCAATAAATACACAGCAATTAAAAGGGAGATTATGACAATGTAGTAGATGAGCAAACAAGTTTAAAAAGGACACTTCCCCCGCCTTAAATATTTGCCAGCATAATTTTTAGAAGAACCCAGCAGTTCATAAGCTGCTGTGAGGATCAGTTGTGTGTTAGATACCATAAAAGCACATTTTATTCATTTTAGAATAGAAGACCTAGAAACAACATGAGAAAATTGGTACACTGCTGATAAGGTTGGACACTAACGTTTTACCAAGGTACCATATTTCATTTGAACACACAACACCCTCTGAATGTCAACAAAACAAAAACAAACTTCAGGATGTTTAAACAACCCAAATTCCTTTAGTGGCAAGCTGGGCTGGCAGTGAGTGGTACCCGATGAGGGAGCAGAAAGGGATACAAAGCTCACCCTGTTAGGTCCTGCACAGGCCAGATCTCAAATGATTTCAAGTGACAAATTTATTGTCCATGGTATGCACCAGGGAAACATGAAAAGCTTCTATTTTTGATTTTAAAAAACATCTAGTAAAGCAATGTTCCCAAAAGTGGTAGAGACAAAGCAAAACATAGATTCCTCCAGTTTTGATCCAAAAACTAAATTCTGCCTTTTTAATATTGTTCGAAGTCTGCTACAGCTGTTAAAATATCCATACTGGTGCTCTTAGGGTTCTGAGAGTTTGAATTGCTTCTGGTTCCCACTTTTCATGTGGAGTCACTGATGGGAAATTGCCCAGGAGGACCAGTGCTTGATGGCAGATCCAGAATGTTTTAAGTACTTTGAGAATATTTCATTCATATTCACTAAATTCTTATATAAAAATTTGAATTCCAGTCTACAGGAATGTTTGAGTAATGCACCATGTACCAGAATAGCAGTGGCATCCTAATAATTTCTTACTTTTCTCAGTAGTGTGCATGTTATTAGGAAACTGACTCCTACCTGTTTCAAGGATTTTAAGGTCTTACTAGGAAAACAGTGAGAAATTATATATTATTTGCCATGCACAAAGACAACAGAATATAAAACAGTCACTCCAGAAAATGGGTAGGATATTTCAGATATATATTTATAAAGGATTGTTTTTTACAGGTTGTATGTAGGAGATTTGGATGTTATCCAGGATGACTCAAGTTTGTAAGGCTTTTCTGAGTCTGTGACAATTGGAATGACATAAATATGAATTATAATCACAACAAGTCAATGCTGCTTTTCAAAGTCTCTATTGTACCTTACAACACTTGCTTTACCTTAAGCAGCACAAGTATCCTTAAGATACCATTTTTTATTCTGCCAAGCAGCTTTTCCTGGTATGACAGTCTTCAGTTACAAAGCTTGTTTGCAGATTGACAGCAGCATTGTAAGTAATTAAATCAGAAGTATTTCTTCTCCCAGAATCCAAGCATTCCAGTTGGTTGAGCTTTCTGAAGGTGGAAATGTTGCTCTCAGCTCATAAGGACCTTTAAAAAAATGAAAAAAACCCAAGCAACAAAAGAAACAACTCCTCTGTGAATGCTTCTGCACCCATACAATCAGAATGAGAGGGGAAAAACCATCTGAGAAGTATTCCAACCCACATAAGTGTTCAACCCACTACTTAAGGTGCTCCAGATGAAAAAAGAGTGAGGAGTACTTATAGCAGGATGCTCTGCCTGGAGTGAGAGAAAAACAACTCCCACAGTACCCTATCAGTGGTGGATGGAGAAGGGGGTGTCTTCGTGTTTTTAGTGTTGAATAATGCCGACTCACCACTGGCAAAAGTCAAATACGTGGAGAGTGAGGTGAGGATGTGGCAGGTGTGGTGAAGCACCCGACAAAGGGACTGACAGGTAATACTACTGATAACTTATCTGAGGCTGCTGAGCTGACAGCTGGCCTGGGGACATCTGACTGACAGTCCTTCACCTGATACTGTAAAAGCCCAGGTCTGCTTTTTAAAGGGAGGATATTATCACACACCCCTTCTTGGAGTGTGTGTGGAGATTCCTTCCTGGAGAGGGGACTACCCTCCAGGATATCTCCTGAGGCTAAAGACAGAGATTTACCCCCATCTGGGTGTGGATGAGCAACACCAACCTCTACTTAGAAACTGATTTTTCTAGCTTTGCTACAATTGCTTCAAAGATAGTGCACTATGCTATACAGTAGTTATAGCTACCTGTATTGTGTAGTAAAGAATTCTGATTGAGATGTTGTAGTCCAATCATTATAATAATATTACCAAAAATAGGTAAAAATAAAAAGTCCTTAACACCAATGTAGAATTAAGAAGCATGCATTCTTTATTCAGCAGGATGCACGAAATCTCCTCTGAAATATTGAGCCTGCTGAGTACAGAAAAAGATCCTGTTTATACACACTATATTTTACATACATATTCATAGGTTTTCCCAGGAAAAACATACAAATGATAATAATTTCCCTGAAATCATTGGCATGGAGGCATTCTCTCCCCTCTGCTCATGCATTCTTCTGTCCTGGGGGTCTCTGTGGTCGTTCCTGGTTGGTGACCATAAGTCACACCTGACCACCCAGTGAACTGGTAAAACTTGGCACAACTGGGCTGGTTGCTTTCTGTTTCTTCTTTCTACAGAATGAGCATTGTGTGGTTCCATAGGCCAGTGATTTTTGAAGAATAAGCATTGTATTTACCCACCAGGTGCAAACAGTTATTCATCTAGCAACTATAATAAATAACCTACTTTCATATACATATGTCTGGGTGTTTGCCACCCTTAATCCAAAGGTTCAATTACACCTATACAATCCTTCAGACATAAATTGTTGGCTGAGTCTGGGGTTGGGATTGGATCCAGCCTCACTCTGAGAAGTTTAGAAATCCAGGGGGTTCCTTCCACGCCTGGTGACTCAGTGGAAGGCTCTCCCTTAAAAACCCTTTCTGCAGCTCCCAGTCTGCCCTGGGCAGTAATATTGGTTATGTCTTTGAACCCTGACCCATAGGATGTTCTGGTGAAAAAATGTTAATTAACAGTATTAATATTCCCAGGATCCATTACTTGGTGTCATAAAATTTCCATAAAATGTTTTTAGCCTTCTAGGCTGTGGTATGCTGACATCAGAGAGGAGCAATTTCTTTATCATCACCCTACAGATAATTGCCTCATCTGAACTGAGAAAAATTAAATGCCTTCATCTCATATCTCATTTTATTAAACACTGAGTCTGGTAGCATTACAAAATTCGATTCCTGGAATTACAATGCAAAAATTTTTTAAAAATTTGAGTTAAATACTAAATTTCCACTCAGTCTTTTAAGGAATTTTGAAAATCACTGGCAGAAGGGCTTAGATTGAAAATTGTGTTCCTTCATAGTTGTCATATGTCTCACAGATTTAAAGGATCTTGGAAATCATCCATCTCAGAGTGTACCTGTGAAACTGCAAAACTATTTTGTGAAGCAAATGCCAAAGTAAGTTATCTCTTCTGTGCTGATGCAGAAATAACTATGTTCCAGGTCAGATCTATAACAAATGCTCATGTGGAATTGAGATAGACTGTTAAACACAAAATTCAACCTCACCCTTCCTCCCTCTGCTTTGTTTCAGGCAGGGACATTTCTGGTGTACTCCCTGGGCTGGAAGGAAACTGCAGTTTGTTTTTAGAGCTTTTGCCTTGAAATCTTTCTGTCCTTCCCCAGCTCCCTTTCCTCCTTCTCATTGCCATATCTGCAGCAGGATCAGAAGTTTGAAAGGCTGACAGTGTCTGGAGCAGGTGGTGCTCATGACAAAGGCCTGGCAGTTTGTTTTCTCTCTGGTGGGCCAGATATCAGCAGTCAGCACCATGCCTGGAATCAGACCTGCAACTGCTCTCAACATTTCAGGTTAAAAAAACCCCAAATCCTGTGATGGCCTTCTGCATGTAAGGACTTCAAAGGAATGTAAAAGAAACATAAGGCTGTTCAGCATGTGTGAAACATGAGTTTAAGACATCTGATGGGCTTTTTTGTAAGTTCATTAAGATGTTAATGGAGCAGTGGTATTAATCTTTTCAACCCTCCGGCATATTCTGAACATCAGAATTCCAGCTCCTCCTTTGTTAGGGAAAAAATGATTTTTAACCATGATTTTTAACCATACTCAAAATACTAAATAATGCCAAGTAAAAGAACTTCTTCTGGCCCGGAAGTGGAAATCTGTATGGAATGTCATAGAAATGGCAGTTTTATGGAGAGGAAATTAAAAAACTTTAGGGAACATATAATGTTTCTTTGTTTGTCTAATCTTGCCACAAAAACAGTTAAGAAAAGGTACACTGTGGATTGTCCCAGGGAAGAATATGCTCACATTTTTAAGGAATTGCTTGGACACGTGCTTGTACGCACCATGGGATGGAAGAAGATCTGATAAGAAAATTTGTGCTTTGACCCAGGGAGGACATTCTGGACAGCTGTTCAGGAGACTCCTGCTTGGTCACTTGGTACCATTTCCAGAATAAACTAAACAGCATTTCTGTCACCAACCTCATATCAAATGGGGACAGCAGCAGGTGCTACATGTATACAGTGATCCAGGCATATTTCCTGAATGGTAACTGAAATTGGTATTGACCAATTTCAGCTTTGTTTCACAAGTTTTGGGATTTTCTTCTCCTAACAGAACAAAGATTTAGAAGAAAATCACTGAAAGCAGGAACATAACATGAGATGAATAGTTTTTAGATAAAAAAGTAGGGGGAAAAAAAGCAAAACCAAGGAACCAATTAAAAACAATGTTGATGGTGTTACCCAACAGGTTCTTTAAAATGCAGTCTATGCAGCAGTGGGGGAAGACGCTAGAAAATTCTTTTAACTTTAGCACAATAATATTTGGTACCTACATCAGTGATTAATATGTGATAAAATATAGTACCAGACTTCTTATTTTTGAGATTGTGTATCAGAGCAAAGGAGATAACAGAAGTGCCTCTCAGCCTGCCCACATACTCAAGATATTCTCAAGGAGAAAAGATTCATTAGAAGATCTGGAACTATAAAAGAGAAATTTGGGGAATGCGATATTCCTAAATGATCACCAAAGACCCTCAGGAGACCCCTACTCATATCCAAATCAATCCACTGAAATAATTTGCATATATGCATATATTCAGGAAAGGTAATGAATATCCAGCTCAGTGTGGCAGAGTAGGTCACTCCCAAACTATAAAAATATGAAAATTGAAGGAAAATAATAAAAGGAATCTGTGTCTTTTACCAATCTGCTCTCACTTTGAAAAGGATTCAAATGGAAACAAGAAAAACAAGTTCTAAATACTATGTTGTCTTCAGTGGGAGGAAGAGAGTAGTGAGATGAGAGAGGAGAAAGAAAAGAGAGAAGGAAAATGTATCTGACAATTCATTTCTATTCAATTTTCAAAAATTTCTCCTTTTGTCAGTGAAAAAAAAAAAAATTGTCAAACAATCCAATTCCTTTAAAACTACCGAAACCACACCCCCCTGTTTCCTCCCGTGGGTTGGATCTTGTTCCTCCTTTGCGTGTCAATTTGCCGCAGCAGCCCAACTTCTAAAACCAGAGGAACACGCAGCCTGTCCTCTCCATTTGGTGCTACATGAAAGAGAGGTCAGACTGAGTACCAGCTGCGAATCAGGGCCTTCAGAAGTGCCCTCCTCTTCCCCTCTGCAGTGCTCCTGGATTCAGGGAACACTGTGTGTTAATTCCAAGTGGCTGGATGCTGGGTGCCTCTCACTCAGCCACCTGCAATCTCCTCCCTGCAATGGAGCACACAGCAATGCTGTTTAGAAAGTTGATACATCCCAGCAATGAATCCATGGATGCCCATCCGAGAATTTAATCAACAGGACACATTTTCTTCAACTTCTTCTTCAATTAATTACTGCGATTCAAGGTTTTTATGTGTTGAAAAATGTGCCTGGTTATTTACAGGGTAAAGCAAAACACTTTCAGCTGGGAGAGGTGATTTGCCCTGCTAATCTGGGCCATGGTTAACCCAGGGTTTAGTCACTGAAAATAAATACCATTCTAGTAACTTCCTGAGCAGGAGGTCAGGAAGAATATCTCATTTTCTTTTTTGAGTGTAGTATCCTAATTCCAGAAGCACAATGCCTTGCAGTCCTGAGGGAAAATGCAAGCATAATAAAAGATTAAGCTACAACTTTCATGATTCATATATTCCCTTATTTTGCAGTCCTATTTTTTTGGAAAATTTATGTTGTAGGACTCACTTTCTCCTTAAGAGGCAGAAGGCCAAGATAAACCTGAGGTTTTTTTACATCTTCTAATAATTTTTATAATTTTTGCCAGCTGCACAGGTCTCCCTGGTTTATCTTTCACGAGAAATGAAATTCTTATGCTCCAGTGAATCTGCTGCAGTAATGTGAGAGTTCACTGATAATGGATGCTACAGAAATGATAGAGTACTACTCTTAGTAAGACAAGTATTAAACCTGCCCTCAACGTTCCCTTGTGGGATTTTTTTGTGTTTTGTTTGTTTGTTTGTTGTTTTTTTTTTGGGGGGGGGACAAGCATGGCTATGGATCTTTAAATTAGTTATCTATAAAACAGGTTAGTGTATTTGATAGCTCTGTGCAGGTTGTTATACCGGGAAAGTGTGCTCAGACGTGGTTATTATAGATGGACAATATATATATATATATAACCATATCTAAAGGGAAATAAATAACAAGAAAGCTAATATGAAGTATATAAACACATTAAGATCATCAACAGGTGGCTATATAACAACTAAATATCAATTTTTTTTCCGTGACTTTCCATGTTCTCTTCATGGTTTTCCTGTTGTCTCAGGTTAGACCAGAGATCAGACTGTACTGTGTTTGCAGTAACAGAGTAAGAACTCAGTCCTTCTTGAAGTCCTGAAGTGGTGCTAAAATATTGAAAAAAAACCCCATTGATTTAAGCCAAGATGATTCAAAAAACTTTATTGATATCATTAAAACTAGTTGTTCTCCCTCCTTGCCACCATTTTTTAAGCTGTATCCAGGTTTTGAGATGATCAGCAGTCTTGAACAACTTTCTGGCCTTTAAAACTGGTAAAACAGAACATGCTTGTGATTCAAAGGTGAAAAGAGAAATCTGGCACTTGTAGGAACTAGGGCTGAAATATCATTATTTATGAAAATTCAGAGGAGCTTCAGAGAAATTATTCTACTCTTTGTAGATTTTCTCAGCTGAAAAGGCAAAAATGTTGTAACACCAGTACAGATATTTGAACTGAATTTTGTTGACAAGTTTCACCTTGTGAGAACTTGGAGGGCAAAACAAATTCTGTTCTGTGTGGAAGAAAAATTTCAACAGCAGCTGACCTTTATAAAGAAAGCTGTGCCTGTTTGGCTCAGTTCTGTATACTGAAAGGTCACATGGTGATAAGAGCACCTTATTATGACTAAACTGTTGAATGTATTTGTGATAAGCTGGTTCTTTTCTTTCTTATCCTTCTCATTAATTAATTAATTAATGAGACCTATTGTTGTTTCAGCCTACATGGCTGAAAGAACAATGTAATCCATTACATTAATTTAAGGAGGAAAACTTCTGAAATACTTGCCTTAAACAGATCTCTCAGAGACCAGGACTTTGGCTTCACATACTTGCATTGGTGTCAAGACATAGATACAAATATATCTTAAATAATTTTCAGGATTTTCAAATAAGGCAGTAAGTATCCAAAAATGAAATAGGCATTTTAAAAACTTGCAAAAGCAAATAGATAGAGGATCTTGGAGAGTGATGAAATCATATTAAAAATAATATTGAAATCATATTAGAAAAAATCTAGGAGGAAATTAACCTTTATGTGTGTACAATGTAATATCAATGATGGACAGTAAATAATGCAAATGACTGCTTAACATTACTGGCTGAATATTCATTTTGTCATAATCATCCATTCTGGGAATTGCAAAAGAAAGGATTGAGCTGTTCTCTATAAAAATACCCCAAATATTTCTTTTCAATTAATAATATTTACAAAAGAACACAGACTACCTAAAATACAGGCTACATAGCTAAAATACTTTTCTTCATTTTGGAAAGAAGTAATCTAAGCTGAACTAAGCTAAGAAGCAACCTAAGCTGAAATAATGTAAGAAGAGTACAGAGAATCAATTTTGTGATTTTCTGCCTATTTTGCCAAATCATAACCTGGGACCATCACACAGAAGAAGAAGAGAAGATGTATCTCTCACAGTCAAAATTGGAGGTATTTCTATGCAGGAGCAGTCCTGAATTTAAACATGCACTTTGGGGAACAGCAGCAAATACAACAATTTAACCTAAGCATGTCTGTGTTAAATAAAAACAACAAACAAACAAACAAACAACAACAACAACAAAAAAAAAACAAAAAACAAACAAACAAACAAACAAACCAAAAACCAACCAAACCAACCCAAACCAACCAAACAACCAAACCAACCACCAACAAAGCACCAACCAAATTTTATTAATCATCTGCATATGCTTTTTCTTAATATATGGAAATTTATTGTTCTTTAAAGCCCTTGGCCTGGCTTTTTTATTGCTGGAATATGTGTACCTGGGGATTGTAATAAACTAAGTTATGGGTACTATAAAAACAAAGTCTCAGCCAGTGAGATTTGATTCACATGTGCTTATTTTCCCAGGGAATCACCACCTTTTCAAAGAGCTTGAGATCAGTGATTTAGAGTTGTGGAAGTTGGGGATCTCCTGGGACCAAGAGAAGGAGATGTTTTCCAGTTGATTTAAGTGAATGGTTTTGTGGGTTGTGGGGCTATTAGCTGACCTTCAAAAATAGAAATAAACATGCCCGGATCTGGTTAATATTAAAGGACAAATTTTTAATGCAAATGGCAACAGTTTAGTTGAAAAATACCCAGATTTTCCAAATCTGGGAAAAGGCTGTGGAAGCAGCTGCTCTGTGCAGCATGGAAGCTCCTCTACACAGAGATCCTGACTCACTTTTCCTAGGGCAATAACAACTTTTACTGCCACTATGTCAGTAAAACTGTTTGAACAATGTGCTTCTCTTTAAACTTCATTAGACTACCTGAAAAGCGAGCCCTTTCTCCCTGGGTTCATGTTCTTGGAAACACAGAATCAGTTAGGTTGGAAAAAACCCTTAAAAACATTGAGTCCAATAACGGACCCAGCAATGTCAAGGCCAGCATTAAACCATGTCCCCAGGTGCCACATCCACATGCTTTTTTTTCAAATCCCTCCGGGGATGGTGACTCAACCACTTCCCTGGGTAGCCTGTGCCAATGCCTGACAACTCTTTGGGTGAAGAGAAGTTTTCTAAATTCCAATCTAAATCTGCCCTGGTGCAACTTGAGGCCATTTCCCTGTCCTGTCCCTGTTCCCCGGAGCAGAGCCTCCCCTGGCTGTCCCCTCCTGTCAGGAGTTGTGCAGAGCCACAAGGTCCCCCCTGAGCCTCCTTTTCTCCAGGCTGAGCCCCTTCCCAGCTCCCTCAGCCTCTCCTGGGGCTCCAGACCCTTCCCCAGCTCCGTTCCCTTCTCTGGACTTTTTGGTCTTTCAAGTTGTGAGGAGCCCAGAGCTGCCCCCAGGATTTGAGGTGTGGCCTCAGCAGGGCCAGCACAGGGACAGTCCTGCCCTGCTCCTGCTGCCACCCCACAGCTGGCACAGCCCAGGGGCCTTTGGCCTTCTTGGCCACCTGGGCACCCCTGGGCTCGTGTCCAGCTGCTGTCACAGCACCCCCAGGGCCTTTTCCAGCCACTTTTCCCCCAGCCTGCAGCTGCAGGGGTTGTTGTGACCCGAGGGCAGGACCCAGCACTGCCCCTGGTTGTCCTTCACCCCACTGGCCTCATCCCATGGATCCAGCCTGTCCAGACCCCCCTGCAGAGCCCTCCTGCCCTCCAGCAGATCCACACTCAGTGAATCATCTTCAACTCAAGTTTCACAAGTGAGGATTCTTCTCAATTGATTAGCAAAATAAAAAGTATCCACAGTAGTCCCCCCGCCCTTCATCCACCTCCGATTTCTGACTAGAATGCAACTTGGCTCATTTGGTCCTAGAAAGACTCTTACAGACCCTTCAGTATTTTTGGGTAGCAAGGCACGGAAGAGAGTAGAGCATGCAGAAAGACATCCACCTCATGTGCTGCTGCATGGAAATGGCAAGTCATCCCCAAAGAATGTAATGCATGATGCTATTGAAATCTTATTTTCTTCAACCAGAAAGCCATTTTTTTTTACCAAAGTTTAAGTAATGTCACTTAGCGATTGTTTGCTCTGATATGTTCCTTATTCTCTCCATGAACATTTTGGATTCTTCTGAGCATACAAAACTATAGAACCACATACTAATTGTTATTTTGGTTAGTATATGTAAATGCATTCTGCATTGCATATCAAAAGCCCCTGAAGCAGCTTTCAGAAACCTTTTCTGTGCAGTGCTATTGATATTTCCAAAGAATTTCAGAAGCAGAGCAAATTACTTATTCAAGTTCTATTTGGTGCCTGCATCAAGGAATCCTTAATATACAGAATAAAGCCAAACAATCTCTGTCTTTTGCCCATTGGTGCCTAGCACTAGAAGTTTAAGACAAAACTTAAGACAAAGTTGGTATGCAGCTAAGAAGGAAGCTAGGAATTTGTGATTTGTAACTCCTATTGATACATTTCCCCTTCCTTTCTCCATCTAAAAAAACCCTTTGGACATTTTTTCAGATGCCTGTAAGACAGCTATTTTTTCCTGAGAATCCTGACTCATTTCCTATCTTCCTGTAAATAATTTTAACCAAGAATTTGTCATCCAGTATTCTCCCTATTAACAAACCTTCAGTCTGTTTACATTCAGAAATATTGCAATATGCTAAGGCTTGAAAGCAAAGAGATAATTAGCTCTAAGATCCTTTCTGAGGTGTTTTATTCCATATGCTTTTCTGAAACTGGATGATTTGTCCCCGGAAAAGTAATGCCCTTAATTATTTCTTTATACATCAAGATAGGGATTCTCTCTGCTCCTTTGGCTTAGTATCAGCTCTGTCAGAAAGGAAATGATGAAAAACAAGAGCGTGCTCTGTAAGGTTTAACTGAGGTCATGGATGCATTTAAGAACACGTATTACATGACTGCCCACATGAAATGGGAGATAAGCAGTTTCAATTATATGTGTGTATATACATAATTTGTTTTGCTTTTTTTTTTTTTTTAAAGGAAGTAGATGTTTGGAGACCACTCAAATTTCATCTAGAGAGGTGAAGCACTGTGTTTTACACCATTTTTGAAAGGAAAATACAGAAGTATGGAAAGTTTCCTGCAGGGGAATACAAGTCTTGGCAATATTTCACTTTTGTGATGAGTATCTGAATAACCATTGTTATCCATTTTAGAGGGCCACACTTGAAAAGGGGCTTTAAAAAACAGAAAGTAAACAAAAAGCAAAACATTACCTGTTGTGTCTTTTGTGTTTTAGCTCTCTATGTCTTACTAAGGAAAAGCTATCCAGAAGAATTAGTCTCATATCCAGAATCACACCATATCACATTTACTGCTTTGGCTTCTGCTTTGTATCAAAGCTCTGCTACACTGCTGCAGTTATTTTGACGTGAATTTAGTCACTTGAGGAAGTAATTCCAGTTCATACACAATAAAGTGATCCAGGATCTGCTTTAAATTACTTTAGCGGTTGGGTTTACCTCTGTTTTTGCCTGAAAAAAAACCCCAAGAACAGAGCTCTGGACCAGCTTCTTGCATCCTGTGGTGTGGTTTCACCATGCATGGAAGTCACCCTACGTATAGAAGTCTCATTTAAAGTACGTGACAGATTTTTCTATAGTCCAGGTACTTAGAAGTAACTGTTTTGAATAGAAATATCCACAAAAATAGCCAAATCAACCTAGCAGTTATAAAGAGAGGGGTCCTTATTTTTTACACCATGTCTCTTTGTTGATCTTGTTTTTTAGTTGATACTAAATCCACACAGAATAAATCTGATAAATCTGATTAATTCAGAGGATAATACGACTTAAATACAGCACAAGTACGGATTGCCAGCAATGTCATTAGTTCTAAAAAATGCGTCTGCAAAATGTCAAAGTTCGCAAACATGCAGACTTAACTCACTTCTGTAAATACAAGTTTGCTTCAAGCTATTAATATGAAGTTACTTATTCCGATACCCTTTTTGGGGTGTAGCACAATTAGGTGTGTTATTCTGTGTTTAAAGTGTGGAGGTAATGGAGATCAGACATTACACCACAGAGAAGACAGAAATACCATCATGACTCACCTGAATTAGAAAAATCCTACATTTTATATCTGCCTCAAACATGATTTAATTTCCCTGATATGCACAACTGTTGATTAAAAAGAAAAAAAAAACCAACTAAAAGAACCCTTAAACAACCAAAAAAAAAAAAAAAAAAAAACCACAAAAAAATCCCAGGCTCAGCTACAATCATAACAAACAATGACCTTGGCTTATATCTTGTAGCCATGGCAGCAACTGAAAGGACTCTTCCCACAGTGTGTTAGGAGGAGGGTTTTAATCACCATTTCCCATGACTGGGTGTCTCAATGAGGGAGCAGAGCTGAAACAAAGAGTTCTGCAGCAAAGGGGGTTATTCTGAGCAGTGACATGATTTGTGATCACACTGTAGGAATTTTGTTTCAGTCCTCCAGGGAATGTGTCTGCCCCACAAGGTCTGTATGCAGCTGCTTTTGGAGTCCTAAAGCTGCACCTATGGACGGTGGTGAAGTTTTTCTGTATTTATGTATATGAGGGTTTATCAAAGGAAAAGAAGGTTGGTGAGAAGGTTTTTCAGTGTTTCCTGTTAATTTGAGCAAAATTGTCAAATCAAAGTCAAAACAGGAGGTTGTTCTCAGTCTGACTTTTGGATATTTCTTTGTGCCCATTTCCTTAAATATGGGAGTGCTACCACTCTCATTTTACAGGAATGGGAAAAAATATAAATAATTGATCCCTTTCAAAGCTAAAAAAAGTGCGAGGAGACTTTTCTGTCTTTGTCCCGAGCAGGTAAAGTGAATGGCTCACTCATTTAAGTCAGTAAGCTGGTGCATTTTTTCTTGTCTCCTTAGGGAATACAAAAAGCACAAATACAATGTAAAAAACTTTATTACTACGTTCAGAGAAGATGAAAAAAATATTTTAAAATGGGAAAATAGCTACTGGAGAGTTGAATAGGAGTTTACATAACATTGAATGTAGGATTTATTTCTATACTTTTCTTCAGGCAAGAAAACTTTCAGGTCAGTCTGTAGCTGGCCACAAATACTCCACATACCACAGGTTAGCACAGAGGAGGGAGTGAAAGTGTTGTGCTGAAAATACCAGACCCTCTCTACTCACCTTGGACACAGTTCCAGAAGTCTTTCCTTAGTTTTTTGCAGGGAAGCTCAAAAAATAATCTGCAGGTTTCTCCTTTCAGGCTTTGCAGTCAATAGTTTTTGGTGTGCTGAGGGCTCTGCTGTGTAAGACACCTAACTTGCTTATTTTATCACCTAATTTGCTTATTTTGCCACTCTATTTAATCCACCTCTTGCGGCTTTCCTCTTTCCATTGGATCCAATGCTCTACTCAGCAGATGTCACCACTATCACCAGGCAGATTTTTTTTTTTAATTGACAGCTCCTCAGTCACACAGCTCTTTGTAAATCTTCTCACTTGACCTTCCTGGCACCGTAAATTAGTAGGATCACAGTAAACACCAAGTTTGATTGGAGTGGATTCCATGGTAGCCTCTCAAACTGCTTTTCTCCAGGCTGTGGGGAGTGGAAGCTGTCCAAGAAGGAAGGAGATGAGTTCTGGCTACAGTCTACCTGCAAACAGGAGGAAACACACTGTGTAAGGTGTACAAAGAAATGGCTGCTTGCATGGAGTCTTTAATAATCCCCTAAATGTGTAAGAATAAATATGCTAAAGAAATGGAACAATTTGTTATGAAGGGAAGCTGTTCCATAACTGGCAGTTCTTGTCTGTGCGGTTTGCTTCACTGATTTTGCCACATAAACATAAAGAAGTCAGATATAAAGTATGACCAGTGCAGTAAAATGGAGGAGAGAGATGGAGACATCCAAATTATTCAGAGGGATAAAGATGGTTATTGCTAAATGAGGTGAGTGAATCCCTTGGTTTTGAGAAAGAGTGTGGTATTTAGTGTATCTGCAGTGACAGGGCAGCAATCACCATGCAATGATACTTACGGAAATTTAAAAATAAAGAAGATACGACAGCAACAACAGTATCAGTGTTGTGTTTTCAAAATCTTCAGAAAAGTACAAAAACAACTGTAATAAAAAATGAAATGGCCTTCAACACTGGATATCTAAAATAAGAACTAAGGACAAGTACTTTCCCAGAAAAGTCACAAACTCCAGTAATTGCCACTCCAAGTCTTCTTCACTATATTTAATAGCTCTTGCTGGATTGTTCTTCCATTAAGTTTTAATGGTCACTTTTGGACAATTTTCATATTTCCTTTTTTGCTTTTGCTGAACCTGCAAGGCTGTAGTTCTGTTAGGTGTGTTGCTAGATGTTTCCTAACTCTCTTATTTGAAGAATCAAGTCATTGCCTACCTGCATGTTCCCTGTGATTTTTATGGCCTGCTGCCTGAGGAGCTTCAGTGTGTATGTTCCCACTTCCCTGCCACTCCTGTTCAGGTATCTTATCCTATATCTGGACTATGTGAGCCTTTTCTCATCCTGCTGCTTTTCAATATGAAGCACTCAGAGCTGAATGCAGAATTCAGGATGTGGCGGCTCCTGGCTTCACGTTGTGGCACCACAATGCTTCTGGTGAGCACAGAGGGGATGGAGGGCAGAGGGAACAGGATAATAATCCCAATTGTTTACTTTTAAACTCATAACCTTGATACTCACTTCCTGGATTCTGGCTGTTTGAGAAGTTAATGAGCGAGCAAGCAATGCCACTTGTAAACATCCACCCTTAAAACTGGTTTTACAGCCAGTCTTGCAGAACCCAGCTAGGCAGGACCTTGCATAGTCAGTGGAACAAAGCTGCTGTGAGAGCTAAATGAAAGGTCAAAGAATGTGCCTTCGTTCCTCTTTGGGAAATCCACAGTATCTAGTAAATGTTGTCAGCAACTGGGGGCGGGTGCTCCCTTGAGGATGGAAGCTGTGTGGAAATTCCCATGCCTTGGGCTGAGAAGGAAGAGAAGGGACAGGGACCTATTGCCTTGCAATACAAGTGGGCAAGAGGGAATACAAGAGGGAAGTGTCTTTACTGACATACAGCTGTATGACACCAGTGGCTGGCTGAAATGAAAATAATTTCACAGGTGTTGGAGGTAAAGTGGAAAATGATCACTGGTCCCAGGTGCTGTGGTGCTTGCATGTTCAGAGCACAATCAGTAGAAATCCCACCACTCGTTGGACCTCATTTGGGGAGAGGTTTACAGAGAGAGAGAGACAAGCTGTCCTGAGAGCTGCAAGACCCATGAAGATGGCAAGCAGGACTAAAGTTCTCAGTGGATGGGAGCTGTTTGTTTAGTTTGTATTCCATCCTACATCTGGCAAAAACATCTGCCTGAGCCCTTGTTCTTGCAAGAGTTAAAAATAAAACTTAATCTGTATATTCTCCATGCATTGCTTTAATTTGAACGAATGGCAGTATGCATATTTCAATAATTTACATTTGATAGTAGGGCTTAAGTGCTTGGATGTTTAATCACATCTGAAATATATTTTTATTTTCTACATAATCTTTGTAGTAATCCCACAAACTTGTTTTTCCCACTTTGTAGCCTGAACTGACCCATTTGTTTAAACCAGTAAGCATGTGCAATAAATGTCAGATAGAAATTAATTTTGTTCTACAAAGAGAGCTTACTACTTCCTGGAAGGATGTCCCTGAAAACCAATACTGGTATTATCAAGGTGCTGGTATTTAGAGATTTTAAGAGTATCTAGAAATTATTTAAAAATTATACACCTACACAGAATTTGCAGCCTCCCTGCACATCGAATTAATTTGAAGATAAATGTCAGCTTTTGAAAGTTACATGGAGATTTCTATCCACATCTTGGGTTCTTTCAGTGACTTAAAGACAAAACTGCAATGTGCTTAGGTAATAGTTGCCTTCAAAGAAAAATAGCAGTAAAGATGGCTAAAGCTTGGGTAGTTGAAGCCACTGCATTGATTTTTGCATTGTGAGTTCTGCAAAATATGCGCTTCTGTACACACAACAGTGTGGAAACTACACTTACAGAAAGCTATTGCAAACCCTTGCCTCCAGAAGAGCATGCAAAACTCCAAAACAAGTTGAAAAGGATCTGTGAGAAAGCCCATAATTAAGGCTTTCCCCCCATATTTGCTCTTCTACCCTCCATAAGATGAATCCAGTGCAAAAGGGGAAGACTTTTCTTTATTTCCAAAATTCCTAAGATCAGGCCTCATTTTCTTTAATTTAAGCACATAAATATGAATAAATAAAATATAAAAACGGATAATACCATTGGTGGTCAGCAGAGATCCAACCATATGAATCTGGTGTTTCCACAGGAAAAGGTTTGAGTTGGAAAAGGCCTTAAAGGTCCTGTGGTTCCACTCCCTGCCATGTCAGGGACACCTTCCACTGTCCCAGGCTGCTTCAAGCCCCAGTGTCCAACCTGGCCTTGGGCACTGCCAGGGATCCAGGGGCAGCCACAGCTGCTCTGGGCACCCAGTGCCAGGGCCTGCCCACCCTGCCAGGGAACAATTCCTGATTGCCAATGTCCCATCCAGCCCTGCCCTGTGGCAGTGGGAGCCATTCCCTGTGTCCTGTCCCTCCAGCCCTTGTCCTCAGTCCCTCTCCAGCTCTCCTGGAGCCCCTTTAGGCCCTGGAAGGGCCTCTGAGGTTTCCCTGGAGCCTTCTTCTCTCCAGGCTGGACACCCCCAGCTCTCCCAGCCTGTCCTCACAGCAGAGCTACCCCAGCCCTCTGATCCCCTTTGAGGTCCTCCTCTGCACTCGCTTGCTTTTTTATACAAACAGATAATTTTACACATATCAAAGCAATTTTTGGGTCTCTTCTTCCTCCTATGTTGCCTTTTTTCTGTTTTCTCACAATGGACATATACTTTCTTCAGAGGAAACAAAACAAAGCAAAGTGTAAAGCTATTTGTCCCCTTGTGCAAACATCTCCTTTCAGGGACATATTCTTTAAAAATGAACAGTTCTTTTATTCAAGGCTCAGGAAAAGCTTAATAATTTACTTTCTATGTGGCTCTCACCCTGATCTGGCCACTTACTTAGGACTTCAGTATTAATGACAACACTAATTTTTCAACTCAGACAGCACTTCCTAAATTTTGCAAAGTCATTTATATTTGCTTGTGTATCTCAACTGCCTTTCCCATACACCCCCTCTGCATACCATTTATTTGGCTACATATTTGGGAATTGGTACTTTTCCATCAGGATTAAGTAGAAAGAAATAGTTGTCAAGTTCATGAGTTGTCTGATTTTCCAAGGTTATTGATTGAACTCGATCATTCTCACTTTTGCTCTCACTCTCTTGTAAAAATGTAGGAATAAAGTCAATGAGAAAAACATTCCAGTCATAAGCCAAATATTGATTAAAAGTGTTTTTTCCCCCAAAATTATGCACATAGGTGCACTGCTGTGGTTCAGACCTACTACCAAAATCTTTCCCTTTGTGTAATGCTTTAGTTGGAGATTTTCTTCCTTCAAGTGTTGAAATGAGTCATTAGCATGTCTGTATGAATGGGATGATCTCTTTTCACACTGAACAAAGAGGAAAAAATTATTAAGAGTAGGGTATAATCGGAACAAGTTTTTATTCTAAACATAGAAAACCTCATATTTTGTGTTCAACTAGTTGTGACTGTGAAATAAAATAGTGGTAGACCAGCAGAAATGCTCAAATTAACATTTATATTTCTTATTAATTCTTTTTGAAGATATTTTCTAGATGTCCTACACAGGGACTATACAGACAGAGGGGTGGTTTTATGTGGTTTTGTTTTGTTGTTTTTTTAACCATCTGACTTGACTAAACATTTAGCTTAATCTGCTGATTTTTTCCTCAGTGAAGCAAATATTACACTGGACTTTGCTGAGGAAGCAATCAGAGTCACAAACCTACACATTTTTATTTTTTGTAAATCACAGGAAAATCAGAATTAGCCTTTTTTTTTTGTTTAAGTAGGATGTTTCTTTTATGTAATTGTTCCAAAGAGATTTCAAAGGGTAAGTGATGCTCCAAAGAGTAAGGGATGATTTAGAGTATCAAATTCCTCTCAAGATCACATTTCCACATATATTATGTTGTATACAAGGGATGCTGGTCAATAAGGAGTGTGATATGATGCTACTTTGGAATCTTTGGACTGGTTCCATGCTTCAGGATTTGGTAATTAACCATATGAAACAACCACCACAGCATTTGCATGCAAGTAGGCAATACAACCACGTCAGACTCTGCTTTGCATCAGAAAACACTTACAATAAAGGGTATGAATACAAAAAAAGCAACTGACTCAAAGCTCTTTCAAGTCAAAGGGATTAGATTATGCTTAAACTCTGTGTTTCATCAGGGCCTAGGTGATAAGTAGCAATAGTCCATCCTAAAGATTTTAAATATTGCACTTTGGGGTTTTTGTAGGGTTGCTGTACCAAAGCCACACAGGCTGTTCTGGGCAGTTCCTCAGCTGTCCCACAGCTGGCTCATTTCTGATGGCAATGTCAGGGCTTTCAGAGCAGCTCCTCACAGACCTGTTTCCCAGCTCCACGACTGCCTGTCTGCCCATCTTACCTCACTGGAGTCACATCTTGTGTGTGTCAAACAAGAATTGTAATGTTTGCTCGCCTCTGTAAAATACACAGAAATCTAAAAGTCTGTTTTTGCTGTACATTTCGCCTGCTTTGGGTCTCTGTTTTTCCAGATTTAAGGTGAAATCAATGCAAGATCCATCGAAATAAGTTGTAGTTTACAGCCTTTTGTGACTATCACCGTTTGAGTATAACCTGATGGTGTTGGCTTTGAAAATGATGATTTTTCATTCCAGAAGGACTGACTCAGAAATAGCTCTTACTTTCCTGTAAAAGTAAATTTACTTTGAAATTGCTGTGAATTTACTAAATTTTTACATGGCTACAGGGTATGTTCTTTGCTAACTGAAGTGACTCACCACTTTATGTGAAATTATTGATCTTGCTAATTATTA
Source organism: Vidua macroura (assembly GCF_024509145.1). NCBI lineage: Eukaryota > Metazoa > Chordata > Aves > Passeriformes > Viduidae > Vidua > Vidua macroura. The sequence goes on from NC_071611.1 coordinate 64,767,755, forward strand.
TATTATTATATATTAATTCATCTTTTCTGCCATAATATTAGTTATGCCTTGTAAGAAAATTAATTTTCAAGCTCATGAATATTTTCACATGTCTGGAAAGACCAAACTGAATCAACATAAGTATTTTACTTTAATAAAAGCAAAATATTTTATTTGGAATTCAAATCCCTTTGAAATGCTGTAAGAAAATCCAAAAGCAAATAGTTATTTTGAAATTATCTGTAAAACATACATTTAAAATATTAAAATGGGCCTTTGGACACTTTTAAACATTTGTCAACATTTATTTTTATGAAAAAACAAAAGATCAAAAGTGTTACGATTTGTTTAACAAAGAGGTTTCTGTCACAGCAGCTTTCTTTAGTGGAAAATCAATTACACCATTTTTCTACCAACCTTCAATTTGATGCTATACAGTCTCAGCAGCCTCATAAAGTTCAGAGGGGGCCAATTGGATATATCATCTCATGGCAAGTGACAAAATTAAACTGTCACTTGAATGGGCTCCATTCAGTGTTCTAATATCTCATCATGTCCTTCTTAACACAATTGAATTTCATTGTCCTAAAATGATACAAAGTCTACCTGGATTTTCCTCACCAAACTGTGTGATTAAATAAGTTATAGATCTTAAAAACTTGTAGATTAGTAAAAAAGATTTAAGTATGATCACAAGTAGAGTTGGGAGACACTAATGCAGTCTCTAGGAGAGACTGTGGAGTCTGTGGGAGAGTCTAAATTAAATATACAGCAGAAAGATTGCTGCTGTCGTGAGGAAGGATTGCTCTCTGGAGATAAAAGTTGTCCTTAGAGACTGCAGAGAATTAATGAGATTTGAATGTTGTAATAAGTTTTATACTCAGCCATGAAATGGTAGAAACAAAAATCAAAAGTTTTCCCTGAGCCCACCAAAAAAACCCCTTGATTTGCAAGGAGTAACCTCCCTCCCCTTTTCTCCACCTTGAGCTACTGATGAGCTGTGGTCAGGCCCATAACTTTGTCCATCCTGTGGGATTTAATCAGCTGAGGAAAAGAAGGAAAGTGCTTTAGACAGCAGCTCTGACTGATCCTTCACATTTGTGAGGCTCTTGGTCAGCTCAGTGGCGTTCTGCACGGGGGTCAGACACAGTGTGGTTCCAGATTTATTGAAATTTCTCTTTTAAAAAAATCTTCCCCTTCCCCAAGTATTACTCCCACCATGCTGTCTGAGCAAGGTAGAACAGTAAATGGTATTTCCATTTTCATTTTTTAGCCAGCTACAGACATGAGACAAAGTACAGATCTTGTGGTTTCTCACGCAGTTTTCTAGTCTTCACATCCTTAGGGAATTTGCCCGCTTGACTGGAATTATCACACCACAGTTTGTCTAGACTGTCTTTTTTAATGTCATAAACATTTACAAAGTGTTAATGAAATGCATTCCAGGCAAATAAAAAGCACTGAGAATAAAATTGAGATAATACCTAAGAAATTTCCCGGGTTAGTTTATTGCTTAGCAATAATTTTGCAGTGAATTCAATAAGTAGGACAAACAAAGAAAAATGCATAGTGTAATATTTCTTCCTGTAAGGCAGTTGCTTAGTAACATTGAACTTCAGAATTTCTGTTTATTTTTCAGTGCTTTCCCTAATGAGTGTGGTGGCTGAATTTCTTCCCATTTAACCGATATCGTGTTTCCCTCAGCCAAGGTTATTCATACCTTGCTAATTGTATGAATAAACTTACCATTAAGCCTCAGCTTCCTGATTTGGCTTTGAAATTTGCCCATTTTCTATTTCTAAGGGATACAATTAAGCATAAGAACTTCTGTTTATTGCTGAATGCAGCATACAATTACTATTGTATATTTTGCTTCTGAGAACTCTGTGGACATTATCTGGCTAGATACCACATTATAAATTGGGTACTTTCATTTAAGAAACCTCCATTTCCCAGAAGTTTCAGTGAGATTTACCCTGACATTATTACCATTTGGTACATCTGATAAATATTTCTGAGAGATTTTAGCAAGGCGAGCAGCCTTGGACTCCAAATCTGCTACCAGCTGCTGCATCTTATTTTCACTTTCCTCTGAAGTTTGTTCCAGCTGCTTTCTCTTTCAAAGCTACAGTGAAGCCTGAGTAGATGACAGCAGAAGGAAACAAAGCCTAATGTCTCTCCCTGACTAGTATGAGATGTCTACAGACCTATTCTGGTAGGCTTTCCTTTAAAATAAACTTTAAAAAAAAGATCTGTTCCATTTCACTTGGCATAAGTGAGAAATTTCCTTTTCCTCTGGTCACTTTGATACTAATATTCCTAGAAATGCTAAAAAAAACCAACCCAGGTTAAAGACCTGCAACTGAAGCTGACAAGTGTGGGTTCCTGCTAGAAAACTTAAGCTAAAACTTAGAACAGCTGGGTCTGAAGAGTTCTAATTATCTTTTATCCATAATTTTTATGTGAAGACAGATTGTTATCACTACAGCAAACAGCTGACAATTAGGATGATACTGAGAAAGAGGAATTTGGAACAGATATTGAACCTTTAAAGTCTACCATAGAATGAGGCTAAGTATTTGATGATTTATTGGCTTCTTAAACATTGAAAAAGGTGAAGCTCTTCAAATCCAGTATCCAACCTTTTCTTTCCATACTCTTTTCCTAGAGGAAAATTAAGGAACAAAAAGGGGAAACCCCTCAGGGGAAAGCAGGTGAAAGATGGTCAGTATAGGGTTTACAGAAATCATGCATTCAGAAAAACTAAAGAAACAAAACATAAGTTGTAAAAGAATTACTGCCAGTGTTCTGATGTCTAAGTACAATACACATGGGTGGAAGCCAGATTTTTAAAAGGACTTAAAAACCTAAACCAGTGAGGGTAACACATTTTTTTAGCTGCCGTCTTGACCTGAATCACCTTGAAGAATGGTGCCTATCATAGCAGGTTTTGTGAGTTTCTTTATTGATTGGTGCTTGGGATTTCTACAGTTTTGACTCCCCTGCTTGTTTTAAAACAAGTTTGTTGCCTGGGAAAAAAAAAAAAAAAAAAGTGAAGAAACCAGTTCTGACTCTGAGGTTCTTCAGAGCAGCCTCGTGTCTGAGCACAAGAATGCTGTGAATCTAGTGGAACTAGTCAGCGCCACATTGAAGTGTCCCATGAACCTGCCAGTTCAATGTGAGATGAGAGTTTGTTTTAGCCAGGACAGGACTGGATAATCCACGACAGTGCTGATATATTTGAACTAGCCACAGGTTTCACATGCCTAGAGCAGAAATGCAAATGCTCAGGGGAGCTTAAAACCAGAAAACCACAACAACAGTAACGACAAGAAAACATAATCCAGATTACTACCCATTTTTGCAGTCACAGGCTACTACAATAGTCACATGGAAATAAGGGACTGTATCTTCAACTCTACAGAAATACAGTTTCCCTCAGTGTACCAGATATTTTACTCCAATATTTCTATATGCAGTTACTTCTATAATTCAATTATAGTAGACTTCACCATTTAACAATATGATTCACTAATTCTTTTTTTTTTAGCTCCATCTATCTACACTTTAAATTGGCTTCAGTGGGAAACTCAATAAAGACACACGTTGCTTGTGCAATTTATCTGTCTATGTAAAATTTTCTTTCTAATGTAATCGTTGCAGGAGAGCTTTAGGTAAGAAATGCTGAACTTTTCACCACACAGGATACAAGGCAACAAACCATAAACAGAGGTCAGTGCTATAAAATCTCCTCCTAGAAAGCTCCAGGCCCTGCCAGAAGGAACTGGCTTTCCCCAAGCTGTATATCTGTGTCCTTCCCACCATATGCACCGAGCCTTTTATAGTAAACATGCCACGGCCCCTGTGTGGCAAACATTTCCTGTTTATGTGGAATTAAATTTGTGTAGCAATAAACTGTTCTAGAAGCTTTCTTCTTTGTGTGCAATTTCCCCTCTTAGCAACAAATGCAAAAGATGGCTGCAGTAATATCATGTTTCACTACAATCTCAAAGTCAAAGACATGTTTTATTTTACCTGTGCAATTCAGCATTCTTTGGGGCCAGGGGGAGGAAAAAAAAGGTCAATAAACATTTTATTTTATTTTATTTTGAGGTCTGTGATAAGTCTTGTTAAAAGGCAAGGAAACCTCAGGTGGTGTTTTACATTGGAAATGTACTCAATGTTCCTATTGTTCAATGGTGAGCACCTGATTGTTTCAGCCTCCTCATGATTCAGACAATCAATGGATTAAATAAATGCTGCACCTCCATGCAGCATGGTCTGGCAAACCACCTTGTTACTCAGCAGCAGTAACTCACCTGCGACTTTCCAGGTCAAGGCATTTTCCCAAAGTTAGGGGGGGGAGCAAAGAGGGGATCACAACTGGAGGGGTTTGGGATCTTGTGAACAGAGAATCAGAGAGCTGTCCTAGGAAAAGAAACTTGTGTTTATGTTATGGCTTAGTTTATGGAGTGGCTTCATTTAGAGGGTATTTTTGGAGATCATATGGTCCACCCCACCAGCATGGGCAGGGATGTTTTTCACCAGGTCGTAAAAGGCCACTCCAACCTGACACTGAGCACATCCAATGATGGGGCATCCACAGCTTCCCTGGAATCTTGTCCCAGTGTCTCACCACCCTCATCAAACAGAATGCATTCTGTGGCAGGCACATTCTTCCCTCTTTCAGGATTTTTTTATAGAGGAGTACAGAGAGAAGGAAGAGAAAACAATTTCTATTTCTGCTCCTTGTTTTTCCCATGTGGAATGAGTTTAGAGAATTGTTTACCTGGGGTGATTACTTAATTAAATTCTAGTAAAGATTGTTTGAGCCTGATGGCCAATCAAATTCACCTGTGTCTGGATTCTCAAGAGGGCCATGCGTTATGGGTGAGTTAAATATAGTAGTTAGAAAAGTAGGTATATAGTTTTAATATCTCCTTTAAATAGTATATTAAGGTATATAGTATAGTTATAATAAAGAAATCATTCAGCCTTCTGAACTAGAGTCAGACTTCATCATTTCTTCCCACCAAATTCACCTACATTTACAATAGCATTCCTTACACCCAGTCTAAATATCTCAGCATAAAACTGCCCATTTTCCTGTCATTACAGCCCTTGCAAAAAGTCTTTCCCCATCTTCCTTATCTGGTTTGCTGTGCTAAAGCTGTTTTTTTACAGCCTTTGATCCCTTTCCCCCTCTTTTAAGACAAATTAGAGAATTACTGTTTTGGGTATTCCTTTACTATATTGTTATTTGCACTATTAGAGCACCTGGGAGTTCCAAGATAAAAAAAACAGTTTTTCATTGAAGATATTAGAATGCAAACATGAGGAGAAAGAAAAGGTTGGAGTCCAGATTAAAGGGCAATTTAAGATATTCTCTTTCTAGCACAGATTCACAGTGCTCAGGAAGCAAAGCAGTGTGTGACAAACTCTTGCATGTCTGTTGTTGATGATAAAGCAATATGTGGTGTCTCATTTAGGTTGCCAGCAGTGTTAAACAAGTGTTTGGACCCCCATCACAGCTTGATCAGCTCACAGCGGTCTTCTGCACCTCCTCTAGCTTAATTCATGACTAACCTCAGCAGTCCCTCCAGACCAGATTTAATAAACACTTAAAATGTTTAATATATTAAATGAATTTTAAAAATGTATTTAAAATTTAACAAACACTTTAAAAATTTCATTGCTGTAGGCAACTCTGAAGTAAATTACTGATAGACACACTCTGCCTTTTTTTAAAAAAAGAATATCGTTAGAGGTCTAGTATTCTTGGTAGCTCCTTTTGATAAAATTATTCATTCCCATAGTGCAAATTTTTTTATTATTAAAGGCATCAAATTTACTTTCTTATCACACTGTGAAACCTTTAATTGACTGGTATTTGGATATATGGGTAACTCACCAAACCCCACTGACATTCTAATCTTAAATTTAATTCTTATTACATTAATTTTGTTTACTTGTGGAAGCAAAAAATTACAATGCCTTAGAAGGCCCCAGTCTGGATAAATCCATATAAAACTTTCTACAGGAAAAAATAATAATTGAACATGCATGAAGATTTTTTTTCTTTCATTTTTTTTTTTATCTTCTATGTGTAAGGGAAAGTTGCATACTATGAATTGCTGTTCATATTTCAAGAATTTTTAATATTGGCCACATTTCATAATTTCACTTTATTGCAGGGTAATGCAGAAGAATAATTGAAGAATTACAGTACATTAAAATAGCAACTATCAACCACAAAAACAAAATTCAAAAAATCCAAGAAAATGCCAAGCTACAAATTTTGTAGTATCTTTAGTATCTTTCTAGTATTTTTTAGATATTTCAGATCAGCTGAAATGCCTGCACACAACAGAAGAACTCCCAACCAGTTCTAAACTCACAATGTCTCTCCTCTGAGTAGCAACAGATCCTGTTCCTACAAAACTAAATATTAGCCCCGAGCTCAGCAGGTGAGATTTGAATCTAGATGCATCCCATAAACCCTAAAAAAGCTGTATCTTCTACAACTGATAATTTAAAAGAAAATATATATGACAAGTTGAACAGTTATTTCTATCAATTGATAGAAATGTGATTTGATTTTCCTTTAATCTTGATAAATGAACATAGAAATTTTCAATTTTTTTTCTAATTCTTCCTCTTCAGCACAGTGCTGAAACATTTTATTGTCTGCAGTAAGGAAAACAACAGAAAATATTTTTGTAGAAATATTTATCTCATATATATCTGTTTCATTAAAATATTCCATTAAATGGCTTAGAAGGGTGCTATATTGAGGCTGCAAATGAGGGGCCATTAATTTCCTATGGTAAAGATAATAAATTGGTTGATTTGTTGCAATGCATTTGATAAATGCAATGCGTTTGAGAAAAGCTTGAAAGTAAAATAATAGTTGCATGTCCTAGAAATTAACTTGTAGTCCACGAAAGGAGCTCAGTGAGTCCTGAAAAGGTAAGAACCCTGATTATCTTCCATTCATCTAAACAAAACAAAACAAAACAAAAAAACCCAAAAAAACCAACCAAACAAAAAAACCAAAAAAACCCACCCCCAAAAACGTTTCTTTTCCTAAAAATAAAAGAGAGTAAACCTGACACCATAAAGCTCCACCATATTCTGATTTTTAGACACAAATACCTTTTTTCCTCAACCCCAAATATGCCTAGAACAAAATTATGGTAATGGTTCACAGAAGAAATGAGTAATGACCAGGGAAAAAGACATGAAAGCCACCCAGTCATTACAGAGGGGGTGCTGTATTTCCAGTGCAATGACAGTATGTGACTTCATGGAGATGAGAGAGCAGGAGGAGCTGCCTGATGAAAAAAAAAAAAATCCAACAATGTCAGAAACCACAGCATCACTGTCCCCTCACCAGATAAATTCTCCTCTCCCAGGTCCTGGCTTTGCTTTTTCTCTCTCTAATCCTTGTCAACTAAAAACAAAAACAAAAACAAACAAACAAAAAAGTTCCAAAATGAGCTGTCAGAGAGGTTGCTATTGTAATGCCTAGTCTAAATCCAGCTCCTTTGGCCATCCAAGGATTAACTCTTCAGTCAGAAAATAAAGAACTTCAGAACTTTGTCTTGTGTAGCAACTCCATTTTACCTTCCAAAAAGAAACTCCTGCTGTCTGCACACTCCTCAGCCTGCTTCCTTAGTGGAAGCTGCTGAAAAAGTTCAGTTTAGGGTGCATATTACCATTACAAGGCTGTGGAATTTCAAAATTTTTTTTCATAGTGTATTTTAAAAAAGGTGCAGCAATTTTATCCTTGCAGCAGCTGCATTCCCTGTTAGCACCTTTGCAGGTCCTTACACACCTACAAAGGGATCTTAAACTGATTTTGTTCTCCCCATAGCCCCTCAGCCTCACAGAGACATAAGCAGTAGTATTGAAGCCCAGTCTTTCAGGAACAAGAATTAAATGAATCCTGAATTGGACAGCATTTTGTGGTAGCACGTTATCCAGCTTAAAACAGGAACACCCTAAAATCCTATGGGAGTTCCTCTGACTTTCAAAACACACATTTTTCCATCACCCATAGTTGAGAAAAATCTGCTCTGTGACTCCTACTCAAAGATGTTTCCATCTGCACCTGCAGATGTGCAACTGCAGAAAGACAATTCCTGTTTAAAGTCCTCAGGGATCCTTGGCTCTATGAGAAGTTGGCTTTCCTGTTATTTTAACGTTGTCTACATAAAAGTGGTGGGTTTTTTTTCACTACTCAGCATGCTAAGTCCCATATCCTGTTTCCCAGGACTGATTCTGGAAGGGCTGGGGGCTTTGAAGTGTTTACTGCTGCCTGGATTTGGATGCTGTGAACAAAAAAACCTCAAGTTCCTTACCAAATTTCCCCCAGTGAAATAAACCCAAGGAGTTGTTTTCACACCAGGGGTTTCACAGCATGCTTTGGGTAATGCATGAGTGGTGGTCATATACCTGAAAGCCCTGAGAGTGCACAGGTGACAATTCATCCACAGTGGGTGCCTGCACAGATTGTTTTCAGACCATTTTTTTAAGGCCACATGCCTGCAGTTGGAACCTGCCACCACTTGCCAGTGTGTAATTGATCTACAGGTGACAGATTGTTCCACTCTGGCACAGCAGGGGAAAACAATTTGGAGTTACTTATTCACCCCACCTGTCATTTCTCCTCTTGCCTTTGACAGAGCAAGAAATTAAATTCTCACAATTTCTTGTAAAAGAAGAAAAAAACAAAAGAAGAAAAAAATAACTCCAAAAACCCACAACAACCCAAACCACAACCCAGAAAACACCCCACCCAAAGAAACCCACCTAAATCCCTATATGCCCCCTCTGGCATTAAATTCTCATTTTTCCTGATTTTCCTGGCCGTCTGTGTGTGTGTAATGATTAGCATAGGGTAGGGGGAAAAGGGGGTAGCTTTCAGCTTGTAGTAAAACCCATTGCAAATCCACCTACACCAGCAGAATTCGGTGTCAGCCAGAAATCTACCCCAAAAGCTGTGGAAATGTGAGGTTGATTAGACAATGCTGCAACAGGCAAACTACCAGAGGGAATAGCTCAGGTGTGGAGAGCTTTGCACTCCAACCACCAGGAAATGCACTTGCAATGGAAAGAGATTTTGACATCACAGTATTCTACAACTTGGTGTAGAGATGGAGCTGTAAAAATGCCAGCAAACTCATTTTCTGGGGTAGGTAAGTACTTTGCAGGCTACAGTTGTTCCCAGGAAGACTTATGCAAACTGGATAAACGCTAACCTGAAAAATATAAATTCAGTCCAAATAGTAAAAGAAAGAAGTGTCTGTGGTTATCCCACGTGTGTACTTGAATACATGCTTCATTTACAAATATAGCTGTAATGACTGCGTGTGCAAATGAAACCACAGTTTGAACAAATTACACAATGTCTTGCTACAGGCATGTAAAAGAAAACTCATCAGAGTATTACTAATTGGTCCATGTAACACACACATGAAATGCAAATTCAGTCCTGAAAACCTGCTGGAACTAGAGCATAGCAGACCTTTTATCCAGTGTACTCAAGGGCCACTTTTTATTTCTGGGCTTTTATTTCTGTATTTTCAGGAATTTAGGACTTCCTCAGAGACAGATAGGTAAGCAATCCAGTGCTTTGGAGAGAAATGTTTAACCTAAGGCATTATCATTTTTGGAAAACAAAATATAATGTTTAAAATACCATGCTTTTTTTAAAATTGTATTGCTTCTTTTAGCCAAAGCATAAAATTATTTGCCTTCAGGGTCTGCAGAATTGCAGCAGAACATGTACCATGGAAAACAGCACATTGTTTTTTTCAAGGTCTCAGAATTTTGGGGTTTATATCAGTATGATTTCATCTCAGAAAAAAAGGAAGGTTTTTTGAGGACTGTAGATGTACCATCCTATGAAGTCTTGGAATGCTGTGACTTGGAGAGCTATCACAGAAATATTATTCTGGTAACAGTAAAAATACACTTAAAGCCTTATTTTAGCAATTCTGTTAGACAACTTAGACGTGGAAACATAATTTTTGATAGGATTCTTTTTTGCCACGTGGCCATTTGCTGGTAGCTATTTTACAGCAGATTTTGCTGTTCTAAACAGGATGGGTTTCAAAGAGATTTACTTGGAGAATAAACAACTTCCTCATGGGAATCCTGATGGCACAATCTGTCCCTAGTGATTATTTTAACTTGTTTCTGAGGTAGGTAAGCTGCACCTGGAGGTTCATGTTCATGGTTTCAAACTCTAATTGCTTTGTAAGGCTTCACAGTACTTGAAATTAATATCTTACAAGCTCAATTATTTGTGTGCTTGGCTAGCCCACCTCCCTCTTTTGGTGTGATCCACCATGCAGGTGACAATAACCCTAAAAAAACTACTGAGGGCCCCCTCAGAACCACATCTGATGTTTTTTCACAGCCCCAAGCCCTCAATGTGACCACCAGCAGCACAGCCTGGCTTGCCCCAACCCACCTCATACTTACCTTGCTCTGCCTCCATCTGACAGGAATTCTCTCTATTTGTTTTGGGAATCCAGGCCTTTATTTAAGGTGGATTCTTGCCATTCAGCTGTGCAAAAAAGGTCATTAAAATTTTATCCAGTCCAGTCTGAAACTTTGCCAAGCACTTTCTTCTGCCCAAAAAAATATAGAGGCAGATTTCTAGCAGCGGGTGAAGACAAAAGGCAATGGCATTCCTGAAGCCCATCTGGGAGTTTGTGGAAAAGTTTGAAAAAGCTAAACTGTTCTTGTACAGCTCTGTGTAGGTATTAGACATTTCTCCTGTGTTTCTTTCCTTATTGTACATTATTGAGGATATTTACTTGAAGACAGAGTCTTTGTCTAAGTATTCATCTTTCCTTTTTAACTTATTAAGAATCTGAAATCCTAATCCTCTGCTTGTGACATCCCAGCAGGACTGCTATGGAAATTATTTCACTGCCAAAACTCAGAGGACTGTGACACCAGGTAGAGCATAAACAGGAGAGGTGGATGAACTGTTAGGAAATAAGGACCCCTTTTTTATCTAAATATTTTCATTAATAAAGAACAAGGGAAGGGAAGTACATGATGTGTTTCTGAGGCCCAGCTACTCTTTTAACCAGGAGTTCAGGAGGATAAAGTGTGAAAGGGCCCCGTCACTCATAAGAGAAAGGCTTTATTATATTGTACAATGTTTTTTTTTAATATAAACCTTTGGCTCTTGCAATTTATTTACATACCTTGATTTTTTTTCTTTGAGGTCCTCAGGCACCAGTGTCAGGAACGGTCACATTTGCTGTGCATAGGTTGCCAGGTGACCTCCAGAAACCTCTGTCAAAGACAAAGGTATTGTCAGACGCCTTCAGAAACAGAGCTTTCAACCCCAAAGTTTTAACAAAAATCACAGTCTTTACACTCCTACAATAACCTTCATGTTCCAAGCTTCTCTTTCCTAACTGTGAACATGCAGCAGATGAAAGTCCACATTTTTATTTGGCATTTAGCCCCAGAGGATGGGGGCTTTAGTGAAAACACTGAATGTAAAGTGTTAATGGACAGGTTTTAATCCCTCAGAAGCTGTATGATAGTGGCTGTACCAGGCTCCCACTGCATAGTCATCTTGTTGATAGAAAAGTCACCAAAAAGGAAAACTGTCTGGCCTGACAGCCATCAAGTGTGGCGTGAAACGAGGATATGCAATGACAAAAACGTAAAAAATATCATTTAATGTACTTAAAGGCCTGACTGGGAATGGCAGAAAGTTCCAAATTAAATTCTCGACCCAAATTCCAGCAGAGAGGTGGAAAGAAGGAACAGAGGAAAGAAGCACATGGACAATACTTTTATCTCAAAAGCAATATGTAAGGTAAATTACACAAGAGATTGTAAAACATTTTTGCTAGTGCTGTCCAAAGAGTGTGAAAGAGAAAAAAGATGGTGAGAGGGGTATATGTCCAAGGTGTAGGTTCCATGGCCAGGCATCAAACATTATTAATCATCCAGTGGATGCAGCTGGGGAAGAATGCATGGCAGATTTCACAGTGAGGGAGAGCAGCTGCCCTGCAAGAGATATCTTCACAAGAAGAGATCATTATCACTGTCTGTGGTCCAGACAGAGCAGTAAAGAAATTTGATGCTTTACTCACTATTGCTGATGAAGCAAAGGTTGGAAAAATCAGATAAAAATCAGTTGCACACAGACCATGACATGGGAGAAAACTTTCTAGGAGAAAATTCAAAGGAAAAAAAACCCAAAACCAAATGTTCACTTGAAAAATATAAGACTTACTTTAATTCCCCATCATGCTGTGATACATTCCAATGGAATCACTGCTCTCTAACTTGGGAATTGACCATATCGTGTTCATCAGAAGGAAGCAATGTTGAAACTCTCTAAAATGCTGAAGAAGGCAATAATGTTCCAAACACAAATGCCTAGATGTAATCTAGGTCTGCACTAGTGACTGAGCTTCCCCCACTTAATTTCTCTCCATCTTCTGAGGTGTGTGTGTGAGTGTGGGGAATACAACTGTGAAGTTTGCTTGAGTCAGCTATGTGAGTTACAAATCCATCTGATGGGGAAAGCAGAGCAGAGCAAAACTAATCAGTAATGAGCAATCTGAAGCAGCCAGACCTCCCGGGCCAGAGCTGCTGCCTGCTTGGAGCTCACTGCAGGCTGTGTCATGCCTGAGTGCCACAGGCCCAGTTCTTGCTCAGCTGAGGGGCTCTGTGCCAGAGGAAAGGAGACAAAATTCCCTTTACTCAGCCATAGAATGGCTAAGCAGTAGTTATTTCCAACTCAGACCCCTAGTTCAAATGACCCCTAGTTCTTGTGAAAGTCCCCAAAGCAGGAGATTTAAAGAACATAACTGAAAAGTTTCTGTCTCTTCCCCAAAATGAGGTGTGGGAAGTGCAGAAACCACATGTGGGTGTTCCAACCAGACTCATCTGTGTACACAGATTAAAGATTTAACATTACTGTGATGTCATGGCTAAGTCCTGGTCACAGAAGCAGGATATGTTTTGTAGGCATTCCCTACTGGTGTTCTGCCTTCAAAAGTCTCAAAAAAACCCCAAAACCCACAAAAAAAAAAACAAAAACAAAAACAAAAACAAAAACAAAAACAAAAACAAAAAAAACCACAAAAAACCAACAAAACCAGGCTTGAGGTTACTGGGGTTACTGTCTGCATTATTTCTCTTTAACTTGTCTCACAAAGGCTTGGTTTATGAATGAAAAGTTTGTTAGTTGCCTCTCCAGTGCCCTTCATCTGCCCCTGTTTGACCCTTGAGAGGATAGGTAAAGATATCTTTTCCCAAACAGGTTAATCTATGGAACAGAGATGTGTTTTCTCAAAGGTATGGGACTAACATTTACACCAATGATTGCAGAATGCATAGGATTTATCAGACTTTTCTGGAGGTGATGGACCAAAATGAAGAAACTTGCACCCATTCTCCCCAGACTGCCTTTGTTTAGCAGCACCACTGGAAATAAAACATGATAATATTATCTGTGAGATGATTAGGTCGGAGCAGGACAGGGTGTGCCTCTCTGCTTCCCCATTTCTCTGCAGTGAAAATCTCCAGTTTCGGCTGGAAAACTCCAAAGCAATCTTTTTCAGTGTTCCACATAGCATTTTTGGCTCAGAGGCTGACCTTTCCCACTTCTTTCCCTAAAGACAGTTTGGGTTTCATTTGTAGATCTTCACTTTGGTCTTTCTTCTTGGGGAAAAGGTTCTGGTGGCCTCAAGGCTGTGCTGTGCCATGAAATCAGGTTAGGAAGCCCTGCCAGCAGGAAGATCAAGATGGTTATTGAAGGTAAAACTCAGGCACTTGCCAAGAGTTTCCCTCTGTGAACTTCTGCCGTTTGATACTGGAATGTTTTCATGAGCAGCAGGATTTTTCAAAAAAACAAATCAGAAATCCTTTTTTTCACTGAGAAACCATGGAAAATTTGTGGAAGATTTTCATCCAGTCATAATAGGAAAGAACATTACTGGTAAAAAGCACACAGTACATGCAAATATCAGTCCAATTAAATGAGAATGTCACTTTTCAAAGACACAACAGAGGTGAAGCTGCAGTGCTGAAGACAAGGGTGTTATTCTGTGGTTTTGGCTAGGAAAATCTTACAGTGTTATTTTTACTAGAAACATAGCACAGGAGGTTCAATCTCAGCAAGGGTTTAGGAGGAGAGGGGAGAGCATAAGAATTTGCCCAGAATATGTGTTCTGTCTTCTGAACATCAGGAATGGTTAGAATGATTTTCATGAATACCCATGGATAAAGCCTTAAACCCCATCACTTCGTAGATGCACTTAGATGTGGGGAAAGGATATTGTAAATAGTAATCAAATAATGTAATGTTCAGTAGGGTGGAGAATCACCTTAGTAACCGATTTTAGTCTTTAAGGATTTCCTCTCTCCCGATGAAAACCTTTGATTTTAGTATAGCATACTTATCACTAGCAGTCTTCTTCATCTATCCCTGTGCCTTTAAAAATAAAATCTAATCTCATTCTCCCCAGAACTCAGATGTTTTGTCATTTCTTCAGAACCAAAGAATAAATTATTGGGACGCTGGTTAAGTTGTCTTCCCACTGCTGTTCAAAACCACAACAAACAAAAGGTCTGTGAATTCTGGTGTAAAGTTACACCAGGAGTGTTCAGCCATGAATTACTCTCACGCTGCACTAGCATGACATGAAGAAGCACTGCAGACAGTCCATGCTGCAAAGCTCACAGTGGAAGATTTTAACCAGACCAAACTTGTTTAAATAAGGCAGTGCTGACTTGGGAAGAAAGAACAATGAAGGAAGGCAAGCAGATTTTTTAAATTTTTTTTTTTAATTATTTATAGCATGTGCTGTTTGATTTAATTCTGCACCTGGTACAGAAGAAAGAAAGAAGAAAATAACACACTACAGGAGTAAAAAAATACTGTGTAATAAACAGACAAACAAACTGATCAAAATAATCTGTAACTTCTGTTAATAAACCCCTGCAAACTATTGCTTAATGCTAGATTATTTTGAAGCTAAATGAAAGACTGTTCACAGCTGCATATACTTCATCTCATAAATGCAGATTAAAGCAGATTTGAAAGTGTTGTTATGAATTATGCATTATTTTTAAAGAATGAAGTGAATAACGTAGCCAGCCTGTAGGAACCTAGAATAGGGAAATTTTCAATTGGTTACACTGCTCTCTAAAAAAAAGCACTGTGGTGCTCAAAGTGTTGTATCTTGCTCTTCGCATTCACAATTAGTAAATATTTGTCATCCATGAAACTCAAAAATTATTTATCTTCACTGTAGAAAATGTTCCTTTCCTGCTTAGCATAAACCAGGTTTTATTTAAATAAAGACAGTTGGATTAGGCCTTGCATATATGTGTGTGTGTTTAATTTTAAAATATACATGATCTATATAATTTGAATACAAAATACAATCTACTAATTGCACACTTATGTGATTGTGTGCTTTGCAGAGAACCGTGGAATGGTTTAGGCTGGGAAAAACATCTGGATTCATCGAGTCCAGCCACCAACCCAGCACTGCCACATCCACCACTAAACCACATCCCGAAGTGCCAGATCTGCACGTTTTTGGAGCAGGAATGGTAACTCAAACACTCCCCTGGGCAGCCTGTTCCCACTTTCAGTGAATATATGTTTATATATATACATACTTGTGTGTTTAGGTACATTTACCCCTGTATGTTTACATAAAACATATAATCCATATGGTGGCTGGCAAATTTAGGATAAGAATTAACCCTTGAGGGGATCTCCTGCCATCACTTTCATACAATAAAGCAGTTCAACTGATGTGAACAATCATGCCTGATGTAAAATTCTTTTTAGAAATAGTTTCCACTGCTTTTAAGATGCAAATCTAAAGGCCTGTGGTCCAGGGAATGGACAGCCCATTCTTTTGCCAAGAGCAGCTGTGCTGCACAATGCTCCAGACATCTGAAAAAGCAAAAATTACACAGTTTTGCTCCGAAACAAGGTACTCCTTTCCTCTTACAGCAATTGCTTTCTGAAAAAATACCTCTTGGCAAGGTAACTTCACATTCTGCACCAACATACAACCCACACGATGCACTGCTGTGATTTAGGGGACAAAAAAAAAAAAATCCAATTTGTCTCTGATGTCATTGTGCGTTAGTGATGATGTCCTCCTGTGAACTCTGAAATTGATGGTTCATTGCATAACTCGCCAGAGAACACAATAATTGCATACTTTTGTTCAATTGTTGTCTGGAACTTGTACATCCAACACGCCAAGGAGAAAGGTTCACTGTCTGAATACCTGAAAGGGCCAAGTCCTGGAGCAGGGCTCAGAAAATGTACCTTTTCTAGACCTCTGTGAAGGACATTTAATCTTATCACCCCTTCCTTTCCAAGATAAAGGGTTTTCATGTACACAAAGGTTGTGCTGAGTGGTGTGACAGCCCAGCCGTGTGTCACGCACCTGGTGCTGCATCTGAAGCTCTCAGTGCCAAATTTGATGAGTTTTGAGAGGAATGTGCAAATGTCATAAATTCAGGGGGGGAGTTGGTGGAGGTTGGAGTCCAGCAGGGCATGTCAAAATAAACAAATTAAACATGAACAGCGTTTGAAAAAGTGGAAAATAAATTGCTGAGTACTTCGGGGTTTATTTTTTTCAGATCTCTCTGCTTCTTCTTCCACCAATTTTTTACCCTTTTAACATGCCAATGCTTCAATGTATATTTATTTCTGGGGAATAATGAATAAAGACTTTAGGATGTGACTCTTCAAAATAAAGTCATCTTTGTATTCAAATACAAAATATCAGAATCAGAAATCACTGGTTAATAGCTACCACAACACAGAATATTTTTCATGTATACAAAGAAAAAGCTTTCCCTTAAACTTTTAAAGTTTAATTTTAACTACTAATGTTTGGTTCTTTCTTTTAGCCTTCTCTTCCTTTCTAAAAGAAACCACATGTTATTTAATGACCTCAGTCATTAGTCAGTGGACCCTATTCCTTCACCCTCAACAACTCAGAAGGTAAAAACATTCTACAGTCATGATCATCTTTTATAATTGAGCTCTCCTTGAACTCTCATGCAACCAATATGAGAATTTGCCTGTGATACCCAAATTTATTGTAGCTATTTTGACCAGTGCAGATCTTTTTCTGATGTTGTTCTCTTGAAAACTCTAGAGAAACATTTATTTTAAAATGGAATGTAATGATTTGAAATTTTGCGTTAATAATAATAATAATAGCAATAGTAATAGTAACAGTAACAATAATGATAATTTTATCACCTTTTTCAATGGCATTATTTTAGCAACATCTGTAGCACTGTTTTAACACTTTTAATCATCAGAGGGAAGAATATAATCCCTGGCTGTTGTGAGAGCATTTGTGTTTGTTTACTGTGGTCTGCTGCCATCTGATTTTTTTTTTTTTCACTTATAAAAAGCAGTTCCCAGGAGTGCTTGGACAAACAGCCATTAATTACTTCTGCTTTGAGAACTTTTACCCTTAAGTATTTTTGCTTGATAAGACTGTTATTTTTCCTCAAGTTCAGTCTTGAGCAGGATACCTCAAGGATCTGCAGCACCCACAAGTTCACTCAGGAGGACCAGGCAACAGGAATTTTTTGAGAACTTGTCAACTTCTCATTTTGACAGCAGCAAGAATTATTTCTTTACCATGTTCAGGTTATTTTTAAGCCTTGCCTGTCCTGGTTCAAGACCAGGGCTTACAGTAACCTTGTCTGGTAGAAGGTCTTGGACAAGATGGGATTTTCAGGTCCCTTCCCACCCAAACCATTCCATGACTCTGTGATTTTTGACCAACTAACTAATTCAACAGAAAAATGTTTTTCTTGGTAAAAGTATTTTTGCTTGTTGATGCAAAAGCTGTCCCCATGCCACCTAGTCACCCCAGACTCCTCCTTGCTCCATAAACTTTTCCACTGGCTGCCTCTAGGGACAAGGTGTTCAGAACTCAGGTTTTGAAGAATATGGCTTCTAAAGGTCAAGGCAGCCTGAAAAAATGCAATCCAGTACTCCTGGAACAAATCTTCATGGAAGAGCTATTTAAGTCCTTTACTCAATGTCAGGAGGAAGTCTGCTTTTTTTTTTTTTTTTTTCTCAGAGGTGAATGTTTTCCATCAAAAGTGAACTTGCTACCTTCTTCCCCAAATATTCCTAAAGTAAAGGAACCAAAGCCTCTGCTTTAGGAAATTGCCAATATTAAAGAAAACACTGAAGCATCTGCTTAAATGCCACTAAAATAAGTGAAAAATAGAGACATGTCCTCATAAGTCATACACACAGTGACTTTCAACACTGTCAAGCCTCTTTTCCAGGGCTCTTCTTTGTTCAAAAACTAATTAATATATGCCAGACCTAAATGCCCCCAGGCCTCTTTGCCTCAGGCCTCCTCAAATCACTCCAACTTTCCTCTTCTCACCTCTTTGCTTACCTCTCTCTTGAATTTGGGTTGGGTAAGGCATCATCAGTCTTTGTCATGCAGGAAAACACTTCTAATCCTTTCCCACCATGACCAAAACCTCAAAATTGGTGAGGGGTTCAGATAATCAGGGCCAGATTTTGCTGGCTCAAAATAAATCCTGATTTATAATATTGGTGCTATGACCATTGTCTTTTAGTACTTGCACTTCACAGCTCCATTTAAGTTGTTCCTGAGTCCTACAGTGAGTCCAGCACTTGGGATATAGGATTTCCGAGTCCATATTTTTTAATTACCATCCTCAAATATAAGTTCAAAACTGACACTGCTTATTCAAGTGATGCTGTGATTCTTTTTAGCCCATTTCTCTAGCAAAACAAGGTTATGTTGAGACCTCTTTAGATAGATGCCTGTTTTATTAGGAAAAAAAACCCATGCAATTTACAATTATTTGTCTATTTTACTGCTGAAATATTGAGATATAGACAGACAATTCCCTAAGTCTACTAAGATCATAATTTTTCTCAAAATCGCCTACTTTTTTTTATTACCAAAACTTTTTTCCCCCCTTTTTTATGGAATAAAAAAAAAATTTGTCCTCTCTATATCTAGCAATCTTATAGGGTTCTAAAAATAATTGTTCTTGGCATTTATCAGGCACCATTTATCAGGTAAATATACATGATTCTATCAGCTTTAACATTATTATATGTTATAGTTACCACAGGCCAAGAACCACATCGTTGTGGTTCAACTTCACCTATTTCAGTTACAATCTCATTTACCTCAGAAAAGCTGCACCTGCCTGTCTATTCTTTCTTCAACAAAGTAAGTGAGAAGACAGCTAGACACCTAAATTACATCAAAATCTCTCCAATTTTTCCATTTAAAAAAAAAAAATCAATTTTCACATGTCACTTCTACATCTAAAATATCCGAACAGAAAAAAAATTGTGATTACTTATTTAGGTGGCAGACAGAACTGAGGATTTGAATCAATTCTTTCTTGAGCCAATTTTACAAGCACATTATCTAATTTCTCCTTTCTTCCCAACACAATTACCTTGCAATAATTTATTATATTAAATAAATTATAGAGCTAATAAAAGCAGGCATTATTATTTTTATCATGCTGCTTTCTTCTTCTTCTGTGAAAGAGAACAGTTTCAGATGCTGGTGTGATCTACCTATTATATAGATTGGAATATTTTCAAGATTGGAATTGAATTTAAAAAAAATAGCAGATCTTTTGGAATGAAAGGCAGGCTGAAGAAGGCTCAATTAAAAAGTCAGAGCATTAATTTAAGGCTCAAAGAGGAAGGTAACCTATTATTTTTGGATGAGAACAGACATGAAAAAAATTCTTTCCTGCTTCACATGAAGATAGAAAATCCTGAAAATCTTAACAAGCTTCCATCTTTGTCAAGTTTTTCACTCAGATTTTTGAGCATCTGTCAACTGAAACTCCAAACCCTGCCCTGCCTACTCAAATTATGGACTTGAGACTTACATGAAGCAGCCACACTCTGCTTCCTTTTCAGCATCAAGAAAATAAAGGTAGCAAAAGATGGTCAAAATAATTTTTTTACTTCTGAATAGGAGTAATTTAAACCCCATTTTACTTCCCCAGACTCTATAGTAATAGGCACTTGGATGTTATCTGACTTTTTGAAACATTATTTCGGTAGTAAATGTGAAGTGGGTTGGGGTTGTTTGCCTTTGGGTGGGTTTTTTTTTTTTTTTTTTGGTTTTTGGTGGATTTCTTTTTGTAGTTGTATGTTTGGTTGTTTTGTTTTGGTTTTTTTGGGTTTTTTCCCCCAAAGAAAATAATATTTTGGAGAGAGCAGACTTGTGTCTTCTGTCTTCAATGTTTGCAGGCTTCCCAGGTGAAGGAAACAGCTTTTCCCTCCTACTCATCCCAACATCTGGTGGAAACTAAGACCCAAACTTTGGAGCTCAGTGCTTTTACCTTTCTTCAGGGCTTGAGAATTATTGTTTTGGAGGATTAGGTTAGAGGACTCAAAAGGATTTTTTTTAGTCCCTCTGCTCCTATATAAAACCAACCCTGTAAAGTTAGCAAAAATAATTGCTGTCCTGTGCAAATCAAATAATCTAAAGTAGATTAATCAATTTCTTCCCTGGATCCCAGTTTCCTGCACTGCCATGCTGCCCAGCTCCTTGATTGCCAAGATTGCAGCTTAAATCTGGAGCAGGAGGCAACTGGCTAAATTGGCAGGATTTCAAATGCCTTCCCTGAGGTCTTGGTCCCCAGCTCTTGTCCTGCGCTTGTGTGTGTCTGCAGGAAGGTTATCACAGCTGGGGCAGATGGAGATTTATACAACCCACGCTTTTCCTCTGGGAGAGTTCCTAAAAAAATTGGAAAAACAAGAACAAGCGATTCAGCTTCTATTATAAAAAAAAAAAAAAAAAAGAAAAAAAAAAAGAAACAAAATAAGCAGGCCTGTAACATTTCTTCTGCTCCAAGGGAATCTGAGGAATAGCAAACTCAAGAATCTTATATGTCATGCATCCTCACCTGTTCTCTCTCCTATTTCAACATCTGTTTGCAGTCATTGTAAGAGCATAATTATCACTTCAGGGATTTCGAGCCTGTTTGAAGAATTTCTGCCTTAAAACAGGTATAAGATAAGCAGATTGCCTCAGTAAAAACAAAACTGAGAGGGGGCAAAAAAATCCACAGCACCACCTGGCAGTCTAGTTCAGGGGCTGAGGGAATTCTGCTTGTCCAAATTATTCATCTTTAAAGGTTCCTCAAGACTGTGAGCTGAGCAGTCAGTCCTCCCATGTGCCTGAACTTTATGTCCAATTAAATATCTACACAATATCCTAAATAATTAAGAGATGAGATTTTTATCCCTGAACCTATTCAGTTAACACTGAACCCAAGAGGAAGCCATTTATAAAACCATTCCACTCTGTAGAAGTCTCACAGAAGTAATCAGAAAAAAGGAAAGGAAAGGAAATTTCAAGAAAGGAAATTTAAGGAAAGGAAATTTCAGGAAATTTCAGGAAATTTCAGGAAATTTCAGGAAAGGGAAAGGGAAAGGGAAAGGGAAAGGGAAAGGGAAAGGGAAAGGGAAAGGGACCACGCCCTTCAAACCCACAAAAACCAAAAACCAACCAACAAAACCCTCCCAGTAAAGCAAAGAACAAAAATCCCAAACCAAAACCTGGACTAAGCATCTTTAATTATGGTATAATGATGTTTCTGGGCTTTATTTTGACTCTGTAACAAAGTAAAGTGTGTGTTTCAGAGAGGAAACCCCTCATAACCAGTCATGGAATGATCGTTAAACAGAACAGGTAGGGGACATACAAATATTCTAAAATTCAAGGCCTGGTTCAGTGTGGCTTAAGGACAATTCATGGACACAGGAAAGAACTCAAGTCAAAACTGCAATTTCAAACCTGAGGAAAGCCTTATGTGCTCACAAGTTTGTTGACTTTTTCTAAATGTACTAACTAGCTGGCCTAATGGAATATAATACCTCAAAAATTTTGTTCTGCCTCATATTCTTGCAGCGTCCAGGGCTCTGTAGTTTTATTACTAAATAAATGTTATCTGAACCAATTGTTCCACTTGTGCTCAAGGGAGAGCTCCATCTTTCCTCTCAAAAGAAGTGGAAATAGGTTTGTGCAAACTGACAATGAAAACACATCTCTGTTTGAGAGTAATCAGCAAATTCTTGTCTTGATTTCTTCTTTTATCTCTCCAAATAGTGTCTGTGGCTGGAATGAAGGGACATGACAAATCCTCAGTAGAGAACTCCTGAAATTCTGCTGTTTCTGTCTAAGCAGAGCCATCAGTGTTGCAATGAGAGAGAAAAGTGCTTTGGATTGCTGATGCTCTTGTCAGATTTGCCAGTCTTCCATGGTGCCGATACAGACAAATATGAAAAATATATTGGCCTACTCAATCTGGCTAATGAAATACTGATGCTAGAGCAGTACTACAAAAATTACAGGAAAACCACAAGGAATGCAGATTCTCCATGATGAAGACTACACAGTTTTGACGTTATTTGACTAAGAGCAAGCTGGGATGAAGGCAGAAGAGATGGTAGAGATAAACAGAGCAGAAGGCACTCAGCTGTCCCCATGTCACATCTGAGGCCACAGGCTCAGGAGAAGTGGCAGGAGCAGCAGGTGCCCCTGAAATCCTCCTGGCTTTTCACCACTGTCACATGTTGGCCGGATGACGCTGTATGAATCAACAAAACACCTCTCCCCGTTCTAGAAAAATAACCTGCACCAAGCCACGAAGGGAGGCTTGGAGCAGTTGTCCCAAGGCACAGGGGAGATAACTGCAGTATTCCCAGTGATTCTGTGAGCTCTGAGCCAGCTCCATGGGCTGTGGGAACACAGCAAGCAGACAAAATGTCACCCACCGTCCTGCCTGGGAATCAGCTCTCCCAGGCACTGTGGTTGTCACTGACCTTCACGGGGGCAAACAGCAAACTCAGTTTTAATGCATCTGTTTTCAGTTGATCTGCTTCCTGTCAATTCCCTTCTCTCGAGGGAGAAACTTCCTGTGAAATAACGAAGGGAAAACACCGGGGAGATGCGTGCAGGAGGAAGGGATTTCTGCAGGAATCGTGTGTATGAAAAATTGTGTTTGTGCAACTGTGTGAAAAAAATAAAAGGGAAAAAAGTGCATTCTGATACTAGAGGGGAAAGCAGACAACTGTAATGGGTCTCAGCTGTGAGTTTGCAAGTTGCCCATGATGAAATGTGACAGAGAACTTTGCCTGCCTGCTTCTTCACCCTACCTGTGCAATCTGATCATATCTGAATATGATCATGTACCTTTACCTTTGGTACCCGATAAATGCTAAGAACAATTATTTTTTAAATCCTTTAAGATTGCTAAAGACAGTCAAGACAAATTATTTTCTATATTCCATGAAAAAAAAAAAGAAGGAAAAAAGAGAAGTTTTTGCAATAAAATAGATTAGGGGACTTTGAGATAAATTATGATCTAAGTAGACTTAGACTTGTCTGTCTAAATTTCAATATTGTTGGAAGCAGAAACCTGCAAAAAAGAGAGGCTTCATGCAAAGAGGAAATCACCTGGGAAAAGCCAGGACCTAAATAATAGGAATACAGACTCTGCTGCCTGGCACAGTTTCTTGTGTTGACATCAAGAGCAGGTTGACTTCTACCTCTGCCTGGTAGATCTTTGTGCAAACTGAAGTTTGTAGCTCATTGGAATCAGTTTTTGGTACCATTTTATTTGCATGCTTTACTCTATATTCTCTCCTAATTGAACGGGGCAATTATATATAAATATATATAAAGAAAAATTGTTATAAACAGTAATAATTATTAAGAAAAACAAGGCAGAGTCAAGATAATGCTAGCTCTCAGGAAAAAAAAAAAAAGGTTTTTTTGATAGAGGGAAGCTCTGTACATGATTTAAAAGTGTCAGTGAAAAAATTCTATATATTTTGAAATATATAATGTTGTTCTAATATTATTATGTATATTTATTTTGTACATAATGATTCTCAGAAAGCACCCTGGAGTTTATTAGCTAGTAACATACAATAGCTGTTTACAGGCAGATATTAAAAATGTTTATTTTTGCTCTTTGATAAGTCAAATTTTGAGTGAAGAATTAAAGATTTTAATCAATGTCTTTCATTCCATTTCTCCAGGCAGCCCAGCCAGAGGATCGAAAATAATAACTGTTTCCCTGCATAAATGTCTGTATATAGAAAGGGCCCTCAACGCATACTAAGTAATATTTCAGTCTAATCAGTTTTGTTGCCTTCTTTCTAGCTATTTATTCCCTTGGTTAATGCATTGAGCCTCTCTTGTAGAAATCATATTGAGTTGCTTTTGAAACAAGCGTCATGTCATAACAAGAATATGACTTATTTCAATCCCAAAAAATGGGAAAGAAGACAGGAAGTTTCAAAACACAAAAGTTTCCTTTCATTTATACTGCCAGCAATATATTTCCAAAACGAGACATTAGGATATTTTAAAATTTTATATTAAAAAAATACCTCTGAAGTAAATTCAGTGGCTTTTCCAGAATCATGCACTGGACCAATTCTGCTCTCAATTGGATCAATCCTCCAGAATTCCATGTCATCGTAGCATGTTAAAGCTGGGATGGGATGTGTTGTGAGCCTTCTTGCTTGTTTTGACTGAGATATTGTATTACATATATATTCTTTTTCTGTCCTTCTTCCTTTTTTTTTTTTTTTTCTTTTGTTTTAAAGCTCAGTTTCAACTTTTTTTTTTCCTTTCAGCTTATTTTGCCTCAGGCTTAAGTTCAGTTTGGACAGTCTGAAATGAGGAAAAAAAAAAGCAAAACAAACACTGTTGTTTCCTTTTGAATGTTATTCAGGCACCAGGGGCTAGGTCTTGATTAATGGTCTCTTTTGAAGCCATTGTTATCTAAGATCTTATACAATTTGTTTTGGAATTTTCATTGTTTTCAGAAGTCGTGTTGAAAACTTAATGAAGTTAACACAAAGAACTACTGTAATGAGGTAATAAGTTCATACCAACACAAGGGAAAAAAATAATTATTTCATATGCTGCCAGTGAGCATCAGTGTTAAGGCAATGTATGAACAGCAAAAGTCTGATTCAGTTGTCCAAACACATGCATCCAGTAACATTTGGGATACCGTAGGATTTCTCACATGGCATTCATATGCAAATCCAGAAATCCTTGCTTTCTTGGGGTATCATATCTGACAGGACTCTGTAAATTCTCCAGTGTCTGAAATGACATGGGAGAGTTTTGTTCAGCCAATTGAATCAAGACCTGTCTGTGTATTCCATCACTTGTCATCACCAGAAAAAAAAAAAGTCAGCTTTATGCTTTGTTGATAAGGGACACACCCTTTAAATGCTTCAATATACTGGAAAGTTGTCTATCTGAATTTTACATGGTCTGCAAAACAGAGACATGAAAACAGTGATGTCCCAGCACCTTTATGCCACATTCTTCTCTTGGCTGTCAAATGATAGCACATTCCGCTGGGGACAAATACAATTATGTTGTGGATCCTTAGAGAACCAAGTATGAGCCAGAACTCCAAATAAACTGCTGCATAATTAGATACAGCCCCTATGACATCTGCAAAGTTCCTTCTGTTTCATGTCATAGTGAATTGGTTGGGGTAGTGAATTAATCTGGGTTTTAATACAATCATGGAATACAGATATCAACAGGATTTTGTTTCCATCATCATGTTCAAGATTAGAACACAGCATCATAAACTGCTTCTTAACCATATGTAGTGTGGAATGTTTATAAATTATAATGAGACACTGAACAATTCCGTTTATGCTATGAAATGTATTTTTCCTGTTTTGGACAGATCATCTAACATTTATTTTACCCTTGCTGTAGCATTTGTTACAAGCTTTAGGAGTTTTTGCTCTCTTTTTTCAGAATGAGCTTCCAAGTGATCTGTTCCCATTTAGTGTATGAGAAAGCCTCTTTTGAGTCAGTGTTTGCAATACACAGACCAAACACAGTGTCTCCTCTGCAGTTGCCACTAATATAAAACCTTCATCCATTTAATATGGATTGCTGGCCAACTATGCTTAGAAAACTTTGCCATCTTGTCCAAGCCACTGTGACAAGCACAGCTTTTTCTTCACTTATTTTCTGTTTTCCTTCTCCACAGCCAGCCTGCCTTCCCCTCCACACCACCCTCCTTCCCTCACAAGGACAAACCCCCAGAGCTCCAGCTCTGCTCCGGTAAATTTTGACAATTTGATCCTGTGCCCTGATGTGGAGTGATGGATTGTGCTGCCAGACCATCACCAGTGACTTCCATGGCTTTGGAGGGGTCGCTTCAGGACAGGCCAGAAATCTGACTGTAAGCTCCTTTCTATGGATGGCTTATTTTAATCGTGACATTACTCAAATCTAGATCTCTCTGTGAATGTTTATGATTATAGTGACCTCTAGGGGTTTGCTTTCCATCACAGAGTCTTTAATTTTGGCTGCAGAATGGCTAGGCCAGTTCTCTGCTCAGTTGCCCCAGTGATGCTGTATTTTCACTTGTTTTGCACATTGCAATTTCTTTTAAAAAGCAGGGGGGAAAAAAGGACATAAAATGAACACACAGTTTGCAAGATAAGAAAGCACACAGTTACACATTTCTGGGCACCTGGTAAGATTCAACACAGCTTAAGAGGTGAGGAAAGTGTTGGACAAATTTGGAATAATTTCATGGCCTGACAGCGAAATGTCTTAAAAATACAATGAGCAATGCTATTCTTAAATATTTTCCTTACAGACACCAAAAAAATTACAATCTAAATTTGGTAAAGCAGACTGGTTCATTCCCCCCACCCTTCCCACCAAAATCTTCCAAATTTCTGCTTTTGCTTATGCATCTGGAATTACCAGATAATTATGAAATCCATAGCTGGAAGATGGAAAATCCTAATTCAGTTCATCTGAATTGAAGGTGAATTTCACTGCAAAAAACTGTATCAGCTATCAACAGGACTAGATATAGTATAGAAAAATAACATATAAGAACCGTAAAAGAACAACTTAAACTGGGAAAATTTAAATAAAGGGCAGAAATACATCAACTAGGTGACTTTTAGCTGTCAGCTAGATTTGAATTTACTATGGTAGTAAGATAGAACTCCTAGCTGTTTTATAAATTGCATGTCAGACAGCCTCAGGCAGCAACATCAGAAAATAATACACCTGGAGAGGAATGCTGAATTCCAGTCAAGGACTGGACATGTCTTGTTTTGCTCACCAGATTCAAATTCCTGATCTTCCTTCTTCAATTTCTTTAAAAATTGCTTTTAGTTTGGCTTCTGTTTCCTGCAGTCCCATGTAGACTTTTTATACCTAATTTTCTTCTATTATTTCATTGGAGGCCTGTATTTTCACAGCTTTTTCCTGTCCTGCCCCTGAATCCTCTGGCTCATTCTTGAATTATTTTGTATTATCCTTGGCTGGTTCAGTCCCCAGACCTGCATGGCTGGCAATTCCTTATCTTTTGGTTTTTTTCACTGCAAACAAGCCCACTCATAGCAGGCAAACCAAGCACAAGCAATAATTCCACACAGACCATATTTCTCTATGAGAAATATGATTTCTTCTTATCAGTCACCAAGGTTTTTATGCAGCTGCCTCCATCCATTTTAAACCATAGGCTTTGAACTTCAGAATCATTCTCAATCATCCTTTATCTACTACAAGTCCTCAAAACAAGCTCTAGTCCTGTGCATCTTTTTGGTAGAATATCTTACAGAAGATATGCCCAGAGAAGCAAAATCTCTCACAGTTTCCCCAAATAATCCTATGAATGGGGTAGATGTTGCTTTTAAGAAAAAGAGATCCAGTTTCATTCCCCAGAAATAGTGGGGCTCCTATGAAATTATCCTGGTGGTGTCATGTTTGGGAGCCTCTGTACAAAAATGATATTTCCTGAGCTGAAAAGTTCCGCAGAATAAATAGTTCTGTTTTGATTTTGTAATGTGTTGGATCAACTTAGCAAATTGAAAAAAACACCAAAAATACAAACAACAAACACAAACAAAACCCAAAGCTAAAGCTGGTGGTGTTACACATGGGTTCAAAGAGACTCATTTGCAGAATGTCCAGATGATGGATGAACTGAAATGCAGCAATTACCACTTCTCCATGGTTAACAGTAGTAAAAAGTACTCTTCCTGCTAATGTAAGAGGAATTTTGAGTGGTTCTAAACATTAGGTTGCTAGGTGCTGCTTAAAACTAATTCCCTATGTTGCAGTGGTCCAAATTAGAAGTAGTAATAAGCATCATCTATTTAATGAACAGCTTGAAAGCTATTCTCCCTGACAATGCCCCCAGAGCTAAATGAAAATAATGTGCATTTTCACAGCTTCACATGGTGAAATGAGCTATTATTTTATATAAAACTAAAAGGCAGTTGTCAGTTAATAATGGAATAAAACACAGAAAGAACAAACCCTTATAATTATAATAGACAATAAAACCAGTTTAGATATTATTTGTATGCCAAATACATGATGTGATAAATACCAGTTTTGTTTGGTTAGTCAAGCTATATTTTCATTTGCCACAGTTTGCTACGTAAGCAAAGTGCTTTGTGGCAAATACTTATTAACCAACTCTCCTAGTTAGTGGCTGTTGACAAATCCAGTTCTGAACAAAGCTGGGCAAATTCATCTCAATGATTTTCACATATAGAACATGAAAATTAGTAGGGGAAAAAATGCCAATGACTTAATCTTGAGAATTATTTCATTGTACGTGCCATATTAATTGCAAAATTCCTGGTCCTCTGGGCATTCTCTCTGCAGTTCATCTGGAACCACAGTCACAGAATGTCCTGAGTTGGATGGGACCTGCAGGGATAATTGATCCATGTCCTGGCCGTGCACAGACATTACAAAATCCCACCTGTGCATCTCTGAGAGCATTATTCAAATGTTCCTGGAGCTCTGGAGCCTTGGGGCTGTGACCATTCCCTGGGGAGCCTGGGCATGCTCCATCATTCTCTGGAGGAAGAACATTTCTTTTTTACTTTTATATAAATCTATAGGAAATAATCCTATCAGGAGACAAACATGGTATTCTAAACACAATTCTGTCAAGCATGTCATTTCTAAATAAAAAGGCCTCTCTGGAATCTGAGCTTGCTGATTGAAATTGGAATTTCTGCCACTGCAGCTATGCCAGTATCCTCACTGGAACTGACAAGAATCTCAGTTTCATTCAGCCCATGTGAAATTTATGTATCTATATCTACAGATCAATGTATACATCAAAGGATATTTAAAGTTATGATGCACTTTAACCAATATTTGTAAGACAACCATGTCCTGGCAGGCTTTGATACAGCTATTTACAATTGGGTTTTTTTATGGATTTTTTTTTAGTTTTCCTGTGCTTCTTCATTATAAAATGGGCAATATTTGCCAAGTCCCTGTTAGACTCAGGGCAAAGTATAAAACCCAGTGGGCCTTGTGTTTGAAATAAAATACATCACATCGGAAATGTGATATCTGCATGGTTACATGTCATTAATCTCAGTATAATTTCAGTGTGATCTGTCATGCTAAGAAGGATTCTCTCACTCTTTTGCTGGAAGAGCTGCAAAATCATAGCATTCAAAAGGTGTTAAATGCAACAGAGAAATGCTGCCTGTGACGGTCAGAATGAAGTGACACGTTAAAAACTATTAGAGAGTCAAAACTACTTCCTTGCCTTTTATAGTACATATCAGCTAGTATGTGGTGATAATCTATTTATTTATTTATTTGTGTTTACAGATGGCCAGGAAATAAACTGAATCTGCTTGATAGAACTCCTTCTACCAGTTTCAGTGGGAAAATATTCCCTTACTCCTTTAAGGTGTTGAAGAGCTGTCACACACCTCACCACGTGCAATTTTGCATTTCATAGTGTTGAAAGGCATTCATTTTAACCAGTGTGACTCCTGGATCTCATTTATTTTTAAAAGTACCTTGTGATACAAGCTTAATATACCTATCACAGGCTCAGAGATGTGGCTTTTCATCCTTCCACTGCTCATCACCTTGGTCATCCCCCAGAAATATCACATGTGCTGGACAGAGCTACATGGAATACACCCAGTTTGGAAAACCTTAACAAGGATGCACATTAAATATCAAAAGTCTCAGCTCACTGGGTACTCTGCCTATGGGCATGTTGGAAGAAAAGCCTCCCATTTGTACTCACATCATTACATTTATTACATTAATAAAAGCAATAGTTCAGGGTGTTTTCAAAGTACTGCTCACATTTCAAAAGCTGAGTGGTTAAATTAGTGGCAGGTGAACTCTGGAATGGTTTGGGCAGAAAGCTGCGAAGAAGCAGCAGCACTGCTGTGTGTTCACCATGGAAACTGCAGAGGTAGAATAGTGTCAATAAATTCACTTTGCCATGTCATTCTACTGTTCCAAACAAGTATAATAAATAATACAAGTTTCCTTAGTTTCTTCCCAAACTGTTTCAACATTAGGAACTCAAAAGAAGGTCTAGCTAAAAAAAAAGCAGCATGTAATACTTCACTGTTCTAACTGATGAAACTCCATCTTTTATATTATATTAATTATAATTACAATTATATAGTGTATTATAATTATATTGTATGTTGTATTTATAATTATAATGTTGTGTGTCATATAACATTTATTATATTAATTAAATTTAATCCTGTAAATGTGTACCATCTCAACCTGAAAAACTTATGACCCTAAGCCCTAAAATTTGCATTTTATATATCCCTACTACTGTACAACACTTCCAAGCACTCTGAACAGAAGCAATAGCTGGAGCTGTAAACTCCTGTTATTCAGAAACAACTTATGCAATTCACCTTTATAACTTCCTGCCGGTTGCATTTAACCTTTGGTTTCACCACTGAAATATTTTCTGTGATGGCAGCCAAAGAAAACATCACAAGTACCATAGAATCCTTTCCCATACCAGCTTAAATTCCATTCACAGAAACACACAGAAGTTATTTCCCTTTTCATTCTTTTTCTCTTGTTAACTTTAAAGATATTTTTTCACTTAGCTATCAAGACTTGTCACATCTTATTACACATGCAAAATAAAAAAAAAGAGGTCTCAGCTAAGAAAAATATTATTTATATTACCTGCTCTGTAGACTAAATCCTCAAAACTAATTATCACATGCTTATATATTCAAAGATATTCAAATTTCTGAAAATTGTTTTTGCTAGAAAGGACCAGCATTGTTTAAGGATGAAAATCAAGAAAATGAAGACAAACCCCAGTTCTTAGATTCTTACCCTGATGAGCAGCAAGTGATAAGGAGGCTTCCCCTCTTTTGCTAAAAATTACAGTACTAGAAACTTTTAAGATAGATGGGTGCAGTTTGAAAATGATGGGGATAAAAATCTGTAGAGTCTAATTTAAAATCCTATGGTCTGTTTTAAAATGTGGATGTTCCTCAGCTGTGCAGGGTTTCAATGAAATATGAACTGTCAGCTAACTGAAGACGCAATTTATTGCAAACTGGGTGCACCAGATCCTTACTGAAGCTTCTGTGGTTAATCAGCATCAAGTCAGATCAGGATTAATAAGAAGCTTCTTGCTGGGGGGTGTGAACATGAGAAAGAACTGAGAGCCCTTTCTTTTTCTGCTGCAGAATCACTGTGAGGTCATTTTGTCCTTGTGGAGAAGTTTTCCTGGCTTCTCCTGCTCTTTTTTTTTTTTTTTTTTTTCATTCAGAGTGATTTGCTGTGAGGAACAAATGCTATAGAATGGCTTATGATTATTTTAGCAGGACTTGTCCCTGTCACATTCAAGAAATTTTCCAACTAAATCTCATTTGATTTTCTATCTCCCTTGCTGTAATTTCTATGTCAGCAGAGTTGTTTACTGATGCACTTGGAAGATGATGGCAGGAGAGAGGAAAACCCCAGAATTGTATATTCACCTTGAAGGACTTTTTATTAAAAAAAAAAAATAAAGATAAAAAGAAAAGCTATTGCTGTTAACATTCTAAAGATGACTCAGAATGAGTGCTTCAATTACCATCTAATTTATACAGGATATTAATTAGGGGGTTATTTAGGTGAGGTAGCCTTTATATAAGGGTGTCTGATGAAAAAGAAATTACATAAGCAGAAAAGTCATAGCTGTTAAAATTGTCACATTAAAAACCATTAAATGACTTTATTAAATGTTTTCTTCTTCACTGAGTGTTGCAATACATGCTAGAGATGTCATCTTTGTCTTACACTGCAAGTAAACATTTTCTTGCATGTACGGGAAATTTTAATCCCTTTAAATTTCTGATGCAATGCTGTTTTACTTCAATTTTTTCACTGTTAATTTTTAGGAGCTTTAGAGTAATTAAAAAAATTATTCAAATGAATTTAAATTCAAGATGCTTGCTGTTAATTCAAAATGACGAAAGGTAAAAAAATGTTAAGTCTACATCATATATTCTGCTTTCTCTTTGTCTTGTCTTTGTAAGCTATCTGATGAGTTTGGCTGGATAAACAAGAAAATTAAGTAATAATGAATGTATGTTTACTTATGTAATTTAATTCAAGAGTATGTTTGAGTATGCTGTATTTTCACAATTATTTTATTAGCCAAGAATTTAGCACAATTAGAAATATAAATATAGCTCTAAATTGCAGAGACTTTTAATGGATACTCCCACTCTGGTTCTTTCCAAAGTCAACATTCCACTTAGGGAAAAATATTTTTGGAGGTTTCTGAAGGTATATGTAGCAAAACGCAAAAGATCTTCTGATAACCAGGGAAAAGAAAGGTATACTGTGTTTTTAATCTGTTCTGGGGGGTGCAAAATGACAGCAACATGTCTGGCAAGTCTTGAGCCCTTTCTTCCTCCCCATCCCATTCCATTGACATGGAAAAAAGGAGACTCGAGGGGTACTTTTGGTTCTTTACAACTCCCTGACAGGAGAGTGGAACCAGAACAAGGGATGAGAAGAAATGACCTTGCCTTGTGCCAGGGGAGATTTAGATTGGACACTAGGAGAAATTTCTTCACTGAAATGATGGTGAGGCATTGGGAAAGGTTGCCTGGGGAAGCATTGGGATCATCATCCCTGGAAATCTTAAAAAAACCAAATGTATGGATGCGGCACCTGGTGACAGGTGAACATGGCCGTGCTGCATTAATGGCTAGACTTGGTGGTCTTAGATGTAATTTCCAACCCTGACAGCTCTGTCATTCTGACAATGATTTTGTGTTTGTGGCACTTCCTGACTCATCCTCCAGGATCACTGCTGGCACAAAACAATGAAACACTCAGGAACATTGGTTTGCCTGGCTGCCCGAGGAGTTAAACACACAAAGAACAGCAATTCCATGTGCATTCTGCAGAAATCTACCTCATTAAAAGAAAACAATCTTTCCTCTCTCCCAGGCACACCTTGAACACCATGAAAATGTTTAAATATATGTCACATGTGCAGTTTTTATGGCACACAAAGACTCAGAAGGATTCCTTCCCATCATCCATATCTGACAGGAGTCTATTAAATTTTCTCTTCCACAGCAGTGGCATGTAGTCATGACTTTAATTTCCTGTGTGTGGAATCAGAAGCTTGATAAAGGAACCACCATTCAGGACAGTAATTACAGCAGAAGAGCTTTTTAGACAACACAATTGATATTTAAAAATCTCAATACCTGGCAGCTTCCAGACCCTTCCTGTGGTAGAAACAGAGGTTGAAGACTCAGAATTATCAAAAAAAGTAATTTATTACCCTAATAAAGGTAGGAAGAAGAAACTAAGAGATTAAGCAGCAGCATTTCAGGGCCAAGCAGCTGTTGAGTGGAGCAGGGAACAGATGAATGCACAGTTTAGACTAGACCTGGTTTAGTCAAGTGCTTTGAAGCCTGTTTCAACCATCACACTCAAATGGGAAACTCAGTCCTTAAGCTTGGAAGAAGACCTCTCTACTGGGGAAAAGTCTGTGAAAGGATTCTCAGCAAATATGCAGCTCGCCTTTCAGCCCAATAAACTCTGCTGGTATTCCAGCTTTTCAGTAAAAGCAAAGAAAATGTGGTATTTCTGAAGCAAATGCAGCCGTGTGGCATGAAAACTGAACTGGATGTGATATTCCTTAAAATAAATACTCGGCACCTAAGGTCCATGTTTTTGGGGGCACTATGGCAAGATGCCTCATGTTTTCTCGGAATAAAAATAAGCAAGAAATCTGTCAATTTAGGTCCTCATCAGCTTGCCAAAAGGAAACTGTGAATTGTAACTGTAGCTAAAATTGTAGGAATACATGTTGTCCTTCAATTTTTTTTTATGGCAAGATCTTGAAACTGAGAATTTATTAACCAAATTGGTGAGCATGAATTCACATATCTGGAATATCTCTTTGGACAGCTGTTTTTGTTCACAGGTGTACAACGGGAGAAGGAGTATGAGGAGGTGGAACAAAGATTGAACCATGCAGCACATTGAAATTGGCACCAATTTTAGAAGTTTTACAGTGGAGAAACAATATCATTTTGGGCAAGCATGAAGCACTAGCAAAACTGTCATTAAGCAGCAATAAATGTAGTAGACTAGTTGATTAAATGACAGTGTAAATGACAGAAATTGCTGAAACAAAGAGTAACACTGGGTAAGAATGTAGTTGATAGTAAGATCTATGAAAAACCAGATAATATGTGATATGAAAATTCCCAATGCATCTTTGCAAATATTAGCACAGTTAATACTACTTCTGCTTCTGGCAATTTGTCTGCTGTGCTGCAGTAACACATCTGAGCCACTTCTACAACTCTTCAGAACAAAGGGAAATTCCTACTGAATCCGTTGTAGAATTGTCTATCTCCCAAAAGACAGTGAGTAAGAATCAAGGCCTCCAAAGTTTTAGCACTCAGGGTGGCTCATCTTCTTGTCTATGATTTACACAGATTTAGAGCCTACAGGCAGCAAAGTATATTCTTTCCCTTAGCAAAATATTTTGAGTGCTACCTAAAGCATTTAACATCTAAATCAGTCCTTCCAGGCCATTACCCATGGCATCACCAGCAAGTTTCACTTTTAAGGCTTCTTACACCGGTGTTTTTTTTTTTTCCAAGAAACACAGAGTCCTTCATCAGTAGGATCTTAATTTCTTGGGAAGCATTTTTGTGCTAGTTGAGGGATATGAATGTGGCTCAAGTTAATTGAAACCTCAGTGGAGGGGCTGTTGTGTCAAAAAATTCAAGTCTTGAGATAGAAAGAGGTAGTTTAACCCCTGTGAATCTCAAGGCTGAATCTGTTACACTTAGAAAACCAAGAAGCATTCAATTTTTGTGCTGAAAAAAAAATGTTAAGAAATAATTCAGTGAATGATGAATTGGGGGAAAAGAAACCAGAACTAATTCTCATTCGGTTTAATCCATATGCATATATATACAATGCATAATAATCATTGTTACAGTTCACCTTCTTTTTTTGTGTTTGTTTGTTTGGTTGGGGTTTTTTAGTTTACTTGGTTTTTTTTGTTTTGTTTTGGGTTTTGTTGGGTTATTTGTTTGGTTGGCTTTGTTTAATTTTCATTGTTGCTTTCTGGGCTTTTTGATTATTGGTTTGGTTTTTTGTTGAGTTGTTATTGGTTGGTTAGTTGATTGGTTGGTTCTTTCTTTTCCTTTTTTGTTCAGCTTGATTTTTTTTAGTAGAAAGGGCAGAAAATGGCTATAATTCATCTCTTCAGTTCATAATAAAGTGTGACCAGCTCCAGAGCTGTCAATTTTATTAAGTTTTTTTACTCAAACTCCCCTGTGCCCAGGACACCACATTAATTATCCAGAGGGCAAACAGCATGAAGGCCCACTATGAGTATAAAATGGCACAACTACATTAATGTATAGGTTGAAAACATCTAGTAGCTTTTGAGCTGAAGACAGAAACCAACTTGAAAAGGTCAGGTCACTGACAGAAGCTGTTGCATAATTATATGCATTCCTGTTCTAATGAAAGATTTCATCTACCTCTGCTTGTCTGGGTCCAGCATGAAAAGTAACAATTCAGGCTGTGTTGATGACACTTTGCAGCCAAACAAGTTCTTCGAGCCTCACCTAATTCCTTCACAGTAATTAAATTTTTAGGAGCAGAAGGGTCGGATATCAACTGTCTCTGTAACCCTTTCCCATCTACATGACATTTTAAAGATTTCTTGAGGCTTAAAGAATTCAAAGTCTAGTTCCTCATCAGACTGACAAATAAGTCACACCTAAGGCAGCCTCCCTGTGACACTTAGATTTTACTATTAATGTGGCTAATTGAGAACTGCCGTGTTATTTGGATTTGTTTTGTTGTGATGAGTCTTGTTGCATCTTGTGAAATAGAGCAGTGGAAGGATTGCAGTGTTCTGCTGTGACAAAGAACCATCCTAAAATGGTCTTGGGCTAGCAGAAAACCACAAATTTTTCTTAATGTTACATAAAAATCCATTAACCATGTAAGTGTAGAAGAGCGTCCCCAAACCTTCTATAAAAGTACAACTCTGTCTGTCTTTAATCATGGTGGATAGAGCAGAATGGCACAGAAATTACCATTTTTCTCATTTCCCTCACAATTTTATTGCAGATTTCTGACTACTGCCAAATTTTGAATGCAGTCTTCTACATACAGTAAGCACTCATGAAGACATGTAATAATTTGTGAGTGGCAGGGTTTTAGTCTTATGTCACAAGAAAAAAAGGGCTTTGATCTGATTTATGCCTGATTTCTTTCGGACTAAAGAAATTCCTGTTCAGAAAAAAGGAACAGCAGGAAACAGAAGGAGGCTCAAATGGAAAAGTGCTGGTAGTTTTTTGGATATCTTTTCTGGAATGCATGGGGGACAGATTATTGACTTTTTCCTTTAAGTTAGCAGAGATCAAAGGTAATTACACACACTAACCAGTAAAGCACTTTAGCATGTGCAGCACTTTAAGAAGTAGATAGTTTGATTTGCTGGAACTTGCATTCTTCAGATGACATGAATGCACAAACTGGAGTAGAGAAGATATTGGTTATTTGTCATGCTGGCAAAAAGAGAGAAGTTTTGATGGCCTCAAACTGTGAGGTTTGACTAAAGTCAAAAGTCATGGAAAAGTCATAGATGTGTTTAATATAAACCACACATAAGAAGATATCTGTAAGTTGAATAAACATATTTTTGCTTGCAACAGAAGGTTTCAATCCAAGTAGTGTTGACATAACTCTATTAAAAATACCCTATGCAAGTTCCTGTACACTTTTAACTATGGCATGAAGTTGTGTTCAAAGCATAATGAAATGTTTTGGGAATAGAAAGCAAGAATTTTAAAGTAAATAATTCACAAAGTTATGGTCATCTCTACTGAAAAAAGGGCAATAGACAAAAATTGAGTATATAATAATTATACAATAGGACTTAGAGAACAAGGATTAAAGAACTCAAGAAAAAATGGGGGCATAAAAGGGGACACATGATTTAGCAGTTGGACAACTTTAAAGAAAAAAACAAAAACAACTTTTAATTATCTCTTCCTTGTAGCAAATTACCACCAAGTAACATCTGCAGAAAAGCCTTGATGATTTCAAACGGATCAGGATCAAGATTTCCCTGAAATGTTGCAATTTGATTTTGGTTGTTTTTTTTTTTTTTTTTTAATCCCCCACATGTGCTGTTACACCATGGAATCAGTTCAGGCTGCCTCCTATGATTTTCTTGCTTTTGAAGAGTTTCAGGGATCCTGTCAATGCCATTGAGTGTCTGCCAAAGAGAAACCTCACAGAAAAAGCAGTGCTTAGGGACAGAGTGTCAGATGTTGCAGCAACACTGCAGGAACCTGACTGAGATGAATCAGAGCATCCTTGCCACCACAAAGGAAACAGCTGGGATAATGTCCTGTGCACGTTAACTCACATGAGATTTAGATTTGACTTGGCTTGCTGCAGTTTAGAATTATCACCACAAAGTTAAATTCAAAAACTCAGAATCTCCCTATGTCTGGTGTTACATATAAAAATATTTTTTAGCCACCCTTACACTTTGTAAAGCTCACTACCTTACCATACTCTCCTGCAGTCTCCTCCACAAACAGAGCTTAGTTCTAGTTTTTCATTGTAACATGGGGCTTGCCCCTGCCATAGGTGAAGTGCCCACATTTACATAAATCAATATATATCCTATATGCAGTCCCAGAGCACTTGGCTTAGGCATCACTGTATCTGCACAGCAATTAATTTTATGCCAAAACCAGTCACAGCTACAGCTGTGGCCAATTGTTTTCTTCCACCATCTTCCTTCCTGACACTGGCAGAACCAAGCTGTGGTTAAAGCTGCTGCTTGATAAAGATTTCCTACTGTTCACTTTGCTCACTGTTTGCTCAGCTGTGGTGCAGGCTATATCAAATACATTTGATTGCTATATCAAATACAGCAATTGTAATCTGTGGTCCCAGGAGAGGCTATGAGGACTTTTCTCATTCTGGTGGTATTGTCAGAGATCCTGCTCTTTTGTCTCCGCATTGTCAAATAAAACCCTCATATCCAGGTGAATTGGCACTGCAAACTGGGCTAACTTGTCTCTCTGGCTGTACAATACCATGGCAATAATCTGCTTTAACTCAGCCAATGTGCAGTAAAGATACAGGATACATCATTCAGAACAACAGTTTTTTCCCAAAATTTCCCTCTTTTCAACAGCACAAAATAAAAAAAAAAAAAAAAAAGGAAAAGAAAAAAAAAAGAAAGAAAAAAAAAAAGAAGAATCACAAAATAATCATCTTACTAAAGCATAGACCTCTGCACCATGTTGCAGACACTGTAGTGCAGTGCGTTAGAGGAAATGATATAATCTGATAACTCAGATGGCTTTTCTGTAATTTACAGCTGTGCAAAATTAAGCAGTAACAGCTTGGAGAAGCATTCAAACACACAGAGTGCAGTGCCTCAACATCCACTGGTAAACAGGTGAATATTTATTGAAGTGATTAGGTTGCATTTGGACACTCTCTGTGTCAAATGATGAAGGGCTGGAGAAAAAGCTGTGTTGCTACTCAGCCCCTCCAAACTCTCACAAGTGTTGTTCTAAATCAAATGTCAGCAGTGCTAGAAGCCTGTGTAATATGAGTGTTGTACAATGGCACCTTCAAGCAACACAGAAGTGGCATGGCAACACCCTGGCAGCCAGAGCAGGCTCGTTGGAATTTCCTTGTTGCAGCATCACAGCTCTTTATATTTATCGAGCCATGGGGTACAGTCCCACATTCTGAAAGCAAACAGATTGTTTAGTTCAAGCTCTTGGGCTAAAAACAGTGTGTATGAGGAATGAGGAAAACACAGATCCAAAGCCTGAAATCAGAAACTCTAGCACTGGATTATATTACATACTTCTTTATTCAGTAAGTTTATCACAAGCTAAAATTCAGCCTCTTTTCTCCCAAAGAGGGACTTCTAGCAGGAAAACTGCCAAAATCATAGGCAGACCAGTTCAACACTTTGTGAAGATATATTCTCTTTCTAAAGCTAGAATTGTCCAGTTACATCAAGGTAAAAGTGGCAATGTTGCATCTCCAGAAAAATTCTAGTGGATTTTAGTAATTCATGTAAATTTTGTCATCAGAATAAGATAAATTTTAAAGCCTGCTGATTTAATACATAAGCTTTCCTTTCTCTAGGAGCGTGTATATTTTGAAAATATTTGCAGGCCAAAGCCATTCAAACTATAAAAGATTGATGAGGTTTCCAGTAAGGAAGATAATTATCTGGATCTTTTGCTAAGATATATACCAATATCTTTCTTTCCAGTTTTCTCTCCTGTCTAAGCAATATAGATGTTTAATGCATAACAGGAAATAGTGAGAAGGAAGAATACCACCATCTCCCCCAACAAGAGTCTCCACTGCAGGATGCATTCACTCCCTACTTTTATATGTTTTGGAAATTGTTTGTTTGCTTTCCTTTTGTTCTAAATGTCCTTAAAAGTGAAGTTACAAAAGCCAAGGATAGCTTTTCAGAGTCCAGCACAGCTCTGACTTCTGCCTTCTAAGTGTTCCTGGTCAGAGCAGGCCAACAGCTAAAGAAGCTTGAAGACCCAGTTTGTATACTCAGACTGGATTTTAGTCTTATTATTTAGTCTTAATCTTGTGTTAAAGTCATAGTGTTTAACCTTGACTATGACTATGGAAATACACAAAAGCAGAACCAAAATCACTCACCTACATAAATTAGAGAGTGAAAATTTACAGATTGTGTCTGTGGAGAAGAAAGTGGTTTCAGGGTGCCTGGTCAAAGCTAAAAAAGCTATTAAGTGGGAAAAAAAAAAAAACAAAACAAAAAAAAAACCAAAAAACAAACAAACAAACAAACAAAAAAAACCCCAAAAAACAACCCCCATTTTTGCATTATTTACATATGACCCTGCATTCAGCCCCCTCCAAACCTTTAAGGTGTTACTCACTAAAATACAAAAAATAATGCAAAAGCCAGCCTTCTAACTGGCACAATTTTAATGGCCCTCTGTTCCAAAAGCATCATTCCCCTTTTTCTGAAGTAATTCAGGGCAAAATTTTCACTTCATGCTGGGCTGAGTTCCTTTGGCTGCAGCTGAATCCAGTTTATAAATTAATGCCCAAAATTTCAGGATGTTTCCCAACATTCTGGGTCTTGCCCTTTGGGTATGAATGAGATGATCAATTCTGTCCACTGGGGCTTCCAGACTTTGGAAAATGCTTGGAAATAACTTTTTTTCACTCCACAAAGTTACAAGATCAGCATTGGATCACTTGCACCAGCCACACCCTGTAAAAAAGAGCAAAGGCATGGCATAAACGCTATGTATACAAAACATTACAAGATGAGAACAAATATAGACCCTATTGTGCATTGATGTCCTAAAGGAAACAAAAGGGTCTATTTGTCAGCACTTCTTCATTTTTGACACTGAAATCAATGGCCATGGTTTCACGTACTGCTACTTAAAGGAGTGGTTAAAAGTGGCTAAAAGCTTTCCTTCCCACAGATCCACAAGAAACATAAAACAGTGCTGCACAGATACTTAACCTTCAAAGAAGAGGGGTTGAGAAAAGTAGGTTGCTAGGAGCCTGAAATCTGAATGTCATTAGCCCATCAATGTTCACATGCATTGCTGATATGTTTAATGCATGTAATGCAATATATTCAATGCAAATAAATAATTTTATTTAAGATTTTATTTATAGGCAATTAAAACAATATCCAGGTCTTTAGAGATCTCACAGAAATGACTTCTGGATGCAAAGAAGACTTGTTTTCCCAGAAGCAATTTCTGGTAATCTAAGCTTTCCACTTGAGAGGGTAGAGATGATGAGAGGAGTTTGGGGCTTTTTTTGACAGTGATAAAAGCAATATGTGTTGATATGGAAGTTTGATGAAATGAAGGTGCTTTGTTCCAGTTTGA
This sequence comes from Vidua macroura, assembly GCF_024509145.1. Classification (NCBI taxonomy): domain Eukaryota; kingdom Metazoa; phylum Chordata; class Aves; order Passeriformes; family Viduidae; genus Vidua; species Vidua macroura. The sequence goes on from NC_071611.1 coordinate 64,809,108, forward strand.
CATCATTGTGTCTCTGCAGGAGCTTCTAATGTGCTTCTGGCAGAAAGTAGTTCAAATTCTATATTTTCATATTCTTCTCTCTTATGGTGATGTTCCTGACCTGTCTCTTCCCTCATGTGCTGTGGCACACAAAGATAGTTCAGCTAAAAATGCACAGCAGTGAGAGCAAAAGCCACACAGAGAACACACTGGGGGGATTTTTCAGAGGACATTTTGATGCCATTCTCATGAAAACTTTGTCACTTGTGCTCCAGATCCACGCTGCTCTGGGGATCCTGTTACAGTTCTCCTTATTCAACACTCAGTGAAAACCGTGCAGTTCATTTACTACTAAGACAGAAAAGGAATTTGCCTTCAGGACCTTGAAGGAATTTTATGTGTGAAGGAAGACCATGCAGGTACAATCTACAAGTATATCAAAATGTCATCCTTCTCAGCCGGAATGTCTGAAGTGAGGTTTTCTGTGAAAAAGTCCCAACTTTGCAGCTCAGATGGCACACTTTCAAATATCTCGTGGATTAATACCCCATGGAATACATGCCTTTCAGGGGGACAACAGAGACAACCTGTATAATTTGTACTAAAACCCCTTGCCATCCACTGTGATGCTTTTCATTTAAGAAACATTTCATTTAGGAAACAACACATTTTCCATTTTTTCATTTCTATGTGATAGAATTTTAAAAGTGTGTGCTACCCTCATATTATACTAATTTGTTTTGTGTCTTTGTTTTAGCACACATTAAGTTTAGCTTAAAATTTCTAAAAGGTTTTAGTGATTTCATTACATTCCTGATGACATAGAAGAGTTGACTGCATACACAGGTCTACAGAAGAGGAATCTTCAGAAAAGGGAATGTAATTCAAAATGCATTATTTTGAGCTGGTATGCTTGTCAATTAGTCAGTTTGCCCTCAGACTTCATATTACATTTTAGCAACTGTAACAATAGATTGCAAACACAAAAAAGAATTAAATTTTCCCATACTAACTTCTTGTATATTAAAGAAAAAACATCAATAAGTAGGGCTTAATAACAATTATGATAATTTGATAACTACAGATATGCATAATTCTACACTCTGTACTAAAACATAGCCCGCCCCCCCCCCCCAAATTTTATATATGCTTCATATTGGTCTGATGGCTTCCTGACTGCCCACCTTGCAAATCTGAGCCCTGAGCCAAGTTTCCTCAAAAATGCAAATACATGATGGTATGAGTAGGTAGATAATTTTTCTACTCTTAAGGTTTACTAAAAACTTACACATTTTGTGGGTTTTTTCCCGCTCACATGCTTTAGTTACCTGCTTGTTACCACACCAGAGCTGAAAAATAGGAAAAAGAATTTGAATACTTAGATCAAGTTGAAAATGCAATTCCTCTGTATTCATGAACTTTAAAGACTTCTAATTTGTAACATATATTAAGATGTGTGAGAGAAGGCAGCTCTTTGCAGTTCCTGTGTTGGGTTTAAATAATTTGAAAAAGCAAACTTTGAAAATATTTATTCAGTGGTCTAAACATTCCTTATTTTTGCAATGTAATTATATTCATTATATTGGACTATTAAAAGTTTTAAACTTTTTAAAAGTGTTTAACTTATTGTTGTAAAATTACCACTTCCTCCCTGATTCTCCTGACCTCCCTCTGGACTGTAGTCACCTTCTAAGCTTTTAGTTTCCAGTATCACTAAGCTTTCGAGATGACAAAGCTGGATTCTGTGCAATAGTCAAAAATAAATCAGTATGACCTATTAGGGCAGGAAATCTTTGCAGGACATAGATGAGATAAAAATATGGGGCAAACCCTCCTATCCCAGTCCTTTCATACATTGAACTGCACAGAGAATATGTGATCTTTGAACACGTGCACCGTTGGGGAAGCAATAAGTGTTTATGATAACGATTAAACTTCAAAGTGTGTTTTGCATCAAACACTTGAACACTTGAGGCTGTTTGAATTATGCCAGTGTTTTATTGGCAAAGTGATTCCCAGAGCCATTACAGTGGTAAAATAGCAGATTGTGGTGGCTAGATAAGGCCTCAGCTCTTGTGAACCTTCCTTTACATTCAGAAGAATTTAAGAAAGAATTTAAGTCAGTTTCGGCCGATGTGCAACTTAGCTGGGTTTGGTGACTGCTCGGTTTGCAAATACCAAAAAAAAATTGTTGCAGTGTAAATAGCTCAGTGCTGAGAGAATTTCAGGACCTTGAGAACTCAAAATGGGATTGCAGGTTGTTCATAGTCCTATGAAGAAAAGGAGTATGTCCTAATGACATGGGACAGGCTGTTCAGCATGTTAATCAATTATTTGAGAAAAACAGTGGTATCAGAGTGGCAGTTTTCTCTTGAAATTGAAGTCATTCAGGTCAGTAAAAACAAGCTATAAGGAAGCAGAGAAGGAAAAAGGGTGGTCAATAAAATAACTGAGAAAATGCGGTGTAGATAAAAGCACAGGGGGAAAAAAGTTATCCTAAATGTACATGTGCAGCAAGCGACTCCAAGTTGAGTAATAACGACCAGGGTGGGTACTTTAAGTTAATGACAGTTTATCTATTTCTGGGAAAACATTATCTCCATTCTTGTTAACAGTAAAAGAAAGCATGAATAGAACAGAAAAGGGACAGAACAGAAAAGGAACAGAAAATAAATTCTCCCTGTTTTACCATATATAGCACAGTATTTTTACATATGACACTGAATATTGCATGAATTTGAATATTGCATGTATTTATTATGATTTTAAGATTTTACCCATCTTAACAAGAGTAGAACAAAAGATTATGGAGAAATGGGCAAAAGATTGGCAAAGATATGGAATAGTTTCCCTGTACACACATCTCAGCCTGGAAAACAAATGGCTAAGTAATTAAGGCACAATTAAGGAATTTAAAGCCATGAATTAAACAAACAAAACAAAAAACTGACGGGGCTCACCCCCAGATTGGGGTGACCCGGGAGGTGGTAAAGTCTCTCCTCCAACCCGTGCCTTCAAAGAAAGACTCAGTAGTCTTCAGTCGTCCGGTCTCAAGGTAATTTATTGTATGTTATCTAAAAGATTTTCTTCCTGAACTGCTGTGGTCCATTCAGCAGGTCAGGCAAAGGCACACACACACAAACACACTGACACTGTCTCTCTGACTGCCCAGGGGGCTGGTGCCATCTTTTATATCACACATTACGTGTTAAATGTTCATGTTTTTTCCCCAATGCCTATCACCTATATTGAATTGTGACTTTCTACTCTAAACCAATCTGTGAGTGCCAACATCACCAAGAACATGGAGGTTAGGAAGGAGAAAGAAGGAGGACAGGGCACGCCCAAATCCCTCCATCTTAGAACTTCTGACCCCCATGTACAAAACTCAGACCCCTCTGTACAAGGCCTAAACCCCCCTGTACAGCACTCAAAGATTCTTCCTTTCACTTTGTGACTACTTCTACTATAATATCTAAACTTTTGTGATTTCTTGTTCTTCCTGCAAGGTTGGTAAATTGTTCCATGGATCAGATTCAAAACCACAGGGGTTTCCAGCTGCATGCCAGGGTCTCAAATGCTTCTCACCTGGGCCCGGAACACCCAAGAGTGTCTGAGGGACACTTTGGGTTCCGACAAAAACCCCCCAAACAAATAGAAGAGGGTTATTTACTGTCTTGCTGAATTCAAGAAATAATATGCATTAGTTGCATTTATGAGGCAAGGAGGCAAAAAGGAGGTGGATTTTAGACACAAAATGCAGTCAAGCTGCAGAACTCATTGCCAAAGGATGTTGTGAATCCTGCCCCTCCAAAAAATCCCCCAAAAGCCTAGGCTGAAAGAGATTAAACAAATTTCCAGGAAATATCTCCCAAGGACTATTAAATGAAAATATAACACCTTTTAATGGTGCATCTGAACAAAAGACGCCTGAGCCAACTCTCAGTGCTGGCTTGGAAATAATGGAGAATTATGACTACAATATGCTGTTATAATTTTCCCAAATATCTCCATGTTTGACTAATGTAAAGGCATCTGGGCTGGAAAAACCTCTGTTAACTGAGAATGCAGACATTTTTTTGTCCTAACAGAGTGGTGACAGCACCACTGAGGACACAGCAGCATCCCTAGAGCTTCTCAAGGTGTCAGACCACAAATGCCCAAGCTAAATGTCAGATTAGCTGAATTAATGCAGAAATGAAGACATAGCCCTTGAGAACTGGATGAAAACTTCATCTGAGGTCTCTTTCTGGACCAGCTACAAAGTGGCTGCACACAGAGGCAAGGTCAGCTGAGAACTTTAATAACGAGACAGTAATTTTATGTAGTGTACACTATGTAATGCCATTGTTTGATTTAAAATCTATTGCAGACAGCCAAAAGATAATGTCAACAGAATGGGTGATGGTTCCAGAGGCCAGCTGAAGGCTGTTATTGTCCCTTAATGCCATGAACCAATGCTATTCTGCTCTTAAGATTATATCAAAACAGCCAACACTAGCCTCCAGCAATGTAAAGGCAGGAACTTTTCACATTGTGCTCTAAAACATCACCAAACACTCTCACCGTAATTTGAGCCAAACCAGTGACTTTTTATCTCAGTAATTATGTACTTTTTATGACTGATGTTACCACAGCACCAGAGGGACTATCAATAATCATTGATATTTCTGCTGTATCTCAATTAGTAAGAAATTTGGTGCAACAAGAGTAGTCAAGTAGTAACTCAGAGTTGTTGCTGATACACCCAATGACAACAACATGTGGTGGAGTTTGGGGGTCTTACAGATTATTTATTCTGATTATTATTCTTCTTCTGTAAAGTAGCAGTCAGAGTATAGTCTAAAACACATAGAATTTTAAAATTTTTGAAGCTTCCTTTTTGGTGTAAACTAATAAACAGTATACTTCTTTCCTTGCTCACAATGAGAAGGATGTTTACTTTCTAGTTTTGTTATATTCCTAAAAAGAAAGTAACTTTTTTCCCCCTTATTCTGCAGGTAGCAAGATATATTTTATCTCAGGCTTTAAATAAATAGTTTTTCTTTAAGGTCTTACTGTTTAACAAAACCAGCAATTAAAATGAAAACACTGCTCTGAATCTAAGGACTGGCTTTTTAGGAAATAATATCCAAATTGAACTTCACTGTGTACCTTCACTTAAAGCAAGCCATCACCATATTTCAACTAAGATTCAGCAAACTATTAAGATTTCAGTATAAAGGACCTGATTCAAATCCTAATAAAGGATGTGATTCTTGTTGATGTAAGTTGTAATAACTGGTTGATAGTGAAAGCACTCTCTAATTTTGCAGAAAGCAGTAGTTTTAGTGAGAGTGTAATTTATTCATTGTCAAGTCAAAAAAGTTACACTAGGTTTAATTACTTCAATTTTTCCACATATTTATGTCTACATTATTAAGCAACTAAAAAAGAAAAGAAACTTGTGTGATCTTCACACTCTTTTCATGAAGTTTTCAGTTCTTTTGAAGTCTCTATATACTGAAAAGACCAAAGAAAGCACTAACTTCTTGCTGAATGATTATTTTCTGGTTTTTTTTTTTTTTTTTTTCTGTGCATATTTCAGATCAAAATCAAACTGTGTGCTTGCCATGGAATATTACAACTAAGTGAACACACTCTAGGACGTTACATTTTTATATCCCTGTGCAATGTATGTGCGTTTCACTGTGAGAATTACTTTAAAAGACCCCCAGAGACTTTTAAATACTATTCAAGTTTTACAGATGGGCCATCTGAAGTCAGAGCTGTTAAAACTGCAGAGATAATGAGTGGCAGAGCAAGAGCTAGAACATGCTGGTCTTGACTGCCAGAACTGTCCCCAAACTTGAAAGAATGATGCAAAAACTGGGTTGAAAATAATGAGCCGTCAAAAAACGTCAGAAAATTATCTGAATGAGAAGAGTAGTAGCTCTGTGGAGTGCCTAGGTTTTATTGTACATGCACAGCCAGAAATCAATGTGTTCAGTGAATGAGTTTGTCAAACAGACAGAACAATCCATTGTGATGTGTCTTGACTGTTAGTAGTGCTGGCAGCTCAGCTGAACCTTTCAGGGTAATTAGCTAAGGATAAATTAATCTGTTCTCAAATGTGGCCTGGTGATCTTTCCCAGGTTGTGAGCTTAAAAGCACAGTTTCTTCTGGGTTTTTTTGGTGTTTTTTTTTGTTGTTTTGTTTTTTTTTTTTTTGGTTTTTTTTTTTGGTTTTTTTTTTTGTTTTTGTTTTTGTTTTTGTTTTTTTTTTACTTGTCAGTGATTAATTTAGTCTTCCTTGGAACTTGGCTAAATAGTTGTATCTGCAGTTATGAAATGTTACTTTAACATTTTGAAAGATTTTTCCTGGGTAAAAGAGAGCTGCATGTGTTGGATTAATATCAGACTTTTTTTCTGCTCAAACTGGATCTTTAGATTCTTTGTGCAAATGTTCTGCAGGAAATATCACATAACTTGTCTCAAGGAAGACAAATATTTAGGTTTTGCAATGACTACATGTAGCTCAGGCAAAATGGTTTGGCACAAATTTTTTTATTTTACTGTAGCTATCATAGATGAGACTTCTTCACAGCTCTTGGGGCTTTCAAGGCCTGGGATCTTAGTTCTTTTATGTTATTCTGGAACATTCCTGATTTCTGACATATATTACTGTTCCTAAGATTTTCCCTTAATGACAGCTATTTCCAAATATTCTTTGTGACACTTGGTCTTATAAATCTGTCTGATTAGAGATAGCAGGCTAAAACTATAACTGACATTTTAGTTTTATGTAAAGCATTTTTAAAAGGAAAAAAAATCAGGAACAACATCCAAAATATTTATCTTCTTTAAAAATCTGTTGAAATCACTTCCCAGTAAATCAAAATGGAAATGAGGCTGTTCTGCATGAAGAACTGATATTAGGATTAATAATATTATTTTTTCCCCACATACATCTTCATAAAAAATTAAGGTTTATTTGAACAGCTAAATATATGAGTTGTCTTTTTTATTTCCACGCCATGAATTCTACTCTGCCTCCCATAAAAACCTGGCTTCCAGGTAAGCTTTCCTTCACACTCAGTTTTGCAGCTGTCAGTGACAGGAGGAATTCATATCATGCAGAGAACATGGTAATTGCCTGCACACACACAGACTGTCACTGGGCAACATTTGCAGTTAAATATGACAGCAATTGTTGTTTGGTTTTTTTTTAATTTTTTTTTTTATTGGTTTGTTTGTTTGTTGTTTGGTTTTTGTTTTTTTTTTTTTAGAACAGTTCTGCTCTACCCCACAAAGTTCTCCATCAGATGAGGCACAAGCATAGATCCCCCTGCTCATCCAAGGAGTTGGGAGATGGTGCAGCTGCAGAAGGATCTGTTTCTGGTGCTCTGCTGTCTGCGGATTTATTACTGAGCGAAACACACACAAACACTTATAATTTCACCCATGCTAAGCCTCTCTTTTTTGAGGATTCCCATATGCTACTTTTTAAATTTAATCTGAGGCTTGGCTTTGTGTCAGTTAATTTTTTTTTTTTTAGCATCCCCATACAGATTTTGGCCTAGAGATGCTGCTGTTGGGGACCAGCAGGCTGCTTCTCCTCTTCACAAGGTGTTTTCTTCTTACACAAATGTGTGAAACTGTGCAAAATTAGGTCTTGTGTATTCATGCAAATTTCCACTGTCATGGAATGGCAGCTCCATGCAATTCCTACAAATGGGCTTCTTTTTCTAAATGGAAACATGCTGCACACACAACCTAATGGAGATATGCCTCCTGCTCTCAAGGATTCAGTGTTCAATACTTGGACTACTCTTTAATAAAACAGCTGTTAACCACTTTCCAGGGATTCCTCCCTGGGAAGAACTCAGCCTCCTGCTCCATCATGGGCTGTCCATCCTTCCCAGCAAAGACAGTGCAAACCTGAGTCCTCTTCTACTGCCAAGCTGCACCCCTGGATAGCAACACAGCAGGTTCCAAGTAATAAATAGTGTCACCAAGCAAAACAAAACTGAGATAGCCCTTCCCAGCTGGTAACCCTTGTGGGAAAGGCAGCACCAAGGCAGCAGCAGCAGCAATCCTGAAGTGAGGGAAGTGCTGCCATTACCCTGCTGCTCCTGTCACCACTGGCGGTGTGATGGCCTGCACAGCTGCTCCATATCTGCTCCAAATCCTTCACCTGTTTAATCACAGCTGCCCAAAGTGCCTTAGCAGCTTCCTGGTGTGGTCAGGCTGCTGTCAGCTGGTTTTCTCTGTGGTTTGTGAGTTTGGCCTGACTTGATTAATGGCAGCCCAGTGTGGATGGACACAGCAGGGACAGAGAAGGCCACACAGTCCCTTGGCTGGGGTTTGGCTGATAAATCAGAGTAAGCTGCTGTGAACGTGATTTTCCTTTTACATATGGCTTGCAGTGAAAACTGATTTGGTGCATATTAGCTAACTGCAGCAGATCAGGCAGTTAATAAGGCCTTCACATCAGAGGAGAGATGGGGAGAGAAAACAAGAGCAAGACCTTGGCTTTCTCAGTCTGCACAGCCAGTGCCAAGATACTTTCATATATCACTCCAGATAAAGGAACTGAAAGATCAAGCATAATAAACAAGGAAAACAAGGCCACATGCGACTTAAAATTAGGATGTTCGACCACAAAGCTCATCTGATATTAAAAAAAAAAAAAAAAAAAAAAAAAGAAAAAATATTTCAGCTTGTTTATTTAAGACCATTAATGTGTTTAAGGAATACAATAATTCTTAGAGCCAAGCGATAAGAGATTAGTATAATTCAGACTGAGAGGGAGCTTCAGAGGTCCCTGGTGCTATGTACAGCTCACAGGCATCAGACCAGGTTACTCAATCCCAAGTCAGGACTGTGCATTTGTTTTTTCTTGAATTTAATGAGGTTCCTGTTGGATTATTCCTTCTGCTTGTTTAGGTCTCTCTAGTTGGCAACCCTGTCCTTGAACACACTGACTCATATCCCAAATTTGATATAATCTAAGTATAGCTTGTAATATTTTTTTTTCTCCAAAAAGCATTTCTGGGCAAAAAAAATCTTCACAGGGGACTTTTATAGGAATTTTGACTTGCCTGTTAGTGAGACAAACCAAGCAGAACTTGTTTCAGTGCTCTTAAAAAGCTAGGAAAAAAGCTGCCCCAGATAGGAAGAGGATTTTAGCAACACTTAGTGGGGTTTATGAGTTAAAGAGTGTGTTGGCCTCACAAATTGAGCTTTAATTCACAAAAGTTCAGCCATCATTTTGGATTCAATTGCCATGTTTCCTTAGGCTTAATAAACCTCAGTGCTACAATCGGACAAACATCAATTTCTGTTCAAAAAAGTGCTTGATTTGAGAATAATAAAAACAATTGACTTGAAAAGTGATAAATTAATTAGCTAGTGAAACACAGGGATGCTCAGAAATGACAGACAGGGTATATTTTCTCTTTTTTCCTTTAATTTTGGAGATGTTGCTACAGCTTAATGTGATAAACTGTTAAATATTTATAGACCCTGTGATCTGCACAATGGTAGGAGTCCATAGATGTCAGTGCTGAAGAAAGGATGACCAAATCATAAAGGAACAAAGAACAATAATTGTGTATCATGTTGCTTTCTATTTCATGAAGCAATTTTGATAATTTTCTTCACTTGTCAGCAGACAAAGATGCAATCTACACAATTTTCAATATCAGAAAAAGAAAAAGTTTCAGGCAAGTCTGGGAGATGTTACACCACAGGGAGGGAGGGGGTGACTTTTGAGACAAATACAAGTCTCATATAAATCATACGGAGTTCATAAATCTCATCAAGGGCTGACAATATAACTAATAAAAGAATTTTTAAAACACTCACTGAACCCCCACATAGAACAGGTATTTCCAGGCACAGAAGTTTCTCCTCCATCCCCATGTCTTCCTCCCCACTTTCTTTCCACCACAAGCTGGTTTTAATTTCCTAGGGATTTTACATTGCAGTGCTCCGAAGTCAAAAAGGACAAAGTACCATCAAAAGCTGCTGTGCTATCACAGCTTCCATTAATTCCACTGAATAGCTGAATAATGGCTGTGTTTGGGCCTGAACATGCCAGAGAATCTTTGTGGAAACAATTTTAGTAGCTACCAGACTCTGAGTTACACCTCTGAGTGGCATAATAAGACTTGTAGTCACTGTCTGCACCAGGAAACACAAATGCCTGTATTTAGAAACTGATGCAGTAAAGACAAGATCTTCTTTTATGCCCTCTCCACCAGAATACTTTTCAAATAAAAGGCTTTTTTTGTTGTTGTTGTTACATGATATGTTATTTATATGATATTTAATAAAAAGCTTTAACTGCCATCCTGATTTTCCATTTTATTTACCCCACAGGCCTGTCTTTGCTAAATGTTCTTCTTCCATGATTGTGTCTTTTTGTGTTTTAAGTGTGATCTTTTATGCATGGAAGTATCAAAAGGCTTCTCATTAAAAAGAAAGACTTTTGTCAAACTATTTTTAAAGGTGGTGAATGTGGCAAATTTGCATTATATCCCCAAGCATACTCTATCTCTGTGTTAGATTTACCTGAAGTTTATTAATTCATCCCTGTGGAAACAAGGCCATCTCTTTCCTTGGGCACTAAACACATCCTTTCCTTTATTTGTACCAGGCCAAAAGATGAGAGTGATCAAAAACATTAATATTGCCACTGTTTGAACCTGCATCATCTGCCTGAAATATTGTATACATTCATTTTGCATCTCAGAAAAAAAAATACTGGATCTCCTTGACCTTAATTATTGTCTGTTCTTTGCTATCACCCCAGTTTTGGAATCTGTGCGTGTGGTTATTCCCACTCATTGCATTTTGTCTCTGTAAAAAACAAGGACAGTTCCTAGACACTGGTAGCAGAACTAGATGAGCAGACCTCTGGCTCCTCTATATCCTTCAGCTGGCTGGAGATGGAGCCTTCATAGATAACATGAACCCAATATCTATCTAAACCTGTGTGACACTGTATATTAATTATTTTCTCAGTGAACTAGGCAGTTTTTTAAACTAGAAGAAGTCCTCACATTTCCTATTTTCTTTAAATTTATAAACTTTATTTTATATAACCAGCTTTATTTTTGGTTCTATTTTTGTTTCTTTGGTTGGTTTGGTTTTGGGGTTTTAATTTTTTTCAGATTACTAAATATAGTTAGACTGACTTGATAAAACTCATCTATGCGGATCAGGTGGATGTTTGTGACTTGCATTTTGGTCCCTATATAGGCTATGTGTGTATATGTTATGACTTCTGAGGTGCCATAATCTTAAACAACTTGTTTGGGATGGAAGCCATTCAGCATGAGAAAAAAAAAAAAAAGTGATAAAGTGGTATTCTGAAATTTTAGTAAATCACCATTTATTGAACATATTAAGATGTTATGATGCTCTAGGTTGTCTTTTAGAACAACAGGAAACCCAAGGTCTTTATTATTTGTGCATACTGGAAGGTCTCATTTTACTAAAATCATCCAATTAACAGTTGCTATTGTGTAGCTTGCATACAGATTTGAAGACTATCCACAGCAAAGAGACGTATAATTCTTGCAAGTGTTATGAGGATGGTAGTTTTACTATTTTTACTATTTACTACTTTTAGTATTCTGTCTTTCCGACAGCCTTTTACCTTAAAATCATGTGTGTCAACCTAGCCACCATGCCCTGAGGTCTAGGACAGACCTCAAATTACTCTTTCTGAACACTGATAACAAAAGATAATCACAATGAAAATGTGCAGACACTACAATCTCAAAACCTGACACCTCATTTTCCTCCCACCCCTTCCATAAGCTCCTCCAAGCTGTCAGTTCCTCTACTCGCACTCCTCTGTCTGGTATTAAATAAAACAGACCACACACCTTCAGCCTCAATAAAAAAAGTGATTAATCTGTTTTTTTCACACCTGAAGGAGGATTGCATCAGAATCTAGGTTCCTTGCTGGCTTTATATGAGGGCTTTAATCTGCCACAGGGAAACTCTGCTGCACAGGGCTGAGTTGGAGCAGCAGGAACTGATAACAGGATCAAGCAAACCAGCTGGCAATGCACAAAGCTGATGGAAAGGCCAAGGATAACTGTAAGAGATCAGGTGTCACCAGGCAGGCCTGCCTCTTCCTGGCAACCTGGTCAATGTGGACACCTCCAAAGGGGTCCCTGGGGTCTCCTCTGTGGTCAGTACCAAAAAGACCATACAGATGCAAACCTGTTAACAGCAGAGGCACAATCAGATAATTGCTGCCTAGAAGTTTGGCAGCTCTCAGTAGTTTGGGGAGGAACAGAACCCCACTGTTAGCATTTAACAGAATATGGTCACTCCAGATTTTCAGGGCCTGGACTCAGTCAGAGTGCATCCTGATGGTCAGCTTTAGCCTTTTGGTTGGTTGTCTCTAGTTTTCAGCCAGAGGAATAGAAAAATGCCGTTTAGGCAGGTAGAATGCCTTCCTGTTTCTATCCTGAGAGAGGCAAAATCCTGTTGCTCATGGGATTCCAGACTGAACTTAACTGTGCCATGGGGAACTGGAGCTTCACATCAGGGGCTCAGAGACCTTTGGCTGTTGAAAGCAGAGCCATCCTGCTCTGGAGCATTTGCTTCTTTAGTCTCTTAACTTGGCAGGGCATTGAGCCCGTTGTATTCTGCAGAAATGTGTGGAATGAGACAATGATTTCCAGGTTGAGAAATCCTGAGATAAGCTGCTTGTTGTACTGATCATACCCAGGGACAGGCCCGTGTGTGCTTGGCACCCACACATTGATTTAAGTGTGGCTCTCTAGCTGCAGGTTGGATTTCTACACACACACACTGACTGGTAGTCATTTCACCTGTGATTATTTCCCAGTGGTGATACAGCCTACACATCTCTTTGGAGAATTTCAGGTGGAACATGATATAAATGATTTGCCCAACCCTAAAAATCCACAGGAAAAGAGGAAGAAACACAAACAATATTGTGTGTTGAAGGCACAAGTGTAGCTGTGTACACCATTCACACCACCAAGAGCATGACATTTAAGACTAAGCAAAGCCATTGGTTATGTAATTAGTTAGCAGAGGCAAACATCCTGCCTGGAAAAACAAGAACAAAAGCTGATTTGTTATATCTTTGCCATTCTCTTTAAGCCAATATTCTGCTCCAAATACAGCACTGCTGTACCAGTGTTCGTGTTCCTTCCTCACTAACAAAGCTGAAGCCGTGCTGCAGAACAATTCTCTTGTAGTGACATCAGATACAAATGGCCTCAGAAGTAACAAATTTGTTTGAAGAAAGACCCAGTTGCTAAAATTAGCTGTATAGCTGCATTTATCATGAAAGATTACTGTGTCAATGATGCCATGCAGCTCCCTGGGAGATTTACGTAATGGGTTTTTCTATCACTAATAATTCCGATTTTAGGATTCTCTGATCATTTGGGTATAATACAAAATGTAAGCCTGCATTCAGGCAGAATTAACTGGATAGAGAGATAGAAAGTTCCAATTACTTACATTAGCTGTATAACTACATTTATTATGAGAGATTACTGTCAGTGGTTCTGTTGCTGGTCCCCACGGGACTTAGCTAATAGGTTTCTCTGTCACTAAATATTACAATTTCATGATTCTGTGATCAGCTGGATATGACACAAAACTTAAGCACGTGTTCAGGCAGAACCAGCTCTAGAGAAGGAATTCCACTCCTGGCTCCACAGAAATAATGGTGTTTATGCACTTTCACATATAAACACCGCTGCTAAGACTACCTTCAAACAAACTTATCCTCACAGTGCTCTATTTAAACACTAAAACACAATAGGCAGTGCATATTTGGGCAATCATTGCATGCATTGAATGATGTTTAACCACCCGTCAAGAACAATAATCCCCTAGAAATGCACCAGCTGAAATACTGTTTTGCTTTTGAAGACCTGAACTCACAAAGAAATAGAGGGAAAACAGTCTTAATGGGCACTGGCCTAAATAGGGTACTGCCACAACCAAGCACTAATCTTTGTTTGTATCAAGTATTCTGGAGCCATTACACAATTTCATGAAGTATCCAAGGTATTCTCAGTAATCTTCCTACTCAGGGCCAGTACAGCAGCACAGGAATATGGCACAATATCTTAGGATTTCAGCATTTAATGAAAAATATGGTTGGTCTGTATTTATGTGGATTCCATAATCACCCGAAAATCACTTACTGAGGTCTGGGAGAGACACTTGCCTGAAATGTGGAGGTAAACTTGTTAGAGTTGTCTTTATTTTCTTAAAAAATAAAAATATGCCATGAACTCAGAGGAGCAAAAGAGGATGGAAGAGTGGTTCTACTCAAATATTAATGTGGAGTTGACCATGATCTTTATAATTGTTTGTACTGACACAGAGAGGAGTCAACATAACTCAGAGGAAAAATCAACTGGACAACTCACAAATCAGTCAGTTCTCATATTACTAGTGAATATGCAATCTTCTCCTTTTCTTTAGACTTGTATATATTTGTATCACAGTACATTGAAAGCTTTCCAAGGATATGGTGTTGCATTGAAAAAGACACAATAGACAAGCAGACCTAGATAAATATGGACTGTGGTTACCATTCTGATAATATACACATATATGAGCATATAGATAATCTTTCATTAATTATATAAATTTACATAAATTTACATATATATACATACATATATACATATATACATACATACATACATACATATATATATATATATATATTACAACTTGTGTCTGTTACTCTGTGCCAGGGTCTTGTTTGGGTCTTCAGGAGCCTGATGGACACACAGGCAGGTCCAAATTCATGATAAAATCAGAGATAAGGAAGATTGTGTTGCAACTCTTCCTAGCATTAATCTTACCTGTTTGACAGTGGTAAAAGACCAAAAGGAAACAAACCTTCTGGGATGTACTGTCTGAGGGTCTCAAGAACAACAGAGTTTCTTGGAACTTGAGCAGTCTGCTCAGGTCCATTAGAGACAGAGGCTGGGGACAAGGCAGATGATGGAAACCCATGTTATTTAGTATTCTGAAGAAGGATGAAAATCTTGGTAAATACTCATTCCTCTTATTATTTTATTTTCTTAACCTAACTAGTGCTGAATTATTAGTGATGTACTTAAAGAACAAAACAAAACAAACAAACAAACAAAAACCCTGAAATAAACCCTACCACTTTTAATTAGATTGTCTGGACATTCTCAAAAACTTTAATGTTAATTAATATTGAGCAGACTGCAGATCAATTAATTACCACGTACTGGTTAGTCAGTAGCAGCCATCTACAAAGCATGGTGTATTTTAGTTGCAACCTCTACTATATATTTTGGCAGAGTTTTATGAATACAGAATCCCAGGGGGATTTCAGGACCAGGATTTGGTTTATCCCAGGTTTCCTCCTTCCTGGTAAAATCTCCCAAAGAGATATTCCTTTTGTTTTTCTCCTCAGGTTGTCCATCAAGATTAGAGGCTTTAACTACTTTTCTCACCAAACTGATTTTTAGTGGAAAATGTCTCCTGGGGCAGTGCTGCACTCTATATTAGATTCATACACAAATAATGTGAGGAAGTTGTGGGGTAGTGCTAAAACAGGATACATGGATGAGTAATGGAGAACAGAATAATACTGAAAGTTTAAAAACCTAGTTTTGGTGCAGAAACATACACACACTCACACTCCTCCTAAAAACACACACCCATTTTCAGAATGATTTCGGCGGGAAGGGACCTTCAAAGATCATCTATTCCAGCCTCTCCAAAAACAACAAAACCTGGTTGACCACTTTATAGCAGATTTTCCTACATAACAGGCATGCAACTAACGACCTTCCTTTTAACTTTGTTTGTTTTGTTTTTTTGGTGTTGTTGTTGGTGGTGGTGGTTTTGGTTTTGTTTGTTTGGTTTGGTGTTTTTTTTTTTTTTTTTTTGTTTTGTTTTGTTTTTTGGTTTTTTTTTTGTTTTGTTTTTTTTTGAGGAGTAATGCTTATGTGTGTTCATTAGCAGTCTAGAAAATTAATATTAGAGATTTTTAGAAAGTGGCAAGTACCAGTTAAGGATGCAAACCTCAGGTTGCCTGTTGTTTCTAAGAAAACTGTCCTATATCTGGTGTTCTTTTTATATTATAACGTTTTACCATCTATTACTTGGCAATCCAAAGAGCCAGGGAGCTCTTTGGAAATAAGAACACTCAAAAGCACACAAGCAAAAAAGCCAAACACTCATCTTCAGTGTAACTTAAATCTAAGTTTAGAGAAAAAGCACAGGGGTGGTAATCCCCACAGATAGAGTCACATACTATTTATTCTTTTCATTAATTCCCTGCTCAGTAAAAAAATGGGACACTTGCTTATAACCCTCCAGAGCTCTTCTGTCACCACGTCTGTGGTGATTCACACAGATTTTACTGTCTAATTACAGCCATGCCAAGATGCCCAGTGGGTCTGTTCTCCCTGCCCACACCAGCCTGGTCAGGGAGCCCAAGACTAATGCTGGACATGGCTTTCAGATCGGTAGGTCACTTCTGATCTGAATGACACCAACAGAGCTGAGGTCAGAATTTGCGACCGTGCACCAGAAACGTCTCTGCAGCGGTGTAATATTAATGCCAGGAGAATGGAGCCCATTGATCTCAGGAGAGCAAAGCCATCAGGATTGACCCTGGGAATCATGTGACACAGTGTTCCAGGAAGCAGCCTTTGTTTGCACACACTGTGGCTCTTATTTATTAATATGTGAGGCCAACAATGCCTATTGTTTCCTCTCATATTAGAGTGCTATCACATGAGCAGTTCAAGTGACACCAAGGATTGCAAGGCGAAGACAGGCAGTTCTATCTGACTCCAACAGCAAATGTATATTTGAATACATTAACACTCAACAAATATCCTCTCAGATTAAATAGCTCACGGGTTTATTTTTAAATAAAAACCACCCAAACCACTCTGCCTAACCAAAAGTTTGCCCATCTAAACAAAGGAAAGAAAATCCAGGCACAATGCACTAAAATAAAACTAAGTGAATGATCTGAGTATCTGAAATTCAGGTTGCAGATTATTTATTATGATTTCTTTTAAAAATCCTCTTTGATCCTGTGACACTTGGAAATTTTAAGTATGGAATTATAATTTTTTATGGAGTTTTGTTCTGCTGTTTAAAATACATTTTTGACTCCTTTTCACTAGTATAATTTAGTTGTACAAAATTAACAGCCTATGCAATATTTAACCTTATGTTAGCCTTACTATGTATAGTTTCATCCTTTTCCCTCCTCTATCAACCTAGAATAATACTTTCTTTTTTTCTTTTGCCTTACAATCACTGCTTTCTGCCCACATTTTATGTGAATCAGTTCTGCATAACTGCATCTACTATTGTGTTCAAGAGAAAAGATGAAGATTCTTATGAATTATATCAGGCTAATTACATCAGGCTTGAAATAAATACAGCTGAGCTTTCAGCTTCTGCTATAGTGCAAGGAGTAACCTGGCTCCCATAGACTTAATGATGGGACAAATGAAGACTAAGAAAAAGAAGGCATTGAAATACATCTGAATTGTGTTTAATCTGGACAGTACTGAGGAGATACCCTGCTTTGGGAAACAGAAAGAAGTACATGGAAGATATTTTCAGAAAAACCAAAGAACATTCCCATCAGACACGTAGACTCCAATCACTCCCTAGAGACACATTTTAACAGAAGATATACATTTTTTTTTTTTGTGTCTAATCCTTGAAAGACTAAACCATATTTTGTGTACTGAAGGCTTGGTTCAAAACTATCTTATATTTAAAAGAATGGAATGGAATGGAATTATCTGTGTCCTACAGTACAATGCCACTGAAAACTATTAAATCCCTTATGCTCGCATTTTAAATGTCATGTCCTTGTGTCTCTGACTGGAATGTACAAAACTTCCCCAAACATCCAATGCCACCAGACCTTCGCTCTAAACCTCAGAAAGCAAGAGGGGACCTTGTGATAAAAGGGACATTGAGGTGTTGGAGCGTGTCCAGAGAAGGGAACGGAACTGGGGAAGGGAATGGAGCCTCAGGAGACGCTGAGGGAGCTGGGAAGGGGCTCAGCCTGGAGAAAAGGAGGCTCAGGGAGGACCTTGTGGCTCTGCACAACTCCTGACAGGAGGGGACAGCCGGGGGGGTCAGGCTCTGCTCCCAGGAACAGGACACAGGAGGAGAGGGAATGGCCTCAGTCTGGGCCAGGGGAGGTTTAGATTGGATAACAGGAAAAATTTCTTCAGTTGAAAGGTGGTGACACATTGGAAGGAACTGCCTGGTGAAGTGGTAGAATCACCTTCCCTGGAAGTGTTCAAAAACCACGGATGTGCCACTTGAGGACATGGGGTAGTGGTGAATGTGGCAGTGCTGTGTCAATGGTTGGTCTTGTTGATCTTAGAGGTGTTTTCCAACCTTAACAATTCTATGATTCAAGGAGACAGGACAGAGGATACAGAAAGTGCCTCTGTCAATTGATAATCTTTTTGTACAAATCAGAGCAAATGCAGTTAGGTGCTGAAATGTAGCCCAGCAATAAAAAAAACTTGTTCTAAAAGAATAATACTTTACTTTATATAAACAGTTATACTTCAGTGGGTTGAGACATGCACTTTTAGGGGTTGAGAGCTGTTATCAGCATTTCCCAAAGATGAATTTAAGTAAACTTCCACTCAGTCTATTGGTTTCCCTGAATACCATTCTAAAGTGAAGACTCTTTCCTGTTTGTCATGGATATTTATGTATTTAGCTTGTGATAGATAATTCTTTTAAACACAGAAGCCCCCAGTGCGGAACCCACAATGCCCAGGAAGCTCTGGATGTATCTACCTCCGACTGACCTTCAAGCATTCAGAATTCCTGCTGTTTGATTATCAAACATATAAAAATCTTTACAAGCCTAGCCTGACATTCCTTGGTTACTTAAGGTCCTTCTGAGCATTGTCTTCCTGGCTTTGTTGTGCCATTTGATAATATTGGCTTCAGAAACAATCTCTCAAATGCCAAAGGCATTTAGCATTAACCTGACTTGAAAAGCTTGGGACAGTGCTCTCCCTTTCTCTTTCATAACTTGGGGCTCTATAGAGACAGAAAGGGAAGGCACAGAGCCAGGAAATAGTTTATCTGAGTACTCTGAGTCTTTCATAAATCAACAATATTACCACTGGAGAGTGAAGACAAGAGAAGAATAATGCCAGCATCCTTAAATTGCAGCCACAGTGCATCCTCCTTGAGGGGGGTGTTAGTGCTACTGCACAGCAAATTATGCAGCTTAGAAGAGATGGAAAACAGGATTGCAGCTTGTCATGGCTGCTCTGAAGTGAGCACCTCTCTGGATGTGAAGAACTGGGCTTGCCCATGACTCTGCTGAAGTGAGCAGGAGAGATTTATCCCTGCCTTCTCATGAATTCAGGAGCAGCTTACTAACTCATCTCCTGGAAGCTGCTGCTGTCAAAAATCCATGCACAACAGCGGAATAAAATTCCAGAGAGTTTTTGTTGCACAAACAGCTACCATATTTTATAATCCTTATGCAACACGCATATGTCTGTCAAAGGGCTGAGTTCTTTTAGATTCTCATCACGTCCTGCTGAAGTCTTTGTGGGCATTATCACTGTCTGAATGGGCTCTGGATCATGGCCTTCACTGCTAAAATCATCCTACAGTGATAGATAAGACAGGCTAGAAGGAAGAACAGTGGCACCCAGTGGTGATTTGCTTTTTCTTTGCAAAGTAAGTTCTCCTGAAAGACCTTTTGAAAGACCTTCTCTGAAAGACCTCCTGAAAGAACTTTCTGGGTGGATGACCTTATAGAATATACAGTCTAGTTTACACAAAGGATATACAGACATACTATTATAAAATAGTATACATATACCCACACACTGTAATTCATAAAGTAAAATTTGGCCTTTGTAATTACAGTCTAATTATAATGTTCATTTAAAAGGAAATAAAAAAGAAAATTAATTTCGCTTTATAAAAACCAAATCACTTCATGTAAAGTGCTTTAGGTAACTCTGCTTGATTAATGGTTATTCCATTTCTGCAGCAGTTAAAGGAACTGTGTCCTAATGAAATGTTAAAAATTATTGTAAGATGAATGTTTAAGTGCACATAGAGATTTTTTTTTTTTACCTTATTGCAATAAATAAATGGTGAACATGCTCTCACTTATTCTAGCAGAATGGCAGCTTGTACTTCTGCTTTTCTTTTCTACCTCAAACTTTTCAATCTTGCAAAGAGCTGCTTAAAAATAGGGTGCAGCTTCTTGTAACAGTGTGATTCTTGTTTCATAAAAACCCTCTTTGGCACCGATTCATATTCCAGGTTATTAATTATTCAACTCAAATTATATGTATTTGCTAGTCACTTAGAAAATGCAGCAGATTGATCTTTGGTCTCAGCTGCTGTAGCCTAGCCAGATTTCTCTTGACTGTTACCTATATTTTTTTTCTTACTGTGTCTTACTGTAGGAAGTGCTTGTTGTCTACATGTTTGGCTCCTTGGCCATCACATAAATGCTGCATCTCTACAAGTAGCTTATATGTGGCCAGGGTTGTTATCTCATGATAAAACAAGTTGGCAAGGGAAGGTTTCTACGTAACATTCAATCCTTTAGCCTCTGAAACACAGGGACTGCAAGTAAGCCCCTCCTTTGGAATGATCCACAGCCTCTGCTAATTCCTGAATCTCCAGCAGGAATCACTGCAAAGACTTAAGTCTCTCAGGCCACAGTTACCAGAGGTAATTAAAGCAATTTATCTGGATGGGCAGTTCAAAGCCAATGCGACATCACATTGACAGACCTTGCTTTGTTTTTAACATATGGATATCCTATAAAACTTCTGTAAAGGCCTCAAGATTTCTGAAACCTAAGGTGGTCCTGTCATGCTTGAACATGGGTCTCAGGGCTGCAGGATAAGTATGGGCCTGAGATCTGAAGCAAATGAGAAATCCTGGAGCTAAAAGCTTCAGGCTGATGGAAATCCAGGACAAACTGTTTGGCCTTTGGTTAAGAGCTGTAACTTAAAGGATCAGAAACAAATGTAGCAAATATTTAATTTTATTTTCTGTCATGGTTGCAGACATGGGTAATAACATGTAGAAAACTATATTGTTGAAATTGTGGGTAAAGGTTTGGGCAAGTTATCCATTCTATGAGGGGGGGAAGTATTCCCAGTAATAATGCACACCAGTGCAGTGCAGCCTCAGGGTTTATCCTGCAGGACTGAAACCAGGGAAGAAGAGCTGGACACATGACAGCCCATAGCACTGCATCAGACACAGCTTCTTTGATCCTCTGCCATCCAGCAAGATAGATAATGGAGCCCTGGGATTTGATATCCAGGTTTTGTAACTGGAGCCTTACTAGAAGAGGAGGAGGGGAGCAGAGACCTGCCTGAGTAGCTGTACCATCAAAAATTTAGAGGGCACACTTCTTTAGCAAAAGGAATAGCACACTATTGCATATTTTACTTTTTTATAAACCCAGTATTCTAAAATATCTGATTGATTATTTTTTAATGATTTAGTATTGTTGTAGCTGATCAATAACAAAGACAGTCTTTCAGTTCTGGAGAATTTTCAGAAATGGAGGTCCAGCTGTTTATTAGAAACTCTGCACTGAAATTTTTCAGGCCCTTATGAATAAGTCTTCACTGAATGAGTAGACCCATAGCAAATTAGTAGATCCAGGTTTTACCTGATTTCCTTTCCTTGGCAAGGTCACATAAACTTGATATCTGTGGCTTTGGCCATTTTGATTACGTGTTAATAAGTGAGGCAAATCTTTCTAAACTGCTAAACTATTGTAACATTTTCTGCCTAATATTCCACGTGCTGTTATGTTCTGCAGAGGAGACAGAGCATGCATATTAGCTCAGGAAGACATTGCTTCCCTGAAAGCCTTGCTTTCTAAACAGGAAGGAAAATAGGAGATAAGGAAAATACCAGTTTTTGGTAAGAAGTGCTATGTCGCTTATGTCTTTGCAATCACAGCCTCTTAAATGTGTTAATGGTCTGATTTTTCACCTCCACAGAACTACAGTGCGCACAATGTCTGTTACTCCACTGCTCAGAACACCACAAGCTAGGTAATTGAGCTGGCAGCTGGTTAAAAAGCAGTGCTGTTGACCCCAGCTACTACAATCTGGTTAAGAACAACAAAAAAAAGAGGTTCATGCATGGTCTAAAATTCATAATCTCGTGCAAGTGTAAGTTAACTAATGCCAGCATTATCAGTCTAAGGCTGCTGTAAAGCTTTCATGTCCAACCCAGCAAATTTCTCATGGACAGAGAGATTCACATGGCTAAAAGCAGCATATGCAGAAAACCCTGCCAGTTCTCCAAATGCCATTGTCTGAAGTTTCTTGTTTCAACAGGACTGAAGATTTAGATATTGGGGCTTTTTGTAAATCTTCAAAATGCCTCCTGGATATATATACTGTCTAAGAGCTCACAGCTTTTCCCCAGAAATTATTAGCATATCATACTCATATTTCTGAAGGAATATAAAAAATATGTGAGTTTTTAAAATAGTTATATCATTAAATATTAGAGAATTATCTTCTGGGAACACATACAATAATGTTCAATTCTTTGCTGCTTTACAACTAACTTCATTGTGAAAATGTTGATTTTCTTAAATCCGGATGAATGCAAGGGTTATGCTTTTAAAATAACTGAAAAATATGCAGTAGATATTTGAAATGTGAATCTCATGGGTCATTAGGGATAGGATCACAAAATCATAAAGTTATAGAAGGTGCTTTTTTGGAAGGGACACTCAGAGATCATTTGTTCCAAACCCCCATCCCTTCCTGCTTTTGTCTCTAGGTCAGATCACTCAAAGCCTCATCCAACTTGACCTTGAACATTTTCCAGGTCATCCACAACTTCTCTGGCAAACCTGTTCCAGTGTTTCATAATGAAAAATGTCTTCCTTATGTCTGATCTAAATGTAGCCTCTTTCAATTTTAATCTACTGCCCCTTGTCCTGTCACCTCAGATCGTGGTAAAAAAGTCTACCTTCTTCTTTAGCCCTCTTTATACATAAAAAAGCCAATAAGGTCTTCCCAGAGCCTTCTCTTTTTTCAGGTTGAATTAGTGCAGTTTTCTCATCTTTTTTTCACAGGAGAGGTGTTCAACAGGAGTAAATGGTATGCATTAACTTTATTTTTCTTTGAAACTAAGAAAAATTGAAAGACTGATTTTTCCACAGCGAAGCTTTCGAGTTTAAATGAGTAAATTGCCTCAGTTTTAAAGCATCTGTATTGATAAAGTAAATGAGAATAAATGTTTCAAAGTTTAAATTCACCATCTAGAAATATGTGCACACTGACTCTCAGTTAGAAACATCCAATGTTTGAGATGTTCAGGTCAGCCCCTGGGTTGTTCAGATCTCTCGTGCTTAAGGTATATCCAGCAAATGTAGGAAATACTTCTCTATCTGTACTGGGTAGAATAAATACACCAGAGCTGGCAAATCTGTATTTGAAACAACAAATCTGTGTTTGAAAATATGTTCATTAACCAAACCAACTCCTATCTGAACTAGAAGACCTTACATCTCTAAGTTCAGTGTTGAGCTGAGTGGCCAGCTGAAAATTTGTAACAGTGAAATGGTCTTTTTAATAATTTTAATTTAGCATTTTTTCTAAAAATAGAGAGCCTCCATGATTCTGGAGGTCAATCAGACTAGACTTGGGTCAGTAATATAGTACTTTCAATTTAGTGGCTATGATTCATACTGTTGGAACAAAGATTAAACTAAATTAAATATGGAGGCTTCCTGAATCTGGAGCAAATTCACATTCAGCAATGTTTTAATCTATAATGGCAAAATAAGACATAGGCTGAAAGCCCCAGAGCTTGGTGCTGATGAAAATGCTTGAAAGAGCTTAAAAAGTACTAATCAGCATTAGCAGGGAGATAAAACAGACCTTTCATGGGCTGTAGATCTGTCAGCAATGGGTGATTACTAGGAGAGTTTGATTACATTTTAAATCCATCCTTATTTAAGTTTTTCCAAGTTCTGCTTTATGCAGTTCATGTTCCTTGACACTGTTAGAGAAGTGAGTGGAGCAGAGCCTGGAATACAGGCAAGGAAATGCAGCCTGTGAACAACATGCCACCTTTTTTTTGGAATTGCCAAGTAACTCTTAACCACCAGAACGTCATTTGCAGTCTCTGCTTTGAAAACCTGTCTGAAAAAAAAAAAAAAAAAAAAAAAAGAAGCAATCAAGAGCTTGTCATCAAACTCCCAATTTTTGAAGGGACTGTTTTAAGTGGAAAACTCTACTAGGCAACCAAATTTTAGTTTAAGAAATGAATCCAGTTCAGTTTTGTACTTGTGTGCATATCTCTGCTTGTAGTCTCTTTTAAAGGAAAATTTCAGATTTTCAGTCTTGGTCTTCAAAGCTACTATGTCCAATAGAAATGGGAATGCTACTGACATCAGCCATTTGGGCAAAGGAGGCAAGAAGTGATACTTTCACAGAAAAGAAGTTCTGGTGATCTGGAAGTCAACTAAGGTGGAAGAATTTGGTTGCATTTGAAGGACACACTGGGTAACTCTGTTTCTGTAAAGAAATCATATTCAGAGGGAGTTAAATTTAGTGTCTTTGCAGGATATGCACAAAATCAAAGAGCTAAGTGATTAAAATTGTTGCATATAGTATTGTCGCAACATTGTTGTCCTGTCAGTCATGTTTTACACAGAGCTGGGATAACTCAGTATGGAGAAATACACACCAATGTTGTCAAAGAGCAAATATTCATTTTCATGTATGCCTAAAATTGTAAAGCCTGAGATTCCTTGTGCTTGGTAGAGCATGGTGAAGGAGATTTGGGTTAGAGAAAATGAAGAAAATAAGAAAAAAAGAGAAAAAAATTAGAAGGTATGCATTTGTAAGGCACAACATATTTGGAAAAATGATGACCTGGGAAGAGAAGAAAGATCCAAAAATGAAATAGAAATGAAGAAGCAGAACTGTTCTGTGTGTACTGTGACTAAGAATGGTTCCACTGGGAATGAGAAGCCTCATTTCAATCAAAAGTGGGGATACTCAAATGTCTTTCATTAACCTCTGTAACTCCTTTCAACAAATATGCTGGAAGTCTTTTGTATCATTCCTCATTTGTCGTCTTCTCTGGAGTTCTCAATTTTTGTCCCTCTCACTCTTTCCCTACCTAGTTCTTCCCCTCCAAGAAAGCTTCCACACACTGGTATATTGTCTACCTTACTAGATAATATCAACAGTGCAGTCATAGGCTCTTTTCCCTGTCACAAGAAGAGAAAAAGGAGGAAAAAATTTCCAAGTTTGTTTGACAAATTGACTGTTTGATAAAAATGCTGGCAGCAGATGTTTCAACCTCCTCGTGGTGATACCTTAAATTTGAGAAGCTATTCAACTTAATATTACAAAGCAGTCTAATAATATAACATGTCCTGTATAATATAGAGATGGAACATACCACATCTATATAACTTCATTGTTAATGAACAATTTACTATTGAGAATGTTTCTGTTAGGATTTAGACATAAATTGTCTTGGGACTGCTGCTAAATTTCTTACCAATTAACAAGATTTTTTTGGTTTGTTTTGTTTTGGTTTTTTTTGTTGATAGACTGTCATGTAGCTGTTCTTTTCATTCCGTAAGATAGAAATTTTCTGTATTTGGAGACTAGGGACATAAACTGTTTCATATCATGCTGAATCCATTATGCCCTTAGCAGAAGAGCAGTGTGGTACAAACATGCTTATATGAGTACTGCTTATTTTTAAGAAAGGTCCTATGATAATAAGAAATTCAGAAAAAGAACTTCTCCCATCATGCTAATTACAATTATTGTAATACTAATTAATTAAGAAACACACAAGGCCAGAAGCCTGGAAAATTGGAGAATCTCTCCTCTGTGCTTCCCACTGCTCCAATTTACAAGTCTGGTAAAATAAGGTCTGGGAAGTGCATTGAAGCGCCAAAGCAGGGCTTGCACAATTGAGTGTGGGTGTTCTGTGCTTATAATGTAATTATCCATATCCTTCTGCTCTGCCAGTTACCTGTGTCCCTACCTGTCCTGGATAATGGAGAACTAATTATTGTCTCTGCAGTAAACTTCTCAGTTCCCTAGTCATCAGAGCCACAGAAAAACTTATTCTTTTAATCTGCTTTCTCTTTCCTGGGCAAGGAAAACTCAATTCTTTCAGAAATGCATGTTCCAAATCACTTCTAACACAACCAGCCCCAAATCTCCTCCATGTCAAGCCCTTTATTTAATGTTTTAAACTGGACACTGCACCTACACAAGGCATTGCCAGAACAAAGTGTTGTAACTCTTCATGACTTCCATGTAGCAACACTCTTAATACGTGGGGAAAGTTTTCTGCCTTTACCCAACACTTTTGACACTTCTTTTTCCCTTTTTTTTTTTTTTTTTTTTAATTTACTACTGCCTGCAAAACTCTCAGGCAGTTATTTAAATTTTCCTTCCTTATTATAATTTTATTATGTATATGCACACAACTTATATGGGTTTCATCTGCCTGATTTTACAGCAATTTGCTTTTGATTTCTGACTTTCCACATAACTGATCATACATCAAAAATGCATTCCTTTGTCATTACAGCTTTTAGCAACAATGTGAACAACACCTGGCAAAGACCAGGTTGTCTTCCAACTGATCAGACTGTTCCCAAATCTTCCATATATCTCCATAAACCTGAGATGTACCCTAATCTGACAGAAAATAATTAAAAATTGACTTAAATGCTGCTTTACAATAAGATGTAATTCTGCCTTATTGTAGTTTCAAGAATAATTATCTCCCTAGTTTATCAGGGAAATTTCACAGAGAACTGTTAAAAAGTCTTGCTGAAATCCAGGCAATTTTTCTCCTGTCTTCTTTACCAGATATACTGTCTAAGAAAAGCACTGGGTATGATTTTTCACTTTGATACAATTATGTTGACCATTTAAAATGTTTTTATTATTCCCTAGACCCTTGTACACTGATTCATATCTTCCCAGTGTATTTCTGGATAAGTAAGCTCATTGGCTTGTAATTCCCAAGATAATTCCTGTCTTCACACAATGTACTTCAGTTTTACTGTGCTCTCTCTCTGACTTTCCCAACTTGCCTGTAACAGTCCGGAGTGTCTCATCTAGCTATTTACATTTCCTGACATGTATTTTATGCAATGTTTTCCTTTTGCTCTTACCTCAACTTGCCTATTTTTACTCTATCTCCATTCAAAATCACACTTTTTTAATCTATGCTTTTAAAGACACATCATAAATTGTTATGTTTTTATCAGATAAATTGGATTTAGACAAACACCAATGATATATTAGATTGCATGAAATAGTAGGCCAGATACATTATCCTAAATATTACGGTGCTGAAAAATGTTTAAAAGCAGAATGTGAAAAAAAGAAAAAAAAATTTACAGATGGATAGAGGCCAACTACTGTCCTATCTCCAGACAAGCAGAACCTGTTTTCTGTCTTCTTACTCACCCTTTTTCTCTTCTAAAGGTCACTCAGATGCTCACAGCCAGCCAGAATCAGGACACTGAAGCATTTCTGACATACTAATCCCTGCTGCTCTCTTTCCCTGCCCTGTTCTCCCATTCATCTCATATAACCAAAATGCAGGCAACTGCTGACACGGTCAGCACACACAAAAGTGCACCTGGAATCTTTTTCAAGAGCACAGGATAAGGACATGTTTTGTCATGTGTTTGCCTTTTGGTCTAGCAAAGGGCACAGGGATCTAATTTCTGGATCAGATCCACCTCTTTCAAGCATCTAAGGGAAAAGCATCCAAAGCAGGAGGAAAGTAATAGTTTTGTATGCTTAACTGATGCAAACATTGTTAAATCCCTTTCCCCCTGCTATTATATACATAAATGATTAATGTTTTGTCTAGAACTGAAAAATTGAGCCTTTACTTTCTGAGAAAATGCTCCTGGCAAATCCAAGTGCAAATGAACAGCTAATGTAATTTGAGCTATTGAAGGTCTATACTTATTGTTCCACTTGCAAATTTTTTCCATAGCTATGTGTCAGCTATATATGACACACCTCACAGAACCCAGTAAGCTGAAAAGTTAACACTGCTTTGTGGAAACTAATAACTCCTTGTAAGTTTTGGAAATCATATGACAGGGTTATTTTTGGTAAGTAGGAATCTGTGAAGGAGGAATTTTGACCTGATCTGAAAGTACTGGAAGAACATAGTTAAGGAGACTTCAAACTTTACCTGTAATACTTAGCTGTGTCATCTGCAAAGAGACACAACTGATATTCCTTTAAAATCCATTTTTTCTGTATATGTCAACAAAGGAAATGTCTTTCAAATGTCAAAAATTGGTCTCCACACTCTTGTATATAGAGCAAATGCAGCAGCTGAAAGCCATTGATTTAGGGATGGACAAATTTCCCAATTTGCCTGGTTTGTCAGTCTCCTACTGTAACCCCATCAGCTCAATTCAATAAAATTCAAGCTGAGCCAGTGACTAGGAACAGGCTGCTCTGTGGCAAATCTAGACAAGAAATTACTTTATTACCACCTAGAACAAACAGGAAGATGTACCCACAGTGACTCTTCGGCCTCAAAGTTCTGCCACCATGTGATGTATTTGAGCATGACAGAACATTAATTTAGTTCTGGAAATCTGTGTGTTTTAAGCACATTGCCTTGAAGAATATTAAGCACAAGCCCATTCATTTTACAGCATCCATCACACTGCCAATGAGTTCCTGAGTAATTTTGTTTTTCAAAGAATTTAGAACAACCACAAAAATTTTTTGCTCTCAAATACTATATAGAAAAAAAGTCAGTATTGAGATTGAGTGACAAAGATTAATTTCCAACAGCCATTTCCCAAAGCCAATAAACTTCAGTGAAATAGTTTACTTATCTTCCACAGGTTTTGAATGAAATCTGTTGGTCCTCTAGACAAATGAAGTTGTTTTTTTTTCTCTGTTGCCTTGTTGTAGTTAGCATCTGAAACTAAAGAGGAAATTAAAGCATCTGAAACTAAGAAACTAAATTTCTACTGGTGCCATAATTCCTTTTTAAGATAGGAACTAGACTATTTTACTTAGATATCCTAGTTTTAGTTAGATTTAGTTAGATTTGTGTTTAGTTAGATTTAGTTAGATTAGTGCCTATTACTAGACTTTCATTCCTAAAGCACATTACCACTGTTTCCTGAAAGAATACAGTTAATGACATTTTATAATTAGTAATAGCAAAGCTTCATAATTAATTTTAGCAAAGATCAGATCTCCTCAAATATATTATTTTTATGGTGGAAAGAGTATTTAGCTTATTCATTCTATGACTGTAATGTCACTTATGGAGCAAGTGTTTATATTATATTGATATACCCAGGGTTGCACTATAAAAGCCTGACTTGCAGTGTTAAATTATTTATTGGCATCTTCTTTTTGTATGTTAGATTCTGCTACATTTGAACTTCATATCTATAAAAATGTTCCTCAGGTAACTGAATAGTGTGAAATAAGACATAATTTAAAACCTAACTTAAAAAAATCTTTAAGATATCAGAGCAAAGTGAATACACAATTTCCAGAGAAGTATATATAAGAGAAAAAAGAATAATAAAACAATAAAATAAAAAGAATAATAAAAATGGGGGTAATCAAAGCAATTGACAATTACAGTCAGAAACTCTAATTTTTTTCCAAGTTTGTGCCCTTCTTGCTTTCCTGATGAGAGACAGCTGGCCTGAGAGAAAAGCTCAGCCTACTTTAATCCTGGTAGTGATTGGGGCTTGTATCTTCAGGTTCCAGAAAAGTAGGGCAATGAACTGGCACTCTGTTGTATTTCTGTTACCACTTTTGAACAAGTAACTCTCCCTGCCAAAGGATTTAGATTCCTCTCCATTCTTGTTCACTTTTTGCTCACCTACGAACTGCCATCCTGAAGTACATGAATACAACATCACTGTGTATTCACTGATCTCTGAATTTCCTGGAGTATTTCTCTGATGGTTATTTTTCTCCAGGAGTTCAATCTTTCTCAAATTTCTTGTTTTTTAGGCTTCAAAGTAAATTTTATGGTCCTAACAGCAAACCCAAGTGTTACAATGAAAAGAGTGAGTGAAGTGAAATTTAAAATTCAACAGAATTAAGCCTAGAAAAGCTGTACAAGTGGTGCTGCACATTTGATTAGTAGAATCTCTACTGGTAAAACAAAGCTCTTGAAAACCAGCCACTTCACAAGACAATAAAATGCAATCAAGATTTCTACAGCAACCCAGTCTAGGTTACATAATGCACCCATAGAAGGCAAGCTGGGCCTGATACTTGGATGTATTTATTGTTTAGTTGCAGGAGGCAAAGAGCTGCCTTGATGAAAGTCAGGTTATTTTATGGTCCCATATTTCTTTCCTCCCCCTGTAAGGAGCAAATTTCACTCAAGAAGCAACAGGGGTCTAAAGGAAAAAACAGAAAATGCTGTTCCAAACATAGAGATTCTGTGCATTGCAAACAGCAAAACAGAAGTTCTTTCATTGGTCTAAAAAGCACACGACAAGTTTAAAGCTGATTAAAGCAGGAGATTACAATGTAAGGAAAATTAAAGGTAGGAATTTCAGCTATGTCAATCAGTTCTGTTCTCCAGGAGTCAACAGAACTATGTCAGCTCTGCAGCAGCAAAGGGACAAGATGGGAAGTTTAGTAACGTACAAAAACCTAGATTTCCCATAACCTCCAGAAGTCTGTCACAGAGCTGTCCAGCTTGACTTTTTCCCATGAGAACAATTCATTTTTGCAGATTGTTTACCAGGCAGGACAGTATTTCAGCCAGGCACACAGAGGATGTGAGCAGTGACTGCCCTCAGAAGGGAGTGTTCATTTTCAAATGATGAGAAAGCAGAGAAGAGGTGCCAGAAGGCAGTTCTTAAATAACTTACAGGCTCTGAAGTGTGAAGTGTGAAGTAAAGACTTTTCAAAGCCTCAGATGTCATACACTAAACATATGTCCTGTTATTTTTGTCTCCCTCACACTGATTGCTGCAGCAGGATCACTGTCCTGGACTTGTTATTCATGTTGGAGAAGGGCAGGATCACTCCTCAGGACAAAGATGTCCTGCCAGTACCACATGGCTTTAAGTGAGGGGACTTTCCTTTAGCAGCTGAATACGATTTCCATTCTTAATGAAGTGAATAGAGCAGAAGACTCCAAAATGCAGCAAATATCCATCCCATGAGCTCCCTGCTTTTAAAACTAAGTCAGCTCCACATGTCAGTCCAATTAGGTGTTTTTAAATAAGTTTTGGCTGAAAATTTGTAGTGACTATCAGAATTTATTAATGTTGTTTTCTGGAATTTCAGTGACTTTATAAAATTTAAAATATTACCACTGCCAATGTACAGTAACTGCCAACCTTGATTTAGCAAATGAGTTTCCAGCATAAAAATGTAAGGCTACCCTTCATATCTACATGCAATAGCCCACTGACTATTCAAGAAGAAAATTCAGGTATGGCACGTTTGAAATGGATGAAAATATTTCAACTCATGTATTTATGCACTTTCTAAATCTGAAGCAATCCTACCAGCCTCTGTTCAGCCCTGAAAAACCCAATTGTTATGACCAGTGGATTAGGATGAATCTTTTTACAGCATAACTCCATCACTTCTCCAAAATTATTTTCCAAGCCAGTATCAACCTTGACTCTATTTAGATCAAATGAGAGGTATAGACACTCGTTGTCATGTGATCAGGAGCATTTGCAATCCAAAGAAAGAGTCTTAAGCAAATTCTTTTCCATTGTTGAGTAGCCTGATCGCTTCAGGTATCTAGGATTCTATTTCCTAATTATAAATTATTAGAAAGGTCATATGCCAAATTAAAAGGTGGTGAGTGAAGGCACGATGAGGTGATATTTCATATTCATGAACATGAGCTAAACTTGTCTTGCCTATGCATAAAGTAGTAACCACTCTGAAAGGACTAAGTAAATGAAACACTCAGATCTAAAATTTCAGGCTCAGATAAAGACTTGAGATGTCCCAAATGAATCAAAGGGTCAGAGAGCACAAAGGACTCCACAATTTGTTTCCATGGCCTAATTATCCCTCAGAGTACATCTGTTCTGATTCCAGTGAACTAGAAAAGCAGAAGCTTTCAGAGTGGCAGTGCACTTGGGGAATTCAGAATTATTCCCAAGATTTTTCCTCCCTGAGGTTTAGAAGCCTTCCTTGGACATTTTTTTACTGCTCTAATGGGGTAGTGGGGAAAAGAAAAAGAGAAAAATCTTGAAACTTTTAAGGGTTTTTACTCTGTTGATGGTCTGTGGGAAAATCTGAAGACAATAGAATGGCACTGGCATGAATGCCAGTGAAATATTATTTCCCATGTTCTTCTGGGTGTTCAAGGACCATAAGGCTTTAGCAGAATATTGCTGCATCTCATGGCTGTTTGCTAAAAATTTACTGCTCCAGCAGCCACATGCATGCTCTCACTCGCTTTCTCTTTCAAGCACAAATCTTATCAATCTATAATCTAATTATTACATAAATACTGGCTGTGTTAATTTATTCTAACCTTATGAACCACTCTCTGACTGAGAGTTTTTGGAGACTGTAATCTTGCAAAAGCTCTGCTGCAGATTGCCTGTGATTTAACTTAACTTGGGGGTGGGGTTTTTTGTTTGGTCTGTTTTACTTGGTGGCAGAAAATTAAATGTTGCATCAGTTCAGAACAGAACAAAAACACGACACTGCTCTCAGAAAATCAGCAGGGTCCTGGGATGAAGCTTTTTGGTTCTGTTTGTGTTATTTTAGTAGTGACTCTATAGTGTTGCTAATTTAAACAAGACGTTAACAAATTTGTTGAACACTTCACAACCCTTCTCAGAATTTTTCCTCTGATATATTATCCTTTGTACTTATTTCCCCCAACAGAATTACTGGAAGAAGGATGCCTTAGCTGGAAAAAAATCTTGAACTTATGCTGTCAGAGGAAAGCCTAAACATATTTTTCTTTCATTTTTTCTTAAAATAAATCAATGTAGTTCTCTATCAACCCTGAATCTGCACAACATGTACTTGAACTGCTTTAGCACATCATGCCATTTTCCTCTGAGACCTCAGTGAATAACACCTCAAAGTCTGAGCTGCTGTAAAATGAGTATTTAGGCTTCAGGTTGTTTGCATCTTAATATGCATATTGAATTCGAGGAAAACCTGGACATTTTAATAATAGAGTCACAGGTAAAAATAGGGGCTTGGGAGATGATTTTTTCTTCATTCCTGTCCCTAGGCAGGATTAAACCTAAACTATTCTTAGTTTCAATAAAAAATTAAATTAGTGGGACATTTTGGCTGGAGGCACACTTTGTAAAAAGTACCTTTCAAGCCATCACACTTCTCTGAGCCTTCTGAAAAGTCCCTAGCAGTTTAGGAATATTTGTGCTGGTGTGAGTCAAGGGAACTGGATATGACATGGGAACTTGCTTGATTTCAGGCCATTGTCTAAATGTATAGCCTGATCAAAGTAATGCTAAAAGGAGACAAGCTCTTTCTTTGGTATAATTGGTGCAGTTAATGGGTGATCAGGTAGTTTGTAAATATTCCACACTATAAACTAATTTTACCTTGTGTTCCACTTCCACATTAAGGCACGAGTCACAGTTTCCTTTCAGGCTCTCAAAATAAGTTTATAATTTTAAGCTAAAAATTTAACTTTTTGCACGTGATCAATGCATAATACAGCTCTCTCCTTCCTAAATTTGCATTTGTTTAGTTTCAATTTTGTTTCCTAAAGCCCACATCCTTACGATATTGTGCACAGTTGGCCAGTGTGGACTATTTCAAAGTTATTAATCAATTTTCTTTATTCATGGAGAATCTACAAAAGTTGAAATTAAATAATGTTTTCAGAAAAAAAAAAAAAAGGAAGACAATACTAAGCAAAGAAGAAGTTAAATGTGTCCAATTAAAAATTTACTCCTCAAAATCTCTTCTACAATAACCAAAATGCCTTTAATGCTAATCAAAACATAAATTCCCAGTATTGGATTGATCCATGACAGCAGATCATATTTAGCCCCAGCTTTCCCTTTCAAAAACAAGAATAGCAATGGCATCTTGGCAACACCTTGCAGACATTTAATTCCTGTTTAATTTAATTACCAGGGCATGGTAAATATTTTCCTCTCTCACACATATGCTCCATGTACTGTGGCAAACCCCCTACAAAAGAAAGTACAGTGGAAATTACTTGTAAGCTACTTTAAATACTGCAGAAGTGGTATGGAACTAGAAGGTGTGTTGAGCTCCTTTAGCTGGGTTTCTCTCCACACAGAGGTGGTGGACAGACAGAAGCAGGATTCTCTTTGCTTGTAAACACCAAGGTCTATTTAGAGCCATCACACAGATCTCTGTTCTTTTCCCCAAATAGACTTGGCAGATGTTGCAGTGAAAGTAATTCTCTTTCCTTCAAGCAGCCCTCGGGTTAAAGAGGTGAAATTATACAATGTTCCATTATGCTAAATACAATGCATTAAAAAGCTGCAAGACTCTACAAAGATGCACTTAAATTGTGCTTAATTGGACTGCCTCAATTGCACTTAAGGTAAACCTGGGGCTGAGCTACAGAACCTTAGAGACTCTTGCTCTACAGCTCAGACCAAGCTTAAAGAAAATTACCTGGCACTTTCCCTGAAATACGGATATCTATAAAAACCCACCAACCAAAGCTCCTAAAAGGCCCAGTCACAAATGTGGAACTGACTTTTTGCACAGATTTACTCTTCTGTTTACACTCTGGAATAAGAGATTTTTCAAGAGAGACAGTTATCTGGGATTTGGTCACCACATTAGGGTGTATAAGGAAACTGGGTAAAACCTGGACCTTACTGGGAGTCCCAGATAAAGGTTTTAATTGCAATAAACAGTTACACAGCTTTGGGGGTGTAGAATTGCCTGTGAGAGGGGGAGGTTTTGTCTTTGCAGCTGCCAATGACAGCACAGCACTAAGTATGCAATTGAGCTGCCAGAGCAAGTGGAAGGCACATGGGATGATGATTGGTCATTATGCTTTCCACCTCCAGGCAGACCCTGAAATTCCTATTTAACTGACCTGGCATGCCGCAGCTAGGACGAAAATATGCTTACACAGAGTGTAAATAAGCATAGAAATAGTGAAATACAGCATTCCATTTGTCAGCAACTGCATCACAAATATACTTAAACAATAGCCCCTTTGAAATGTTGCTAATGCCTGAAGAGAAAAGGCGGAATGCAAGACCAAAATATCCACCCACAACCTCAACAAACAGATAATTAAAATCATACTTGTTTACCATTACAAATTGGTTAACCTTTTTGTCTTGCTAAACCCCTACAGACTCCCACATATTCTTTTGTAAAGAGATATATTAGTTTAGATGGACTCAGTTCTTCCTCTCTTGAAATCAACACAAAAAGCTCCTTTGCAGAGAGGGCAAGATTTATGCCTAAATCTGAGCTACATATTTCAAAGTGTAATTTATGTGTGTGAATACATATATATTTATGCACAAACACACAGCCACATTCCACTGGTTTTGTATCCACACTGTCCCCTTACGATATACTCAGGTATATCTTGCACTTGGTGGTGCCCAGTGTAAGCATGAATGAGGTGGGTGAGGAAATTTAATTTAAATTTATTCAATTATTTTTTCTTCACAAATTGAAATCCATAAAGAAATCCTAAACTTCCTCAACATGTTATTTTCTCATCTCTGAATGAACAAGTTCATATGAACTGCAATATGAACTGCAATACCTTAGAGATATCAAGAATTTACCTCTTTGAATATATTTTTAAACAAAACATACCATGTAATTACTGTGCAATTAATTTATAAATAATCCCCCCCTCTCAAAAAAATTCTTCTGAATGCCAGTTCTGGGTGTGGGAGAGGTTCCTGCTCTCCCTTGGGAGGCAGCAACAGTTTAGAAAAGGTTGCCAATCAACTGCTGCTCTCTACCCCAGAAGAGCTGTCTGTCAATGCTTGGTACTCTCCCCAGTTCCAGAAAGTTCAGTTATTCTGTTATCCCCATTGGCTCCTGTTAGAATACCACTCCTCCTCTGTACCCCGATTAGTTCTCTGTATGTCACCCCACTCTGTCTCCCCCCTTTACCCGTTGCCCATTGGCTGTTTTGTACCCTAACCACTCCTACTCCTTTGCCCTTAATACCCGGCCCCGCCTCCCCTCGGGGCTTCCGGAGTTCGCTCCCTTCCAGAGAGCTTGTGTCCCTCGTCTTCCCCCTCCTGTTCCTGCGACTCTCCTACAATAAAGCCTCTAGGAATAAAGCTACTCTGGAGCCCTCTCGTCAGTACGGTGGAGCTATCCGGGTCCCGCCACATCCTCCCCGCGGACCAGCCGCCCGAGGGTTTTCCCTCGGACTGGCTGGGCACCCGGGTGAAGCCCGGAGGACTTGTAATTTAATACATCTGGGGGCATTACTAACAAAAAAAAAGGGAGAAGTAATGGAAATAAAATTCTGCATGAATTGTTTACATTCTTATTCTCCATAAAACCTGTAATGTAAATGAGTAGTCTTGATTCAAAAGTTATTTTCCTACTGAGTTCTCATTTCTTTATTTTACTGTGGTACAAACAGCTCAAGAAAATAATTAAAATAAAATGCCCCCATCTACTAAATTAAGGATTGTGAGGCTTGTACACTTCTGCTTATGCAGACCCAAATTTCAGGGACTTCAATTTTTTTTGTTCTAATTCTACATTTTGCTATCACCATGAAAGTAATTTCCTTTCTCACCTGAAATTCAGTTACTAAATCCAGGAATTGTAATCTTCTCAGGGAAATTGTTTTAATGATTGTTTTTGTGTCTTCTGTAAAAGAAAAGTGAAAGCTGACAAAGATGTAATTTCAGGTTTTGAAGGGATAATTATAAAGAGCGTTCTATTTTTTTTCATATGCATTTAAAAATAAAACCTTTGTGTCCCAGAATATAGTCAAGAAACCTCCTGCCAGCGAGGTGAATGAGAAATATTACACCCAGTGGGATGGGTTTGGTAAAACACACAGTTAGCTGGACAATCTCATAGCCTGTTTCAAAAAAACCAAGATATCTCATAAAAGCAATGGTCTTTTGCATTGTCACAACCACAAGTGAAAAAAATGTAAATATCTATTTTATTAGAAAGATAGATTATGTGAAACAGTTGGATGCTTTGAAAAATCATTTTATGAGTGCTCAGATCCTCATGGTATGGCAATACCCAATGGAATTAAAGCCCATCTCTGTAGCCCAGACTGAATTTATGCACAGCACATTATGTGCACATCAGAGGTGTCTAGGATAATCCTTTCTCTCTTGGGTCATCTGCAGCACATTAAAATTATGCTATTTTATATTATAAATATATAGGTATATTTATATAAAAATTGTTTTAATAGATAATTATACATAAATATAAATATAAATATAAATATAAATATAAATATAAATATACATATAAATATACATATACATATAAATATACATATAAATATGATTATAAATATAAATATAAACTTAAATATAATTATAAATAATAGAATAATAGAAATAATAGAAATAGAAATAAATTAAATGTGTGAATATAAATATAAAGTAAATATAGGTGTGAATATAAATGTGAATGTGATTTTTTTTTTTTTTTGCATTTATATAAAATAACTATCTCTAACAATATGGTGAGCAACATCTTTCATGCTAATAACTAATAAACTCCTAGAACTCCCTGCTAGGAGTGCCACTTATAGTGACTGGAGTAGATGCATCATTACTGCACCCTTTAACCATTTTATAACCCTTTCTTATAACCCTTTTATAATTTCTTTCCTTTTGATGTGGGTGCCACAGTGACCTACAGCCTGTCCACACTGGAACTGCAGCTCCCATGGCTGTCACCTGCAGCTTTTGTAGTCTTTGGATCAAGACTACCCTGCTGCCAGACCTGTCTGGTTAACAAACCACCTTTTCTTTCAACATCATTTTAGAGCCTAGTGGCAGTTTCTTACCTCTTGACAGCCCCTAAGAAGAGACAGCAACTGTTATGCAGCCAAAACAAGGCTCTGCTTCTTAATAATTAAACATTTAGCAAGAAAATTATCTTTCACTGTTCTGGTAGCCTCAGTATTTCCTACACAAAAAAAAAAAATAAAATATTATTTTCATGTCCAATGCTTGTTCTCCTATTCAAAGTGGCTCCTGAAGGTGAACAGTCTGCTTTATTTCTCTCAAAATAGTATAATTTTTACACTCTCTGCAAATTGTCCACAATGGGATTGTGGACAAATATGTTGTCACTGAGATTTCAAAAGAAGATGTGATTATGATTTTGAAAAAGTAATAATTTTATGAGAATTACAATTTACAAAGAACTATGATTTTTAAAAGCTCTCTGACAATAGGCAACTTGTGTGAATCTTTGCTCTGTGAGCCTGCACAGAAACCACCTCCCAACTGTTCACAAGCAGGAGGGAATCAGTTCAGGCTGTGGCTTTCAACCTCAAAGATTTCTCAGCTCCTCTCCATCTCCCATGCATTGCTAAGGACATGATCACAATAGCTAGGCCAGTTGAAAAGGCTTTTTTGTTCTTACCAGGTAATAAAAACCAAGTTCTGTTCCGTGTGGTGGAAATGAATCAGAAAGATGAGCAGAAACAAGAGTACTCTGTGGAGTACATCCTGCAGGTAAAAACATGGGAGAAAAAGTATGAAGAATGAGAAGTGCACCTCCAAACAAGCACCCTGAAAGCCAACTGACAAAATGTCATGATTTATTTAAAATTTAACTCATGGGAAGAAAACGCCAGAAGTGATGGTTTGCCAACAGAAGACACTAAGGGAACATCAATTTTCATGATGGAAAACAGTTCTTTAGAAATGTTTTGAGCTTTCATAACAATGAGGAGAACTGTCATGATTCAGCCCACACTCACTCATAGCTGGCAAAGCTGGTGAACACATTCAGCTCCAGCATTATATTATTTTGCTTTTTGGGAGAGCCTACTTGGAATTGAACGTTTAATGAGTGCAGCCTCCTTTTTGGCTGATCAGAGGTATGTGTCTTTCCATTTGATTCAGCCACTGGTCTGCAGCACAAGAATTCTCAAAGCAGATCAGAATGAAAAGGCAATATATGTTTATTCAAACCAAAATTTTTCATTTCAACCCTGTTATATTACCTCCTCCAAACTAATACTATAGATCTGTGTTAACTTAGTATAGGATTGGGGAGCAGAGTGGTCTTCTTAATATTTTCTGCTTCGAAAAAATATTTCTTAACATTCATAAGTAATTCAAACCTCTGATTCCTGAGCATATTTTTTAAAACTGTGTGACTACAGGTTGATAAAACTGTAGCCCAAAATCTTACCTTACTTAAGGTTGCTTATTCCACCATTTTTGAGACAAATCTTAAGCAATCAGTTTATCCTACTAAAAAAACAAAATTTTAAAAAAAAGTTGGTTTTGAGGAAAAAATATATTACTGGGTGCCACAGAGACTTGGGAAAGGGCTAAACTGCTAGGGCAAGGCAGTTCTGCTGACCTAGGTGCCACACCTATGTTAAATGTGACACAAATGAATGCTAAGAGGAGTAACTCATAATTAGTGGGTCATTGGAGGACTAGGGCATAGTGCCAGAGTTTGCTGAGACCCTGGAGATTCACAGCTCACTTTCAGCAGAACAGTGCCTATATAGAAACCATATTTGGAAAGGAATGTCTCTCTGTGCAATTGGATTTGATCACAGGCTCCATATTCAAATTTTGCACTTTCAAAGTCTATTGTTATATAAGTATATATAAGTTATATATATGTTATATATAAGTATATATATACTTATATACTTATATATATATATATACTTATATATATAAGTTGTATATAAGTATATTGGTATATATAATTCTGAATCAACTGGGTTTGAAGTCCGACATAAGGGTATCCCAGTCTTCCAAATTCCCAGAAAATCAAACTGATTTTCACATTTCATAAGTCATAGGTAGAAGTGCAGTTTGTTGAAAAAGCAAGTAAAATATATAATAACCTAGAAAGCTGCTGAGTACACAGCATTTTGAAAATGATTATGCTTTTCAAAAGCCTCAGAGTTTCAAAATAAATGTTCTATGGTGGATCAACACTGACATTGCCAATCAAAGGTGAATTGTGAGACAATAGATTTCCCTCCCACAGTCTCATAATTTCTGTCAGGAATCTGAAGTGACAGCATATTAAGAAAAGGCACTTTTTGACATTTAATAAACAGGCTGACAAATTCATAGCCTTGAAATCAAACAACGTACAGCAGTATGAGTTCACAGAGCCTCTGTTCCATAAAAGGATTCTATGAATCCTGCACAAAAGGGATTCAAAACCCACAGAAAATTCACGTGGGTTTATTAATTTATTACTAATTCAGTAGCATCACTAAAAGTCCATAGATAAGGCAAAATTGGTGTCTAATATTTTTGATGTTCAACAAGATGTAACTATAAACCTGTAAGAGAGGACTTTACTGTGCCCTCAGGCTCTCCTGGGGTGAGTATAATCCTGGCAGAGACCATAAAGTCTTAACTTTTCCACTTGAGGCTACAAGCCCACATGCCCCTTGGAATATTCCTTATGCCTGCCTATATCACCTGAGCTCCACCAAGCACATTTGGACAGAAACAGAGGGACTCGAACACACTGCAAGCCCTCAGCAATATTGCTTGTTCTTCCCACTGAATGCAGTAATGAAATCTCCCATCAACTCAAGATGCTGGAACCCAGTTTTTGTGGCTTCTCTGGTGAAGATATTAGCCCTGTTTCCATGGGACACAATGAGCTACAGATCTCAGAGCTTTCAATATTTATTATCCCTGCTTTCCTCTGGCACCTCTTATGCTTGTTCCAAGCTTGTCTGGGGGATTCTGGTGTATCTTTACTGTCATACCAAAGAGTCTTCTGGTACAATTAGAGCTCTACTTCCACAGAAAGGAAGGGAAATTTTCCTTCAGGAATGTCCTCTCACAAACATTTTAGTGGTCTGCCACCGAGATGATCATTATGATGCTCTAAAATAGATCCCAAATGTCCAAAGCAGCATCCACTATTCACAGTGTTTTCACAGAGTCACAGAATAATGAAGTTGGAAGAGACCTCTAAGATCATCAAGTCCAACCTATACCCTAACACCTCAACTAGACTATAGCACCAAGTGCCATGTCCAGTCTTTTTTTAAACACATCCAGAGATGGTGATTCCATCACCTCCCTGGGAAGACAATTCCAGTACTTTATTATTCTTTTGGTGAATTTTTTTTCCTAATATCCAACCTGTACCTCCCCTGACATAGCTTGAGACTGTGTCCTCTTGTTCTGTCAGTTGCTGCCCGGTGGAAGAGACCGACCCCCACCTGTCTACAACCTCCCTTCAGGAAGTTGTAGAGAGCAATAAGGTCACCTCTAAGCCTCCTCTTCTCCAGGCTAAACAACCCCAGCTCCTTCAAACGTTCCTCATAGGGCTTGTGTTCCAAGCCCCTCACCAGCCTCATTGCCCTCCTCTGGACGCGCTCAAGCATCTCAATGTTCTTCCTAAACTGAGGGGCCCAGACCTGGACACAGCACTCAAGATGTGGTCTTACCAGTGCCGAGTACAGGGGCAGAATGACCTCCCTACTCCTGCTGGCCACACTATTCCTAATGCAGGCCAGGATGCCGTTGGCCTTCTTGGCCACCAAGGCACACTGCTGGCTCATATCCAACTGGCTGTTGACCAGCACCCCCAGGTCCCTTTCCGCCTGAACACTGTCCAGCCACACTGTCCCCAGCCTGTAACGCTGTAGGGGATTTTTGTGACCAAAATGTAGAACTCAGCACATAGACTTATTAAACTTCATGCTGTTGGACTCTGCCCATCCATCCAACCGATCTAAGTCTCTCTGCAGAGCCCTCCTCCCTTCCAGTAGATCAACACAAGCTCCCAGCTTAGTGTCGTCTGCAAATTTACTAATGAAGGACTCGATCCGTGTCATCTATAAAAATATTATTCCCTTTTTTCGTTTTGATCAATTTCTAGCAAGAGAATGCTATCAGAACTGATAAGCCCTTTCACTTATTAGGGACATGGGACAAAAACCACCTGACAAGAGCCAATAATGATCCCAGCTCTGACACAAGGTGGTTATCTGTGACATGCTGGCACCATCTGTGGCTCACACGAGACAAGCACGTCAGCTGTAAGCTCAAACTGGCATTTTAAATGGCATTTAGAAGCATCATCCATCAAGTCTCTTTAGTGTCTCTGAAGTTTCTATTAGCCCTATTACATTACAAACTTATTTAGTTACAAACATATTAGCTTACAAACATGTTTATTTCAAATCTCGCAGTGTTTGAATCAGTACAATGAACACTACTACAAAAGTACAGCAGTACTGTAAGATCTGGATTATTTTGAGCTTGCTCTGACTAAACACAGAGTGATTAATAGATGGCTGAGAGAGAATGGAAACTTTCAGATTTTGCTTACAGATAAAAATTATACTTGACAACATAAATCAAGATACATGCAAAATTTATCTCGACCTCCCAAATCAAAAATTACACAGGAAAATCCAAAAAATGCTTGAACAGTACAGATATGGCTGAAACTAAAGAGTTTCACTGACTTCTCTGGAAGCTGTACTTTTAAATACTAGAAAAACAGCTAACCTGCTATGGAATCCATTCTGAACCTCTGCAGTTTTAAGTCCAGAACAATAAAGAAATAATTGCATCTCAGACACTTTTATTCTCAAAATTTATGGCTATATGCATCCATTTTGTGTCTGCCAAATGTGTTGCTCAGGGCTATATGCCCTTAGTTCATTTTTTTTAATAAGTGAATTATATTTCTCTAATTAATTAATCCAGGCATTTACTTAAGCTCAGGTCATGTTATTACAGGTGATATATGAGCAAAGACTAAAGAACTTTCTAACTAATTTTTCTTGCTAATTATGATGTTAGCAATGAGAAACTGACTGTTTTCAAAGTGCTCTCCCTCCCACATGATTCAAAGAGAGAGTGCAAGTTTTCTCTGTGAACCTAGAAAATAAAGGACAATTGCTAGGATTTTTGCCATGAGTGAAACTCACTATTTTTAAAGATTGATTTTCTCAATGCTGCCTGCTTTTACTGAGGAGTTTGGAGGCTCCAGCTGAGAACACTTTGGCTGCGGTTCATAATTTAATGAGATCAAATAGGCCAAAAGTGACTCCAAAGTCAGGTTTAAAGTTCTTTTAGCAGTTTAAACCTGCAAAGGCGTCTATAATTTGTTTTTACACACAGAAGACTGAGTTTAATAGATGTATCTTTGAGACAGCAAAACTAAGTGAGCCATTATTACTTCTCCTTTTTACTTGCACCTCAGGAATTCCAACTCTTAACTCTCTATTGCCCACCAGCATTTTTTTATTATTTTATTTTTTGCCTTCAGAGAGTTCCCTTCCCAGATGAAAAGACAGTAAGGGAGTGTTGATCTAAATGATCTATGTCTCTCTCTGATTGACATATCTGTGATTAAGTCTTGCTACATAGAAAAGAACTCAAATTGTTGTGTTAAATGGGATACCGTAATTAGCATGCTCTCTTTCTTCTACCTTCTGCCTATGTGGAAACTCATCTACAAGATTCTTGTCCCCATTTTGAAATCCATGGAAAGTTTGAAATGTCTTAATAATCAAGGGAGACAGGTCACATAATTGCAGAAGCTTAGTTTCTTAGCTTAGGTTTCTACAATAGTCAGATGTGTTCAGCCAAAATTTAATCACTCTCCAAGTGGCAAGGAGGAATTCTGCTTGTGAAATCTTGATTAAGCAATGTGTTAGCTCAGCAGACAACATTTTTTCCTGTGTCTCTGTCTAAAGAGAGATTTCTGCTGAGTGTGTGTGCTGGGCATGATGTTTTTCCATGTCTTCATAGCAAATTATAAGAATAAATCATTGCCTTGTTTTCCACCCTTTCCCACCTCTTTCCACCCCTTTTTGTTTGACTTTACAGGGGTTTTGTTTGAATTTCAATGAATTAATACCTCATTGACTTCTATATTGTTAAACACTACTACATTGTTCTTGCTAATTAATGGTTTCTCCCCCCAGCTTCAAGGCAACCAGGCTGAAATTCATTTTCAAAACAGAGATTTATATAACAGAAGATGCATGAAACCTGGGCAATTTATATAATTTTCTGAAGAGCTAGTGTCTGAATCCAGAGTTCTTTTGGTCAGCTTGCTTTCTTGACCTCCCAAAACACAGGAATCTCAAGGTTCCTTGCATGCAGGCGTCTTTTTACTGCAGTTGAAACAAATCTACTGTCTGAGTTAAAAAGGATCAGTACTTTTACCCAGATTATAGGGAAAAATATCACAGCATTTTAATTCCTTGCTTTCATAGCCAAGTTTCCTAAATGACTAGAAAGAAATAAAATAACAAAACTACTAAAATCTAGTGGCGCAGAAGAGGAAACTTTCTGATTCACTTACTTAGGACAAAGCAACACTCACCTCCTTCCTCCTTTTTTATGTCATCACATTATCAACTTTTCATTATGAGGTTTTCAGCAACTAAAAACCAGCAGTTTACAGCTGCAAAACAGACTGAGCCTACCACAGAAAGTTCACAATTTATTAGCTGTGGGCAAGAAAATACCAAACATCAGTATCAGTGCTTTTACAGCATTGATATTTGAGCATTTTCAACCTTTGAAAACATTTTTGACACAGTAATTTCACCAGTTGGCCAGGTTTTTTCTACGAACAGACTTCTATTCAGACATAGCCCTAGGTAGTCATTGCTCTTCCATTTCACTAACAAGTGTAATTGTGAAAACTGTAAACAACACCTTTGCAAAGCACGAGGACAC
This sequence comes from Vidua macroura, assembly GCF_024509145.1. Taxonomy (NCBI): domain Eukaryota; kingdom Metazoa; phylum Chordata; class Aves; order Passeriformes; family Viduidae; genus Vidua; species Vidua macroura. The sequence goes on from NC_071611.1 coordinate 64,854,042, forward strand.
TATAGACTCATAGATGGGCAGTGAGAGAACCATCCTCCATGAAGGTTAAAAGAAATCACCAAAAATTGTTGCTCATTTCAACAGGCAGAGGTCCCAGAAGGAATTATATTTCAGTCAAGTATGGCTGCTTTTAGAAAGTAAAAATACTTGAAAAGTTTAGGAAGTCATGTGTTCTGTTACACCAACTTGTATATATAGGAACACTGTAATTCAAAACTGTCACCTGTTGTTTGCAAACGGAGCAGAGATTTTTAAGTGTTTGTCCATCCATATCCCAACCTTGAGAAATAAATAGTAAAACTCTTAGAGAAGCATCCTAACATGATTTATAATTGGTACCTTACTCCAAGATGTTTTGTCTCTTCATTTTAATTTTGTGCTTTGGCACAGAGGAAGGCCAAGGAGTACCTAACCCATGTATATCCTAACTCAAATTCACCAGTTTCATCCCTCCACATGGCAAAATAAGCAAACTAAGAATGCCAGGATGGAGAATTTCCATCTTAGCCACACTAAGATTAAACAAGTTTGCTTCTTGGACAACTTCACTGGTTTCAAAAGCTGCAAGAACCACGGTCCCCCCAGCCCCTCAAACCCTATTATTAAGCATATGTGTATACTTAAGCATATATTAAACATATGTATATATTAAGCATATGTGCCAAGAATTCTGCCTGGTTTGGATGACTGTGGACAAAATAATGATTTTCCCCTTCTGCTTTATCTATGTAAGGCTCACTTAACTTAGTAATAGCTGCAGAAAAAGGATGGTCTCATAATTATTTTTACAGATTTAAAGACAGAAGGTATACACAGCAAGAGACCTATCTAGAGCATATTCCCTTGAATAACATGCAGAATTCATCAAGTAGAAGGTTCCCTGCAAGAAATGGTTTGACAACTACAAATAGTTCACTAAATAAAATTAAGAATATAGAGGGAAAGATAACCTTTGACCTAAAATACTATTTGTGCTCATTTACCATCCTGCTGTACCTTCTGCCATCTGTATCGCTATTCCTTGCCTAAAGGTCTCTTAGGATGACTTTCAACATTGTCCAGTAGAACATGCATGTGATTTTTCCTTTTTTTAAAATCCTTTGTGAAAAACAGATGTACTGTTAAGTTTTTTCTCCCTCGGTTTTCAATCTGAGAAAGACAGGAGAAGGAAGGATGGTTTGGTTAGATAAGAACTCAATGTGAATAGAACATTTCCATAAATGTTTTAAATCCAAAGAAGACATTTTATAGAAGTTGTAACAAAAGCTAAAAGGCAGCTGAAGGATGTTATCTGAAGACAAGTAGTGAGAACACATTGAATGAGACCGGTAAGACTAAAAGAACTATTTAAAGAGAAGAATGAAATGGAAGAAGTTATAATGCAATAGCTAAGAGGAATGTTCTACGTTTAACTGGAGCACAGTGTAGAAATCAGTGCTGAATAGGATCAAACAAAATCTCAACAGACAATTCTGAGAAGTCACAGCAAAATTACAATGTGTGATCAATAATAAACTTGCCTGCTAGTAGGCATGGGCAGAATTGCCTGGTGCTGAACAAAACTCAACATTTTTTTAAGACAGGAGAAGGAAAAACAAATAATTAAAGCAATTAAGAAAGGTAGAGACCTAGTCACTTGTGGAGAATATTATGAGGATAATTGAAAACAGATACTGCATACAGGCAAAAAGAGAAGAAAATAGAGTCATCATTTCTATCCCTAAAACAACGAGGATTTGCACCACTGTATTCATTTTCTATGAATAATCTGGTTAGAAAATGTTTGCAGCTTAGTGGGGCATCAGTCCCTCCTTTCCCCCACGTATGTTCTTTCCTGTAAAGGTTATTACTGTGCCCACTGCATCATAGTTATGTAAATCTTTAAATCATCACCTACAAAAACTGTCTAGCTTTTTGGTAATTTGAGACCAGCTATTGCAAAAAAATAATGGAGCATCCTTGTATAACAGAGAATACTCCTCACACAGTGGAGACAAGGATTCATTGCAGACAGGGCAGAAGAACAATAGACTCACTGTTGAAGAAAGGCATAAATAATTGAGAACGTCTGCAAAGGGACTAAGTTCTCACAGGAACTGGCTTTTAGCCACTTGTAAATTAAGTGTGAAGCACACAGAAGTAGGAGGCAAACAAACCTGAAATGATTAGGCAAAAGAACAGCCAAACACAGGTCCCAGTGAGGCAGTCAGCAGATCAGCTCTACCAGCTCTAGCTGTAGGTAGAACACAACAGACCTTTTGTAAGAGTTTGTGAGGTATAGGGCACTACTTTTCATCTCCAGCTGGGCAAAACCTGGTTCTGTTTAGTAGAACATAAACCACGGGATCTCTATATTCAGTTTGGTGTCTTTCTTCATACATTAAGTGCCCTAACATCACACAAATCCCACTAGATCTCAAGACTCCACAGCTTTTTTCTTCCAAGAGCTGGACTTTTGAGTGGTCTCTACCACAAGGCACTATTTTCTGTGACCTTCATCTCCCTTAAGTTGCAGTAAATTTGGGACTGTAATTTCTCCTAGAGCCTGCCTCTTCTGTTGATGTTATGAAAAAAAAAAAAAAAAGAAACAAAAAAAAAAAAAAAAAGAAACAAAAAAACCCCAAACAACCAAGCAACTTTAAACCAATTCTGCATTTCTTAAGAAGATTCCCTCTTAGAAGCAGTGAGCATCCCAAAATAACTTTTTTCCTCCTCAACTGCCTACTTTGCCTACTTTGAGTGGGTGGTCCCATTAACAAAGAACCAGGACACCAGAAATTTCAGTTTACATGCAGGTATCTGCCCATGCCACCCATGTTTCCCTCTGTCCTTCCAGGACTAAAGATGTTCTGCTAAGAATCAGAGACATCTGACGTTGTCCCAGCTTAAAAACAGCAAGGCTGTGACTCAGAGACTTTGGACAGCCAGAGCCCATTGCAGCAGTGGTGGTGAGCTGTCATATACTCTAGTTTACTAGGGGATACTTCCTTCTTACACCCTTCTCTCAGGTTTCCTAACTAACCCTCACCATCTCACAGAAACTCTCCCAGCTCTACGGAACCTCACATGGGGTCAGTCAGTGTTTCCCTGCCAGCCACACATCTCCCTTCCTTCCAGCTGGATAATGGTATATCTTGGCCTTTATTTGAGCATGTGGTTTTGGGGGCTTTTTTGTTTTGGTTTGGTTTGGTATGGTTTTTGTTTTGTTTTGTTCTTTTTTTTTTGTTTGTTTGTTTGTTTGGGTTTTTTTTGGTTTTTTTGCTGGTTTTTTTTGTTTGGTTGTTTTTTTTTGTTTTGGTTTTGGTTTGGTTTTTGGGTTTTTTTTTGTTTGGTTGGGGGTTTTTTTGAGTTTTTTTTTTTTTTTTTTTTTAATTAGAAGCCCTTTGTGTCAGCTGGGCCTGTCTTTTAACACTTTTCTGACTAGCAGCTGCTAAAATCAGCTTGAGTGCTAACATGTGCAGGACAACCAGGGGATGAGGCCCAGACAGCTTGGATTTAGGCAAGACTGACCTGATCTCCTATGACAATGTGATCCACCTAGGGGATGAGGGAAAGGCTCTGGAGCCTTTATTAAAGTCTTTGACACCCTTTCCCACAGGATTCTTATGGAGAAATTGGCTGCTCATAACCTGGAGAGGTCAAGTGCTCTCTGGGTAAAGAACTGTCTGGATGGCCAGGTCAGAGAGTGGTGGGGAGAGGAGTGACATCCAGCTGGGAGTGGGCACCCCTGGGGCTCCTCAGGAGTTTGTACTGGGGCCAGCCGTGTTTAATTTCTTCATTGAGGACCAGGATGAGGGGATCAAGGGCCCCCTCAGTCTGTTCCTGACAGCACCGGGCTGGGTGGGATGTGGATCTGCTGGAGGGCAGGAGGGCTCTGCAGGGGGGTCTGGACAGGCTGGATCCATGGGATGAGGCCAGTGGGGTGAAGGACAACCAGGGGCAGTGCTGGGTCCTGCCCTCGGGTCACAACAACCCCTGCAGCTGCAGGCTGGGGGAAAAGTGGCTGGAAAAGGCCCTGGGGGTGCTGTGACAGCAGCTGGACACGAGCCCAGGGGTGCCCAGGTGGCCAAGAAGGCCAAAGGCCCCTGGGCTGTGCCAGCTGTGGGGTGGCAGCAGGAGCAGGGCAGGACTGTCCCTGTGCTGGCCCTGCTGAGGCCACACCTCAAATCCTGGGGGCAGCTCTGGGCCTCCCATGGCAAGAAAGACTTTGAGGGGCTGGAGCGTGTCCAGAGAAGGGAACGGAGCTGGGGAAGGGTCTGGAGCCCCAGGAGAGGCTGAGGGAGCTGGGAAGGGGCTCAGCCTGGAGAAAAGGAGGCTCAGGGGGGACCTTGTGGCTCTGCACAACTCCTGACAGGAGGGGACAGCTGGAGGGGGAGGGGGGAGGGAGGGGGGCAGGCTCTGCTCCCAGGAACAGGAATAGGAGGAGAGGGAACAGGCTCAGGCTGGGCCAGGGGAGATTTAGATTGGACAGTCAGGGGAAATTTCTTTGCTGAAAGTGTGGTGAGGCATTGGAACATGCTGCCTGAGGAAGTGGTGGCATCACCATTCCTGGAAGTGTTCTGGGCAGGGCACTTGGGGATACAGTTTAGTGGTGGAAGTGGTAGTGCTGAGTTAATGGTCTTTTCCAATCTTGACAATTTCATGAGTCTATAACTCCAAGATGTGCCACTTCAGACAAAAGGTTTGCAGGGAAGAAAACACCCTTACTGATGTCATAAAGTTGTTGGGCAGCATTTGTGGAGAACTCCATGCTGGAACTTTTCCTTAAGATAAACCTTTAGTGAAAGAGGCTTAACATTCTTTCTTAATAAACTGCTTAACAGATATCAGAGCACAGGCAGTGTTGTGCACCTTGTTCATTCTCAACCATCACCACTGCAGAGAGGGTGTGCCAGAAACTGCTGCCACAGAGAAAATCCCCACAAAACCGAGTTGAAATAACCATCTAACAATCTCACAGGGTTGTGTTTTTAAAGATAGTATATGCTCTAAAGAGTGCTTGGTTAGCTTAAACTCTTTTGTAACATAAAACAGCAAACAGTCTCTCCTCCACTGAAAGGATACACCAGAAAGCAACCTCTATTCTTTCTAAAACAGCCTGTTCTATGTAAGACAGTGCAGGACCTCTGTCACTTCAGCACCCTGCAGTTTATTAGCAAAAAAAAAAAAAAAAAAATCATAAATAACCAGCAACTCTACTGATGCTGAGCTTCCATTATACAAGAACAGGTGGAGCTTAAAATGGTGCTTAGGCACAGGCAGGTTTCTGGTAATCAAAAGTAAATTGTTTGCAGTGACGGAGGGGATCTCTCAGTGTAACCACGTGGTTTCATGTGGTTGCTTTGTGTTGAGGTCGCTCTGTTACTCCACACTCTTGTTTTGTGTGCGTGTGCGTGTGTGTGTCTGTGCATGTCAGGTTTGTTACTGTTGCATACTTCTGTTAGTATGTGTGAAATCGATTGTTTCTCTTTTCTTTCATTCTGGCTATGCTTCTGTGTTTTTCTGTTGCATTTTTTCTCATGACAGAGAATTAACCCTTTTCCCAAAAGCATCTTTGAGCAGAGGGCCTCTTCAGGGAGATCTAGTACACACCACACAGTCAGGGAGAGAACTGTGGCAAGCGTGCTGCTCCTTAAAATTTTGCACCCAGTAAAATGTATGGCTTCAAATTAAGCAGCCTGCTCCTGCCGCATACAAATTTGCTTGGCACACTGTCATGCAACTGTTCCATAGCCGAAGTGGTCAGCTTTTCACTCTTTAGCAGAAATACATGTTTCTGAAGTATAACTGACATGATTATCATCATATTTTAATTCATTCATTAATGATGAATGAAGCCACCTTTATCATCAGTACATGAGTAGGACTGCCAGGAAGGGTGATTAAACCAATTTGCATGAGCCAAAGACCAAAGACTTTATCCTACATCCCTTCCAGTAAAGGGATGTTTAGCCTACTGCCAAGAGTAATTTACGTCATAGTTATTCTAGTTACCAACTGCACCAGTTTACATTTACACTGGTATATTATGGTATATTATCTTTTTTTTTTTTTTTTTTTTTTTTTTTTTGTCTAATTCATTATCGAAACCTTGAACTGAATGGTAAATAAAGCTAGGTTTATTGGGTTTGCTGAAGTTGCTGCACTTCTGATGTAATAATTTGGGCTTGAATATGGAATTTTCTGCTCAGGAAAGATTAAAGTTTTTAGTTAGTCTCGTAAATGTCAAAAACTGGCAAAGAAATTTTATCTGAATGGGAGCATTAAATAGCCCATACTTTCAGTCCAGATGTGCCATGATTTGTTTTACACTGTGTAAGGAGAGGCTGAAAACCAAGGAGATAATGAGGAGAAATCTCCCAAAAATTGTACTTATACAATCGTACCATCCTGGACAATGTACTCATCTGTGGCAGCAGACACCTGCTGCTTGTCCCTGATGCCAAGGCTCCCCTTCAAGAATTTTGTTTTATCTCACCCTCAATAAAGTTTAAAAAGACAATAGAAACATGAACTCAGATTACAAGAAATGAATGTCCAGAGAAAGTGTTGGAATAAATGTACCAAAGCTATTTTTTGTGGCACATCTCTCCTACCTCCAAAGGTCAATGGCAGGAGTGAAGTGCCTGCTTGTCTTCCTGGCTGCTCTGGTGTCCTGTCACAGAATATGCTGGGTTGGAGGAGACCCACAAGGATCCTTGAGTCCAGCTCCTGACCCTGCATCCCCAAGAATCACACCATGTGCCCAACAGCATTGTCCAAATTCTTCTTGAACTCTGTCAGTCTGGTGCTGGGACCACTTCCCTGGGGAGCTTTTTCCAGTGCCCAACCACCCTCTGGGGGAAGAACCTTTTCCTGATATCCAATCTAAACCTTTCTGACACAACTTCAGGCCATTTCCTGGGCCCTGTCCCTGGTCACCACAGAGCAGAGATCAGTGCCTGCCCCTCCTCTTCCCCTCATGAGGAAGCTGCAGAGCTGCACTGAAGTCTCCCCTCAGTCTCCTCCATCTCCATAGACCCAGTGCCCTCAGCTGCTCCTCATGGAGCTTCCCTCAAGGCCCTGCACTGTCTCCATGGCCCTCCTCTGCACACTCCCTGACAGTTTAATGCCTTTTTAACCCTGTGGGGCCCAGAACTGCACACAGTATTCCAGGTGTGGAATAGTGCAGAGACAGGAGCAATCCCTCCCTGGCCCAGCCGGCCATGCTGGGCCTGGTGCCCTCAGGACAGGGATGTCCCTCCTGGCTCCAGGGCACTGCTGGCTTGTGTCCAGCTGGCCATTGAGCAGGACCCACCAGTTCCCTTCCCAGCCTCTCATTCTCCATCTGTCTGTGCATCCAGGTTTGCACCATCCCAGGGGCACAATCCAGCACCTTCCCTTGTTGAACTGCACTTGGTTGGCCTTTGCTCAGTCCCCACCTGAGTAATCCTGACCTGTTCCTGCAGGCCTTCCCTCCCTCTCTCTGGGCCATGTTTTCAAGCTCATCCTTTCACTAGCAATGGTCACTGAGGAACATGACTCAGATAACAACTGTGAGCCTCCTGGGCCTGATCCAGGCCTGACATGTTTGATTCATGGCGCTTCCTGGGCTCAGGAGGATTAGGCAGGCATACAGACTCTCAGCACTTTCCTTATAGCCTCGAGAGTAAGGTGTGTGCCTGGCACAGCTGACACAGTATTGCATAGGCTATTTGTCTGTCAGCTACTGACAGACAAAACTGCTCCTCAGGGCTCTAGAGAGCTGTGGAGAAATCGAGCCAGTCTAGCTGCACTTCTGTCCACCAAAGTTGACACTAGTGGGTCACACTATTAGGAAGATGCAAAACAAGTCTTAAATAACCAATGTTATCCACCTGAGATTCAGTTCAAACTGTGGTAAGCACTAAACAGCAGGCTCAGGAACTCCTTAGCCAGATGTTGTAATAGAAAAGAAAAAAGAAGCCAGCACTGATCCAAATATATGTCTTAAAATACTTCTGGCTCTAGAGAATAAATCTTGAGTTGTTTAAATATCCTGGTAAGGAAGAATGGGAGTCAGCCATGTTATAACAAGGTCACAGAAATGCCTTTGACATTTACAGCAAGTGAGGTGAGCACTTCCTCAGGAATCAGCTGGGAAATAGTTGATGCAACCTTACATATGTTAGCACTGTGTGTTTAGTTTTACCAAAGCCTGCCCCAATCTCAAATATAGCTCCAAAGTCAGAATAATTTGTAAACAACACCCAGTTTTTAAATCCAGCACTGTGATGACTGAAAGTCATCAATAACTCAAAGTAGCTGCCAGAATATTACTAATAATGAGGTTATCAAAAGTTTAATACTCAGGGAAATTATAGTAAGTACTTCAAATACTGCAGTAAGTATGCCGATTACTTGTAATGCACAGATTTAATTCTATTTTTTAGTGGGAGGGGAGGAAAAAACCCCCCCTCACTAACTAAACACTTTATTACAGTTTTTAAAACCTCACATGCAGAAATCAAAGCAATGTTAATACAAGTACTCACAAAAGGTCGTAGTTATTCTCCTGCTTACATTATGGAGCTACCACCTTTTGGAACATCGATAGGTTATCAATACAGTGTGAAAAAAGTCCATTTTTTCCATCATTCCTCCAGGGCATTCTTCTCTCACAAAATGGCTTTGACCAATTTGGTTTTATTTTTATGACAGATCTTCTGTAAAGTCTTCTGAAAACTGTATAATCAAACAGAGTCATCTAATGGTGAAGGAGCTGAGACTCTCCTGGTGCTGGGTCTGTCCCCCAGAACAAACCCCAGGGATAAACGAACATTTCATGTTCAAGCCATAACCATCCCATCTGAAATGTCTCATTATGGTTGATCCCACAGAATGCTTTTCATCTGCTCCACATGCTTTCCAGGCAGAATTATTACAGTAGAAATTGTTCGGCTTGGAGTTAATTTTATACTGTGCTTCAGCACAGCTGAGCCAGATAGGATAAATAAGGGTGATGCTTCAGAAGAGGGTCAGAGGAAAAACAAGCTGTACTCTGAACTGAATAGCTCCTGGTGTGTTATATAAGAACAATTTCCACAAATTATGAGCTTTTTTCCCCTGTATGATTTTTACTGGCATACTGAAAGATGCAGATGAATATCCTGAAATGGACTCTGCTGCATGTGGAATAAGTCCACTAATTAAAGACAAAATAGAAATAGCTACTGTTTTGTTTTTTTTTTTTTTCATATTCCATTAAATTTAGCATTGCAGTGAAGCATCAAAGGCAGCTCTATGTTCCTGCAGGTTTAGGTCAGCTAAGAGCAAACTGGTTCACTTTTTTGGGTTAGGGTCTCACATCGAATATCTGCAGTTGCTCCCTGCTGCTTCACCCCTCTGTAATATCCACTGTGTGCAGAGCACAAGAGTCAGTATTTGCCTCTGCCTCTGTTTTTATCTTTCATGCATGCACATGTCAGATAATGTTTTTTGTTTCTTTTCCAAAGTACTTTTCTTTTTGAGTCATGCTGTTTCTGATACATTCTGCCTTAAGTTGACAGTTTGTACTGTGTGTCACTCTCTGGTAGATCTATGAACATGTCTGCAGTTTATTTATATACAGCTAGTAAAAACAAAGAATCAAGTAATTGTTTCCTTACATTTATCAAGGTACAAAAGAGCTTGCTTGATCTGATGTTGAAAGTTGGAGGAAAGGGATTTTTGTCCTAAAAATAGCACTCAACTGCTTCCAAGTTACACAAAACCATAGTTTTAATTATCAGGCACCCATTGTTGTAAGCCATCAGTTTGTTCTGTCCTCGGATTCTTCATCAAGCACAGAGTCCAATTTTGTTTTATTGTGCACAATTCAAAAGAATAGATGTGTGGACAAAAAGAACAGCATGTTAGTGATCACACCTCTACGATAACCCCAACAGAAAACACACTGGTATCCTCACCATTCAAAAGACCTCCACAATAAACATTTTGGCACTACAAAGAGCAACTTTTGACCATTTCTGAGAAGGCAGGAAATCCTATCTGAAAGAAAAGTGGTGCTTTCATAGGTTCCTTCTTAGGCTTTGTACATGCTACGACTTTTGGATTTGTAATGCCCAGCAAATCCAACTCTGAATCTACAGAAAGCAGGGTTTCAGCAGGCAGGAGGTGCTTTTTGTCTGCTAACCGCTCTGTGAAAATTCCCTTATGTTCTCTCACCTCCACATCCCCCACCCCCGATGAGATTGCAATCTCTAAAAACACATTTTGCATTCAGTGTGACAGAGCCTGAAGCTAAGGACACTCAGACTCAGCTGCACAGAACTGACCTCAGGTGAACTTACTCTTACCATAATGTACCAGTGAAAATCAGATGTGGGCCTGGAAGAAGCAAAGTCAAAATACAGATCCTACATGCTTGTCTTGATTTTGCAACTTGAAAGCTATGAAATTGTTCTGGATCAATAAAAACAAAATAAACTTAATTGAATTACATCAACAGCCCACAAGTCATGAACAGACAACACTCTTTTTGCAACTTCTGCTTTGCAGTGTATTTATTTGGCTATTGATCTTCCTGTGTCATGATTCTACTGAGATAAGATTTTCTTTTCAGTGGAGGGCTTATAGATTTCAAAATAACCTTCCCAGAGAAATAATATTAATTTTCACAAGTTATGAGGCAGAAGGTGAGTCCTAACTGAGACAACTTCCATTGACCCTGTTCTCCAGTTTGGGAAGGATTTGAGAAATAGGCACCACTTTCTCTTCCTGTCCTAGTCCAAATTTCTGAATGAAAAATGGCAGAAAATGACAGCTTTGCAAAAACATATTTCTGTATGTTCTTGTTTTCTCTGGAAAAGCTGTTATTCAAACTGTGGATAGTAGCTGTAATTCTTCACATAAAACAGACAGGCACTTTCCCTGCATCCATACAATCTAAGCAGAGTGGAGGTGCTGAAACACCATACCTAGATAAATAAAACCAGGAAACCTATCCAAAAATCTCTACTGTACTCAGTATTTGAAATAGATATCAGACAGGGTGAGGAAAACAGCTTCATGATTACTTCTGGGTGGGTTTGCATTTTAGCAGCCACAATGATTTGTCACTAATCCTTTCTCTCAAAAGCTGGCTCCTGAAATGAAAAGGTGTGGGGGCAACACTCATCAAACCACAACCTTGGAGACTGTCCTGTTCTGCTGTGCAAAAAGGTCAGTTCTGTCATGACTTGCTACATAATACCTTGGCATTTCATAGCTTTAATGTTGCTGGAGACAAAATGGTCTAAACACATCAGGCAGAGTATAGGGAGAAGCAATGAGCTATACTAGTATAAGGAATATAGTTAGGTATTCAGACAATTTGAAAGAATTTACCAAATGGCTTAATGATGGGGAAGTGAACTGTAGATCAGTATCCTTCCAGTATTAAGAAAAAAATATTCTTTCCTACCCAAGGAACCATTGAAATTGATTGCAGAAAAGGGCTTTTTAGTCTGTTCTTGTATTTTCTTGTATTTCTCTCTGATTTTTTTTTTTTTTTTTTTTTTTGTCAGGGGCGGGGTTTGGAAGAGGTAAAAAGTTGCAAGGAGGATTTGAAAGAGGCTTTAAAGAAAAGGAAATATATTGTTTTTCTATTTTCCTATCTTCTATTACTCAATCAAATTATTCTTCTCATACTTCTTCACAAAGAGAAAAAAAAAGAAAATCAGATTACCTGCAACCAGATCTCTAGTTTTGTAATTTGAAAACTTACAGATGAAAATTTCAAAGAGAAAATCCCCCTAGTATTTATATCGGTCTGTGTGAAAGAAACCCCCCCAGAAATTAACCTCTGTGAGAGCAGACTTCAGGCAGCGATCTGCTTCCAGTGTGATTGCAAGAAAATGCACTTGGAATAACTGAACAGTGTTGCTGTGAAAAAAAAACCCATAAAGCCAGCAGTGTGCCCTTGTGGTGAAGGCAGCCAAGCACATCCTGGGCTCTCCTGCAGGTCCAGGGCACTGAGGATACTCTGCACTGGGGAGAGCAAGTCTGGTGACCTGAGTCTGTGACTCGATGTGTTTATCAACAACCTTTACTAATACTGATACTAATGTGCAGACAAAAAAAAAAAAAAATCCTTTATTCACCCCTAAGGTTGACGCATCCTTTTAATGTTAGCATAACCCACACTTCCCAGACACCTCCCAAGAGAATTAAGAACAAGGAGAGTTACATGGGCCGTAGTGAGTGCTACGTGGGGATTTTTGTGTAGTTCATGCCATTTAACTGTGAATTCTGTATCATGGATATCTGTATCAAGTGCCTGACAAGGAGCTTAGCAAGGACTACTGAATCAGAATTCAGTGCTGAAATAAAACATGCTATACCTGGGCTACTAGAAATCTTGTTACTCCACATTTTAGTTCTAATAATTATTTCCTAAACACATTGGAGACTTCCTAGTCTTGATATACTGCTGTATATGACATTTCTGCATTATCCTTTTCTTTCAGGCAAGAAGTTTCTGTGTTGATCTTGAGGATATATTTAGCAAATTGTGGTTCTGTTTATTATTTGTGTGCCTGCTGCTGTGTAACCAGCAACACATACTGATCACTGAAATTCCATGGAACTTTATATTGTCAACTCAGCTCAAATCTTTCATTTTCATTAATCTGAACACAAGCATTAGGCTACTTTAATAACACCCATTTTCTATATGGTCCAGAGAGAAGCTCAGAAAAGCTGAGAGCATTGCATCATTTGGTAAATTTACACTGTATTAAAATAATTGCTAATGAGATATGTAGGGCCAACATACCAGAGTATCTTGGGGAAATAAGCTACATTTTTGTGCACAACCCACTCAGGGTGGGTTAATGGATGTGATTTTTGTGTGTTAAAGGAAGTGATTTGTCCATGTTTACAGTAAGAACTACAATGACTAAAAATAATAATCTTGAGCAGGTAGCCTGTAAACTACAGGGGAAAGGAAAGATGAAATGAAAATCACAACTCAAGATTAAAAGCTCTGATTTAAAGCTCTGATTTTATGTTTTGTTACCTGGGCCACTGTAGTATGCCTTCTTGCTTGATTACATCAGACAATGACCCTTCCTGGGAGAAGAAAAGCTTTGGCAACAGGCAAATAGAACTTGGAATCCTAAACAGAAGAAAAAACTACAGGGAAAAAAGAGTCTTAAGGCATAAAACTCTACCTAAGGCAAAACACTCTGAAATGACAAGGTAGGAGGAGAAAAAAAATTTGCCTTGTGCCAGTCATGTTTAAGAATGAAAAGCAGCAATGTGCAGTGCACAAGCACATTGGATTTATGGCACCAAGAAATCCAGATGGTAAACAGAGGAGGAATCTCATTTTTACACAACTGCCCCATGCACAGTAATGCTTTGTGGTCACTCCTTTCTGGCTATGCAACTTTGCTGTTCACCGTAAAAGACAAAACACAGAAAATACCAGCAAGATTTTTTTAACAGGTGGTTAAACCTTGCACAAGTGAGCTTTTTTTTTTTTTTTAATCTATCCAAATTGATTAGAAGGCATTAATAAAATTATTCTGAAAATCTCAAAGACTTTATAGAGACTCTATAGAAAAAATGACAATTTTCAAGTTGTAATAAAACCTGTCCAAAGAATAAATAAAAAAAGCAAAGCAAAAAACCCAAACATCTCATTCTGTTGCGAAGCCTAACCAAGAATAGTGATAGAATACAGAAGTGGTGCTATCAATGGTAAATTTAATGCCTGCTTTATGAGACTAAAGTAGCAGCCAAACATCATGAATAAAGATATATTCTCCTATATCTGAAAGCTTGTGAAAGCATACTGTCACCATGGCAACACTGTGGCATTTATAGGAACTGTTAGAGCTTAACAACCGGTGATGTTGCTTCTAAAAAAAAAAAAAAGAAAAAATTTTTTTAAATTGACCATACATGCATTAAGCACTTCAACATGGAAAACACTTCACACATTCTGCTTTAGAATGGATTATAAGCCTTCTTTGTCTCTGCTGCCTTGAGAAAGACTTTTCACTCCTTGCTGCTCCTTCTAGATCATGAAGATGATGATGCAGATGTTTAAGGGCATTATGGGGATTGTTCATTGGTGCGCCAAGAGGGGAAAATAGAGAAATTATTTTGGTGTCAGCTGCTTTTAGTGCAATGCCAACAAATGAAGAGGAGCTATGGCAGCTTGACTTGTTAATGCTGCAGAAATTTCACCAAATCTGTCTATTAAAATAATTCAAAACTCTGCAGCAGAAATCCAGGAGCACTGAAAACAGGATGTGAAAGGTGGAAAAACAATAGCTTTATTTTAATGCAGACAACATCGGTGTGAATAGAACATTTGCTATAAGCACAGACATATGACTAAGCATATTTAAATAAACAAGACTAGAAAAAAAATTAGATTCTGTATTGAAGAAAATTCAGGTCACTGCCACAGTCCCAATCTTGCTGTAGCTCCAAGGTTTTTGTCTTCTTCCATGCAGGTTGTGGGGGTCTGTGGGCTGCTTCTCTGTAGTAATTGACATGGGAAAATTTGTTGATTTTTGAGCCAAATTTAATATAAAGTCCTACCAAACAGTCTCCAGAGAATAAGTTATAATTCCTTAGCTAGACTCCTTGAAATTATCCCATGAGATCACAACTCATGTGGGTAGCAGTAATACCTCTATGTAGGGCTCTAAATCTGCAAAATCCTTCTGTACCCATCCCAATGGGCTCACAGGTCAGGCAGCCACACTTCAGGTACCTCCAGGCCTCCTTTGGGGACTTTATGTGGTTAAAAATCATTACTTTATGCTTTGTGGGCCACTTTGCCAAAATTAAGCATTATACACAGAGTTCACAGCAGAAAAAATCACAAAAAAACCCAAATAAGACAAATAAGTTCACAAAAAATAAAAATAAGAAGTTTTTTTTAATTCATATTTCCTTCAATTCACACAAAACCCTCTTTTTGAAAACATTATTTAAGTCCATTCAATCTCACAAACCACACATCTCTGGTTTCTGGAGAAGAAGTTTGCCCTGCTGAGAGCTGCATCAGTCAACTGATGGGTTATTTTTCTCTCCCAGTCAGCTGTTAATGATGGATCCTTCCTTTAAAAGAGAGCTCAGATCCTGCCAGTTGTGTGGCATGGGTGGGTACATATCCCTGAAGGTCCAACACATATCCATCCGTAATCCCTGTGTGGTTCTGGCAGGGAGCTGTGGATTTCTGTGTGTTATTTCTGACACGTGAGCTGCTCTAGAGTCAGCTCATGCCCACACAAGTTGCACCCAAACCTCTCATTGTGTGTGTAAGAAGAGAAGAATCAAATTGCTCTCTCTGCAGGAGAGAAATATGTAAACACGTGTCAAGGTCCTACTGAGGAGAACCGAGAACAAGACAAAGCCATAAATCTACCAAAAAAGCAAGAAGTGGAGGAGGATGGCACCAAAAATCCACCAAGAAAGGAGATAAAGCAGGAACAAGCAGTTGATAAGGCCAAGCAAGATGTTGGGTTGAACTTTTGTGCTAGCCTGTAGCCATTGGCTTTGCAAAGTTCACACCCATTGGCTGTAGATGCTCCTTAGCCACATCATTCCCTTCCACATAGAGCATGACGGGTAAAATCAGTGGTATTTAAATGAAGATGAGAAAATATTTAACTAATGAATGTAGTTTAATGTTGTTTTCTGCAGGGGAGATGTTGATCAGTCACTGTTTGAAGGGTGTAGAAGTGGGGAGCTGACATGGAGAGAGGGTGCTGCTCTGTGGATTTACCCCAGCACCCATCTCTGTGCAGGGAGTAAACAAATATTTCTTCTTCATCTATGTATTATTTATCTATCTAATTATCTATCTATCTATCTATCTATCTATCTATCTATCTACTTATCTTCTGGCACTCTGGGTACAACCCATATTTGGGACAACACTGACTGAAGTACAGAAGCAGCATCAGGGCTGTTCTCACACACACCCCCCAGACATCACTGAGAACAGAATCCCCTCTCAGCTCCCTGCTGTTAGTCCAGCACTGTCATTTAAAGGTCATGTCTGAGATATAAAACTCTTGAAATCCTCACTGGAGTAAAAGAGCTTTGCTCCCTGGTGTCTTCCAATAAAGAGTTTTACCCTGTCCTTATTTGGCCTTATCTCTCCAGGGAGAAAGTAACCCTTTCACTTGAACTCCTTGTACTGACACAGAGGAAATTAACATAAATGTGGTATTAAAAAAAATATATTTAAAAGAAACACATATTCCCTTCAATTCTACATCATGTATAGTATATTTGCTTTAATTACATCAAGAAATTTTAATTCCAAAAATAATTTTTAAAGGTTGCACAGGATTTTCTACAGAAACTGATAGAATAAACAAAAGCTCATAGCAGACTAATGCAGAGCTGCCTGAGCACAGTTGCATTAGCACATAAGCCCTCCCTTTCCAATCTTATTAATATTTTAGTCTTTCCAGAGCACATACATATCCTTGTGAGACATAGTGATGTGCCAGAGACTCCTCTGACGGCTGGAATAATAATCTTTCCATTCAAAGTCTGCTCTGGTTTCTCAAGAGGAGAAAAGAGAAAGTGAGGTGTCACCAAGACTGAATCACCATCATGTTTTCAGAAAGCTTCTGCAAGACTTTGGTAGTGTGATGGAAAAATTCTCTGCTGCAGTGGGGGAACTAGTGTGAATTTCCTATCTTTGTTACAGTCAATTTAGCAATATTCACAGATACACTGGCTTGAAGTGACGGCCCAGCAGTATTAAATTACCCTTAATAGACTGCCTTGTCCCAGTGGTTTATAAAAATATCTCCTTAGGACACTTCCAAACATACCAGAGATGCTGGCAAGCCAAGTTCATCAAAATAGTCCTGTTAGCAACTTCCATACTCCACATAAGAATCAAATTGCTTCACTTGAGCACTGTTCCACATCTCCTTGATCAGAGTTGTCATCTGCCCCTTTGGGGTGTGATTATAAGGAAACTTCTTTCTCTTTTAAAAGAAAACAACATTTATGGAGCCCTCAAATAAACAGAACCTGACACAGGAGAGAAATCCCAGGCGAGTGGGAGAAACACTGTTACTGCTCCTTCATAAATATTGTCAACACATGGCTTTAGGTGGCGTTTAGTGCGCCAACGGGAACATTTCTTTTACACCACACTGTCGCTGCCTTTGGGAAATCATCTGAGAGCTATGATCTGGGCATCCTGGCACCAACAGAGATGCAGCTAGTGCCAGTACCTCCTGGCTTCTGGAGAAGGTGGCTGTGTTCTTGTCCCCTCCTGCCCAGGTTACCTTCTGCCAAAGGTTATTACCCCTGCAGAGAGCTGTGCTCAAATTCAGTGGTGACAAGTCACAGCCCAGCTCCTTTATGTGAGCTTATCAGGGAGCTGTGTTTGGGGTCCAGTTGCCCTGCTGTGAACTGTGATAGCCATCGTTGAGAGCCACCCCTCCTTTCACTGCCTCTGCTACAAATAGCAGCAACCTTTACCCGATGGATGGGACATGAAGCAAAGGGAAATAAATAACTCCAAGTGCCACAGCTAGAGCCAGAGCCTCGTCTGGCATGAGTCAGCACAGCCCCAGCTGTACCAGCTACAGGGCTGGCTTTCATTGTCCCATTGCAGACTGCCTGGCAAAGCACAAAGGAAAACCTCCCAACTGCTTGCGTTATAGCTGCATCCAAAACTTTGCCTGAAAACAGGCAGCATGTGACTTTCCTCCCCACTTCACAATGTTTAAGAAGCCTGGCATCACTGGGAACTTTTTCAAGACTCATCTGTGTGCAGAGTAGTTTTTTCCCTCCTGGCAGGACAACAGATGCTGTTATTGCTATAGTGTTCCAATGCTGCTCAACAATGCTTGCAAATATCCACTTGGACTAACAAGGATATCTACTGAATTTTAAGCAATCTTTAAAACCTTTCTTTCCCTGATCTGTCCTGCAGACAGGTTTTTGTTTACATTGACTTCCAGGAATGGATCTTCCTTGTAGAAATGGTTTCAAAGACATTCATAGATAAAGGTGCATGGTAGTTATTTGTGGATTCTTAGCCCCAGTGTTTCAGTCATATAAACAGAGTGAGTTCACCAAATAAACAGACTGAGTGAATGGTGGAAACACAGGGTTTGAAACATATGCAAGACTGAAATTCATTTGCATATGCTGTTGCCAGAGCAAAGCAAAAAAATCTTAGTAGAAATCAGTTTGGGCAGAAAAAGACAAAGGCCAAAATAATTACCTATCTTACTTGCAACAAATATTACAGTGATTTGCTAATATTAATCACTGCTTAATCCTAAGAAAGAGCATCTTATTGAATACATGGGAAAACAGATTTTTTTTCTGGAAGTCTTCTAGACCTTTCAATCTTATGGAATGGGACACTTCCTCATTTGTGTTTGGATACAGAGTAAGAAGAGACTTGTGGAGCTTTAAAAGCTAAAATATACCTTTCTCTGCAGACTGTTTTTTAGTGTAAAAAGAGATTATGCACTCTAGTGTCTCTTAGCTTTTTGTAAGAGATCACATATAGTACATATTGTTCCAATGCATTCTGAAGTGTTCTGCTAACACAAACTTTTATATTTTTCACACTGAGAATATTCATTGATCTACTTTCAAGAACTAAATTTGTTTTTATATTTAATTAAAATAATTTTGTGTGTATTTTTACGTTGCAACTCCTGCAATATTTGGAAAAACTTGAAACAGAAAGAAAATAATGAGACATCCTGGGATATTTCTTTATCAGGGTTCTAAATAAACCTCCATAAATCTAGTCTTTAAGCAAGAGCATTGCTGCAGGATGGATGATCTGCAGCTGATCCTCCTCTAAGCTGGGGGAAAGAGGCTAGAAAAGCAAATGTAGCTTTCCTACATTTTTCTACAACTACAAAATTGTAGTTTCACACACAATGACCAAAAAATGTTTGATGTGGGATGGACCAGGATCTGCTGCAGGCTGACAAAATTCATGTGCCCCCCCACAATGGAAGGCAGCATCCATTCACTGCTTGTAGCACTGCAGCATTTATCCAGAGGCACAAATATCTTGTGTTTGAAATGAGAAAAGATTTTGGAGGGAAGCCTGAAGTCAAATAGTAGTTTAGTTCGAGGTCAAATGTTTCCTCTTCTTACTTAAAACCAGAGTCAGACTTACAGACACAGTTAGCAAGAAAATATTTTTTATATCACCAGATCTGCCACATCAAGAGAATTACCAGGATTTGGGATTCAACTTGGCTGTTTCTAGAGGGCAGAGCATATGCTGTGCTACTGCCTGCCTGGCATGTCTGCTCCCTAAAATGTCTGTCTGAGTGTCTGCCCACCTTTAGTGCCTCCTCCCTTGCATACTGGATCTTCCCTCCAGCAGGAAGGAGGCAATGCTGGATGCCACAGGAAGTCTAGGCCTGGTCATTGGCACCTCTGAAATTACCTGCAAAGTATTCCCAGAGAAAGAAATGCCTCAAAAGTGGTTGAAGAACCGGGCTATGTCAGCTGAACATTGTCTTAGGGGTGGGAGGAAGGAAAAGAAATAGAATACAAAGCAGCATGAAGCATGCAAAGGTGAAACATTCACAGGATTACAACCACTCTTTCACGGGACTGGAGGCAGTAAAGATTTATAAACCTCAGTAACAACAGTAGCTCAGCCACCAACTGATAAAATTGCAGAGGGTTGACTAATAGAAGGTGATAAAACTTCAGAAATAACCAGTTTGATGAGGGGGGGGGGGTTTGTTTTGGTTTGGTTTGATTTGGTTTTGGGTTTTTTTCCTGAGGAGTTGGTCACCTGGTGAAGGAAATACAGAATGATGATAAATAACATAGTTATTAAAAAAGAAGAAAGATATAAATGGAGACAGTGTACCACTGTGGCCAAAGGTGGTGGTGTCCAATTCTAAAAGACCTCTGGTATTCTGGCTACAGGAAGCTTTCAGCCCACACATTATGTCACAGCCTTTAATGTTATTTAAGCATTGTACACACATCATACACAGTTAAAAGTCATTCTTGAAGCTGAAATCCCACAAGACAGTAACTGTGCTTGCTTTCACAGACCAAGCTGTTTCAGAAAAGGCTTCCCTGGCATTTTTTCCTAGGCATTATCTGAATGCAGTTAACTATGGGAGAAAAGTGCAGCACATGGAAAATCTGTGAGTGTCAGGAAAGATCAGCTTTTGATACACTGGTTTTAAATTGCAAAACTTAGAACAGACAAAGTTTTGTATACAGTATCTTTCCAGTTTTGAAGAAAACTGATTTTTAAAAAGATAGAAGTAGTTAATGACTCAGTGATAAGCACATGCAGGCCGTTATTTTCCTTTTGGGATCAGGCTAAACACCTGAGTGGGATAATAGCTATTAATACTTGTGTATCACTCCAGCCATGTTGCTGCAATACATCACACATTTCTCTGAGACACAGAAGCTCTGGAGCTGACCTTCAGCTGCCATAATTTGCCCCAATATAATCAGAGGTACACATAGATTAGCAATGGTGAGATACTGGTAACTCCTGAAACTGTTGAAGGCTTCTAGGCTGAAATGTGGTACACTCAATGTATGTGTGCATGAATTCAAAGCAAATATTTTAACTAGAAACGTTAACAATGGACTGGCAGTGCCTACTTATTGCTATTTCTTGATAGGGCATTCACTACACCATGTTCTGTGTAAATTACATGCAAGAAATAGATAAGCCTCTGAAACAAGCAAGTTCAAAGGAGGAATGTGATCAGCAGAAAACCACTTGAGGCCCAGGGGCCTGCAATCTTGCTAAGGAGACTCAAATATCCTGCTGACTTAGCAACCACTTACACTTTTTGACCTTTCAAAATTTGGTGGGTAAAAATTGCAATTAAGCAATAAACACAATTAAGAGGATGTTTGTCTCTCTCTTTTAAGTTAATACCTGGGGACTTCTTTTGCCCTTCTATTTCACCTGAGATGGACTGGAGGGATCTGTCCAGTCCCATGACATCGCTGGGTGCTCCACAACATAGTCCTGATATGCAGGTATCCTATATTAGTGGAGCAATTGGTTTTCCATTATGAAATACCTTATGGAATGTAGCAAGCACACAGCTGTGCCAAGACCATGTGCATGATTTTCCTATACCACCCATACTAGTTTCACTGATTACTCACTTCCTTAGCTACAAAAACACATGGCAAGTTTCTTCAGGCTCAAACATCTGTGCACAAACTATTTGGGCAAAGATGTTTCCATTCACTCACACCTCAGTTGCTGTGACTGACATTTTAAACCTACCTTAACCAAACAAAACTTTCTGATTACAGAAAACACTAGGCTAACAAATTAAATTACATCCCTCCAATAAGGTATCCCGCACTGCAGTTTGCTGCACAGTCTAAATGGATACACCAGCAGTGCCCTTTTCACCTGTGCTTCATCCTTTTCTTCTTGAAAATTTGATACCAGGCTGAAATTGCCCTCCTCCTGCAGGCACATATTTCCCTTCTTTGAACAGCTTTTAAAGACAGATCTCTGTGCAAAAAGAGCCCCTTGGTGCACTATTCAGGTGTTGGCATTGCTAAAGGAAGTTGATGGGTTTAATTTCAACAATAAAACATTGCTAGAAATAGATCTGTTGTTTTTTTATGTAGACCTTCCCCAATACCATTTTACTTAATGCACTGTGGAATGTTTAAAATGCAAATTCCCCTTTAATGTGTAAATGTGCGCACAAAGTATTTTGAATTCATCTACGTAAGGTGTGCGACGATGATTTATACTAAAAAAACAAAAACAAAAACAAAAAAACAAGGTTATCCTAAAAGCTTGAATTATTCACTGCATTTGCAGGTACAACAGACACCAGCCCTGAAACCCTTCTCCACAGCAAATACCTTAAATGTGTACTCGTAATAACATAACCAAAATTGCTAAATCTTCTAGAGGCACCAACATGGCTGACATCCAGATGAATCAGCAAGCTGAAAACTTGTTATCTTACCAGCCACAGATCCACACCAAAACAATATTTGCAGCTGAAAATTTCAATGAATGGGTTTTATGCTACGCTTTTTGTCATCAGTGAAAGATGAACTGTAATATACCTTCCACAAGATAGAGAATACACAACAAGATAGTCAGTAGACATTAATTTAATTATTGCTATTTTTAAGCCTGATGTCAGTATTTTGCCCTGCTATATAGGACATAATAGACAGTCATAGCTTTATTAAATAAATGAAGAAAATTAGACAACTTCTGTGAAAGAGATACTTTCATCTAGTTGTGAAGGAATTTGAACTATTTCTCACAGCAGTTAGAGGTAGTTAGAATAATCTTTAGTTTCCATTCTTCTGCACTTTTATTTCTAAATATAAATATCAGGGACTGTCAAAGGAATGGTGAATACACAAGTTAAAAATCTGCATTTTTAAGGCTTAGAATTTTGCACAAAAAAGCCCCATGAACTGAACTGAAAATCCTATTTCTGTGTAAGAAGCAATTAACTCACAGTGCTGTCGTTTTCTTAAAGCAAGGCTATAATTTCAGCCCTGAAGCTTTGCAGAGGATCCTGCCTGGCTGAGTACAGCAGCCACCCTGCAGACTGTCTGAAACCTTCTCCAGCAGAATATTAACATTCAAAAGGTGCACAAAAAAACCCCCAAAACCCACTAACCAAAAAAAAAAAAAAAAAAAAGATGAAAAAAACCCACAGGGTATTCTCATATCTTTGCAAAATCAAGCAAAAAATCTGCTTCTCTCTTCTAGCCTATTGATTGTTGCCAGTAATCTGTCTGTTTAGCTGCAATTAACATAACTTGCAATTAACAACTGCAATTAACAACAACTTGTATCATTCATTCTGAATACTGATGATGATTTATGGTCTTCAGGCAAATTCTGCAATCCCTTACCTTAAAATATAGTGGATGGTAGGATGCCAATGGTGTACTTTATTTGGAAAATTATCTGACCATGCAATGGGAGAGGTATAGTCAGTAACATTTGCTGCTTAACTCCTGAACTTCTCTCTAGGTGTTATTGCCTTGGGAGCTTTACTCGTTTCTGTGTCCTAAAGCTGCCCTTGATCTAGCTGCTTTTTATTTTGATGGGAAAATACATGGCTAAAGCAAAAAGGTCCCTGTTTCCCTTTCCCATGAGAAAAATGAAGTCAGTTTTAGAATGTCAGTCAGATAGACTGATTAAAAATGTGAGTTTTTTTTTTTTTTTTTTTTTTTTTTTTTTTGTTTGGTTTGGTTTCGTTTTGTTTTGTTTTTTTCACTGAGAGTTTCTACTTAGAAGAAGACAAATAGGAATATTCTCACACAAAGACTCCAAACCATTTTATGTTGGTCATTTGTTTTGTCCTCTTACAGGGAAGTTCAGTTTTCAGATATTCCATATTTTCACGGACCATAGAAAGAATATGGGATATTATTCTCTCATATTTCTTTCAGACTTCTCCTATGGACAATAGATTTAAAGCTCACCAGAACTATCTTCCTTTTTCTGACCCGTGAGGATTTTCCCGTGAAGGCATCTTTTATTTTTAAACATCAATTGTGTCAGCTGCGTTGTGGTTGTCAGGGTCAACCTCATGGAGCGTGGGACCATGGTTTTGTGCACGTAACAGGACAAACTGTGCTTGCTGAGATGATGCAGAGCTGCCACCCAGGTCACCACAGTGCAGAGATTGTCATTCTGTGGACACCCCTGTGCACCCTGTGGGTGGTCTGGCTTGGGACCATTCACCACCTGGCTTCTCATGCTTTACATAATGCATTAAGATTTTAACCTTTATATTTTTCAGGTCCTGTGCTGCATTAGTAGATAGCTCTGAACTCCATGTAGAGTGTTAGTAAGGTCTCTTCACATTTTGGTCAGACACAACAATCCTTCCAGGCCTGAGAGCCAAGAACACCCTCTGCCTCAGGCTCCAAAAAGTATAAACAAAAATAGATCGGAGAGGAGCTAACTGGGGGAATGTGACTCCATTACCTGAAGCTGTAATTGGAGAATTAACCAAGATATGCAAATATGCAAATTTATAATTGTATGAAAAACTCATGACCACCATCCATCTTGGGTGTAGCCTCTGCAAGGTTTTTGCACTGCCTAAGGTGTATCTATTGAAGGCCTTTAATAAATACCCACTTTATTCTCTTAACTCTGTCTAGCCTCTGTTGTAGGCAACTACTCCAAGGCATCACACACAAATATAAACAAGGAGGAAAACACCTCCTCCTGCTGTCACAGAAAACCTCCATCCATGCCTCCCTCAGAACCTTGTCCTTTGCAGGTAACCAAAGCTATCCAGGGACATAGGCCTGGCACACTCTCTGAGGGAAGGTGACCATTATTTCAGCTGCCTGCACATCTCTTTGCAGAGCATTTACACGAGAACATGCCTCAGTAAAGTCACAAGGCTGTCTGCTCTATGAATCCATTAATTCACATCATGGTATGCCTCTGCAGGAAAATGTTTCAGGAGGGTTTTTTCAGCTCCTTGTTCTCCTTCCTCAAGATCTGTTTCTCTAGATGAGCTTCAGAAAGGGTGTCCCAGGGCCCCTTTGCTACAGGAAGCAACTTCTGGAAGGATAATTCACAAGGTTTAAAAACCCCTCCTTGTCGGGAAGATTCATGATGAGACTTGACAAAAGATGCTGAACTGCATTCCCAGAAGATTTCTGACATAGAGGTTTCATAATATTGGACAGAAGCTTTATATTTTGCCTTTAAGTACTCTCAGATCACACAAGGTCTTACAGACTCAGCAACACATTTCTGCAGCACTGCTGCTCTATGATCCAGGCAAACTGGTGTTCTTCCTGGGAGTACCTTTGTGTCAGGAAGAAACTTGTCATCACATACTTCCCTTTAAATCCTCATTGTGGAAAAAATTGTTATCCACTCAGCTCCAAGAAACCCAGCAAGTCTGCAAAAACAAAATTAATGATTCATCTTTTAGAGGAAAAGCTATCATACAACAGTGAGAATCTATAAATCCATAAATCCTATAAATGAAGGAACTCCCAAGGAAGGGAAGGTTTGCTCTATCACTTTATATACATTTTATATTAAGTAACTATTTAATTAAAAGAAAAAAATGAACAAGAAGTAATTCCAGGAGACATTTTATGAACATGTAAAAGCTGGATGCTGCTGCCATGAGCTAGACCTCAGAGGAGGCAGTGCTTCTGCTAGGAGCTGGTCCCAGTAAGGTTAAAGCAGAAGCCAGGAAATAAGATGGAAAAACCCTGAGGTGCCTCTGACCAAGTTTGGAGTCAGGAAAACAGTCCTGTGAATTCCAGTAGTCATTAGCCAGGGAGGGTTTGGGATTTCAGAGTTATGCTCATATAGTCCCCTTAGCATTGCTTTGGGCATCTAAAGTTTTTGGGTGTGACTTTGAGGTTTCACAGATGCTATAGGGTCAGTTCTAGTAGGGTTTACAATGAGTGCATCAAATCCTGGCTTCCACCCCTAGAGATGGCAAACTCCAAGACTTATTTGATTTGAAAGTATTATGCTTCACAGGTGCCTTTGAATGAAAATAATGTAAAATTCTTCAATAAATACCATAAAGCACTGGTATTTCAAGTAATTTCCTACAGCACTGGTAATGGGGTGAATTTGCAGCTCCAGGTATTTATCAGGAAAGTTCCTTTAGTGCCTTTCAAAGAAAGCTTTTTTCTGAGCCAATGCATTAAAATATTTTCCATTGCCTTGACTTGCTTTGCTATGAATCTGTATCTTACCCTTTTTGAAAATGGAGACTTGAAGATAATTATGTTTAATATTTACATGTGCTTCAGTTCCAAATTTTACATCCATTTCAAATAGTGTAAATAAAGGCAGCCTTTCAGAAAACAACAACAACAACAACAACAACAAAACAAAACAAAAAAAAAAACAACAAAAAAAACCCACAACCAAAAACAACTACTAATTTTGATTAAAAGCCATAACTGCAATACTGAGACATTCACTGCAACTCAATAGATGCTCCTGCCAGCTTGTTAGTGTGCTTCTATTTTTGTCTGCCCACTGAATTCTGTTACTTACATTTGGGTGCTGGAGGTGGGGGCCCTGAATTGCTGGTCCCACAAGAAGAACATGCAGCATTGTGCCACACACTCTGTATCAGGTGTTCCTCTTGCAGGTCCTCTGCAACCCCACTCAGAGGGGAAAGGACCATGGAAACTTGATTTTTCCTGCAGAGGTTCCTCTCACTGGTGCTTTTCCTGTTTTGGGAATGTTTCCTTTGGCAGGTGTGTGAAGGTGCATGAAATATCTCCCTTAACATAAACCATTCAAAATGTAATTTAGGCATTATCTGAGAGTAGTAAGCAAGCAGTAGGACTCCTAACTTCTCATTTGTAGGACTATCTGGAGCACACCTGGCTCCTCTGTGGTAACCTCAGAAGGAAACCTTGACATGGCACAACCTGTTTCCATGCCTTGTCTATTCAGCATGCTTCTACATTGGAATTTCATCCATGTGATCCATATATCAGCCAGCATTTTCCACAATTGCTTGACCTCTCCCACATATATTCAGTTTGCCAGATTAATTTTTCTTAAAAAAATTTTTGTGGGACAATGTAAAACTGAAAACATTAAAAAATTGGAGCATTTCTAAAGGATGGTACAGCCTGGACAGGAAATATGTACCTCTGCCATAGCAAAGTGAGAAGGATAAAATATTGGGGAGGTTAAAAATGTTCAGAAACCTTGTTCAGAAAGCTGAAGGAACAGTCACACACAATAAATATAGTTTACTTTGTAGACTGTAGCTTCCCTTCTCTCCTGTCCTAACATAAGTGATTATCTCACTTTTGCATCCACTGCTGTAACTTTGCCTCAGCCTGTGCACAAAGCAGAGAGCTTGAAATCCTGGATTGGCCAGAGGAAGACATGAGAGATTTTGTTTTGCACTCAGTGTAAATATAATTCATAATCTGATGGTCAACACTGACATGTGTTTATACAATCCCAACCTAAGGAGACTCCTAAAATCTGCCTAAGAACAAGGTGAAAACAGCAAATTTTGGGGCAGAGAAGGCTGTTTTGTCTGTCTGCAGAAGGAAGGGAGAACAAGAAATAAGGGTAAGTTCAAACCATCAGTATGATACAGGCAGCTTTAAATCATCTTAACCCAGAGGTAGCATTGGATGGAGAAGTAGAGTTTGCAAATTATCCTGCACTCATACTGATTTATTTTTCCTTCATTTGTATTCTTTAGTGTGCATTGTGATGATACCAAAAACATCCTTAATATAATTTACATAACTCATCATAAAAGCCAAGATTTCAAAATTAATTTACTGTCTCCATATTCTCCTCTACTTCCCAATTTTGCCTCAATACAGCCTAGATGTGAAACCTAGCATAACATGATGGCAATTCTGCTGCCAAAAATATTACGGCTTGTAAGAGATTCTGCTTCTCTTCCTTCAGCTGGTTTATGCAGGCAGATGGGTAAAATTTGAGTGGTGTGTGCAAGTTAAGAGATTACTAGAAATCTTGTGGCTGGCAGCTCCAGAAAAGCACTGATTTAAACTTACACTTTGCATGGACACAGCAGAATAAGAGTGGGCAGATAGATCTAGCTTTAATCTATAGGCTTACTGCTAATTAAACAAGTAATGTGCAATTTTATTGCTATAATTCTAAAGATTGAAGAAGGGTGCCTTCCAAAAGACATTATGTAGGAATTGTGATTTGGTGTGATGCAGTTCATTAATGTATCCAAGACACATTTTATGTCCAACTCTCATTAAAATAACCCCAGAATAACACCACTGAACAGATTTTAGTAAGAAATTATAACCACTACCTAACCCACATTAGTTAGCTTGCCTTAAAAGTCAGCTCGAAATAACATAAAGGCCTTTGGAATTATGAGGATAAAGAGATATGTGAAAGCTTAATGAGCAGGCTGCTGGCTTTCCTGCAGTTTGATTTTGCCCTGATTTTCAATAACTTAGCAGAGCTGAGAGCTGCTGCTGAGAGGTGAGACAGGATTGTCTCAGCAGACAGGTTGGCTGTTGCAGCAACGTAATTGCTGACCTTCAGAGCAATTTGGAATGATGAGTATGTTTTTCCCTTTCAAGAATCTTGCTTCCTTTACAAAGAAGTGCCCCTTCTCACAATGATGTCATCCTTTGAGAGTGTTTCATGAAAGGAAAGAGGTAGCTCCCTTAATAAACCCATACAACTAAAATTTCTGTACAATGTGCTGCAGAATCCCAGACAAGGAAGCTAGTAACGCCCAAGTGATTGTTATTCACTGTTTTGGTTAAACTGGGGCCTTAAAGAAATGAAAGTCATCCTTCTGGCTAACCCAGAGATGCCAAAGATGGCAGTACTTTCTCAGTGAAACCCATGGAAATTCCACAATGAATGTTTTACACACCCAGCAATGCAACAGTTCACACTGACACAGCCAAATTGGGACTTTCCCCCCCACACTTTGCTGTTGTCACTGATCTAATGCCATACACCACATTTAGAGCAGGAAATAACTGAATATAATGTACAGTAATTTAGGAAAATGGTCATAAAAGCAGTTATTCAGTGTAAAGAATACTACCTGAACAAAGGCTGCAAATATTTCAACTGGAGCATAAAGATTTCACCTGACAAAAGATCAGTTATACAATGCTCTTTTCCAAATAGAATAGTAACTAGTATATCTTTATCCTAACCACTTAATGTTCTGACTCATGGAATTTATAATTCTCCAAAAGTAAAATTAGTGTCCTTAATTAAAGCTAAAAGCATGTGAGCCCACACAAGGAAACACACACAGACAGAACTATTTACTACTGCAGTTAATTTACATTCAAGATAAGCTCACATTTTCCATGACTGTGGCAAATGTCTTAATTTGTTTTAAAAGGTAATAACAAATGTAATGGTTTTTATTTGAAAGGCCCACAACACACTAATTAAAATTAATCTGAAGGATTCTGTACTAAACTGAGCACACTCTTGAACTGTGACAAACAAGGGAAAAGAAGGTTACATTGAAAAAGATATTTCAAAAGCTGCAACACTTCACTGTGTATTACCACATTTTTCTGTGTCAAAAAAAAAATTTATTTACTAATAGAAATACACAAAAGGAATTTACAACTATTAACTTGAATCATATTATAGCTCGATAAAGTTCATCTATGTTCCTATTCTGAAAAGCAATTGGTTAATACAGCCCTCACTTTCTTTAGCCTGGTATTTCAAAAATCAGCAATGGTGTCAAATAACACTATTTTTTCTGCCTTTTTCCTTTGCTTTGAAGCACTAATGTAAAAGCACCAAACCAATAAATGGAACCTAAGGTACTGCAGAATGCTTTTAAACAGGCAGCAGTGAGAAGTTCCAGTCCCTTTCCACTCCCTCCTCCAATCTATTCCAGATTGTCCATATCTTGGTACTTCCACCAAGGAACTGAGGACCTTTTCTGCTGGAAAAATCTGCAGCCAGCCATTCATCGCCCTGCTTCTTGCTTTGAGAGAGTCCAACAAAGTCAGTGTGTGTGACAGAAACAGGTGAACTCACCTTCACCCCACCTTCCAGACCCAAAGGCTGCCACCACTTCCTTTGCATCAGACACAGCTGTTGTGCAACTGCAGCATAAATCAGGTGTGGAAAATTCACCTGAGGAATTAAAAATTAAGCAAAACAAAGACATTGTCATCAGACCACTTAGCATCCTGAGAGATGGGCACAGAGTGGGGGAAACTGAAGACAGAGGAGCAGGGCTGCCTCTTCCAGCAGTAGCTGATTATTAAATTGGCTTTCAGCTGCAGATTGAAAGTGCATCCTAAGCCTTGGTGCAGAGCTGGGGAGGAAGATGACTGTGCAGTGCAGCTGTGCAGTCACCTCTTAGAAACAAAGAGGTTAGAACAGAGGGGAGGACCCGTGGGTGTGGCAGAGCCAGAGTAAAAGGGAGCAGACATACAGTGATTTCAGCAGTCTGTGAGCGTGGGGAGAGGGGGAAAAGCAGCTGTGGGAGGGGATAGGGAGAAGCTGTAGGAAAAAAGTCTGAAGGCAGAGAAGACTCGAGGGACAGAGAAATGCAAACCGATGGTTTCATTTAAGTGCATATGAGAGCAGGAGAAAAGTGTAATGACTGAAAGGAAGGGGCAGAAGTTTCCTGCATATCAAAACACCTGGGAAGAAACCACAAGAAAATACCAGCTCAGAGGATGTGTACATACTTGGAGACACATATTAAGGTGTTAAGATTGTAGTCATACCATAAACCAAAGGCATATCTGATAAAGGATCAGATTATTAATGGCAAACTGCAAGAATCTCAGCCATCCATACCCACACTTCTTTACACTCATTGTACACGCCCTGACACCACCAGCAGTCACCTTTCTTATGGTCTCACCATGAGCCCATGAGACAAAACAAGGGGAAAAGTCCAGGGCCTGAATTCTGGGGGGTTATTTATCTATCACTTCCTTGCAGCTTGAAAAGTGTGATTGTATTGTTTTTAAATTTAATGTGATAAAGCTAAAGCTTTAAATGGTTAACTACTTTAATGGTTTAAGCACTTTAAGAAAATAAAAGGACTATTTCAATGTCTTCCTCGTGTTATCTATCCTTCTTAAGTTATTTTAATAAGAAATGGCAACCATTTCATCTTGAAGTAAGACATGTTTTTTCATGGAGAGAACTATCAAACACTGGAACAAAGTCCCTGCAGATATGGTGGGGTCTCCATCTCTGGAAGTTTTCAAGATGGGATTGGACAAGGTGCTGGATAATCTTCTTGATACTGCTTTCCCACAAAAGGATCTTCCAACCTGGTCTATCCTGTGATTCTATGACTCATTTGATATATTTGATCTGTCAAAATTTAAAAAGAGACAAACAATAAGCATTGTTCTGGGAGATCTTGTTAAACATCATAAAGATGAAAAAATGTTTGCTTTACTCTTAAATGGTTCTGATTAATCTCAACCACTGGTTTCCAAACCTCCTTCCAGTATCTTGACAGTCAGCTTTGTTAAAGGCAGGCTCAGGAAAGGTGATTTCTAACTAAAGATTGCAGCAAGGAACACTGAATATGTTACCAAATGCAGATGTGATCACTTTCACCAGCACAAGGTTTTTTATCAATAAACTTTCCTGATGGTGTTAGATCTTAGTAGTCCTTAACGTTTTCCACATTATGAAACCACATTTCACAAGAAATGCATGTAAAACTAAGATATAAAATAATACTGAAACACTTGTGAAATTTAAGAGAGAAGATGGCTTATCAGAACTGGAGACTCTTCATTTTTGTTTTCAAAAAGGCTTTTTTGTTTTCAAAAAGGCTTTTCAGTGGTATGACAGATCTTTTCCCTGTTGCCTGCCTAGGTAACTTTGCTCTGGTTTGGTGGGAGCTAATATTGATTCATTAACTTTAATTCACTCCTTTATTGCCAGACAACTGTAAGACAAGAGAGATATTGTTCAAAATCCTCATTTGACTTCAAATAGAGACCTCAGGCTTTTTAAATTTAAAAAAAAAATTAATTGGAGTATATACTGCAGAGAAACACACAACAAGCCAAAACTGCTGTTAGCACTGATCAGAGAGTTTGTTTAACAAATCCGGTTTACCTTTTTCTGATTCTGGTTTTACTTTTACTGAGAGACATTATTTGAAATACTTCCTTTTGAAGGGGTGAGCAGTAAAAACTCACAGCCCAGCAGTGCCTGGGGATGTGCCTCTTCTCCTGTGCTCCCAGCACGTGAAGGGACAGAGATTCCCCCCTGCTCAGTCAACCTGCCCTGTGATCAGCCCTCCAAGAATTTGGCTCATTCAAAACAACACACATATTTACCTTGCTCTCGATTTTCTCTCCATGCCCAGCCATTCT
This sequence comes from Vidua macroura, assembly GCF_024509145.1. Taxonomy (NCBI): domain Eukaryota; kingdom Metazoa; phylum Chordata; class Aves; order Passeriformes; family Viduidae; genus Vidua; species Vidua macroura. Next base: position 64,885,893 of record NC_071611.1, read on the forward strand.
GACAATCTGGATGCACAGCCCTCCCTGTCTGACCCTGCTGTCCCACCTCTCCTGCTACCTCAGGAGCCCTGCCTGGCACAGGTCCCATCAGAAGCTGTCACCCTCTGCAGGTTTTCACCAGTTCCAATTGCACCTGCTGCCAGCAGAGACACTTCAGCATCTTCTTATCTGGGCATCTGCCAAGGACCTGTGCCAAAGAGCTGCACTTGTGTCACTTCTCCAAGTCACCCTGCCTTCACAGAGAGCAGCCATCCTATCCATAAGCAACTGATCAGTCCCTGCTCATCACCACTGCATCCACACCTGCAGGGCACTGAGGGTGCCTGGAATGCAAAGGTACTGGATTTTCAGCAAGGCAATGCCCTCACACCACAAGGCACAGCCTTGCTTTGTCACTGCTGCAATAATATTAGGAACTGCTGCAAAACCAACTATTTCTCCCCTTCATATGCTGCTTGTCTAAGTATATTTCATTTCAGAGAATTCTAAATGGTCACATGAATATTTTGGCTTAAATGTACTGTCTTCAGCATTCACCTGGTTCTTCATCACAATTGAGGGGCTATATTATCACACTTTCTTTGATTTTTTTTCCAGTTCCAGCTCAGGAACTGTGCCGGTAGACTTGAATGATTTCATTTTTCTGCACAACAACTTAACAAAATGTTAAACATAGACAGCTTCTTCATCGAGAAAGAAAAGACACTCTCTTTTGATAGATATTTATAATAATATCTTAATTGTGTAAAAGATTCTCTGAGCTTGCTTTCGTATCAGAAAAATGTTGTCCCCTGCAGAGGATTTTGATCCTGCAGATACTGCATTTTCCAATCAAAGGCATTTCCGTGAAAATTTCTGAAAAAGTTTCATATTAAACAACTAAAAATACCAAAGTGAGGTCTTCTTTAAAACATAAAAATAGGGATGAAAATCTCATTGTCCCATTCACAGCCTATTCTTGTCATTACAAACAAAAACTTGAAATCGATGTTTTTTCACTGCATTATTTGAAGCCAACATGAGTTTTTCCCAAGGCAAAACCAATTACAGTAGAATTACTCTGGTAGATGTTTGTCTGACATCCAACAAAGAATGTTTCTCCTCCTCCTCCTCCTTCATTTTGTGAGATGGTTGTGTGTGTTTAGGTTCCACTTGCCCTTAAATCCTGCCCTTTGATGGCCAAAATCTTCATTTTTCTCCAAATGGAAGCTGAAGTTCTCACATGGTCATAAGCCCGTAGGAACTGGGTTTTAAGTAAAATATCAAATGGCCATAATTGAATTTCTGGAGCTGGCAGCAGCCTCTGAACTTGCTGAGAGAGAAAACTGGGCGAGTTTTTGAGTAGCTGGAGGCTCTCAAGTGGAGCTCTGACTCACACAGAGGGAAAACACACAACATTGTTTTGAGAGCGTCTCTGTGCACATTATTCTAATTTGGTAGTCCTGGGGCTCAACTAGTTTTCAAGTGTCATAAATCACGGTCATTTCTGTCATTAGCTACCAAGAAAAACAGGCATCATGTTGTGGGACTTTCTTACACCCCTTCTTCTGGCACAGGCTGGTTTGGAAATGCTTTGAACTCCACATCAAATGCCCCTCATAGTAAAAATAAAAACTTCACAGAAATGTTTAAACAAGAACTGTGCACAACTGACCACAAATCACTAAATCTGTGACTGGCTGACTGACTTTAAGGTGCAGTTGTAATGCTGTGATGAAAAAGGCTGTGTTTTCTCTGCTAAAATATCCACCAGACATTTGTGGATAGGTTCTCTGTTCTTCAAGGGTCCTTATGAACAAAAATAACAATTACAAGATAAAATAACTGATTTTGAATATGTATCATCCTTAAAGACAATGCCTCAGGTTCTTAGGAATTAGGGCAAAAAAACCCTAGCAAGGATGGGGCAGCACAAGACAAAGAGGTACCTGATAAAACTGATTGTCCACATAAGCATATTGAATAAGCTAAAATACTATCAGAGGCTCAGGTGTGACCACAAATACAACTGGAGTCAGCAGCAAACAAGATATAGGCTTGAAGATGTGATGGAAAAAATTATGAAACTCAACTGCATCCAGGTTTGGGGTCCTCAGTGCAAGGAAGATGTGGAGTTCCTGCAGCAGGTCCAGAGGAGGCCACAAAGATGCTCTGAGGGCTGGAGCCAGGCTGGGAGAGCTGTTGGTGTTCACCTGGAGAGGAGAAGGCTCCAGGGAGACCTCAGAGACCCTTCCAGGGCCTAGAGGGGCTCCAGGAGAGCTGGAGAGGAATTTTTTTATTAGAAGATGTAGTAACAGTACAAGGGGGAATGGCTTCCCACTGCCAGAGGCAGGGTCAGATGGGATATTGACAAGGAATTGTTCCCTGGGAGGGTGGGCAGGCCCTGGCACTGGGTGCCCAGAGCAGCTGTGGATGCCCCTGGATCCCTGGCAGTGCCCAAGGTGAGGTTGGACACTGGGGCTTGGAGCAGCCTGGGACAGTGGAAGGTGGGAGTGGAAAGCCCATGGCAGGGGTGGCAGTGGGTGGGCTTTAAGGTCCCTCCCAAACTGAACCATTCCATGATCCTTTGACTCTATGATCCTATGATTTTGACGAAACAGAGGTTAGGACTCAAGAAAAGAGAAGCTGAGCAGGAAAAGGTTTAAGAGGTACCAACACAAAATGGCCTTTTAATAAAAAAGGAATTGAAAGCCCTAGTGCTACAGCAGAATGTGCCAAGCCTAAGTGTGTTGTGGAGGACTGACAAAGAAGATTATCTCCAAGGCAAGGAATTTTCTCCTTGGAGGAAAAAGAGCCAAAGTAGCACAACAGAATGAGATGAGGCTGGTGGTAAGCTTTACCTTCTCAATGGATGGGCTATGTGAGTCCTTAAATCTCTTAAACTTAGCTGAAAGATCTGGAAGAACCCAGAAAAAATATAAAGCAATTTTCTGTTTTCAGTTTATGCCCTTATTAAAGACAAGTGCAAGTGCAGTGGCCTTTGGCTGTCACAGTGTTTGGTAAAGAATAAATCTGGACATTAGCCCTAGGAATAACTTGAGCGTGCTGATACTTTTTTCTCCAGTCTGTATATAGAAGAGAAACAGTGAAGACACAAAAGTTTGAATACACTTACAAAATAAAATAGGAGAGGTAAAGCACAAAGATATTTGTGAAGACAGAACACTTTGTCAAATAAGAAGTGAGTAAACTTGAGGACACAAATAACTGAAACTTGATTTAATTTTAGAATAGAGACCCTTGCTGTGCACACAGGGTCAAATGGAAAACTTCTGTTTCAAGCTGTGAATTGACTGGAAAATGAAGGGAAAGACCTGAAAGTATGCATCTGACCATGAGATGACTACAAGTACTCCAGATAATGACTTAGAGCACTTAAATTAGATTAATTTGGCTTCATATGGCTATCCATCTCTAGAGACCACAGAGGAAACTCTGAGTATTGTAAGCCCTTGTTGGTCATGGGTGGCCCCAGCAACAAAAGATAGTTCAGATATTTATGTGAACAATAACATTAACCAATTAAATCCTTACTAATTTCTGTGGGGAAAAAGACTTTAAACAAGCAATCAGAAAAAGCTGTGCACTACTAAGTCTTGTCAGATGCTATGCTGATTTTTCATTATTTCCTGCTTTGGCAGAATGTCCAGGCAGCCCTGGGAAAACACAAGAGGACTGAGTGTAAACTTGGCTCTACATGGCTCTAATTTAATAAAGAAGTGCAAGCACAACTTTAACATTGAAGAGAACCATCTTCTCTGGTTCCCACAGTCTATCCTAGGTGCCCCTGCCTAATAAATTAGTTAGTCTGATTTTTCCAGCTTTTACCTACAAAGTTGGTTGGAATTAATATTGTTTTATAGTAATATGTAAAAAGTAAGACAACATAACATTTAGGACTATTCTAAATTATTCTAACTTTATAACTCCTTACAGCAGTCAATGAAGGAGAGATGAAAATTTGGCACTGTGAACATGCTGGATTGGTGAGCATGGGCGCTCCCTCTGGGGATATTTGTTCCCAAGTGGGTGGTCTCTGACATTTTTCCTGAAAGGATGGTGGTAGGAACAGGGTTTCCTCACCCTGAGGTCAGGCAGCCTCTCAGCATTCACTGGAGAGGACATGAGGCACACGTTTCCTTGCTGGCTGTGCTGTGACCCAGGTGCTTCCTCTTCTTTCAGTGGCTGCACTGTGGCTGTTTGTGAACCATAACTTGTATTTCCACAGCAGTGACAGGATGGGAGTAAATGGCACAGAGAGTGTCTGAAATGCTCTTTTATTTTTTTTTCTTTTTTATTTCTTTGGTTTTTTGGGGGCTTGTTGTTGTTGTTGTTATTGTTTTCTTTTGTTTTCTTTTGTTTCGTTTTTTGTTTTTGTGTTGTTTCCCAAGAGTTCCTGACCACTCTGGAGGAAGTGGAGGTTTTGTATCCAGGCATGCACTCCTGAACAGGAATATGCACGAGGTTAATACGGACAGAAAGAAACCTGACATTTGCTATTTCATTAGCAGAGAAACTAGCCAGGGCTGATGACAGAGCTTTGAAGAACATCACCACCTACATCTAATCAAGTGAAACATTCAGGCCAAATGCACACTATTATATAAATGTCTTTGCAAATACCTACAACACTGAGATACTAACAGGCTTGTATTTTCTCATGTATATTTATTTTTTAAAAATGCTGAAAAATGGTATTTTTTTTCCATTTAGCTGAAAATCCAAGAAAAGGAGGTCTCTGCTGCATAAGAGGGAGAAGAGTATTGCAAATTATTTGCAGAAAATTGTTATCATTATTACAGGAGAATGCAGCAAGGCTGACATTGTCATAGATTGGAGTCACAGTCACAGGAACAGAGAGAGGTGACATAAATATGGCTAGTGGAAGTTATGGTCATGAATTTTATCTGCCATGGCTTCTATTGAAGGACTTTTATTAAATAAGCATGATTTCCAGCATTTTCTCCAGAAGCCTGAAACAATTGGCTGAATACTGCTGGAATTAATTATGCCTCCCCAATTTTCATATGCATTTAAACTATCCAAGGATCTCCAAGGAGTGGGTTACATGTGAAACACAGAGGACTGTTAAAAATAGTTGGTTTTAATTAATTTCTCCAGTTTAAAAATACCTGTCTACCACTGTTGATCCAGTAAGTTTTCCTTTCTTTGGCACTACATGCTAAAAAATCCAAGAAGGAAAGAAAAAAAGCGCAAGATATTTCTGAGGCCTTGAAAAGAAATGAATGTTTCAGTTAAAGAAATATCTTCAGAAACAACAGGAAGGATAAGAGGTTAAGATGTTTCCTGCAGATGAGAAGGTGCATCATCTCAGAGTAATGATTATTTTGATTTTTTTTTTATTAGAGTTTTTTGGTTTGTTTATTAATAAAGTAAAACTGACTAAGTCAATTTTACTTATGATACCTCCATAGATTAAAATTATCTGTCCAAATACTTTCAGTATTTTCATGAGTCTTTGGTCCAAAACTTACTTTTTGAACATTTCCTATCAATTTAAGAGAAATATTCAATAGGATTTTACAACCGTCCCATCAAACTGCACAAAAGTACTTTTTACAGGGAGTTGACCAAGCTATAGGAAGCAGACACCTGAATTGTCTCTTATTGTCTTAAGGGCAACACTTCCAGTGGGAAACAAGTTTTGGAACACACCAAAATCTTTTAGGCTGAAATTACTGCACTGCTGATGCTGAAAGCAGCTAAATGTACTTTTTTTTTTTTTTTATTACAGTTACTGAACTCTTCTATTCAGATTCATGACTGACCAGGAGAGCTTAGGTTTTCAAACCATTCCTAGCATTTATGTGTCACATGGCAGGCAGATTATCTCCCTACTGCTGGCTAATTAAAGTAATTTTTTCCTCACAGGACTGGACTCTAGTCCAGTCCACTCTCCCTGACATCCAGTGCCATCATGTGGAGACAAATTGTTACTCTCTGGATGCTCAGAGGAGCTTTTTCTAGCAACAAACAATTACATTCACTTAAAATCTTGTATTTGCAATAATTAAACCAATTTTTTTTGGGGAAAAAAATCACATTAATAAGGTGTTGGGCAGTTAAAATTTCCTTGGCTATTAAGAACCTCCTTAACGCCTCAGTTCTAGACTACTAACTGCCATGACTTCTCCCTGTGTTAAAATAAAAGAATCTTTTCTAAAACACAGACAGAATCACTTTTGCTCTAATGTTCTAAAATGGTGTGAAAGCATCATCCACTGGAGTTTATTTTTTGGTACTAATTTTTTCACTGTCTTTCCTCAAGGATAAAGAGACAGATTGCTTCCTTGAGAAGAAAAAAGAAATCAGTTTTAGCTTCCATTCTTATACAAATACACGCACACAGACACACTTTCATATGCACACATACACAAAAAAAATCATAAAAATATTTAACTTGGAGATAGAATATGGGAGAAATGATGGTCTTCTTGTGGTCACCAGATGTTTTGACCACCCTGAGACAGGAGCTCCACCCTGGTAAGTGTCAGACTGAATGGTGGCCTGAAAGCAAATCCATTTGAAGAAGCAGAAATAAAAAACAGTTTGTGCTCACTTCCAAATTGTCAGAAGCTGTACATCTGGACAGAAAAAACATGTGACAGGTGAGTGTCCTATTAGCAAATGTCAGGTGCTGCAATGCACTCTCTCCCTTTGCCCCATATGTTTCCTGCCACAGAACAAACACATTTAACTTTGTCACAGGAAGTTTTCTAGGGAGGTCAAAATGGCCTTCAAACAAGCAGGGTATCAGTGCTTCTTTAAAGCAGCTCCACGATGCTTATCAGAATCCATTACTGAAGATGGCAACAGGACATTAACTTTATCCAAAATGATACCCTGTGGTCTGTCTCACTGCCACAGCCCAAACATCCAGTGTGGAGATATAAACCAAAGCAAACAAGTGGTCATGTTTTACCAAGTATTAAGAGCCCAGGAAATAACAACAATTTGCCATATGACTTAGGCAGGAGCACTTTTAATTAAACAGGCAATGAATTGGGATCAGGTCTGTATATTGGGAGAGATGAAATCTGAAATGAAAATCTGAAATTTTCCCCCAGACACCTACAATCACGATGAAAAACGTGCTCAGAAACAAGCAGAGAAGCAGGAATTTTACATTTGTCTTACTCTGCCTCAGGGATGGAAACAGTGACAGCATCTCTCAGGTCTGAAGCAAACAGGTTACCACCCCATACAGCAAAGTCCTAATCAAACCACTGTGACACTTTTAACGACTTGCTGTGCCAAAAGACTTTATACTAATCTGGATTAGCAAAAGAGAAGCACAGCAAAGCCAGCTTTCCTTCCCTATTGCAGAAACTTTTCTTTTTGAAGCCCATGGCACCATGAATGGTTGTGAGTTACAGCTCAGAACTTGTAGTACAGTCTCTTCTACACAGCTCTTATAGTTTAGGAGAAAAAAAAAAAAGGCAAAGCATTCAAAAGAGGAGGCTGATTTGCCTTATTTATACATATATTTTTAATATACTATAGAAAATACATATAAAAATTTAATAATCAAGCATACATAAGGTCATATACATATATGTGTGTGAACAAAGTAAAAGAACTAGCCAGACTTCTTGATGAGAGTACAATTTCCACCCTGTTTTGCCTAAGCTTTTATAGGTAAGGCAACTTCATTTGGTGGGCCAATTTAGACAGGGCCAGTTTAAACCAGGCCGGTAATTTCCAGGTCCTCAGAATTGTGTCCATGGTGAATAAACCAGGAGGATTCTTTGTTAAAGAAGCATTAGTAAACTAGTCTCTGGGTAGCACTTAAATCAGAGAACAAGCAGAACTGAGGAAGAGGTTCAAACACAGCATACTCAGAGGTGTCACTGCTTTATGCCATCCTGTGCTCTGTCTCATGATTCAGAGGGGCCAAGGCAGAAACCAGAAATTAATCTGGCTACTGCTGTAACAGATAACAAAAATATTTTTAAAAATACCTCAGCATCCAAAGGATGGCCAAGGAGAATCTCGATTAGCTGCAGGGGGAGCCAGTGACACAGGAGCAGGAAAAGGCAGCGGTAGGGTACCCACCTTCATGAAATGAAATAAAGGATTAATTAATCCAAGGAGAAGGGGTCAGTAATGTGCTATGTGACTTGTGTTTCACTTGTGACAACCAAAGATCTGTGGGGCTGGGTGAGATCCAGCCCAGGATCCTGAAGGACCTGGTGGAAGGCCTCACTGAGCCACTTTAATCCCTTTACCAGCAGTCCTGGCAACCCAGGAAGGTCCCAGGTGACTGGAAGTTGGCAAACGTGGCACCCACCTCCAAGAGGCCCAGAAGAAGGATCTGGGGAAGCACATACATCCCACTGGGGTGAGGGACACCAGTGTGAGGTGCTGGGTCCTGCCTTCAGGTCACAACAACCCCTGCAGCTGCAGGCTGGGGGAAAAGTGGCTGGAAAAGGCCCTGGGGGTGCTGTGACAGCAGCTGGACACGAGCCCAGGGGTGCCCAGGTGGCCAAGAAGGCCAATGGCCCCTGGGCTGTGCCAGCTGTGGGGTGGCAGCAGGAGCAGGGCAGGACTGTCCCTGTGCTGGCCCTGCTGAGGCCACACCTCAAATCCTGGGGGCTGCTCTGGGCCTCCCATGGCAAGAAAGACTTTGAGGGGCTGGAGCGTGGCCAGAGAAGGGAACGGAGCTGGGGAAGGGAATGGAGCCCCAGGAGAGGCTGAGGGAGCTGGAAAGGGGCTCAGCCTGGAGAAAAGGAGGCTCAGGGGGGACCTTGTGGCTCTGCACAGCTCCTGACAGGAGGGGACAGCCAGGGGAGGCTCTGCTCCAAGGAACAGGGACAGGAGGAGAGGAAATGGCCTCAGGCTGGGCCAGGGGAGGTTGAGATTGGACATTAGGGGAAATTTCTTCACCCAAAGGATTTTCAGGTATTGGAACGGGCTTCCTGAGGAAGTCTTGGATCCGCCACCCCCAGTGCAAGGAAGTTTCAAGTCACCAATGTTAACTTCTTATCTACACGTATTGCATGCCTTGTGTTTTTTTTTATTTTTAAATTTTCAACAGTTCTGCTTGTGCAATGGCAAAAGAGTTGCCCTTGGCTTTGGATGAAGCAGGACACAGCAGATTTATGCAGATTTATGGTATTTGTGCTCAGCAGAGAGAGACACACTGGACACATGCAGCTGTTCTATCTGCGACCCCTCATATAGGAGTCTGGCACCTCATGTGATTTCCCTTCCTTGTTTTTTGGCCTTGGTTTCCCTCAAATGGGTAATTACAGGACAGCTTTTAGGGTAGCTCGCCTCCCTTTCAGAGAAGTACACAGAAGAAAACACACACTCAAGGATTACACACCCAGAATGTAAAATGTCAAAATGCTTTCGGCCCACTACACAGCATAAGCAACTCATAAAATTAATATAGACTTAGAGCACTAAAGCTGATTATGAATAGTGCTAAGTGCAAGCACAGAAGGAAGATATGGGTAAGACACAGTTACATCCTTTGCCAAGAAATATTTCCCTCCTACTATACAAACTTCAGAAAAAGATATGCACTGAAATGTCATTATTTTATCTGGTTTATTCACACCAGATTATTAAAATTTTCTAGAATTTCCCCATATTAGCAGGAATTTTCTGAGTAGATATTCTGAATGGTTTAAAAAAAATTCCTAGCAACAACACACCTTTCATTAAAAAATTAAATTTAAAGATTATTAGGCAACTCCACAGTTGGAAGGATGCAGCAGACGCAGGACATTCTGCTCAAGTCCATCCTGAAAATGTGTGTCAACACTGACTGGAAGAATCTGCTCTAAATAGTGTTTATCCAGCTATTCTTCCAAATGTGCTCATCTACCACCAAGAAAGGTGGGTTTGATCACAGCCAATGAGCAGACAGATTAATTTCTGGGGAAAATCTGGGCATCTGAACTCTCAGTTCTCAAAACTAAGAGAGATCTGCAATCTTAGGTTTCTGTGGGCTTTATTAAACTTTTTTTTTTTTTTCACATGTGGATTCAAACCCAGTTTGTTTGCTTTGCCATGACTCAGAAGTCAAAACAAACTGTGAAGAAAACACATTTTTCCCCTATTCAATTAAGTATATGGGAGCAATGCTTTGGTGTTAGACAGTTCTGCAGATCTTGGAAAAAATCTCTTATGACCTCTGTTGTCTTTAAATGAAATAAAATAATGAAAACGTGGAGCTACCTTATCACCCCACATGAATTGCTGTTTAAACACTGATTTAAACACTGATTTAAACTAGCAAAGAACTGGGACTTTGACTAAAATCAGTCATGTTTCATTCAACAAAAAAGTGAGATGTGGGCTTCCTTGTGAAGAAAACAGAGAGCAAATTGTGTATAGGGAGTATAAAGGGCCTGCAGTGAGAGGAAACAAAGATTAGCAGAGTAAATTAAACAGGTAATTCAAAAATGCAACAGAGGTCTTCTGCGGGCAAAATTATAAAACTTTCTCTTTCATAGCAGGAGAAGCTCCACTACTAGAAATGAATCTAAAAAGAGGCAGCACTCCTTCTGCTTCCTTTGTCTAAAAGTGTGCATTCAAACCCATGACTTTGTGCAGTTAATGTCTGGACTTTGCCAATACTGCTTCATGTGCATCAGATAATGGGACAAATCTTACAATGCTTATTTGATCACAATTACAACTTTCTAAATATTGGGATGTTCACTTCTGCAAATACTCTGAGAACCACAGACATAAAGAACCAGGAAATAGTAATTAGGTAATAATTACTGATTACAGCAACTCCCATTATGTTAAAAATATTCTCCTGGGCTTTCCTTTTCAGACACAGGTCTATTTTTAGTTTTAATGCATTTTATCAAAATAACTAATTTCAATATCCGCCTTGCACCTGTGTAATTCTGTTATCCAAAACCAACAGCTCAAATCCACCACTATAAATAGTATAATTAATAATAGTAATAATAATATTAGTAAAATTATATATATATCATTATTGTTATTATATAACTGGTCAGCCTGAGAATTCTTTCTAAGCCTGCTGCTGTGCCAGATACTGTTTTTGAGGTCTTGTTGGATGGCATAGCTATTCAGAATCCCACTACTGGTCAAAACAGTCACACAAAAATGCGCATTTCCAAGAACCTGCAGAACATTCAGTACTTTGCAACGGCTGCTCCTACAAATGTAAGGATTACATAATGAAAATGACCCCTGGGTACTGTGCATTCAATGTGTTATTGTAAAAGCAGAGAAAACAAATGATACTTGAGGAAAAAATAAAATAGCGTCCTTCTCACAGTGGTGAACTCAACTGCAAGGCATGAATACACAAATATTCAAGCTAAGTGTTGTGGTTTGACATGGAAGTGAATTTTTTCCAGGAAGTTGGGTCAAACCAATCAGTGGTCAGGTTTGGATATTGGCACCTGGAGTGACCACTGAAAGTATGGACACGCCTCTGAGAACACAGGGGGTTAAAAGCAAGAACTCCCAGGGGAACTGTCTCTTTGGTTCCGGTCGTCAGAGAGTGCAGGCTCTCCCCCTGCCCAGCCTTAGGCTGGGTGGGGGAGGGGAAGCCACGCGGCCTTGTCCAGGTAGGCCGAGGGGGGCTGAGGGTCTGGAACCGAGCCAGCTCCTGTGGACGGAAGGGTGGAGAGAAGCGGAGATGCCTTTGCCCCCCCCCCCCCCCCCCCCCAAGAGGGAAAGAGACAGAGAGCCTGGCGGCACCTGGAAATCTGCCGGCAGAGGAGAAGGAGAAGGGGGGGGAATGCCCAGCGTGGGAAGTGGAACACTGGACTGAGATATCAGCCGTCCAGGGAGTCTGAACTTTTAACCCTTTCCAGGAAATGAGGGCTTTTTAAAAGTATTACTCCTCCTTGATTTGTAGTGGAAGAGAGATAGTCCGGGAACTGAGATGTTAGAAGAAGAAATATTTAGGTGGGAAGAGATGATGAAGTAGCTTTGGCTGGACTTTTCTTGTTAGCCATGGACTGAACCAAACTCTCCTGCAATAGAGACTGCATTTTAGGGGGATGCAGTGGTGACCCAAGGAGACCTGTTTCAGCTTCGAGCAGCACAAGAATGGCGAGAAACGAAGAAAGCTGAAGAGGGAATGGTGATACCCTCTGTCTTCGGGAAGAAGATGAGTCCTGTTTTTGGACCCCTCGGCCCCAGGGGAAAATGGGGGGGACTGTAGTCCCAGGATGAGAAACTGAACTGTTATATCTTTGGGTCCGTGGCAAAGCATCCTTAAAGGAGCCCTATGAGCAGTCTGTCCATGCACGGTGGTGAGAGCACTGTGACATGGAATGGAGAGTGTCACACTGGCAGATTTTTTCCGGGCGGTTGCCATGTGTGACAGGGAAACACAGGGGGGCAGCTGTGTTTCCTGGGGGGTCTGTGGTGCAAGAGAGACTTCTCTCTCCCTTGATAGTTTGAGTATAGATTACCTGAAGGGTGGTGATTTGATCAAGAATCCCGGGTGATGTTTCATGGCTGGGTGTTTTTGGAATTGGGAGGAGGAGGGGTGGTTTAAAAGGTCTTCATCCTGGATTTAGTTTATGTGTTTTCTGTATTAGTAGTAGTTTAATAAAGTTTTTTTTCCTTTGTTATTAAGCTTGGGCCTGCTCTGCTCTGTTCCTGATAACATCTCACAGCATTTATTTAGAAAAGGTGCATTTTCATGGGGATGCTGGCATTGCGCCAGTGTCCAACCATGACACTAAGGCAAGTGAAAACTTTCAAAACTCACAGAACTGTTGATGGAATACAAAACTAAGCTGAGAGAGGTACTCAACTGAGTGGTTCAATGCATTATTCACAACAAAAACTACAGCAGTAGCTAATTTTTAGTTTGATCTTTATCAAACACAGGCACTGTTTGCACTGACCCGATAACAAAGATTAAAACAAGTTTGAAAGTCTTGATGTGTAACTTCCAATACCAGATTTTTTATTAAAAAAAAAAAAAACAAAAAAACCCAAAACAACAAAACACATTCACTCATGACATGGAGCATCCTTTAACAAGAAGCATGTTTCTGTGGTCAACACCAAAAAACCCCAGGCATAACACAGAATTCCATGTGACTTTGTATTAACAAACAGCCAACATAATCTTGGAAAACCAACTTACCTGCTTTCTCCTTTACTTCTATGCGGTGCTTCCCTATTTTATAGAGGAGGCCACAGCTACATTTGTCCACACATGCAGAATACCAAGACAGTTGGAAATAATTTTCTCAATATGAAATACTTTATTTTTTCCTGTATCCTTAAAGCTACATCTCCTTTTAATCCAGTGCATGAAAAATCCTCAGAAGCAGCTGTTTAGTGTTTTTGGACCTGTTATGCCTCTGCAGCACTGTGTGTTCCCAATTTAATTGACTGGCCATAGTCTGGCCACTTTGCAGAATCAGCTGGCTTTGACAGAATTCTGCACAATGAGATGATAAATCAAACCAATCGGCCCCTTTTTCTTTTAGGAACTTTAAATCCATTCACCATTAGTTTTATAACTTTTTTTCCTGAATTATGTAACTATGGATGGAACAAAGCTATAAAGTCAAAGCCAAATGACTCCAAGATTCAGGATTTAAAAATATGAGTTCTTGATAGGTTACAGACAGAAATGTTGAAGTTAAAATCCGCATCAGAAAATTAATCAAGTTTGCAGCTATTTTACTCTTAAGTCTGTTAACAACTTTTCATGGGATACATGAAAATGAGAATGTTCTAATTTACACTTGTTCCTGTGTCTGCTAACAGTAGGAAATAAACAAAAGCACTTTTTTTCCTTTTTAAAAATTTGCTCAGTCAAAATTATTAAACATGATTGCAAACTAAACACATGGAGTTCTACATTGCAGAGTGAACACTATTCTGTGATAATGCCTTACTTTCATCTGCACAGTTTACTATTATAATAAAAAGGGGATACTTTTCCAAACATCCTTAAGAATTGTTACAAAAATTCTCATTTTCACAGGTTTATACTTACAGAAATCCTTCAGAAATCTCCCACTTGAAAAACACCCCCTGAAAAACCTCCCCTATGCTGCATGGAGGGGTAAACATCAAAAGCAACTTGTAAACTTCATTAGACATAGATACAGAATCACATCTGTGCTAAGTGTCTCTGCTGCAAGATTTGCATGTTTGTGCTCTTCTAAAGCTGGCCAGAATTGACAATCAGACACAAGTTATTACACATTCCTGATTTCTCAACTACCCTCTACCACCTCCTGCATTCAGGACTCACCAGACATTCCTGTTTCTCTGGCACTCTCCTGATTGCTTTCACATCCTTCCACACGCTATTCTTTCCTTTGCCTCTTCTGCCACTCCTCACTATCTTGCGCAAATTGAGCAGGTGTCTAAAAAAGGCGACTGGTATTATTAGTTCTAAAAGCCTTTTGTTAATGGAGAACACTCTGGAAAGTGTATGAGCAGTTACTGAAGCTGTTTTGTGCCTGATTTTGGACCAAGATATTCCACCAAGCTGTAGTTACGGTTCCATCAGATCCCACACGTCCCATCCCTTCACAGACATTTAGGGCCAATCTTGAGAGAGGCAGCTGGGTGAAAGCACTCAGACTAATTTCAACAGAAATATGTGTGGAATTTCATATCCATGGTTTTTCTCATCATCAGAGCCACGCTGTTCTGAGCAGTGCTGTGATGAAAAACTGAGGCCAGGACCAGAGCAGTAACTTCTTGACAAAAGCAGCAACAAATGCAGAGCTTTTTCCAGCATTTTAAAGAATCTCAGTTTAAGGACCTCATAGATCTTCTTAATGTAACACAAACTCAAAGAGCTTGGCTGTTTTTTTTATGTGAAACAGTTTAAAAATGGTAGTATAATAATAATACACTAAATGTAGGAGTATAATAGTAATAGTAGCTTTTGTGACTACTTCTGACACTCACATTGGAGCAAATTCAGCAGAAATGGCTCCTACAGCTGCACCTACAAGTCAGCCCCTGCCATGATGTGGCAGTTGAAAGTTGTAACAAAAATTACATGTCCGAAGTGTGTTTGCTTTTCTAAATTGATCTGTGTATGAATTTAAGGCCCCTGTTGAGCTTTCTCTCTTATTACTGCCCACAACACAACCCTGAGGGTGGTAAAAAGCTGAACTGTCTCCATTACATGGCTCAGAATTCATCCATGTAACTCAGACCCTGAGCAAGGCCTCCATGCAGGAAGCAATTTCCAACTTTTTAGCCTCTCAGATCACTGAGACATTTTTCCAGACATTTTTTCTTCCCTTGGCCTCTCAGGGAAGAGGCTGAGCTTGTGGTGTTCATGTGAGGATGTTACTTTTCAATACACAAGCAAATACTGCTCCCCAAAAGGAACGAACTAATGGGTAGTTGCAAAGCTACATAATTTTAATCCTTCTGGGAGCTGAAAATAAATCACGAGACCTTCATGAGCCAGAGAAAAAAACATTTCACTTGACCACATCATCTTCCTCTACTCCTCTCACCTATTAAAAGAGGTGAAGGCCAGGGATAGGAAAGGGAGAAAGAAAAGGGTTGTTCCTCTTCAGTTTTAATTTTAAGCTATGCCAGGGCACCTAAAACTACTGATGACTTCATGTCCTCCTCCTTTGCATCACAGATGCTGCAAGCAGGGGATGAAACAGCAACATTCAACTTACTATATATTCCAAACTGGAATTACAGTAAATGCAAAGATGCCTTTGCTGCATAATGACAAAGAAAACTCCCTCTATTGGTTTAACCCTGTTTTGGTTTAACATAGAAAGAAGCAGTCTCAATGAGGGACCTCAAGACTTAGAGCTGGATCATGTTTACTTGTTTAGTATGGGACAAATCTGCAAACTGACCATGCAAATACAACTTCAATAAATACATTCATCATCTGTAATAAAAACCAAGCCTTTAAAATAGATGCCATTCTCTAGGGAAAACATTTATTCAACTGCTTTACAGAGTGAGCCAATTAAGGCCAAATGTTTTGGAAATAGACAAGCTTTCACTGGGTACAAATATGAGCTGGCTTAACAGCATATTGTATACAAAATGTTCTTTGAAAGCATCTAAGAAAGGTAAAGGCTGAGCAATACAAGCTGAAAAACTGCTTCTTTAAGGCAAACAAAAGTATTTGTTTATTCTTTGTTTCTTAAAAAAGTATTATTACCAAAATATTTTCTTCACAATTACTTCCATATTTCTAAGTAAAGATTTAAGATTGTGTGAGCATGGATGGAAGATATTTGTAGCCATAAAAAAAAATCAGACACCACTGAAAACTTATATGAGAAACAGTGAACTCATGACATCAAGAAAGCTTTTAGACTTAGAAGTGTTTAGAAAACCCAAAATAGCAAAGCAAGTGATACACACATGACTGTTTTCCATAATCAAATTACTGATAACTGTAAATACATAGAAAAAAATTACATAATTACATATAACAAATGAAGTCTGGAAGCACTGGAGTAAATCATGTTATTGAAACTGCTCAGATGATTTAATGTGGGGAGTGCAGTACCTGATCTAAAACCCACTGAAGCAACTTGAAATTTTGTCTGTGGTTCTTCAGCTGGCCACGAATTCAATTACTGTTACATAAAAAGCAGAAAGATGCAGCATAGAAAATGAGAATTCAGAATTACTTAGCAATGACTTCAACCAACAGGGCATGGATTTGTGCTCTTCTTCAGCAGCTCACTCTTAGGTGCTGTAGAGACTACTTGGCATCGCTCCTGAGAACTACACACAGACACCAACCCAAGGAGGTGTTAAGTATCCCCTAAACACATGCCCCAAAAACCACATGTAATACAGAAGGTAGTCTCTGTGGACTGAAATCCATATATAACATACTTGTTATGCTGTCAACATGTTTATATTACTAATATAATAGAAATAGCTAAACAAATATCCCCTTTAGAAAGACTAGCTGTCTCAGCAAATGGCTGGTAAGGTGTCCCACCACAGCACATTCCAGTTAAAAAACTGCAATGCTGCCTGTAGCAGTCATAAATACATGTTTGTTTTTTGAATCATACTGGAGATCACACATTAGCTAAAAACTGCAATTGCTGACTTCCACTCCTGGAAATCACCTTCATTTCTCAAGAAGTAGAGACCATTTAGAGTAAAAATCACAAATCTGCGTTGCTGAGGATGGGAACACACGGCTTCCACTTTGATCCTAGAATCAAACCCAGCACTCCTGGTGTGAGGGTGTCCCTGCTGTCACACGGTCCTGGGTGGCAGCTGCTGTTTGTACATCCCTGCCAGAGCCTTGGCCGCACTGTAGATCATCTGCCGGCGGGACATGCCCGTGAACACCGCGTGCCAGTCCGTCCTGCTCACATTCAGCATGCTCTTCTCCAGCACCTCGCCCACCGTCACCAGCAGCCCTGACCACCTCAGGCTGTAGTCCTGAGGGGTAAGACTCTTGGCCTGCATATAAAAGTTTGAGAAGTGATTACTGAAACAGTTTGGAATTAGTAGATTTGCTTCTATCGTCAGATTTAACCGACCATTGCAAGGAATCATTCTTGTATCAACAGACCTGTGTGGCAAATTAAAGGGAGTGAGAATCAAATTTCAGCTATTCAGAAATTGCTGTTACTGAAAAAAGCCCCAAAGTTACTATTTGCTCTCCCAAAACAACATATGAGGATCAAACCCCAAACAGTTCTGGTTATGAATTCTTCATGGAAACATTTATTTTAAAAGAATTTTCAAGTCACAGTTAACTAAAGCATGACTCATATCTGCTGTCAGGCAACGTGCAGTGAGTGACTGGAGTAATCCCCAGGTTGTGCCCAAAGGAAAATAAACCACCTCCAGAAAAACTTCTTTTGGTGGTATTTCAGAACTGCACTCCACTGCAGTTCATCCCATTATTTCCAGCTGAATGAACCATGGTATTTCAAAGATTTAAGTATTTTGATTTCAGAATAGCAGATTTGAAATCAGCCTTGTCTTTTAGGTGGGACTCAGTGTGTTCATAGGGGACTTAAGTGACAGATATTGCAGAATGAGACTCTTGACTAAGAACAGCTTTACTATAAATGTCTAAAGATTAATTCATAAACATGATGCAAAAACATTTTGTATTCGCATTAAATAAATGAAAATATTTAAGTGTAATAACTTCCAATAAAAACTGACATAATAACTAAAATTAAAACTTCAGTCTTATGTCTCAGCTATTAATTGCTAAGAAAAGTGAAAAAGGAATATGTTCTTACCTGCTGAACATATTGCAAAGGCACTGGTGTTGCTTGGGTGAATGCTTCCAGGTGAATTCCATGAATTGGATCCTCAATAATCAGACATCCAATATCAAACCACCTGCAGTGAAGCACAAATTCTTTTATTCCTGAGTACTGAGTATCACTCTGGTGAAAACCAACATGCTAAAAGTTGAATTATGAACATTTTACAAGCTCTATTACAGCTGTAGTAAAAATGAAAACTCATCAAACTGTTGTGGTATTCTGCAAGTGAAATTTGCATGTGTCTCTGTCTATCTATCTATCTATCTATCTATCTCTCATAACAGTGCATGTGTATGCATGTAAAATGCATAAAATACACAGAAATACAAATTACATGAAACTTACAAATCAAAGAAAAAAAGAGAGCTGGAGGGGTGGGTGTGTAGGCTGACATAATCCCATGGCCACAGGTATTCTGCTACAGTTTTCATTCAATCTTTCAAAGAACATTTCTCATTAAAATAACCTTCTCTAACAATTTTTAAGAAAATTGTCTATTTATCATTCATATTCTACAATCAGAAGATTTTTTGACAAATCTAATGCTATAGCAATCATTTAAATGATTTATTCAGAGAAACATTTCTGCCTGTCTGGGCCATATAAACTTCATGGTAAGAGTTTAGTGGAGCCAGACAGGAAGAAGCACTTCCATCATCTTTGTAGCAGGGAATAGAGCACTGGAATGATTTGACTGGCAACTATTAAAGGCTGAAAAAGCCTCATAGCTAAATATAACTTACTTCTAATTAATAATGAAGTTACTGGTATTTTCTTGTCTTCTAATGTTTGCATTTTTATGCATGTGATGGGCTGTTATTTTTTTCACAGTTACTCTCCTTTTACTCTGTTTTTACATTTAGTATTTTTAGTGCAATATGAATGAGGAATTTTCTAAAGTAAATAGGAGTAGGAAGAAGTTTTAATTTTTGTTTAGCATTTATTTCCACCCAGTCTGATTTAGATGTTTTGTTGTCTTTTCACAGAGGATTAACTATGACATATGTTATTAGTAGTGATGGGTGATTACTTCAAACACTTCTCCTTTGGACATGCAGAAGCATGGTAAACAGTGGAAGAAAACTGTTTAAGTTTGTATTAAGAAAAACATAGCATTGTCTCCAATATTTTGGAATTTAATTATAAAGCTGCTTCAAGAACTGCCTGTCAAACAATATGTTACAAAATCATGTTGCAATACATTTTGAAACAGCATTTTTATGTCTGTGCAGTGCAAGTTAGATGCAGTAATACATTCTCAGTGAAAGGAAAGCATAAAATACATTATTTGGTAAGTTCTAAATGCTGGAATATCTCTTCTGATACAATTTTAGAGAGAGAAGGGAGGATGCACACAACAATGCACAAACTATTAGCCAAATTCCTAATTTTACAGCTCCTTCATTTTTTCAGCTCACTTCACTGTGCTTTTTACATTGTGGATCTACAAAATCTGACAAAGATTTCTTTATATTAAGGTCTCAAGATGCCTGGACAAAAAGCTGAACATCATCACCAAAACCAACCCCACCAATATACTCCAGATAAATCTTCTCCTTCTTTCTCCTTCTGATTCTTTTTCCTTCTTCCTCCTTCTTCCTCCTTCTTTCTCCTTCTCTCTCTCCCTCTCCTCAAACTGCCACCAGCTCCTTACAGGCTTTGAGTCAACAAGGAATATTCCCAATGTGTCCCCAACCCCCTGGAATAAATTCAAGGTTCTCACTTGTCAGGAAGCAGCTCCTCAATGAAGTTTTCCACTGACACAGCAGGCTGCTTCTCGTGGATCACTCCTGTCCGGCGCAGGCTGTCTATCCTCTCCTGGGCTCCCTGAGTGCCAACAGAAGATGTTAGACAAAACTCTGAACCACAGCTTAGTGCTATGCTTGCAGATCAGTCTCAAAAGAGCCCTAGAACACAACTTTTCAAAATGACTCAATCGGGAAAAAACCCAACAACCCAAACTAGTCAAAGGCCAGGAATCCCAAACAGTAACAAAACCTAGGACAAAGCTAATGAAATATTTTTAGTTTTTTTTACATTCCAAGAAAAATATCCAGGGTAGTATGCAAAGAATTCATAACCTGTGACAAAAATTCCTAACCTGTGATAGTTTTAACTATCAGTTAAAGAATCAGTCTATCTTTGTGTTACTTTGACATTTCTACAATTTAAGACTTCTTGGGTTTAGAGTCTTTAAGAGCTTTGAACCAACTTTGTAAGAGCAAGGGAAAGAATCCATTTGTTGTGGTACGTATCCAACTAACACACAGGAATTATTCCCCTGAAAACTGTTATCACTCTGAAGTTGTAACAGAAATATATAAAACACTGCAGGAGCTAAACAAGTAAAGGAACATGCATATTATTCTGCTTTATCTCACTATAAAATTGCATCAGATAAGACACTGCTATGAGGACAGGTTTTACTCTTCTGCAAACACTGCCACAATAGTTAGGGGAAAAAGCTTCCTTTATCATGAATTTTTGCTTACATTTAGTAAACAGAGTATGAAACAGCTGTTTTCAGGATTTTCACTTATTGGCCAGAACTGGTGAAACAACCTTTGAACCCTTTGCTAACCTTTCCTCTGGGGTGGCACAGCAGTTTGCAGGGCTGCACAGTGAATTCTCATTTTTCAAAGAGAACACAGATCTGTTCAGGAAGATCAAGTGTTGATCAAACTGTCTTGAATATACAGAATCAGTGGGGAGAAAAATCACTTTTGGAGACTTTTAATTTCTAACATTTCCAACATGATGTGCTGGTAACAGACTATTCAAAAAATGCCTGATATACTTTGAAACCACAGTAATAGCACAATGTATGGAAGATGTGACGGCAATCAATGACAGTATAAGCAAATTGACATAAATGGCATAATACACTGACATAAACTCTTCACATTGCTGCAAATGTGTTTTTAAGAAACCTTGAAAATATTTCAAAGAGGGAGCTTTGGATCTAATGATCCATATTGAGGGAAAAAAAGAGAAAAAAGCCCAAAACACTTAACCCCCCAAAATAACAAAACCAACCAACCAACCACCAAAAAAAACCCAAAAAACCCAGAACAAAACAAAACAAAAAAAACCAAACAAATAAAAAAAAAGCCCACCAAAAAAACCCAAACAAAAAAACCCACCCCAACAAACAAACAACAATAACAAAAAAAAACAAAACACAAAAAAAAATCCTTAAAGAAAATGTTTACCTATTCCAGAAACTGACCTTCACCTTACAGAAAATGAGACTGTTTTGGGTGAATTTCTCTTTGCTACTACTATATATCCACTTACTTTTAAGCCTGCAGCATAGCCCACAGGCTGTGGTGCAATATTGGATTGTGCAGCCTCTCCAGTCACAACAGCCATCCCAAAGACTTCCTGAAAGGCATCCCGAATTGCTGCAACTTTCACCTCTTTATTAGAAGTAACCACTATGTCCAGCTCTCCCCCAGTTCCTGCAAAATAATTTTGTGAAGTAATCTGTGAAAAATATATCCACACATGGAATATTCCTCCTTCCCACTGCTGGATAGTTCAAACACAGTTTTACACCTTCTCCAGCTGCTTTTTTCTTTCTCACGCACTGGACAGTAGTTCATCCACGAAGCAGAAGTCATTTAAGTCAGGAATTGAAATGCAGAGGAATAACTAAGGGATACAAGGGTGAAAGACAAGCAGCAGGAACTGACCTATTTTCAGGTTCAGCACCTGAAAAAAAAATATTATACCACTCATTCAAGATTACAATTCACAGAGCTTTAGGAAAATAACTCAAGACATCCATTTCCAACAATGTTTTGGTGTTCTGTAAAGCATTAAGGAATACTGCAAATTCTTATGAATGAGATCAAGAACACTGATGCAGGTCATAAAATCCAGTGAACAGCTGCCAAATTACACAAGATGTAAAAGAAAGGCTCTCATTACTTTTTAGCTGTCTTGGAATGTGAACTTCAATGTAATGTTATTGCTCTTTTTAGATACTAAATACCTATGGAACCAAAAAACTTGTGCACAGTTCTAAACATTTTCCATAGGGTTATATCTCCATAAAGAAGCATGAGCCTCCACTGAACTTTTTCAGAATGAAACAAAACAATTTTGTTTCAAATTAATGAATTAAAAGAAATCTAAAAGTACCACAGAAGACTAAATCACACTTCACATCTGTCTGTCACAGCTGGATCACTTTTATTGCGCAGAAACACATAATAAAATCCATCCCTGCTGTGAGAAGCTTTCTCAAGAACAGCTGAATCTTTCCTCAAACATGGAATATGACATCAGAGAAAGCTGCCTAAGTAAACTGCATCAACCACAGGAGCTTACAGAGTTTGCAGTATTAATCCTGATTCAAGAAAAGTTCCCCCACTGATAAAGGTAAACCCAAAGCTTAAATTTTAATGAAAAAACCAAGTAACTTTTTGGCTTATATTACTCAGCAGACCTCAGTTACAGGAATCATCTTACTTTTATGAATAATCACAGAACAGTGGTAAACAGTGGTAAACAGTGGTAAAACCTACTGTTTGGGGGTTTAGGGTAATTTTTTATCATTTTATTTACCAATTGCTTTGCTGAATATAATTAGGTATATAGATCACTGATCTTGGAGCACTTGTTTTAAATGCTGTGCAACTACTGGACTAAAAATAATTGAGAGTATCTTTTTTCATTGATTCCTCCTTGATATAAATCAATTTAACATAATTAAACAAGTGCTTAAAATTGACTGCAGGTTTTTACTGAAGTTAGCCTTGCCTGACTGCTCAAGAACAGAAATACAATTCAAGAGCTTTTAATGAAGTTAAGAACTAATCCATAACATATCTAGTAAATTACTGCCTAACAGTTTTAAGAATGGCAACTGTGCCTCATGTCTGGTTGCAGAATACAGAGTATATTCTTTTGTATTATGGATCATCAAATATCAAAAGCATCTATTTTTTCATCAGATATACTACAGAACTGAAAGATATTACATGGGTTAAAAAAACCATTTGTGACAAAATCTAGTAAAATGGAAACCTAAAATGTAAGAACTGGATGCACCCTGGTAAATTCAGGGGCAGAACTCTTACATGAAGGTAAGCTCTGACAGCTGAATGTAAAATACCTTGTGCATTATAAACCAAAATTACAGTTCCATATTTAATTCAAGATTCCCTGTTGTCTTTTGTTGTAGAAGTACTGTTGTTTATGCTTATGAGATGACCATTTCCTGTCTAGACAGAAATTACCTGTTCCAGGAGTGCAGCTCAGGTAACATTTTCACAATGTGCCAATGAAAACAGCTCAGCTCTTTTCAAGAAAGAGATTATAGAAATACTATTTGTTCAGATGAGGGAAAAAAAAATATTTCAACCAACTCATCCAGAAGCTTTGGTAATTTCAGGTTTTGGCAATGAGGAATATGAAATTCCTTTGGCATTGCAGTAATGAAGGGAGAGCAGAGAGAAGTGGGGCTATTGCTGAGGACATGGTTTTTGTAGAATACATTTCTACAAGGAAGTACAGGCTAAGTTTACAAACCTCTGCACTGTTTTCACAACCTGAAACTACAAAACCAATGCAGTACATAAATGGCCAAGATGTATACAGATGCTTCCTATTCCAACAGGACTTTAGAGAGCTTTGAGGTAACCATTAACTTTGTTTACTCAACCTAAATCTTACAAACCAAGCATTTTATTAGTATTACTTCCTCCTCCAGATAAAGTTGTTCTGTCAATAAACACTGGGTCAAACTATTCGGGATACCAACAGATCCTGTTTCCCAAAAGGGACACTGATGACTGTAATAGAAATGTTAAATACACTTTGTCAAATTGTGCAAAAATCAACACTACTGTAGTTTTACCCTGCATCCTGCTACTCTTCTCAAATACCTTTAGAAGGCATTGCTGGGTGGCCTCACTGGTTTTATTCCCACTACCTCCTCACTAGACAGCTGCTGGGAAATTTTCCCTTAAATGTAAGACAATTAACTACTACTGAAAAATTAGGTCATCTTCCCCTGTCCTCTGCACTAGTACAAAGGTGCAGCAATCATTAGCTGGGTCACCTAATAGGTTCAGCTGGAAAAAAAAAAAACAACTCAGGAAAACAAAATAATAATAAAAAATCATTTTAATGGTTTCTTCTCAGTCTTAGCTGTTTCCTGACCAGCTTTTTTTCATAGGCAGAACAAGGTCAGTACTGGCACACCTAGGAGGGAGAGCTGCTTATCAGGCTGCTAGGAAAAAAAAATCATGCTAAAAAAACCAAAACCAAACCACCACCCTGGACAAATGGTGCTTTTGCTTGCTTATTTTACTCTCAGGTCAGCTACATGCAACATCCAGTCTCCTCCAATAAAATAAAAAATGGTGAGTAACACGAAGCTTTTCTTTCCTATTAATTTTCAAGCTGTAACTGAAATGCTTTTACACTTCAAGTGTAGAAGTAGTGGCTATTGCAGTAGTTTCTCCAGGATTTACAAGCAATACTTGATGGTTTATCATAAACACTCACTTATATATGGAACCATGCCAGGATCCAGCGTTGTGATCATGGTCTCCACTGAATGCTTAGTTTTATCAAGAACAGACTTCACCATGGGATTCTCAGCTACACCCTAAATTTAAGCAAATACATTTCCATATTACTTTCTGGGGTTTTTTTCTCCTCCTCAAGAAATTCAAAATGTTACTGTTAAAAAAACAACAAAAAACTAAGCTGCTCTGTAAAATCTGCTCTGCATTACTCAGCACAAACACTGCAGAACATGACTATCAGTGCATGGCTTTTCTGTTACTACCTCAAGTTTAAATATTACCTTCCTCATTAATGCAGAAACAGCCCCATCATCTTGCAAAGCCAGGCAGTGCTTCTCCAGTTAGCATCCTTGCTGCTTAACTAATATAATATCATTATACAGATGGTTTCTGAACACTGAGACTAGTTCTACCTGTGGAAGATGCCTTTATGTGTCCATTTGCCTAGCACAAATAGGGTGAAATAATCCATATTTTTATGCCAATCCAAACCAGGAAGTTATAGCAACAATTATTTGGAAATAGTCTTGGAACTGCAATGGAACAGGCATCTTTGAATGACTGAAGAAACTGCAACAGTCCCATTTGATTCCAGACCATTAATTTGTCAATTTTAGATTGCTGTACTTTTCAATATTGCTGAGCTTGAAGGAAATCTGAAAGGAAGGTGTTTGATTTCTTAACAAATTACTTCAACAACAGAAATAAAGATAAGTGTGGCAACTACTATGTGAGCTCCTCCAGAGCAATTTCAGTAATTTCTGTAAAAATTACCATCATATGTCCCAGATTCTGGCTCATCTTTAAAAAGCACAGACTCTGATGTGAGCTTACATACATCACGAACTTAATGGTTTCAGTGTAATTACTGATTCCTCATAATTTCACTTAAGAAATTCTCAAGAAGGGGTAACTGAATACAGAGAGCACATGGAATGCTTGATACTTCAACCAAAGTCTTTATTACTGGAGTCAGTAATACAGATTATTAGTGCTTCGTAAATAGAAACAGGACACCTTCTGGATCGGACTGGCAGCACTAAAATGTGGATGAGATTGGCTTTTCAGTTTATTTGCAATTGAAAGCTCTGGTACTCTAAGAAGGGCTAAAGAATCATGTTATAAGTAAAATGTTCTCTTCTAAAATACTGACACCTATTGCAAATATTAGGAGGAATATAAGGACTGAAAGGAAAACATTGTTACTTCAAGGAAGAAGGAAAATGTGTTTTTATGATCATGAGAAGACATTTCTCCCTGAAAATGGCAGCATGACCACTCTGCTCTCAGAGTACTGATGGAGAATGAATCTTCCTCTTTAAGACTGTATCACTGGCATAACAGAGGGTTCAGTCTGCCATGTCACACACAACTTCTTCTGCCCAGGTTTTCATGCGCAAAAGGGATTGAAAACCAAAATTCTTCACATACACTGGGACAATAATCTTCTTCATTCTTCCTTCACATTCAGTGTGAGATGGGACAGAATGTGGTGCTGCTCTTGAAGACAGCTCAGTGTTGATGTACAGCCCTCAGATCTTTTTGCCACTATCTTCATGATGCTACTTAAATGTAGCATCTCTTACAGCTCCAGAAAGGTGACAAGTTAATGAAATTCTACTAGTTGATGTTGCTGCTTATTTCCTCTGTATGATTAGATAACATCACAAGGAGTATCTGCTCTTCACTATACATTCCATGCCTTCTAGCAGAATAATCTTACAAAATACCTTCTTTGTGATTGAAAAAAATATATAATTTGTCAGTCCTTGAAAAAAGACAAAATATAACTTGATTGTTATAGAACAAGCATGACTTGCATCCCACAGGAATAAAACTCAGTTAATTAGGAAGTTCTAAATGGGATATGCAAAGCATTAAGGTAAGGTAAAACAGACTTATCCTTTTCTGCATACAGTCTTTGTGAAGTAAAAAATACCTTTCAGGACCTTAAAGGTTCTAGAACTTCGTCTGCTTTAAGAACATATCCATATGGACCAGGGTCTATCACAAGTTCATATCACAAGAATCAAAATTAACCTAGAACACCTGCAATTGTACAGTCCCCTCTATTCTATACAGAGAAAAAGTAAAAGCATAGTTTCAGCAAACACCACTATTACGAACAGCCACCTTGCACATGAGGCTAGAAAAATAAATTACTTCTAATAGCATGCACTTAAAGAGTACAACATGTCTTCCTATAGTCAGTACAAACTGGTAATTCCTCATGAAGGTAACAGACAAAAACCCCCTACCTTTATAAAACCCCAGAGTCCTCCAGCAGGTGCCCCACTCTGGGCAGCAGATACTCTGGGATCTTCATGCTCCTCAGGAAAAGTGATTGCAGAACCAGCCCCAGGAGATAAGGATGAAGAGAAAGTTGCCTGTTGAGTAATGGGATCTGCCAAAACACCTGTAAGAGACAAATATAAAACACGAGGGTTTAATTTGTTATATTGAAGCAACATGCGATTGTTTAACAGGAAAGTAGCAGGAAGAATAAAACATTTCCAGGCTAATTCACCTCACTTCTTGGAGGCCCAAGAACAATTATGCTTGTTAAAGGCTAGCAGATATAATGAATGCAATCGTATCTGCTAATGAAATTGAGACTGCCTCATACAATTATTCTTTTTCTTATCATGCTAAATTAAAAGCTGTTCTTCCTGTATTCAAATTTTCATAATAAACTCTCAGTAAAGAGAGGGACAAATGTTAGTCTCTGAACGAAGGCATAGGAATGTTCTCATACAATAGGAAAAGTAAATTTTCTAAAACCAAGTGCTGGAAATCAATAGTAGTAGAAAAAGGAGGAAGCTTTATATGTTTAGAAGGAAAACATAAGCAACTAAAAGAACAGAAAAATAAAGTCGGACCCTTTGCCCCATTACTCAAGCTTATTTTAACAGATTTTCTATCACTAGCCTTAACTAAGAGTTATTTTTATTTTATGCTGCACAACTGATAGCTCTTTTTAGACATCTTCCTAACACAGACTTGAAAGAGATATCACCAGTAATAATAAAAGCTTAGCCTGAGTGCAGCTGAGGAGAGAAGTTTGCATTCCACAAGCTTAAAATGACATCAATTCAGCAACCACAGCAACTGCCTGCATGGAAGGTACGTATTATTATGTATTTTTAGCTATCCCAATGCAATTTTGTGGCTGGAAACAAGAAAATAGAAGCTGGTGTCATGTGACAGACAGCTTGTTAAGAGACAGATTTTCATAACATAACCCTGAAAATTTTGATTTTACAGCCTGTGATTGTCATTCTGGGGAAACATAATGGTTGAAGGTGGCTCTCTGAGCTGAAGAAAAGCTGGGCTTTTGTGTGCAAGGTAACAAAAACAAAAGTTCTCAAACAAAAGATTTTCCTGTGAACCTGAATGCCACCAGAACTTAAAGTGGACTCTGCCCTGGACCATGAGTGTATTTTAAAGGCTATTATACCTTCTTCTGAGTAGAGCTACATTAATTATCCCTTCCCCTAAGTACAACTAATTAATTAAGTATACCCAGAAGAATAAGTCGCCCAGGAGATCCCCCGTCTTGTCCCACAAACAGGACAGCAAATAAAGTTACCTGTGACTGGAGGTGCAGAAAATGAAGGCATCAGTGGGCTCTGAGGTGCTCGGCCAGCGTGACCTCTGGTGATATCATAGGTGGAAGACATGGAAAATCCTGAAATGGGGGGACCAGTGGGAGGTGCAGGCACACCAGGGCCAGCAGCAGAGCTCAGTGGAGGAGGAGCAGAGAACTGGGACACGGGGGTGCTGAAAGCTGCAGGGGCAGCAGGAGGTGGGACAGGGCTTTGGGGTGGTGCAATTGTAGAAACGGTTGCAGAAGGCACAAGTGGAAGAGAGGGTGAGGTCATCATGGCAGGAGGAACTGGGGACACTCCAGCTGGCAAGGGTGGCGAGTAGGCAGGAGAAGATGGCATGTTCGGTGTGGCAAGGGGGGTGGACAAAGCTACAAAAGTAAGGGGAAAAAAAAAGAGAGAATGAAGAATTTTAGAAGCCTTAATCTCAGAGATTCAGTAATAGAATTGTTCAGACATTTCACAACTATTTTTTTAACCAGTCAGTTTTTTTTTCATTCGAAGTGAATTTGAAACTTCTGCTTGAGTTGTCACACAGCACCAATCGCACTTAGTCCTTGGTGACAGTATCTTGTAAGACACATCTCTTCCTACATGACCCTACTTGTCATTAGCTTAAAAAGACAAATCAACATTTGACTACTGCATTTACAGCAGCTGAA
The DNA here is from genome assembly GCF_024509145.1 of Vidua macroura. Taxonomy (NCBI): domain Eukaryota; kingdom Metazoa; phylum Chordata; class Aves; order Passeriformes; family Viduidae; genus Vidua; species Vidua macroura. Next base: position 64,914,965 of record NC_071611.1, read on the forward strand.
ACCTACCTCAAAAATTTCTAGCTAGCTCTGTTATTCCTGAGTGACTGCTGCATCAACTGATGATGCAGGAAGCGCTCATCTTCAGGAATAAAACACACACCCCTAATACCTGGGAGAGTGGGAGTTGTTTTAGAGGTGTGGCACTGGAAAATGGACTGAAACTAAGGACACTCTTTCTTCTCTGGCACTCATCTCCCTGATCCCTCTGCTTTCCCTGTTTCAGCTGATCCTTGGATAAGACAATTTTCCTGTCCGTAACCAAATTAAGCCAGGAAGTTTAGTTAGAAGAACAGAAATTGCCTTTTTTGATGGCAGTAACATGCTAAACCAGCTTAAGCATCTCACTGGCCTCAGCCTAAACACCACAGTCAAATGATACGTAAATCACACTAATGCCATGGTCTCGAAATTTGGTCACACGCATCCATCAGTAAAAAAAAATTGAGCATTCATTCCCCCATGTAAAATCTATTTCTATATTGTTTACATGCACCACTGTACCAGTATGTCATGTATATTACAAAACACACACAACAAAAATTTTTAAATGATGAGATAAAAACAAATTTTAAACAATTTTTCTTAAGAGTACAAAACATTTTCTGTTTACACTGGAAATTGTTTTGATAATATACTATCAATATAATAATATAGTTAATTAATAATGGTTAACATACTATGTAATACAATAACTGATAGCAATTTTTTAGGGTGAGCAGTGCAACTGAAGAAACCTCAGTAATTTTTACTTGGTTTAACATCTCACGATGCACGAATTTAAAGGTCTGGTTCTACATTCAGACCATTCTGATGCTTGGGTTTAAGGGCTGAAAAAAACACCACACAGATGTCCACATGGAGGAACTGCCTTGTTGGCTGTGCTTGCTGTACCATGCTATTTATTTCCCACTCCCACCCATAAACCATGCAAAAGTTTTCCTTGAAATTTAGCTGGCAAATTTTCATCTTCCCTGATGTCCATGAACAGCCTTTGCAAGATGAACGTGCTGCATTTTTGTATTTTTAATAAGTGTGTTCAAATCCTAGAGAAACAGTTTGGAAGTTGTTTACACAGGTCAGGAAATTCTCTTTGCAAATTGATGTCTACAGATCCGACAGTTTTTATGCAACACTTGCACTGGTTTTGGCAGCAGGAATGAATAATAATGAAAGTTATTTCCAGATATCAGTTTTGGAAATGATTTCTCAAAAACATGACTTTCTTATGAAAGTACTTCCTGTGTCACTCCCTGTTGAAATTATGCAGTCAAATATGCACTCAAATTATGAGTGCATATTTTTTTGGAAATATCAACTAGGTACCACACAGCTGACTAGCACCACAGAAAACATCAGCAAATCTGAGACTTTTTGTTAAAAAAAAGTTCATGTCCATGTTAATTTCAACAGCTCTTTTAACAGACCTTCCACTGGTGGCCAGTAAGCTTCTGCCACATAAAAAAAAAATTAAATCTTTCACGGTCACTCCCTATGTAAGTAGAAAATACTGCCAAAAACATACTACTTAAAGACCATTTTTATAAAATTAACTTTATTGATGACAACCTGTAGCACTTCATGCACTTCTGGCTCTGGTTTCTTTGCTCATGTATGAATGAGGCAGCAAGTACATTTCATGTGTGGTAACATCACTGGCAAGCCAGTGATGTCCAGACTCCATTTTCATCCTAATTAAAGCAACTGCTCCATCATAGGTTACATTTCCACAGTTTTAATTTAACAAAAAAAAAAAAAAAACAAAAAAAAACAAAAAAAACCAAAACAAAACAAAAAAAAAAAAAGCAAAAAACAAAACAAAACATAACAAAACAAAACAAAACATAACAAAAAAAATTTGCTTTTATTATGTAACTCATTTAATATTGTGGGATGAGATCTTGTCAGTATATTTCTCCTTTAGCATCTGACAAGAGAGACTATACAAGCCTGACTCAACAATACCACATCTGCCGAAAAATTCAGTATCTGGTACTCAAATATGATGTTCAGAGTCTTGAAAAAGTCAGAAAAAGCACTCTGAGTACCCACCACAAGTGAGACCTTAGAGGGCCTTCGAGAGAGGGGCTACAAGAAGCTGAAGGGACTTTTTGCAAAGAGGTGAAGTGACAGGACAGGGGGAATGGCTTTAAACTGGATGAGGGCAGATTTAGGGCAGTTATTAGGAAGAATCCTTCCCTGGGAGGGTGGGCAGGCCCTGGCACTGGGTGCCCAGAGCAGCTGTGGCTGCCCCTGGATCCCTGGCAGTACCCAAGGCCAGGTTGGACACTGGAGCTTGGAGCAGCCTGGGGCAGTGGAAGGTGTCCCTGCCCATGGCACGGGTGGAACAAATGGTCTTTAAGTTCCTTTCCACCCAAACTGTTCTGGGATTCTCTCAGTATTAAAACACAAGTGATTATTCCGTTTTACCACTATTCACTAGGGGACTATAAATCTGTTTTAACTCCTTTCTGTGCTGCTCATCTAACTTGGACTGGTGTGGAAGGTATTATTTCTCCAGCCCTGTATCCTTACAAAATACAAGAGCATCCACATCACTTCCTACAATAGTTTCAAGAATAAAAAAAATTGCTAATTTATTCTGTGCGATATCAGATGCATTACAGATAAGGAGCCCACTTCCATGATTAAGAAACTATTTAAATCCTTCCAATTAGCCTGGAGAACTGCAATTATGCTGATTGCAACTGGCTTTGTAGTGCTTCAAAAGACTGAATAAAAGTTTCTGTACCTAAAGTGACAGGTGTAGCAGCAGCAGCCTCCCCTCCTGTGCTCGGAGGAGGTGTGCCAGGCGGAGTTGTCTCTATCCCACTCTCTTCCATCATCTTCCTTCAGCTACAAAAAGCTGTGAGGGGAAAAATATATATAAAGTGCACCTTGAGAAACAAGGGAAATATTTTAAATTTGAATGCAAAGGCCACAACACAGTTATTTAGATTCTTGAACAGAGAAGGTAATTCAAATACCAACTCAAGGGAAAAGAAAAAAAAAAGAAAAACAACCGACTTATCTCAAGTACAAAATTATCCAGTGTCCCCTTTCTCCTGTATCTTCCCTTTATTTTTAGCACCGTGGTAATACCTCAAAGTCCAAGACTCTTTCTAAAAACCTTATTGTGCCTGCTCAGCTACTGCTTCCAAAATATACTGGTGGTACTTAGGAAAGTAATAGTAGAGAAGTAATTACACATCACAAACCCCATATCTCATTGCAATAAAAACTTAACTACAGGGTACAATTCTGCTGCATTGTTGAGCTGCAATAATGCAAACCAGGACCTGTTACTTCCAGCATGATTAAAATTATACTTACACCAAGTTTTCCAGTACAGCCAATTCCTGTAAAACCCATACACCACACTTCTCCGGTGATGGTAACAGAAGTGGAAGTAATTGAAGGCTTTGGTTTTTATTTTGAAGGCCAGAAGAATCTTTTGACATATTTGAATAAACCTTTCAAATATCTTATTTCTAAAAAAATTAACCTACATGCTTATTTAACAATATTAATGTAAAAGGTCTTAGAAGAAGAAAAGTGGAAAAACTAAGATTTTCATAAACACCAGGAGATTTTCATGCTTCAGTGCAGCAGCACCTTACAAAAAGTCTTCTTTCTTCACAAGTCTGGTAAACTACCTGTACCACTCCCTGAGGTAGCAGTCCTTAAGGAACTTTTACTAAAATAAAAGTCTTGTATAAAGCAATTATATATATAAAAAATAGATAGGCTCAAAACATTTTCCACCATTTCCATTACATCAGTAATGGAAGACTGCTACTGAAGACTGCCAGCTTATTCCCTTTCAGAATTCACAGAGGAAAAGGCTTAGATAATATGTTGAATAAAAATACTCACATATATATAAAAAAAAGCTACACTTACAAAAATACAGGGGCTTTCCTCTGTTTAAAAAACAAAAGTAAAAATTCCTCATTCTCTCATCATTGCTTCAAAAGTATATACAACTCTTAGTTTAATGTGAAGGAAAAATTACTATTATTACCAAACTGAAAAATCCAGACAGCAGGACATCAATGTCAGTCTTCACTAGTGCACTAAGAGTTTCCAAAACAAATCAAAGCATCAAAATCACGCAGTAGAAGTCACAGACCCTCTGACAAATTAGTATGATTTGCATTAAGTGATTCAGGATTAAATGCTTCAGCCTAGCCATGGAAAGCAAGTCAATGTGGCTTATGTGCAGCACCCTTCAAGAAATTCTTATGACAGATGGATTTTGGATTCTGAGCATCTCTAATTCACTTAAAGGCTTCTCTTCACATGAAAGGGTCAGTGACTGACTGGTGGGGAACACACTGTCCTTGCAAAGTACATCTCATCACCCTGTAACAAAGAAATGCAAACTCTTGCATCAAACTTTACTAAGGGCAGGAATTTGCAATTTAAGATTTTCACCTTTTAATCAATCTACAGGAGTTTACATTCCTCTGCACAGAAGTATTTCTTAAGTTATTCTTCCAGTTATACACTGCAAAGGATGAAAGAATTTTCCATTGTGCAATTAAAGTGATCACTGACCAAAACCTAGAAACATTTTTTCGAGGCTCTTCCAATCTGCTGCTTGATTTCACCCAATGCCATGATTAAAAGCTGCTGAGAGGTGCTCACGACTTAAAATAAATTCTGTGACCATGCAGAATGAGTGGTAAAATTCCATAGAGCAGCTTTCCAAAAACTCTGTGCAAGGATTTTTCAAATTTTCAGAAACCTATTACAGTGGTGGTGCTGGGGGGAGGGAGAAGGGGCAACCCCCCCAAAAAGCCACCTGACATCCGGAGAGTCAGGAATTAGTAGAAATATAATTAACACTGTAGCTGTTCTTCACTGTTAACTTCGCAATAAAAAAGAATCAGAACAGAAACAGTAATCCCAAATGTGAAAAAAATCATGTCAGTTGCAGAAATAAGGTAAAAATCCATATGGAACTGACTTAAACGATGTCTTAACTAATCTGGAGCCTGCACAAACGACAACTTTCTGTACACTGATTTTTCAACATGATCCAGTTGTGGTTTGCAGGTACTGAATTACGAAAAAAGTAAATAACTTAAAGAAAAAAATTAAGGGCAAAGACCAGGCACAGGAATAGGCAAAAGGAAAGCAGAAAGTATAATGGTAACTTAAAGCTAATAGGGTACAGTGTTGAAATAACCCAGCACCACAGATTATTAAAATAATCCTACAGGATATTTACGAACATAACTGGCATACCCAAAACTAGCTCTGTGTGTGAGGAATGGGTGGAAGGAGAAAACCATGGAAAAAAGGACCCAAGAAACCTATCAGCAATGTTCAGTCCTCAACAAAAATTCCAGAGGGGGTTCCTCTGGAACTTCCCTCAAGGGAGATGCAGGGAAAAAGTTTCCCAGTAGGATCAGTCTACAATACCTTAATGACTGTTGGGTACAGAACTAGGCTGTCTTTTCGGTGACTTGAGAAAAAACCCAAAAGCTGTAATAATAACTCTTCATAATCCAAGCCACAAACACACAATTTGCAACAGGGAGCACCTGGAAACTCAGCCTAACTTCTTAAGGAAGTGACTTTTGTGCATTCTTGCAAACTAGAACATTTTGGCTTACTAAACTGAAGGGGCAAAGGAGAAACCCAGAGACAGGGAAAGTGAATCACATGGAATTTAAGTGAAAACAGTATCAGCACTGCCATCTAGTGATTTGTGACCCGAAACTGCAAATTCGATAATGCCACGTCTTCCTAGAAGGAAATCCGGATTTGTTTTTATGTCGAAATTAAAAAGTAGAGATATGGTGATAAGAAATACAGGACAAATGTATTTCCAGTGATCAGTCATCCTTAAAACAAACCCTTTAGGAAGTAGAAGCATGAATTTTGTTTGATCAGTTATTTTCTTTAAAAAAATCCCTTTTCACTACAATGAAGATACTATAGGGATGATGTTAAACCCTCATGCTACAGAAAAAAAACACAGTACACCCACAAAGTCTGTCTCTAGAACTATTTCTACTGATTCTCACCAGCTGAACCTCATCCATTAACCTAAAACCAAATCTCAGACATTAACCTAATTCTCAAACTAGGGAATTGGGCTTGTGCTAAAAGCAGGAAGTAAATAACTTGATTTAGAGACTAGAATGGCAAATTGTCTTTTCACTTTAGTTTAATAGAAGGTAATTACATTTGTGCTAATATTTTGCAATAATCTTAACGACTTAACCACACTTCAAAAGCATTCTTCAGGTTATTACTCTAAAATACAGACATTCACAGCTAATGATAAGATTACCTACAAATGGAGATTTGCAAATTTCATGTGGATAAAAACACATTATCTAGAATCAGCTATATTTCAGAGTTTATAATGAGGTGTATTTTCAGTCATCTTTAATTGCTCCCTTCTGTTTCACTAGGTGCTCCTGCTAATAAAAAAAAAGCAAAAAGCCCAAAAAAAAAAAAAAAAAAAAAAACCAAACAAAAAACCCAAAAAAACCCCAAAAAAATACCCACAAAAACCAAACAAACCCCCCAGAAACCCACAAAAAGAAACCACAAAATATTTAAGCACACTGAGAGAGAAAACTGCTCTCTAAATAGAACCTAAAATGAAACACAACCAGTAAGCTGGAACACTAAATTGAAATGCCACTAAACGTTTTGACTTTAATCACAGTGGATGTAGCTTTTAATTAAGTTTTCACATGCTGCAGACACTGCTCATGGCTAAGCACATGCTGACAACTGTCCAGAATAACGTGCAGCTAACACCAAGCAAATGACAACACTCTTCAAAAAAATGAAACCAAACCAGAACTGGATGGACCCTGACTACATTTATAACTTTCATCTGAAAAGTCTCTCATGTTTTTGTTTTTTTTTTTTTCCATTTTAGAAAGGGAGAGCACTAAGGAGAGCACTTTTCTCTGTGCAAAGTTAGTGCACAGAGAGGTCATCAGTTTAATCACCTCGTATGAATGACTTGTTCCAAAGTCCAAAGTCTTAAAGAGAGGTAATCAGGAGAGGGGATAAAAAACACAAAAAACCTGAAGAAACCAGCCCCCCAGAACTCTCCTCTACCTGATTTCTGAGACTTTGGGCTCTTTACTGAGGCCATACCTCAAACAATGCACCTGTGTTTGAAGTAATCCTTTAACTTGAAACTGAGGTGGCAGATAACTTTTCACGATTAAGGCCTTAGAGGAGGAAACTGAAGTTAAGTCAACTTTCCTCCCAATGCATAATGAAGCTGATTGCACCAGGTAAACAGTACTGTGCACTTATTTTGGGGCTCTGTTTAAGTCGTACTTCCTCAAAGTTAACATGAGCACCTCAAAGATGTGATATGAGCTACAAAATCCACAAATGAAACAACTGTACAATGTGCTAGTTTACATGTTTTGTGGTACAGCTAAATGCAGAATCTGATGTATTGAACTATCAGCAAATAGTGAAAAACATTCAAACTAAAAGAGAGTAGATTTAGGTCAGATATGAGGAAGAAATCCTTGACTGTGAGGGTGGTGAGGCCCTGGCACAGGGTGCCCAGAGCAGCTGTGGCTGCCCCTGGATCCCTGGAAGTGTTCAAGGTTGGACAGGGCCTGGACTAACCTGTGATAGTGGAAAGTGTCCCTGCCATGGCATGGGGTGGAACAAAATTAACTTCAAGGCCCCTTGCAACCTAAACAATTCTGTGATTCTATACTCATCACATAAATTATGTTAACCACAACACCGGCACAACCTTTTCACCTTAAAAGAAACCCAAAAAGCAATACCAAAGAAGCCTTTTCACCAGTGTGCTGAGAGCTAACACACACCAGGACAGCTAGAAACACCAGGCATGACAGCAAGGGCTGTTGCTGGCCTTCCCTTGTCACTACTGCTGACAGGGTCCACAGACACCATAAACCCAGCAAGCTCCATTTTCCCAAAGGCTGCCTGACCTCATCAGAATAATCAGAATGTCAATTAATTCATTTCACACATTTTTCACGCCACTGCCAACCCTCAGGATTCGCAGCAGATTCCCCACCCCACCCCCCTAATTTTGCTATCAAATATTTCAGTGTCACAAAACCCTCTCGAAACCCCACATACCAGCGGATGGCTGAAGCGGCAGAACTACTGATCTGGAACTGTGTAACACCATCCAGCAATGCCATGAAATAACAGCACCAAAGAAACAGCCAGACCCAGCCCGCTCCAACAACCCACACCCACCGTTTTTCCACGCTATAGATATCACAGGATGTAATGCAACAGCTCCAGCACTTTCAGAGGTAATTCCCCCAAAAGAAGCAATGTGGTTTTTTTCATATGATAGTAAAAGCGAGTAAATCACACAAAGACCAAATTATGCCTCCAGAGACACCAAAATACAGCAGTAAGGCTTCTGAAGCACCGTTTCCATCCGATGTTAAAGAAGGTCAGGATGAAACCGCAGGACCAGCACTCCCATCCTTCGCTGCAGGGCTGGAATTCGGTGCCTCAAGGCTCCGAACAACCCGGCACCCCGACTCTCCACGCAGGAGCAAACCCGGCCGGAGGCAAGAGCACAACGGCACCGGCGACCCAGCGAATCACCGGGATAAATCGCACCGGGAATTCTGCGCAGTGCTGCTCCCCGACCCTCACCTCACAGCGAGCCTCGGAGCCCGGCGCTGGCAGCACTCGGAGCGCGGGAGCCGCTGCAGCCCTGCAAGGACGCGTCGGGTCAGAACACGAGGAGCGAGCCCCGCACCTCCCGCAGCCGCTCCGGGCTCCGGCACCGCCCGGCCCAGCCCTCCGGCCGCTCCTCCCCGCCGCCGGGAACGACGGGTCACAACGCGGCGCGTCCTCCTGTCGCCAAAAGCGCCCTCACCGAGACCGATCCCCCCGTCCCGTGCTGTCTCTTCCCGGCCTTTCCCGTCCCAGGGATACACGAAAGGAGGCCGCGGCCAGCGCCGCCTCGGACTTCAACTCCCAGCATCCTCCGCAGCGCCGCCGCCGCGCCATGCCACGTCTCTCACGGTCGGGTCCAACGGCCCCTCGCGGGGGGGGTCCCCCTCAGCTTGGTTCACTCCGCACGCATATAATAGCGGCGGCGCGGGAGGGTTTTCGGCAGCGCCACGTTGGCGGCGTGAGGGGGCTGTTTGGGTGGATGTACTTCTGAGTTACGTAGTGCCTTTAAATCTCAGCCTTAAGACGGTAGCTTAAAGAAGCCATCGGGCATCCTGTGTATCTCTTTATTCGTAGATATATGAAGTACGTCTCGGTTGAAATGATTTCTGTTTACGGAGTGAATTAGGTTGGGAAAGGCCTCTGAGGTTATGGAGTCCAGCCTGTAACCAGCTCCCTCAGCCTCTCCTGGGGCTCCATTCCCTTCCCCTGGGGCTCCATTCCCTTCCTCAGCTCCGTTCCTTTCTCTGGCCACGCTGCAGCCCCTCCATTCCCTGCGTGAGGGGCCCAGAGGTGACACAGCACTCGAGGTGTGGCCTCAGCAGGGCCAGCACAGGGACAGCACTGCCCTGCTCCTGCGGCCACCCCACAGCTGGCACAGCCCAGGAGCCATCGGCCTTCTCGGGTGCCTGGGCACCAGCAGCACCGTGGACATGAATAGCCTTTCTGATGTCCTTCTCTGCATACAAAAGAAGAAAAAATTACATGGTTAATTAAGCCATGCAGGCTTGACACTCTATTAGGCACCCATTCTAGCTATAATGTAGGATTTTGGAGTGTATCTCAGTTGAGGTCTGAAAAATAAAACCTGACAGATCCCACTGTCAGGTGGGATCACTGAACACTCCCAACTGAATTTATGTATTACATTAAGCAAAACTCAGCAAAGCCACGTACTTTTAAGTTAGACAAATTTCAATATTTCTTTTTTTTTTTTCAGAAGGTGGTTTTCTCTCTTTGTGGTATTTGCATTTCAATAAAATGCATTTTCAGTAAATTACTGAATTTTCAATTACTGCATTTTCAGTAAAATTTAAGGTTAGAGAAACGAGGGAATATAAGCGAGGAACAAAAGCTGAAGCTTTTCTGTGACCTCTGACTTTCCAAAAACTCTGTTACTCCAGTGTGAAAAATGGATATTATATGATTGGCTCTTCGCAAATATTAAAATAATACTATATGTGTTACGTTGGAGAGTTATGCTGTATTTCTGTCTTTTAAGTAGTGTGGTAAATACAGTTTTCAGGCTATAGCATAATATTAAAATAGAAGCTATGTGATGTAAGGTACTTTTTGTAACTAGCTCAAGGAATGGAAAAGATACTCAAGAAATTCTTCACATACAGAGATAACAGCGATAAGACACCAAAATTATTGATGAATAGAAGAGCTATTGCCTCCTTATTGGAACTATTCATACTTCTTCCAGACTTCTAGGAGCCAGAGGAATTGATTTACAAGATGGGGGGAGGGAGGGTCAGAAATTAAGCAGAAGGTATCCTTTGCTTGAAAAGAATGTGTGTGCATCATGTATGAGATATATGAATATGCAATAGGCTATTGCTTTTAAGGGTTAATGGGTTAATCCTCTGTTAGCAAGGTGTGTTTCTGTGGCAGAGTGCAAGGCACCCGGGCATCCATAGTTCTTTGCTTTTTATTGTCTTTCATTGTCCTAATTTTGATTGTCCAAATTCGTATTACTATTTTTATTACTATTTATTACTATTAAGCTTCTAAAATTTTAACGCAAGTGGATGGTGTTTTTCACATCCAGTGAACAAGAAAACGTCCTCAGCCTTGATAGCACTATATCTTGCTTAGAAAATAGCCGAGTATGTGAGAATCCAAAGCCTGTAATACACCCTTGAAGCTGTATCCTGATGGAGAATAAATTTCTACACTTAATACACTCTGAGAGAAACACATCAAAATACTGCCAGCATTCTTTGTTATATTCAAATCCAATTGGTTTGCAAGTTTTAAGTGTGCAGGTCTTCAGTATGTTCCCAAGTGTAGCTATTAATGTAGAATTCTGTGTTAGAGGGGTGGGTGCTGTGAGTGAAGTGCCTCTAGAGTTAATGAACTCTTAACGCTGTGTGTGCATGGATATGTCTGCTGGAACAAATAATCTTTTGTTCATCTAGACTTTGGTAAAACAAGCTAGTTGGAGGCATCCAATGTATTGCTAGTCACAATGTTTCCTGCTCCCTGCAGCTGGCATAGCTATGCTTCTGACCAGAACCAGAACCAAGGCTGCTGCAGTGGCCCAAAGCAGGTACAGCTGATGCAGTGTGGAAGAGAGCAGTGTTTCCGTGGTGCCACTGCTCCCCTCAGTCACCTGCAGGAGCTGATGTGGAGGGGCTGACAGCTGGTCTGTGAGCCAAAAGACTGAGTTAGCAGAAGTAGGTAAGATTTGTGTTTACCCCTGAAAGGAAGAAGATCAAGGTCATTAACCGAGAGAACAGAGATAAGCAGGGGATATTCACAGTTAGAAAAGTAGAATGAATACATGCCTTCAGATATTTGTGCTTGCCAAATATGTTGATGCACATTGTTTTGTACCAGTGAGAATGATGAGCTGGTTTTTTGTGACCAATGATTTAATTATATGCTTTGTTAAGGAATGTATAAAAAGAAAACATGCAGCAATAATTTAAAATATGTAAGATTAGAGAAACAAGATTTAAGAGGGAGTGTAAGTGAGGAACAAAAGGTGAAGCTTTTCTGTGACCTCTGACTTAGCCAAAACTGTTCCTCCAGTGACAAAAAACGTCCTCAGCCTTTGTCGGAACCCAGAATGTCCCTTGGACACTCTAGGATGTTCTGGGCCCAGGCCAGAAGCATTTGAGACCCTGGCATGCAGCCGGAAACCCCTGTGGCTTTGAATCTGATCCATGGAACAATTTACCAACCTTGCAGGAAGAACAAGAAATCACAAAAGTTTAGATATTATAGTAGAAGTAGTCACAAAGTGAAAGGAAGAATCTTTGAGTGCTGTACAGGGGGGTTTAGGCCTTGTACAGAGGGGTCTGAGTTTTGTACATGGGGGTCAGAAGTTCTAAGATGGAGGGATTTGGGCGTGCCCTGTCCTCCTTCTTTCTCCTTCCTAACCTCCATGTTCTTGGTGATGTTGGCACTCACAGATTGGTTTAGAGTAGAAAGTCACAATTCAATATAGGTGATAGGCATTGGGGAAAAAACATGAACATTTAACACGTAATGTATGATATAAAAGATGGCACCAGCCCCCTGGGCAGTCAGAGAGACAGTGTCAGTGTGTTTGTGTGTGTGTGCCTTTGCCTGACCTGCTGAATGGACCACAGCAGTTCAGGAAGAAAATCTTTTAGATAACATACAATAAATTACCTTGAGACCGGACGACTGAAGACTACTGAGTCTTTCTTTGAAGGCACGGGTTGGAGGAGAGACTTTTCCATCTTTCGGGGTCACCCTAATCTGGGGGTGAGCCCTGGCAAGCCTTGATAATCAAGCACTTTCTATCTTGTTTAGAAAACAGCAGAGTATGTGAGAATCTATAAAAAAGGGGGCTCAGTACATCTGGCTGGGAGGGAGTAGGGACCTGGGGCACCTGGAAATGTACCCAGAGCCGCTCTGGGCACCTGCCAAACTGGGAGGACTGAGCCCCTGCTCCTCCAGCCCTGGGAAGCATGCTCTGTGCCGTTCTCACGGGCAGGGCAAGCCAGCAGGGTTGCAGTCACACTCTGGTGAGGTTAACACAGCTTGTTTCTGCTCCAACAGAATACTTGTCGTGGAGCAGCTTGTCTCTGCTCAGATAGAACACTCAGATCATTTACAGTCTTGTGTTGCTGAGATTCTTCATAGTCTCTTCATTTCAACCCGAGCGCTTTTGCACGTCTCCCAGCCTGGCTAGTGATTTCTAGCTCTTCATGAGACGACACAGAGCAAGAGACTTTGAGCACTGTATGGCATTCCACAGAGAAAGCCTTTATTAAGTGCAGGGCCCTCTTTGAAGGAGGCCAGTGACAGCCAGCTCCCCAAGTACAGAGAGATTTGGTATTATAGGGGAAAGCGGGGGTGGGGAAAACACAGTAATGAATTGGGTGCAACTTAGGAGGTGGGGCGAGGGAAGCTGAACCAATAAACTAAAAATGTATTAACATACGTGGAGCAAGGCACTTTGGGTGGGAGCACTTTGGGTGGGAGCACTTCTCACCGTAAATGCAAAGTCAGTGGCTTAAAGACTGGCTCTCCAAGGGAGGGCTGCAGCCCTCTCACCAGTGGGCCTTTTGGCCCCAACAGGCCTGCCTAGCTATCTCCTCGTCTGATAGAAGGTCGCTTATGGCATGTGATGTCAAGTTGTCTTGCTTAACTGCCCAACACTCTCGGCGGCCCAGTTCTCCTAGAGCTTTGGCTGTGGCTACCCATGGCAAGCAAATGGAGACTGCATTTCATTTGAACTTTGACAAATGAGTAATTTCACAATTTTCATCCAAATCCTTCAGACTTCTTCTTTTATATAGCCAAATTATTTTTCTTTTGCCAGTCTTCAATTTGGGTTTTGCTGGGCATAAGCAATGGTAGTCTGCCAAGGGTACAGCGGCCTCAGAGCAGGCACAGCCCAGGCACAGTACCCACAGATTAAGACGGTGCCTTGGTCTAATTGATGGGGATGACATCAATGGAGGAGGCTGTATAAGCCTGACAGATGACCCCACACCATTGATTTGCCTGGAATTTTTTGTTTCCTGATGGAGATTTCCTGGAATGTTTTGTCTGCTTAATTGCCATGTATTGGGTTCCATCATGGGAGTGATACTGAAAATGAATACAAAAGGGGCCAGGGGAAGAACCTAAAAGGTAAAATTCCTGGGGTTCCTGATCCACCCATGGTAGAGTGTGATGCCAGTCCTTCCAGAACAGAAGAGGGTTGGTGGCAGTTGGATGCAGCTTTAGAAGAGCTTGGCGCACAGTCCGGGCTAGAGGCCTAGCACAGTTGTTCCACTGCCTCCCAGAGTCCAGGCTAACTCTTCAATGTTCTGGAGCAGTGGTGAGTGTGGGGAACTGCTCTGGCTTGGGTAGTGCCAAGAGCAGAACCTTAGAGCTCAGTGCTCTACAGTGGTACTCTGAGATGATGTGCCAGGGACTGGGTGAAGAAAGCAGAGGAGACTCTGTGGCAGTGAAATTCCAATCCCTTTATTGAGGTGGAAGGGCAGGGTTGCAACTGCGTTCCTGGTGTGGTTTAACACAGCTTGTCTTCACTCCAGCTTGGACAGAATGCTCAGATCCTTTGCAGTTTTGCATTGCTTCATAGTCTCTTCATTTCAGCCTGAGCACTTTTCTGCACTGTGCCAGCCCAAGTGAGGGGCATGTGGCTCAGAGGTCCTGGCCCAGGCCAAACCCCAGCCTGGCCAGTTACCCACTTTCGCCACTGGCCCCAGGACACCACAGAGCTAGCCAGGGCTCTGGAGGACAACGGCAAAGTCTTCTGTTCCCAGAGCAGTGGGACTCCAGCCTTCTGTGGAACAGCTTAGATGGTGTTTAGGAAAAAGACCTCTGCTCTTTTTTCATGCAAGGGAAGGTTTCCCATGCATTGCCCCAGACTCACACTCCCAGTCAGCACTGCAGGAGAAGGAGGCAGGTAGGATTTCGACTACTTGGGATGCATAGTGAGCTAGCCTTCGTTAACAATGAAGACTTATGCTGCAGTGTGTTTTTGTTTTATTCGTATTTTCAATGTTTTGTTTTGTACCCCTCACTCCACTTTCTCTCTGAGACATTGCTTTAGTCCTGGTTGTCTACTGTATCCTAAAGCTGCCCCTTGTTCCTGATTGTTCTCTGTCCTTCTATTTAGTTGTCAGTCCTACTTAAGATCAACCCCCAACCCTGGAAATGCCCTAACCCTATTGGTTTGCTTAAACTGTTCCCCTTCCTTGTAACTCCTTATTAGTTTAAACATTGTAGTCCCCACCTTGAGTTCCTCCACAGTCCCTTTTTAATTGGTCTCCAACCCTAAGCTCCACCTTTGGCTTGTGCCTTAAAACCTACTGCCCTTCCTTTGTTCGAGGCCCTTCTCTCTGCTCAGCCTTTAATTTAATAAATCCTTAGTTTTCCAAGCAAGGCCCATCTCATTTGTCAACAGCATTGATCTGTGGTAACGGACTGGGACTTCAGGGCCTGCCATCGTGTCCACTCAGCGTCCGCCTGAGTGACCCAGCTAGATGTCAAGACGGCGGTGGAAGGCACTCCATTCGGTTCCTGGCGGTTTTCCAGGAGTGCCTCCAGAGGAGCGACCGAACAGCAAATCCACCGAATAAAGAGGCGGACTCTCTTCGGGGGTGAACATCAAAGAGTTTATTAGTAGCGCCAGGGAGCCCTAATAACCCCCAACAAAACCAACCAACGAGAGCCCCTGAGAAGGACCCAACAACTGCTTATAAACAGGGGAGGGTAAGGGCTGACAACCAATGGGGAAGAACTAGGGAGTGGCTCTTGGGATGATGGATTGGGGTAACATCATATCAGAGAAGGTTAGGGGAGGGGTCCCTGGTCTTAGTTCAATCACTCGATGCCCCTGGTGGAAGCTTCTAGATGGTGGGGATGGGATGCCGAGTGATGGATAAGGTACCAGGGAAGGGACACAGGAATGACTCAGCATTTATGCTGAGTCAAGGGGCAGGCTTAGGGAGGAGTGACAGGGGCCAAACCACAGGGGTATAGGGGAGTTACAAGGATAAACCCATTTACCAAACATGGGTAACAATCTTGGTCTTAACAAACACAATACAACAATTCTCCCTTTTTGTTTTAAAAAGGAAGGAATGGAACTTAATAGTTAAACAGAACTTGAAAACTAAAAGGAAGTGAATTCAGTCCGTGGGAGATATTTGGATTCCGGGTACAGGTCCCCAAACCACGGTTGCTGGGTGGGCGCTGTTTCTTGCCATGGTCGATCTTCGGACAGGGTTTCTTCTGGAGGTGTAGGAACAGAAACTTGATTTACCTCTACCGTGGCAGTTACTAAGTTAATCACCATTCTTTTGAGGACGCTGAACCCGATGATAATGATAATCAAAATAAGCAAAATTAAAAGTCCAATCTGAAATAAAGATTGTGCCCAACCCGTGAGTCTCCATCCTTCAAATACATTCCCCAGCCAGTCTCCTGATTCTCTTTTAATGTCCCTAATCATGTTCTGCATTTTATTAATGGTGGCATGGATATCCTCGGCTCGCGATGTCAGATTCAGGCAGTAAAGTCCTTCAAATTCCTCGCATCGATGATTATGTAGGAGTAGGAGAAAACCAATCGCAGCTCTGTTCTGAAGGATTGCCTGCCTCATTATCTCCTCATCTGATAGAAGGTTCGAAAGCGCGGTTGATTAAGATTGGCTTGTTTAGCGACCCAGCACTCGAGGTGAGCCAATTCCCTGAATGCTTTGGTTACAGCTACCCAAGGCAAAAATGGGATGACCGCAACCCCTTTTGTCTTAGACCAATGGATGATTTCTGCATCGCAATTTGGGTCCAGATTTTTCAATTCTCTTTTAGGACAAGTCAATTGACGAGTTGCATTTTTTGACTGCCAATTGGTGATTTGAGTTTTGTTGGTTGTAAACAAGCCCAACCGGCCAAAGGTACAGGGACCTCCTATCCAGGTGGGGGGGGATGCCAGCCCAAGCCTGATCTCCACACATTAAAAAGGTGCCTTTGGGAAAGGAATGGGGTCGATTATCTGGGGCACATTGCAGGGGAATGTGAATTATCTTTTCGCACCAATTTTTAGCTGTGTAATTAACATTATACTGTTTGATTTCTGTGAAGGGCCGGACTTGGGGGTCGGGGTCAACCGCAAAGTGAACACAAAGCTTTGGAAGAACCTAAAAGGTCTAATTCTTGGGGGAGGTCTTGCATGATTGGCAATTTCCTGACCCACTCTTTCCAGGGGTTTATTTCTCTGATTACAAGAGAGCGGGCCTTTCTTCGGGGGGAGGCAGAGGTTTTAGGGAAAACAAAAGGAAACTCATCTAGCTTAAAGGGGATCCCCACGAGGCAGGAGAGCATAGGGTTGGAGGCCGAGGAGGTGGATAAACAAATATGATCTTGATTGATGGCTTTTGCTAGGGTTGTCCAGACATTGGCCTGAGGCTGAGGTACTGTCCACACCTGCTGGGGATGTAAGATGTTTATCAGCATCACAAGAAGGACGAGGCTCATCCTTAGTGTCATGTTGGGTTGGGTCAGGGCCGAAAGAAAACCTGAGGAAAAAGCTGAAAACATAAACTTAAAAAGATTTTAAACTTTAAAGGGAGGATCTCTGGTGCCTCTTTCTCCTCCATGCCGCGTTGCCTACCTGGGAACTCTGGGTGGGTTTTGGGAGCTTTGGTATATATGGTTTGGCAAACTTAGAAGGGACCCACTTCAAACCTGAGGGAGTGGACACACAAGCGTACCTACGCCCCCAAGTTATCATATCATATGGTCCCTCCTGCTCCCACATCTCCGGATTTTTTACTAGCCAGGAGGTCTGGCCTTCAGGCTGGTTTGTAGACTGGTGTTAAAGTGTCTCACGATTGGTGGGTTCAGGTACTCAAATGAGCAGTTAAGAAAATTTAAGGTGAAAAGTGCTCTAGATAACCATACCTAGGGGGTTTCCACCTTCATTGTTGGTTGGTGCTGATGTAAAATCCTCTTACGACTCTGGTGGGCCTTTTCCACCACGGCTTGACCTGTCGGGGAGTAGGGGATGCCGGTCTTATTTTCTACTCCCTATTGTTGCAGGAAGCTTCGGAAGTCCTTGGATTTGTACGCTGGGCCGTTATCCGTTTTAATAACCCGCGGAACACCAGGCATGGAGAAGGCTTGCACTAGATGTTTTTTAGTATCCACTGCCTTCTCCCCTGCATGGGCAGAGGCATAGACCACGCCAGAGAAAGCATCTATGGAGATGCGTACATACTTAAGTCTGCCAAAAGACGTGACATGGGTCACGTCCATCTGCCACACCTCACAACTATGCAACCCACGAGGGTTGGCTCCTAAGGTCAGTGAGGGTAGGGAATGGGATTGGCAAGATGCACATGTGGCCACAATGACCCGAGCCTGCTCACAAGTAAGGTGGAATTGGCTCACCAGGCCGGGCGCATTTTGATGAAATAGCTGGTGGCTGATCTTAGCTTGTTGAAAAATATCTGGGAGCGGGGCCATCCTTGCTGGTGTGGCTGCAAGGGCATCGGCACGCCGATTGCCTTCAGTGATGAACCCCGGCAGGTCTGTATGTGACTGCACATGCATCACATAATATGGTTGCTCTTGGTGGGAGACCAACTTTACTAATTTTGAGAGCAATTTGTACAGGGGAATGTTGGACACTTCCTGCAATATCACGTTCTCAGCTCTGGACACTACACCTGCTACATAAGCCTAATCAGTTACTAAATTAAATGGTTCAGAGAACCTCTCAAAGGCTCTGACGACTTCAGCCAACTCAGCTATTTGGGGTGACCCCTCTACTTCCGCTACATCTACTTCCTCCCACTGCTGAGTCTGAGGATCCCTCCAAGTCACCGCTGACTTGTGGGATGCTCCGGATGTGTCTGTAAAGACTGTCAAAGCCTTAAGAAGTGTTTTACTCTGAATACTTTTTAATGATAAATTGAGCATCCAGATTAAAAATTTTGTGGGCCAGTCTCTGAACAGAGATTTCTCCGGGGTAGCTGTCCAGTGCGAATTGCAGGGCTTAGTTTTCCTGAAGTAAGTGTTCCAACATCCCTTTTGTAAATTGGCCCGATTTCAATTTCAGTGATATGTGAATGCATGTGAAGTCACAACCTGCCAGCTCCCTGATCCAGATCCTGGCTTTCCGGATCAATTCTGCCACCAACTCTTGTGGCCGTGTCATTCTTTTGGACCGATGAGAGCAGGTCATTCTGGTCCTGGTCCTTCTTCCTACCCTGGATGATCTCCCACTGGAAGATCATCCCATGGAGGTGTGGCAGCTTACCCAGTATTAGAAATTTGAAGGGCAGGCCCAGGTGGTATCGGTGGGCCTGCCTGGCAGACATCATCTCCTGAACCTTCTCCAACGCAGCTTTCGCCTCTGGGGTAAGAACCCTAGGAGAACTGGGCTCCTCTCCCCCCTTCAATAAATTGAAAAGGGGGGCTAGGTCTTCGTTAGTAATGCCTAGCCAGGGTGTTACCCAGTTTAATGACCCACACGGCTGCTGGACATCCGTGAGAGTTTTAATGTTATTTTTGATTGCCAGTTTTTGCGGCACAATGGTCTGCTTATTTATCTTAAGACCCAGGTACTTCCAAGGAGGCATCCGTTGAACTTCGTCCTCACGAAGCTTGAACCCTGCAACAATCAATGCATTGATTGTCAGTTCAAGCACGTGGGTAAGTAAATCACCAGTGGGGGCACAAACAAGGATGTCATCCATGTAATGATGTATTATTACACCCTCGACGGCTGCACAGACGGGAGACAGCAAAGAAGAAACGTACCATTGGCATGGTTTCTTAATGACAAAGATGGGGGAATTCCAGGGAGATGTTGTTTCCTGGATATTTCCCTTGGCGAGTTGCTCCGCCATGAGCTCTTCAAGCGCCTTTAATTTTTGTTTACTGAACGGCCACTGCTCTACCCACACTGGGACATCAGTCTTCCAATTCAGTTTTTGGGTGGGGCGCTCTTCAGTGACCGCTGCCCGTAAAACCTGGGAAGTCGGGATGTCAATTCTGACTCCCCACTGGGCCATCAACTCTCTCCCACAAGGGTTCCGAATAATCTAAAATGAATGGGCGTATGGAAGCCAATTGCCCATTCGGCCCCTCAATTTTTACAGTGCTCTTCGACTGCTTTGCCAATTGGATTCCCCCTACACCTGGTACATGACCAGCCACATTTTGCAGTTCCTAATGTGACTACCACTCCCGAGAGGGAATGATTGTCACATCTGCCCCTGTGTCCAAAAGTCCTCTCATATACTTGTACTCACCTCCCCGGCGCAGCCCGCACGACATTCTGGGTTTTTCTCTTCCCAGCACCCGAGTCCAGCAAACTGTGGGAACGGATCCCAGATGTTCAGGGTCCCACGGGGGCTCAGGTACCGGGAGAGCCTGGGCGATTACTTGGCCCTTAGGCAGGTACACCAGAGGGTGAGCACAGTGCAGCCATACGACTAGATTCCCCGAATCTGTTGTTACTAAACCCAGGGCAACGGTAACGTCGAGAGACGTGTGTTTAGTGTCCCCAAGGACGATGTACTTACTGTGGAATTTCTTCCAGGTCCCGGGCACTTCCGTGTCCACCGACACAAACCGCCAATCGCTGTCTTTGATGTATAGTGGTTCCGTCAAGGCCAGCCTGAAAGATCCAGAAGAAGCGGAGATGGTTAAAATAGGTTTAGGGTAACTAGAGTGTTCCCCCATCTGGAATGAAAATCCTACAGCTTCTCCTATGCTAGCAGCTGGTTTGAATGTTGTCAAGTCCGGTAGAGAATTGTCCTTGTTCCCAGGCAGGTCATTCATTTCTTTATCCCTCTCTAGATGTTGTATGACCCACCCTATTTATGTCCTCGCGCAGGGAGGGACTGCGCTGTTCTTTTAGTTCTTTTGAGTCTCCTCCTTAGGAGGGCTCCTTTGCCCTTGTTGTCTCTTCTTGAAGTTAAATAAGTCGTTTCTCAAAGGGCAGATTTGCACCCAATGCCCTTTCTGTCTGCATAGATGAGAAAGCTAGTCCCTGTTTATCCCTTTTGGTGGTGGTTCCGTGAAGTGGCGTGGTGGCACCGCTGGTGGAATAGGCGGTGGCTTGATATTGGCCGTGTCTGCAGCAGAGATTCTTTTCGTAGAGCGGAAGCGGTCCTCCTGGTCTTTGTGTGGAATGGTGACCTTCCTCTCACACACTTCCAGCATGGCATGGAGTGTGGGGATGGGATCCAGAGGTAGACTGAGGATGGCTGCTTTGCAAGGCTCGTTGGCATTCAGTCTTGCCATCTTTGTGAGGATCCCCCGCTTGGCTTCCTCATTTGGTACTTGCAGGTCGATGGCTTTCCGCAACCGCTCTACGAAACTTAGAAAAGACTCAGAAGGTGACTGCTTAATATAAACATAATTATCAACTGGTATTTCTGGTTTTAACTTAATGCCTTTTCACCCGCCTTGAGACTGCTGCAGAGCCCCCCTAGGTATTTTTTCAGCCTGTTTTTGCCCACAACCCCCACCCCCCGCCAGGAACCCATAGTGTGGGAACCGGAAGAAGGGTCGTGGGAAGCATGGGAATCGGGGGTGGGACCAGAAGGGACGACAACAGGGCCAGTGGGAGGGACATTGGGTGGTAGCTTCCCCAGATGGGTGGAGTCGTAGGGTGGGATAAAAGGTGATGTAGGAGGGACGGTAGGCAGAGATGGAGAACGGGCGGGAAAATTGGAAGACCGGAAGGGGTTGGTTTTAGGGAGGAAAGGGTTTTGGGAAGAAGAGGGAGAAGGATCATGGGGAGAAGGACAAGTGGCGGGAATCGCCGTGTGGCACCCGCCATTTTGTACCCCTTGGGGGACATTTTGAGGGGAGATGGGGTCAGGGACACAAAACCGAACTGTAGACTTTTGGGACGGGGCTGTACATTTGGGAGAAGTTGCGTGACAGGGAAGACCCTGAGTAGTCTGGCCAGGACTGCCCGAGCAGGGGTCACGAGAATTCTGTGGGGACCCAGGGAGATGTTGGCAGCCCCGTGCCGAATGGCGGGTTGCCCCCCTCAGAATTCCCGATCCCAGTGTGGCAGAAGCCTTCATTGCACACAGGAAAAATGTGGTGTATAATTACTTTACATACGTAATTTGACCAGTTAGAGCAGGCCCAGGTCGTTGGGGACTTAGGTTGCTGTTGGCTGTTTAGCCGCGTGGTAACTGGCTCAGCCAGTGAGGATTAATCTTGTAAGTTTCTTATCTATATAAGGAAGTAAGATCTCAGTAAAGCTGGCTGTTGCTGCATGAACACAGTGTCAAGTCACTTGTCTGTCTCTGAAACTGTGGCATAAAAACCTTAAGTGTGGTGAACCTGGCTGGAACAAAGATGCCACTTTAGTCACCAGAGATTCTCTCAATGGACTGGATAATTTACATGTACTCCTAGAAGTCCAGACTCTAGGAGTAAGGGATGAAGTCACTGTTAAGGTTTTGTATCTGGAGCCACCTTAGCATGCCACCCTCCCACTCACATGGAAGACCAATTAGCCAGTGTGGGTGGATCAGTGGCCCCTTCTAGAAATAAAGTTAAAGGCACTCGAGTCGCTTGTGCCGGAGCAGTTGTCCAAGGGCCACATTGTACCGTCTAGTAGCCCTTGGACCTTAAGACCCCTGTTTTTTCAGTTTGCTGTCTTAGTTAAGTTACTCAAGTTTCATGGACTTACCTTTCCATGGGACCCCACTCAGAAAGACCAACTCCTTATAATAGAGTGGGTATTCCAATCCCAGCGGCCTGTCAAAATATCATTACACTTCAGGAGCTGATGGCTCAGCTAATGATTGGTTCCCTGCCCTCAGATCAGCGTGTATATATTGCTGTGTTTTTCATGTTTCTGGGTCTTTGGAGGAAACCCTATATTGTGTGTGGCTTATTTCCTTTTGTTTGCTCATTATTAAAGTTTATTTTTCTGGGCTACTCCATCGTTCCCGTCCCTATTTCATTTTGCCACTCCTGGCTGGTCTGGTCTTGCGTTGCACTTACCGTTTGTGGCAAGTGGTGCCTGAACGGGGACCCTGATATTCAGGGTACTGTTGGGATTGGATCAGTGGGAAGTGCTGACCAGTAGACCATACCTTTCAAAGTTGGAGTTTTGGAAGCCAGGCCTGGCAACGATGGCATACCTCGACCAAAAGGGGAGAATTCGATGAGGAAAAGCGTCTGCGACAGACTGGAGGTGAACGGAAGGTGGGGATATCGACTCATCATTCTTGGGTTTTATAAAAGGGTGGCACAAGTTTTGGTCTTAAGTTTATCGTTTATGGGTTTATTGGAGTACCCAAAAACTGAAGCTACGATTTGATTGGCCACACCAATAGCAACGCTCATTAATTGGCAGGAGCAGAAATGGGTTTGAGGATATTTCCAACCACAGAGGGATGTACTTTTAGTTAATGTTACTCACAAAACTGTAAGATTAGCATTTACATGTTTGATTAATTAAAGATTAAATTAGAAAAAGTTATTATAGTTGTTAATTGTCGTGGTGTGTTTTTGTTTGAATTTTCTTAGCTTGCCCACTATTCTCCTCCCTAATCTTCTCTCCTCCCAAGTTGCCAATCCTCCCTTTCCCTACTCTTTTCCCAATAATCTTCTCAATCTCTCTCTAGACGGACCATGCACGCTCAGCTCGGTGGCGTCAGCCGTTGATCAGCGGCGTGGCCGCGCGCCGGCAGCGATGGCTCTCCACATGACTCCCGGTGCTTCGCGGTGAGTCTCCGCCTGTGCAGGGCGACTCCGCCAGCTCAGGCCACCCTGTTAGGCGCCATTTATGGCGTTGCACTCTTTCTCCCAGGTCTGGGACAGCTCCGGCGCCCTTCAGCGCTGCCCCCGCCCGGACTTCGGGGTCCGCCGCTTCTCTCCCGCATGCCACTGGCACTGGCACGCCGGTCGGGGTCTGCCGGGTTCAGTCACCCGCACGAGGGTCCGAGGTAAAGAGGGAAGGAACGTCCAAATCATCCACAAGGAAGGCAGGAAGGTTTTATTGTCATGGAGAGCTGTGGTTGGGGGGGGTAGCGACCCGTGCTTCCCACTCCACATGGGGGAAATGGCGCTGGGACCCAGGAGGGAGTGGGATGATATAGGGGATGTGATAGGGAGGGCAGACATCCCCCCCTCAATCTGTGCGGGTGCCGCGGTGATGATGTAGGACAGTGACCAACCAGGGAGCCACAGGGGCGGACACCGAGCCTTGGGCTGAGTGGGATTGTGGGGATGGGGCGGTGGACACGGGGTTTCCTGGGGTCGGAGGGGGGAGTGGTTACAGGAGTGGCAGGGGGGGAAAATCCAACGGCAGGCAGCATGGGGCCAGAAACCGTGGGGGGGGGGTGGGGAATACACAGGGAAAGCACGGGGGTACACAGGACTCGTGTAGCTAACACAAATAAGAACCCCTAAAACCTAATCCCAGGATGCAACAGGAAACTTTGTGGGAAAATTGGGTATCGTGGGAACCAAAATAGTAACTTGTGGGAAAGTTGTGTATTGTGGGAGCTAAAACTCAAAACAAACCAAAATGGCCAATCAGCCGGAAGCCTCCTCAGACTCTTCCGGTCTTACTCCTCAGTGTCAATCACTCACTACCAGGCTGCCACACCCCTTCTTGAGGGGAGTCCCTCCTCTTTCAAGAGCAGCTAAAATGGCTCCTCCAAGCCACCAATGATCACACACACTACAGCTAAAATGGTTCTCTCAGATCACTAAAACCACACAATCACTTCTCTATAAAATTCGAGGAACCAATGACCTCAGACACCCAAAACAGCAACTAAAACCTGTACACTAAACAACAAAACACCGACTCTTACGCTCAATCTCACAAAATACCCTCTGACAAACAGAAACTCTAACAGAGATAAAAGCCGAGCAGACACCAAAGACTGCCTACCTGAAACAATATACACATCAATCACTTAAAAACATTAGACAGAATACTACAAATAATATTGCAAAATACCAAATTGGTATTTTTGTATTAAAATAAACAAAACAACACAATATAATAATCCAATAAATAATGCTATCAGTAGGAACAGACAGAATAAAGAACTTGATAGCACTGACCACAAAACTCCAACTAAAAATAAGTCACACATAGACGACTTATATAAACCAAAATGAAATTGTGTCCCTAACAAGCAGGTTCTAAAATCTCCCTCCTACCCCTGATGGATAGGGGGAGTTCTCCTGGCCAGCAGCCTTCGCCCTCCCCGGCCCGTCACCGTGCTATGAGTAATCTCCCCTTGACCAGCTCTCCTGGCTTAGGGTCCTACTCCCCTTTGGTTGGGCTCCTACTCCCTCCCCCTGCCAAAAGAGGGACAATCCCCCATCCAATGGCCTCACTACCAGCAGATCTCCGGTTAGGAGTCTTTAGCCCACCCCAAAGGTCCTAGTTCCCCAAAATGACCGGGACATTCCCCGTGCTCACCCTGAGGAACTGCCCTCCAAGTTGCTCGGGCCACTGGAACCCCCCTGCGCCCCCGTTGTCTGGATCAGATCAAGGGTCCAGCAATGTCCACCCTTCCCCCAGCCAGCCGCCCCAATGCCTGACACTGTAACTGGAAGACCTGGTCCCAAAACTCTTTCTGGCAGGCCAGAAAGTTGTCCCAACCAAACCCCCACCTCCGGTCCCTTCGTTTGCTGGTCACGAGCAACCCCTTGGAGCCCCCACCACCCTGGGGGAACGGGAGCCTACGCGGGTAAGGACAGAGAAAAGAAGGGTCCTCCCCCTTCACCCACACCCAGGAGTGTCCCTCAGTTCCACACTCACTCCAATTTATTTCAATCGCTTCCCTCCGTTCCCAGCCGGCCCCCTCATGGGAGTCTGATAACGCAGTACTAGGAGGTCCACTCTCACTTTGGGAGTCTGAGCTGCCAGCCCCCATCTCATTCACTCTCCACACATGAACATACCCCCTTATGCCTGCCCCTCTCGCAACACCTACCTGTGTGTCGCGAGCCCCACTCCCTCTTGGAGGGCCTTCCCGGTCTGAGTTGCTGTGTCCTCAGTCACCTCTTAGGTATAGCCAGCGAACCGCCTTCCGTCTTGGAGAAATACAAATCCAGGCAGCAAAAAAAAGCAGCTGGACCAGTCTTCCCGAACCTGTCCTTCTCTGGGACCGCCTGTGGGTCATGGCTAATCCCGGATGAGCCCCCAAAATTGTTGCAAACAGGCGAATCAGAGCCAAAATAGTTTAAAAAGCCTGGGCCTGTTCATTAAAAACAAAGACAACTGAGGATGAGGCTCCAGGATAAGCCCAGGACCTCAGTGGCAAGTCAGAGTAACAAAAGTAACAAGTATCTGTGTGCACAAGGTGTTTCTTTGGATACAGAATACGCAGAAAGACCCGGGTGGCCAGCACCCAGAGGTTTTTAAAGTCTCTGGAAGCTGCCAGACTGGTGCTTCTTGATTCCTTTGGTGATTGGCCCTCTTTCTGGTCTCTGGTTGGTCCATAAAGTGATGCATTCCTGGCCAATCATTGTGGAACTATGAAGCACTATTGGTTGGTTGATCCCTCCAGTCGTAGGCTGAGCTGGTGATATCACTCTCCGATGAACCTCGTCCCCTCCCCCTGGATTGACAACTATACACGCACACTTGACTAACAATACATACTTAACTTTGTAAGTTACAACAGTTCACTACATTAACAATTCATTACATTAACAATTCATTACATTAATTGGTAATTCCTTACAAGTCAGTTAACACAATTAACCATTATTAACCCCATCTACTAAAACAAGTTTATTTATAACACTAGTTGTATGTTTAATACCCTTTTTAAGTGTGCCTTTTCCCAGAAGCAGAGACAGCAAACCCTCAAAAACTGCAGTCTAAGAATTATTTTTAGCCCCTGACCAAAAAAAAAAAAAAAAAATTTGGTGATTTCTTGGAAAATTAATTACAGTATTTTTTAAATTAATTTTTTATAATAAATTAATTTTGTTTAAATCCAAGAGTTGTCCACATTCCTAACAGTTAATCCCAGTAAAGAAGTTCACAAGCAGGAATTTAAAACTATCTTAAAGTGGGTTTTTCATCATTTCACCAAAGTCATGGACACTAACATCATTATAGCTAATTCCTGGGTCTTGGTGAGGGTACAGCTTTATGATCTAACTACTAAAAGAGATTCTGTGGCACCCTGCATGCTCCCTGTTGCCGTGTGTTTATTCTTTAATGGTTTGTTCTTTTTACCCTAAATTGTATCATCCCCTCCAATTGTCAATCTTGTCCTAGCCCTGCCTCCTGTTCTCGAATGTTCCCTGTCACTTCACCTACCCAACTGTCAATCCCTCCTTGTGCCAACCCTCTGCTTGGACCACCCCTTTGAAAATCCCCTAATCCTTTTAGGCCCCATTTGTTTATTTGAACTGTTTCCCTCCCCCTGTGACTCCTCATTGGCTTAAGTATTGTAAACCCTGCCTGTTGCTCCTCCCTGTCCCTTTCCCTATTGGGTAAGAATTGTACCCTCCCCCTAAGATGTCCCCCCTATAAAAGCTCATGTACACCTTTGTTCAGTCTCTTTTGTCTCTAGACCCTCCAGAGGAAAAACTGTCGTATTGTGTTTTCAAGTTCTCTCGTATTGTGTTTTCAAGTTCTCTGTCAGTTCTGTAATAGTTCGTTCCTGCACCTCTCTATTCTACACAATGTTTTTGCCCCAAGTTACTCCCTCCTCCTTCTGTGTCAATCCCCTTCTTCTCCCTGCTTCTGTTCCCTGAAATCTGCTGAGTCATTTCCCTGTCCCCTCCCTGGTGCCTTGTCCATCACTCAACTCCCCATCCCACCAATCTAGAATCTTCCACCAAGGGCGTTAAGTGATTGGGCGAGGGCCAGGGATCCCTCCTCTAGATCTTCCCTACAGGATATTGTACCTTTCTGTCTTCCCACCTTCCACTCCCCCGAATTTCTCCATTGGTTGGTGGGTGATTCTTTCCCCCTGTTTACACCCCCCCTTTATATACCGTTGCATAGCCCTGCTCAGGGCTCTTTGCTGTGGGTTCCCCTGAGGTGCGAAGCTCCCTGGAGCCCTATAATAAACCTTGGACTGTTAACCCAGCCAAGAGTCTGCCTCTTTCCTCCTTCATGGACGTTGCCTCTCCTCCGTCCCATGGTTGACAGCGTCAGCGCTTAGCCCTAGCCACTCCATGAACCTCCCTGAGGAATAGGGGAGCATCCCCCGCAGTCAACCGTGCCGGCTGGTCGGGCGTAGTCCAATGGACTTCTGGTGGGCATGGCGGCAGCTTGGCGCCCAATGTGAGGCCTGTGGTCATCTCCAGACCCTGCAAAGGAGACGGCCAAACATTCCGGTGGGTTTATCCTTTGACATCGCTCAGAATCCGTCTCTTGGTCGGCAAGCCTCTGCCCTTGATACTTCGTGATTAGTGCTGTGAGCTGTGTTCCCATGGCTTTTGGGGAACAGCCCTCTCTTGGCCCGGTGCCGGGAGCTAGCGGGCAGACTCTGGCACCACGTCACTCTCTATCTTCTGTGGAATTCTAGAAACACTGAAATAGGAAGAAAAGCATTGTGGTCCTAGTTCCACTATCACTTCTACCCAAGCTCTTTCTCATACTTCTCCCTTGGTCTACCCTGCGAGTAGGTCATTGGATAAACATGTAGAGAGACATGGATGAGTTACAATGACTCCACTGTCTTGTGTGTGCCTCCACCTCCTCCATGTGGGGCCCAAAATGGCGGTGGCCACGACATCCTTCCTGCTGTGCCCTACCGGTTCCTATGTCTTCTCCTCAATCTCCTTATTCCACCAACTGCCATTTTGTCATGCCATCATCCTATGCCACCATTTTACCCCAAGGCTCCTCCCTTGGCTCCACACGCTTTCCGGAGGAAACTGGAACCACCTCCACCATGGTTCTGGAAGTATCACTCTCCAACATGGTGTGGGAGTTGAGTGGCCAGAGTTGGACAGTGAGCTGATCCTGGTAGACAACAAAGCAAACACAAATCTAAGGCAGTGGGAAACATCTGTTTAAGTTATGGAGAGGAAGATGGAATTAGGAGTGTAGTTATGCTAAGGCATTTAAGCCAAATAAGGTTATGTTCTGAGTTTCTGGTAATGATTGGTTGCTTAGTTTTTACACATATGGTTATGTTGTTGTTCACTGGTTCGCTACCTTCTGGGAGTTCCGTATATATTGTTGTGTTCACCTGTTTTTGGGGTCTTCAGAGGACACCCTATACTGCGTGCGGCTTACATTTTTGGTGCTCCTTTATTAAAGTTGTTTTCCAGGCTCCCTCGTCAACCCTGTCCTATTTATTTCTTTCTTTGCAGCCCCGGCTGGTCCAAGGATTGTTGCAATGCCAGTGACAACCTGGTGGTGCCCATGCAGGCCATACTGATGCCAGTGGTAGAGGTGAAACACCATTGTTGATACCCTTGTTAATAATAAAGTTGTATTTGTCTCAAGTCATTGTTCCTTCTCCTCCTCAGAAGACCTAAGTCCTTCCAGATCCAGTGACCAGAGACCCCTGGGAGAGGATCCGGACAGCAGCAATCAAGGAGGGGGATTGGGAAATTGCATCAAAGTTTACAGAAGCTCTGGTATGGTACAGAAGGGGGTGGGTGTGAATCCAAGATGGGAGTCATTGTCATATGGGGAAATAAAGGAACTGTGTAAAGCAGCAAAGGACTATGGGAGGGAATCACCTTACTTAAGGAACTTAGTTCAGGCTATTTTCACCACTCAGGTTTTGATGCTCCATGATTTAAAGTACATAATGCCTATGTTGTTATCCTGCACACAATACAGCCTGTGGGAAAGGGGGTGGAAAAGATTATTAAATCAGTTGATTGTGGAATATGCTGGTGTTGGGGTTGAATAAAGATACCAGAACTAGAACAAAGGGTGTGGGAAAACCCACCTTAGTTAGAGTGAGGAAAGCAGTTCACTATCAGCATCCCATGCACGTGTATGTTAATCATCTGTAGAAAGTTCTTTTTCTGTTAGATTATTGGTTAAAAAATGTTGCAAAGTTTTACGTATTTCCAATCCCTCTTCCCTATTGGACCCTCACCCTCAAACTCCACTTCTACCCTACATTATATAAATTGTATTCACCCTGGTCCTTGGCCCTTTTGGTGCACCCCTTCATACCTTGTTCGCCTTCGGTCAGTTTATTTTTGCATTAATAAACCCTTTTCATTTTTGGGTCACCAATTTGTGCTTGTTCCTCATCTATCAGTGCTGAATTTCAAGATCTCTCACCAATCTCCTGGGCAGTCTAAGGGTCGGTCTGTCCATCCGAGCTGGACCCTGAGTGACCACATGCTGGTGATCAAGCACTGGCAGCACTAACGATTGACCACCTTGAGGGTGAAGGGGTGCAAAGCCAACCTGCTGCACACCTCCCGAGACCTGTATTAGACAGTATCAAAAATGCAGCCAGAAAAGCACTCATGCAGGTGCCTGATGGCAACAGACTGACACGTGATTTTGTGGGCATAAGACAGGGGTCCAATGAACACTACATGCAATTCACTGACTGCCTTCAGCAAGCCTTTGAAAAACAAATTAAAAATTAAAGGGCAAAAGACAAGTTATTGAGAACATTGGCAATTTCAAATGCCAGCCCTGAATGCAAAAAGGTGTTTTGTGTTCTTCCACCAGAGCCTGAGCCAGCATTAATTGATTGCAAATGATTGAGGCTTGGAACACCAGAACACTTGGCTACTTTACAGGCACAGGTGGTAGGACAAGGGATTGCAGAGGCTTTAGCCGCAATGTGAGTCATCCTTCAAGGGCAACAACAGAGCCTGAGACTATGTTTTGAATGTAGCAAAAAGGGACATTTCATAAAGGAATACCCCCAGTGAGGAGTGAAACTCGCTCCTAGGACCTGTGGTGCAGAGATTACCAACACACTAATCAAATTTGCTGAAAGTGGGAAGGTTGTAGCAGGCTGCCACCAGGAAGCTTCCTGTGGAGCACAGGATGGCCCCACACAACGACACAAATGTCCCAGCCATCCATGACTGCAATCACTGAGGCCAGGTGTCCCAGAACTTCAGCATCTCATCATAGGGCTAACAACAGTATTGCCAATGGCTCCTGTCCTGTATCAGGAATGGTGTGGCCAGCAGTGACTCTTCCCCTGTGCTCAGCAATGGTGAGGCCACATCTTAAGTGCTGTGTCCAGTTCCAGGCCTGTCAATTTAGCATAAGGATAATTTAGTTGATTAGGTGGTGTTAGGTCACAGCTTGGGACTTGATGATCTCCAAGGTCTTTCCCAACCTGATTGATTCTGTGATTCTGTGAAATGTCCCAGCCCTTTTTTTCGTTATGTGGAATCACAACTCTTTATGCAAAATACTGATTTATAACCAATGATCATTTACCCTATGTAGTTAATCAGGATCACTCTGTTACTTTTTTACTAATAAGATGGCTGTTTGAATGTAAATCAAGTCAATTACTTAGGATTAAACCCCTCTTTTCAACAGCATTGAAGGAACACTGAGTTTCTCAGATTTGCACAGAAAAGTCAGGGAAGTAGAACTGTACTTTTACAATACTGGATTGTAGCTTTTTAAACCTGAAACATTGGCCCTCTATGATGGATTTTTCTGTTTTAGCATTAAAATCAGTACTAGTAGTTTACTTTATTTCCTTCCAATTATTAAACTCTTCTTATTTCAACCCACAGAGTTTTGTTTCCTCTACTCCTCCCTGAAGGAGTGAGTAACTACCCACATGGTACTCAGTTGCCAGCTAGGATTAAACCATGAGAGCAAAAATCACATTTCAAAGATTTCCTGTGCTATTTCAAGATCTCCTGTAGGCAAATGAAGAACAAAGTAAAAAAAATCAAAGCGCTTCTCATCTTTCATTAGAAACTTTATTGTATTAAGCTACAGGGATGTGAAGTGAAGTGAAATATATGATAGTGAAAGGGAGAATGATGAACATCAGTCATCTTTGGAAAATATATATGTTTTCACAACAAAACACTTTTTTTCTTACAACTAAGGAAAAAAAAAGCCAGGCACACTTGATAGGTTTTCTTAAAAAATATAATACAGTTCAATCATATCAAAGTGAAGTCTTGTGGGCTAAAAAACTGAAAAGTTATATTCAGTGCTCTAGCACTAGGGATGAGTGTATCAAATGACAAGGTTTTCTCTACAGTAATTGAAAAACATACACTCATTTGTTTTCAGTAATTTCAGCTACTGTATATACAATCTTTAATAGAAAGCATTTTTTTGTCAAAACTAGGTCTGTGATCTTCAGTCTGGACTTTAGAGCTTCGGTGTAAGAATTACTATTTGGACACATATTGGATAAAAAATTGTTAGTGTACTTGAAAATTCAATATATTTAGAGTAACACATTCCTTGCTTTTGATTTTATCCTAACTTCACTTCACTATGAACTTGCAGATTGTCTCAGGAGAAAGTGTGAGCACAATGAAATCTTCCTTCCTGTAATCTGCATGTGCATCTCCAATTAAAGTTAATGGATGTTCTCTGGGTAGATCAAGATAAGGAAAGATTTTATGTGTAACAGTGTGTTGTGATTAAAATCTTGGACACAGCAGAAAGCCATGGGGTTCGTTATGCTTCTAAGTGCCCTGAATTAATAATGCCTACAGTATTTAAAGCCTAAAGGTTATACTCACTACTTTAAAGTCAGTTATTTAACTTGGTGCAGCCTTTTATTAAAATGGTGACACGTTGCTAGGGGAGAGCTACCTCCATTATCGATGTTATATTTTGTCATTATTGTTATGTGAATATATGGAGGCAAGGCATCCCTTTCCATTCCTGTCTGTGGTGAAGTGAAGCCAGTTCTCTGAGTGTTTGCTAAAATTGCTCCATCACCTGACCCATTCAGTCTCCTCCACCCTATGGAATGCACCTTCAGAAGTATTTGAGTTGTGTGAAGACTACAGTGGGATCTACAGCAAGAGCTGTCTGGCAGTCAGGAGGATTGAGCTGGGGATCTCTGAAGCTGAGAGCAGAGTGCACTCCAGGAAATCAGTGTTCTGAGCACCTCACCAGGAATCATTCTCTGAAGTAAACTCACAGGCCATTTGCTTGCCCTGCATGTACTGCAGATCCAGCTCAGATTTATGCAGACATTGCTGCTGCTAACTACATGGCAGGAGTTTCACCCACATGCAGGAAGGCAGACGTCAGTCATGTGTACATTTAGAACACACACAATAAGCAAAATGACAGTAAACTCATCTACTTTCATGAATATTTGACTGAATATTTCACTTGAGGATATGCGACATGCTGGAAATTTAAAAAACCACACAACATTTATTCAGCTCTTCACTTTTCCTTGTTAAAATAAGTGTTTATATGATGAAGATAATTTACCTAGTGGTCTTCAAAAACAGCAACAAGTTTTAGTGAGCCCCCAGTTGTAAAATGCAGCATTTTCTATTCATGGCTTTAGAGAAGAAAGGTTTTATTTTAAAGTCTGTTTCACACAATTAAACAAAAGAAAAACAAAAAAAAACAAAAAAAAAAAACAAAAAAAAAGTATATACCAGTAGCTCTACATTTTATCTACATGGATACAAACCCAATCAAGACTTCATCTTAGACAGCGATTAAATGGCAAGCAGCCTTAGAAATCTTCTCGGTAATATCTGTACTTTCCAAATCCAAAGGTAATGGAATTCTTTATTCCAGGGATGTAACAGAATGCCCAGGGAACTACAGAATAGCCAGGATCCTTCTCCCCATCAATCAGTGACACACCAACCCTCAGGACAAGGTGCTACAGAAGCACTGCCAGGTCATGTTAAATGCTGGCACCTCACTCTCAGCTTCCTAAAAGTATCTTTTCACTGAAAGAGGGTGTCTAGTCTACAACAACCACATTATCTTTAGGTTGACATGTTTGGGGAAAACTATGTCAAATGGACGGATCCCTTGGTGAATTTAATTTCCACTGAATTGTGCAGCTCGTAATAGACTATTTTGGAAGGACTGAAAGCTTCTTTTGGAAAAAGGGGCTGTTTTGGGAAGATGGGTCTCCATCCACATGATCAGCAGAATAAGCTAAACTTTAAGCAGGAACTGTTTTTCTACTTCTGTGTTCTTGTCATTCTTAACAAAAAACACCTTGATTTTCTTCCCCTGAATTAATCACTCTGAACTGTTAGGTATTTTTTAATCACCCCTGACAGAATTCTTGAATGTGAATTCTTACTTTGATCCTCTTGCTCTGCCCAGAGGTACCTTGAACTGGACAAACAAAAGGCCAGTTGGTAAAAATGCGAAAGAAATGGATACACACACTAGAATATTTTTTCATTTACAGGCTAGTTCACTAAAAACACAGACACACAGCGTAAAAATGAAGAGAGAAGTTAATGAAGGTGAAGGGGGGGTACATGTGTCACATTATTAGCAATGCAAAAGACCAGCTTAAGCATGTGTTTCCCTACATCAACTATAAAAAAAGGTGCCTTTTTAGCAAGTATGCACAGAGTTCGCTAGTTATTTTGAAGAAAAAAAAGTCAGAACACTTGACTATCTTTCTCCTATATTATAGTCATTATTACTACCTTTTTATAAAATGTAAACCCTTCCTTGCAGTTAAGATTTACAGAAGTCATCACCTTTGTCCACTCCTTACATAATCAGTCCATGGTGACAAAAATAAACTGATTCAATTTACATATTTCTTGAAGTAATAACTGATATGTTGTGGATTATTAGTTTGTGTGTGGCAGAAATAGTGGTCGGAACTGCAACGTATGAAGCTGAACTGTAGCAAAATACTTCTTGAAGACTGGTGCTGGGTCTACAGTACTAAGAGATCTTGAAGCATCATGTAAATATTGATGTATGCAATTATTTTCTCTCCAGAACTATTCAAGCCAACTATTCAAACCTGTAATGGACAGCAAACCCTGCTGGTGGATTTCCCAAATAATTGCAACACTGTGCTTCCTTATCCTCATCAGATCTTGTTTCTTGTATCAGATCTTGACTAAAGATAAGAATGGAAGGTAAAATTTGGCAAGGCAGTTTTCCTTCTACTAGTGAGTAATTGGTGAATCAGATCACCTGTACAAAGTGGTATTTGGTAAATTGCACTGTCCTGGGAGTATTACTGCTCTGGAACATGACAGACATGAAGCCTATATTTGAAGTCACTAAAATGTGATGTTATCAAGACTAATCTGCAAACTACTATTTTTTAAGCCAGTATATTACAGTATAAATGTGTTGCATACCTGTTTCTACAAAATTTACTGCCATTAAAAAAAAAAAAAAAAAGAGAAGAGTCAGGATCCCCAGAGTGTGGCATTTGTCCATCTGTCACTTGTATACACAATACAGACCTCATGCTGAGATTCTGCTTAAGGTACAGCAATTTTCTTCAGGACAGATCAGAAGCCAAGAAAGATGGTAAACCAGAGAGGAAGGAGCACGACTGTGCCACTCTGCCCCTTGAGAGTCCCAGGGTTGTAGGCATCAGCTCCTTGCGGGGTCATTTGCTGCTGACCCCCTCTGTGGAGGGTGTGGGGCTCTCTCTGACAGGAAGCAGGTCATAGTGGCATGGAATGTGGCTGTTTTTTGGGAGGTCGTAGGGATCCTGGCTGAGGCGCCCGCCACCGCTGCCAAACGCGCCTTGGACAACGCTCACCGTGGGCTCTGTGAGGAGAGAGAGCATTCACTCAGCTTCAGGGAAAACACTGATACTTCATTTCAGTTTCTGCTTCAGTAGGAAGATTCCTCATCATGCTGAGTCCTGAAATGCAGCTGTAGAAACACAGGTTGGTGTTTTTGCTTTGCACTTGCAGCAGGGCCCTGCTATGAGTGTCTTTACTGACAGAAACAAGACAACATCTCTTCTTCATGTGTCTTTAATTTCAGCAAATTAAAAAACCAAACAAAACAACAACCTGAATTTGAGGGTTTTAATCAAGACTTTGTAACAGTCCTTAAAAGCAGAACGGGTATGTTGATGAATTTCAGTGATCTCTAATTGCATGCAGAAAAGGAAAATGTATCCTGTGACACTGGACACAATTTATTACAGCCCAGAAGTGATCACGATAGCTACCACTCCAAAGGACCCCAAAGTTTTCTGTAACTAAAGAAATATGGTAACTAGGTAGGGTCCATATTAATGGAATACTACGTCTGTGGGTGAAGATGCTATTTTATTCTGATCAAGAGAAGGAAACAGAACTTCAGCCCTCCCACGCATAACTCCAGCTGCATTCAGTCTGACCTAGAGCTGAACTACATTGCAATCAAATTCTAAACTTATCTTATGCTATTGGTTAAAGGAAGGCTTTCACACCAGGGCAGTTCGGAGGTACTGCAGGTGACAGAATAGAGCTGAAGGTACTTCAAACCCTGTTTGTGTGGATTACACCAAAAGAGTAAAAACGCTGTTGTTACAGCTTTTGAGCAGAACACAGAATCTGAACACGTAATGTTGTTTTTCCAGTGGTTTTCACGTGTTTTGATGAAACTGAATCAAAGATTAAAAAGCCCTATGCACTTTGTTCCTAACCCCCAGCGTCCAGAGGTGGATTTTGTACCTACCAACTTCATAGACGTTCTTGCTGGCTGTGGCAGAGCTGGCGATCTCGGCATATGGGGAGTCGCGACGTGCTGGGGACTTCATTTCCACGTAGCCACATTCTGAACTCTTTGGCACCAGAGCTGGTGGGTCTTTGATAGTAGCATAGGGGTTCTCAGAGCTGCTCAGTGAGCAATTACTTAAATTGTATTCCGAGTTCTTCACCAGATCTACAAAAAGAAAAACATGTCATTGTCTCCACCATGCTGTGTGCTATGGAGACTGCTACCAAAAATAAGGGGTTTGTTCTAAAAAAAGGCACACAGAAGTGAATATTTAAAAGAAAATCAATTGTAACACATCAAAATTATTTACAACAATCAATGAAAGAATCTCAGCTGCAACGCTCTTTAATGGACTTCATCTTGCCACCTGCAAATTACTGTTGCAAAATCCAAGCATTTTCAATTCTGGTTAAAATAGTGCCTTAGCATTATATAAAGATAAGCTGTAGAATCAGTTTTTAACAAGCACTTCAGAACACTTTCTGCCCCTCCAGGTGTTGAACTCAGGACACTTAGAAGAACTGATCTGAAACTGTTCCCAAGAGCAATGTCTGTGCAAATGGCAGCATGATTTATTTCTAGGGATGGCTTAGGTGGTGCAAAGTTTGTGTATTTGAGTACACAAAAAGAATAACCATCTTCTAAGTTTCTCTAAGGCACATGCAGGAAAACTGGCAAGGAAACATCAGGTGGCTTGTGATGTCAGGATTTAACTCAAGGATGAATAACTGGTTTCAGAGATGTATTTGCTTGTGCTGGGAAGCAATTTTGTGGTGTTTGTGTTACTTTGTTCTCTCTGTTGCTTTGTGATATGTTATTTAACATGAGACTTCTTTAGCTCATTCC
The DNA here is from genome assembly GCF_024509145.1 of Vidua macroura. Lineage (NCBI taxonomy): Eukaryota > Metazoa > Chordata > Aves > Passeriformes > Viduidae > Vidua > Vidua macroura. The sequence goes on from NC_071611.1 coordinate 64,952,075, forward strand.
TGACTCCCTATCCAAGATGAGACTGACCTTGGTGGAGCTGTCAGTGGATGGGTGCTCATGATTTTGTGACTCATTTGAACTGAGCTTTCTGTAATCATAGAAGTGTAGAATTGTTTAGGTTATAAAAGACCTATCAGATAATTGAGTCCAACCATTTATGGACACTGCCAAATCCATCACTTAACCAGGTTCCTAAGTGCCAAATCTTCACATCTTTTAAATCCCCCTGGGGATGGCAACTCCACCACTTCCCTGGGCAGCCTGTGCCAATGCTTGACAACCCTTTCAGGAAGGGATTTTTCCTGATATGCAATGTCTCAATGTTTGTCTTGTTGTGAGGGGCCCAGAGCTGCCCCACGGTTTGAGGTGTGGCCTCAGCACAAGGAACAGTCATTTTCCTGCTCCTGCTGCCACCCCACAGCTGGCACAGCCCAGGGGCCACTGGTCTCTTGGCCACCTGGGCACACCTGGGCTCGTGTCCAGCTGCTGTCACAGCACCCCCAGGGCCTTTTCCAGCTTTCCAGCCCCTCTTCCCAAGCCTGGAACTGCAGGGGGTTGTTGTGACTCAAGGGGAGGAAAAACCAGGTGTAATAAATCACTGTGTCAGTTTAATTGCGCCCTGTTGTACACAAGGTGACAAACCAGCTGCTTTCTGTCAGTGTGTTTAACTCATCATTCATACGGACTTTGCTACACCTTTTCCATTGCTTCGATATCCAGGCACCCTTGGCATGCCCTGATCAGGTACTACAAACACTGACACACAGCAGGGTGGTACAATGTAAAGTCTTGTGAGAAAACTGGATCATTCAGAATAACAAAATACCAGATCACTACTCCGAATTTCAGAAGCTTTTCATTCCTGTCTGTGTCTCTGTATTTTGATATCCTTTCCAAGGGCCTGCAGTGGATGTGGTGAAGGTTTGTGGTCATGCAGACCATGCCAGCTGAAGTTGGAATTGCCTTTTATAGCCTTTCAGCAGAGGCAGCATGTGTTCTGCAGTCTAGAATTGAAGTGTGTTGTGACTCAAGATGACAAAAAACACTTGATCTATGTGACACGCAGGTAACTTAAAATGGCTTGGTTTGTGGTTTTGTTGGTTTAAAAAAAATCCAACAAATTCCCTTCAAAAAAGATAAAAACCCATACCAGCAAACAAACCAATCATCCATTGATTCAGTATCTAGGAAAAATTTAGTTCCAGAATGTTTTTTTATATTCTCTTCACCTAGAAACCAAAGGTGATTTGGAAGAATAAAAGGCATGTCTATGTAGTTTCATCTAAACACATCAGAAAACAACCTCACCTTTCAGGGACTTCCCCATATATCCCCTATCAAGTCCAAAAGCACCTGAGGAGAAAATGATACAAAAAAATGGAGTAATTTTAAAATCAAAGAAAACAAAAGTGATTAAACAACAGCTTCTAAACGTTTAAGAATTGCCTTGAGACTCATTTCTGCCCTAGCTGAATAATTCTCTCATAAGGACTGTGGAACTGCCCAGGATGGGGGTACAGAAGCACTGGGACTATTTGCTTGCACATTTTCCAACAGGAACAGGGAAGGTGGGTCATAAGGGACCATTAAATTATCAAGTTTGACCTCACATAATACCAGTTACTCCCTCTTGAACAATCCTAGTAAGTGCTTTTGGACTAAAGCTTTGTGGGTTTTGGTTTTTTTCTGTTTGTTTGTTTGTTTGTGTTTGGTTGGTTGGTTTTTTTTGTTTGTTTGTTTGTTTTGTTTTGTCTGGTTTTTTGTTGGTTTTTTTTTGGTCTTGATAAACCCTGCCTACCAGAAAGGCATCCCACCTTGACCTGAAAATCTCAGGGTGTGCAGAGCTTGCTCCAATTCTCAATGCTCTGCTTCCAAATTTAATCACTCCCAAATCAGGGTTGCCCTGTTCCAGCCCCAGTGGCCTGAACACCTTGCACCTGAATCTACAACTCTGTAATTACCTGTTACTCACTGATTTCTCTCAATAAAAGTAAACAGCAGAGCACAACAGCTGTCTTCAGAGACCTGGCACTTTCCTGGTTACTGTTCTATTCAAATTGCTTTCATTGATATTGTGGAAAGCTGTTTTTTTAATTAGGCTGTCTTGTGGTATTATGCTAAAAGCATTATAAAAGCCTAAAATTACTTTATCTATGTACCATTTAAACAAAATGAGTAGTTTTCAAGAGGGAAGTGGTATTATTTTAAGGAGACCTAGACATAATTAATTTTATTCCTACCCCATCTTTATTTATTAGATCTCATGTCACCTGAGTTGTTTTCAAAAGTTTAATGCTCAGGTCACCAGCCTTGAGTTACCCAAGTAATCCTATTTTATTTTCTAGCAAACAGACACAATATCAGCACTCATCCAGTCCTCTGGAACCTCCCTGTTGCTCAAGATCTCTGCCTTGGGTTAACCACAGCAAGTATCTCTTAGGAGCATTTAGTCCAAGTTCAAATACTCTAAGAAAATATAAAGCTGAATGTTGAGCATTATGACTGAAATCCTTTCTTTAAAAAAAATAACCCACCAAAAAAACAAATCCCAAACCAAACACAACAGATCTGAGGCCTGAATTGTGGTTTGACCAAGGTTAGGGAAGAGCAGGAAAAAAAAAAAACAAACCAGTGCTGCATACTGTTGTTCTGAATCCCAGGGTCTGATATATGTAAGCACCAGAAATTAAGGTAATTAAATTTTCTGAATTATACTGCCACAGAAAGACCTTTTTAAGGGTTTCACTGGTCAGTGCAATCCAGCCTTTTTGGAATACATGGGAGTGGAAAAGGGAGAAAAAACAGCATAAAGCAGGATACAGCAACTCTCCTCATTTCTTGGGAATTTCTCTTCTTAAAGACAATGCTTTTTTAGCAAACAGGAGGCTTAGCTGGGAAGATCTATTGTTTACATCTGAAGTGGCTCAGGTAATGAAAAAATACTTTTTAAACCACTGATTGCATTTCGTGGTGATTTAAAAAAAATGGAAATATATGCAACCTTTCATTTATTTAATAAGAATTTGTAATTTTGCCCAAGGAGACCCTTACTGTAAAAACCCCACTGTTCTATGAAACTAATCAATAAGCAAATATTTTAATAAAAATGAGATACTTTACACATCTTGTCTGCACTGGGCATCAAAAACTGTTCCACCATTTCTCACAAGGGGTCACTTCATCTCTTCCTCCCTTAAGGAATGCATCCCACAAACAGTGAGTAACATTCCCATTCTCCTTCCTTTTTTTTTTTTTTTTTTACCAAGCTCATTGAGGTAGCCACCGTGTTTCCAGTCTGCTGGCAGTGTTCCTGTGTAGTCCATGACAGCACTTCGTTTTCCAGGCTCCATATTTTTCAGGTTCACAAACAGCTGGCTAGTTTTTGCCTATTTCAAAGAAAGTGAGGTAATAAAACTGAAGTTGCAAGGGAGATGCTGAATTTCCAGGTGGCAATCAGGAAGAGCAAAAACAAGCCAAATAGGAGAGATTAGGGAACAATGTAAAATAAACTGAAGACTGTCAGAAGTTTTCCTGCTTTACCTTTGCCAAGGTCAGTCTCTCCATGTTGGTGACATGAGGTGGGCTGGAGCACTGAGTCAGAGTATGGTAACTGGGGTTAGAGAAATAGTGGCTGTTGACATTTCCACCATTGGTATGAGGGATGGTTTCTGAAAAGAAAAAGAAAGGAAAATGAACAACAGAAAACAACATAGAATTTCTTTCTTAAGATATGTTTTTGAGAGTGCTGCACTGATTTCTGAATCTGACCTAGAGTTTCCTAGGAAAAACCCCAACAAACACAAAACAATATCTTCCTTCCCTTAGTCAGTTTCAAGCCTGTTGCTGTTTGTTTCTGTGCAGAATCTTGCCACAGATAGCATGAAATCCTGATTTTCTACACTCTTCCTCTATTCAGGCTGTTGGCATTGAATTTAAAGTCCCTTGTAGAAACCAGATTTTGCCACATTACATGTGTATATAAAAGCAGGCACAGAGGATAGAAATGTCCATGTTTAATGCAGAAAAAAAGTCTGAGGGTGCAAAATGTTGCACAGGAGAGCAAGGTACGTGGTCACTTTTCTTTGGAATTAAGACATTTTGCCAGGGTGTGCCACCTTCATGGTATCAAAAAGCAGAAATATATGAATTCAAGCCCTGTTAGTGGCAGATCTGAGCACAAAGGCAAGAGATGGAGGGGAAAAAAAGTATTCTAAACATGACATACCTGAAATGGTGTAATCTGCATTGATGACCCTCATAGCAGGGGTGTAGGTCACTGTGGGCATGTGTGTCTCCTTCCCTTTCTGCTTCTGCCTGTAAATGATGAACAGCACCAGCAGGAAGAGCACAACCAGGACAAGAACGATGATGCCAGCTATGGCTCCTATCTGGTAGGAGTCAGTAGGGAGGGCAGTGCTGGTACGGCTCAGGCTGTTCAGGTTTCCCACTATAATTACACCAGCTGGAATAGAAGAGGAAATGTAAATAAGTGGCATAAACTCAGAGGAGTCACGTGTCAGGAGCAGGAGACAAAATTTCACTTCTAAATCTAACTGTATTTAGTAAGGCCAGAATAGAACTCTGCCAGGAACAACTCCTAAATTTAAGGGAAAACACTTAGAATCTTCACAGAAAGGAAAAACACTCAGAATCTTCATAGAAAATAGATGTTTTCATGAATTTGAAAAAGTAAGAACATTCTTTGGGTAAAAGAATGGGGCAGGTAAAGCCCATGCTCCATCAGCACCTTTGAGCAGCACTGCTCTGTAATTTCATGGAAATCTACACTCCAGTTACTTTGCTCCAGTTAATTATCACTGAGGCATCTAATTTAAAGCCTCCAGAACTTACATGAATTAACAGAATAGGTTACTTAAATAGACCTGTCAGATTTATTTATTGAATGACACAGAGATGGTGTTTAATAGTTGAAGCCAGTTTCTGTGTGAAAAGATGACATTAAATTTGATTGTGTCTGGGCTTTACCTTGATCACACCTGGCCCCTTTCCAGCCTGGGCTGCAGTAGCAGGTTCCCGTGATGTGGTCACAGGTGGAGTTGTTCAGGCAGTCACAGATCTGGCGGCATCCATACCCGTATGTGCCCTGGGGACACTCTGCACAGGAAAAAAGCAAGTAAAATCTCATTAAAGGCTTTGGGGTTACAGGTCTGCAGCACCACAGGAGTCCAACTCCACATGTTCCTGTCCGTGGGCAGCAGGTGGCAATGTGTCATCAGCACCAGATCTCTACTGGAAATGCTCCTAAGAGGACCCCTTGGTGTGCAGGAGAGAGAGAAATTGTGTTCAGATGTGTACTCATCCTTCACCTGCCATGCCACTAAGCAGCGAGGAATCAAGGGGAAAAAAGGCAAAAAAGACAAAAAATGCAGAAGGCAGAGAAGAAATGGGCAAGGTGTGAATACAGAGCCAGAAGACTCAGATCCCAAAGCCTGGAAAACCTCGTTATTTTACAGGTGGTGCCGGACACCTGGATGGTGTCCTGTGGTGTGACAGAGTGTGCTGGTGTAAAACAGCAAAAGGAACGGGCCCTACCAGTGAGTCTAAAATGCACCACACATTTACAGAGAAATACAACTGCTGCCCATAGCATGCTCTGATAATGTATACAATGAGAAATTACTGACAGGAGAAAAATGCTAAATTATGGAGAATAAGGTAACTGGGAAAGTTGTACTTAATTATATTAATTACTTGAATACTTAATTACTGATTGAAGTATTTCCTACCTCATGTAAGTATCCTGGTAGAGAATTACCCTACACTGATAAATTTTTTTTCTTTTATACTGCCACCTCTTGGTACTGTGGCCTGGGACATTATAGTAGTTCTGATGGTTTTAGCAAGTATTTCTTCACTTTTTCTAAATTTTCTCAAGAATTCTGCAACTATATTTACTTCCTTTTGTCTTTTTAAAAGAATCCAACTCATCTTTCATGCATTCTTAATTTGGAATAATTTAAAAAAATAAAGTAACACAATGGGTGCCAGAGAATGGTCTTGCAGTCTTGACAAATCCCAGCTCAAGTGGAAAACTTAATGTTTATGTACCTCCTCCTTCTCTTGATTACACTCACGTAACAAGATTATAAATACTGAGGTAAATGGGTGGGCAAAACCTATCACATCATAATATATTTTTGCATTTCAAGATCTGAATTAGAATGAATACCAAAACATGTAGCTTAACGTTGCTAAATCATTATTAGCAACTTGTAGGATGAAATACAAAATCTGTAACAGAGTTAGATTTGCCAAATTATTCAAAGTGATGTTGTGACATCAAGAGACTATCTTAAAAGTTGTCTTTTCCTGAACGTTTGTGATGTTTTGAGGAGAAACACAGACATCATCCAAACGCACAAATTTGGGAGCAGAGCCCCGTAAAGTCAGCAAAGGTTGGACAGTCCTGTGCTCATGAGCCTGATTATTGTTTTAATGTTGTACAACATTACACCACCAGTGATGTCAGTGGTGTTATCCCTGATCTTCCTGAGGAGAACCACACGTGTGAAAACATGAAAACAGAACACCGCCTAAGACACTTTTACAAACCAGTGGCGCTGTAAAACCACACTGCGAAGATTAATTTCTTCCACCAACACTGATGCATTAGTTCTTATCTCCAGTTTTCCAACTATTAGCTGTGGTTTATACTAATGGGTATGCCTTGCTGCTTTCACAGGATGCTTATGACAATTCCTTGGATTCATTTTGTTGCTTTTACATGACAGAGTAATTGGGTGTTCCTTTAGCATTATGCCCAAAGTGACTAAAATGCAGTGCAAAGAAACGGAAACCACAATTGTGACAACTTAACTCTGTCAGGTTTTAAACTGTTTGGCCTCTGTACCCATCAGAACTGGCCCTGGAGGCCAGAGGCTGTGTCCCAGGGCAGAGGGAGGGGTATGCTCACTGTGCTCGCAGTGCCGCCCCATGAAGCCCGTCCGGCACGTGCACTGCCCGCTGATGTGGTCACAGTCGGCTCCGTTCTGACACTGGCAGATCAAGGCACAGTCCTTCCCAAAAAAACCCAGGGGACACCCTGCAACAGAAGCAGAGGGAGGGGGGAGAGCAGTGAAACAGCTGCTCTGGGAGTGGAAGACAAGCATTCTGGTTCAGCGTGTTGCTGAGGGCTTGCTCCTGCAGCTCCTGAAATGGAGTTCTGTCAGTACAAGGGACCAAGACCTGCCTCATATGGAGTGGTTTAAAACACACACCAGGCAAAAATGAGGTTGGGAAATGGTGCTGGCAGCAGAGGTTCTGAAAAGACAGCAGGGACAGCTCCTTGAAGAAATGGGCTTCCAAAGAAATTGGAGGGAGAAGAAAGAGGGTACTTTGGGAGTCTGCCCATCAGTCTGTGACCCTCTGGACATATTTCCTTCATGGTTGGTATTGAAGCATTAAAAAAGCCAAAACAACAACGTATTGTACCTGAGCTACTCACAAAGAAACCATTTCAGTGTGAAGAAGACACACCACTGCAAAGAGATCATTATTCACCAGCAGGAAGCAAAAAACCCCTGATAGCTGACAGCTGAACCAGCATAGTGAATGTCTCCCAGAACTGCATCCATATGGTCCTGTAATGTATCTGTTATTTCCTGCCACTATAACATTACTCATTTGAAACAGCAAAGTTCTGATTTTATGAAAAACACATATTTGAAAACTGAATGCAAAACACAGTCAGCAGTCCTCTTTTTCTTGAGGTCAAATACAAGGGTTGTGGCCAGGATCACAGTCAGTGAAGCAACCTGAACTGAAGGTAAACCAAACTGAAAGTGTAATACAAAAAAGATAAGTCAGCTTTACCCATATTTATTTTTAACAAATGTTAATTTCTCAAACTTCATTTGAACCCTTAGCCAGCACGTAATGAATGCCACATACCTACACCCAGTCACTGCACAGCCACTTTACTTTTACAAAAAGCTCTTGGCGGGGGGCGGAGGCGGGGGGGGAAGAAAAATCAGTATTAATGTATTATTAAATGAAGAAAATTCCAGAAGAAATTATGATGTTACAGTCTAGTGAAATCATCTTTCAGGGTTTTAAATAAAAACAGCTTCTGTATCAGTACTTGAATTCCAGGTTCAAGCTGTTCTGGAGGATAATTCTGTCATTGATGTTCAAACTAAGAATGAGCACAAAATCCACTTACTCTGTGTGCAGTAAAGGCCAGTCCAGCCTGGGGTGCACTTGCACTCCCCATCGTAGGCACTGCAGAATGCTCCATTGTGGCAGTTGCATGTGTGGATGCAGTTTGGTCCCCAGTGGGAAGGTGGGCAAGCTGCAACAACCCAGAGCAATTAATTAACCTCAAATGACAAAGGTTCCTTGATGCACATGAATAGAGTTACTTCCATTCACACATGAGCACTGCTTTGTTTGGTGTTCGCTGTTTTTCCCCCAAGTTCATGTTTTGGGCTGCTCTGTTCTGAGCAAACAGCCATAGATTTATTCATTTACTTCAGCTAAGGCATCATTTTACTCCAGGTAAAAAGTGCTGAAAAACATTAAATGGGTGAAAAATGCATACTCGATACTCAGTAAATAGGACATTCATAGCAGCTTTCTCACAGAGAGAGCCTCTAGGTTTCCTTTCTTCACTTATTTTTTACTCTGCAAATAGTCAAGGTGATACAGCTTTTAAACTGCAAAAAGTGAAGGAAAACAGAGAAGGTGGAAACTCCTATATAGCCTAGAGCTTTAGATCCAATGCTGAGCCTGCTGCTTGTGCTTCCACTGTTAAATTTCATGATTTGCCATCTTGGTGAAGATAATCAGGTCTGTGCCTTAATCTGGTTAACTCAGTTGCTTCTGTGGGTCCAATAATCAATATAATATTTCTAAACACCAAGTAATTATCCAGAGAATGGAGACTATTTTGTGCACAATCATGTCAACTCATTATGAGACAGAATTTACTGGCTGCTTTGGAAATGTCATGATAGATGAATCTGATGCTATGTGCTGCCACTAGAACTGTGAAGTGGTTCCAAAACACTAATTACTATTCAGAGGTAGCAAAAGATAATTTTCTTCATGGTAGCATATCACTAAGTGAAGAGGGTACTCTAAGAATAGACCCTTTCTGTTGAGTAGGATTCTCATCTTGAGGAGTTTTTTCCTTTAGTAAAGAAAGCAGTACTTTAAGGAGTAGTTAGTATTTTAAAAATAAATAGTAAAATAAATAATTCTGTAGTACTTTGAAAATAGTTTTATGGAAGTACAGTGTCAGTATTTCGTAGGAGGGAAGCAAGAGATCAGACACTGAAGCCTTGGTTTTATTCCTGTGTAAATTTAAAAGGGTAACTCCTTATTGTTTTGTACTGATCTGGTTGCCTGAGACCAATAAAACTCATGAATCCTTTAAACATTTGCATAATGATTCATGTATAAGTGGGCTGTATTTTTCCAAAGTATCACCTTTTTTCCCAAATTTCAGTTCATTAAAAATTGTATTATGATGAATTGAAAAAAAAAACTAAGTTTTTTTATTACTTTCATTTCAGTTGTACCTTGTAATTATTTTTTGTTATTGTTTTGTGTCTGGAATTAGTGGTCAGCTAAGAAGGAATGTAAATCACATACATGCAGAAGGTTAGACATTTAAAAAAGGTCGCTGGTTCTGAAAGAAATTAATGGAATCATTATTTTCCATGTGAACGAAAGGCCTTTATACAAAGCAAATAAACTTCCTCTGTTATGGTCTGTGAGCACAGCCTCAATAAACACTTCCATTCATATTGCTGGCACCATTTTCTTGATATTGATGCAATAAGTCCTTTCTCCTCCTAAATACCTCTATTCTGCTACTCTCCCAACTACCTACTTATTTTACCATAAAAACAGGGACCTTTGTAGCCACTGGCTTCCACAGGAATGGGCCCAAGATTTATTTTGGTATCATACTGGGCTGTGCATGCTAATCACTTCACAGAATTTAGCCAGGAAAGTTGTTTTTCAGGTTCTTTACCCAAATTGACCAGATGTTACTCTGCACTTGTGCAGAGCCTGTTAACCTGGGCCAGTCAAACCGTAAATGATATAAACCAATGAGCCATGTTATTTAAAAATGCACTTCCCTGGAAATCCCAGCATAATGTCTGACATTTCAGGGTATGTTGCAGCTTCTTTTAGTCACAAAAGTGGGCTGACTGAAATGTTGGCATGCATGTGTTTCAGACTGTGTGGGTTTTAGCACCTTATGGGATTGGATATGCTTCTTGTGAGAGTTTTCCTTAAAAAAATTCTTTCCTCTAATTAGTAAATCTCATAGACCCATCCAGGCATATGAGGAGTGACTATTTAATAAAGTAACTTTACAAAATAGTAAAATTAGGACCTTCCCTTCTCCTTTTTAAGGCAGTAATGAAGAGTTCAATGAGTTGAGCATAGGAAGACAATACTCATTGAGTGAGGTAGAATGACACTAAAAATGTCTATCTGTTAAAAGACTTATAAAAGGAAGAAAGAGGAAAAGCCATGACAGAGTTACAAGCATCTAAAAAAAAAGGCATAGTGAAAAATTTCTTAATGTTCAAATGCTTAGTGAGAACAAGGATGGTTGTGCAGCCAGAGCACTAACCTATGTCTGAGAAAATTTCAGCTTTGTTCTTGGCCTGACCAAAGAAGTTTAGGATCTCTCCATTATTTACCATGAAGTCCTAATTTCTGACTTAAGACAGTGTTTCTTTACCAAAAAAAAAAAAAAAAAAAAAAAAAAAAAAAAAAAAAAAAAGGTATTTTAAATAGCTGCATCCTGATTATTTGTTCTAGAATTAAAGGTGAAAAAACCCCTGATACTTACGCTGAGAGCAGTCACTACCAATCCATCCAGGGTAGCACTGACAGGATCTATCAATAGGATTACAAGTCCCATTATTGGTGCAGGTGCATATTCCAGCGCAGTTCTTCCCAAATCTGCCACTAGGACATACTGAGAAGGCATTGTTAGAATTAGAACTCCTTAGTGATCAGAACAGGATTTAATTTTTGTAATTTCAGGAGAAAACAGTTGATATTTGGATTGAGAGAGGTACTGCTTAGTATAAGGGTAAAGTGAGGTATTATAAATGACAGTGAGCACAATATCCATATTCACTAATAAATAATGCAGTTAAGAGTACAGAGGGCTTCACACTGAAGGCTGAAACAACCTAAGATTTCTGATTTATAAACTGAACATTCCACAACAGAAAGTATCTTTGGTTTCACAGTTCCCAAGTGATGGAATGCAAATCATCCCATGGAGTCTTTATGGCCAGCTGTACCTTCATTGCAGAGGGCTCCTGTGAATCCAGGCAGGCAGTCACACAGGCCAGTGATGTGGTGGCAGGGGCCACTGCTATGCACGCACTGGGGGCAGGTCTGGCTGCAGCGGTGGCCGTAGAACCCCGGCGAGCAGACTGGAACCAGAGAGGACAAATTGTCACTGCTGCTGTCCTGCCATCAGCCATCCTTGCAGGTCACCTGCTCCTGGCTTGGAACCGGCTCTGCTTTCCAGCCCCAGTGGTGGCCGTTGTTATTTGTACAGCTCAGTGATTTACACTCCCAAAACAAGATCTGCTCCCTCTCCTTGAGGATTTGGTGTATTCTGGTTCATCACGACTTTGTTGGCATTCCATTACATGTCAAGCCACCCTGACCTTGGATAATGTTTGGAATGCATACATACTTTTATCTGGCTAAATAAGGACATCTTTTGAAGCACATCTGAAGTAACAGAAAGAATAGTTTTATCTCTAGATGAGTAAGGTCATCTTAGACCTTGATTCCTGATGTGTTTTATAACTTGGAATTCAAATAGTCACAACTTCACTGAATAAAAAGCACAGATATTTTCCAATCAACCTTTCTTTTACATGGTACAGAGTCACTCTAACTTTCAGAGAACCTGAGACCAGAAATACAGAGTTAACAGTTAACTGTGATGCTAAAAGCATGAGTTTCTCAAGAAGAAAAAGAAAAAAAGGAGAGGGAAAAAAGGCTGCTTCTCCTTCTTTGTTGATCTAATTCCTTTTGGCATATATTTCCTGATAAATTAGAATATTAGGTAAGAGATCAAGAGAAAATACCTGAACAGCTGCAATTAGCACTGACAAAACTTGAAATCTTTTCAATATTTCAATTTCATTCAAGATTCAGTCTTTTAATTACACACTTGATAAAGTTATATGGCCAGGATCTCTCCAGAGAGATTAACTTCTCCAAGTGAAACAGTGCCAAAAGGTCTTCCTGTTTACTGAAAAGGCAGCTTCTGACCAGGATCCAAATTATTCCTATGACCTTTGTCTTCCCAGCCTACAGACCATGCCTCAGAGGGGCTCTGGACTAGGAGCCTCTTTTCCAGGTTATAGGCACATTTCCAAAACACCACGGAACATTTTAACATGGCAGTGTTATACTTCGGATGCACTGATTGACTGCAGGGCCCTTAGAGATTAGATAGTGAGAATAATTACTGCTCAGAGTCAGAAATGCTCAAGGAATACTAATGCCACACGGAAGTGAGATTTACCAGTGCCATGTCACATCCTGCAGCTGGAAATGTTGCCATTCCTGGACTGACAGAACTTCACCTTCCTCTGGTTCTCCTTCTCCCTGACAGTGACCATTTCAGGTCATCTCCTGCCTTTTAAGCCTCTTTTGGAAGAGCCAGGAGCATCTTTGCTTGTCCTTAACCCACCTGGTCCTGGATCCTGTTTCTGGGAGTCCTGCTCTGGAAACTGGGCTCTCCTCCAGTTCCAGACAAGTCACATTTCTCTTCCCTGAACACCTTTCCCTCACAGCTTCAGTGATTCAAACTGAAGTCAGCTGGACTGCTGGCAAACTGTGACAAATCTTGGGAGGGCAGACTTATTTACCTCCCTAATTCTGGCATGATTTTCCTTAGTTCATCTGTATCTCTTTTTATGAAATTTGTATTTTACCCAGACTAATTTTTCAAAAGGAGTCATGGGTACATTTGACATCCTCATTTGACATTTCTGTGGGGCCTGACCCTACTCACTATTCTTACAAAACAGGTGTTAAAGCCCCAAATATTAACTGAGCTAATGGCTCCCAGCAGAGAATGGGAAGGCTTTTTGTTTCTGAAACTCAAGTATGTTTTATTTACCTGTATTACAAACTTAACACTCATCAATCACATATGGAAATGTTTTAGAATGGAATCTCCTATAACATATCTTGGAAAGTCATGTTCATAACAGGTGCCACAGGACAGACAGTGAATAAAAGGAAAGCTGTACCATAACAAGAAGACAGATGGAAACATTTGTTCCTTTCAGGTAACCCTTTTTTTTCTGAATATTCATGTGTTTTGACAAAATGTCCAATCAAGGAGTGTTTCCTAGTCTTTCAGACTACAATTAGCAAAGCATTAGGGTGTTGTATGATATGTTTTCCAAGCAACTGAGAGAGAAACAGAGATTTTTAAAGCATTTATGTTGTCCTTACTTCTCTGGCAAGTGGTGCCTCTGTATCCTGGTGCACACTCACAGATCCCATCATCTGGAGAGCAGGATGCTCCATTTTTGCAGTAACAAGGCAAGGAGCAATTTGGACCCCACTGTCCCTCAGCACACACACTGTCACAGTGAATACCTGCAACCACAAACAAACAAATCATCTGTGAAGAGCTCTTGTGCACAGTTAGGTTAAACCTTTGCTTCTCAGAGGGCTGAACTTTAAAACATAGCTCACACAACCTGTTTATCAAAACATCACTAACATCAGGAAAGTACAACAAGATAAACCTGCATCTCTGTTCCTGCCTTCCCCAGAACAGTGAATATCCCTCATATTCCAGTTTTGATGAGAGGTACATAAATGAGTTTTGCTTCCTCCATAATGGCTGTTTCAAAACAGCAGAAGATTTTTGGTTTCAGATTTTACGTTTGGGAAATGGATGACAGAAGGTATTGCAGAAACTTTTCCCTCTGAGTATGCTTTGTGTGTGATATAACTCATGTATAATAATGGGGTGCAGGACATAGAATGACTTCTAATTAGTGGTGAGCTGATTACTGCTCAGCCTCGTACTGAACGGAAAAATGTAGTGCACACAAAGGGCTCCCAAACACACCATATGAGCATTCCAAAATGCTTAGCTGCCACAGTGTTAAGGATGCTGGTTAGTCAGTGCTTTGTTTAACCTGTTTCAGTATAAAATTGATTGTAAAATGGCCACAACCTGAATCTCTACACATAGATCCTAATACAAACCACCCATTACAATCATCCTATCACAGTTTGTTTGCTGGGTTCTTTTGTTTGTTTGCTTGTCATTTTTCTTCACAATGCAGCAACATAAATATAATTTCCCTGCTTTTTAAGAAGCACTGTGCATGTTAAATGCCAGCAGGCACCACTGTGGAACCCAGACCGTATTGTGTCTGCAGCACTTTGCATTAACAATCAGGTTTTATTGTAATGCCTCTACTGAATGAGCCCTCCACTAAGGGAAAAGTGGACTGGATCCAACCACAAGCATCTCTTGCTTTGTAAGTATTTCCAGCAAAATGTGCCACAGGTTCAATGGCTACCAGAGTCCTAAAAAAAGCAAACCAGTTTTACATGTGACAAGGAAAAAAAAAATCTTTTAACTCTGAACGCCAGAACCAACTGCTTGTAAAAATCCTGAGAAATAATTACATGGTTTGCTGATAGATCAGGCTAAGAGGTGATTCCCCAACACCCCCAACACATGCCTTGTAAAGCTGCCCATATCTAAAAACCAACTCTCTAATTAGAGGCAACGTAGAACTCCAGACTCTTGAACTGTTTTTCTCTGCAGGACAATCAACAGGCTGAAGTATCAAGTATGTATTTCAACAGATTGCATCAACCTGTGCCAGCACGACAGAAGAACACCTGACTTTAAAAATCCAGATACAGACAGACGGTACACAGGCCAGCTCAAAGCCCTAACTGCACAATGATCATCAGTACTGACCTAAAACAAACCTATTGTCAGAAAATGAAAGGCTGCTTACATCACTCCTTTTTCACTTTCTGCCTGCCTAGACAGTGTCGTTCTTCTGTCTCCATCTACATTTGAGTCGGTGCTGACTTGTTTCTCAGCAGTCTAGTTCAAACTTTTCATTAATTCACTGAAGCAAGTTAAAGAGAGAGGTTTGATTTTGAGAGATGCTGGTGCACAAGAGCAGTATGACATCACCGCATTTTAATTCATTATTTTCCCAGAAACAAGACTTCTTCCAGCTGCTGCTTTGCCCAGTGTTCCCAAACTTAAGAATCTGGGTCTCTAAGTCTGTAAAAACACAGGCAGAACACCTCAGAGGGTTATCTACCATATCACACATAACTGCACTTGGTGCACCCTGCTGCAGGAAAGACATTTTTCACAGCCTCAATGGGTGTCAGCGGTGCTCAGTGTATAATGGTCACTATTAACAAGCCAGTGGTTGCCAAGAGCTACCAAAGTGCATTATCTGAGATTATGTAGACCAGTGACACACAATAACACCAGGCTCAATTATACTGCCTTGATCTGTGCACAGAGGATGCTTTATGACAGCAGAGTGTCCGAGGGTGATGTGGACACTCTGGGATGGGGAAGACAATGGGTCCCATGCTGCACAGAGCCACAGGGCTTAAAAGAGCCAGAAACTACCACTAAAAATGAAAAAAGGGGGAAAAAGGCTCCTTCAATACATATCAGGGAAAATCATCCCTTAGGGAAACTGAGAAAACCTGGCTTTTATTTCCCACTCTCATCCCTTATGAGGAGGTGAAGAATGGCATCACTCTACTTAGCAAATAAACTGTGTACACTAAATGTCATAGAGTAACAATGATGACAACATAACACACTGCAAGACTGCTGAATATGATTCTGTTTCACTGTAATTTTATTATATTCATTCTTGCTCATTAGGAAAATCAGTTTTACTCCTCTGAGTGTAAAGAACAAATGTAGCAAGTCCAAAATAATTTAGTTATTTACTGCATCTCTACTTATTAAAATAGTTTTCAGTCTCACTCACTATTTATTTATTTTGGTAAGTTCACAAGACACTTAAAAATAACAAGTTGAGTTTCACAACTTATAGTTGTAAAAACCAAATTTTTGTATTTGGTTTTGTGTGTATTTTTGACAAAGAACAGGTTAGAAATACTACAGGGATAAAAAAAATTTAAAAATTAATTTCCAGAGTGATGCTTTTTATGAAATTTCAGCAAAGAAAGCTATGCTTTGATAGAAAAGCCAGAAATTATTCAGGGAAAAAGAAGCATTTTACTAGAACTTGCAAAGCAAGATTAGATTCAGCTTTTACAACACTGTTACCAACTGGTTGATCATTGCCACAGTTTTGTGCAAGTATTTATCTCTTAACACAATAAAATTGTTTTTAGTAAGTTTTCATGTTGGTTCTGATACTGATAAGGATATCTGCGAGAAAATGTTTTCGCCAGAGCTATGGACAAAGAGCTCTTTGATGGCCTTCACAAGTTGCTAAGCAATAGCTGAATGGTCATGATAAACTTCAGCTAAGCTGCTCTGAAGAAATGCTCGTGCATTTAATGCCCAGTGCTTTATGCTGGGGCCTCACATCCAAATCAGCATTCCCCCAGCATTCGTAATTGCATGACTGAAGGGAAGAATTCTTCAGGGATACATCTCCTTCTGCCCATGCTAGCGGAGGATTTGCACACTCCCGATGCTGTATTTTTAAGTTCAGACTCAGTGATCCACCCGAGTCAGATCAACAAAGAGCTGGTTTGTTTTAGCACTTGAAGGGGGGGGGGGGTGTGGGGGGGTGGGAATTACCAATTCTTTCTTACTATCTTCCCAGGCAAATTTACTATTGAAATAAGTCCTGTTTTACAGCTTACTATGTTTCCATTAGTCTGATGAAATGTTATCCAAATCTCAAGAAGAATTTGGGTTTTTTTCATAAAGAACATGTATTTGCTGTGCACAATTTATGTTAACACACATGGAACTTTGCAGTATAATCCTTCAGCATTAAAAACTGGTGCATATCCCGTGTGTGTAAGTGCAAAATTGGATATGTAGCAGCCTGAACTAAAGAAGGAAGAAGACCTTCAAAGGCTGGAGGAATCTTGGTGTCATTAAAGCTAATGATGCTTTCTCATTATGGTCCAAGAGCTCACCCTTCATATTTGAGAAAAACTGACACTTCTATTCAAGGCAGCTGCAACTTCTGATGGTGAGAATTACTTTCCTAGTTTCTCTGTCAAATAACGGATGGGCAGCCCAAAGAAAGGGAGGTGCTGAAAAATGTCACAGGCACTATTTTTAAGTATCCTCACTGTCTTTGGTACCTTACTCCACTGCTGAAGATAGGCAGAGGAATTAATTTAAGTGTCCCAAATGAAGGAGCTAATAAGAGGATCAGAGATTTTTCAGCTGCTTCACTGCAGCAGCAGGAGAGTCGTGGCTGGAAGTTTTGGTAGGAAGTTAGCTAGAAAAGATTGTCAACAAGGACATCTGAGTTTGAAGACAGACATTCTTATCTGCAAATTTTAGTGTCAGAATCCCTTTTGAGATATGTGTAGTGTCCTTCTGAAGGCCATACTCTTGCTACGTACTGCTATCCACTCCAGAAGTGCTCTTGTTTTAATCTATGAGTCTCTAGGCAGCCACCAGGAAGTAAGACTTCTCTCTTAACTTCTTTGTAGGCAGAAAACAGATACACTTAATCACTGATTTAAAGCTATTTTTTTTCTAAAAGGGTGGTATTTCTTCCACATAAAGATCCACCACAGTGCACAGAGAACAGACATACAGACACAGCGAAATCCAGATGTAGGGTGGAGCCAAACCTCTTATTGGAGAATTCCTCTCCCCAAGTTTGAAAAGCAGATTTGTCATTTTTCATAAGAGTGTTCTCAGATATCATTTCATTTTGCAGCTCACTGAGTATTCCTCCCAATGGGGCTTCATCCTTCAGGAGGCCAGGCAGAACTGGTGGCAGTAGAAGGAAGCTCATGTTTTTACAAGAGAATCTTGGGTGCACTGGTGCTACAGCAGCAGCTTATTTTTGCTCCAAAAGTGAGCAAGACCCATGACAGAACTCTTCCAATTCTATTTTTCTGCTTTGTAGGATGGGGAAAAATGTGTACTCATGGAAAGCTGAGGGTCAAGGCAGAGCAGCAGCCTTCCAGCAGACCTGGGTGTTTCCACCGGCAGGTTGGGTGTCAGATGGCAGACCTCCCCTTTATAATCCAGCAACAAATGTGCCTCTCAGAAATACTGTCAGAGGCACATGGAAGGACACAGAAGCAACACATCTGGTGATGGGTGAGCTGAGTAATGCCAGCAGGTGTCCAGCACAGAAAAAGTCACTGACACCCCTCCTGCTGCAGCCTGTGGGTGAACGCTCTGCTCGCTGGTGAAATATGGGCTGGTATTACTGCATCTGTCTTTTCCACAAACCACTGTCATTGTTTTGGTACAGATAGCAGACTAGTGGTATTTCATAATCCCTGGCATCACACAGCCTTTAAATCGATTTTGAGAGTAACAAATGTCATGCCACCCCGACGTGACATCTCCTTGCAAATACAAAGGTGCTGCACCAATGGAAGCAGAGCAGTGATGTATGATCAGGAAAACCCACATCACTGCAATTATACTAATAAACTGTCTGGAGGGAATAAGCTTTTGCCATTTTAATTAATTAATCATATTGCTTTACTTAATTTAATTGATTAATGATTTAATGCGAAATCTCTGTTTGCAAGAATATGAGTTCCCTAATCTTTCAGAAAATTTGGGAGAAATTTATTTTTGCAGCTTCATGCAGAACAGATAAGATGAAGAGATGAAATTATCATGGTGCTTGCTGGTTTCCTTGTTGAGAGAACTGTTAGATGTACCTTTATAATGGAAGGTAACTCAAAGTTTTGGTATAATTTAATAGGAGAATTATCATTACCTATCAGGAGAGTATATCTTCTGTGTGTTTCTAATGTTTTCCATTTTAATAGCTCTTACTCTTTTCCAGTCTCTGGCTACTGAGAAATGAAAAAGAATTTTCCCTCCAAATGAAAAAGAAGTTATTTATAAGATACAGTGAAAATGTCAAGGGATGAGGGAGTTTGGGGCAGACATCATCTTCTGTGTGGGCGGATGTTTCTCATTTGTGCCATCCTGTCATGTGGCTCCTGGAACGTGATGGAATGGTCAGACTGCCAGGAAAAAAACATCACCCTTAACTCTTCCTTCCCTAAACAGAATTAAGCTGCTGCAGAGGGAAAGCATTTTGCAAACTACAAAAGAGCACAGGATTTCTAACAGGGGTCCTGTAAACCTAAGTCACTTTTGTTTAGCATGAAACAGAACCCAAATAAAAACCAGCAACCCCAAATGAAAACAGACATCTAATGAAAGTTAACTGTTTCTCGAGTCTTTTAACACATTAGTAAAAAACTGAACTTTTACTCCTAAGCAGAATGTAATAAGGAAAAGAGAACACCCTGGGCATGCTCAAAAACAAACAAAAAACTACTTAACAAAACTAAACCTTAGAGCATCTCACTGTTGACCCAATGGGGAACTGCAGCTCTGTCTGGAGGCTGAGACCATACCCTTGTGACCACGTCAGCAGCTCAGAGCTCCCTCACACCCCAAGGTCACTGACCCACCCTCCCCATGCAGCTTTTCCTGCTCCCCAGCCTTGTGGGACAACTGTGTCACTCCTTTGTTTGCTTCTGAAAAGTTACATAAACTATTCCCTCTGATGAAATTCCTGGGGGGATGTGCAGATAACTGTTCTGTTCACAGGGCTGAGGAAAATGCTGTGTTTAAAGTACCTTCTCGGAAACTCTGTGTTATTTTGATGGCAACAAAACATCTTGGGAAGTTCACCTTGGCATAATGGATTTATTTGTGTTTAAAAGCAAAAAATACTCACAAGTTCACATTTTTAAGCTTCCTCAAAATGTATTTATTTTTAACATTTGTTAAAACTGGTTTAACACCAATGGTTTTAAACAACTAAATCCTTCATTTGGGTTACATAAGCATTAAACTGATCCAAAATCTGGTTTTCCCTCTCTTTGTTTTTCAACTAGGTAGATAATACTACCCACCCAAAACTAGTATGTCTGATGGTTACTTTCAAAATTCAACATTAAAAAAAAAAAAAAAAGCAGCTAAGCCACTCTAACATAATTTCTTTTATTTTAGAAGTTCCTGTATTTTCCACACATCCTCCACCTGCTTCTCCACACAACTCTATGCACCTCCTTCCTTAATCCTACAATCTTCTGCTATTCCTGCAATGCACTGTTACAGCACAGCTATTTGAGAGCCCTTTCCTGAAGTATTCCCTCCTTTTTTTAATCATTCCAAATATAAGCATCTTCACAAAGCCTGGATTCCTCTCTGGGTATTGCTCTGACATGCAAAGTGTGGGAGGAGGATTTTTCCAGACACTGAGTATAAAGTGAGCTATGCTGTGGATGTTGTAAAGTGTGTCTAGACATCACCAACATGTCAAAACTAGTCTGTCACACACATGTTGTTCTGGTGACATCATCCAGGGATGGGGGGCTCCATTTTATCAATAATTAGGCCTGAAGTCTCTTTCTTGTGAAGTATTTTTCCTAAGAACAAAGGCAAAGTAAGATTTCAATACACAAAATTACTATATAATGTCTTTATCTTATTCTATATTATATAAGATATATTATTGCTACATGATCCTTTCCCATACCTGAATCCAAGCACAGTCAAGGTCTGTGCTGCACTTGAAGCCTCTGTCACACCCTGGGTTAGTTATATCACACTGGCCAGGAAATTTTTATAACCTGTTATGAAACAGGTTAGGCTAGATTTTTAATCCGGCCTTTCAAAACTGCTTGTTTTTAACCTGGATCCATGTATTAATACATTTTGACCCTGACTGTCTGTCTCAGTTTTAGAAGACTCACAGGATGTACTTCAAGCTGTGCTTTTAGGACTTGTGAACAGCTCTACCTACCTACACCATTAAGATCAGCAACTCTTCATAGGTTTTTATGGTGGCTATTCTTTGATTAATACATTTAGTAATTTATGAGATCACATTTTGAGTAGATTCAAATGTAAGTTTGTGGAAATGTGTCCAAACACGCACACAATTACCTGAAAACTACCTGAAAGTTAAAGACATTAACATCATAACAAAATAAACACAAAGTAGTGTCAGGAAAAACAGCAATAGCTGGCATAAGGCTAATGGTATTTTTTCATAATTCACTCAGGTAGCTTCTACTATTTTCTGTACTCCTGAGGCATCTGAGTGGCTGATGGCAAGTCACACTGCAGCTGGTGGGAAGAGAATTGAACCAAAAAAGGTACTGCCTCAGTTAGGTGAGTGCTGGCTCTTAAAGCTCCTCTCACTCACACTGAGAAGATATGGTGAGACAGGCCTTCTCAAACAGATAATAAACAGAAAAATTGAGTAGAAAGGTTTACTGACTAAAAAATGAGTAGAGAGGTTTGGTCTTCCAGAGCAAAGCAGGAGCTCTTCCTGCCTATCTGTATCTCTTAGATATTTACACTTCCTACCCCCAGTAATCATAAAAGTCATGTTCATCTAAACAGAAAGTAGAAAAAACAGCAGGTAAGCTGTAATCAGCTACAGTTAATCAACCTGAATTGTAGACACTAAGTATTATGTACTTCAAACAAGATGCTGGCAATCCATTCACAGAGCTAGGAAGAAAGAGCATATAAAAATAAAGGTTTGGGAAAAAAAAACAATAGTAAGACTGTATCTATCTGAGGAAATTATAAGCTTACCTCCCCCTACTTTGTCTAAAAGTGCCATAGGAAAAAACAAAACAATTCTATCATGAACCTACAAGTCAGTTAGGCTAAACATTAGTTTATAGAAGAGTGAACTATGTCTAAAATCACAGATAAAACACAAAACACTGATTTTTCGGAGCACAAACACGCTTTGCTCATTTATGATTTGTTTTTCATGCTGACTCCTCATTATTATATGGAAGGAGCCCAGACAGACAGGTGATTTGAGATCTGACCCTTGCAACGTTGCAACATCATAGGGAGGCAGCTGGAACACTCCAAGAGGGGCAAACTTACAGTGTTAATTAAACCTTACTGAAGATCAAAGAGCTCTTCCCAATTTAAAGCTTAGAAATCCTTGTAAGACCTAAAACTCCCTTCTAGAGATAAAGGGAATTTCATGATAGCTCCCTTTCTGCACAGTTCCACCATGTTTTCAAAAAATCTTGCTTTCCACTAGCAAGAGGCTGCAACAACAGTGCCAAATACAAATTTTGGTGAATTATTTGACTGACAATAGTTCTTAAAATCACAATGTAAAAAAAAAAAAAACAACCAAAAAAAAAACCAAAAAAACCAAACCAAACCAAACCAAAACAAAACAAAAACCAAAAAAAAATTGTGCAGAAATTTTCATACAGGACAAAATATGTGCAGAGAAACTTAAAAAAGGTTGAGACACTGAAATGGCAGCACAGTTGTCTTGGTTTGAGAAAAGTTAGGAGGTTGACAAGTTAGGGCAACGGTTCATCCTCTTCTTGGCTGCCTGAACGAAGCTTCCTGAGCTCCTGTACACAATGTTTTACCCCAGAGCTGCCAGAACAACCTTGGATAGTTACAGCTGATCACCACTTTTGTAAGGAATTGTGTAGTGGAGGTGTCCAAGCTTTAAAGTTTCCCTTTCTATTCCCAGTTTTCTGCAGATAACACTGGAAAATTTCCCCACGCATGAGTAACAGGAGGGACAAAGAGGCCACAGAACAGGAACCACTTGCCCTTCCAACCTCACAAACTCTTCCTTTGCCACAAAACCAAGTCCCACTGGTGGGAAACTCTGGTTTTGTGCTTCCCAAGGGTGTCTCCTTTACCTGACCATCCCGGGAGGCAGCGGCAGTAGCCCGTGGTGGGGTGGCACCCGTCCGCGTGGCTGCAGTCACAGCGCTCGGCGCAGTCCAGGCCGTAGGTACCATCCTGTGGCAACAAAGAACAGAACACCCCAGAGATGATGGCAGCTGGGAGTTAGAGGAGAGACAAGTTAGGGTCAGCCCAGCCTCAAAAAGCAGCCACAGACCTTTGCTGAATCTCCAGGCTGCTATTAATGTAAAATACTTGTGGCATTTGGAACATGTAAGCATCCTACACTTTCGTTCTTTTATTAAAGGGGGGAAGATAAAGAATGAATTATGCTCTCTTGAAAAATCCCAGACTAAAGCAATTAAGTCTCCTTTCTACGTCAAACCCTGAGATCTCTGCTTATGGGTCAAAATGGGTACCACACAGAGGCATAATTTTAAATAAAACGAGTGAAAACCATTAAATTACAAGATACCTTCAGTGTGAGGTTCACTGCATAAATAAGGCAATCTATCACTTTCTTTTGATTAGAAGCATTTCTCTTGATTAAAAACATTTCTCTCTGCACTACAATATATACTCCATCAAAATGAGATAATATTTGGCTATGGAACAGTGCACAAAACAAACTTTTATTTTTACCTATGCAACATTTTTTGAACCAACAAGAGATTAAAGTTCCAAGTTGAATCACCCTGTTGGTGTACTTCTTTTTTCATGGGAAACATCTAAATATTTGATTTTGCTTTTCCTGCTTCTTCCATAGAAGCTGGCACACAGATTTGTGGATAATTTCAGACAAATTCAACCCAAGAAACTGAGAAGAGCAGATTCTTTACAATCTCCAAACAAGGCAAAGTATAACAGTCAACTGACTTTGAATAAAAAGTGTCAGAACCAAATTAAAAAAAATGACCATGGAAAAAAGGCCAGTATAATTTACTGTCATACTTCAGGGTTACCCACAGCAAAGGCAAAAAAGGAAAAAATCATGTCAGGTTTAAACCCCAATAATTTACAATCAAGGCTAAAAATTGGTGTCAGTCACATTAAGAATCTGAATAAAACCTATATGAAAATTAATCTGCTGTTCTTTGATGTTTATGCATACATTCCAACCAAGTGCCACAGGATTTAGCTATTCAACTGCCAGTCTTTCAAGTCTAAAGTAGAACAAAATCTTACATTACTTCACTGTAAGGAGCCTTTCACTCATCTCAATAATACATTTTTATATACTGAAAAAGAAAAGATTAAGCATTTCCTTTGCATATAATCAGATTTGGAATGAAATGAAATCCTCCAATATGCTGTTGAAAAGCAGTATTTTTAGCCTGATATGTACTTGGCCTGAAGTCCAAACTGTAGTTCAAATCTCGAACAACAATCTGAGCAGTGATAATAACGTTCTGAAATTACTGAAACAAACTGAAAGACATTGATTTAAATAAAGTCTCTACTCAGACATGAAAAACATTTCAGACAACTGGAAGTATTTGAACTATTTTTAATAAATTATTGTATTTATTATTATTTGAATAAACAATTTCTGTTTATTCCCCTGCTCTGGAATTTTGAAGCAGAATTTGAATTTGAAATAGGTAAATGCTTATGAACATTGTTTGATGCAGATTGAGAGAGGGAGAGGAAGACAATGAGCTTGGGCATGCTGAATTACCTGATACAGAAATTCTTTTAAGCTTTATTTTACTAAGCTTGTGATACTGATGCCATTGCTCTGAAATTATACATGTCTTTTTTAAATGTCAATTTTGGAAGAGTTAATGCAGCTTGGGAGGTCTCATCACCCTTCAGAATCAGGCACGAAGTGATAAATGAAGCTGCTTGAGGAAACAGAAAAATCAGTCATCAGATAGAGATGTATTGCTGGAAACACTGCACAGGTGGTACTGCCATCAGCTTTCCAGAATACATTCCATTTTCTTTGCCTCTTTACCCACTACAGGAGTGCTTCATCTTAAAACCAAAAGCAAAGACCCAAAAAATCACTCTTGATTCACTAGTGCAGTTCAGCAGAAAAAAAATTCATTGAAAACAAGGTGATTTCCAGTTTTTTTACTGTAGTTCAGCTACTCCCATCATGTCATTGCTCAATAGAGCTTGTCCAAACTGAAAGATGCTTAAATGTGATATAGGAGAGGAATTTACAGGGTATGCGTTCACTTCAGGCGATTCCTCTGCAGTTACATCAAACCAACAACCTGCTCTGCAGATACATTGCAAAAGCTATCAATTGACAGGGGAAGAGAAAAGGAGATCAGAGAACAGTTTATTTTCATAATTAGTTTTGTTAAAAGTTTCCCTGAATTGTTAGTGCCTGTCCCTGACCCTGCACCCCCATTCCGTGTGCTCCAAAGGGACTCATCCCCATGGAGACAAAGAATGACAGATGCCCCTTCCTGCCCAATATTCTCCTACAAAAACTCAAAATTCAGTGGAATTATTAAACTACCTGGCAAGGGAGTTCACATTTCTCTCCCCTCCATCCTGGGGCACAGGTACAGGTTCCATCCAGAGCATTGCAAGCCCCTCCATTAAGACACTGGCAGGTCAGGTTACAGCCCAGTCCCCACGTGCCACTGGGGCAATTTATGGAGCAATCCACACCATGCCAACCTGCCAAAAAAAAAAAAAAAAGAAAAAAAAAAAAAAAAAAAGACTGTATTAAACTCAGAAATTAATCTGCTTTTCCCCCATTCCTCTCAGAGGATGTTTCATGTCTCTGAGATGGGCAATACTGGGGTAAAATTCACTGCAGGATTTATCAGCAGCTTCAGCTGAGGGTTTGTCCAGGTTGGAACAAAGGTGTTCAAGGTCACCTTGTAACATCTGTGCACAGCACACATCTGCAGATGGGTGCCAACAAGCAAAAGAGACTGATAGAAGATCTGAAGTGGAAATAGAGACACCTTGACATTACACTGAGAAGCTCTAAACAACACTGAGAGTATTAAGGTGTAGCCTGAAAATAATGACAAATATTTTCCCCGGGCTTAAGCTGCTGCTTTCATAATTGTTTCACCAGCATTCAACTCAGACAGTCCTGTAATATGGTTTTAACAGGTATCTAATAAAAAAAAAAAAAAAAAAAAGAGAAAAAAATAAAAGTATTGCATAAATTGGATCCTTTGAGGAAACAGAGAAGATCTTTTAGATTATTTCTGTACTTCTCCCCAAATACAAAAAGAAATGTAAGGGAAAATAGCTCTAAAATGCAGCATTCGCCACTGATCAGGCCAATAGCAATGGTTTGCAGACTGGATAGACAGGGATGTGAATAGATTTTTTAAAATGTGATCAGATTCAAGAGGAGCAGTGTGAGGGAGTCAATCACATAATATCATCACCAGTGACACAGGCCAAGTTTCTAATTTTGTACCTTGTTTACAGTAAGTGGAGGGAAAAATAATTCTGCACTGAGATGGATCTATAGGCTATGCAAAACACATGCACAGAAATCAGGCTGCCTCGTGCTTCATTGATGACTTCAAATTTAGGGGTCATTTCAGGAAAAAACATATTTTTTGTAATTTGCCTAGGAAATTGAGACACTTTCCCTCAACTGTCTTCCCAAGATTTATAATCTTCCTTTGTTTACATGGCAAGTACCTAGGTTCAGTTTAATTTACTTTTTGATGTCCTCATTCACTGTAGTATGATTAAAATTGCATGGGGTACAATGCAATGCAGAATCCTAGGAAGCTAGGATTCTGCATTGCCCAAGGAATATTTTTATCCGCACGACCTAGCTGCTTTGCAGTATCTACCTGAACAGTGTTAAATTAGCCCCACTCTCTCTGGAAAGAGTAGAAGTTCCACATCTGCTGCACAACTGATTTAACAGCATAAGTCCCTGAAAAATTTAGTGGCTATTTGTCTAGCAAATTCTATTTAGATGGGAGATTGGCAATCAGGAATTGTTCCCAGGGAGGGTGGGCAGTGCCCAGAGCAGCTGTGGCTGCCCCTGGATCCCTGGCAGTGCCCAAGGCCAGGTTGGACACTGGGGCTTGGAGCAGCCTGGGATAGTGGAAGGTGTCCCTGACATGGCAGGGGGTGGAACAAAATGGTCTTTAAGGTTCCTTCCAACCCAAACTGTTACCAAATCCTCCAAAATCCTAGGTATAAATAAATCCCTCTGTCTTTTCTGTGTCAGCAAGTCAGGCATTCGTTTATTTCTGGTCAGGGTCTGTGTGTGTGTGTCTCTGACAAAATTCTGGCCTCCACAGAAAGGCAGACATGAAACTTTTTCACTTATTTATCCATTTTTAGCAAACAAAGAGATTATTATTCACTGGTTCTAAATTATGTAATTCTCTTTCATTACGTAGCATTCTATCCTCTATTGGTAATTGATTCCTCACTTCTCAGGCTAATTAATCTGTATTTTTTACTCTTTTTATTATCTTTTCGACAGGTAGAGAGTTTCCAACACACGTACATGGAGTCTTTGTTATCTTGCTGTCTTCCTCATCTTCTGGTTTCTGCAAAATGTCTTTGTAGCCCATAAATTCTGCACTTCTTGTATTGATTTTAAACAACTCATCTCTCTCTCTCACTCCCCCAGGCTTTGTTCACTGAAGCTTATCAAAATTAGCTAATGAAAACTTGAAGTTTCAGTAACTTTTACCAAGTATTCCTACAATAGCTGCTTATGACAAACTTTGCTAAATTGTGGCTAGAAGTGATTAAAAACTAAGACACTGCTTATAGTCAACATACGGGTTATGATTAATTAAAAACAAATTTAAAAGTTAATGAAAACCACTAATTAAAAAAAATAATACAAAAGTTATGTAATTCCAACCAAACTGTTCTGGGATTCTGTATGATTTTGATTAGGAACGCTGACATCACATAAAGGATCTCCTGACAGAGCTGAGAACATGTTTTCTTCCCTGAGAACATCTTTTCCTTGTTTTCACCTCCCAGAGCAGCAGAAGCATCAAGTGTCTGCTTCTCATTAAGTTTCCTCTTCTCTACTTCAAAAACCCAGTTTCATTTTATGGTTACAGGGAAATAAAATCCATCTGAGAAGACACTTACCTGCTTTGCAGGCACAAGAGCCATCCACAGGTGAACAGGTGGCTCCGTTTTTGCAGCTGCACACGGAGGAGCAGTTCACTCCATATGTCCCAGGGAGACAAGGGGTACCACAAGATGCACCCTGAATTATAAAAAAAACAGTCTAAAAACCATCTGAGGAGGCTCAGACAATACAACTGACTCAAGTGATACAAAAGCCAGAAAAAATACAGCCCATGCATGTCCTAGGCTGTCAGTAAATGATCTTTAATTTAGGAGAGAGGGACATCTTCATATTGTTGAAGTATTTTTAAGTCTTTTTAAGTAAGTATTGGTTTTCTGTGATTTGCTCTGAGAGCTCAGGTCACATAACACCTGGTTAGAACAGGTGGATCGGTGGACAGTAATAAAGAAGCTCATTATGAAGTCAAAACACAGTAAGAAAGCAGTCTAATGGTAAATTATGTGGGTATGTAAAATATTTTTAAGAGCTAATTTGGCTGATGTTTTCAGTTATTACTTTCACAAGAACAGTCATACTGTAAAATGATAGATTATCATCCAAAGCACGTGTAACAGCAAGTGTGTGTAAAAGTTGAAGAATAATCTGTCCTGAAGTATAAAAAGAAGTGCTTTTGGCTGGAGTTTCTGTGGATGAAGTGTGAGGAGTTGATGACTGAAACCCATCATTCCTCCCTTTACTTACACCTCACCAGCACGCCCTCATTCTTACCAACATCTTTTAAAGCAAGTAACTTCTCCTTCTAAAAATGCCTTTATTTTAGCAGTGAGAACCCATCAGAAATGTTGATTTTTCAGGGTCCTACAGCACAAGCAGTGCTACCCAAACACACTCACTGCCCTTTTACTGCTGCGGAGAAGGGACGAGGTGGCACCCTGAAGAATTTGTTGCACAACTGGGGCCAAAAACTGTGGAACTGTGAAAGTGAGACCTCTTTTACCTTAAATCCAGGGGCACAGGTGCACTTCCCAGTGACACTGTCGCAGTCAGCCCCATTCTGGCAGCTGCAGATCTGCTGACACGACTCCCCGTAGAAGCCCGGGGAACATGTCTCGTTGCAGTACAGCCCAGACCAGCCTGGCTTGCAGGAGCATTCCCCAGACATGGGGTGACAGCTGCCAGGGGTGGGGGATGAAATGTTAACTCAGTAATTCAGGACTAAACATGGCATAAATATTATTTTCTTTCCGCAAGACTTAAAAAAAAAAAAAAAATACCAAAACCAAAAAGCAAAAAAAAGCCCCCAAAAAAACACAACTAACAAACAAACAAAAAACCCTAAACAACCCAAAAAACCCTCCAAAAACCCAAACAAACAAATAAACCCAAAAAAACCCACCCCAAACCCTCCCTGTTGCAGATGGGTTGCATGAAGGGCCTTGGATGAAATGATTTTACTTCTCACAACACAATTTGGTGTATTTATATAAAAAATGTTCCAATTAAGATAGGAAATGTAAAATTATACAACATACAGACATTTTGGGAGGACATGGAAAGAAATGAAGGGGTATAGTTTTTCTCTATTTGAACAGAAACCTTGGTGAAACACAGTTTTTACCATAGGACAGATATCCACAGATATAAATACTAAGAGGATGAAACCACTACATTCTCCAAATTTGTTGTTAGATTCCCACTCTAACAGGATCATTTTCATAACCCTGCAGAAGCTCAGCAGCATATTATCTGAGAAACATGATAAAAGAAAAATAACATGGCATCTAACAGGAAATAACAACATAGCATGCCATCAGCAAAGCAAGAACGTTCTCTTCATTAAATTAGTTTGGAAGAGAATAACTGGAATCTTTCAGGGAATGGTACAAAACCATCAGCACTGGGTAGAAGCCAGCTATAGCATGAGAGCAGTGACCTTTTGGGGAGTATCTCCCCTCTCTGCTGGCCATACCTGGTGGCAGAGCAACTGCCTCTATACCTGGAACAGCAGTTTCATTCAAGGGCCATGTAGGCAGCTGCTGCCTCGTAACAAATGGACATCATCAGCTGTGCAAGGACATATAGGCTGGGAGAGGGGACACAATGGGGTGCTCTGTAGCACTCTGGCAGACAAAGCATTTGCTTAATTCTCACCAAAGGAAAGCCTTAGTATCCAAATCCAATATATTTACAATGGGAAGACTGTTTGGAGATATTTGCCTCCCACTGATTGAAGTGAAGCTCCTTTAAGAGTGCTGGAAGGACAAAAAAACAAAAAAAAAGCCCTCCTCCAGACAAATTAAATGATCCATGAAAAGAGCCTGGTTTTGCAAGACTTGCTGACTTTGTGTATTAGGGTGTATTGGAAACTGAGTATTTTTATGAACATTTGAAAGTCTGAAAAAATACCTGCTGCACTTTCAGGTGCTGCAACATTACCAATTCCAACAGCAATCTTTGAAAGAGTTGCAGTGTAACATAGGAACACGACATTAGTTATAACTGCCTTTGGACTTGAGGGCTGGGCTTGTCCAAGTAAGAGTTTAAAATTGCTGAAAACAACCATTGCTAATCAGGGAAGGCATGGATTGTGAAAGTTGGAACATCACTATGTATTCTGCTTTCTGCATATTTAATGCACATGCTGTGGCACCATAAAAATTCGTGGGTCTTCAGAATATTAAAATACCTTTGACAGTGTTGACATAAAGTGAGAGGAAAGGCCTTTTCCTGCAGAAATGGTTCAAAACTCATGGTGTTCATACTGAACAGCCCTGGTTATTTGTTAGTTATGTGCATACCAGCCATGAAACAAGATGAAATGGAGCTATTCTCATATAAAACACAGGCAAAATTATGAAGACACATGATGCAGCAAGATAATCAGGTCTGTCTCCTGTCCTAAAATCCTGTAGGACCACTGTGTTCTCATCAGTGGAACAACACAGAGCAGGGAAAATTAAAAAAAAAATAATCCACAACTAGATAGTTGTTAGGATAAGAACCAGAATATATTCATAACATAAATTCAGCAGCACTGGCACTTTATGACAAAAATCCCAGCGTTCACGGAATCCTGTAAATTCCTGATTGGAAGTGTGGTTTGTTGTTGGGTTTTTTCTTTATTTTTCTCCCCCTTCCAGGAGAGGGGGAGCCCACACGCATGAGGAAGCACTGGATATGAGGCAGAGGCATTGATATTCCGTGCCCCCCAGTGAGTGCCACTGAGGTGCCCTTGCCCTCAGTATTGATTGACGCTAAAATTAGTATTCTGTGATTTGTAATTAGATGTAGGAAGACAAAGCACTTCTGCAGGTTTTTGATGGGTTCTCATGCAGTTATCTTAATTGGCAATAATGTTTAAATATTAAGGTAGGGATATAAAGAGATGCTGAGAGATACTGGCAGTATATCCTCTTTTATTCCTGGTTGCCTGTTCACACTTGCTGGAAATGCAACCCTACTCTGTACAGAGACAAAAAGAATTACTGTGGAGAGTTCATATTACGTTTTTGAAGGACTTAGGTGAAAAGAATGATTTTTATATGCTTCATCTACATGTTTTGCTTTTAGAGTATCCAACCAAGTTGTTTAGCATCCTAAAGAATAAATATAAACATAAACATGAATAAATACAAAATTTCCATTAAAAGCTCTTGTAACTGTACATAAAGGCCAATTAGAAAAATGGAAAATTGAAAGGCCTTCATCTTTATTTTAAAAACAGAACCAAACTACATGAACCAAACATGAATTCCACCAATACAACTGCAATCAATCCTACACAGGTATCTCAGAAAAGAGCATGAGACAAGGGAAAAAAAAACCACTAGTGCTCATGTAATGAATAAATCTTGCAGGCTGAACTGCACCAAGGCTGTTGATACAAGAAGGTTTTTACCTGTTGCTGTCCTCTGGTGGGCCACTCAAACAGATGAAAATCTCTCAAGTATTGCTATTTTTATGCTCTACAAAGGATTTAATAAAGGCTTCTGGTACAACCAAGAGCAAGGAAGGGCTTGCCTTTCTTCTCCAGGAGCTGCCATCAACCAACAGCAGCATCAAAATCCCTACAGCTTAGCCTACCCAAAATGCAAATAATGAATTATTGTCTGAGCTGTTTTGATGCAATTTTTGTCAATCATAAAACAGTAATAAAAAACAAAGAATGTGCATTTTTCAACTATGTATGTGGAGAAGTATGTGAAGAAAATGAGTAAAAATATAGTTGTATTCTGCAACTTATGTAACACTTTCTTTAGAGCAGTATTTTTTGGAGCTAAGAATTTTTTAAATTAACCTTTAGATTATTTCTGTATTAATTAATGCTAATAACCTATAGCTCTAAGCCTACCAATAGCTCCTCTTTGATGATATCTAAACCAGTGACACCCAGATGAAAAAAGCTGTCACAGTATCAAGGGCCCCCAAAACAGAGCCCCAGACCTACAGACACACAAAGATTATTTGCAGAATGAATTCCACCCCTTTTTTTTGCATGCCCTGAGATTACTTTGCTGCTAAATGAATTAGTGCAGTGCCTGTGGCAGGCAAGAGAGGGTTGAGGGTATTCCCTGTCATGATTAAAGAGTTGCCTCATGGCTGACTGACATCAAGAAGCAAGGACAACCAGACACAACTTCCAAAAATATTCTCAATAGATTCTCAAAAGCCTCAAGTGCCCACAGGAAGTTTTGTCTTCTACATCATTACCCTGATTCCCGCTATTTATGGTCTTGGGCATATCCTGGCCCAAGGGGAAGGATCTTACATATATGCTAAATTCACTTGTGAAGCAATGAAAATATTTGTTTTCTTCACACATCATGATGCTCTGGCAAACATGCTCCAGCACCTTCAGGGCTCTTAAGTGCCTTTGGATTTCTCATTCATGGGGGGGAAATGTCCAAAAAAAAAAAAAAAAAGACCAGCCAAATGCTGTTGTCTACTTGTGAACATTTGTGATGTGACTTGACCACGAGCTGTCTCTTCCAGTGGTATAAATGAAGGAGCAGCTGTGTGGAACATGAATCAGAAGTAATCCCTGTAATATTAGAAATGGTATACAGTGCAGCAGCAGGCTGCTGCAACAGTCTGCAGACATATTTTCTGTAGGGAAGTAGCTAACCATAAGTCATAACACAGTAGTGTTTGGTGTGCTAGCCTAATTTGAGAGCTGGAGGGCCCTGCATTATGGTGCCTGAACACACTGTGCCCAAATAATAAATTGCTTGATTTTACATCAAAATAACTGTATTTTTTGATGTATTTCAGGCAAATGGGACGAGCAGAAGTGCAAGTACACAACTGTAAAAGTATATGACTGGAAGGGGAAAAGAATTCAGGTTGTTGTCACACAGTTTGTCAACAAACCAAATTATTTTGTGTTTTGTTGGACAACTCCAACAAAACACAAAATAATTTTTCACTAAGAATTAACAGAGTAGCTATTTCCATGCATGGATTTAACATCACTGCTAAATTCTGACGAAAGGCTTTTATTTTGCCTATGAGAAAAAGTGCCTCTTATATTAACGTAGAGCAGCATTCTGTGTGACACTCACTAGTTCCTGAATATTCCCCTCACAGCTACCTTCAACAGCAAAAATTTAGATTGTCCTCACAACCCTTCTCCAAGGTACTGTTATTAGCAATGCAATTAAGTGTAAGTGAATGCACAATGACCACAGTATCTAATCAGAAGAACTGTTTTGTAACAAAAGAAAGCTGTCCACAATTTTTCCATAAATATGCTGGCTCGCCTCAACTGACATCTGACATCCCTCCCTCACAAATGAAACTCTGTCTGAAAATAACTACTTTTTACATTTTCTTAACGATGTGCTGAAATGCTGACAAAATCCACAAAAACTCAAAAAACAGGGCTTATCATTTCCTGAATAAGGAGAGATGTGTAAAAGCTAAGCTAATGGGAAAACTATTTTCATTTGATTTCCAGGGATTGTATTTTACCTGCTCACTCAAAAAAGCACTTAAATGACAAAAAAGGTACTTTTCAAACCCAGATTTACAATAGGTAGGGCCTTTGAAATTTTGTACTAAAATAAGTCACCCACAGAAGTTCTTATATAAAGAGAGAGACTGAGAGAAATGTCCAAGCTTCTCATGCCCTAATCAGAAGACTTTATACATCCATTGATTTCAATTCAGTTATTTCTCATCTACAGGAAACCAGAGTATGTAAGAGGCAGCCCAATGTGCACTGACTTTATGCAGTCACAGTGAACAATATAATGTTTATTCAGGTGGCAAACATGGATAAAGGTCACACTTTGTCTTAATATTTATTTCATGGGTTAGAGACCAAACCCAGCCATTAATATTATGATCAAATATGGTTGCAAGTAAAATTCAAAGCATCTTTTGGGTTGGTATCTTCTTCCTCATTGCAGTCAGAGAATACCAAATACTTACAAGTCTTCAGCTGCTTCAGTCTGCACGAAAGTATTAGAAAAATCAGGAAATACCCCTTTTCAGGTTATATTTGGGTTTCTGTGTTCTATTTAGGAAAAACAAAGCAGGGTAGAGGGTGCAAAGCCTACCTCCAGGTGTTGGGCATGTGGCAGGGACACTTTTTATCACACTTGAGGCCATAAATTCCTTCGGGGCAGAGCCTGGTTTCACAGTGCGGCCCGGTGTAGCCTGGCTCACAGAGGCAGGCACCATTGATGTGGTAGCACTTCCCACCATTCACACACTTGCAGGTCTCTGCACAAAGCAGCCCATAGCTTCCCACTGGGCACTCATCCTGGCATCTGTGAGGTTAAAAAAAAAAAAACAAAACAAAAAAAACAAACAAAAAATAGTTCTATTACCCATAAATGACAGTTTCTGGAGGTTTAAAGGAAATCTGGTTTATGAGGAATGTCTTCTATTGGTCAAAAACACCCCTTAAATAAGAGCAAAAATCTCTGTAACTTGGAAAAAAAACCAGGAGCTCAAACCCATTCTTTTCATCTAATTTTTCTGACAGATGAAAATGAAAATCAGTAAAGATTTGAGTTTAACCCACAGGGGAAAGTAGCAATGATTTTTGTTGCTGCTTAAGGAAAATATATCTTAAGAAAGAGACTTCTTCACCAAACTTTTCCTCTCTCATTGTGAGTTTTGAGAAGGCAGACACTTTAGCCAACAGATTAATATCCTTAATTTTTCATAGATGTAATACATTGTTTAACCTAAAGATCAGTCTGTATCTTTAACCTGACTACTAGAAAATAAAATTTCAGTATCCTGCTTCTCAAAATTGCAACTCATTAACTGATTATTTTCTGGATAGCAATTTCATTTGGCTATGTCTTATGAGTTTGATGTTTTTCAGCTTTGCCTTTCCTGTGTTCTGAATAGGAATTGTTAAATTCTAAATGCAAGTCAAGTTACAGGTTGTAAAAAAATACTACTTGATAATATAACACATTATTAATGATTTTATCTCTTTTTATTTCTTCCTTTTTTTTTATTCTGTTTATCTTTTAGATTTGGCTTTTTTGTTTTGGTTTGTTTTCAGGTATGACTACTGGTTCATTACATGAGAATTTCAAAGAGAAATGATACAATACACTGCAAAATGTAACAGAAATTAGCAAAGCCCTCTGAGTGAAGTAAAATGGGTAGACATGTTTGTCTCATGCTTCTACAGCATTTTTCTCAATCTGATGCTGATACCCAGAAGTTTCAAGGTATTTGTAACTCTGTCCTAACTTTTTATCAATAAAATCTTATTTTCTCCTGAGGTGTAGAATAATAGTAGACCTAACAGCATAATAATAGAGTTAATTACCCTGTATCAATGTTTCTTGATGAAGTTATACAAATAAAGCTGTGAAAGAATTTTCCTCAAATGACAACCAGGAACCCCAGCCAAACCAGACAAAATTTAACCTTTAATTTTTTTTTTTTAATTTAACTTGCAAAAACCATATCTTTGGAGGTGGTGTGCATGGGCTACCTCAGACAGTGCACCCACAGTTCTCTGACATAAGGACCAGGTCTACAGCCTTGCCGCTGACTCCTTCCTGCCCTTGGAACCATCTCAACAAATGAAAGAATTGAAAATACAGCCTCTTTTGCAGGAAAAGAAGGAGGCTCAGATCTGCCAAAGTGATCAAAATGCTGCAAACTGTAAGGCATTTCAGATGAAAGTCAGATTTAAACTATTAACAATATGAAAAAATTAATTACTTTTAAAAACACCAGTGCAGGGCAGTGTGTAAACACTTCTGTGGTTACTCCTTTGATTTTCCCTGAAGCCCCTTTCTTTGTCTGTTTAAATGCATCTACCACCTTCTGCAGTGTTTCTTCACAGACACAAATATAACTTTGGCATGCAAATGGCACTGGGCTAATTACTTCTCTTCTTTGTGAGGTCTTTTTCCACATTATGTCTGGCAGAGCACTTCCCACGTCCTGTGAACACTGGTGTGGGCAGTGCACATGGTTACAATATCCACAGCTGCTGGCAGGGATCCCCTGGACTGACCTCAGTGATCAGGCTGCTGCTGACTCCTGAAAATTAGTTGCGTGCTGCTTAAAAGACATGCAGGAAAATGTTCTTTCATCGCTTTCCACTGCCTTCAAAAATGATGTTTCAGTCTACTATCTTTCCAATCTGCCAAAGCTGACTTACAGCCATCAGAAAATGAAATTTTTCATTTCATTTGAGTGGAGCATTTTTAGGAGACAACTCTCCAGCCTGCAGCCTTTGAAGAGAGATTGAACGAGCCTCCCTTGCTGCAGTGAGTGCCAGACATCTGCACAAACCCACGAGCCTCCCTCCTCAGCCCTCCACCACAGCCCAGGCTGCACCATTCTGCAAGACATTCCAAGGGAGGAAGACTCATGAGAAGTGCCAGAGTACAGTAGGGAAACAGTGAAACCCAGCAGTTCCTTCACAGCAAGTGCTCTTTCACATGGATTTTCAGCTTGCCACCCAGCACCAGCTGAGTGACACGGCAAACATTTCACCATCTAAAACAGCATTTTTGATCATATCTCAGATACTTCCACTGCTCCTTCTACCAGCTTCTGAAGTTCCTCTGTTGTAGCAGAGCCCTCCAGGCTCAGCAGCCTGGCAGGAATGGGTTTTCCTTACCGTTCCCCTGTGTAGCCTGGGCTGCAGTGGCAGTGGCCCGTCGCCAAGTCACAGGTGCCTCCGTTGTGGCACTGGCACTCTTGGGAGCAGTTCTTCCCATAACGACCCTCAGGACAAGGCTGACCACAGACCATGCCCTGGGAGTGCAGAAGAGAAGTCTTAGAGTTGGGACTGCAGCTTGAATGGACTGAATGGACAAGGAAGAAATGAGGGAAGATCAAGGACATCTTGTATTACTCTCCCAGTGCTGATCTTGGAAATGCCAAACCCTTCTCCAGCTTTAAACATAGGGCATGTTCCAGCACTGGAGGAATAATCTTCTAGAATTTGTGTGTTGGAGGTAAAACACTCATGAAAAAACACTCTCTCTAAGCACCTGTGAAAACACTTACACATATAAGACTAACTGATGTCAAGGTCTTCCCAATTTATTTACCGGGAGTACTATATATCAATATACTCAGGAATGCCCTCCAGTGAATAGAGGTATAAGAATCAGCAGCTGCTCTAATGCCCCAATTATTCTACTTCATGGTAAGTTGGGGTTTTTTTTTTTGAAGACTGTAAAAGCTGTTTGCAATTTCTCTTAAAGCAGCACATCCTAAAAGCTTAAGTAGCATGATTGCTCCTTTCAATGGGTTTTGAGTTTCTGCACCGCCTTTTACATCCTTGGAATTAATTGCATCTGGGTGGTGAGGGAAACATCAGAACCTGAGACTTTTAAGAAGCCATTTCAAGAAAAAGTTATTTACAGGCATTTAATCAGACAAAAGACATCCAGGTATTTCATCTAATATAAGACACTGCAGAATTTGCACCTGGCTACCTTAAACCTCTGTCACAGGAAAAGCAAAAATAAAATATTACACTGACAAAACACAAAACTGAAAGTTCTAAAATGAAAACTTATGCTTAAATAATTACTTGGAATGGAAAATTAGTCAAAGGTTTAAATAGTCATGTATTAGTTAACATACATACTAGTATAAGTTTCCCTCACTGCTTCATGTGCTCTATCTCATTTTTAGTGGCTGTGTTTAGGCAGATAAACGGAGTCAAGAATTTAAGCAAACATCTGTATTCCATGACCAATAATTTTGCTCTTCTAGCATGAAATGCAACAAAAAGTAAAAATGGCCATATTCCAAGCTAGGTAGTCAGGTGTGCTACACAACCTCACAACCAGAGATTGTATTTTATAGCATGCTCTCTAGTTGGTGAAAAACTGGCCTCTGCCACAGGTTATTCACAGTATAATATAATACAGTAGAATCACAAGGTAATTAAATTATCAGTACATGTGATTTTTTCACATGAAAGAAACATTTAAATGGAAAATATTATCAAATGTTCATTATCAATATTATCAGCAAATGCATTTAAAGAATTTATCTGGGCCTTGATCACCTTCCAACTGCATTATTTGCCAACTCAGAGCAGGCAGCCTGATAGCAAGGGAAGGTAATTTGCAGCTCCAAGGTCGAGTCTTAATTCCCTACCCTCTGATAAAAGGGAAGGAAGCCTAAAGATAATGTCAAAGACCTGATGTCCCATCTCCTCCCCAACAGTGAACACACTAGGAAAAGGTTTTGGGCTTTTTTTCATGCATACTGGACATACAAAAACAGGCACAAACCCACTATTAATAAACAAAATGGTGTCATCTCTTTATAACATCAACCTACACACAGAAACCAATGAGTCCCAGGCAAGACCTAAAGGATATTGCCTTGTCACAGCACAACTCATGTCTTTTGCTTCCCAGAATCTGATACAGTTAAAAAGGCAGTGCAGAACTGGAGCATTTTCAGTAACAGATGGTTTCGCAAACATTTTATTTCAGTCCCTTATGCTAAAATATGTTTCTCATTACTCCTGGCTACAAGCAGACCACATTTGCTATCCTCATTTGCTACCCTGTTTTTTTTTAACCCTGTCAAGATGTACAAATATGGAAGTTTTGGGGGGGTTGTGGGGGGTTTCAGAGAGCATTTTTTACCATCCATCCTGGCGGGCAGGAGCACTCCCCGGTGATGTGGTGACAGACGCCTCCGTTCTGGC
Source organism: Vidua macroura (assembly GCF_024509145.1). Lineage (NCBI taxonomy): Eukaryota > Metazoa > Chordata > Aves > Passeriformes > Viduidae > Vidua > Vidua macroura. Next base: position 64,991,144 of record NC_071611.1, read on the forward strand.
ATGGGCACCTCTCCTCACACTGTGGGCCGTGCTTCCCGGGGGGACACAGGTCCTCACAGCTGTGCACAGGGTGGGGACAGCACAGACACCCATTACCACAGGCCCCAGCTTTGTTTCCAGTGCTATCATCATCAGCTCTTCCAGCCAAAAGTGTGGAGCACAGAGCAGTGAGACGCAGAGAGATGCGCCCCAAGGAAACAGACCTGGCATTCTAGGAATTACTCCTTCCCAAGGCCCCTCTTTACACGCACTTTGGCGTTCATTCACTGCTGCTGACACAGCTCTGGAATGATCAAGGCCAAACAACTCCATGTTTCAATGCCATTTCCCAAACCTGTGGCCAGGCTGTGACGGCCACAAAGAACCCTCTGCTGCTCCTTTTTGTGCGTTTTTACCCCTCTGGGTCAAGGCTTTTTTTTCTCTTGGCCGCACGTCCAAATACACCCTGCAACACAGATTTGCCCAAACCTGCTAGCTCAGAATGGAAGTCCATCTAAACTCTTCAAAACCCTGCCACCCCCAAAAAACAACACAGCCACTGCTTACAAGGCGCCGGTGTATCCGGGGGGGACACCTGCACTCGCCGGTGACGTGGTCGCAGGTGGCTCTGTTCTGGCACTGGCACTTCTGGTGGCAGTCGTTGCCGTAGGAGCCAGGGTCACAGCGCTCCTCGCAGCGCCAGCCCTTGAAGCCTGCAGAGCAGTGGCAGGCCCCAGTGATGGGGTTGCACAGGGCCCCATTCTTGCACTGGCAGCGGCTGCTGCAGTGGGGTCCCCAGTGGTCGCTGTCGCAGGCTGGACGGGCAGAGGGAGAAAAGTTTTAGAGGAGTTTTTGTGGTTACAGCAGTGGAGGTGCTGCGAGCCAGCCATGCAGCAGCAAGAACAAAGTTATGAAATGGAAATAGTTATTCCTCCTTGGTCCTTAAGGATCGTAGCAGGCAGATCAGACTTCATTTATGTGATTTATGAAATTGATTATTCTTGAGAAAAGCCAACATTATAAAACACGAGGCTGAAAATTACACGCGAGTTCAAATCTCTTAATTCTCAAAACTCTTCATTGTAACTCTCCACCATCAAACCATTAGTTTCCCTTTACAGAGGAAAGTCTTACTAACTTAAAAAAAATGTAATCTAAATCCACCAACAACTCTCTGAATCCCACAAGGAAGTTGCAAAGCTTGGTCAGTGTAGACTTATGATTTTGGTCAAATCAAAGAATTCCTATTTTCACGTAATTGCAAATATTTCCTTTGCAATCTTGCAATATACTGATAGAGCAAAAGAAAACACAAGAAGCACTTCACCAAGCAATAGGAAATTAACAACTATGTGGTTAAACTTCATCTGGATGTTACAAATTTGGTTATCCATTGCGTCTTTCCGATCATTCAAATCCATCTTTTCTTGTCTGCCCCAATGCATCCCATTAAAGCCCTACAAGCAAACCATTCAGAGGGTATTTCAGCATCAAAAGAAGAACTCGATGTTAAGGAAGAAATTTTATCCTAAGAAACACAGGAGTTCTGTAAAGAGCCAGAAGATTAGGGTCACCTGGAGTTCAACAGGAATGTGTTAATCATATGGTCAAATGATCTGATTTTATTTTTGTGTTCTGTTGATAACAGCAGCACAATGGGAAAGCCTCAATTGCAGTGACTGTAAGCCCATGCTCTCCTCTTGGAGACTGACAACCATTGTTCTCCCAGTCTTTTCCTGGGGCAAAAAAGCCAGGCAGAGAACAGCCACACTTTCCTAGACTAATGCAAAGTAATTCAAGAATGCTCCTCAGGGTAGGAATTATTCAGCTGTAAGAGCTGTTCACCCAGGCTACACAAATAAAAAGGAATTAGGGTCTTTTCAAGAATCTACTCCTTAAGGTTGGGTTTTTTTTTTCCCTCCCAGTATAGGTCACTAGAACATGCATCCATAAATGGAGATACTGTGAGCACTTACACACAATAAAACAGAGAGCAACAGAAAGTAGTGTTATGTATTATAAACACGCAGCCTGCTGGGCTGTAAGAACAACTGCCCATCTTATTATTGGCCTCTGTCTTTAAAGATGTGTGGGGTTTGTTATGGAAAAAGAACAGGCCCACAACAGTTCTGTAACACACTGCTGCCTACAGCACACTGTATCTCTTAAATTGCCTTTTGCCATGATAACTTTAAACATTTTCAACATGTCTGCATGAGTAGAATGGTGTTATCCTCCTGCTCAACCAGTTAGGAAACTAGCAAGTTTGTGTATAAAAAATACATGTATGGTCTGTCAAGATGCCTGAGACAGTCACGTGTTCTATCATGACAGAGCAGAAACCCCTAATTTTTATATTTTTTTTTTAACACATTAGTCTGCATTCAGATGAAAGTCTTCTTCATTTCAGACAGTTTCAATTTTTGCCATTCCTCATGGAAATATATAATTAATTAATAAATCAAACAAGTAATAATAATTTTTCAAAAAACCAACCAAAACCCAAAAATCCCTGTCCAGACACGTCTGATAAGCAGGAGAATTCAGACTGATTGCCACACCACATCTGTTCCAGTGCAGAGGTCAGGCAAGGATGGAAGCAGCCAGAATATGCCCTTGCTACAAAGACAGAAACTAGTAAGAAATTTATTCTTGATTGGTTGGTGAGAGTTTGTGTTCTTTTACCAGCTGCTGGGAATGGGGTATTTGGTGCAGGCAGCAACATTCCTGCAACTTCCTGAAGACCCAGTGCAATGAGCCTGAGAGCCACAGGGCCCAGAAACTGCTCCTACCAAGCATCTGCCACTGCATCCCAGCATCCAGCCTCATTTGGGCAGGATGCACTGCCCAGTGTAATTACCATTAATTAGTTTCCTGGCATGACCTTCCCCTATGTTTGCAGGAAATCATTAAAATAAAAGCACATCCTGTGGCTGCAAACATCCAGCCTCAGGACCATTCTCCCAGCAATGATCGGGTGAGTAACAAATATTAACTTTGGCAATCTTTCCTTGCATTCCAGTGGTGGCCCCCAGCACAGTGCAGTTTTGCCACAACCCTTCACACGTGGTCTGTCACCAGCCTTCCATCCACCTGTGATTTATGGGCAGAACAGTGGAGAAATATGCAGGATTAAGGGGGAAAAAATAGTAATACTGAACAAGATGGACTTATGGGCAGAACTGTGGAGGATTAAGGGGGAAAAATAATAAGACTGAACAAGATGGATAAATCATGTATTTTACCTCTATTTCCCCTGACTGATCATCAATAAAATTCTCCATAGGAAATCAGAGTGATTTATCAGAAATGGATGCTCAGTTTACTACTAGAAAAGAAGGCAAAGGGTAGAAATATTTCCTGTGGTGAGTTTGGATTACTTTTACACAATTAATACATCAGACAATTTCTGGAATTCAAACACTGAGAAAGCTGGGCTGGAAGTCTCACACCATCTGCTGATTTGGTGGAATGGGATATTCTTGGGGCTGATGAACTACTGCCACGTTACAGTGTCAGCAGGAGTTTAATGAGAAGAGCTGTGCTCCCTGCACCCAAGGTCACAGCCACATGCATGGGGCACACACCACAAGCTTTTGAAGGTGCCTGCCTTCAAAATCCTCATACACTGATTTTCTGAACAGATCCAGAGCTGCTATACCATCTCTCTCAGGACAAGGGGAAAAGGGAGCAATGCATAGAAACATGAGAATGTTCAGAGTTATTTCAGCACAAGGATGGTGCATGTCAGCCCCAATCACTCCTGCAAAGTCTGAATCACTCTGAGGTGCCAAACCCAGTCAGTAAACCAGTATTAATTTTCTGTGCTGATCCTAGAGAACTGGCTTATTTTTGTTCTGTCTTACACAGAACACCTTATTTACAAAAGGCCCTCATGGCCTTTCACACATGTTATATTCACCCACAGGTTTTTTTATGTTTTAAAACAGAAGAATTAGTTAGTATCCCTGTCAGCTTTTGTATGAGATTCACAGGGTCCTTTCTGCCTTCACCTTATGCTGTTGGGGAAAAAATAAAATACACATAAACACCACTTTTAACACTGTGGTATTAATGTCACATCTTCTTATAATATTTTCCTTTTATTATTCATCTTGGAGTATCTTTTTTGTCACCACAGTATGCACGGTGCACATCACACAATGCCACACACAGAGGAAGGAGAACTTTGCTCTCTGCTTTATTGAGCAAAAGCAGGAATTCCCCTTTGGAATAAGAGCACTGCATTGCATAAATTCTGTTTAACATGAGCATTATGGTAAGAATCTCTAAGACTATGCAGGTCTACCATGATAAAAATTCTTGCTGACACTGAGGGTCAAGTGTCTCGAGAAACAGGGAGAAGCTTAAGGATTCAATGGTAAAAGAACCAACTTTGAGAAGAAACGGAAACCTCTGATGGAAACTGCTACCAATCTGGGGCCTTTTGTAGCATCTTTGAAGATGTAAAGTTCTCTTGTATAGCATAAGATTTCCTTGTAAAATAACTGTAATGCACATTGTCATTGTGCTGGGCTAAAGGTGGTTTTATGCAAATGGTTTTTGTGATTTATAAACTGGGGTGGTTGGAGCCCCAATATTTTAATTTATTTTTTAAATTATTTTTCCTAACAATCTGGAATACATGGGTAGAATTTGGCAACTGCTTTATTGTTCTTTATAGACAAAAAGCACTTTTAACTAAATATGGTCACACGTTTGTAAGGTTTTTCCCCACCTTTTTAAAATGTTGATTTCATTAAAGGGCAACAACAAAAAAAAAAAAATGCAAACAAGTCCCAGTTTATTCCTGATAAACCCACCTCGATCACCTAAAATTCTGCACTTCTCTAAAAGCTGACCTATAATAAGAAGCAAATAACGCTATCAGATAAAACCAAAGAACAGCTCAGAAGAAAAACTTCTTTAGAAACTCTAACTTGCAACTACCTTTTAACTATGCCACAATTTCCCTTATAACTTCATACTCAATCCAGACATTGTTTATTGCAATGCTATTTTTAAAGATCACTTCTTCTCCTTCTTTGGGGAGGGAGAAGAAGTACAGCAAAACTAAGATTTACAATCCTTGCTGTCAGTTTCTTGCAGGTGTCTCATATGTAGCACCAAGACAACTCAATGAGATTTTAGTCTATCTTACCCATCTTTCTGCAAGACACATTGCAGTGTGTTCCTGGAAATACCTATCACTGTTTGAAAACAGAGGAGATTCTTATCGTTTCATTAGGCTTTTGTATTTTTATGGTCTTTTAGAAAAACTGAAAACAAAATTCCCTACCACAGACAGCAGGGAGTAAATACTCCCTCCTTTGGAATGCAATATTGTGAAGTATAAATTTAAAATAACCTAACACTGGCAAAGGCACATATTCCTATCTCCCAGCCTGCAAAACTCCCAACACAGTTTCTTCAGAAAGTTCCAACTACAGCCTTTAGTAAGTGAAAGGTGATTTCCCTTCCTTCAGCATGTAGAACAAACTGAAGCTGCCCATAGCTTCAACATCCCATCCTTTCCTTTCCCCTTTCCTCTTTCCTTTCCCCTTTCCCCCTTTCCCCTTTCCCCTTTCCTTTCCTTTCCTTTCCTTTCCTTTCCTTTCCTTTCCTTTCCTTTCCTTTCCTTTCCTTTCCTTTCCTTTCCTTTCCTTTCCTTTCCTTTCCTTTCCTTTCCTTTCCTTTCCTTTCCTTTCCTTTCCTTTCCTTTCCTTTCCTTTCCTTTCCTTTCCTTTCCTTTCCTTTCCTTTCCTTTCCTTTCCTTTCCTTTCCTTTCCTTTCCTTTCCTTTCCTTTCCTTTCCTTTCCCTCCCCTCCCCCTCCCCCTCCCCCCTCCCCCCTCCCCCTCCCCCTCCCCCTCCCCCTCCCCCTCCCCCTTTCCCTAACCATAGACAGTGTGAATAAGAAAAGGACAATATTGAGGAAACTTTGATTTATCCAAAGGAATACTCCACTGACAGTCTTGTTACTACAAACAAGATTGCTAATCCCTGAACATGCCCCAAGGTGTGACTTCGAAGAGTCAACAGAAGAGAAATCCATTGATGCTCTCAGCAAAAAAATGACAAAAACATGGATGTTATCACACCTACTAGAAAGTTTAGAGAGTGTTCTTGAAACTACTCTCTGCTATTTCCATCTGCAGATCTAAACGGATTGAACTTGTTTCCCTTAGGATATTTCTGCAGGATAGGAAATAGATAATAATTCTCCTAACTGGAACTTAAACCAAGTAAAAGTAAATTCCTGCTGATTGTGAAAACTATAAATACTCAAAGTGTGTTTTAAATTTGACAAGATGCATTAAGCCCCATGTGACATCAGCCTCTCTGTCAGTCTGGACAGCAAATGTAGAACATGGCAAACAGAAACTTCAGAGATGAGTCAAAAAACCCAGGAAACAAAGCCAGCTACTCTGAAAACTAGGATAAAAACATCCTGTAGAAACCTTCAAAGTATTATTTAATAAAGCCATGGATTATTCTCTATGTATTTTTTTAAAATTTTGCTCTGTTCTAGTCATCTCAAAATGCTATGAAAATGGCACATGCATATTAATAAAAACCCCTTTTTTTCCTTCAGAGAATCACTCATAATAATTATAAAATACCAATGTCTTTTAGTAAAAGACCACTTTACCTACATCCCAGACACAAAAATGCATGGAATTTTTTTTTTTTTTCAGAATGCCATTTCTATTGCATCTGGAATTTTCTTTCAGTCTTTTGTTTCTATCTGATTGCATTTGTTATACTGTAGGGCTTTTACCCTGTGGCCCATTTTTCATTCTTACTTTTTGTTTTGTGTATAAGAAAGGATTTTTATTCAAAACACTAAGCTTAAACTTAATTCAGGGTTTTTTCTTGTTTACTTTATAAAAGCCTTTTGATCCGTGAAGTGGAAGAACAATGAAAATGTGTTTTTCAGATCTTATGAAAGACTGGAACTATATGCCTTTCACATGCCATAAATTTCCAAGACTCTTTAAAGTGCTTTGGACAGCAGAACACAAGGATGGATAATTGATAAGGAAAAACACACACAGATGGTTGTTGGTGTTCATTTTATCATGCTACTGAGATAAAACCTGTTAAAAATCATTATTATTATAGGAAAAATTTTAAGAACCTGTTTGCAGCACATCCTTTCCATGACCCTGATTTTGCACAGATATCCTTGTAGAACCATAAATTAGCTTTTTTTTTTTTCCAATGACTTGAAGGTCATCTTAATTGTTTTTCTTTAATTGGCCACAAATGGTATCTTTCACATCCTTGAAAACCTACTAAGTGAGCCACTGAAAACGTATAAGCCTGCCAATATATAAGGCAGATTGAAATTAAATCAGCACAAAAAATACTTAAGCATTGTTAGTAGGGGAAAAAAAAAACAACACAGACCCTAGTCAAAAAATCAGCTTAGGCAAACAGTACAAATTACTGGGTTTCCAAAATGGTGAAAAGCAGAAATGAAAAGTTTCTCTGGTCCAGAAAAATTTTACAAAGCAATAAAACTATCACAATTTACTGGAATGCCTTCCTTTAAGTAAATCTCAACATAAGTAAATTTAATAACTCTGTTTTGTAGAAAGTGATTTTTTTGTTTCTACTTTTGCTTACAGACTGTAATTAAGCATAATTCTGATGCATGGCCATAAAATCTATTAATTTCCCTAGGACTTCCAAACCAAAATCATTCATAGCACCAATATATACTAAACATAAGGATTTTATTATTTCAAATGCATAATTGTACTGAACCTCTAGGAAAGCAGAGGTGCTATGGAGCCCTGGAAGTTTTGATGCCACCTACTATAGTGACACTGCAGTGACTGTTAAAAATGAAGGTGATGGCAACTTCCATTAATATCTGTTTTTCCTATTTGCACCTCATATGACTTACTGGTGGGTTAGTTTCTCAACTCAAAGACATTCCTCATGGTTAGAGGGGAAAGTGAAGTGTTCAGCTGGAAAAACTGAGGAGAGGTCAGTCAGGCAAGTTACAGCAGCAATAATTACAGAAGAATTACGGGTGGTGAACGTAGGGAAGGCACATTAAATACGAACAGGTTAAATTCAAGATTGTTTATAATCTGCTAGCACTTTTGTTCAGGAGCTGGGCTGGGGGCAGTTCTACATTACTTGAATAAGCTATTTCTCTACATCTTCCATAGAAGTAAAATAGCTATCTGCCAGGACACTCTGCAGTTTTACCTGTGTGTTTACCAGCTCCCCAGTTCTGGAAACTAAGCCTTCCTAATGCAAGGATGTGGCTGAAACCAGAACTTATTCCTGCTGGATGGCCTGGAAAACTCAGGGATGAGCTAACTCCCTAAGCATATCTTTCAAGCTGCATTAGTCAAAAAAAAAAAAAAAAAAAAAAAAATTAAAGCAATACCCTGGCCCAGAAAAATCTCAGTTTGGGAGGACTCTATGCCATCAGAGTGTGCAAGGTGGTTCCAGGCAGGTTCAACGGGGGCTGTTTCACTGGAAAAGTCACAGATCCACCCACCTCTGCAGGGTTAAAGGAAATCCAGGGCTGCAATGGGAAGCTGGCACTGCTCGTGGCTCACGTGAGTGTCTCACACACAGCAGTGCCAAGGGATCCAGTTTCTGCCATGGCCTGCATCTGCCAAATCCCACGAAGAAAACAGCAAGATTTTCATGGAATTTGCGAACTTTACAAAACACCCATGGCTGTGAAGGAAATCTGATAGTAGCAGAGCTATTGTAGTTTAAAAGTTACCTTAATAAGCCCATTTAAAGGTAAAGGTTTCTCTGAGGTGCAAGGCTTAGACCTGCAGCTTAATGTATTAAGGAAAAAAATCCAATTTTCCTCTCATGCTTTACAAAACCCTGGAGACAAATTATGTCTTTGTGCCACTTTTTCTACTCCCATGACTTCAGACTATAGTCCCAATAAAGCTCTGCTAATCAGCAACAGAATCAAATTACAAATTAAAACCCAGTGATTCAAACAAATCTCAAGATTACTTCAGCACAATAAAAATGGAAGAATCCCACTCCCATTTTCACAAACAATCTTAACCATGCTTTGGTAATAAACCAAAGACATATCACTTCATTTTTTTGCTTTACCACTCATGCCAACTGGGGGGGATCACAAGGCTATAACCATTTCAGACAAGTCAGTGTAATATTGATTTTTGCCTCTGCTCCAGCTTATCCAGAAAGTGTCCTATTGATTTTGAAGGAATTATCTGCGGACTCTAGGCATGAGAAGAAAAACAAAGTGGATGTCCTGGTTGTGGACAGGACACCCACTGAACTGCACACTCACTCAAAACTGACAATCAGATTCATGTATTATCCATTATAATATAGATAATAATATAAATATAAATAATATCATACATATATATAAATAATATAAATAAATAACATTTATAAATAGATATAAAGTACTGTTGTAGGAGTGTGAGCAGAAAACAGGCAGAAAACATAAACTACAAATGTACAGTAGGGTTTGATCATCTCCACATCTACACAGACATTAGCACATAATTCAACTATTAGCACAACTTCTACAGAAGACTATTTTATTCTCAACCTGTACTAAAAAGCATTCATAAAAACAACCCAATCTGACACATGACAGTTAAAAATTTGACAAAACAGTAATTCAGTTTGGGAGGGAAAAGTTGTGTCAGTTTGTTTGTTCTTCAATAAAATCTGTTTGTTTAACCTATATTTAGCACTCTGCGCACTTTTGTTAATATTGCACTTGTCCCTAGCCCAGAACTGTCCAACTTCTATTCCTGGAATTCACAAGTATTTCCTCAAAGGGGAACTGACAGCTTATGGATTGTGCTGATTCACTTGCTTCTCTCACTCAACACATCTTCTGTCCCCTCCTTTGTCTTGACTATCGTATTCAGTCAATAAATCTGTATTAAAATAAATTGTTTTCCATGACTGTCATCTCTTCCACCAGAATGCGATGTTCTGCAAAGGAATGATCTCTTCATCTAAGAGGTGTTTCCTCTCAGATATATCTACATTATCATCACCTTCTTGATCCACCTCACACTGACTTTCTTTCACTGCAAGCAAACACTGCCTAATACACTCTATTTCCTTTAAATAAAAAGAAAATACCTGAAGAAAAATTACACCTTGTGCAGGAAATGTTCCCCAAGGAAACATTTAATTAACAAAACTCCTAGCCACAACTCAGGTTTTTCTTGCTGAAGAATAGATCCAATCCTGTCTCCTGGTCAGCTGGGATGTAATTTTTTTTCCAGAAAGGCAGAGGATGTGGTGAGGAGCAGATACTCCAAGTTAAAATTGAGCACTGAAAAAAGACAGGCTCAGCACTCTGGTCAAACCTTAGGCCTCCTCTCCCTAAACTGAGAGCAGACACTAACCATTCAGGAATTGGCAAGGAGTCATAGCAGTAAGGAGGTAATATTTGCTACAAAAGGAAATGGGAGTCACCCAAAAAATTTATTCCCTCCTGAGAAACAACAGATAAAAATCAGTCTCGGGGGCTGGCAGATGGACTGATGCTGTAACAGGATTAAATCTGTTCTCAGACACTTGCAGATAAAATTCCTTTATAAGGAGAATAAACAATTCCACTAGAGATAGGACAGCAATTTGGAAGTAAATGTTTAGTTTTGCAGTTTTACAAAATATTTGGTCCCTAAGTAGAACAGTACCTTCCAATATGCGTGAGTCCATGAAAATGAACAGACAGCTACATCTGGAAATTGGCCTAATACCTCACTCTTTGAGGATAGTATCTCCTTTTCAGTCAGGGCATTTTATCTGGTCGTCAGCAGCCATAAAATCCCTGAACCTCTGCTTTACAAAGACAATGGCCTGTCTTTCAAATATGGGTCCACCTGTCATTTAAGTAATGAAAATGTCTATTTGATGGACAATATTACAGTAGGGCAATATGCATAATTACAACTGAATTAATAACTTGCTATATATATATAAAATAGTATTAAAAAAGCACAGATCTTTATTCTGTATCATTGTACCTTTCTGTAACTAAAACCAAGCTGGGGGATCATGAAGAAAATACAGCTAAAGGCAGAGTATCAAAATCTTTTACATAGGGCAAGCAACAAGAAAGCTCAGAAAGCCAAGTTCCTCTCACTTACTGTTATTTCCAACACTTTTCACTGTTCTTCAATTCAGTTTGATCTGTGCTGTAGCTCTTCAGATAAGGAAATCATGGACAGATAGCAGCAAATGTCAGCTCTCAAGCTCAGAAGGATGAACAAGTGAAATCAGCAACTTTCTTAGGTTTGTCCACGCAGAAGGGGATAAATCCCAGAACAAATGTTCCTGTAGCACATGCACAGAAATATCCACTTCCTCAGCTCACCCGCTTTCTCCTACAGCTACACCAGTAATCCCAAACAAATTTTGGCAGCTCCAGGTAGCCCTAATGTCACCCAGGAGCCTTTAGAGGATCACCAGCCTCTCCAGAGATCACTGTTCAAAGATACACAAAAGGCAACCAGCTGAGGAAAAAGCAGAGGAAAGGAGCTGCACGTGTACTCAGAGTGAATTATACTAGACACAAACCCTGTGAGAGGAAGAGTTAATTCCAAAGGCAGATTTAGAGGTTCCTGTCTCATCTAAAGCACACTTTCAGACTTGAAAACCTCAGTAAATAACAGTATTTTTGCAATCTGTGCTGTCTAATGATTCACATTTCTTCTGCATGTTTCATTAGTTACAGAAAAGCTTAATACATAAGGTTTTCAGTAAGAAAGATAGCATGTTTTGACAATTTATTTTGACAATTCAGTGCATTAGATTAAGACCAGTCTTACAACAGCACTCTGTTGTGAAAGAACAATGGTTCTTTCAGTTTCATGCCTTATGCAAAACTTGGGTGTTTCTTTGGAACTATATATGAATCCCATGTAAGCATACATGAAAACTACACAACAAATGTAGTCGTTAAATTTAAAATAGTTAAAGTCTTCCTCATGCCAACAAATATGCTGCTGGAACAACAGATCAGTTCCAAATGAACTGAGTTATTATAGCAACATATTTGAAAATTTAAGAAAACAACATTTCCTTTTTTTTTAAGAAAGACAAATGAGAGTTGTTAATTTTGTAGGAATAATGTACTAAGTAAATTAGCAGTTTGCAATTTGTTTGTTAGAAATTTACAAGGTCTGTGGACTTTAACTTGTAAATACAGTTGTTTTTATCCTTGGCTAAAATATATTTCTTTCAACTGGGCAGTCACTAGCAGAGACCCACCTTGAACTTGATTTTAACAAAATGTGTGGTTTCATGTTAGCCTCAAAAATACATTTTTAAAGACCTTAAAAAGGGGGCCACAAGGCTGGAACTAATAAAGAATTATAATTAATTGAAAAATAGCATTGAGAAACTGTATTTCAGCCAAAGGGAAGAAAAGATAATGATTTGTGTTCTGCACAATTCTGCTCTTCTCATCTCCTGCACATGCTCTTATGGCAAAAGGAAAGGAGAAGGAAATGGGAGAAATTTGACTAGAGTACAATGGAAAGACATTGAGAGTTCAGGGAGTGAAGGGTGAAGGGAAAAATGGTTGAGTCAGTTGCAGAGTGAAAAAGGAGGACAGAGTTGCTAGGAAGGCTTTCGCCATAGCTTTTAAATGGGACCTGGCACCATCAAACTTTGCACATTAGTAAAATAAAAACTGTGAGGTTTTCTTACATGTAAAATAAAATTATGTCTTTGCTCCAGACACTGTACTATCTGCATGTTTCTGAGCACAAAAAAAAAAAAAAAAAAAAAAAAGCTCATTAGTGCTGCTATGTGGGAACAGTGTTTGCAAGTAAATGAAGAAAAATCAGGTTACACAGAGTAACCTGATAACTCAGAAAAAAGCTCTGATCAGAGAGCAGAAGCCCAAACACTGATGATTATCTGTCTAAAAAAGAGGACAACACCATGGTAAGAGTACAAGACAGGCAGAAGCAGGTGAAAACTCACCACTGGAGCAGTTGGGTCCTCCCCAGCCAGGCTCACACTGACAGGTGTTGGGAGCAATACAACGGCCATGGACACATTTATCAGCACAGTGAGCTGTCAGAGAAGGGAATAAAAAAAACAATTACAGAACTCCTACCACTAGGACAAATATTCTTTAAAATAGTCCTAATCCAGTTCTTTCATGTCTCAAGTACCTCTTAAAAGCAAAATAAATACCAGTGTATTAATGTTTGGTGGCATCTCTTAAAAATGTGTTTAACTTCAGTCTCTTCTGTTTCTCCTAAGTTTGAAGACTCCAGCTAAAAATGTGTTAGTATTTCTCAAATACTTCAGAGAAAATTGTCCAAATTTAATGAAAAAAGAGTCAAAGTACGATCCAGGTTGAAAACCCATCTGACCATCATCCTGGGCAAAAGGCTCTGGTTGGTTGAAACTTGGATGGGATGACTTCCACAGGTCCCTTCCAGCCTCAACCATCCTGTGACTCTCTGCAGCAAACCCTCATGCCAAGAAAAAGAGGGGAACTTCAGCAGGCATCCAAAGAAATGCTCTTTTGCAACAGCATGGATAAAATATGATTTGCAACACACCGATATTTTAGTATCAACTTTACCAAATGATTGCATAGATCAATTGAAGAATAAACAAACAGTGATAGAGATTGAAAGCATGACATATAAACCTTATTAATCACTGCAACCTTTATTGTAAGTGCTAAACAGGGCTGCCTTAAATTTATTCTTTTTTCTTTTTTTTTTATGATGTGCAAACATGTTTGTAAGCTACGTCTTACTTTGAAACAGATCTTTTGTTTGAAGCAGCTAAGAAAAAAATGAAAAGGCTTTGATATCCAGCATTATCAATGACAAAATATAATACACCCAAGAGGAAGAATCTCTGACCAGCAAAAATTTGCTGGCATCATATTAATCACAAAACACCCCTAACTTTCTGAAATACATACACTGTAATAATTTCCTTCTTCTCTAAACAATAATAAAACCTAGAAAATATGCACAGGATGAGATTTTCCTTTGTACCAACATTTACAGAGAAACTAAAGCAGAAATCTGACTGCTATACAAATGAATACAAAGTTATCAAGGGGAAAAAGACAAAGGGGATGTTAAAAAAAAGTTTAACAGGGCTACATATGAATCACTGTGGTTCTAAATAACTGAAAATATTCTAGAGTAATTAGGTATTTAGGTAAAATACTTGCAATTGTTCTGGGTTTTTCTCAATTAAAGATGATGAAGCACATTGCTTATCTTTACATTTAGTGTGTCCAAGAAAAAGGAAAACCACACAAAGATTAATGAAATAAAAAATTTTGATTATCTGGTATCCCAGCCATTAACTGCTTATTTTTACAGTCATTAGTTTTCATTCTCAACTTTTTCTAACAAGCTACTTTTCAGATGTGCATTAAAATGATCTTCATTAGAAATCAACAGGGAGAATAATAATTTTTAAACATTTGATGAAGCAAGGCATTATCACAAAGCGTTGTTGCCTATTTATGTGTTATGGAAAGACTGAGTTTAAATAATACATCACAATTTTCCATTAGTCTTGTAACTTGACGTGAATCACTTGCATCTTTGAAGATTCCTTCCTAGTTAGTGCTGCCTTGGGCACTGAGGCTCTCCACAAACCAAATGTGTGAAAAACCTTGCCAGCAAGCTGTGAGACAGCAGCAGGTCACTGTAAACATACAGTGTGAGCACTTGTAGGAATAACCCAGGCAATGAAAATGCTCAGCCCAAATTTCTGAGCCTTAAATACAATAAGGCAACACTCCACCACCTCCTCTGTGAGACAGCTGGAACAGAACAGAAAAATAAAGAAGTTGCAAGAAACCAGACCTATCTCCTTGCACTGCCCCTCACGCCATACTGAGCACATGGATCCACATTCTGGATATACCTAAAAATCTATTCTCTAACCAAAATAAATTATTCTCCAGACACCTTCTAAGCTAACTGATTCTTGGCAAGTGAGTCCTACATCTGTAAGAGACAGCACATGCAAAAAAAGTATTGCAGTGGACATGGGGATGAGAGAACCAAATTTTACTACACAGAGATACAAAGGGGTGAGGACAATATAAAAATCACCTAGAAGAAGCTGAAAAGACACGAATGACCAGGAACAGATAAACCAGATAAACCACTTTCTCTTGGCTTTCTATGGAATTGTTGGGCACAGTATTAAAAAAAATACTTATATGCAGGTGCAGGTGAAAAACTTAATATGAAGGGTTTTTTTTTTTACTGACCAGTGTGAAGAAGCACCAAAAACTCCCTGGCAGCAATTGCCATGTCTTCTCTTTTTCCAAGGGAAAGCTCAATTATTGTATAAAAAGCAATCTGGGTTTATTCTTGCACATTTGCTTTTACATCTTATTTGCCCTTTCCTTTTGTGCCTTATTGTTTTTTCAAGATCTTTTCTACACTCTTGCCTTCATTATCTGATGTTAAAAGAAAACTTGAAAAAATGTATTTTTATCTTTGATGTAAGTTTATGCATGCATTTTAGTATCTGTTGCTTTTTCACTTCAAAAAGCCAATCATAAACCAGTTAACATAAAATTGAAACACTTTGGATGTAATTATGCACATAAATTAAATGACTGCAAGATTTAACTCCAACTTCCTCCAAATTAATTGAAACAAGCATTTGTCGTGGGAAAAAAATATATTATCTATTAAACTATGTTATAAACATGCTTTTTTCAAATAAATCCTTCACTTCTATACTGTATGCTAGAACATATCCCTTGTTTGATCCTTGTTTCCTGTGCTTGATGGCAATTTGCTAGCAAAGTGAGTGATATCCAATTATACCTTAAGATGGATGGTGCTTTTCCTATTTCATGTTTTGAGGGAATTCAACAGGCATAGTTCTTCATTAAGGTTCTTAGAAATGTACTACAATGTTAGAAACTAAGCAAGGTAAATGGTCGAGCTGCCAAAAACAATCAATCTTTGCTTGTGTGTCCATCTACAAGAAAGCCACTAGAAAATGTCTTAAAACCTTTGAAATCTTTATTTTCAGAAACATGCTAAAAAAAAATTTGCACTTATTGAAAAAGTTTCTAGTCTGTAGCTAAGCTAGCATTAATATGTCAAATCTCCTAGGGGTTGCCACTGATAGTAGCAGACAAGAGGCAGGAAATTCTTCGGAATAAATAAGAAATTTAGTCAATCACCCAGCCTGGGGTGGAACTGCCGGGAGTAAGCTCCTTAATAGAACTTCACAGAATTACTGTTCTACCTTTGTATCTGCATATAAACTGCATTTAGATTACCTCAGAAAGTGCATCAGGTCTAAACGTAACAGTAAAAATAACAACCTGAGGTCCAGTTAACCTACTGTTCTACAGAAGTGTAGGCAATAGTGAAGACATTTGAAAAATTTGTGTATTATTTGAGAAATTTGTGTATTATTTATGTCCTCTATAAACAGGAGTTTCATGAGGACAGCACAAAGCACTTTTTTTTAGTGAAAGTGAATTAGTACGTAGTAACAAGATATCTACACTCTTACGAACAGTCCAAGTACTGACTCCATATAATGCTGGATTTAAAATTAAAATACACTTTCTTGTCAACCCACCTAAAGACAAAATGAAATGGCACAACTAATAAAACATAGATTCCTATTATTTTTGAGAAGCAGCAATGAAATTTCAATTCACGCAATGTCAAGTCAGTAGACTTTTCTAATTTACCTTTCTAAATTGAGAAGCCAAATAAAAGAACAAACAAACAAACAACAAAATATTAACAATAACACAAAGATTTTAGCCTTTTAGAGGCATCTTACATCCTTCCACCAGGTAAACAAAGTAATCCACACTGCATGGAAATAAAACTGCAGTAATGGAAATGCTCCAGCTGGAGATCATGAAGACTGAAGGTCTCTCTCTTTCTTCCAAGGTCAAATAAATGCAAACTCTAGTACACTGAAGGATCTGTATTTTCATATAATTTAAAGTCTAAGGCATTCCACAATCACTTCAGAAGTCAAAGCAGATATGTCCTGAGTATCATTATCAGGCATATTTTTATGTGGTAACAGGAAAAAATAGTATGTCCAATGGTATTTGAATTTTTTCAGGTTCTGAATATCATTGTGTTAACACAATGAATTTACTACATATGCTATAGCTATGTAAAATCTGTTGTCATGTAAGAGAATCACCATCACATCTGTCATCACATCATGAGTCAAACTGTAACGCACTTCAAAAAGTATTCTACCTAATAAAAAAAATAAATATAATTATTCACACATGCTGTATGATAACCAAAAGTAGTCAGAACTTAGTTCTTGTAAGTCTAATATATACATATTAAAAAAAAAAGCTAAAATCATTGCCAACCTGATATCAAATATATTAATTTTTTTAAAAAATATTTTGAACTTGCTTTTGAATCAAAGCTTTTTTTTTTTTTTTTTTCAAATTCCAGGATGTAAAACATATTTTTAACAAATACCATTTTAAGACCTCCCTAGGTCTGCACAAGGCCACACAAGAGAGAGAAAGAACTGAGCCAAGGTTGCCTCCAGACTCCCCAGACACAAATTTTCCCAGTTTTGGGTTAGATGAGGAGACAGGGGTGTGTGCCACTCAGAAAAGGTGCTGAGACCTCCAAAGAGTTGTTACAGACCTCTGTATGTCCAAGAGAGGTTCAGCAAGAGGATCTGCTGGGGTCTATTCCAAGGAGAAAAGACTTCCATATCCCTGTGGTTTTAAACGTTTTGTTTATCTACCGTGTTGGAAAACACACTGATGCTTGCTTGCACTGTGCATTTTCCACACAATCATTAGCTAGAACCACACATCAAGGCTGGCTGGCCACTCAGACATCTGAAATCCAACCATCCTGTCATCTTCATCTGCACAGCCCCAGCTGGCTTCAATGAGAGCTGCACATGCATCACTGCTGAGTAACTGAGCTCCTCCAACTTGGCCTCCACGAGCCACCCATCAGAGGGGAGTCACACCAGCACAGTGATGGGTGTATGGAGTTTCAAAACAAGAAAAAAAAAATTTTAAAAGCTGAACTTACGGACACACATTTCCCTGCTTTCATAGAATCCAGGGCAGCACTGGGATTTGCGCCTGTACATCGTTTTCTCACCATGTCTGTAGGCAGTACGGTAACTGATCCTAAAGAAAGGAATGAGTGTTTGTTACATACCTTGGTTCAGAAACAAGACAGGATATATTCTTACACATTTTAAAAAACATTCAGGTGTCATAAGAAAAGAAAAATGCTCCGAGTGGTTGATTTATCTGTCGCCAATTTCAAGAGTCCAAGGGCCTTAGGTTCATGGATGTTCAGAAAGGAGGAAAAGAATAGGGACTTTTTCACTTGTGATGGTTCATACTTATGGGCATATTCCTCTGAGGAAAATGCTCTTTGCAGATGTCATCAGTTTTTATTCATTCAACCCTTGCTTGTTTTCTGCTTACACAGGAAGTTTCATTTAACAAATCTTTTTACTTTTCTTTCAAGAGGCATACACTTACTTGCCTCAGAACACAGCACTGCAAGCAATAAGGGGTCCCCATGATATTTCTAAACAAATACACCTTGCAGGGTCTGGAGAATTTAGTTTTTCCCAAGCTGCTTACTTTCTGTTAGCACTCCATGGGATGGTACACCCCAGCCTGCTAACAAAATGTATGTGGCATTGCTTGGACAGGCATTTTCCAGCTGACACAGATTACAGCAGTCAGACAGGCTGGACATTACAGCTAAAAAATCCTATATATCATGCTTGATTTTGAATCAAGAATCTTAACAACATCAGCAATTTGACAATATTAAGGTTCATACATCACCTGTGTCGTGTGCACTTGAACCAGTTTAGGATGTCAGTACAACTGGTATAGTAAATCTGATCAAAAGGATGTGGATATGACTCTTGCACTGTAACTGAGTAACTGGGGAGAGACAGAGAGAAAAAAGGGAGATCATCAAGTAAGTCCTTTTAGTACAGTCTCATTTAATTAGGTCTTTTACAGGTCTTTTAATTAGGTCCTGTTACAGAATGGAATAAATATAACAAAATACTCATGTCTAAAAAAATGAGACAGAAAGCTTGCAAAGAAAAATAAGCTTGCAGAGAGTCACCATGTTTCTACTGTGTAACACATTTGATGAAATTCCACTATTGACATTTAAAGAAATGTAATGTTAACCTCATTTTTTTAAAAACCAGAACACCTGTATCTCAAATAGGCATCAATTGAAGTAGGGCAAAGGGAATTTGGTGTTCTCCTGTGGAAACTTTTATTAATGCAACTAGATAACTGAACAACTAGTTAAGGAGCCAGAAAATGAGGTTTCTTCTATTATAATCCAAAATAGAAAAAATAGGACTTTCTGAGAAATCTCTTGTAAAATCTGGGATCTGGGCCTATAGGAAGACATCCAGTGCATTTAGATACTAAGTGAATATTAACACAGAAATACACCTGAGTAGTAATTTCTGAAAAATTACATTACAGGCATACCACCAGTCTATTCAGCAATCAGAAATTAATGAATACCGAACACCATACTTTCTTTTGCTTACTGGATAATTTTTAACAGAGAACCACCCACACCACACCACACCCCCAGAAATACTATGCGAAATCCTACTTTTTTTTTTTGCCAAAATACACAATTATACAGTGTCCTAGAAACAAATCTACACTGAGAGCCTCCAAAGCTGTCAGTAGGGCAACAGGAGCAGAGCCCTGTCACAAAAGGGGAAAATACTGAATCATCCTAGAAAACTCTGAGATTGTTTGTGCTGGCAGCCAGTCCTGGATTGCGCAAGGGAGCTTGAAAATACAGGAATGCATGGCAAGCTCCTGCAGCAGGACTGATTCCCAGGACCCGCCAAAACACTAAAAAGCCCGCCCAGCTCTCCTTCTCTTCCACTCATACCCTCTCTAGCCCTGAGCCCCCACTGCAGGGTGACAGCCACAGTCTCCTCATCCTGCAGTCACCATCTATGCCAAGGGCAAGTACATCCAGAGCCACTCACTCCTAAATGCACACACCCTACTCCATGTTTTCCTGCATGAAGGCAAGCAGCCCTAATCCACCCAGCTGTCCCAGCCCAACAAAATACCAGTGGGATGCTGGCGCTTGCCTGAGGCTCTGTGCTCTTGTCCTGAGGCTCTACCCCTTCTCACAGTTTGTAAAGGCCATTTTAGTACTGAGTGAGGTCTATTTTTTATTCAAAGCATACAACAGTGACAGTGACAGTCAAGAGCTTCTGTCTGGCACTTTGCCCTTTCATACCTCTGTCCCTTTGTCCCCTGCTTTGGGCAGCAGCATGAATGTTTCACTAAGTTTATTTGGAGCTCTGCCCTGTTTGTGAGACAGCACAAGAAGGAAAAAAAGTTCATGCAACAAAGTGGGCATGCATGCTGGATGCATTTTTCGGTATATTTTTCCTTCTGCAGACTTTGATCAGCTAGTTTTAAATTATATTATGCAGCGTAAATAGTTATATTCACGGTTTCTTTCCCATTTTGCTTTCACTATGTGCAGCTTCCCCCAAAGCCACTCCTATCTACAAAAACTGTAAACAAAGCACATACAATATAGGACAGTGTCCAGTAACACTGTAGACAAATGCCTGACTACTATGAACAGGTATTTAATCTGGTGACTACTTCATATACACATTGTTGCATGAACTGTACCCAGCAGCTGAGGCAGAGGTGACAAATGAAGCTGAGGTAAATTCCCAAGGAATGTCCTTACGTGTTGGGTTTGTTTTTTTTAACAGAGGGATTTTATAAAAAAGTAAATACAAGTTTTCTCTGTAAAGATTTAGCCATAACCATCACTAATAAATGTACAGTGGCTCAGCAGCACTCCCCATGACTAAGCATACAACACAGTTTACATTAAGTGCAGGAAATACTGATGTGAACTGATTTTCACAGTGAACTGTGAAAATTAAGACTTTCTCATGGACCAGCTGATCAATTACAGGTACAACAGTTGTAATGAGACCAGAAGTCTTGTTTTCACTATCATAACTTTGACACAAGGAAAGAAGTTCAGCAGATGCTTGAAGCTCAACCTCTCCAACCCATTGTGGCATTTTGCAATTCACATGAAATCGGATGAACAAACAGACCAACTACATTGATGATGAATTTCATTTTGCATGTTATAAATTTTTGAACCTCATCAAAATAATTAAACAACAAATCTTAATTCAGATCCTGTGAGTGCTGAATAGGATGGAATCAGCATAATCAAATTTGGCCAAATTCCAATATGGTTAATTATATTTTGCATATGTAAAATTTCTTTTCACCTAAATTGGAAAGAGCTATTTTTATTCACTTCTAGTACCCAGATGGTTGTCTAATATTGCTGGTACCACTCTAGTGGCTTTTTTGCATCCTAATCCCTAATGCAAAGATGCATTTCAGCCTACTGTTAAATAGTCTTTTACTTATCCATGAACTCACCTGCCCATGCAGTAAAGTGAATTTCTTTCCCCCTGTTTTTAAACTCAGCTAAAAGCCTTCAATAATTAGAAGCATGCCAAGTAAAGCAAAGCAAAATTATTACATCAGAATTTACATCACTTATTTTTCCAAAAGGAAAGTATTACCTTTCCCAGTGGCTACACACATTGGGATCTTCCAGATTCAAAGACACAGTTGAACCCATCCAGTGGTACAGGAGTATGACAGGGAAGCCAAAAAGGGAGTTGAAATGAAGAACCATCTTTCCAAAGAGATGACTGTGAGGAAAAAAACAGAAATAGTACATTAGTAATACCATAGAGAATATAAGTAGCTAATAATCAATCCAAAGCAAGGGGTACTTCAAGGAACACACACTGCTTGCCCAGCAGCAGCAACAGCATGCCCGTTTTGGAAGAAGAGCCCAAATGGAGTCACTTCCCATGAGGTCAGCTGGTAGACAAACTGCACCTCAGAGGTCCTGCTGTCCCCTCCAACTGCAGCCACCCAGGCTGGGTGTGCTCAGCCAGGCTCTGCCCACTCTTGAGAGCCAGAGCTGAGGTCTGGAATAAAGGCTGGTACTTGCTCAAGACCACAAGAGTGGAGAGACTCAGCTGTGACACAGCACCAGGAGCCCTGCACATCCCTCATTCACAGCAAGGGTTTGTGCCTCCCCACATGCTCCCCATGGCCAGCACAGCCTCACACGTTACCCTGCAGTGTCACTGCTCTTTAAACTTGAATCCCCAAAATTTAATTCCCCTTCCTCAGCTGGCTGTACAGTTTCCAAACAGAATAAACATTCGTTAAAAAAAGCTGTTTTAGTAACATGAAGGTCTGAAAAGATTATCCTAACACTTCTACTAAGCAAATTATTTTAATTTGCATGCTGAAACACTCTTAATCCAACTGGCCATTAATCCAAAATGCCAGAATGAACTCTATTAACATGTAATTTATTTGTAATGACTTAAGCTACATTTCTGTTTCAGTGAACATTTGACCTTATTTCCTCACTTACACATTGATTCTAACATTATGTGGCTACAGAGATAACAAAAAAATTAGATCCTTGAGACTAATCTGTAGTATAATAAAAAACATTTTCTAATAAATATGTTTGATTTAATAAAAATATTTGTAACACACTAAATTAATCCAGAAATAGCAATTTCTTACTTTAAATATTATGGAAAAGAATAAAGCAAATTACATCAATCACTTTACTATATGAGAAAGAAGACCACAGGACCATGGGGGAAAAAAAAAAGACAAAATAGTCTTACTTAACTCTTACTTCAGAAGTCAACATAAAAAAGCTCACAACAAGAAACTATTCTATTTAAGGTATCTGAGGATACAGAGATGATCCTATTTTGCTGAATTGTTCTTGAAAAATCAGGCTGCTGAAAGGTATTTCTTGGTCTGTAACTATTTCTCTGCATGCAGCAAAGCAGTCAATGTGCACTTATTTCAACAGCAGCTGTATTTTCACCTAATAATTGCAGTGAAGTTGTGATTTCATTGAAAATATTCACTCTGATTAAGCAGACTGTAAATGGTATTTCCCTTTTTTCTTTCTTTTATTCTCAACTTCAGCAACTTTCCTTTTGCAGGATACATTTAACAAAATTTAAGATTAAAAAAAAAATTTGCATGAACCCCCTAGAGTAAAACTTGATTGCATTCCAGATCTTTCACTTAATTATTAAGGAAAATCAAAACAAAAAATCAGTACAGCTGATTAGCATTGCTGAAGTGTTGATATTAGCAATAAAAGATGCAGATGACTCATTTAACTCTTGCTGCCTACAGTTTGCACCAAGAACAACTGTTCAGAGATTCACTTTTCATACCATATATTGCTCAAATTATTTCACCCAATAACACGAGAGTATTTTCATTCTCTACATGTACACAGAACCTGTAGTTTAAGTACTGAAAATGCTCACTTTGAGGAATGCCTTCCCTCTGCAAATTAGTACATACTCGAGACAGAAAAAAAACCCAACAAACTTAAAATCCTTGGTGTGTCACCACCAGGACTTCCCTTCACAACAGAGCACTAAAATCTTATTGCTTGTTAGTTTTTTCTACAGCATTTGAGGCAAAATCTGTCAGTGACAAAGATGTATTCCTCTTTCAGGCAGGAACTTAAAGGCAGCACCAGTGTCTGTTCAGGTCACACTTCTCTGTTTCCCTCAATTTTAATCCATGCCAATGATTTAGAAATTTTAAGAGGAAAGCAGTGCATCTGCATGAAACAACTATAGAGTACTTCCCTTAATCTCTGTAAGCTAATTAAGGAAATTTAACTAGTTATATATTTATTTTATAAAAATCAGATAATCAATAACAGTCATTTAAAAAAATAAACCTGATCACCCCAAGGTTTATTATAATTACTAACAAGCTCATCTTAAAATGGTGTAAAAAGTGTACAAAATATATTCCTATAAATTACAGGTACTCCCCCAAAATACATTTAAACTCGAGCAACTACACAAATTGCATTTGTCTCACTAGTAAGCTGATGAAAAATCCTGTGCACTATATAAACACAGACAGTTAACCATTAATAACCAATATCTGACATTTTTAGGCACTTTCTCTGCCACTACTAACTATGTCTACAGTTTTTATTTGGTTTGGGTTTTGGTTTTTTTTTTCCCCATGAAGAGTACAGGATCAAAACCAGAGAAAGAACAGATAACTAAAGAAAAGAGGCAAAAAAATGCTTCTTCTTTATGAGGTGAAAATGAAGACTGCTTACAAATTAATCTCTCCCCTCACCCAGAGCAGAGCCACAGGCAAAGCTGAGGGCACACATCTCTCCCTCATATTTCTTGTAATAAAAGGAAAATAAATACAGGTAGAGCTGGGGCAAGGGGCAGGGAAAGGTATGATGGACACTGTAAAAGAAGTGAAGGTTGCTCAAGGCTGCAAACAAACATTTTTTAGTCAGCAAAATCAAGTGCTGCCAGAGAATTAACCAGGATTAGAACTGAATGAGCAACAGAGAATGGGACGACACAGTTGCTAACATGACATAATGGTCCCAAGACCAAGGGAACTGCTGATGCAGCTTTCCCATTACTGTTGCAAAAGCATTTTTACCATTGAAACATGAAAAATGAAGCAGGAACGGGCCATTTAGTTAGAAGACAAACTCCAGAGTAGTGAGAGCCTTTCGTACTCTGTCATGGCATCTCAAAGGTTTTAGAGCACTCAGTCCTGCCTTTCTGCAGTGATAGGGCACAAGGACTTCAAAATGTTTTCTGAGCTGCAAACCCATGGGCTATTCTTAATTGTACTGACATGGCATCAACCTACATGTACAGCAAGTGCTACTTTAAAAAAAAATCTTCTCTCTGTCCATCATAGTTTTCTTCAAATTTCAGACTGAATTGTAAACCACACAGTCATCTGCACAGAGCCCCTTGGAGGTGTCCTTGCCCTCACTCTCTCCAGAGCACCCCACACAGACTTGGTGACTAGAAGTGGAAATTACAGCTCCATGTGAGATAAAAGAGTTTTTCTAACCATTTTTGGGTGAAGAATTGTTTGGTCTTTCACTTCCTACAGAGTCTTTTCCATAACACTCTTCACTCCTGAGGCTCAACTCCTCTACCAGGGACACAATTTGCTTATAAAAACATCTCTCTCACGACTGATGTCAGGCAGAGCAAAATTTGAATCTGACCTAATCTTGTCAATGATGATTAATCCCATGTTAGCTTCTGTGAAAAAAAATAAAAACCCACAACTGATTGCTTTTATCGATTACATTAGAGAATTAATGGATGAAGAGCAGAAGGCGTTTTCCCTTTGGAAATCAGTAAATCAGTTTGACACCTTGTCACATAAAATCTCACTCATAAAGCAGATACAAAATAACCTGAATTAGGAGCGTTATCACACAGACCCGAGGCTGGCTGAAGATGTAGAGTCACAGCAAATGGAAACTGACTGGTCTTTTCCCAAATCCTAAAAACATACCACTCCAAAGGCAGCATTGATTGTCACTGTCACGGGGAGCTCAGGACAGACCAAGCTGGCAGGCCTGAGACTCTGCCTGACAGAAAATGTGTGGGATCTGCACAGCCAGCATGGGAGTTTGCTAAAGGATAACCCAATAGTGCCCTAAACTGAAGGGCCCTAAACTTTCACATCCTCCATGGTCAGATGATAGCAGCCCTTCTTGATGCAGCTTAATCAGATCTGACAATCTTCACCTGTGATGCTTTACTTTCAAACCTCACTGTGAAACAGACTGACACATTTGGACAGTCCAAAGGTGTTGAAGATGGGCTAAGCACGTGATGGGGAAAAAGCAACTCATTTAGACTGGCGTCTGAAGAACAACCAAATCAAAAGCTGAGTGTGCTGGAACAAGCCTCCTTGACGGAGCTAGATATGCTGCTACTTTTTTCACATTACATTGCTAAGAAAAATAAATCAGTAATCTATGATCATTTTTCTTTGTTTATTAGATGACATAATTTTTATTTTTCAGTCTCCCTTTAATTATCAGAGGCTTCTAAGAAAATTAGGTTTATGTAATCACAGTGTTTGTGTGTTCTGGCCTCATGCCCAATAACTTGTAAATTTATTGGTCACTTAAAACAAGAGAGAGGAAGAAGTCTTGAATTGTGGAGCTCCAGAGAATCCAGTGATAATGTGCAAGTCTGGAGGAGATCAGACTTTATTTGCCCCTAAGTGATGGAATTACCAGTTTTGAAAGCTACAGCATCACAATCTTTTCAGTAATGCTATAATTTCACAGACTGCATCTCTCTACAATTCCTACTAAGTATAAATACAATAATACATTACTTGATTTAAAAATAACAGAAAGCAGCCTTCAAACTATATTAAAACTGTAATCTGGAGTACATTTTGAAGTTAAACTGTATTTTTTTGATTTTTTTTTCTACTTAAACACAAACATTTCCTGGTGTAAACCTGGAGAAGCTGAGAGCTGTCACACCACACATTGTTTTGTAAGCATCAAACAACCTCTTGCATTGTAATTACAAGCACAGAATGAAAAATGGTAACTGCAAACATGGGAGGAAACAGGAAACTTTACCACCCAGCAAATATGTGGATTTGCACTAGTAATGCCACACGGTTCCAGATGAAACAGGTGGCTGGATAGCATGGATCATGCTGCAGCACAGACCCGAAAGTATGGGAATATTGCAACAAGGTCCTTAAGGACCTTCCCTGCAGAACACTCAGCAGTATCTTTTACGAGACCAGTTTTACTGCATCAGATCATGAGAGTTTCCTCTACGAATTGTCCTCTAGAAAAGCAAGATTGTCTTTGGCCTGCTGACTTCACTTACTGCCATTCAGTGAGAGCTTCTGAAGCTGCTAAACTGGCAGGGACCATACATCCACTTATCAGTCCTCTTCTCCCTCAAATTAGCAGGAAAAGGGCAGGAAAAGACAGTTCAGTGCAAGTCAAATCTGCACAAGGAAAGAAGGCCTTGTGCAGATTTGGGTAAAGACAAATGCCAGCATGCCAAAATACTTTGCAGATGGACTCATTATTATTCCTCAGAGGAAGGCTGCCAAACATCACAAACATGGGGTCACTTCACTGTAGCTGTCATTGTCTGATAAATTAGGGCCCTTTCACTTGAAAGTATTTCCTTTTTTTTCAGGCAGATAGCAAGTACAGGTGTTGAACCATTAAGGCTACCTATAGCCCATGGTATTGTATATTTAAAGATTATTTCCACAGGGAGACAGCAGGATGAGCTGTTAACAAAAATCTTTTGGCTAAATATGCTGCCTTCCCCCCACCCCCCCTCCAGATGAAAATTTACCAAATAAAGACAGTTAAAACTGTGTAGAATCCAAACCAAAGTTTCTGAAAAGGACACTTTGAGAGGATGAAACAGAACCTTGAACATAAATCCTGATTTGCTTGTTTGACATAAGACATTTCAGGTGAAACACAAAAAACTGTGTCAGGTCCATACACAGATGGCACCTCTCAGCCCTAGGCATCTTTCCCAGGGTGGATGTTGGGAGTTAACAGTAAGTTCTTAGCAGAAAAGGCAAATAACATGTAATTTAATAGAGTCTATATAGTATAGGCTTGAGACAAAAATCATATCCTCCTCCGCTTCCCCCCTTTCTTTTTTTAAAATTAATATAATTAAAAATATTTTTCAAATAATGTATTCCTTACTGAAACATCTCTTTATATTAACCCCAAGTCTATTTTAATAGTACAGGTGAAGCTTATAAGAAAAAATGGCTAAATGCACATGTTTAAAGAGAATTATTTTTGAAATAACGTATTACTAGCTTTATTACAGAGTTAAACGACAAAGATATCTGTATCAAACTTTTGTCATAGTCCCTAAGCCACATAGCATATAGATCTCTGACACTTAGTTTTCGTGTTTTTTTTCTAATAGGAATCATAAGAAAAGGACATTGCACTCATGGATGTAACTATGAAAACTTTGAGGTTGCTGACAAGTTGCCTGGGACAATCCTGTGGTTGCCTAAATATACCAATGCCCTGGTTCCACTGCTGTGGAAATTATCATTCATGGTTTTACCCTCTCTTGAACAAAGTTTCTGTGACCCCTTTTTTCCTATTACCAGCCTTCCAGACACCATGTCACTTCCAGTTTATTGCCAGGATATAAAAGAGCACTGTCAGAGGACTCAGATAATTACTTTAGTTTCCTATGCAATTTAGCATCAATTTCAAATGTGCCCACCTTCCTTTAAAAGTCTTCTGCTTTTCAGCCCTCTTCAAAGACAGCCTCTGTTTCCTTCTCTCCCCCATCACATGCACTTTCTCTTTTTCCACATACATTTTCACCATACATTAGATTCTTCCCTTTCCTAGACACAGCCTCTGTTATCACTGGCGAAATTCTTCAGACTGCAGCACCCTGCACTTGTCACAGCCTTTCACTGGACCCTTTCATTATGAAAATCAGACATATGAACTCCTGCATTTGTTTAAAACTTCTAGCTGCTAACAAGACGGTAAAAATTGTGAAAAAAATTGCTGGCAACTCTGCTTCAGTACCTTTGTCCTTGTAAATCATCTAGTGAAATGCCATTTTGCATGCAACACCCAGCAGAGAATAAAATTGTCTTTCCAGCTAGCTCCTGTTTTCATGATTTACACCAAGCATTACACATCTGTAAATCTTTATCACATATTAAAAACTTCACATTTCAAATGATCTGCTTAAAAAAAACCAAAATTAATTAATTCTGATGCCATTTCCCCTTAACAGCTTCTGAAACATTTCAATGCATTACGGATCAGTTTTTCCACCTCCAGCAATGAAAGCATCTGTGATTCACTGCACAAAGCCTCACATGCCACCACCATCCTACAAAGAAAATTCAAAACATTTTAGCAGAAGAATGGGGAATGCAAAAGTATTTCCTTTGACAGTTTGTTCACTCAGTTCCATCTTTTATTTTGGTGATTTGCAGAGGTTGGAATGGATGTAGGACTCCTGCACTCAAAGGGGAAAATGGAAGAATATAATTCAAAACCAAAAGTGACTGGTTAATTCTATTTTTTTTAACAAACCCACAATTAAAGGGATAAATCCAATCTTTAAGTCTTGAAGAACTTCTTCCTTGAAGAACTTTCACAAGGATTACAAAACAACCTCAAGAGGCCTATGGAGAGAGCAACATGCAAAATATGTGGTTTTCATGGTAAACTGGCTTAAACACATTACATCCTCCATAAACATTAATACAAATTTAAAGCCATGTTTGCAGTTGTGGAATTCCAGTATTTAGTACTAGTACTAAGTACTCTAGTACTCCCTATCTGCCAGCAGAAGAAAAAATAAAAATTCCTGGGGAGAAATTCAACTTTGCCAGATGCCAGTGGTGTCTGCAAGTTTTCTGCACACTGAGGATATAAAAACATGGAGGTGAATGTACACAGTCACAAACTGGTTCAATACATCCCTAGAGTATCAGTTGCAGCTGTAGGACAAGATGCTGTGCTTCAGTGAATAAATAAAACCTCCAAGAAATAAAACTGCTACCAACACTTGTGGCAGGCAGTAAAAAAGCAGATTCTTTCTAAGAATGACCAAGTAAACAACTTTGTAATTTTATGGTTTTTATACTAACAGAGTAATTTCATATCAAAGCTTCCTGTTCTGATTTATATCAGCATCAGTCTTCTCTAACCAAAAATTTTAGAGCACCTCAAATCATTAAATTCTTTAATTAACTTTGTCTAATAACAAATCAAAGGCCTTTTTAAAAAGAGTGCCCAATACATCAGTAGAAGAAATTAATGATGGCAAATGCCTTAGAAGCTTCAACAACCAGAAGACAACTTTTTAAGGTTGCAATTAATACTGTTGATCGAGAAAATGTCTCTTACTTTAATATGTTAATTTACCTGGGTTACAGATTATCTGAAAGCTTTTTAAATGCCTGCTGCTGATTTCAGTTAAGGGTAGTGTAATTTGAACCCAGAAGAACCAAGACCATGTTTTTATCAACTTGAACATAAGGCCCTAAATCCCACAAAATATTATCCTTAAGGACACATGTTGACTTCCTTAAGATTGTACCTCTGCAGTGTGCAAAAGGACAGCAGTAGCACAAGCACATATTTGTCACACAAAAATGTCTGCTCATATCATTGTCTGACAAAGCACCTTTCGTAACAAGGCCCCCTATTCAGAGATCTAATTTTTGCAGACATTTGTATGCCAAATTAAAAAAAAAACCCAAGTCTATGATGCTGGGTTTAATGAGGTACTCTGTTATTCTCTGTAATAAAAATTAAATGAGAGAGACAGAATTCTTCAGCTTAATTACCACATCTGTTATTAGGCACTTTACTTTGATTGACTGGAGTGCATGTGTCAGAGACTGTGCCAGAAAACAGGCAAACTTTGTAAAGTAGACTTATAACTTATAGCCCAACTGGCACTAGCAGCATCTCTGTTACAGCTTCTGCTGCCTCTCAGTTAAAACTACAGGAACGTTGGCCTTGGTTCAGTCATTCATTAAAAATTAAAGTCAGCATTGCAAATTCTGCCTGCTTTTTTCTTTTTTTTTTTTTCCTTTTCTTAAAAGCAAATTAAAAGCAGTCCCTGTTTTCAGAAGGAAGAGCAGTGGTTACCTGAATGCGTGAATATGTCATCTCTCATTAACGGATGAGAGCAACCCAGAATTTGGAAATTGCACCACATGAAACTTCACATTCAGTCGTGCATCTCCTGCCTTATTTTGCCAGCAGATGAGCAAAGGGCTGAGGGGACAGTGACAAACAGCACAGCATTTGCAGAGGGACTGGACAATCACAGTGAGAGACCTCCAGGGAAGAGCAAAAATGGAATGGACACTCTCCTCTGATCTGCATGGAAATAAAAATGGAACTCTCCTCTGATCTGCATGGGATGAAACCTGAGCTCAGGAACTGCCTTTCTCTGAAATCAGATCATGACACCTGGTGAAAATCCCAGCTATCCTGAGCTGGCCAATAACTGGTTTTATGACCAGCTGATTTCTTTTGGCTCTAGAACCCAAACTCTTAGCATCTACTGTCCTGACATAGCAAAATGACACTTTCTTCCTCAGCTAACTTATGTTTTTCCAATTTCACACAGGCTTTCTACCAAGAGGGCAGAAATGTATGTTGCTATTGTAAGCATGAAGACAGACAGGCCAGCTGCAGTATTGCTGAAAACTACTTTTCATCCACTTCAGCCAGTAAGGAGCAGGGCATTATTTGACCTTCCTTACCAATTTTCTCTGCTGCTCCAGAGAGCGCAAAGAAAGATAAAAGTATGCATGGAAGAGCAGCAAAAACTGCACCAATACCCATTGCATCCACTCCTGAAAGGCAGAAGGATGCTTCTGCGCTGGAAGCTGAAGCAAAGCTGCCCACCATGGGATGGACAAGCAATGGGCACTCAGCCTGACCCAATCTGTCAGCTGCCCACTGAACTAATCCATGTATAAATCTTTCTTCTCTCTGGAGGGCAGATTGGGACACTCTGATTCTTCCCCTCCAGGAGAGAAGTGACTGCTTTTTGGAAGGAGTCTGCCCCAATGGGTGAGACGAGCCAGGGCAGATGCTCTTTGTCACTGTTTGAAGGTTTTTGTTGTGCTTTTAGGAGTTCAAGGCTGCTCTATGCTACATAGGGGTCCAGAAAGTTTCCACATGGCACTCTACTTTGAGATCTCTTTTCTTTTCCAAATATCTGTCTTCCCTCAACCTAGTGAATACAGCAGAAGACAGCACTCAAACACATTTATTTTAGATACATATTATGCAATAATCTCACATACAGTATTTTAACTGACATGATTCCCTACAAGATCTACAATGTTTCTTCTAACACTGCAAGGCCTTTCATTCTCGAGGCTACTCTTAATAACCACACTGTACATGGAAAGTATTTGGCTCCAGTCTGTCTAAGTGTTTAATCTTGTTTCACGAAACAAGTCAACAGCAGAGCTGAAAACAGAATTTAGGTCTGGTAGTCTCCATTTTCAACCCACGCCTGGGACCTATGCTTCCAGTTTGATATTCTGCCACGATGGCAATGTCCTGAGCATTGTGTTTATGGTACTAACTGGCTGTAGCAAATCATGAAATACAGACTTCTGGGTCCTAAACATTTACAATGGAACACCACACCCAATGTCACAACTGAGAGAATTTTTTTTTTACAGGTTTGGGTCACCTCTGAAGAAGCCAATAATGCCCTCTTGTCAGTCTGGTCTTTTGCTTGTTTTTCCCACTGGTGTTCTTGTTGGAAACCGCAGTGAAGAAAAAACACACACATACACCTAAGAGAAAATATCAGTGTACTAAAGCTTTGCTATTTCCCTGACGATAGGCCATGCAACAGAAAGCAGGGTAATTTTCAAAAGTCTATTGAGAAACTCCCACAAGAGAAGATAAAAGTTCTAAGTGTGTATCTAGAAGGCAGGCTCCAGAAATGTTACTCAGTGGCACTAGACATTTTTTTTAGTGACTGCAATGGATTTCTACTTAATTCCAAAAAAAACCCTTGTGCAGACCAAGAGGCAGCAGCAGCAACCTCAGGCTTTCTTTACAACTTGTCTCACTGCTAGATGAGTAAGGGCATTTCCTCCCTGCATCCCGACATTACTTCTGCAAACAAGCCAAACAAAAATCTCTTTTCTGAAGTCATTGCACTGTCAAAATACGCACAGAAAGTCTGGCAATCTGCAAAAGCACAAAAAAAAACATCTTCTCCCGCATATTAGTGGTGCAGACCGGAACCCCAAACCACTGCATCTTTTGAGGTTCACTTACCATGAATGCATATCCTGGCCGTCATTATTCATACATAATGCAAATTGGCATGAACTAGTGTTCAGCAAGAAAGAATGGAGCATTTCTAAAAAGTGCATTAAAGTTGCAGAAGAACAATATTGTTCCAGAGATGAGATTAAGTCTCACAGCTCTCTGAAATGGGTTATGGAGATTGAAAAATCTACTGACAAGCAGTGGGGATACTTAAAACAAGGAAGCTTCTCTCTTGCTGTGTTTTTGTTTTACTCTTTCAACAACTATTCACCCAATCTTCTTATTCAATAATTAAAAATGCAGTCTTTTCTGGGTTCAGAGTTTAAACAAGTTCCCGGAAGTAGTGATTTTTTTTTTCCCAGGACCATCTTCTCTTTTAAAGTGATGGAGGCCTGTGCATACCTGCACAGCAGAACCTGCAATGCCTTTAATCTAAACCAACCCCACAGCACAAAGAGAACTGTATGCACTCTCAGCAGCGTCCATTGCAGTGTTGGCAGTTCCACTTTTGTCTAAAAGAAAATTTAATTATCTATTAAAAGAGGCCAATTGTTCTGGCTTTGGTGGGGGCAGCTTTGGTATATTAGGATGACACAGATGTGTGTCTTCACAGATCCTAAAATGCACAAACAATGGGTCTGGCATCATGAACTTTGCCTCAGTTACTCTGATTTCACTTGAGTCACTCCTGGTTTACACAATGCAAGTAAGAAAACTGGACTCTCAGCCTCTGTACAGTTATGCCTTTTATTTTAAAATAAATTAATCTACCTAAAACAGATTTATTAAAAAAAAAAAAAAAAACAGAAATTACATTCTTTGCATACTGATAAAACCTTCAGAAGCAGTTGTTATCTGCAATATCAATCAGGGGGTGGGGGGGGAGAGAAGACTAATTAAAAAAAAAAAAAAAATTAAAAGATCAAGTTACTCTTCTCTTCCAAACAAGCCTGGCCACAGCTGTACATCAGCTTCTGAGCAACTGCTCTACAAACACACAACAGGGCTTCTGTCTTCCCACAGGGTTTGCTTGGGTCACCCGCATGTGGCATGGATTAAAAAGGCAGGAAAGCTCCGTTACGGAGTGAGCAGAGACACAAGTTAAACTGGGGAACTGCTGGTAAATATCCTGTCCAGTGCTCCATCCCGAGGGGGCTCCCCCAGATCCGGAGGAGCCCACACACAGCTCTGGAAAAAGGAGCCTAAATCATCCTTCTGCTTTCATACTTTCACTGTCTAAGCAGGAGGAAGTTGGGAGGGAAGGACACCAGAGAGTTAAGTGGGGTTTTCAAAGGCAAAAAGAGAATATGAAAGAGGCAGCCTCTGATTTTTGGTGGTGACAGAGTGATGGATTCAGGCAGCCTGTGCAGATTGTGAAATTTTTCTTATGGTAGGAAAATAGTAAAAAGGAAAAGTGACATACAGCAGTAGTCAGGGAATAAGCTAAACCTCTTTGCAAGGTGATGATCACTGCTAATTCTGGTCATCATCAGGTGCCAGCTCCCATGTGATGGATGTGCTGGAGAAGTCAACCCACCCCTCAAGGTTACAAAGGCAAACCAGTTGTTTTTAAACAAATACCTTTCTAATTGACAAGCTCTCCACTCCAGCTGCTGTATCCTATTTACTCAGTAGATTTCCAGCCCTGCTGCCTTTGGGACCAAGACTGCCACAGCTCACAACTTGTCAGGGACATTTCTTCATGTATCAAGTGCTCTTGAACCCTTTGAAGAGGGTTTATAAAACACCAAACAGATGCTTCCCACAAACACACATAGCCATTATTTGTGCTTAAGTTCCAGTGATCGTGAGAAATGTGTATTGACAGACCAATGTGGTCCAAAAATTTCGTAAACACTTTAGAGGAAATTAAAACTCACGCTCAAAAGCATTCAGAAGGAAGCAATGGAGCAAAGAAGCAAAGGAAGTGGAAGATCCTGTTGGCCTGTTGGCATACTCCATCTTATTCCCACCATGTCTGCTCCCAATGCTATGTTACATGTTTTTTGCTGATTCCTGACAGCAGCTTCCAAAAAAACATAAACAAACCAATTATGTCATTTTATACTTAAAACTTAACCAGGCTTTGGCATGCATACACACAGAGACACATGTCTTTTTTTTTTTTTTTTTTTTTTAACATGCAAGTGTTTCCAGTGTGTTTCTCAGGGTGATCAAGCTTGGTCTGACTATTGGCTTTTGGAGGATCTGATGCCAGTCAGCCGTGCATAATGGCCTCTTTGTCTCACTGTCACATGAGCAGCATTGTGTTACAATCATTGTCACTCTGGGCTCAAACTGCAAGGCATGCTTTCACACAAAACACTCACTTTGGGGGCTCCTTTTGGCAGAGCCCTGTGATCGAAACTCTTTTGCTGCTCTTTAGTTAATCAGCCCAGCAACACTGAAACTTTAAAAGTCAGGATTCAAAAGCTCTCAGCCAAATCAACCGATTATGAAGTTTCTCTATGGGCCACATGAAGAGTGGGGCAAGTAAGGTAACATCACCATCATTTATTTACATCACTTTAAATCATTTTTCCTAAGCCATATGACAGCAGAGAATTGTGCTCCAAATAATAAGTGGGGGATGGGGAAAAAATCACAAGTCCAAGTTATCTCTACCTTGAATATTTTTGTCCTTTATTTTAGAAAAACATCTGCAAGATAAAATCAAAACATTTCCATAGTACAAAGACAAGTAACTTGCCAGGTGACAATATTATTTTACTTCTTTCTCTATAAATCTTTTAAATTCACCAAGAACACCCAACCCTTCCCCCGACAAAAAAATATTCTGAAAAATAGATAGACAAGACTTCTGTATAGGAGAAACTTAAAAAGTTGCTTTAAACATGATGAACTCATTGAAACCCTGTACGGATGTCTCTGTTTTCATTAATGAAAAGAAGTCTCACAGGGCTGAGACCAAACCATACTAAGAAAAACATCCTCCTGCCCATACTGTCTCTTGAATAATTTTGTCCTGGAAACTTTTGTCTCATACACCTACTCTTGAAATACAGCACTACTCACTCTGAAGAGGACTTATAGGACCTACCCCTGAAGAAACAGGCACTGTGCGGGAAGAATTCATGACCTAATTCCTGTGATGTACAGAAAACTTTGGGAAGCAGTGACTTCTTCCCAAAATAAATAGGGTTGTGCATGGAACAACAAACAACCAGTTCACATACCATCTTCTGTCCAGTTCATTTTTCTTTCCTTTGCAGTCCATCAAAGTAACAACTTTGTGCCCTGGTTTGGTGTTCCACCTTGGTACTGCTCATAAATGTGCCAGGTGCCCTAAACACACATTACCCTCCTCTGGATCATTTTTCTTTATTAAGCAGCCTGAGCCAGCCTTCCTCCTTCTCTACATCCTCCACTGGTGCTTTGAGCAGACCCTTCCAGATGAGAACTGCCCCAGAGAAACACCACCATGATGGGACAGGGCCACCCTGTCTTTTGCCTGGACAATTCTACCCCTGCTGGTGTCCTCTGGTCCAGCCTAACAAATTCA
Source organism: Vidua macroura (assembly GCF_024509145.1). Classification (NCBI taxonomy): domain Eukaryota; kingdom Metazoa; phylum Chordata; class Aves; order Passeriformes; family Viduidae; genus Vidua; species Vidua macroura. The sequence continues at coordinate 65,027,457 of NC_071611.1, forward strand.
CCTTCTGCATCATCCTAAGGCCATGACTTCTCTGAGATGCGCCTTGCCTTTCATGGTCTCTTCCCATGCCCAGCATTCCCAGTACTTTACAAGATGCTGACCGTTTGTTTGGCAAGGCCCGGTTCCAGCCATCATTGGCAATATACTGTCATTGCAAAGAAATAGTTCTTCACTGTCTCCTACTTGAAGACTCTCATCTAAAATAGAGCTATTATTAATTCCTTTAAATGTATGAATTTCCATTGATTTTTGATGAAAAATAACACGACTTTAGCTTGACACCTGTCTTCATTATTTCATTGTCTCTCCTTATTTCCTCTTGCCTTTTGACTTCGGGTGTAGATTATAAAAGACAAGATAATTTTTTGCTATTGTTCTTGTGCTGCAGTGGTGGACACTAGAGCCACAGAAGCTGCAGCTCTTTGTGCCAGTGATCCTAAGTCTAAAATGACACACTTATACGAAGTCTTTATGTTTCTTTGAAAAAATAATTTTGCACATACTTGCACCTCTGTGTGTTCAATGAAAATGATCTGGTAGGCTGAGAAGGGTGTTTACAGCAACAGAAAAAATGATTAAATTTCTTTCCTGAGGTCACACAGCAAGTCAATGTCAAAGTTAAAATTATGTTTTCTGCTGTGTGTTTTCATTGCCTTGAACATCAAAAGAACTCAGAATTAGTATCTCACTGCTGACTATAGGCTAATTTCTCTGACAATCAGATACAAAACACTGATAAAACAGGAAGAGATGGCTGTCCACATTTTAATATAAACTTAATGTGTACATCCAAAAGCCTGAACCACAAATCCTTACACAGGCAAAACATCAATTATAGACCAGACAGTTTGCATGGGTTAATTAACATGAATGCTGACACAATCAATAAAGCTATTCCAGTAAAGCAAATCCCACCCCAGAGTATTTCTCCTAGTTTTCTGACAGATGGCTTTAGATGATACATACTCTTCAAATGTAAAAAACTTTTGGAATATCAAGACACAGATTTTTCTCACAGATGAAAAAATACTGCACTTATATCTACGTTTATGCTATGCTGACTGGAGCATATGAAGTCAGTACTAATTACTGACAAACTAATCTGTCAGTATTAAAAATCAGGATCAAATTCCTCACAGTGAGTCGGTAACATAACTACTACATACTGAAATCTGATTCCACTGGCATCATTCATCAAGGAAGACACCACTTAACAGGAGTAAGGATGTAAGAACTTTGTCATTTCACTACACCATTCCTGTCCATGCCTAAAGAAACACTACTCATCTACACTGTGTTCCATTAAAATAAAATTTTTAAAAAATAGGATCATATCCATCTTACAGTACTATCTACATAACTTTGGGGTTTTTAAACCAACATATCTTTGGTTACACTAAAACTCTGGCACATACACAAAGAATCTGGTTTTTACCTTCCTCAAAAGCCACCTGCTTTCCCTAACAAGAAATTAAAATGCCTAGACAAGAAAAAGCAACATAGAGAAACCATGCAAAACTCCTGCCAAGTAATCTGAATATAAATTCAAGGGATCCTTACCAGCTGCAGTTAAAAGCCCACTCCAAACTCCGCTAGATGTTAATCAAACTTAAGTATGGTAATGCACAGTTCCTGTGTTCTTCACATAGATGAATTAATTGCCTTTGTTAACTGCACTTGCTTCCTTGGGGCGGGTGCATGTACCCGTACAGCTGAACAGCTGATTGTGGAAAACACGGTTATGCAAGTCACCAAAGGACTGTTCACTTGGTTAAACCCTTCTGCTCATCTCAGAACAGCTCATTTAACATTGTGACCCCTGGAGAGGTCCTCCAAGTGCCCCCTCCCACCCTACCAATCGCATTCAAAATGATGGCATTAGCTATCCGAGTTTTAAGTAGACATGTAAATGGTGAAATTGATATAGAAAGGGCTAAGGCATCTTCCCTAATGCAAGGGTAGTACAGTTTCTCTCTGTGGGGTCTCAAACCTGGCATGCACAGCCCTGCCCCTGGAGAACTGTGCCACCTCTGGACCATTTCACCACCTGATACACCAGAAAAGGAAGACTCTATTTCCAGGGAAATTAAGTAGATACAGCCAGCTGACTTCACACAGGTCACTGAGCTGCCTGCAGTTTAGAATTCTTTTTTTACTAGATATGGACTATAATCAGTGAGCAAGAACATAGCCTGTCCTGTGAACTGCTCTGTCAGAGACTTGGAACACTGCAGACTTAAAACCACACACTAAGGAACCAAGCAAAAAGCCATGGCGCCTCCAGCCATGCAACAGCATATTAACAGTCAATACTAATATGATGCCGCTGAATCACTCTCTGTGGGAGCAACACATGTTTAAATTTGATTGTATGGCAAGGCCACATGGTTGGCTGTGTAAGAAAATTTAAATAAAGTTTATTACATAAGGTGCCATATATTGATGCTGTGCAGGTGCATGAGTTACATAGGCAAACAAGAAGAAACTTGGTCCTAAATTAGTTTGTCCAGCTTATTAAAAATCTGAAGCACACTTGCCCAGCTGTTTTATCTGATTTGAGATGGGAAATCAAACTAGACATGCTAATATTATTTAATTTGCAGGGCCAGTACCTAGCAAGCAATATTTGGCCTAAATAGTTATTAGGCTAAATTCTGTCTCCAGCTCAGATAGTCTCCAGCTCCAGTTGCACCCCCACTCCCCTCCACTTCAAGAGGAACACACATACCTAATTACATATGCTTTCCTCCAAGTATTGTGCTATTGGGCACAAATACCATTTAGGGATGTTGACAAGGCAACTGAAGCCAGCTTTCAGTTTCAGTCTCACATCAGACATGCTGCTCAATCAAAGAATCTAAGACTTTTCAGCAAAGGTCTACAGATTATCTGCTGGAAAACAAATGCCACTCTCCAGACTTGTCTTTTTAGATTTTTTTTCCTTTGTTCTTCCAAGATACTGGATAAAAACATTTTTCCTATATAGAGTCATTATGTTAATCAGCTTTCTAAAACACTGCTGCCAAAGCTCAGTTACCAACTTGATAAAATAAGCTATGAAGCATCTTCTACACCAATGACACGTTCCAAGTGAGGTTTTAAACTCACTGTATCGTGAGAAGATGGTACTTTGGAAAAACTTCAGAGCTGTACGTGATTCTAGGAAACGCATGTTCACTTTGACTACATTTCAGTACTTAATGACTCGCAGTAACATTTAAGTAATTAATAAGATTACCAAAAACTGTCCATTCCCAGCTCATTCGAGGAAAAGCAGCTGTGTATTTTTCGTAATTGATTTGTGCCTACATTTCCAGATTGAACCTACTCCTTGGCTGAAAGACAAAATAGGAAATGTTTACGTTACTGCTACTGTCGCCAAAAGAAAATCTGTGCAGGATACCATACAACTGAGAATTTTTCTAGGCAGCTTCTGCTGAGGGACATGGGCTGGAACGAAATCAAGGTATTAAACAGATGTGCATTTTCACGTGCGGGTCACGCTAATTTACGTCTATACACATGCATCCCTCTATTCCAGCGCGTACACTCGCTCCAGTCTCTGCTCAGGACTGCCTAAAGCCTTCCACGAAAACGAAGGATAACCTTTAAAAACAGGCACTTTGCGGAAAAATAAATAAATAAATAAATAAAAGTGCTCCGAGGAGAACCTGAACCGACTCATCCGGGCTCGGGACCGCAGCAGCGCTCCCGCATCCCGCCCCACCATGCCGGTCGCCCCTCACGAAAGCGGGGACAAACACGCCTGGATGCTCTGCAAAGGCGGAGGCACCGCGGGCGGCTCCGCATCCCACCCGCTCCCCTGAGGATGCTTCTGCCGAGGGTAAAACCCCGCTACAGGAGTGATGCCGCCTCACCCCCGCTTCCTCCCCGAGGCTGCCACACTCGGCACCTGCGGGACGGGACGGGACGGGACGGGACGAGTCCGGTCAGCGCCTCCTACCTGTCCCGCGGGCGCCCTCCCCGTCCGACCGGCCGCCGGGAGCCGCCGCCGGGAGCCGCCGCCGCCGGGACTTGAGCGAAGGGCGGTGTGAGCGGCGGGACCGGCGGGGATCAGCCCCTCCTCCGCCTGCCCCGGACCGCCCCCGGGCAGCCCTCGGACATTTTTAACCACTTACCCGCGTTCCCAGCGCCAGTCTCGCTCGGGGCGCGGTGCTGAGTGTGGGGTGCTTTGTCTCAGTGCCGGACTCGCCGCCTTTCAGTCACTTGCAGGCTAACTACAAGCTACATAGGGACCTACAGAGGTCATTTTATTCGGTCTAGTGAAGGATAGGTACCTACCCAGCAGATGAGCGAGGAGAGAAATCGTCTTTTCAAACGACTGAATGCTTAGGTCCCGCAATGAGGGGCTGATCCTCAGCCCCGTCAGGAGACGCATTTCTGCAGGAAAGGGAACGTCATGTGCTCCTCTCCAGAGCTGCTACGGAGAGGAAGGGCATGGTGACTTCTGCACTTAAATATATTCAAGTATATGAAGATTGTTACACCGCAAAAAGTGTTCCTTCTTTTTTTTCGGTTTATTTTTTCCATATTTGAACATAGTTTTGCAGAGGCGTTAATGGGGTCGCTGCTTGGCTCAGTCTTTGGCAGCGGCGGGCCTGTCCTGGAGCCGGCGCCATTGGCTCTGCGGGACAGGGAGGAACGTTCCAGCACCTTCCCAGAGAAGCTACATCCGTGGCCCCTCACGCTATTATACCCGGCCATGCCATCCCATACAGCTTTTCCCCCATGCCCATGAGGCGTGGGGGTGCTGAGGGTGGTGTCCCCAGGCGCTGTGGGGTTTCTGCGTGCCGGATTTGCCCCAGCCCGGGCTGTGGGGATGCCGAGTGCCCGCGCCTGTGTGTGCTGCCGCAGGTCTGTCAGTGTCCGCTGTGTGGGTACGTGGGTGCTGCTGCCGCTCACGGTCGCCGTCACCTCCAGGCTGGGTGGGTGCTGCCCGCAGCGGCACGGGGCAGGAGGAGAAGCAGCCGCGCTGCCGCCTGAGGAGGCACAGGCGGGAATCGGAGATGGCCCTTGAGCTCCAGGCGGGCCTGGACAAGGGGGACCCCGGCAGTGGGAATCGGTCCCCATGGCGAGAGCTCACAGGGGGCTAGAGGTGCCTGAGAGGAGCTGAGGCTATCCATGGCTGGTGCTGGCGGTGAGGTGCTGGATGGCCGTTCCTTCCTGGTGCCCAGGGTGTGCATCAAGGGGCTGAGCCTGCAGCAGCTTTCCGGAGCTTATCTGAGGCAGAATACGCTGATGTGGTGTCAAGGAAGATCATGGCAGCTACACCACAGAGATGTGGGGACACCAAGTGGCCAGAGGGACTGCATGGGTTTGGGATGGCTGTGGGGTTAAGTCCTGTGTTTGAGGAGATTACAGGGACACAGGGATGCTTAGGAAGGTGTTCTGAAACACGTTGTAGGTCCCATCCTGCTGTAAAGGGTCCCCAAGATTTCTTGGAAGGTTGGGGAGCTTTTGTGAGGCCAGGTGTCATTGGAGACCGTGACTTCCAGTACAGCCGGAAAGCCAATTGGCCACAAGACTTGACCGCCGAGTCTGCATTTGCAGATTAAGTGGTGACTGCTGCATCCCCAGAGTCCCATTTCTGATGGATTTCTATATTGAGATAACTGACTTTTGTACAGCATTACTGTTCTAAATGACTGAGACACCAAGTGACAATAAGTTACAAAGGTTTTATTGAGAACTAACAAAAAGTCCACAAAGCAAAAGGGACAGTGCTGGGACCGTGAGTGACTACCAGAAGCTTGTGCAGAAAATGGCTCTTCACCTTTTATAACCCTGGTTTTGCATCAGCCTTTAAGGCTTGAATTAAATTACATTAGCTTGTATGGCAGTCAGAGTTGTTGGTGTGCCTCCCCCCCATCTGAATGATCCTCCCTCCGCTTTGACGTCCTCCACCTCCATTTGCTGTGTCCACAGCCCCATTCTAACTGGCAGCTCTTCCATATTTGGGTATCCCCTTTTCTTAGCGCTCAGCAGGTGCATTTTGGGTTCATCCTCAGAGCAGTGCGTGAGACCAGCCTGGAGCAAAGCACTGAGCATCTTTTTGCTGCTTTTTTGCTGGCTTGGAGTTCTTTCTGGTTTGGGGATCTATGTGTCAGTTCTTTCAGCCCACGGGACACTGTTGGATGTTAGAGATGGGTTTGCATATGTTTATGAGTTTGGAGGTGGCTGACAAGTTGTGGGTCTGCTGGCTGCTGCTACATTTGGGGAAGATGTTAAGAGTTTGTGGGTATTCCTGTGTGTGTCAGGTGTAAAGTGCGTCAAGTGGGGTCCTTGTGCCTCCTCTGTGGGACCAGCGGGGCCAGGCTGGGCTATGGGCACCTGCTGGGGCATCTATGGCTGCCTTGCTGTACCCTAAGCCAGCACGGCAGGGACAGAGTAGGGTCTTGGGGTGATCCTACATGGACACTTGCCTGGCCCTGCAGAGGGGCTCATGACTGTGGCACTTGGCTCTGTAATCTTCTGTGTGTCCCCAGGGGGTGTGTTGTGTCAGGGGGGGAGAGATGGATGTGGATATTTGTGGGTGCACAGCCATGAAGAATGAGCTGTATGTCCATACCTTCTGCTTGTTGAGTTCTTGTGGTACTCCCTGAAGCTTTGTGTCGAGGACGAGCCAGGGGCACCAGGCGGGTTTGGGCTGTGCTATGGCAGTGCCCCATCCCTGCCCCAGTCTGGAGCCATGGGGTGGCCACACAGCCCCAACTGTGCTGCTGAGGGACTGCTGTGGTGTCTCCAGTGCTGCTTTGTTTGCTGCAAGATGGGGTTGCCTGCTGTGGCAGGGTCTCACAGGCTGCCCTGGACTGAGTCCTGCAGGGTGACTGCTACTGGCTAGTCAACAGAAGGCCCAGAGATTGTAATGAGATCTCCAACAAAAATGAGAGGACTCTCGTGCTGTTCAAATCCACATGGGTTTATTGAGGGAAGTCAAAGGACAAAGGAAGCAGGAACAGGAGCAGGAAGACAACCACATGCAGAGGGAGGCAGCTCCGAGAGTGACTGGGGAAGGAAGGGCCAGGGTATTTAACTGGGGAAGTGTAGGAGTGGTTAGGGTATAAACTGTCCAGTGGGAAAAAGGCACAGGGGAGGGGCAGGGATGGGGTGACATGAACTGAACCAATGAAGGAGAAGGGAAGGAGTGGTTTGCGGAGGGAACCAATGAGGTTATCGAGAACAGTTGCCGTTGTGTCCACTCAGCGTCCGCCTGAGTGACCCGGCTAGACGGCATGATGACAGCGGAGGACACTCCCTTTGGTTCCTTGCAGTTTTCCAGGAGTGCCTCCGGAGAAGCGACCGAACAGCAAATCCACCAAAAAGAAGAGGCTGACTCTTCTTGGGGGTAAATGTCAGAAAGTTTGTTAGTAACTCCTGAGAGCTCTAACAACCTCCAAACAAACCGGCCAACAAGAGCCCCAAGAGGGCCTTGACAACTGCTTATAAATGGGGGAGTGGAAAGGGCTAACAACCAATGGGGAAGAACTAGGGGGTGGCTCTTGGGATGATGGATTGGGATACTAACATATCTGAGAAGGTTAGGGGCGGGGTCCCTGGTCCTAATCCAATCACTTGATGCCGTTGATGGAAGCTTCCAGATGGTGGGGATGGGATGCTGAGTGATGGATAAGGTACCAGCGAAGGGACACAGGAATGACTCAGCATTTATGCTGAGTCAAGGGGCAGGCTTAGGGAGGAGTGACAGGGGCTAAACCACAGGGGTATAGGGGAGTTACAGGGACAAACCTTTTAACATACATAGGTAATGACATTGGTATAAACAAACACAATACAACAAACAGTGAACTTTCTAGAACTGGGGAGATGACAAGCGTGTACTGACAGATGATAGACATGGGGGGAAGCAGGGAATTCTGGGAAAGTCTCTTAAACAAATGCAGTCTCCCCAGGGCATCCCTGAACTGCTTTCCCCCAAAGCACCTCCCACAGGGTCTGATGGTAGAGTGCCGCGACAGTCCCTGAAGAAGCTGTCCTGAAAGGCACATCTCCCAGCCCGGCTAGTGATTTTCTAGCTCTTTGTGAGGCGACATAGAGCAAGAGACTTTGAGCACTGTATGATGTTCCACAGGGAAAGCTTTTATTAAGTGCAGGGCCCTCTGTGAAGGAAGCCAGTGACAGCCAGCTCCCCGACCACAGAGAGAATGGGGTATTTATAGGAGAAAAGACGGGTGGGGAAAACACAGTAATGAATTGCATGCAATTTAGGAGGTGGGGCGAGGGAAGCTGAACCAACAAGTAGCAATGTATTAACATATGTTGAGCAAGGCACTTTGGGTGGGAGCACTTCTCACCATAACTACAAAGTCAGTGGCTTGAGGACGGGCTCTCCAAGGGAGGAGGGCTGCAACCCTTTCACCAGTGGGCCTTTCAGCCCCAACAGTCAGGCTCTGAGAATGAACAATTTAGGAAATTAATAACACAGAGGGCTTTGCAGAGCCTCTCAACGGGAGGAATGGTCTCTATTCCTCCCCGCTTGCTGATCAAGGACTATTTTGAAAGGGTCTGGTGGGTCCTCTCTACAATACACTGACCTGTAGGAGAGTGTGGTATGCCGGTGGTGTGCTTCACCCCCCATTGATTGAAGAAGTCTCTTAGGGAGTCGGAGGTGTAGGCAGGCCCATTATCAGTTTTAATTTGTTGAGGAACTCCCAGGGTGGCAAATGCAAGGAGGAAATGCTTGATGGTATGTTTTGCATTTTCCCCTGCATGGGCTGAGGCAAACACAGTCCCTGAGAAGGTGTCTACTGATATTTGGACATATTTTGTCCTTCCAGAAGAAGGAATGTGGGTCACAGCGACAACGCGTTATTTTTCTCGGCCCCGGTCAGCTCCTGAGCACCCGGCTTGGGTGCCTCGGCTTCTCATCGGTGCCGGCGCTTGTCGCAATTCCCGGGCTCTTCTGCTGCTGCGCACCGGGGCGGGCTGGCTGTGCTTTGCCGTCGGTGCAAGGGAAGAAATAAAGAGGCAAGGAAATTGTCCAAATCCATCCGCGTGGTGGCTGGAAGGCTTTAATGGCCACGGGAGCCACGATGGAGAGGGCGCAGACTGCTCCCAATTCCACGTGGACGAAAAAGTTCCTTCCTTATCTTTCTTTAATTTTTTTTTTTCCTTAGTCTCCTTAGTAATAGCTTTGAAGAGAGCTCCTTATCAGCTTCTTCTTGCTTCTTAGCTTCTTCTCACTCCTTTAGCTAACAGCCCTGCTGTTAGCCTCTTCCACATTAAGTTTGTCTTCTGTGGGAACCACTGATCCACCCACACTGGTTCGTTGGTTTTGCATATAAGTGGTGGCATGGCACGCTCCACAGTGGCCCCAATTAGAAATCCCAGGTTGGTTGTGGGATTTCTAGCCTCGCCCCCCATTGGGATAAAACAGCCCAATAATGTGATGTGGCTTGGTACCACAAAAGGTCTCACTGTAGCAATTTGTCCCTCTGGCCCTTCCACGTTGATAAGGTGCTTGCTCTTCAGGGAGGTGACAGCTCCTCCAATCCAGAAACTGTGCCTGATGACTTTATGACAGCTTGCATGTATCACACCATATCTGGTTCTCCCTCAGCCCAAATTGCACCATTTCAAGAATCTAGGAAATAAATAAGCCACCAAAGGAGGAATTAAACTTCTGGATTTAAAAATCCAGAACAGGACCTCAGCGATTAGCTTCCCTGGAAGAGACATCTGAAGAGGGAGAACTCATGGTGGCCAAAATGCATGAACAGTTGCACAATTTACAAGTTGTAACAAGTTACAAGAAATATAAAGGTGTTCCAGCCCTCAACAAAAAAAGCACTCCATTCCCTATTACACCTGCCTGGCACCAAATGCTGCCCTACCAGCTGCACTGAGAATCATCAGAGATCTGTCATGTGTTTAGCTCACAGTTTAAATATAACATCCTTTAGCATTTAAAAGGGCGGAGGATTTAATCAATCCTCTTCAAGGATTTGGTGCATTCTTATTTACTTTTTCAAAAGATAATTGGGGCTTGGGATTACTTCTTTTGCATTTCAAATTCAGCTTGAACACTTAAGGAGAGGTTCTTCCAGTTTAACACAACTGGTGTGTATTACCAGCTACATTTTATGGCAGAACTGGAAGTCTGAAAGACTAGAAATGCCTGCCAGGCTAGAAAAACAGAAGTAGGAAATACTGCCACATTCCTTCCACCATAATTCAGTAGCCTGAAGTTCAGTTAGGTGCCACTGGTTGTTGGCTGTCATAGCTTTGCTTTATCTCAGAGCTTTAGAGCTCATGGAAATAGGATTGCAGAGAAAATGTGGAGATGCTGCCTGGAGCTCTGAGGCATTGCCAGATGTGCCTGTGCCTGTGCTCAGCACAGTTCTCCTCTGCTTCTGTTCACATTGGTACCGATGGGCAGAGAAATCAATGAGGCAATTATATTTACAGCTATGTATGCTTGATAACAAAATCACCATGCTCTTGCAGGCAATGCATTGGGCACAGAGTGTGTGTCTGGACTCAACAGGTCAATATTAATTTATAACTTTATTTATTACCCATAGGGGTTTGCTTATTTGTTTATTTATTTCACGCTATACTTTTTTAAAATTATGTATTATGCTCACATCACTGGGGAAGCTAGGCTATCACCTTTGCTTTCTCCTACATAATAAAGCAGAAATGACTAATTATTTTTACACTTAAGCATCTGAAAGATGTAGAAGCTGATGTGTTGCTTTACAGATCAACAACCAGAAAAGATAAAATAAAACAGAATGGAAACACTTGCATGGTACTTTTTTGTGTATTCATGCTGTCTCAGGAATGACTGCAGCCAATCCAGGTGCTGTCAAAGTACACACAACTACCAAAATTCATGGAAACCATTTAGAGGCAAGGCATACTCTTTGGGTAGTTTCTCCAGGTGAAAGGAGTCAAGGCTGTTTATGTAGAAAATACCAGTTGATCCCCAACACTGCAATAAACAGATCTAACAGAGGAAATAACATCAATGTGAACACCTCTGTGTTGATTTTTAGCTCCAGGTGCTGCACTAGCAGCCAGATTTTATGCTGAAACTGCTCTCTTGTGTGTGTGCAGTGTACAGTTCAGAGGGCTCTGGATTAAAGCAGGAGTATGACTTCCAAAATACACTCTAAAGCAGACATTCCTGTCTCATGGAGTAGTCTAGGTGAAAAAAAAAAAGATATTTACGAGGAAGCGTTCTTGTTTATAAAGACATTTCTTAGTGTTTTTACATCTACAGCAAAAGGATTCTTTTACAGCTTTAGTTTTTGTTCTCTGCAAAAGTCTATGAACAGATTATTACTATTGTTAAATACATTAATTAGATATTATTAGGTACTAATAACATTTATTACATAAATATAATAACCACTGTTATAGTGAAGCAGAGATCTCTGTAGATAAAATTATATTATGTTAAACAGCTATTTACATTTATTTTTTTATTTATGAAGTGTAGACTCCTGAGTAAAATTCTTGAGGAGTCATTTTTCAAATTAGGACAAGAATTTTCCATGATAAGGAGGAATTTTCCAAGTTTAAGGAGTTTTTCTCTCCTCCTTCAGAAAAGAGGGGGGAAAAAGGGATCTTTTAGTTTCTAAAAATAAAAAGTGCTTTTGCCTAAAATGAGCAAAATTCTGTGCTGTATCTGCCCTGAGTTTCTGATGAAAGATCAGTCTCTCATTATTAGCTTTCCTTAAACTGAATGTCCAGGCTTGAATGTGAGCTACTTTCTACAGATTGTAATTAGGCTTCTTCAGTTACAATGCATATAACTCCTAATAGCAGTATATATTTTTACAACCAAATTGGTGAAGTTGTGGAACTTTACATACCTCAATTTTTTTTCCATGGAATAAGATGTTCAGAAAAACCCCAGATTACGAAGGAAGAAAAAGCAACACTTCTTCAGTTTTATTAATCATGAAATTTTCCGAGAGAACATATAAATCAGAGTAAATTTAAGATTAGGTTTTTTGTTATTAAATACTTGATGGTAACAAAGCAGCTACTAGTAATATAAATATCTATACATATATAAATTGGTTTTTCATTAAATTATTTTTTTTCTTTCAGAAAGAAGCTTTATATGTTAGACAGTGTTAGGAATTTTCATTTAAGTTTCCAGCAATTTTTGTAATAACCTAGCCAGCCTGTCTACCAGTTAACCCTTATATGTTGCACAACACAGAAAACTCTACATGCTTGCTAATGGTAAAATATATTTTAACATGAAATATAACTTTTAGTTTTGAGAAAAACCAAAAAATACATATACTAGGTACTGTATTTTGAATATTTGGAATTGTTATTTTAGTATCGCCTTTGTACATTTTACATTAAGTGCAAGCAGTTTTGACCTAAAAATCTTCTACACCCTTTTCAGACTTTTGGTGTACATTCAGAGGACCTAAATATAGAGAGTTTTGAACTGCTAATAATCCATCCAACATTATTTACAGACAGGATGGAGCACAGTTACTGAAATGTCATACTGACAGATTTCCGTTTTCAGATTTCAGTGTGCTTTCTTCTAATGTGTCAAAATCATTATTTCTGTTCTGCATTAGAACCTAAGTGGATAAATGGTTGCAAATGTACTTATGAAACCTGATATTTATTTAAAAAATCACACCTTTCTTTCACAACCCCACTTGAAAATTCAGGAGATTGAAATTTATTTTTCAGGATCTCTTCAGTAAATTTCCTGCCATGGAGTTGTTTCCTAAGCCTCTGATGGACTATCCAACAGCTCAGACCTGAAGGGTGTTACTGGCTTCATTGATTATTGAAAATATGCGTCTGTGAGTAAATACTAGTAACAACATCAGCATCTGTAAGTATTCAAACATGCCAGTTAACTTGTCATTAGGGCAAATTACCCACTGAGCTCTGCAATGTTGTATCTCACCTGCTACAGATCCATTGCAGTAATTTTAAAGCAAGTCAGGTATCTTCACACTGTTCTGCTCTCATTTTTCTGCACAGTGGGGATAATCTGATAGATACCTGTGAAAAAAGAAAAACAAAATAGAAGGATCTTTCTTCTCCCTTCCACAGTTGTACACCCACCAGCCACTCTCTCTGCACTCTTTCTCCTTGTTTTCTTACATTTGTTGTCAGATTGCTCTGGGATTTCCTGCCTTAGTAGTGTTGCCTCCACCCCAGCTCCAAGTGGAGGGGCAATTGCTGTTCTGGAACTGTGATTCTTACTTCCATATATCTGAGAAAAATATCTCTTTTCCATATATCTGTCAGCTAGCAGGGGCTGTTCAGCTGCTGCTTCAGTGTCTGAGACAAAACCCTGAAATACGGGTGCAAAATCAGGATGGGGCACATGAAATAAGCATATATAAGTTACATAACAACCTGTAGATAGAAGAGATTCACAGGCTGGTCTGGTTCTGGGAAGCATGACCTTAGTAAAGCCCTGTTGTGACCTACACAACTGGAATTCCACCCAAGGTAGAAATCCTTTATACTTCTCTGTGTGTTTCAGTTATAATTTACTCTTCTAGAAACGTTGATTATTGCTTTTATTGCATGGCCAAGGCACACATGTGCTGCTGGAACAAAACCCATCACCTGGGACTTCTGCTGAGCCCTGCTGAGTGCTGAAAATTTGGTGGCCAGCAAAAAACAGAGACACATCAATATTTTAATTCCTTTCCAAGTAGAGCACTAAGCTCTGCAGAGATTTATTATTAAAGAAATATCATCACATAGGCTGTGGAACAAATGGTAGTGATAATAGGGTTGGTTAATAAAGAATAAATTAAACCATAAGCAGTAAGACTGCAAACTCATTTTGTGGCTTATTTTGTGTCACTGCCTCACTTTTTTTTGGCAGCTGTGGCAGGATTTTTTTGAAGATGCTGTGAGTGATAGTAATACTCAAAGGTGTCACAGGGGGCAAGGAGGTGTGATACTGGAAGTATCACTGCTCATTTTTGAGAGTCCTTTGCACCAGCAGAACACAGGGCCTGTAGAAATTAGCAGCAGGCTTCTTCTTTGAGAAACGAATTGAAATAATACATGTTAGGTTTCTAAACATCAGGGGATCAGGTTCACAAAGCCCTACCTAAGGCACTACTTGAGGTCTTGGTCCAGTTTGACTAATTTTATTCCATACTGTAGGACATATAATTGCCTGTAAATATCTCAGAGATGTTCTGTGAATAATGAAAATAAATACACACAAAATTTCATTTTAATAGCATTTTGAAGATAGAATCATATTCTTGCCCCCAAGGCTCTCTTATCTCGTATGCAGAGCATCATCAGGTCTCTAAAAAGAAATCTGCTACCTTTCATGGACTGAAATAACTTCAAGCTTGTGTTACAATAATAACCAGCACGCACCAGAGGAAGTCGGAGAGATTTTAAATATTTCAAAGCAAAGTCGAGCACGAGCCACAGGGTGCCGCTCTTCTACCAAATAGCGAACTGCATTTTACTTGCTCAGTGAATCTGGGACAACAGGAGAAGTTGTGGTGATACCTCGGAAGAACTGAGGAGTGGTTTTGCATTTGCATCTCGATGACTCCCCTTGAGGAATTACGGGGTGTCGTACGGCTGCTTCACTGCAATCAGTGAAGTGATTAAAATGAGGAGTGAAATTCGGCATGAACAGAACGACAGAAGGGAGCAAAACACAGAGGCAGAGCCAGACAAGCTCCAAACAACTCTTCCTTTCCACTCTTAACACCACACAAAATTCTGATCAGATGCTTTAGTCTATGGTTTAATTAGTGTGTACTGTATTTAGACAAGGCTCCTAACATTCTGAAGTTGATCCCCCAAGATCTTGTTGCTCCACCTGTTCTGGTGTTGTGCACAGAGTTCCTAATTAAAAATATGCACGACTCCTGAGCTGCAGATACCTTCTTGGCAGCCTTGTCCTTCTGTACCTGGGACAAAGATGAGGTTAAGTAGTAAATGGCTCTTCCCAGCATTGCTTCAAGAAAAACTGGTCTGCACTGAGGAAATCTGTGTTGAAATGGCCATGGCAGAGACTGACTCTCCTTGGTCAACAGAAATTATTTATTCTATTGCTGTATAACCAAAGCTGCAAGTACCTTGTTAGGGAAATTGTGGTGCCTTGCAGTTGCTTCTTGTAGTAACCCTGAGGTGATGAAGTGCTTCCTCATCTTCATACTGATTTATGTAATACCTTGCAGTGATAATTTTCAAGAATAGCAGATTCTCCTGCTTTTTAATAGCTACCTTGCTGAGGAGAATGTAATTACTTTTCCATAACCTGCTGTAGAAATATGACAATCGAAGATTGTTCTACTTCAGCTCACTGCAGTACCTAAAATTTTGGGTTTATTAATTTCTGTTCATATTTCTCAGCTAAGAACTTGAACCTACCTCCCATACCTTTTACTGAGGTTCTAAAATAGGAATGGAAACCAGACCTCAGCACCTCCTCATGGCATTTTTTAATTTTTAAATTAAAAAAAAAAAAAAAAACAAAAACAAAAAAAAAAAAAAAAAAAAAAAAAAAACGAACAAAACAAAAAAAACAACAAAAACAACATTTCAAGTAACTTTACTATGGGTAGAACACTGCCATATTTACTTCCAAAACAGCTGCTTGGAAAAAGTCATGGAGTGCAAGAGTGTGGGATTAGCTGGGCTAAAATATAAGAGAACCACCTATGTAGGATTTGGGATTTAAAACTTAAGGTATAGCAAACACTAGAATAAGAATTGAAGCATAAGCAGATAAAATTGTTTTAATCTTGCACTTATTCCTATTTAAATATATAATTATCTTCTTTATGAACTTCCCACCTGTCTGCACAATTAAACATAAATATCAGTAAGAAAGATTGTATTTGTTTGTATTCAGTAATATGCAGTATTTCTAGCATAATTCCATAATATTCTGCAAAATTCCTCAGCCCTCCAAAACTATTAGGCAAATGTTAAAGTAGTACTAAAAATAATGAATGTAGCAATAACAACCCATTATAGATTCTATGGGCACACCATTTCAGCCACTGAAAGTAATCAGACATGCAAAGACAGCGAGAAAGATATTATTCCAATTATTTATTTGACCATTTTTTCAGACAATGTTAATTTACAATGAGTGATGTCATTCTGTACCCATGCTAGCACACCATGATTATGATTAAACCTAAGATTTAAGGTACTTAAAACTTCACATGGTTATATGAAAACTCAGCAAATGCAAGGAACATTCGGAAGCTCATTAGACTGAAGATCTGCTAATTAAAATTACATATTAAAACTGCAAAGTGTGACTCCTTGATGGATTTATACTGTCTGGATGAAGAATCCTAGGCACATTTTAAAAGAATTAGACCTGGATATAAACTGAATATATTAGTACTGGATATAAACTTTGAATTGTGGTTATTGTTCTGTTCTGACAAAGCCTAAGTCCCCAAACTGATAATTACACACAAGTGTTGAGCCTCAATTTTGCCTCCTGACAAGATTCCACTTAGCTCAAACCAAAGGGACATCACAGCATCGAACCTGAAATTCTCTGAACTATAAGGAAAAACTTGTAAAAAGAGACCCCAAATGCTCTATCTCAGTCATGTCAGTTTAATTTTGTTCTCCAGTTAAAAGAAATAAATTACTCCCAACAGTGCACTTCATCATCATCAGCATCAATCCAGATTTGTTACCTTATCTGTTATTTTGTTTACAGTAATACTGTATTGACAAAGTGATTATGCACTTTTCTTAGCATCCAACTCTGAACCAAAAATATGTAAAGCAGCAACTCTTAATACTGTTTTCTCAAAATTCTAGTTTTCTACTAGTTAACGGGAAGACAGTAAAAAATAGGACTGTAGTTCTTCACCTTTTGCCCAAGATTGCAGCCTAAGGAATAGGAAAAGTTTTTGCAGCATGACTGAGATATTAATAAATCAGATAAATCAGGGAAAGAAAATATTTTTTTACAAGGAAGCCATGATGGAGCTCCTTCTCCATGTAGGCTGACTCACCAAATTCCTGTCTACACAGCCCCAGTGAACCCAAAATAAGAGTTCTGCATTTTCTTCTTAAACTTTTTGCTTCTACTTCTCAGATAAAAGTTACCTCGTCCTTTGCACGGCAGTACTAACCCAGAGTTCACGAATTATTCTTGCCTACTTAGATATCTTTTTGCCTTGTTCAGAACAACTGTCTCAGTATCTTTATCTCACCAAAGAAATTAGTACGTGCATCACACAATACTGACACAAAACATTGAAATGTAACAGTAAAAAAGCCTCTGCAGGTGTTCTCAAAAATCCATTTTGTTGAGTATCTACTGTATTATTTCGATGCCTGGGCAGCATGCAGTCACATTTCAGATATGCTTCATGAACAAGAACTTTCCTTGAAGCTACAGGCTGCCAGACAGCAGGGTCCTTTTTCTTTTCTTGAATATGAAACAACTATGGAAGTAGAAGAAAACCACAGAAAATCAGGTGAATATATATAGTAGACAGTAAAGGTACCAACTGACTGCCTGTTTTGTGTCCCATTAGTTTCTGAAATACTGAAAAGAGCTGTCTCCAACACAAACAGAAAGTAGCAGACAGTCTTTGTAATGAGCTGAAGCATTGCAGACAAGAATCTTAGATGTGTAAATATATAGTCAATAAATTTATTTATAAATAAGTGATAAAAACCCATAAAAATGGTTTAGAGATGTTGTATGACAAGATCTAGGTAGACCAAAGAAGGAGCCAGTGAAAGAGGGGGATGATTTTAAGGGTTTGCCCAATTATCACCTTGACAAGACACACTGTGTGTGATATTCCACAGTGGCAGAATACAACAAGATGGCAACAGAGAACCCAGAGGGAGGCAAATGATGTCTTACTTCTGCAGAACTGGAAACTAAACTTACAGGAGGAAAAAAGAAAAGAAGGGAAGAAAAAGATACTTAACTAGCTACATTTTCATTTGGACAGTAGAGATGTCTAGAATGTAGAATTTTCAGCTTACACCAGTAGCTGAACCTGTGTTTGAGGATTCATTCCCTGACAGAGAAAGTGCTGAGAAAAAAATACTGTGGAATCCTCCCTCCTTTTAGTATTTTCAACCCAGTAGTCCACACACCTGCACAAACAGAGAGCTGATCAGGAAATAAAGGAGTCATTAGAAAACAATAAATTCTTTATCCTGTATGCCTACTGAAAGCTACACAGTCTTGTTAAATGTTACCTCTGGATTAAAAATTTACTTTTGGGTAGAAAGAACAAACTGCCTGCACACTATTTAAATTGTGGGAACTCCAGTGTAATCTCTCCAGGAAAGTGTTGAATCTCCAGTGAAGTACTGAATTAAATACCCTGAAATTAAATCAAACAGAAGGAACAGAAGGGGTGAGGAGGATGATACAGCTGCACTGACTGTGAATAAAATGAAGAGTTCATATTTTGTAGCACCTGTGCAGCAGTTACAACAGGATTGCTTTAATTGGAAATGCTGCTGTAATAAAGTTGCCATCCTTTCTGGCTGTTTATTTCATGTAGATCTCAGAGCAGTCGATAAAGTATGATGAGACACTTTATATCATTGGCTCTTACAACTTTTCTGCTGTGGGATCATAATTACAGCAACACCCCAGGCTGTTAGCCCATCATGTCTCTCTGCAGTAAAAAAAAAACATTATTAGAAGCTTAGCTCTGAATAGGGTTTGCGATCAGCCCCACTCAGAGATCCACACAGCACTCCACAATTGATTTTTGCTGCTGTCAAACCAAGTTCTTGAGATGTTTAGGCAAGGATAATCTATAACTCAACACGTTTTTTGTAACAAAAGGTTCTACATAGAAAGTCAGAGCTCTCATCTGTGGGAAAAAATACCATTATAACATCATGTGCTAGATCACAATCTGGGCAGAAAAACAACCCAGGTAAAGGCCTAGCAGCAAATGAAGATGTTTTTCTGTGACTTTAGGTTCTTGTTTAAGAAAAGAACAGTAAATCCACAAGGAAGTCATTCCCGTGCTTTGGAAAACTTCTCTTCAGGAGACAGACTCTGTATGAATTTTGAAGCTGCACCCATCTGCCTTTGTTCATCTTCCATCTCACTGATAAAAGAAAAATTTTATCACACAAATCACTCGTCACATCCCTAGGCCTGGAAAATCCTCTGCAGCTGAACCACTGTGAGGATTTTTCTATATCAGGGTCAATTGCACCTTTCAGTTTTAACTTTGGAATAATTTTATAATTGATTTTAAATCAACACGAAACACAACACTGCTGCTGTTATAATTAGCAAAACACTTACTAACAAATATCCACGGCATTAAAGGGAATGGGTTGTAACACAAATTATGCTGGTAGACATCAATAGATAGATAGTACCCAGTTATTTACTGGGTAGCAAATGGGGAAACAGCAGAAAGAAACAAAATATCCCTGAAAAAAAAAAAAATCATGTGGATAGAATTTTTGTGCCACGTGCTGACTTTAATCTGCTAGCTAGGTTTAAAACTATTGTAATTTCAAATGTAAAAGCACAGCTTTTTTATTCAGGTGGACTTCAAAATACAGAATTTTAACACTCTAACACGTCTTGTTAGCTTTTTAGCAAAAGGGTGGAATATGACTTGTTTCACCATAAATAATTGATTAGGAATAACAGCAAAAATCAACTTCTGCATGATAGTAACCCTATCTTGCATTACTTTAAAAGAAGTGTTAAGAGTGTAAGGTATTAGAAGATGGATCCATTTCCTTTAGAAACCCATATTATGTGGGAGAAAATAAACACATATTATATTAGTTAGTACTCCATTACTGAACGCATCATTGCAAAGCACAGCATTAGCCTGAAAAATAAATTGTTCTTCATTTGAACACCATAGCAGAGCCTCACACTCAGTCTCTTCCCTCATTTTCTTTCAAACTGTAAATGTTTTTTCAAGTGATGAGGCTTGCAGGGTGTTACAGGGAGAGGCCTTGAGAGACAAAGCACGAGGAGATATTTCTAGGAAGAAGGTATGAACATATAGGAGTAAAATGAAATTCCTGCTGTTAACTTTGTAATGCCAAACAAATGCTATTTGTTCATGTGTCACTTATGAGCAATCAAAGAGATAGTAAGCATGTGATGGGAGAATTTTGGTTAGCAAAGGGACTGCTGCAACCCTCATATAAATTACATGACCCAAAATTATACACATTATTTCACTGTCCTGTTATTCTTCAACTATATAATCTCAGAAATGAGGGGAGGTAGGGCATTTGCTGACACCATCTACCAAAGCAGCCTTAATTTGTTTGAAAAATAAGTGTTTATCCTACATCCCATAAAAACTTCGATCTCCATCAAATACTCTCCACTGAGCTGGAATTTATGCAAAGAAAATTTTACTATTAAAAAAGCTGCTACATACAACACAGTCTTAGCACTCAGAGCAAACACATCACAAATTATTTTCTGTGCTGCATGCAAAAGAATGGCCTGAACCAAGGCTTTTTAAAGGGGAGAGAGAGAATAGCATTGATTTCCAGTAGGCTCTGGCTTAGCCTGGAAGTGAGTGCTTTCTTGGTGCTCAGTAAATTAATTTTTGGATAGCATGTGTCACCATGGCAATGGTCCAATAGAAAACATGAGATACAAAAATGAATTCAAAGTGCTGCTCAAATTGCTGTTACACAATGTGTCAATTAATGTGTCATCGTGTCTAATGCTCAGATGATTCTTAGGCTAGCAAACAGTGAAAAGTTCATGGGGAGGCAGTCCCCTCCCTTCTGCAGGTCATTTAGGCAAATGAAAATGCTCCTCCACTGGCATTCATCAGTTAAGGAACACATTATGGGTTTTTTTTAAAGCATATTCCTCAAGGTGCTTTTCCTCAGGCCAAGATCTCTAAAAGCTGTTCTTTTCACAGCAAAAAAAAATTCTCTCATATTAGAATCAAATTCTCTAATACATTTTTCTGGAATTCCTCTGCTCCTTATTGAAGTTACTGAATGTGTGATGCTGTGATTATTTTTTCCATTTGTCACCTTTTCCATACTCAAGTTACTTGAGCATTAAGAATTTCACTTTTCACAAAATTATTCCTCCCCCCAAGCAGCCTGTTCCAATGCTTGGTAATTCTTTCAGTGAAGAGTTTTTTAAACTTAATATCCTAAACCTCCCCTGGCCCAGCCTGAGGCCATTCCCTCTCCTCCTGTCCCTGTTCCCTGGAGCAGAGCCTCCCCTGGCTGTCCCCTCCTGTCAGGAGCTGTGCAGAGCCACAAGGTCCCCCCTGAGCCTCCTTTTCTCCAGGCTGAGCCCCTTCCCAGCTCCCTCAGCCTCTCCTGGGGCTCCAGACCCTTCCCCAGCTCCGTTCCCTTCTCTGGACACGCTCCAACGCCTCAATGTCCTCCTTGGAGTGTGGTGCTCAAAACTGACCCCAGGATATGAGGTGTGGAATGGCTTTAAGCTGAAAAAGGGTAGATTTAACCCAGTTATTAGGAACAAATCTTTCCCTGGCAGGGTGGGCAGCCCTGGCACTGGGTGCCCAGAGCAGCTGTGGCTGCCCCTGGATCCCTGGCATTGCCCAAGGCCAGGTTGGACACTGGGGCTTGAAGCAGCGTGGGGTAGTGAAAGGTGTCCCTGCCATGGCAGGGGTGGCACTGGATGGGCTTTGAGGTCCCGTCCAGCCTAAATCTTTCTGTGATTCTGTGATTCTAACTCAAAAAAACATAGAGAAATAAAATAGAAATCTGGAGGAGAACCAAATTGAATGTAATCCATCAGAGCATGAGCTCTTTTTAGTTTGGATTGTGAAACCATGTCCACACTTTATTTAAGAGATATATTTATAAAGAAAAAAAAAAGAGGAAGATCTGTGCATCATAGCATGGTACCTATGCAAGAAATTTAGCCATTGAGACATAACTGCCCTTGAAATTTAAAGACAAAGATATCCTTTGTGCCGTAATGAAAAATAGCGTGGAGTTGCACTTCTTTCAGATGTCAGAACACATTTTAAAATATCAAACTCTACAGCAATCCATCTCATTCCTAAGCACAGTGATAGTGAGACATGCTCTAAGAAATAATTCTTTCTGCATCTGTCACTATGAAGATTAAGAAGATTCATCTCATAAATACTGGATTAAAACCAAAGCTAATTTTGTGCTGAAATATCTACAGTGGTGCATCAAAAACCTGCCAAAACAAAACTGGTTAATTGCAAAGCAGATGTTTGAAGCATAAGAAAACCTTTTTAAAAATATTTTCCTTCTTTTTTTCCATCTTTTTTCAACCTTTTTTTTTCATACTTATGCTGTATTATAAACAACCTGATCTGAGGGTGAAACCAGTTTATATACCTGAGTACACAACAATAAACACATCTGGCAGTGTAAGAAAATTCTGATTTGGCAGGACCAGTCAGTGGTTTGGTTAATTGAACTGTGTTAGGCAACATGACAATCCTACTGAAACCAGGAAAGGAACACAGCCAGATCACTTCTTGCTTTCAGCAGCAATTTTGTTTAAATAAACTGACCAGTTTTGGGAGCTGTCTCCTCTAGATTCTTCTGGGAATTTTAGACACATGTCTTACAGAAGGATAGACTTGCTTTGGGAGCGAGAGGGATGAAATTAATCTGAGACTCTGAGATGTCAAGAGCATGCTGATCTCTTTATTTAAACCTGCTTTCCAACGTGCCTCTGCCTTCTCTCTGAATGTCCTCCCACCCTTCCTGAGAAAGTAAAAGCCAGGTGAGAGCCAGTTCAGCATTCCCCTTGTCAGGTCTGTCCTGTACCAGTGCCAAACACCAAAGCCTGACACTGGATTTTCTGATGCTGGGGAGAAAAAAAAAAAAAAAAGACCAGTCAGTGTCAGCTGTCAGCATTACATCTCTGTTCAGCAACAGGGATTAAGACAGTGCCTGAAAAGAAGTCACTAAGACCCTGAGCTGACTCTCCCTCATGTTAATTTAAATGCTGGTTAATTACATGTGTCACATCAGCAGGGTAGGATTACTGCACTGGAGGGCCTTTCCCCTAAGTGCTCTTGCGCTTCTCAAAGCACAGATGAAGAGGAGAAGCTGACTTGAGCCTCTGCCCTAAAGATTTGTCTCCCACTCTCAGCCTAGGGACAGCTACTATGGCAAAAACAAAATCCTGACAGAAATACAGCACTGTATGTAAACATGAGCCTTCAACTTTAGTTGCTCAGCAGTGGACAATTGCTATTTTTTACTTAAAACTTTTCTGGGGAAAGGAAAATGAACAACTGAAACACCTCATAGTAGTCAAATGGAGCATCAAGAGCATCCTCTTACCACCTGCCTTGGAGATATTTATATGCACTAGTAAGAGCCTATCTCAGTCACCTCTAGACTAAACAGGCCCAGCTCTTTCCCTGAGTGCTTTCATTGTTGTGACCCGTTGTACTTTAATGATACCCTCCAATAATGTGGATTTTTTCCATTATATAGTATACCCACATGATTGGGTGCCCAAATTCTACGTTGCAGGAGGATGGAGGAGAAGATTTTGAGGCTGCTGCTCACTTTCTGGTACATAACAGAGGGCATGGAGTGAGGGGAGTGAGGAAGCTGCCAGCCAGGGTTGTGCTCTGGAGGCAGAACTGGAGCAGTGCTGGTGCTGGCCATGGGGAGCCTGATGGCTGTGAAGCCAGCCAAGGCTTGTTGTTGCCAACACACTGAGGAAGAGCAAGATGTGACAGGAAAAGGGCTCATGCAGAGCCAAGGCAGCACTTTCTTGGGACAAAAAACCTGGTTCTAGGACAAAACAAATAAAAGGCAGCATCAGCATGGAAGGGGGTATGAAGTGATGGCCAAAGGTTGATTTGTAGGGGGGATGAGACCATAGAAGGACCCAGGGCATTTCATCATCTGGACTTCCCTTCCCTTCCCTTCCCTTCCCTTCCCTTCCCTTCCCTTCCCTTCCCTTCCCTTCCCTTCCCTTCCCTTCCCTTCCCTTCCCTTCCCTTCCCTTCCCTTCCCTTCCCTTCCCTTCCCTTCCCTTCCCTTCCCTTCCCTTCCCTTCCCTTCCCTTCCCTTCCCCTCTCAACTTCCTTCCTTCCGCAACTTCCTTCCCTCCTTCCCTCCTTCCTCTTTTCCCCTTCCCTTCCTTTCCCCCCCCCTTCATCCAAACCCTCCATGCACTCACAGCAGCAGCTCAGACACTAACACACCAATTTCCATGGCAATTCTCCAACTTCCTAACAAAACGTCGTGACACCATTATTCCTATTAAACTTACTATTTCTATTATTGCTACTGCATCACTATTATTGCTATTACTATTGCTTATTAGCATTTTACGTTCTCTTGCGGACCTCAGCCGCCCCCTTCACCCCCGGGGAACGCTTCCCGAGCCCGTGTCGCTTCCTTCCCGTGGCGGAGTCACGTCACAGCCGGCGCTGCCCGGCGCGGCCCCGCCCGCGCACCGCGCGTTCCGGCGGAGCTCCCGCAGGTGGGTGCGGGACCGGCCGTACCCGACTCGGGGCGGCTGCGGTTCCTCGGAACTTCACTCCTCGCGGTTTGCTTCCTCAGCATGCTGCTCCCGTGGGATTTAGTTTTTCGGGATGCAGCAGACCCCGGGATGCGGCTCCGCTCCCCCAGGATGCGGCTCCGCAGCCCCTCCAGAGCGCGGTGCCCCGGCTCCTGCGGAGGGTCCGGTTACAGGTTTGCAAGTGTCGGCATCACCAGTCGGGCTGGCTCCTTGCGGGGGATAGCGAGGAGGCCTCTGGATACACTGTACCCTGCTGGGCTCGCCGGCAGGGCTGGGGTGGCTTAGCTCCAAAGTTTCCAAATAGAAGTATTTAAAACTCTTATTATGTTATATAATTATAAGGTACATAATTCCTACATATGCATACATATATATACATACACACATATATAGTTTATATTTTTATATGTATTTATTTAAAATATTTTATACTTTTTTTATTTATTTATATATTTTTTCTCTTTATTTTTCACATATTTACACACACAAATGTGTATCTTACACGCACATATTATTATATGTATATGCACGCAAATATGTATCTTATATGTAAATATTTAGAATAGATTTCATTTATTCATTATATCTATTTATTATAGATTGTAGGTTATATATCTATTACATCTGTCATTTATTCATTAATATATATTTTATGTATTTATAGGCATATCTGTAGGTATATGTCTACATGTGTATATGTGTGTATGCATATATGTGTGTGTGTATAATGTATACATATATGTATATATGTATAATGTAGAAATATTATGTCTATATAATTTATGTTAATATATGTGTGTATTTGTATATACATATATATTATAAATTTGTATACATATACATATAAATTTGTATGTATGTGTATATGCTCATAAAAATATTTGTGTATTTGTATGAGTGTATATATGTATAGGTATATATTTATATGTGCATAATATGTATATACATAAAATATGCAAGCTGTACATAAAATATATACATACCACATAATATACAATATCATTATATACATAATTAATATAGAGTACCATTATATACATATTATATATAGCATAAGATACAGTATCATAACATAATTTTTGATACAATACACCAAAGCAATATTAATTGCATACTAATGACATATTAATATGACCTTAATATGACCTATATAAATATTAATATGTATTAATGTCATCAATATCTTAATATTTTAATATTATTGCTGTATTTGCTAATATGATAATGTTATAGGATGTCGAGCATCTAAGATATTAATATAATTTCATGAGATACATGGCTATATATGAAATATTGTATGTTGTGTTCTATGATATATATGACATATATTATTCTCTATTATGCTATTATTACTATTATCTTTTAAGCTCAGTTACAAACTTTGCATTATGGTACCATTATGGTGTATTGTTTTGTGCAAATTCTGTATAGTATTCAGAACAGGCCATTGCAGCAACCTGTTGGGTGTAATTTAAATTTTTTTGAATTTGGAGTGTGGCCCTGGACCAGATTCTAGGATGCACACTCCAGAAGGGATTACTGAACAAAATGTGTTACTCATTGGGATGAAGTGACATTTGCATCTTTTCTGGGATGGAATGCAGTGTCTTTGTGGCATTTTCCCCAGGTTACTGTACTTTGGAGGGGAAAATGCATGGAAACATGCACTGACTGCATAATATCACTCCACAGATAAAGCTGGCATTGCTGATGATATCTTTGAATTTCAAGCTGTTGCAAGAACCTGATTCTCCCTGAAAGACTTCTAGAGTTATGAGCATGTGTGGAAATATTTTCTTGTATTTTGCAGGCCTCCTCTGAATTCTTGTATTTTGCAGGCCTCCTCTGAATGTCTGGTGGGGTAAAAGCTGTGTGGGGATCTCCAAGCTACAGGATTTGCTGTCCCCACTCACGTGGACTCCCTGGTCTGTGGCTGTGTCACCTATTTTCCTGCTCAGCATTTCCTTGGCAGGTAATCAAATGTACACTGCCAGAAAATTTAGTTTCCTTGATGGCCATAGCTGGTTTTGAATGAGGGACAACAGGAGATAGGTGTGTTAAATACCATCAACATGCATTCTGATATTTGCACCTACTTCATCCCCCCCATTCTCTTTCAGCTGTTACTTAAAAGGTAAAGACTTCAAGAAAAAAAACATCCATGCTTCTCTTTCTGTGACTGATGCTGCGATTAAGTTTATACAGATACTTACCTCACCTAAATAATGGATGGTTTTAGTGTCACAACTTACTTTTCCTGAAGATGAGGATTTATTGGGTGATGGAAATTCTTTATTGGGAATTGTATCCAACTTGGCTTTGCAAAGTAGAGGATGGGCCAAGTCCAGACTGAAAAGAATAATTTGTTAAATATGTAGCATTGTGGTGTAGGGGAAGGTAAATTCTCAAGTTTGCAAGCATCCTTTTTTGCATCTATGTATTCATTTTTTCCCCTGAAGCAAATCTTTACAATTGGGGGTAGTCTAGAGAAAGATTCAGAATAGTGATATGGGAAGTTTTGTGCATTTTAGTGTCTTTGGTATCATTTTGCTTAGGTGAATAAATAGATAGACAGGAGTCTGTTTTCTTTAGGTTATTTATAAAAATGGCCAGTCAGTTTCATGTTAGCCCTGGAGACAGCAGATCCTTTCCTCGGTAGCAGTACTGGCCAGTGAAAGTTTGCTGCTGGATTCTGAAGGTAGAATTTCTTGTAATTGCGTAAAATTGAAGTTAAGGCACTGCTGGCTGATTTTGGGTTGGTTTTGTTTGTTTGTGGTTTTTTGTGTGGTTTTGGTTGGTTGGTTGGTTGGTTTGGTTTTTTTTTGTTTTGTTTTGTTTGTTTGTTTGTTTGTTTTTTGTGGGGTCTCAAAGCTTAGGTACTGATATTGTTTTATTCATTCCCCTTCAGCTGATGTTTTGGTAGGAGTTGTCCAGAAGATAACAGCTTGAGGGATGAAAAAGGGATTATATAGGACTAGGACTGAACCGGAGCTGTTTTATGCACATGTATGTGTGATGGGAGGATGTGATCTATGGAAATCTGGGCTTTATTCATTGTGCCATCCACAAAACATTTTGAGAGCATCTTTCTCATTTGGAAGGCTTGCTAGGCTGGCAACAAAAGAATTCTTAAAAAGCTTTTCAGAAAGCAGACCTCTTTCTGACACCCCCCTCCCCCCCCCCCCCCCCCCATTTTTTATCTTGCATGTGAACAGGCCAACATTCTGTAAGCACTTCATGCCAAAATTGCATCTATTCTGGACTTCCATTTATTGTGGGTTTAAAAATTTTCCACATCTGACTGAGGCTCTTCCTGTCATCCAGGTCTCCATTTTTCTAAAAGGTTCCAAGCTTGTCCATACATTTAATATGCAAAATCCCAGGCAGTCCTATTTCCACCTTGCTAAGTGAAACAAATGCAGTAGCTGCCAAGAACTGTGACCTTTGGCGGTGTGTGCTGTGCCAGTCACTGCTCAGTGACAGGAATTTTACTGCTCTGCCCCTTGCAGCTGACTCTTATTAATAGCTGCTGTCTTTTGACTGTGCAGGAAGATTGGTGAAGCAGTGCCCAGTCACCCATTTGATTTTTCTTGTGGTTGTGGATTAGAAATACAGCTTTAAAGTTTAGAGTCCACTGCACTGTTCTTCCTTAGTGGTTATTCTGGATAAACTGTCCTCTTAAAAGAAATCTTTGTGATATTGGTACTGAGAGATCCAGTGAAGCAGAAGAGCGCTGGGCTCTTTTTTACTGAACATCCTAAACTGTGCCTAGCAGTTGCAATGAGATCCTGCTCACTCTTAAGCTGTTTGAAATTTGAACATCACGTTGTGTGTTTAGCTTTAGAAAATAGAGCTACAGGTAAGACAGGCGTGAAACTGAGCAGAAGCAGTTTGGCTTTGGGTAAAAAGGATTCAGTTTGGTTTTCCCACTGTAAATTCTGATTTCAGGTGTCACGTCTGCTGGTAATCACCATGCAGACTCCCTTTGGCTTCCTTTTTAGTCCCTCAGTCCTAGAATGCCTTATAGAGGTCACATTAAGGCAAAAGTTTGGAGGAAGCAGTGTTGCTATTAATGACATGCAGAGCACATTGTATTAATATTCTGATTAGGTACAGATTAGTTTTTTTGATGGAAAAATTCGGGTAAGTAGACTATGTCAAATGCTGGAGCAAGATTACAGAGGTTCAAAGCACAGCACTTTGCATTTTTAAATATGTCATTCCAGCTGGCATCTGTGGAGCTGGAACAGCGTAATGCATTTATGTCAGCATTTGTGTTAGGGAATTTAAAACAGGCATTTTGACAAGAAAACATAGGTGTTTTGTTGTTCTTTCTTCTTTTTTTAATGGAACTGCTGGTTTTTGAGCTGCACAATGTTTCTGGCCTGCCACATAGCAAACCACCTCCCTGATGAATGTGTTGATACCATGAGCATAAAAACCTGGGGATGAATGGTTTGGCTGTGTGTGATTTAGAGCCGCCACGGAAGCGTCACATTTATCCTGACATTAAATTTCATGAGCTATAACTTGGCGCAGAACAACTCAGAGTTTTATTTCTTCTGCTTGAGACAGGATGATGGTGCTCTGTTTTTTGAGCAGAGCCCTGCCACGAGCCAGGCATTCACCCAGCCTACTGGGGAGACAACTCTGCTCAGCCAGCACAAATAAGCCAGTGTTGACTTTATTCACCAAGGTAAGAGCTGTTCATACAATAAAGCTGGGCAAGACTGTATTGTCTTGACTGTTTGTCCACTCTGATACACAGGAATTACAGATTAAATGGCTAGTCCTTGCCTTTTCCCTCCCACCCCCACCTTCAAAGTAGTGTTGGGCATTTTACTTAGTGGGTTTCTGCACACCAGGCTTTGCTGCACAGTCCTGCTCTCATTGTAGCAAGTAAGAATTAGCAATCAACAAATATTTCAGGACAGTTTTGCCTCTGTGACTCTATGGTTCATTTACTAGTAGAAGATTTGGCCCAGCTGTGCCAGTGTTTCACCCTGAAAATGGAGAACAGACATGAATTGTTATACACAACCTGCCAACCACAAGCATCAACAGTCAAAGCAGGCTCTTCAAAGTGCTCATGCTTAATTTCAGCACCACCTGTGAGACTCTAAAATGTATCCAATTAGTGTTGGGAGCATGTGAGGGAAAAGTAGATTTTCTTTTACCCTCTTTTTTTGCTTTATTGGCAACTGATAAAACATGGGTAGGATTCCTAGGCATGTTTAGAAAACAGATGAGATGAGCAGGAAGGGTCATTTGTGCACTGTCACATTCCATGAATAGTTTTCAATTATTACCTGCATAGTTCTGCAGTTTTATAAAGGATGGTACAGAGTGGGTTATGCTGAATTTATGTGGCTGTTGCAGCTTTCAAGAGGAGAATAACTACAAATGCAAAGCACTGAGAGTGCTGACATCAGTGTGGTGGTTTTAGATATGATTAAAATTATTTCCTCCTCCTGCATAGTGTTTTTTCATTTCATCTATAACCATAAAGAAGTGTTTAAACTGTGTGACAAATGAATAGGTTAAAAATAATAGGTCAGCATCCATTTAATAACCAGAACTATACTTTAAAGTTGCAGCTTTCTCTCCCCCTGCCCAGTTCAGCCTCAACTCATTCATAATTCAAATGGGGTAAGGTAGGGAATAATGCTCTTACCTTTGGGTTAATAATTGGAAAAAATTATCTTTGTGTCGTAAAATTCTTAACTAGTAAGGCACTGTGTGAAATCAAATTTTCTAGTAGCAGATTCCCAGCAGTTCTCTGAAATGGCCTTTTTAATGTGCTTTTTAACCTAATTCTAAATGTTTACTGCTAACTTTAAATGTTCAGTGGCAACTGCAAAGAAAAGTGCAGTCTATAAAAAAAAAATCTAATCTACACTCTCTTATGCTAATTAACCCCTTGTTTGCCTCCTTCTTATTTTTAATAAGGAGAAGAGAGGAGGAGAAAGCAGAAGGGAGTTATGACTTCTGGATAAACTGATAGAAATTACCAAATGGGTTTCCCTTGTTTCCCCTTTTCTGCATTTGTGCAACATTTGCTTATATAAATCTACTTTTAGAAAAGATTTCACTGTTTGTTAAAATAATTCAGTTTTGATTTTCAGCCAGTACCACCTAATGCTTAAGCTTACCATGAGAGTAAAACCGTGTTTGTTTCCCAAAAGTTAGCCTCCTTTGCCAGATGCATTTATGTGCCTGGTATGTTGGGAAGCTCTCCACGGGCCTAGAGGAGCCAAGTGTGTCCTGTTTTAACTGGAAGGAGCCTGGTGTGTTACAAAACTGATGTGCAGGGTTCTGGGTCAGTTCAGATACATCTGTTAGACCAGTCCCTCCAAAAGCAACCAGGACTATGAAGAATGTGTCTTCAGTGTCCTGCATAGGTTTTCAGAGCATAAGGACTTGTCCGTGTGGGAAAGGCAATTTAGATTAGATATAAAGAAAAGTAGAGTGTTTAATCCAAAGTAATTCACATGCAGGAAATGAAAAATAGCTGTTTCAGATTAACTTCACATTTAAACAAGCTCTAGGAAGACTTTTCAGTGGAAGAAGGAGAAGAAGGTCTTTTCCAGCTGTGGAAGGTGTCTTGGGGCAGAGGGACAGAGAGATCATGTTCACCTCCATATACTTTGCCATGTGAATTATGGGCCAAATTCTGCTGCTGCAAACATTGGAGCAGCATGCCTTCATGAGAGTTACTTCTTCAGTTACAGCCTGGGTGGTCAGCAGAACTCAGATGAGGGAGTTTTCAAAAATGTGGGGGTTTTTTTGACCTCATCACAGGTCAAAACATTGCAGCTGTTTGCCAGTTCTCCCCGCTGGAGGTTACTCTCCTTCCAGCTTTGCAGTTTGGAGGATCTTGCTTAAATTCTTCCAGGCAAAGCCTCCCAATCTTAAATAGCCTTCTTTTCCCATTTTAACTGAGCTGTGTGTGAGACAGGCTGGAAGTTACTTGTGTGGCTTTCTCATTCCTCTTTTAGCAGGAGTGGTACCTGCAGCTGTCTTCATTTGGAGATGACAGTGCTTTGAATATGACCAAAATGAGGGGTCTCTGCAAGACCTTTCAGATCATTCCTTTGGATCAGCTTTTAGAAGACTATTAATTCCCTCCATGAGAAATGGAATAGCAAATGTACAATAATTAAATTCAGTGGCTGGATAGTTTGTTGGGTTTTTTTTCCATCCATATTGCACTGATAAGTAATGTTTTAGAAAGCCCTAAGACAAGGTGCTTGGTGCAGGGAAGGGAACCTGAATTTACAGTAATGAATGCTGCTCTCTTTGTGTGTTATTTCATAGTACAAACAACTTTTGTGTTTTACTGCATGCTTTAAGCTACTCTGAATGTTTTCATTTAGAAACCATGCCCTCTGTGTGATGAAGCAAAAGAAGTTCTTGAGCCATACAAGAGAAGGGTAATGTATGGAAATTCTGTATATGTTTTCTATATGGAAAGAACAGTTAATCAGGATTCTTTCTTTGTAAAAAGAAAATTGCTTGGATTTATTTTCATCTGTTATTCTTTCATGGATGACCTCTTCAAGACAATTTCAGCATTGATTTACATAAAACTCATTATCCAAAGGCATTTTGTGATAATGCTCCTCAAATAAGTACTGACAAACTAAACCAATATAGACTATGTTGCAGTAGTTCTTGAAAACACTCCTTCTGTAAATACTGTTGCCTTGTCTGAAGGAGGAGTTTGCAATTTTATGAGCCAGGTTGTAATTTGGGAAGGATGTGTCTAAGTGGGGCTTTGAATATTTGAACTATGTGACTGTAATTTTTGCCATTTTTCAACCGGGTTTTGATCTCTCTGTTGAAGGATGAAACTTTTAATGGAAGGATTGAGAGCTGTTGCACTCTGCTGCCTGTTTTGTTCCCAGCTGTGTGTTTGTTGAGGTTGCTGCCCACAGGAGAATGGTTCTGCACAATGGAGCAAGAATATTCTGGGCTAGAGAGAGAGTCCCTTGTGGAGAGGCAGCCAAGGGTTGTGGCTATATTTTGTACTCAAAAAAGCAGGCCCTTATCTACAACCCAAAGAACAAACTTCAAGAAAACAGCCTTGTATTTCTGAGGAAAACACTGATCAGAAGACAAGCAGGTATTGTTCTTCAGTGTCCACTAGGAACTGACATATTTCTTCTCTGCCACAGTTTATTCTGCAGGAGGTGGATATTACCCTTCCAGAGAACTCAGCATGGTATGATAAATACAAATATGACATACCTGTTTTTCACTTAAATGGAAAGTTCCTAATGAAGCATCGTGTTAACATTCAAAAATTTGAGGACCAACTTAGGAAGCTGGAGTTGCAAAGTGGGGAAAACCAATGAAGAAAATGCAGCTGCTCTGATGCAGATCTCAAAGGTGAAAAGAACTGTGTGAAAACAACCCCATATTCATTATGTGGCCTTAAATTTCTTAGGACATGTGAGTCTGAAAAACTTGAGTGACTTGTGTTCTGTTTTGTGTTAATCACCCAGCCCAGCTGCACCAGGACCCACCTTTTCTGTGCTGTTCATTTGCTGCTCTCGTGGGTTGCTGTTTTCACTGACAGAATAAAAGCTGCTCCATAACAGCAGATAAAGTAAACTCTGTTTGTATGGGGTTGGCATGGCCAGGTTTGGGTAGTGGGGGGTGGTACAGGGGTGGTTTCTCTGAGAAGCTGCTGGAAGCTTCCCCTGTGTCCAGCTGAGCCAGCCAGCTCCAGGATGGATCCTCTGGCCACATCCTCAGTGATGAGGAGGAAGAAGGTGAGAATGTTTAATAAAATGACCACAAACTCCATCCTCCATCTCCCTGAACCAACGAGGGGAAGGAGAAAGAGCAAACTGAGAGTGAAGTTAAACCTTGGAAGAAGGGAAGGGTGGGATAAAGGAATTTTAAAGATTTAATTTCCTTTGTCTTTATCCTACTGTGATTTGATTGGAAATAAACTAATTTCCCTAAATCTCTCCTGCCTGTGACAGTGATCAGTGACTGATCTCTCTCTATGTTCTCATCTCAACCCACAAGCCTTTTATTGTATTTTCCCTCCTCTGCCCAGCTGGTGAAGGGACTTGATAGGGTGACTTTTGTGGGTTTGTGGCATTCAGCCAGGATCAGTGTTTTAAAGACGATTAGCACGTGTAGATGTAGATTAGATGTGTAGGAGAATTCCTTGAAGAAGTCTAGGAGCCTATCCTAAATGATAATTCAAAATAAAAAATAGGGCATTTACTGTCAAATTAAAAAGACACTTGATTAAAAAGATCACACACTCTCACTGGAATTGTCATCATCACAATTTGATACAGTTATTGCTAACACCTAACACTGAATGGTTTATTTTTCACATTTCAGTTCTGTCTGCCACACAGCTGCAAATCCGTTTATCACGTGGCAAGAATGCCATTTTTTCAAGGATTGCTGCAGTTAGATTAGTTACATAGGCAGGCCTGTGAAGGAGACAGAATGCCCAAGTTAAACATATTTTCAGGAAGAAGAGAATGACATATTTAGGAAAAGACAACCATTTCAGGTTAAATAATCTGTAACAGATTGGAGAAAGTTGCTGGTATTTTTGATGTACTTAATAGATTCTTTAACACAGAAACTAATCCCTACCTGCTGCATTTTCATTCTTCGTATCATGGTGATACTCAGTCTTTTCTTCTCACTAGGAATTTAAGCAGGTTCACTTGACAGATATGTCTTCACAGAGGGAAGAATCCAGGTGCAATGCCTGGCTGGAACACCAAACAGAAATACTGCAGGATTCAAGAAAGACTCTTAAGTTTTGGAGTATGGTTTAGTAAATCAGCTGATCTGCTGTGGTGAAAATGGGCTGTTCCTTCATGGCCTCATCCTGCAGTGTCTTTACCATTTGACAAATAATTTTCAATCTAGTTTTGATGTATTCCCCAAGAAGAAAAACTTCTGGGGAGAAGGGACTCAGAAATTAAAACTTCCAGCTTAGCAGCTTCAGTCCACTCAGGTTCTGAAGCTGTCCAAGAAGTTTCAGGAGGGAGACCTGTGCCATTTTTTTTTAGCAGAAAACTCAAGGTAAGGTCAGCCAGATCATGGATCCACAGTATTTTTCATCACCATTAGCAGAAAACAGGGCTCTAGAGACAAAAACTTCTATACTTCCTGCAGTTCATAATGCTACAGTCAAACATGTAACTGTTCCACAGGTTGCTGTTAAATAAAAGATCTGAATTATCTCTGTATCAGCAAGTGCCACTTGCCTTTCTTCTATGATTTGAGGTGCTTTTAGAGGGCCAGGTTTTTTCCTTACTGAGGTTTTGTGATAAGAGAACTGCATAGAGCACTTCTCAACTATAGCTCAAGTGCTCTTCTAAAATGTAACAGCATTATCTCAAAGATAGGGACAACAGAGGTCATGTGGACTTGCCCCATTTCCCAAAATACATAACTGACAAGAGACTGGCAGAACCCTCAGGGAGGTTTTTGCCTTTGTTTTATTTTAGTATGGTCTGTTTTGGGAAGGAGAAAAAGAAAAAAAAAAAAGGAAGCTAAAACCAAACTTCTTAATTATTTTAGAGTTGATGAATCCCTTGTTCCTTTTTCTGTCAGACTGTGGAGATTTTCCTCTGTAGCCACTGCCACATAATTTTCCCCCCGTTTATTTTGTAAAGTGAATGATAACAGGATTTCCATAATAAGTTTTGTCCATTTTATTGTTTTTATGAGTGAGATTGAGCTTTTCCATTAGGGCTGTGCTGCCAAAAACCTTCTGGTGGCTTTACTGTTCTGCACTTTTAAGACAGTGGAAACCCTCTTCTCATCAGCTTGGACGCAGGGATAGGAGGTGGGAATGTGTCAATATGGAGTGTTGGTGGCACAGCCTCACCTTCATTTTCCAAAAGCAAGAAAGGATGCATCCTATATAAATTTGAGGGGTTTATTTCCCTTCTTCTTGAATGTAAGAAATGCAGCAGTCTCCCAGCACATGCATCTCCCTAATCAAATGTGTTAAAGTATAACACAGATATTAAAATGAGAAGGTATATGCCCCTGCTGAATATATATTTATGGAGCAATATGCAACTTTATGAAAACTGGCAATTTACTCTCTTGACAGTGAGTATTGGCAGGAGTGCAAAACCTTGTAATGCACTATCTCTGTAGTAAAAGGAGAAGATGGATTTATTTCCTATTTCTGGCCAATTAAAAAGCACACAGACAATGTCCCGTCTTCTTCCACTAACTATAAAAAACAGATACCCACTGGGCTTACTTTCTTCTATGTTCTGCTTCTCTCTTTCTTTGTGTCTTTAAATTGTACACAAGACATAGAAGAAAATGTCTCATTTCTTTTAGGCACAACACTCCAGTCACAGTGTCTTCCTGTCCAAACTGGCCTGTGGCACACAATCTCAGGTTCAGCTGTAATCACATGGCCATCTGGATTAACTACACGTGGAAGTAAACAAAGCCCCATGTGCAAGTGTTTACAAGATCATATATATATAAATATATATATATGCATATATATATAATTTTTTTTATTTCAGTGGCAATATCACTTTCCAGGCAGTTTTGCTTTATAGTCTACCAATAACATCTCTCTTCTTTTCCACCATGACCTGCTGGCAAGAAGGCTCCATCCCCTTCTTGTGAAACTGCTTTGCCTCATAGACCCAAACCTAAGTTTTTGAAAACCATGACTGGAGCTGTGAGAAAAGAACAGTTTCCAGTTAGGGAACTCCATTCTGAATAATGGCTTGAGCTGCTTTGGCAAAAAAAAAAATCACGGTAAGAGCAACAAAACCATTCTCTGTCCTCTATCCTCACCTCTTGTAACATTTCAGATCAAATTCTGGTTCTTGGTCTAGATCTTCCAGAGATAAATGACATATGACCAGGTTGTCCAAAGGGTAAAATGAGTTCCTGCAGGAGACAAATACTCCCAGCTGTCTGTCTTGTCCATGGAATGAACTGCAGGGACTGAGGGCACTCCAGACCTTCCTCATTTTCCCTCAGTGCTGCCTTCTGGGGCACATATGGTTGATTACAAGAATAAAACTAAAAACCTCCCAGTCATACACGAGTCTCACTGAAATGAGACACAACTGCATCCACTCCCTTCTCCTGGGGAGAAGGCAAAAGAACAATGGTGTGACATGGATTACTGGAATGCACCTACACACGAGGTCAGGGTGTGCAAAATTCAGGGTCTTGCTACAGGACAGGTAGTTTTAGCCTGCCACATAAAGAAATGAGACTTAGACCATGTAATCTTGAGCCAGTCCAGTCCTTTCCCATACTTTCTCCCCTTCCTGAGTCCTTCCCAGGAATATTTAACCCAGGGACTGATTCAACAAGGTGATACAGCTGGGTTTTTTTTCTTTGGTTTTTGCTGCTGGCTTTATATGTTTAGTTGGTGTTGGTTTTTTGGTGGGTTTTTTGTTTGATTGTTTGTTTGATGGGTTTTTATGTTTTGTTTTGTTGTTGTTTTGGTTTTAGGTTTTGATTTTTGTTTTGTTTTGGGTTGGCTTTTTTTCCTTCATATGACATTCCCTGAACGCTCCCTGGGATCTGCTTCCAGAAAGGTGGCACATGTCTCTCCATCCAGTGGAGAAAAGCATGATGAGTCAAACCACATTGATACATACAGGTTTGTTTTATTCACCAGACACTAATTCAAGCTTCTTCTCCAGGAAGTGAGACATCCATTGCTACAAGATCTCCAAGGTGCCAGGAGCTGAAGATCTGTTTGCAAGGCTGGGATCCAAGCAACTTCATTGATGTCCCCACTGCATTGAACACCTACACTTCTGCTTAATTTGCCTTACCTGCCTCCTGCTAAGGTGTGCTGAGTGACTTGGGCCTGCCAGGCTCTCCCTTTTTATTTTAATACACACAGGAATCACCTGTGTGCTGTTTCCATTCCCACCTGGAAGTGCAGCTATGCTGCTGGGGGTGAACATGCAGGTCATGCAAATATAGGTGGGCATTTTTGTGCTTCACTGGCAGGAAAGCAAACCAGGGGCAGCTCTTCCCTGCCCCTGTGATTTGCCTTGTAGTAAAATTTTAGTACATCTTCCTGCTTTAACAGGGCAGCTGTATTCAGGGAACACAGCAGTTTTATGAAATACCATCTCAGCCCTGCAACAGTCCTTTACTCCCGAACAAAGCAAGCGTGACAGAGGCAGTGAAATGGAGAACTGTGGTTAGGCGAGGAAAAATATTAGCCTAGAGGTTTGTCTTTGGAACTTGGGGCTGTCATTTTTGATGCAGCTTCAACTGAGTCTCAGCAACTCTGGCACCTTCATCGGCCTCGGCATCGGAGCAGCTCCGGGAAAGCTTCTTCCCTCTCGCACTGTGGCTCTTCTGAGGTTTTTAACTCCCGTGCCACAAGAAAACGATGAAATTCCTTGATTCCAGGCTGGCAAGAAGCTGTCGCTACCCGGGCGCTCCTTTGTGTCGCTGCTGCTCCGCGGGTACCGCCAGGGAAGGAGGAGGAGGAGGAAGAGGAGGAGGGGTTGATGGAGCGAGGTCCTGTGGCGACAGCCGAGCCGGAGGCTGCTGCTCCTGGCCCTCTCCCGTTGGTTTGTCCGCTTCATCCGTGTGTTTTTGGAAGGACAGCTGAGGGTCCTGGTGGAGGAGGTGAGTTCCCTTTCATTCCCCGGACACACAAGAATGAAAATGCGTGGCTCTCGCGTTTTCTGTGCGGGAGTAAATTGCTGCTTCTTTCTTCTTGTTATTCTTCTTCATCCTTATGTTATTGTCATCGTCATCATCGTTTTCCAGTAGTTCAGCTGAGGTTTGGTTTTAACTATTTCATTAAAAAAAAAAACAAACAAAAAAAAAAAAAAAAAAAAAAAAAAAAAAACACACACAAAAAAAAAGAAAAAAAAAACAAAAAAAAACCAAACAAACAAACAAACAAAAAAAAAACACCATGTGAAGAGTAATAATGCCCAGCGTGAAGGGATCGGGCTGGAGGCTCTCTCAGGCAGAATTACCTTCCGGACTTCGGAGCCGGGGAGGAAAGAAATACAGTTTCTTTCCGTTCCAGAGGTTGTGACAAACTGTAGCCATTTCTGGGATTCAGCCTAGGAATTCCAAATCCTTTTGCCTTTTTATTTTTTAAAATTATTTTTCCTTTTAATTGCCGGGTTATCATAGGGCTCTTTGCAGATATAAGGGGTTGTGAAACTACTCAGTAACGTACCTGCCCATGTCAGAGGAGTTTAACTTTCAAAACAAATCAATTGCTTAAACTTGAATTTAACCCTGTGTTGCACCCTCTGGGGCTGCTGGTGGTGCATGCAGGATGTTTACCAAGTAGTATCTCAACTTTGGACTGCACAGGGCAATCCAGCCATTCCCAAGTCATCAAACCAGTGAAAGCAGAGTATGTTTGTAATATTAGAGATTACTTGTTTTGGCAAGGATGTTTACAGGCCATCCAAGGTCCATTGGAATAAACAGGAAAACTCTCACTGATGATGACTCATGTCTGTGGGCTTTGGACCAGAGCAGAGTGCTGGAAATGTGCTTTGCCAAGTGGAACTCTGTAGGTAACACTCCCACAGCCCCCTTGGCTTGTAAAGGGAGTGGGATGAGGTGCAGAGTGGTGTCAGACAGAAACTTGTGGGTTTGTGGCTTGCTTTAAATACATTTGCTAATTGCACGTGTGTTCCTTGGGGTTTAACATGTCACTGATCTTTAATTAATTGCCAATGGCTTAGTCTGCTGCTGTTTGTGAGGCTGATGAGGCAAATTGCAGCCTTTCTGCAGTAATTATTATTGTGGTGGCATCTTGGGGTGTGCAGTGTCTGCTCAGAAACTTCCAGGTGTGGGGTGCTTGTGTGTGGAGGTATCAGACTCACCTGGGAAGACACAGATCAGCTGGCTGCCAGGTTTCCTAGTCAGAAGGGACTTTTTCTAATGCCTTTTCTGATCTCTTGCTTATCACAGGCTGCACAGGATTTCACAAATAAATTCTACATCAAGCCCACGACTTCTGTGAGGTCTCCACTTGCCCCTATGGATGGGCTCCATCCACGGCAGGGCTTCAAGCATGTTTGAGCCACTGCCTGGTGGCTCACAGGCTTGAGGTCTGAAAGGGTGAGTAATATCTTCCACTTTGAATGGCTGTAATTAGGCTGGGAGCTATTTTGATCTATCAAAATATGGTTCTGCAAATAATGCCTATTAAAACGCATCGGGGTAGCTGTGGTTGTTGTGGCACTTGTGTTGGCAGAGCCACTTTCTCTTTGAATTTGTATATATTCTTGTTCTCTGCAGCAGATGCAAAGAGATGTGTGTAGTTTCTGTAGTAGCAGAAACTTCACCTGCATTTGAAAACACATCTATATAGTGTGTTCTTTGTATTCCTGCAGGGTCTCTTGATAGAAATTTTAGGGGGGAGCTGTTTCTGAATGATGTTCTGAATGGATTCATCTTCAGACCACCACTGATCAGATGAAAATATTACCCTGAAGATGACTCCAGCTAGTTGGAGCAGGCCCAGAAGAGCCATTGTGGGCATCCGTCCCTTAAAATAAAACAGATTATAGACCAATGAAAAGTATCTGAGAGCATCACAAAAGTGGTCACAGCAGATTTCTGCTGCCAGGAGGGTGTCCTGCTTTCCTTATGGAAACTGGCAGGAAGAAATGCTGCTGCTGCTGCTTAGACCCACAGTCTGAAAGGGAGGGAAATTATTTGTGACACAGTGCAGGAAGGCTTGTCACAAAATCAAACTGCTGAAAACCACCAAAGTGGTAATAAAAATGCTTATCAAGGGATTCTTGCACTGCTCCTGTGTCATCCTTGCTGTGTCAGCCCCCTTGGTGCTGTGCTATAGGTATTTTTTAGTGTCCTTGCTACGGTACACCCCTCCACACAGCAAAGAATCTCACCTCTCTCTTTCTTGTGATTGCTGGACCTGTTTTTTAGAGCAATACAAAGCAATAGGAAGGGAAAAAGAGTATCTGGTATCTCTCTCGCTTTGCTCTATTTAAGCTTTGTGCAAGGCAATGTAGACCAGAATTAATTACTAATTCTGATTATACTTTGTGTCTTGAAGATATTGATGATATTTTCAATTTCAAATTTATGCATCTGCAGCTTCATTTTTTTTTTTCTCCACTGCAGCAACAAAGCCAGGAAAGCTCTTAAACACATGCCTATTTTAAGCCTGCCAGCAGTCCCTTTGACTTAATTCAGCTGAGTGGCCCAGGGTGGCCCAGGGCAATTGTTTAATATAAAATTCTCTCTGTCCTGATGGCAGTCAAAGTTGTTGTGCTTTTTTTCAGGTTATTGAGGGAAGAGGAGGGGGGGAAGAAGGGAAGAAGTTGTTTATTCCTGAAGCCTAACACAACTTAGCTGAGCTCTTCTGGGTAAACCCTCAAAATGGGGATTCTTGTGTGTTAAAAATTCTGGTGTCTTGGTACTTGCTTTCACCCTGAAAAACTCTGGGTTTTGTGTGATACTCATTCATTCCAGGCAGTTTTAGAAGGCCTTGTTCATTCCTACAACACTTAATTATAATAAAACCACTGTTAGATCTGCCTCAGACATGTCTGTTTCTGACCTGGAGTGTGTCCATGCCTTGGCACTTTACCATCCTTCCACACTTCCTTGTCTTCACCTTTTTTCTGCATAATGTCTTGCACTTTCCTGTTTTGTTCCCAATTTACCAGTATTTACCTCTCAGTTTTTCTTTCCTTGATAGCCTTCCCCTGCTAAAACACAGCTGGCAGAACCAGTATATTTGCCAGGATCTTCACTCTGGTTTTGTGTTTTCCTCTTCTCTGTTCAGTGTCAGCCTGCACACTCTGAGCAGCTCAGGACAAGGATTTCAGTCAGATTTCTCCTTCTGTGTTTGTCCCCATGCTTGGACATTAGCGTGGTGATCACAGTGATATTTCTTTGATTATGTCTCAGAGCGGTGTGCCAGTGGAAAACTGCTCATTGGGTTTCTAGTGCAACAGTTTGGGGGATAATTCAGCATCCGAATCTGTGAGTTACCAGTGGAAAGGAGGGAACAAGGATCAGCACCAGGGTTAAAGGGAATATAGCAGTGACACTGATGAAATTTGACTAATATGGGGCAATCGTGGCCCACTTGGTTTGCTGAATATCACCTCATAAATTCCTGGTCTTTGGACCCTCCCTGGCTCTTGAACTGAAAGCTGCACTTTCCCATCCTTATTTTTCTTGATACATGGATGTTGTCATGCATTCCCATCTAACAGCAGTGCATTTGTTATGCTCTGTTCTGAGAAATGATGATTACTAGCACATTTCTTTCCTAACAGCCAACTTCCTCTTGGAGTTGTCACTCAGTTTTATTTGCTTATACCACAGATTAGCAATATCAGACTTATTCCTGCTGGTGAAACCCAGTGCTTGACACCCTGGTATCTCAAAATACAGAGAAAGGATGAGGGGGCTATTTATAAAACAGATTGTGGGCAAAAACCCTGTAGCCAGTATGAAATTATGAAGAAAATGAGGCATACTTGAAAGAAGTGATAACAAAAGAGCCTACTGATTACCTGTCTTTAAATTCAGTATTAAACTGAAGTTATGAACAAATCTGTCCCTGATATTACAATGTGGTAATATGGATGAATATCTGTTAATCTTTGGTCTCATTTGAAATGCTCTTCTGTTTGTTTTTTTTTTTTTTTTTTTTTTTTTTTTTTTTTTTTTTTTTTTTTTTTTTTTTGTAAATTAGTATTTGGTCCCTAGGACTGAAGCTACCACCATAAGGTATCAGTATTAAATTTTAAAGATTATCTCCATCAATTTTTAACAATCTCCACTTATTAAATGTATAATGTAAACGGTTTCAAAATGTAATTTCCTAAGAGTTTCTGGAACACCTTTAAGCAGGTGAATTGCAAGCTGCTTTTACCTCATTTTGGAGATTTGGAAGAGCAGGATGTTGGGCAGCAGTGGCAGGGGAGGTGCAGAGCTGTTACTAATTCACAGAGCATTTCCTTTCTCAGGTCACTTACAGGTCAAAGCTAGCAAAAAACACCAGAGATTTTGAGTGGGCTTTGACAGATAAATAATCAGTATAACTCCAGCCAGTCTTCAGATAGGTAATTTTCATTCAAGCAGGTATTTAAAAGAAGAAGAGAGATATTTCTAAATTTAAATACCTGTGATTTAAAAGTATTAACATTTGACACAGTTTTTTAGACTTAATGATTATTCAAAATGAGGTTGTATGTTTTCCTTTTGTTTTCTAGCATTTTAAATGACTTTTCCTTGTACTTCTGCCCCTTTTTGGATTGAATTCTGCTGCCTGCACCTCAGTGTCTGTGTGAGGAGATTTGCTGTCATGCAGCCACTACCAGTGTAAATTCAAAGTGCAATTTCTAGAGAGTTTTGAACATTATGCCCATAATACTTTCTTATCAGAAACACATAAGAATTGCAATTCTGCTATCTCTGTGAGGATAATATTAGCAGAGTTCTCATCATCTTTGCACTGTCCTTACTGAAGTCTTAGCTTTGTGTTAAGAGCTCTTCTAGAGGCATTCCATAAAATTAAATGGAGATTAAAACTAATTGATTTCTATTTTTCTAAGCCACTGTAAAAACTTGAATAATAAGTTGAGGAAATTGTCTTTTTTGAAAGGTTTTTTTTCTGCTATTGAAAAATTTTATTACTAAAGAGTTTTTTTCCTCTCCCATCCTATAAAACTTTCAATAGTGGCAAAGAATCATTCATTATATGTCTTAAAAGAAAACCATAAACAATAAGAAATAAGAATCAATGTGATTATTGAGCACAGTTTATATCCCCAAAGTTTCAGTAATGCAGAAGAAAATTACAGGAGAACTTTCAGCATCTCATTTATTATATTCTGCTGATATTAGTCATGGTGAGTTTCTGGCTAGAAAGACGAAAAATGAAGTTTTCATATTTAAGATCTGATATTTAAGCTTTGAAAAATCCCATGAAAAAATAGAACGAGGAGGTGATTTAGTGGTTTAACATGGGACA
Organism: Vidua macroura; assembly: GCF_024509145.1. Taxonomy (NCBI): domain Eukaryota; kingdom Metazoa; phylum Chordata; class Aves; order Passeriformes; family Viduidae; genus Vidua; species Vidua macroura. Next base: position 65,070,968 of record NC_071611.1, read on the forward strand.
GGAAATGTCACAGCCTTTAGAAGCCAAACCAGGGCATTTTGTGACCTTTGCTATTGCCCTTTGGTGCTCATCTGAAATCCACCATAGGCTGAATTTCTCTGCTTAGGAACAACCCTAGGAAGAACTTTTTCTTTAGTCATTCCCCATTGTCTGCAGAGAGATTATTTCCATAGTGAGGAAAATTGAGAGTGGTGCAGGTTTTTCTGCTGATGACCAAATCTTTGCAGCAGGATCTTCACTGTACCTTCTCTGATTTTTGAGTCTTCTCATCTCTGCCTCTGTTTCCTCATGGAGTAGCTCAGTCTTGGTATTCTTATCTGAAAATGCATTTAGAAGGGATTAGCTGAGGCATGGGAGTCAAGACACTTTTGAAATGCATAGCATTATAATCTGAAATAATTCAGTGCCCCTGTTAGGAATAATTTTTATTTAATCTACTCATAATGAAAAGGGTCAATACAGTGTCAAGGGGAAAAATATTTACATGCAATCATTTGAAATGTAGGTAACTACTTTTACTTAAATTCCTAGGTTACCTCACATTCTGTTTTATTAAGTTAATCTTAGCTGTTAGGTGTCTGTTGCCCAGTCCAAATATTTGGCTCCTGTTTAAATTGAATTTGATTACTTCAAGTAATTTGCCAGTGTTTTGTTTGCTCTCGGTGTAGTCAGAGAACTCACGAGTGGCTATTCAGATTTTTTTCCCTAAGATGTATGAATATTTTAAATTGAAATCCTTGCATAAAGGTGCTTGTGTATTTAGTATCAGTAAAGGATTACAAACTGACCTGTGAGCCAGAAGGGGAGAAGCAGAGATGCTTTCTCACACCTGTGAGTTCCTCAGCATTCTGTAGGAGAACCTTCAAGTTTTTATAGGAAGGGGAAAAATAAACTTTATCTTTGAAAATTGCAGTTATTAAAAAAAAAAGGCAGGGGGAATAAACTCGGTATTAATTTAAGCAGAATTTTGGAGCTATACAGACATCTTTTCTGAATCCCAGCTGCTTACAGGAGTATATTTACTAGTGCCAGACTGAGACTGACTCTGGATACTGATAGGAACCATCTCCTCATGCTAATTTAGGTGGTTGAATAGATGCCCAGAAGCCTGGGGTTATTTAGCTAAAAGTAGGTTTACAGTAGAGTTATGCAGCGATGACTGAATTTGAATCTGTTATGAGAGAGACTCATCATTCACTTGCTGCAAGTCTTGAGCAGAAATAACCCAAACACAGGGTACACCATGCAGGTGACTGCTGCAGCAACCTGTAGAAACTTCTGGGCTCACATTTTCACATAAAATTCTCTGGATTGAACACTTTTTAACTTCAAGCAATACGCTTTAAATCAGCCTCTCAGGCCCTTTTGAAAAGAGCATTCAGGAGGGCATTTTTCTTGTCAGGGGACTTCCAATGCCATGGAAGGTTTTAGTAAAGTTTCAGATCCATAATCTTCATCACGTTATGGATCTGATCATGAGGTCTGTAGGCACAACCTGGAATTCCCTCCCTTTTCAAGCTACATATTTTTGTTCTGACTGTTGGAAGGAGTTTGAGGTCTGACTGTCCAGTCCTCAAAATCATCCTGAGAGAGGCTGCTGTAAACACATCTGTGGCTGCCCAGCCAGCCTTCCCCGTTTGTGCTGGGTCTGTCTGGGGTGGAGGTAATTCCCTTTAGTAGAAGTCCATAAATTGCTGAGGTTTTGGGTTTTGGCTGGTCCATATTGTCAAGGTTTTTGCTCTCTGTGCCTCCCCTGCCTCCTGCCCCCACAGCGAGTAGGTTGTAGGTTTTTGGAGGGTGACCTGTGCTAGCCAAACAGTTTTCCACAGAATATTTTGTCATGCCCAGCAATAAAACCTTGTGTAGGGGAAGGTGGGTTGGGGGTCCTGTCCCACAGCTGGCATAAAGCTTTCATTGACTGTGATATTTATTAGGATCAATAATAACACAAACAAATAAATAAAATACTGTTGTGAAGCTGTTACAACCCAGGCAGTCTGAAGCATTTTAGAATTGGTAATTTGTAAAAAACTAGTATAGAAAAAGAGTTGTACCCTATTTCACCCCTGCAATGGGATTTCATCCAACATTTTACCTTTTAGCCAGTGATCAGGTTATGGCATCATGCAGTGGCTGCCAGTCTCCACTGGCACCATCTCCATCATTCCTTTTGCTTCTCTCTGAAGCCCCTGTTCCAGATTAGCTTCACATTTCACCTATTAAACTGTTGAGTCCTGTTCACAGAGCTGAGGGTCACCCTGGGAATGTAGTGGCGAAACAAATCTCTGTTTTTCTTTGCTGAGAGTGCCACCACTAAAGCTGAAACCTTTCTGTTCTGTTAAGTGAGGTAATGGATAACCAGCAGTGAATTTGAATGCTGCCCTACAGGCAATTAACTGTAGATTGCTCTAACCTTGTTTTTCCCACTGGCCACAGCAGTCCTTGACACTGATTTGTCACCTTCTCTCTGGATTCCTCCATGGAACTGAATTAAAATCCTCTTCAAAGTCCACATAACTTTGCCTGCTTGACACCTCCCTTCTGCAGTGTGTTATATCCACTTGAATCATCTCTCTGACCACTCAGACCTGTCTCACTCCACCCTCAGACTGAGTCTTTTGTAATCATCTCTGTGTTTTCATTTGTGCTGCCCTATGTGGGAAGCTGTTCACGACATCATCAGCTGAATGTTCTTGCTGGTGCAGTGGAGATGCACAAGGTGACTTCTGGAAGTCCCTTCCAACCTCAGCCTTTCTGTGATTCCACTTGGAAGAGCTATCCTCAACCCTTCATCCAGTAGTTTTCAGCTTTATATATGTATCATTAGAGCTGACTGTCCATTTTAGTTAAGCTCTAGTCCTATCTCATCATTAATCACTGTAGCACTATTAAAGGGGAATTATCTAGATGCGAGCACCATTTACACCCTGTTGCTTCATTGTATTTGGATTACAAATGCCCTAGGCTGAGGAGTTTACTCATTATTCCTATATGGAAAATATTTTATCTATTAACACAACCATTAAGCAATCAGCAGTAAATAATCTTTGGGTGCAGTGAAGCTTTCACTTCATAGCTGTGGCCTTCCACAGGAGTGTTGCTGCAAGTTTGCACGTGGTGTCCATGTGCTCACGTGCTGACAAGGTTCTGGAAAGCCAAACTGAGACTTCAGCCCTAACTGAGGCTGACGGTCTGCAGGTGCACTGTCACCCTCTGCTGCTGCCGCCACCAAACAAACTGCCCCAGACCACGGGGGCATTTTGAGACTCTGACTTCATGAAATCCCAGAGGAATTCCAGAGCTAACAAAGGCTGATACGCACTTTTGCAAGTGCTGGTTTCCTCTTTACTCTCTGGGTATTTGAAAAATTGTTGTGGTAACGAGGGCATGGTAAATGTATGTGTCCTACCTTAAAGTTTTTGATAGTAAAAATGGTGGTGTCTCATTTAACCTGAAAAGAAAAAAAAAAAAAAAAAAGGAATTATTTATCTATCTCTGAACTGCTGATTAGTCCCTGTAATATTCAAGATGTTTAAGCAGCATATTTTAGTATAGGTCCACTTGGCTAGAAAGGTTGTAGTGGCTTTGCATGCTGCCCATTCAGTAAAGTGACAATAGCAGAATTTGTTTATCTGTGATGGTCAAACCCTTCAGGACATCTTCTAGAGCAGTACCAGATGTGCTGTCTTCCTTCTGTTCATAGATTATTACCCCTTTCAGCAGTGATCATCAATCACTGGGTTTTCCTTAATGGTAGGGAATGAATGATAGCCAAAGGCAAGAGTGATTTGTCTTTCCTTAGCTTTGCATTTCACTACCCTGTGTTGAAGAAGTTACATGGTTCACTCTGCCCCAAGGTTGGCTCAGCCTTCTACACAAAATGATTGTGATCAAAGTTTCACTTCAGAAAGGAGTTTGAAGAGGTCATTTAAAAAGGACAGAATTGCATTTCTTGGTTTTTAGATCTTGCCAGTCCTCAGTTCATTTTTGTAGTTGTACAAATGTATTTCCCCTTCCAGGAAAAGCTTTGAATTTTGTTTATTGGTTTTGTTGGGGTTGGGGTTTTTTGGGGTTTTTTTTGCCTGAATTTTGTTTTGCGTTGTGCCATTTCCCTGTCTTTGTTTTCCCTCTGCCTTTATTTGTTACCTTTCTCTTCTGCTTCCCCTTATCTCTTTCTTCTCTCTTATCCTTGGTGGTGCCTCCAACCCACACCCCTTAGCGACTTCCCAGCAGCAGCAGGGAGCCACCAGCACCTCTCAGTTCTAACTCCTGTAATTCATGTTGGCTACACACATTCTGGAACAGAAGGCCCTTTGCACTGCATTTTTCATGCTGACAATGATCTTTTTCACATGAACATGGCACTCACCCACTGGGACGTTTCAAAACTGACGACCAAACCTTTTTTGCAGTACCTGGTAGTGTCTCATCCTATCAGAAACAGCAGAATCTATTTCATTAACCACTGGGGAAAATAATTGTCCTCTGCAGATGTCTGCTTCTGATAAACTCCACTTAGGGATCTGTGGATCCTTTCCAGATAGAGCAGTAGGAAGATGAAACACAATGTGATGTGGTCCTAGATCCACAGAGGATTCACTATTCCATTTGTAAAACTCCAGCCACCTGCAGTAGGTTAGTTCTATTAAATTCATTACCCCACTGTAAACAGCAAAAGGAAATACTGGTTTATTATTTAGCACCTTTTCAGGGGCAGTATTTCCTCACTGCATTTTGGACACAGATCGATAAAAGGATGACTTCTTAGGCAATGAACTGAGCCCTGGATTTCAACCTTTATGTGCCCCTTGTCTTGTGCTGCTGTCGTGGTGCTAACTCCAGTGCAGAGGGCATGAGGGCAGAACCCTCTGCTCTCAGTTTTCTGCCCAAGCAGGTGTGACCAGAAGCCTTTTGGCTCCTACTTTAATCTGGATTTACAATTTATGGTCACTCAGCACAAATTATCGAAGTATTTTGCTGATTACCAAAAGGGAGGTAAGATTGCTCTTGAATTTCTGCAAGTTATTTGCAGGAACAAAAATAGCATCCACAATTTCCTGGGTTTTAGGATAACCAGAAGAAGGTATGGGATGGTGGCTGATTACACTTGATTGTGGATCTCTGTCTGGGAGTTTAATCCTGTTATTTTTGAAAGACATTTTTACACCACATTAAAGATTTTCAAAGTGTCATGCAACAGTAGAGGGGTGTTTAAAAGTGTGCATGAGGATGTTGTGCTCTTGCCAACAGCATTTTCCTGGCCAGAATAATTTTTTTCTTCCCCAGTGTGTTACATTGTATAGCTTGGTTCACTTTTTAAGGGCTCCTGGCAGGTCCTTAAACTCTGGGCACCATCCAGGAGAAGCAGCCAAAATAAAACTATGCCAAACCACAGCTACTGTGCTGTTGATTTGTTCATTTTTGTTACAGGCACAAATTACAGTATTTAGCGAGCAGTCATTCCCTAACATTTGCAGCAGTGGCTGAGTTTCTTAGTGTCTTATTATTAAATAAAAACAACAATATTATTCATAAAAAGTCATGAAAAGCCTAAAGCAGGGTCTTGGAACTTAGTACTGCACATAACTTAGATATGATCTGAGCTGGAATCTACTCTGTGAATTTGAGGGTTTTTTCTGCTTTTTTAAGGGAAAACTTTGATTTTTTTTTTTTTTTTTTTTTTTTACTGGTCACCTTTTAAAAGCTTGTGTTTCTTGTGTTTGGGAAGAATCAGTAGCCCAATTTCCTCCCAGTACTCTAGGATGTCACCACAAACAGTGTGTGTACACATACAGATATGCACACAAAAATATTTATATTTAAGCGGGACATTAAAATACTTGAAGCTGATTTACAGGATGTCTTCAGAGTATTGAAAAAAAACATGAAAAACCCCACATTTTCAGAGTATTGTAAAAAATTCAGCCTTCTCTGGGGATAGGAATGGAGGGTGGGGGAAGCAACTGGGTGGGAGATAGCAGCAGTTTTTTAGTACATGCTACCAAAAAATAAATTAGGATTTTCTTTACATGGAGACACAGTGATTAAAAGAGAAATAAACCCATGCATTTTGTGACTCCTCAAGTTCTCTGCCTGAAAATATTTTGACTATACCTTTGGGGTGTAGATGTGGTATTTCTTTTCAATCTCCTCTTCTGCTTTTCATAGAGCTCTCTGTGCCCTTTATTTTTTAGTAGAAGCTAGTTAGATTTAACACACCCACACCCAGTGTTTTAAATATTTTGTCTCTTACTTATTTCATCTCTTACTTTAAAATATTAAAGTCAAAATAGAGGTTTTTTTTAGTCTGATGAGGTTTTCCACTTCATAAACAGAGAAGTCAATATCTTATATTCCTAAAAGCAGATAGAAATTATTTCAGGGTGATAAAGCTGGGTTTTTATGTGAAAAGTGAGACTGAGAGCACCAACACATTTTCCTGTCATTTGTGCATCTTTTTAATGGGCAAAAATCCATATTGGCAGCCTTGTGTGTCAGCCCTAAGTCTGTGTAATTTCAATCTTGCCTAAATTCTGTTTTCCTTGGAAGAATTACCATTTCTCATCACTGTGAAGAGGGACAGAATCTTTCAGTGCTGTTAAAACTCTTCTGACTTTTCCCAGGCAGCTTTTGAAACAGGAAAGCAGAGGCTGTCTGTGTCTGTGTGTGTGTGTAATTTTAACTTTTCAAGATACAAATATTTGCTTTCTGTTTTTGCAAGAGGCTGCTCTTCTTTGTGATAAGGTCAGGCAGCCTCTGAGCCCAGTTCATTCCTCCCCAACACCCCTGTAAGACATTAACTCAGCAAGAATGAATGAAGAGGTTTAATTTTTTTCCCCTAGGAAATGTTTCCTTGTAGCTGGAGGCTTATGTGAAAGAGATTTCTACAGAATAGTAAAAACAATAATAATAATAAAGTACAAAACATAGTAAAAATCCAGTGTCCTGCTCTTTTCCCAGAGGGTGGGAAAGAGACTTAGCTTTACAAACATTTGCAAATCTCTGTTTTCTCAATAGTTTTGTCCATTGACCTCCCTAATTTTTAGATGCCACTAATTGCAGGCCTTCTGTGTACATCTTGCAGTGGAGGAGAGATCAGCTGGTGAAGACGGGGAAGAGAAGTTACCCAGCAAAAGAGAGTTTTAGCTCAGGGAAGCAAAGCTTAAGCCTGAGATGCAGGAGTTGAAGGGAGAAGAGAGTATAAGAAGTGTGTATATCTGAAAGGAAAAGATTAAACACAATGAATTCCACTGAGGAGAAGGAACTGCAAACTCAAACAAAATTAAAAAAAAAAAAATAAAGCCAGGAGTCACAGTATAAATTATTTATCTCTCTTATTTCAAGGAAGAAGTGATTTGATCTTCATGCTTCCAAAGAAGATTTTAAACCTGAAATTCTTTCACAGGTTTATGACTGTTAAATGAAGAGCAGGGAAGGTGCTGATAGGGATGCAGCAGGGGCTATTCCAGCTGCCTCTGAGATAATTTTACAGCACATTGGAACAGGGGTCGTGAGTCCACAAGTCATTCACTAGCCCCAGTGCCAGCTAGTCCTGAGTATTTTATTGTTGGCAACACTTTAGCTGGTTTTAAGTCCCCTTACCAGATGCTGGTTTGTATCAAAATCGGGGAAAATAAAGCTGTGCCTGCTTAGCACACTTAAAACCACAAACCTTTTTTTACTTCATAGCTAGGATTTTCTCTCCTTTTTAAAGAAGGAGAAAGAACAGAGTGACACAGATGAGGATTATAGCTTGTTTTATGGTATAGTCTTCTCATAAGAAGGTATAACATCCTGTTCACTTATCTTCTGAACATTTTTTAAAATTAAATAGCCATCTAAGAGAAAACCATTGCTACTTTCTGATGAGTAGCTTCTGCAATTCTTGGCAATGGGTAGGAAATTTATAAGTGTGCTATAACTGTTGTAGTCCTCAAGACAGACTGTGGCATGTAAAAAATTCTGTCTAAATTACAAATTAAAAATAACATGAAAATTAAAAAACTACTATTAGGAATTATTCATCGCACAGCAGTAGCCACTCACTGTTTTGAGTGGTTTGTTTGGGTTTGTTTTGTTAAGTGACCTGGGAAAGTGAATTTTGCTGGTAAAATTGCCATAATTCCTCTCACCATTCATCATGTCCTGTGTGTTTAAAAACATAATTCTCTGTTGCTGGATGTCATGCATGCACACACCAGGAAATCTCTCTGTCTGCTGGAATGCATTTTCTGTGGCCTTAGTTTAAAAAACAGTAATAAAAAAGAGATAAATCACTTCACATTTCTTTTAATTTTGTATCTTGGAGCTGACATGCAACCCTTTGTGTGGCATGCACAAGGCATGAGAGATCCCCTTGCTTGCTGCTTCAGAAACAGAGAAGGTAAACAAAAACCGGGGGTGGGGGGGAATATCAGAGGTTGTGAGGCTTTGGGGGTGAATTATGGACAGGTAAAAAAAAAAACACACTCTGAGAGAAAGCAGAGAGGATCAATCTTAATTTGCTCTTGGGCTGTCTAGCATGGCTTGTTCTGTTGGGGTGGTGTGACATGCACAGTTCTGGTGTCATATTTTGGGTGTGGGGTGACTGTGAAAAACACCCAGTGGTGGAAGGACTTTATTTTTTTTTTTTTTTTTTTTTAATTTTTTTTTTTTCTTTTGTTATTCTGTTTCTTGGTAGGAAGGAAAATAACCCATCCCTGCAGAAAGTGCTGCCTGATATGCACTTACTCTATAGGACAGAGAACGCTGCATTTGCCTTTGGCCTTTTTATAGCACTCTTTCTGGCCATGCAGTTTTCTTAATGGAGCCACGTGCCTGATCCTTTTAGCTGAAAGAAACATTTCAGCATTAATGACTAAGGAGGAGTTAGGTCTCTGTGTGTGCAAGAGAGGACCTTAGGAATATTGTGGGAGGCAGCTGTAAATGCCCAGGTGGCTGTGGCTCTGCTGAAAGGATGAGAAGTCTGTAAGGATGGAAAAGGCAAACAAAATTTTAAAGCATTTAATGAAATACAACAAGATTGCAGCTAACTTGTGCTCCTTTTGCATTATGTGTGGGTTCGTATTTGATTGATTTATTTTTTTAATGCAAATTAAAAGTAGAATAAAGAGGAATGAAAGTGCTCAATTCAATCAGTTCTGTCCTTCCATGATCACCTTTTAACCACTTTTAACCACTTTTAACCATTGAGCTGTTAATGTATTTGTGAGCTAGAAGTAGTAGAAAAAAAGTTACGTAGCAGTCAGCTCTTTCAAAGTCCTGAGTTATTTGAAGAGTGATGCATTTCACAATGAATTAACTTTTCTCCAGTTGAATACCCCTGTGGGAACAAGTTTGGATGATGCACAGCTCACATGCAAAATTAGGCATTGCAGAGGTTTGATGGGTACATTTCCCCAAGTTTTTAAAGTACTTAATTTATAAAGCAGTGTGGAGAAATTTAAAAAATAAAAAAAAGTTATCAGGGAAACATCTGTTTGCTTTGGAAGCGCCGTCCAAAGGTGCACAGGGAGCTAGAGCACAGGAACTGTGATTCTGCGTTTGGAGGAAAGGAATCAAAATATATCCAGGGTGAAGCCTGGTTCTTCATTTTGCTTTGCACACCTTGGTTTTCAGGTGTAGATATTTGTGACTGTGATTTGGAGAGGAAAAGATTTTTGTTCTTTTAAAACTTCCCTGTATGAAACAGAATTACTTTCACACAGTCTACTAAGATATGTGGGAGAGAATGGGAATATGTTTCTGGGAGTGGAAAATGCTCCTTTTTTAGGCATGCTAAGCTTTGAAATCTTCTTGTGAAGTTTTTATGCTAGATGTGGCAAAATAACATGAAAGTAAGTATAGTCACTTTAAAAGGCAGAAACCACAGTTACTGATAATAGTGCAACATTTGAAATGTGATTTTGAAACTGAGAGTTGAAGACCAGATGCACAAATCATAGTGATGGATAATCTAAAGTACATTTGGATATATAATATAATTATTGTATTTTAAAGGTTCCTGAAGCTTTTAGCCCAGAAGCACATGGGAGAAAATTTAGGAGAAGATGGGTTTGGATTTTGTACAGTGAACAGTTATATATGTGTTCATGATAGAAATAGATAGAAATAGAACTCATGATAGAAATAGAACTCTTTATTCGGCCCTATAATCTCAAGAAAACAAGACTGAGGGCACATGGGGTGTCTTCAAAGTTATAGAAAACTAAATGAAGTGTTAGTATTTGTGCAGTGTTAGTGTGAATGACTGGCTAAAGACACAAACTCAGCGCTTCCGAATATGTTTGGGATGGTAATAAAAATCTCACAAATGCATTGTACTCAGTTTTTTTTAAATAATTAAACACATGTTGTGGGACTGAAGCACTAAAAGCTCTGTGTGAGTGCTTGGAACTCAGTCGGTGGGAGAAGCAGCCCTTGGAAGGCAGCCCTTGTCCACAGGGATTTCTCAAGCAGCTTGGCTATGTTTAGCCAGCAAGATCTCGTTTTGTCAGGAGGGCTAAACAAATAATCTTTTGACTTTACTACCATGAGTTTAAAGAAGCTGCTTATCAGGGCTAGGAATCATCAAATGGGCTGTGAGTACCTGGTGCTACCTTTTGCATCACACAACTGAATGTCCTTCTTCTGCAGAATTGAATTCTGGTAAAGCAAAACATTCGTGGAGAGGGGCACTGAAAAGCTTAAAGTCATCTCTGCCTTTTTCCTAAGCTGTGGTTCAAAAAACCATGCTGCCCCATAGATGCTGATGCTGTTCTGGAGTTGCACTGTGATTCCCAGCCAAACCTGGATATCATGGAACTGTATGCCAGCTTTTCTTGCATTAAAGCTTTAACAGAAAAAGGGTGGCCAGCTGAGCCAGAGATCTGCCCCCACAGCCTTATGCTGAAGTCACTTTGAGCTTGCCAGGGAAATGTGTCTCGTGGAAGCCTCTTTTCCATCTGATGATGCATTAAGCTGTAACAAAACATTAATTCCCAGAGCCTTGAAATATTGTCCCCTGTGCCTGTGGCATGGTGATTGACTGGGTGAATTGTGGGGCAGTGAGCAGTTGCCCAGATTTTACTCACAGCCAGTTTTACTCTCAACACACCCTAAAATCCACTAAACTCCTTGTACACATTGAAAGCCTCCCAAAATAGGAGGAAGTAAACTCCTTGAAAATATATAATTCTTTTTAATAAGGTGCAATTCTTACCACTGGTGGAATAAATTCTATTACTCCTTATCAGGTATAAAAGGAAAATAATAATTGCTCCTTATCAGATATAAAAGGAAACCTGTGATCAGTTTTATAGCCCAGGTTAAGTCATGGATGGTTATCCATGACTGAATGATGAGCTAAATATTCTTTGCTTGAAATCTGTCCTGCTCTAGTGCTGTGGCAACTAGAAACTGTGGTGAAGGTACAGCATAACTTTAATTTTCACATCCTGTAACCTCACCTGAACTGGTGGAAAGGCTGCTCAGCCTGCCTCAAGACTGCTATGAGGCATTTCTGGCTGACTTGGGTTTTGAGATGCTGAAAGTAAAACTAGCCACCCAATGTTTGACACAAAATAGCTGAATATCAAGTGAAGAATCAGAGAGAAATAATGTAATACGAATTTTGTCAGCACAAATGAGCTGAGTTTAATTGCTGTAAATCCTGTTTCTTAGAATGGTTAGCATTTCCAATTAGCAATTTTATAATCTGGGTTTCCAAGCCTGTTCTGCAAACATGAAGAATATTTGATCTTGCCAAGAACCTACTGAGATGGAACTTTTTAAAGCAGTAGAATGATGATGGCCAATGCAACAGCAAGGAAATCTTGGCCCTACTGAATTCAGTGGCAAACTTGTCCTAAAAATCAGTGGATTCAGGTCATCTGAGGTTCTAGATCAGAGCCCCTGGAAGTTGCTGGAAGTAGATGGACGGCTCCTGGTGAAATCTGTGCTGAGAAAATCAGCAGGACAGGATGTGTTCTTTTTCTTCTTTCCTCTAATGCTTGTGTTGCATTATTGGATTTGCATCTGGCTAAACTCCCTCATGATGAGCTTGCCTCACTGTCTGCTGCTGGGCTTTGTTCCTGTCACAAACTTCACAAAAATCTGGGGTTTTTCCCTCAGTGTGGAGTTTTAAAAAACTTATTTTCCAGGTGTCATGAGTCTGATGCTGCTCCTGGGTCAGTCCAACAGAACGTGACAGGACTAAGCTGCTGGGCCCCATTAGGAATATTGGAAGAAAGCAACTCTGTTGTTCTGTATCCTGTTTTCTTATTTGGTGTCTAGGGATGCAATTACTTAAAAATTTAAAGCCTAAAATTAAAAATAGAGTTCTTTTTGTTAACTTCAGCCCTTGCAGAAAATTAGTAAACACTTGCATATGCAATCGGGTCAAACATTCCAGAGGATACATAGATTTAATTTTTTTTTTCCAAGAGAATAAAACAAAGCAAAATACATTATAAATCTGTGCTTGGCAGAAGGAGAGAAGCATTGGATTACCAGACATAGGTTTAAACCAGAGACAAGTTTAAGAATAAAGTGCTGGTAGATACTGTGAAAAATACTAAATTTAGTATTACAGAACTAATATTAAGATTGTATGTAAATACCCAGATTTTACCCACAACCAATGTACATTTTACTCTCAACACACCCTAAAATCCACAAAATTCCTTGCATACACTGAAAGCCTCCCAAAACAGGAAGAAGTAAACTCCTTGGAAATATATAATTCTTCTTAACAAGATGACCACTAAGGCCCAATTCTTACCACCGGTGAAATTAATCCTAATACTCCTTATCAGATATAAAAGGAAAATATGTGATCAGTTGTAGCTCAGGTTAAGTGCTTTTCCTGCTTTTTAAGTATGCAGACAGGCATGCAAACCCCAAATGCTTCACGGTTTCATAAAACCTAGCACGAAGTGATTCCAGGAAAGACTTCTAAAATTGAAATCAATTAGAAACTTGATGCAACAGTCACATCTCCAGTTCTCCAGATTATCCCATTTTTTCCAGAAAAGCCTACCTTCTAAAAAAAAAAATAGCATTAGCACAGACATCACTTTAACGTGACCAAAACTCATAGTGTTGCATCATGTTTTTCCTCACAATTTAACTGTAAGTGCTTTTAAGAAGTACTCAAAGTGAAGCATGGCACTCAGGTGGGAAAACTTGAAAAAAAAAAAACTTGAGAAAACTGCCTTTCTTGGTCTGCTCCTCCTTTAGCTGAAACACAATGTTAATTTCCACCACAGGGCAGTGAGGGTGACTGTGTTCTACAGAGAGGTCCAGGGTGAAGTCCCACCTTCAGATCAGTCCCACCTTCAGATCATAGCACTCAGCAGCCCTGTAAACAGTGGGATAACCAGCTTGGACAGCTTGTGCTGATCCCCAGAAATGAGCAAAAGGTTGTGTCAGTTGATGAGGAAATTATAAATTTTATGGGAGGTACCCAACCTTTTCACCTGTAAATGTTTTTCTCTGTGGTTGCATGGCCAAGAAGCTCTGTGATAATAATGATGAATGGCTGAGTTACCCTCTCAGTCTCCATTGGAAAAGAGGTTTTTTTTCACAGCATTATCTAAAAAAGCCCCACAATACAGAGAATAAGAAGTTTCATGGATCTTGGATTTATCATTTGGAATAATTAACAGCTCACTGAACTGAGGATTTCATCCTCTGTTCTTTGTGGAAAAATAATAAAATTGGTAATATTTGACATTTATTTTTATTTAATGCAGTGGTGAGGTTTTTTTGTTTTTGTTTTTTTTTTTTTTTCATTAGCAGAATCAGGAAATTAACAATCTTGGTAATGTGTTCTGCTCTAAGATGTTGGTTGTCATTGCAAGGCTGCTCTGCCAAGGACAAAGAAATGGCAAATAACTTTGAATAAGGTAGTCTATAAATTACTTTCACCTGAAGAGTTAGTGTATTCCTGTGCTGAACAGATCCTAGAAAAATGAATGTTAATTACCTGACTGGTAGACATTTGTTTCAAAGGGAAAAAAATAGGAGTTGGAAAAAAAATGTTATTAAGAGAGAACAGAGATATCATCTACTTTTAATTATTCAACAGTATTTTGTACGGATGAATCATTGCTAGCACAGCTAAAGCAGAGACAAAATATTTATTCTAACACTGTAAAAAAACCTCTAAATGCTCAAGACAGATCTTGGATGCTTTTCCTTTGATCCATGCAGATCTTTACTGAGTTTTATTTTGTGGAATCACACAGAACCACAGAATCAATTAGGCTGGAAAAGAGCTCTGAGTCCGGCCTGTCAACCAGAGCAGAGCACTCAGTGCCAAGTCATTCCTTAAGCTCCTCCAGGGACAGTGATTCCACCACATCCCTGGGCAGTCCCTTCCAATGACCAATCCCCTTGTGTGAAGAAATTCCTCCTCTAGTCCCACCTAAACCTCCCCTGGTGCAGTTTGGACTAAGTGAAAGTGGAGTGAGAAGATTTTTTTCTTTTTACTACCTTTTTTTTAAATTAATCTGGTTCTACTGGTAACACGAAACTGCTGAATTTTGAGGACAAAGTTTCCTTGTCTAACTGCTATGGCTTTGTGTAGAGAAGCACATTGGCTTGGATAGAGAACACTGACTGTGACAAACACTTTTACTTCCACTCAGTTTTACTGATTTTTTTAATGTTGAGTGTTCTGTGGGAGACGTGGAGACATCATGCCCTCGGGGCAGTCTCTGCAAGAATGGGATTGCTAGAATGAGGGGAAATAGTCAAAGCCATGAAATAAATCTGTGGTTCACGAGGCTTGCCAGAGGACCTTGATAAACTGCTGCTCAGATGTTGGGTGTCTTTTTAGAAGGAATAATTTAAAAAGGTAGAAGCCATGCTTTTCTATATAAAGCAGCAGTGGAGATGGCCACTGGAATTTTAGAGTAGAACTCTGCTAGAGATGACCAATTCTTGATTTTTTTTTTTTTTTAATTATTCTTATATTAGGCTGCCTAAACTTTACAGCAAGTGTTGTAAGACCACTAAGCAAGTGTTAAAATATTAACACATAAAATTTGCAAAGGCAACCCTGTGTTAAAATACACAGGGAAAAAAACCAACAACACTAGCTAAAGAAAACACTTTTTCTTTCTGGCATGATGATGACAGTCATGATGAATAGGCAAATTTTGCAGAAGGTTAACCAAAGGATACAGGTAACTGGCATAAAGCTTTTACTGACTGTGATATTTATTAGGATGTGACAGTAAACACAAATGAATAAATGCTGTTGTGAAGCTGTTACAACCCAGGCAGTCTGAAGTCTGAAGCTTTTTAAAATTGGTATTTTATAAAAAGCTGGTGTGGAAAGAAATTGGCCATATTTCACCCCTGCAATGGGATTTCATCCAACATTTTAACTTTTATCCAATGATCAGGTTATGGCACCATGCAAGGGCTGCTAGACTCCATAATTCCTTTTTCTTCTCTCTGGAACCCCTGTTCCAGATGAGCTTCGTGTTTCACCCATTAAACTGCTGAGTGAACAGCTCAGGATCACCTAGTCACTTCTGGAGAAAAGGTCAGGAGGCTGATGCTGCTGCAGAGCTGCAGTTGTTCAGCTCTTTCTGCATTCCATCACTTTAGTAGACCTGGGATTCCTACAGGTTGATGTGGAATTCAGGGAGGTTTAAAGCTGCACACTCAGAATGGTGGCTGCTGCTTTGGGGTGCTCAGGTGAGATGCTGACCCACAACCTGGTGTTTTACTGGTGCTTAACCCTTCCATTCAGCCACCATCTGTGACACAATGGAAGAAAAAATAATCCAAGACGTTTAAATTGCAAGTGAAATGCAGTAGACCTTTTTTTTTTTGGTCATCAAGCCTGGGCAGTGCTTTACCTCAAAGAGAGAGCATGAGAAGCATGAGGCAGGGTCAGAGCTACAATAGCCTGCAATCCTTTCTTACCCACATGGCTCTTCCTACCTCTGTGTGAGCTGGGTTTTACAAGCCCCACTGGGCTGAGCTCTGGGGAGATTAGTTTTCTCCAAACTAGCTTATGGTTTAGGTAATTGGTTTTCTGAGGGCTTAAAAAATAAAAATTGTAAATCTGACACAAGGTCAGTGTTGGTTCTTTGCTTATCTGCTCTAGGCTGTTTATGAGAAGCATCAAATGCATTTATCTCTAAAACGCTTGGAAATAAAACCGTGTAGTATTTCATGGCTGGAGCTGCAGGATAAAGGCCTTGTTTAAGCCCTTGGTATCTTCACAGGAGGAGGATAGATTTACACCTTCATCTTCTGGGCTTTTTGCCCCCAGTTTACTCCTTAAGGTCTCTATGAAACAGAATAAAATACCTCCTGTGGATGCCACTGGAGATCTTATGAACTTTATGTTACAGAAATCCTCAGGCTGCTCCTTCCTAAGATGAACTGTGCCAGATCATGTCTGAGGGGGCTGGTGCAGAAGAGGGTGGAGTTATTAATTCAGTGTCAATGGGAGTATCAATAACACAGAGAATAAGCACTGATTTCTAGGACCAGTCCCTGAAGACGGTCAGAAGCTGGAAATTGAATCCCACCTCTCTTTTCTCCTCCTATCAAATTGCAGATCCACTTTTTCACAGCTGCTGAAGTCGTGGTTTCTCTGACTTAGTGCATGCACCTGTGCCAAGACACGCAGGAAGATGAATGTGGGAGCTAACCTGCCCATTCCTGCCCTCCTGCTTGTGCCCATAACCTTCCAATCCGTGCAGCTCAATTGCAGCATAAAAGGATAGTTTCCCTTGCAGCAACTTATTTTAAATTTAGACATGTTCTGAAACCCAGGAGATCAAAGTATTTTCAACAGCACAAGAGGAACTCATCCCTAATGGAGCCCTTAAAGCCAGCTCCTTGCCTGTAAGCTGATTTCATTGTGCAGCAATGGTTGGTGGCTTACTTTTTGTTACTACAGGCTTCTGTGACAATCCTGCTTTTAAGAACACGTCTTGGGCTGGCAGTTATTGGCAGCTGCGAGGCTGGTGTGGGCTTTCAGCTGTGGCACACAACTCAGAGTTAATTTCTAGTTGCTGTTGGATTGCCTGCTATTCAGTTATGTGCTGTTTGGCTGCCAGTATGAACAGCCAGGGGTTTATAAAGACTGAAGAAACTGCAATGGAGAAGAGCAACTGGAAGTACTTCACTGGACATTACTGCTGTAATCAGACTCTGCTGCCACTAAGGTTTAAAAATTAGAGACAGCTTTCTCAGTTCTTTGAAATATTTTCTGCAGGTACAGGTTGCTTGTGCTTGGCTGGCTTCAACCCACTTGCACAGATTCCAGACAGAGTTTGATTTAAAAGCTTCTATCAACTAAATCAAATTAAATAATGAAATAGCAAATGGAAAAAAAAATTAAAAACTGAGAATGACTATGGCTCAGGTTTCCTCATGTTTTGTATAAATCTTTGTTAGAGCTGGATGACACAAGGGCTCTTCCATCTCAGCTCACTTGGGCTGTTGTCTGCCAGAGCTTCACTGTTTGCTGTTCACACTTTGTTAGGAGCACAACCTGCTCAGGGGTGTGCAAACATGGTTTTTTTGTTTTTTTTTTTTTTCTTCTCCTCCCTGAAGACTCAAAAGGCAATGAATCTGTTGCCACCTCCCATTTCCACACACAGAAAACCACCCCCAAAATCCAAGTGAAATTTTCTACCACCTGGACTCCCTCACCTCCTCCACTGGTTGGCCTGTTGCAATTAATTGCCTTTGTTGATCATTAGGCTTCTGTTGTTTTGCTTTTGACAAAAGACAAGTGTGCTCTGGCCTGGGCCGAGGTTGTTGAGTATTTTGGGGCTGGGACATTTCAGTCCTGCTTGGCAGCTGAGAGCTGGTGGCTCTGTGCAGTGAGACAGATAGTCCGAGTTTCTGGAAACACTTGGTCACAAATTCCCCCACCCATCATTAATTTATCCTCTAACTGTATCAGCAGGCAGGAGTGTAATGTGCTTGAAACAGTTACTGACTGTCAGAAAGGACAAATATCACAAATATTGGAAGCAAATATGTGGTTTAATTATTGCAGTTATTATATGGGACTGTTCAGCTTTGGAGATGAGCTGCACTGAGGAGGGGTTTGAACAAGGCTTTGGCTTACTTTAATTTCATTTGTGGTCACTCTTTTAACTCACTGTTCTTCATTAGGGCTACAAATACGTTGTATGCCTGGAGGATGTTACACAGACAAGTATGCCAAGAGTATTAAGATATATTTTATAGAATTATGGGATATCAGGGATTCATTCTGCTCCCACAGCTGTGGTAGGAGATAAATCAGGAGTTAGAAAGGAAAAAGAGCTGTTGGAGGATGTCAGCTTCCTCAGAAAAACACCGGGGATTCATTTGATGGAAAAATTGAACAAATTTTAGGACTAGTATGACTAGCTGAGAACAATGCCCAGATGCCATGGGAAATGTAATTAACCTTTGGCAAATGCAGCAGTCTCAAAATGATGATACAAAAATTAACTAAGATACACTAGTTTATTAAGATGTTTGTATATAAAGGGATCCATTTTTCAACTTCAGCATCAATGTTACTGTAAAATACTTGTGGAAGTATTTTAATAATTTTTAATTAAAGACCCAGAAATACCCACTTAAAATCTCACTAGTCAATGGCAAGGAAAACAAAAGTGATGGAGATAGCCTAACATAAAACAAAAAAAAAAAAAAGATTGAATCTTACTTATCCAATTTGCAGGGTGAAAAATGATGTTTCCAGCAATAGGCAAAAGCTGGGAGACATGGTACTTAATGAGGAAATTTGTTTCAGTGCTTTTCTCTAACAAGGTGTAATTTCTTTCTGACCTGACAGGCTGCTAAACCTTGGGATGCCATTAAACTGGTAATGAAGTGCCATGCTAAAAATAGTATTTCTGCTTTCTTTCTGGTTTCCAGAACCAGCAGAATCATCTGTATACTCAATTTACCACTGTGTGTGAGACATCTCTGCGTGGAGGCCTCCAGGGAGGAGGAGTGTCATCTTTTCTCTGTCACACAGAGCAGAGCTCTGTGCTCATCAGGTGCCAAACAGGCAGGCAGAATTGGGAGCTGGGCATTTGGTCCTGTGTGTTTGCTCACCAGGTGTGGATTATTGTGAAGTGTGCTTTGAAAGCTCAGTCCTGAGCATCAGCTGAACCAAGGAAAGTGCTCCTCGTGGAAAGCATGGTGTGCTGGTTTATTTTATTAAATAGCATGATGCCTTTGAAGCCAGGATCCTCAAAGTTTACACTTCATGGGTTGTGTAAATATAAATTACTCTTGATTAAGAGATGGAGCTGGAGTACGTAGCTAGGGCTGTTTTTTAGGGCTGTTGAAGTTTCCATTTTTAGGTTTCACTGGTGATTGTTTCTACCTAAACTCTCCTCAACTGCTGTTGCAGCCATTGCACCATAAGTGTCAAGATGGAAGGTGAGTGAGGAGATCCTAGACATTTCCACAGCCCTAGAGTGAGGTAAGGCTGGCTGACCTAAACTCTGGTGTTTAGAGTAGTCGAGGGGACAGAGACCCACAAAACCCTGCAGTGTGTAAGGTAGAAATCAATCAAGAATTTGTGGAAAACCTATATCCTAAATTTCCAGCAGGGTTTTCCTTTTGCTTGCCTCAGCAGCAGGCAATGGCAGGAAGGCAAGTCTTGGAGGAGAAATCTTTTAGTTGCTTGTTTACTAAGAAAAAAATAATTTCTTGGAGGATGAAGTAGGCTGGTAAAACACATTGTTGAAAGCAAATAAGTATTTTATCTTACTTTTTACTCCTGGCTGTTGACAACATCTCCAGAAACCCCAGAATTTTGCAGCCCCTAGGGTAAAACTTGGAATTCTTTAATTACTTTGCCCTTTGGCAACAGCTAACTTCACACAGATTCTTCTGCAGCAGAGCCAAAGTGTTCAGCCAAGTTTTAGCATTTCCATGCTTCTGGACAATTTTTATGCCCTCAGTGATGTCTTATGATGTGCAAGGTGGTACAAAGACGTGTGAAATTTTTGATGAGATGCAAGTGAATCTTTAATTAAAGATCCTGCTTTGAAAGTGTGGTTGAAGGAATATCACAATCATGTTCTCAGACCTCGTGGGACTTGGCCCTGGTATTTGGGGTAACTCCAGGTATCAGCCTGGGGAAGGGAAGGTGTCAGGCTGACCTAGTTGTGACCATTTTGATGCAGAAGGGAGGCTACAGGAAAGATGGAGAGAGATTATTTATAAGGGTTTGGAGTGATAGGACAAATGTTGATGGCTTCAAACTAACAAAGGGTAGGTTTGGATCAGATATTAGGGAGAAATCCTTCCCTGGCAGGGTGGGCAGGCCCTGGCACTGGGTGCCCAGAGCAGCTGTGGCTGCCCCTGGATCCCTGGCAGTACCCAAGGCCAGGCTGGACAGAGCTTGGAGCAGCCTGGGACAGTGGAAGGTGTCCCTGCCCATGGCACGGGTGGTACTGGATGGAATTTAAGGCCCCTTCCAGCCCAAACCACCCTCTGATTCTGATACACAAAGCTCCACCAAGCAGCATTAATACAGTGGTTCATAGATGTGGTTTCATGTTTCTGGATTACACACACTCAGCTTCCAAAAAAGGATTAGTAATTCTCTGGCAGTGAAAACAAACAGCAGAGCTTGCTAAATGGCACTAAAGAAACCTATGAAATGTCTTGCAGGTCCAATTACACAATAGTATATATTTTTCGCATTAGTCTGGCTCACTGCTCTTCTGCAAAGTTCTAATAGTCCTATACCAAGCTTGTCTTAGGTATGCAAGAAAATTTGCATGTCATGGTTGATTTCAGTGCAGAAGTCACAACACACAGAGTAAAATCCCCGCTGAGAACAGTTCAAACCCATTCCCGACTTCCACTGCCTTTATTTTTCATAGAAATAAGGCTCATACCCAGTTCACTTCTAACTCTTGTTATTTCTCCCATTGGTATTTCCCTTGGATATTATAAGGACAATAATGTTGTCCAGTCAAATTTTACCTCTGCAATTTTGATTTAGTTCTGTCTTGTAGTTTTGATTCACTAGTGCAGCATTTCACTTGAAGATTACTGAAGAGAAATTGAATTTTATGTGCTTCATTTTGCAGCAATTACTTTTCCTTTCCAGGTCTGCATGTCACATCTGATTTTGTTTGACCAATGCCAAGTTAATGTGACAAGGACTAAAAGCATTCTTGTTGTTCTTGTTACTGGAAAAGAAAGGGTTCTGTTCAGTCCCCACAGCATATAGTTTTATATAACACACCACATACCTATGTAAAACTAGTTAGTATAGGGAATTATCACTGATTTTAATAAACTCACAATATTCGTATGTGTTTATCTCATTCTGGACTAGAGTGCAAGTCTTGGAACTTGATGAAAAACTCTTCCCCTCCCCCAGTTTGAAGTTCAGAGGGAAATCTTTATGTAAATATTATAGAAACCCATGGAGTCCACACTTTGGTCCTGCTGAGAGAAATAGACTGATATGGGAACAGGGAGGGTTTATCTTCCCATGTGAAGGAAAATGCAGTAAGAATATTTTTAGCTGCTTTTGACTGAAGGGTAAAAAGGGAAAAGGGAGAGGAATAGACCTGCATTTGGAGGCATTTTGCTTTTTAAAGTGTTTTCCTCTTTTTCAAACAAGATATTTGGAAGACTAAGTTCCCCCATCGTTAAACATCAAACACTCAGCTGCTGCCAGTTGAACCACAACAAGATAAAACAATGCAAAGTAAATTCTCTTCAGGGAAGGAAAGTGGCTTGTTAGAGGGCACCTCCAGAAACACCTGGGGTGATCCCACAGCCAGAGAACAAGTGGAAGCACATATTCCACGTGTAAATATATTAGTTTGGGACATGCTTTGCAAAGCATCACGCACAAGCCAAGTTTCATGTATTTGCAGACTGTCATCCAGGTGATTCATTGCTGAATAAAACATGAGAATTTAAATCCACCCCATGGGGTTTTCAGTCTTGTTGTAAAAGTGACAGACACAGTACCTAGGGAAGAAGAAAAAGATCTTCTGATTGTTCTTGGTGCACGTAGGCTTCAGTGCAGAGCACCAGACAACATTTTTAGTAGTGCAGGCACCTTGCAGACAGTGAGATGTTTGGGATGCATCACATGGAAAAGAGAGAAGTCCTCCTGGCAGGAACTAAATATCAATATTAAATTTTTATGCAGATGAAGACTAAGGAAGAAAAAAAATTAATATGAAGGTACCTGAAAGATTTCAGGTTAAATTACAGTGCATCAAAACATATGCAGGGTATGATAATAATCTTTGTTTCAAAACTGGAGTCTTAAAGACAAGTTGTGCTCATTGAGCTTCTAATGAAGCTTTTCTCAAATGCAAAACTGATGCAGCCAATATTGCTGAACTCTGGAATTAAAATATAAAGCTATTAAAAAGAGAAATGTTTTCAATTTCCTACTTACTTTAATTTGAAAGTGGGTTTAGTATCTTTTCTAAGTTTCATACATTGAACTGTTTTGCCATCAAGAGTGAGAACTATAAATGCAATAATTGTAATAGGATCATATTTGTGTGCAGTATTGACTGCAGGCACTGGAAGAATCAAATGTACTAAAACCAGTCAAATAATTAACTTAGCAATGATGAACAGAAAAATTAGCATTTTTGCTAAGCTGTCTGTAGAAATACCATGACCACATTTCTCCAAGTGTCCCACATTAGTAGTTAAAAAACATTTTGCTTTTTGCTGGCTCTTTTTGCCCTGCAGTTTTCAGACTCTTCCCTCCATCACCTGCCAGCACTCTCTGTGCTCTCTGTTGCTCACACTCTTCTGCAAACAAAGTTCTTGGTCACATCCTCAAAATCTGTGTGGGTTTGGCCACTGTGAGCGAGACAAAACCATAATTTAAGAGTTATTTGTCAAAGAGTTGATTTACACAAGACTTACATGAACAGGACTTCATTACCAAACCCCAGGCATGAAGTCAAGCCTCAAGTATTAAATATTTACACCATTTGCAGTTTAAGTAAGTAATTTTCAGCTTGGCCTTGCCTGGCCAGGAGGAATCAGTTGGATTCAGCTGATGTTTTATGGGTGAGCAAATAAAAAAACAAAATGGGGATTTTTTACATGGTGCAGGGCAATGATCTGTGTGATGCTGGCAGCCCTCCTTTCAGCCTTGCAGTGGAAATGGGGAGAGCTATTTTTACATGTGAAAACATGGCCTTGGGAGTACATAAATTTTTAACTTTGAGCATTTTCCCCTGAGCTCCATCCCACAACTGTGGGACAGTAGCCCTGAGTCCAGCCTAAATGTGGGGAAGGTCAGTAACAATATTCCACCAGATGCAGCACATTTGGATCAGATCCGACTGAATTTGCCCTCCTAAGAACTTGTATTTAAGAAAGACTTCAAGACTTTATATTTGACAGAAACATTGGTCCTCCAGCTGTCTCAATTCTCCCCATCTGCTGAAAGAATAGTTGAAAACATCAAGGTGTAACTTCTGTTCAATTTTTTGGTGCACTCTGCTGTGTGCAGGTGTGGTGTGAGTCTCAGGGGGTGGAGTGAGCATCCCACACTCTCAGATTTTGCTTTTTCTGACAAGACAAGCAGCAGGAATGAAGCGCCTAAATGGAACAGAGGTCAGAGTCCAGAGGCACTGGCTGATGCAGTTAAAACTGCAAAAACAATTTGGAAATTGCAAAAGACATGTTTTCTGATGAAATCCGAGGTACTTGCAGAGAATGGGATTGCTGAAAGTTTTACAGTTCCCATGATGAAGGAAGTGCCTCATCAGTAAAACACAGTGTGCAAAAGAAATACTGTCACTCTCCCAGACAAAGTGATTTTTAGAGAGGAACCCTGGCTTTAAGGATTGACATGGAGTTCTCTGTCCTTTGACAGCTGTTGAGAGCAAATCAAATTCTCATATTTCATGTTTTAGGCCGAGAAGTGCCTGACTCATTTGTATAAGGTGACCTAATTTGGAAGAGGAAAGAGAATCTAGAACTTTCTAGTGCAAAAAACCCAAACTTCTGGGCCTTTTAATATGCAATTTTTGAGTGTATAAGCAGATACTAATTCTTTCTCTGCATTTTGGTGCCTAAGTGTGACAACAATTGTGTTTAAGCTATGTTCTGGGGAAAAAGCAGGAATTTTATGGACAGGAAATAGGGGAGTGGAGGTCTGAAGCAGATGGGGCAATGAAAAAAAAAGGGAATTTAGGAACATGGTAGAATAGATGCCTTTGTAACCTGTGAGGAAAGACATTTCTGCTAGGAAAAAACTAATACAATGAAAGAAAAATATATATTTTCTTATACCTTGGGGGAAAAAAAGATCTTTTTCCAGATCAGTTGTAAACTGAATTTGTGTCTTCTGGTTTTTTTCCTTATTAACGCAAGGCTAAAATGCCATCACCACAAGTACTTCTGGTATTTATTTTCATCTAAAAACTTTCATTTCAACAACCAGCAAAAGGATACAAATCTAAGCAAGTGACCCAAGTTAGTGGCTGTGCAGGCATATAAAGCAATTTATTAAAGTTCACAGTGCCAAGAAGGGAGTCTATTGCTCTCATGGAAAGTGGTTCAAGGTTCAGTACATAACAAAATAACAATGATTTATGGGTGGGCAGTGAAGTTTTAAATGCATGGTCAGACTCTTAAGGACTACTTGTGCTGAACTGCTTTGTGCTGCTGCCTTAAATGAACACTCATTTTTTTGGTGAGCTTGATTATAAAATTGCACTTTGAATGCAGCCTGCTGTGTGGTAGTTTTTAAAAGCCCCTGCAGCTCTCTGAAATCAGACCAGATGAATGGGAAATGCTATTTACAGCTTGAAAAATTAGTAAAACGTGGGCTGAAACAGAGTAAAATTGCCTAATGTCATCTGGGTTTGTACTGTGCTACTTTCTATGTGTTGAAAGACCTTAACATGAAATCTGTCCTCCTCAGCTGTGGAACAATTGCCACATCTTCCTCTTGCACCTTTTAGTGGTCTCTCATAGCTCCTTAAAAGGTGGTGGTGTAACACATCAAACTGGATGCTGTTGACCAAAATAAAATTTTCTCCAGCCTTCTCCTGTCACCGTGTCCCAGAACTGCCGTGTCCTCTCTCACTGATGGCTTTAGAGCTCCAAAATGAACAGGTCAGGCAGCATTTTTTTTTTTCTCTCCTTTTGCTGAGCCACATGTCATTATCAACTACAGGAATTCTTCTTCTCAATTCAGAGAGATTTTTTTTTTGTTCTGGGGGGCTTGGGGGTGTTGTGGTGCTGCAGCATCCACAGCTTCAGCTGGAACTGCCAGCTACTTCACCAATTTCTTCACTCAGTATTTGTGTGCTTGAAACCAGGAGGACACCCATGAAGCTCTTTGTGATGGCTTGTGGAGGGAAGAGTCAAGAAACATTTAAAACTATCCCAGATATAAGTGTCTGAGAAAGGACAACTCGATGTTTTCCCACTAAAATAGAATTCTCAGGTGCCCCAGGGGTTCTTACTTTTTAAAAAGTGATCTGTCTATTCCACCTTCACAGTACCCTGCCTTGTTTCTTAGTAGGTAAAAATCTAGGAGGTTTCAGAGTGCTCTGGAGTTGAGAATTTTGGTTCTTCTGTGTTTGTTTTTTTTTTGTTGTTGTTTTTTTTTTTTTTTTTTTTTTTTTTTTGGTTTTTTTTTTTGGGGGGGGGAGGGGTTGGGTTTTTTTTTTGGGGGGGGGTTGGGTTTTTTTGTTTTTTTTTTTTTTTTTTAGTGGGAAGGGGAAACAGGGATCACCCAGCAGCTGTGTGTGATTCAGGGAGTGCAATGGCTGTCTTGGTCCCTGGGGCATCCTAAAGGGTGGCATAAAATTATTGTCTAAACCTTAGGGAGGGAAAGGTGAGTTCCTGGTCCCCTTTTCTAGAAACAAAGGTAATGCATGATCTTGTGACACTTGAGCCAGTGGAGAACACTGGAATACCTTTTTCACTCAGCCTTTAAAAACTGGATTGCTGACAGCTTTTGAAAACAATAATTTGTTACTTAGAATGCAACAATTTGCATTCTGAGCAGCCAGCCAGGATTGATAGCAGAAAAGAAGGTGGGAGATGCTCCTCCATGATTTGCACCATTCTTCCAGCTCGCAGTAAGGTAGAGAATTCTATCTGTGCTCCAGATCTGCTGACTTGTCCCAGATAAAAGACTGTTCACACACTGGGGTGCAAAATTCTGGAGTGAACTGAGCAAAATTATGTGAAATTACGTAAATAGTATAAATAAATAATAAAGAATAAATAGTATATAAATAAATAATATAAACTATAATTTTATTTAATATAATATATATTACACTATAGTATTATATAATATTCTAGTAATATTAATATAAATAAACAAGAAATAAATAATAAATAAACAAAAACAAATCTCTGAAAGCTTCTGAAAAATGCAGGGTGTTTTTTTTGTTGTTTAGGGTTGTTGGTGGTGATGGTGTGTTTTTTTTTTTGTTTCTTTGTTTTGTTTTTTTTTTTTTAATTATTTTTCTGTGTGGGTATGTATTTGGGATTTTTCTGTTGGTGTGGGTTTTTTTGTTTTTGTTTTTTTTTTTTTTTTTTTAGGTTTTTTTTTTGTTTGTTTTTTTTTTTTATTTATTGTTGTTGTTATAATTATTATTAATATTAGTAGTACTATATTGGCTGTCTTTTTAAAATAACCCAGTATTTTTTGGGAAAATGTCTCCAGATGGGATGCTGGTAGTTTTTCATGCATATTTTTAAGTGTTGAAGCTGATTGATGCAAGCTCCTGCCACATTTCTTGAAACTAATAGGGTGAACTCGTAGGAACATGGAATAAAAGAGGTGAATGGGCTTCCAAGTTTGAAACCATGACTGAGAGAGATGGAATAAGTGCTATTCTTAGCAGAGGTGCTGAAAAAAAAATAAAAAAAGGAAAAGGGAGCAACTCCATGAGTATTTGTTCAGCATTTTGCAACCCACTGCTTGAAGTGTAAAGATCATTTTGGCTTGTGCAAATCCCAGCCACTCACAGCTTCAGCAGGAAAACAGCACTGCTTTAAAAAAGCTCTGCTGTGATAATTTAACTCATCACCCTGATGATACTTTGTGGCTGTCAGAATTGGGGTGAACTCATGCACAGCCAGAAAGAGCTCAACAAGGATTCCAGCTGTATTCCAGGTCTGCAGATGGTTTTAAATTCCATTTCAGGGCAATAATGCTGGTTTTTAACTTCTTGTTCGAGTGCAACTCAACTGGAGTGGCAGTGCCTTGCTCACGGGCATTTGCTGAGCCTTGTGGGTTTTTTGGTAGAAAAGTTATAAATCTCTTAAATAGGAATATGGCATCCTATAAATTATTATAGGGCAAAGGATGTCTTCTGCACTCGAATTTTCTGCCTAACTTCAATATGCCCTCAGATACTTTGCTTGAGTTTATTGGTTGGTTTGTCATTGTTTTTGCACTTACTGAATAAATAAAATACCCACAACACCTTTACTTTTACTGTGATACCCACAAACCCATACACACACATACACATATATATAAATGAAAAACTACAACTAGTCACACCCCAGAAAAGAAAAAACAAAGAGCTAGATACTACCATACATTCATCATGCCAAGTTCAGCCAATTTTCTCAGAATTTTCTGGTTGTCTTGAATAAATATTGATATTCTGTCTTCCCCAATTTAATATTGCTTGTCTTCATAAATACTGGCTAAACACATCTTCCTGGTTTTGTTCTTTATTTTCTCATTTATTGAGCCATTTTTGACAGATTTCCACTTGCTTCAGGTGAAAAACTTTTTTGACATAATACATACATATGGGTAAATACTGACTCTGCGGGTTTGTGGCTGTTAAGGTTTACAATTCCTTAATGCCAGCTTTAATTTAGGATTTGCTTAGGATCTCTGTGCTTCTGGGGACAGCTAATCTCCATTATTTACCATGGGGTTCAGTATTAAAGCACACATCATTTAATTCTATAATTGTATCACTTTTCAGGTACATGCACTGATTTTGTGTGAAAATGGTTCTTCTGAATTCAGAAAAATATGCTGTAACTTTCAACTTACTTTTAAAAAAAATAGAAAGGGATTACCTGTATCTGCTCTGCCAAAGTGGGATATCAATGCAGTGCTGCAGGCAGAAGTTTGAATTAACTTTGCTGAGATATAGCCAGATTATTTCCCATGTGTTTTAAAGCTTTGCATTTAGTTGCATCTTCTGATGCTCCAGCAAACCCTCCAAACTCATCAAGTGACTGATGGATGTGTTTGTAAAGGCCTGGATGGTCATTATGTCTGAAATTATAAACCCACTCTTGTACTTAATGAGGTCAGTGAAGCAATCAGGATAAAAATACATAATTCTGCAGCGTAAGTCTGTAAGCATGATACTTCTTAAGCTTTTTAAGTTTAATGAAGCAGCTACTCAGCAGCTGAACGTTCTTGTTAAACAGTCTCAGCACGGATTTTAAAACTAAAAGGTTGCTGAACACCATGGTCTCCTTGGAGAGTCTGTGGCTCTTATTCCCTCGAAATGTCTGCATCTTTTATATGTTAATGGTTTTGACATCAGCCATTTGCTTCATTTTCATTGTAAATGAGGCCCAGAGTCCAATAGCCTTCCCCATTCCCTGAACACTCTCTGCCCTGTAAGCTGTCTCACCGGCCTCCAGCTCGCTCCCTGGGGTATGTGTGGTCTGAAAACAGCTGAAGTGACCCTGCGAAACAAACCTGTTTTCCTACTTTAGATGCCTTTCTAGGAATATGAGTCCCTGTGTGAAAAACTTGTGTGGTGCAAGTGCTCCAGCATCCACACCAGTCCTCACATGCCACAAAATCCTGCTGCCAAGGACATCCCTTCAGGGGGCTTCCCAAGGCTGGTGCTGCTCTTCCTCAAACCCAACAAAGTCAAATCACAGGGTTTCTCCCAAACCCTTATAGAAACACCCCCATTTAGAGGGTTTTGTTCATGTTTGGTTTTTAAAGATTCTTCTCAGGTGCAGTGCTGTCACCATACAGCTGTGCTGAGTGACACAGAACACTTTTTTTTTGAGGGGGAAACTCCTGATTTTAATATGGGAATATCATCATTGTGACCTGCAAGGTTTGCACAGGACTGCAGCCAAGTGTCCCAAGGTGTGCTGGGGAATCTTTCCCTGCTTTTGCAGAGGGATTAACCCGCCCTGTGTGTGTGTTTTTGGTGCCTGACCCAAAGGGCAGGGACATGGCCTGGTGGAACCCTCCACGACAAGCACACCCAGCCAGGAGCATCCATCCCAGCAAGACATCAGGAATTTACAGTCTCCTTCTTGTTGGAATCCAAAATGCAGGGAACTCTCAGAACTTCCAAACTCAGGTTCTAGTAGTGAGAATGTGGATTTATAGTATAAAGCAGAGGTATGTTAAACTAAGTAAAGGAACAGAGTTTAAGATATAAAAATAAAAGTAGTTACAAAGGTAAACGAGGAGTTTAGAATGTAGCACTGTAGGTTGTGTGTCATAACAAGATTGGCTAAGATAGCTTATACTGTAGCATGGGTCCATAAGATGAAATATTTAAGGATTGGGTCAAAAACATAAATATCTTTGTTAGCAGTGTTCTATTAATTAATAACTCTTTAAAAGGTCTTGTAACTAGGGGTCTTTTGACTTTGCAGTGAAGATGTGAGCCGAATTCACCCTTCCTACCTATGTGGGAAAGAAAAATAAACCACATCATCAAAAACAACTCAGAAGTCCCGTCCCGAATTCCTTCCAAAATTCCCCACAAGTGAATTATCACACTTGTTCCCAGCACAACCCTTCCTTCCCAATTGCCATGTGTGAAAGCACTATGCAAAACACACTCACAGTTATGTGAGAAGGAGCAAAGCAGAGGAGTGGGCAGGCTGTGATTTCTGCCTCACCTTGTAGCATAAATTACTGCTGCACGCAGGCTGTGATTAAACAGGTTTCTGTGACTAAAGCCCTGTACAGGATTAATTGCCAGGTCTTTGCTCTGCTGTGGGTTGGTGATAGAAGACAATAAGCAGCATCGAGGTGTTTTCAAAGGGGATTTGAAGCCAATCCACCATTTTCTCCTCCAGTGCATAACTTTCCCTGTTGGCAGACAGTGGCAGCCTTTAAATTTGAAAGTGCACAGGGTGAAGACTGTATATACCTTTGAAACATTTGGAGGGGGAGTGACAAAAGGTTCAGCCTCTCTATTTATCACTGATGACTTCAGCAGTCTGTGGGGAGAAGAAACCAGGGCTGCTGCCTTGCTGCTTGTGGAAGGTGCAGACCATTTTTCTGCGACACCTGATATTGCAATCCCCCTTTCCCTGCTGAGTGGGCTTCGGAAACCTGGGCTGGGGAGGGATGCTCCTTCTCACACCTGCTGTTGGTCAGACAGGGAGAAATGTGCCCCACAGCACCTCCCTGTCCCTGTTCCTGCTTAGATGGGGACCCACTGCCCAGCGCCATGAGGACCAACCGCTGCAGCCACCTGCCTGGAGCCCCTCCGGAGTGCCCACGCCCTCCAGCCCCTGATGGCAAGAGCCTGCCTGGCAGCAGTGGGGGCCTGGCCACGAGCTGTCCCCAGTATGTCATGCAGGTGTCCTCCAAGGATGGGCAGCTGCTCTCGTCCGTCGTGCGGACCCTGGCCGTGCAGAGGTATGTGGGGGACAGAAGGGGGGTCAGAAGGAGGGACATGCCCCTTCCGGTCTGGTGTGATCAAACCCCCATCCCAGCATCACAGTGATCATGCTACAGGATGCATCACACTTCCTAAAACACTTCACCAGTCCCTGGCGTGCTGAGCAGCCAGACAAGCTGTTTCTAGCACCAAAGTCGCAGCTTCTGTCGCCGTCCGAGTTATTGACCTTTCTTTCTGCTGCTGGTTGAGAGAGGTAGATTAGTGGTGAAATATATTGTTAATCTATGCCCTGGAAGCATGCTTCAGGCTGGCTTTGTTCTCATTAGATGCAAGAAAGAGTATTCTGATGTGCTTGGCCTTATCCAGACTTGATGCTGGGTCAAAATTAAATTTGTCTTTGCTGGTGGTAAGCTGGAAAGACTTCATGGATCTTAAAGCAGTGCAGGAGAAATACCCACCTGCAGCCACACAGCAGGGATGTGTTTGGCACACATCTGTTTGTATCCCTCCTTGACGTGCCTGTGGGCTGTCCCAAAGAGAGGGAAACCCTTTCCAGGGAGAGGAGGTTTCTGCCTTGATGTGCTTTTCTGAAGTCGTGGCCCTGCCTTCGAGGTCCTACAGGGCAAGGTGCTGCTCTTTCAGCAGCCCTTTACTGCTGGCCAGTGAAAACAATATTTAGGTCAGAGGATCACCAAGAAATGCCCAGCTGAGAGAGATTTACAACTCCCTGCACTTTGGGGTTTCCTGAGGTGGCTGCACCACTGCTTTGTGAAGAGCTGGGAGATACAAAATACAGAAGGACTTGGTCTTCTGCCTCTCATCTGCCACTCTACACTTTTCCCCTCCCTAATAAAAGAGATGTTTTAAGCAAGAATACCAAAACCATTAGCCCTTAAACTATTAGCCCACCAGCTTGGATTACTAATTGGAGGGCAGAGCTCTAATTCATGAAAGCTTCTAGTTCATGACAGAGAAAAAAGCTATCACCACAACCCTCGAGCACTGACCAGCAGTTTTCTCTCCCTCTCCTGCAGCAGCCCCTTCAGTGACCGGCCCATTTGTAGGATCTGCCACGAGGGCAGCAGCCACGAGGAGCTGCTGTCCCCCTGTGAGTGCACGGGGACGCTGGGGACCATCCACCGCAGCTGCCTGGAGCACTGGCTGTCGTCCTCCAACACCAGCTACTGTGAGCTCTGCCACTTCAGGTTTGCAGTAGAGCGCAAGCCCAGGCCACTGATGGAGGTCAGTACTGCCCTGAAATCTTAGTTTTGACTGGAAAAATCCTGCCTGCTTCCATGCAGGCATCACAAGGGCTCTGCAGCTCCAGTGGGGTTTGGCAATGTGAAGGTGGGAGCTCAGGGGGAAGGGTGGGGTGTGACAGAACCCCTTGTTTTGGAGGGAATCTAAACAAATTATTAGGATGGGATCAGTGGGTTTGCTTCACTGCAAACCTGAGTCGAGGTTTTTTTGCAGCAAATTCCTGGGATGCCAGCCAGCTTGGTTGAGGGTGGAAGAGAGGCAAGTTGCAGTTTCTGTGGAATGTGGGGCAGGTCTCTGGACTCATGGTATTAAATATAGGTCAGAAATTTATTTATTTGTTCTTGCTTTTGAGAGGTAACAAACTTAGGAGGTTTGGAAACCCAGTTTATATGCCAAGCCCACAAGAAGGGATTGTTCTTGTTCAGTGTCTGGCATGTTTTGACATTTGAGAGTCACCTTTTGGCCTATTCTTGCCTATGTGACAGACTTGACAGAGAATTGGACAATTGTTTCTCCTTTATCATTGAAAATTTAGGTTTTGCCAACTATAGATAGCAGCTTCATGAAGTTTTCCAGGTTTTTAGGGTATTTTTGGTCCTCAGGAAAAGAAAAGAAACCAAAACAAGTTCACTCTCTTGACACTATTAATGACCTTTTTCCTCCCTTATTTTATTTTGGGAAAAGATGAAGCAAAGTTAGGGTTTCTTTTGGAAATAAAAGTTGATTAAAAACATTTGGCAAAATTAATGAGAAGAACCATTTTGTACCTGTTGGTGACACAGACACCTACATGCAGAGCTTGGGTTCAGGACAAAGTGTATTTCTTGTGCATCTTAATTGTTCCTTTAAATTGTGTCAAAACTGGTGGAAGGAGGTACAGTATCAGAAATTGGTAGGGGGAAGCAGCATTTTGTTTTTCCCCTGCTCACAGAGAAGAGGACACAGGACAGAACTGACTGCTGGGAGGTGGGTCAGGGGATGAGCAGTTCGACACTACCAGAATTGCTTTAATTGAGATAGGCATGCACATTTTGTGCTTAAGCCTAAGGATATCTTCATTCTTCCTCAGGATCCCCCCACAAAAGATACAAGACATGGCATTTAGCACAAGTCCTGCACGCAGAGCAGGTCCTGGCCAGCTGTGCTTGGCTGCCTCTGGGTTACTCTCTGGCTCTCCTCTCAATCTTTGGTGCAAGAATGATGCCACTCTGCATCTACCCACTGAGAAGAAAGACAAGTGATGCTGAGGCATCACAGTTTGATTGCAGAGCCCAGCTTCTGGAAATTTCTCCCTTGTGATGGCTCCTGGTGAGACTTGTGCTGCACAAATTGGATGTGGTGCTGGCCAGAGCTGCTGATGATGGAAGGAGTTGAAAGCAAAGCTGACCCTGCCCAGGATGGGGCACTGTGGTTGTTTGATTGTTCCCTGATGAAATGAGGCTTCTTTTTGGCAGATGCAGTAATAAGTAGTAGAAACAGCAACAACGATATTTAGAGTAATAATGGTAAACCTGCCAGTTTTTTCTGTTAGTTGAGGACAAGTGAAAACCCTGAGCAAGAACATTTTTGAAACGTAACTAAGTGGTTTTAGCTTTACAACTCATTATTTTCTGACTTCTCAGCTACTTACGCCCATAGTATTTTAGTGCAGAAATCAACAGTTGGGTGCAACTGCAGGAAAGGTCATAAAAACCCCCAATCCTTTGTGATCTTATAAAGGGAATATGTTTTCAGTTTAGAAGGAAAATGAAGGTGTACTTTCAAAGCTGAGAGCAGCAGAGACGAGCTGTATGCCAGGGGGCAAATTAAGCAGAAAGATAAACAAACTTCTTGATTTCTGCCAGTGTAATTTAAGTTTGTCCTGGACATTTATACTTATTTAATACACAGTGCTTTGAAATCCAAAAACCTCCCCATGAAAATAATTGCAACAAAAATCTGAAACTTCCCAAAGCAGGGCTAAAGCAGATGCAAGCTGCCAGATCCCCTCATCTCCTGTATCCTAAAAGCACCTCCGAGCCTGTCTCTCTGTGTCACCCAGAGTGTGAGGACATGGAAGGAGGTTTATCAGGTGTAGTAGGACCATTTCTCACAAAAACCCTACTGTAACATTTGGATGAGTGACAAGCCAAAGTGGCCACCTGCTTTTAACACCACAGAGTGTGTAAGTTTTGGGGTGGGGTGTCAAAGTTCTCTTCATTTAGTGAGTTGATTAGTTCTCCAAAGATTCCCCTGACCTAGATAATGGAAAAAGTACATGGTCCTCCTCTCACTGGAGGTGAGTGATGAGTTTTACCAGTGTATTTCAGTAGGTCAAGAGGGGCTATTGTACTCATAAAGTGATTTGTAGAGCACAGACTCTAAATCCTCAACAGGCCCTATCTCACTGGGTGAACACATCCCATTCAGGGGTCAGTGACAGGTAGTAAAGAAATGCTCAAAGCAATCAGTCATCATATTGATAATTTCTCCACGAAATCTTCCAACCAGGGGGAGGGGGGAATGTATATCTGACTATTCCAAAATGTATTATACTATTTTTCAAAGGGCCAAAAAAAACCCCATTAAAAAAAAAAAAAAGCTAAAACAAACAAACAAACAAAAGCACAAACAAACAAAAAACAAAAACAAAAAACAACCCCAACAAAACCACAAAACCAAACAAAAAACCCCACACCAAACCCAAAAGAAAAGCCCCAAAAATCCCAACAAAACAAAACAACCCCAAGAAAACAAAAATAACCATGCTATTATGTTTTCTCCTCATCCCTTCACTAGATTGGTCACTGTTTCCTGGTGGCTTAGGCATGGGAGTGGAAGAAATCTGTTTCAGTGGGAACAAATTGAGGCACTTTACTCGTTTTATCTGGAAATGTCATATGTGAATTTATTCCTGCTGTTAGCAGGAGAGGCTGCAGCAACAGTGAGCTTGAAATGGAGTAAGTGGTGTGGCTGATGGCTGAGCCAAATTCCTTCCTCCCTCTGTCCATCCTTATGGAAACAGCAGAGGAGTTGACCAGAGACAACTCTGTGCTTCTCTTTTGCCTCTGCCATAGGATGTGTATTTTTGTCTGAGGGAGAATCTTCTCCTTGGAAATGCACAATGTGCTGACTCTTTGATGCCCAAAACCCAACCAGAGCAGCAGGCAATGGTGGTGCAGTCTGTCATGTAGATCCATCCCCTCAACAATAAATTTGTGATGCTTCTTGGCTCATTTCTGTTTTTGAACTCACATTATTCATCCCAGAAAACTGTGTTTCCACACTGGAAATGTGTGTCAGGCACTATGGTGGTAATTAAAACCCTCCTTCAGCATTCACAAGAGTGCAAAATTCAGCCAGAGGAGTCAGGGTCTGAACCCACCCCTTCTATCCCCTGACAAAGGAAAGAGAAATCTGTAATATGGTGTCTGTTATGCACAGAGC
Organism: Vidua macroura; assembly: GCF_024509145.1. Taxonomy (NCBI): domain Eukaryota; kingdom Metazoa; phylum Chordata; class Aves; order Passeriformes; family Viduidae; genus Vidua; species Vidua macroura. Next base: position 65,106,253 of record NC_071611.1, read on the forward strand.
TGATATTCCTTGTGACATGCCAGCCAAGGACCTCAAAACCAACACAGTGAAATCTAAAGCTGCAGTAATTCCATTACTGACATTTATGCACCTTCCAGTTTTATATAAGCTGCCTTTTTAATACAGCCAATCCACAGGAAAAAAAAATCTGCATTAGGAATGTGTGGTATTATTCATGTAGCTGCTTTTGCTGTGTTTCAGCATAAAGATTAGTCAATCTTTATGTAAATATTATGTATCATCTTCATTTCAATTTTCACATTGCATCTGTGTTGCTTCCATTTGGCTCAGTGCAGAAGCAGGCACGAAATGCAGCAGTACAAATATATTTATGTGCAATAATAAAATGTTAGGGAACAGCCAGCTACAAAATAAAAACGGTATAAGAGTATTATGTGACCATATAAGACAGGCTTGTATTGCTTGTAAGTTACTTACATGTTTTAGACCAACCAGGATTTGGTATCTGTTGGTTCACTTTTTTTTTTTTTTTTTTTTGCAAACAGAAAGCACTTAATTAACAATACAAAGCTCATAAGCAAAACAGCATGACTAGGAGAAAAAATAAAGTCAGGATAATTACAGCAATATTGAGCAGGAATTAACTTCAGTTTTTCCCTGCTGTGTTGCTGGCTATACAGCCTATATGAGTAAGATAAAATAAATTTTAAAACCCTCTAAAATGTACACCTATGCATGAAGTATTTAAGATGAGCTTACATCATAAATTAAAACCTCACGAAGCCTTACACTGAAATATGAATTCATTTCCTGTGCAAGGTTTTGAGTCATGATGTTTTTATCTGTTGGGATTATTTTTACTTATTTTTCCTCTCCGCTGTTCAGTGAAGCAAGTCATTAGCATTAAATTACTGTAACAAGCAAACACCAGATTTGCTGCAGGTAGTTTATAAAAGGATCACACCTCAAAGCAGAAGGAAAATAAATGGTTCCTCAGCATAGTCACCTACCAGGAAAACTTTCATAAATCAAAGTTTGGAGGAACTGCAGTTGTCCATACAGTATATGAGGGCTGGGAGCAAATAATTAAGGTGTGTTCATCCTCCTTCCTTTCTTGACCCAAAAAGGGCAGATTAAAAGGGCAAGGTGATAGAGACATTTGTGTACCTAGCTGTTTTCTGCTGTGAAAATAATCCCCCTAAAACCACCTCATGCAGGGAGAATTTGAAGCAGCCATGTAGATCTCCAGTAGAAGTATGTCTGAGTTAAAGAAAGTATTAAAAAAATGAAAAATAATGAACTCCCCAGCACAGATTTAAAGCCATAAACTCTCCAAGATGCATTTTTTTAAAACTATTTATTCCTAATGGAGTGAAATCCAGAGACCAAACCATTATGCTCTTTCTCCTTTAAAGAGAAATTAGGTAGCTGTTTTATGTTCCCTGCAGGAAGGATTTGCTACAATGCACAAATCTTTCTTATAGTACTGGCAGCAAGAGTGCAAACAACAGCAACCCACTCCCTGTAAAAAAATAAAAATTTAAATCACTTGTCAGTGAACAGACTAGTTCAAACAATCACATCTGTAACTGCTCATTCCTAAATTTATAACAATCAAGGGCAAAAAAAACTCAAGGAAAGTTCCCAGGAGAAAGTAGCTGAATGATCAGATTTTCTTCGAAAATGAACAAGATGGGGGAAAGATGCTGGAGTTTCCAAAGGCACAGCTTCTTTTGATTTAGAAAATGGGTTTGGTGATTTTTCTTTGAACATCATGGTCCTGTAAAACAGTTCTGAACTGTCCGGTTGTCATCTATCTCTGTCCTTCCTGCTGGCAGCATTTCCTACTGACAGGAGCCAATCAAAGTTTACATTTTCTAGGAAAATATAAGTGGTAAGATTTAATGGATCTGTCTTTATTTGTAGACCTATCAAGCATTTATTATCTATCATGTCTTTGCTTCCCATATATTTGAGCTTTTAGATCAGGACATTTGCAATGTCTTGAAATAAATAAGTTTTGCCAATAGCAAATCTGCTTTGCTTTTGTTTTAAAATGTGAAATGTGATTTTGTTGATTTTCTTGAATGCATATATTTGTCTGCCTAACTGGGAATACAGTCATCCAAAACAGAATGAGAGCATTCTAAATACACACACAGATAGAAAGAAACACAGCTTTTCCCACAGTTCCACTAAGTCCTTTTTTTCTTGACACATCCTGAAATGCTTTAACTGATACAAGCATCTCCAGAACTATAAATTAAAATTGGCTAGTAGGAAAACAGAACATCAGTGAGCCAGACTAATGCGAAAAATATATACTATTGTGTAATTGGACCTGCAAGACATTTCATAGGTTTCTTTAGTGCCATTTAGCAAGCTCTGCTGTTTGTTTTCACTGCCAGAGAATTACTAATCCTTTTTTGGAAGCTGAGTGTGTGTAATCCAGAAACATGAAACCACATCTATGAACCACTGTATTAATGCTGCTTGGTGGAGCTTTGTGTATCAGAATCAGAGGGTGGTTTGGGCTGGAAGGGGCCTTAAATTCCATCCAGTACCACCCGTGCCATGGGCAGGGACACCTTCCACTGTCCCAGGCTGCTCCAAGCTCTGTCCAGCCTGGCCTGGGACTCTTCCATCCAACAAATCCATCTCTCCCCAGTTTAGACAGAAGGCTGTCGTGGGAGACTCTTTTTGCAGAAAGAGACTCTGGGAGACTCTATTTCCAGAAACCCAGGTAAATGACATCTGTAGCCTTTCCCTTGTCCACTGGTGTTGCCACCCCATCAGAGAAGGCCACTGGGTTAGTCAGGCAGGACTTGCCCCTGGTGAGGCTGTGCTGGCTGCTCCAAATCCCCTCTCTGAGCTCCACAAGCCTCAGCAGAGCTTCCAGAGGGTCTGTCCCATCACCTCCCCAGGTACAGAGGGGAATTAAGCTGGGTGTTTCCAGGCTCTTCCTTTCCACCCTTTTTGAAGACAGGCGCAATATTTCTTTTCAGCCTCCTGGGATCTCACCTGACTGCCAGGACTTTTCCAGTCATGGACAGTGTCTTGGCAACTCCCCCAGCCAATTCCCTGGGGAGCCTGGGCTCCATCCCATCAGGTCCCACAGAGCTGAGCATTTCCAGGTTCCTCAGCTGGCCCTGAGCAGGATCTTTCCTTCCAGGGGCAGAGCCTCTGCTCCCCAGGGCCCATCCTGCTCTCCATCCACCTGGAGGGCTGGGAGGAGAGGCTGCCATTGGAGGCTGAGGCAGAAAAGCTCAGGTTGGGTACCTCAGGCTTCTCCCCATCCCCTGTCACCTGTGTGCCAGTGTTGTTTGGAGTGGGGAAAACACCTTCTGTGCCCTTCCTTTCCTGTTTAATGAAGCTCTAGAACATCCTGGTACTCTTTCCCACTTTCCGGGTTCAGTTCCAGCTTCACCTTGGCTTCCTGACCCCAACCCTCCACAAATCAATCTTTGGACTCTTCCCATGTCACCTGTCCTTGCTTTTGCTGCCTGTGCATTTGTTTGCTTATTCCCCTTTCCTTTGGCCAGCAGGTCCCCACTGACCCATGCTGGTCTCTTGCCTTACCTGCCCAATTTCTTGCTCCTGTTTTTTGGCTGGTAAAAGACCCAAGGTCTAAATTGAAAATTGAGTTGTGGTGTGACAGTAACAGCCTGTGGTGATCTCTTCACATTGAGAAAGCAACCCTAGGTAGTAGCTGTCTGTGCTGTGATTTACCCTTTCTAGAAAACAAAACAAAACAACAATTAAATTTTTATTATACTGGTGTATTCCATACAATGGAAAATGTAATCTTTCCCCTTTCAGAAACACACAGAATAATGTAAAATTTATTTGCTATTTCAAAAAGAACGCTTGGCTCATGTCATGAGACATCCACATTTAAAATATTTCCTGCAATTTGAGTTAAAATAGGGGTTAAACTTAAGTAAGAGGAGACTCATTTACAAAGAGGCCATGGTATTGGCACAATAACATTACAGAGATCAAATAATTTTGATTCCAACTGTCAAATACATTCTTTGAGAGCAAAGAAACATCTCTGTGAGCTATCACCATGGCCTTTCTAAAGGCACCTACTAAAGACAATATCACTGTGTCAGTAATAGAATGTTTGATATAAGGAGGAGCCACAAAAACTGAAGCATAAATATTTTTTCTTGCCAAAAAAGTAACTGTCAAATGTTTGTTTTCCTTGGCAAAACATTAACCTAGGAAAGTTTCAAGTCACCCGAAATCTTTCATGACACTGAAAGCAAGCATATATACCATTCTAGTCTGGGAGATTTTATTTCTTAGTTACATATAGTTAAGCCAAGTTTCAAAACATTTCACTGAAAAATGTTAAAATGAATATTTCAAGTAAAAATAGTGTCAGGAAAAAAATTTCCTCAGATGCAATATTTTGTGGATGGGCAATAAATGGGAAGAGGAGGAGCAATAAATGGTCCTCCTGGTCTTCCAAAATATTCTTCATTCTAGAGAACTATTCTTTTAAAAAAAGAGGGAATATCAGCCTTTCAGTGCTTAAAGCCCAAGGCAGAATCCTCCCATTGGTAGCTGCTGGCATGAAACCAGAAACCATAGTAATTTCCATCACTTCATCTTGTGTACAGCCTGCTTCCACCAGGACTCGCTGCTGAGCCATCAGAGTGAAAATGACAGAACAAACTGATGAGTTTTGATGTGCAATGAGCTATTTTTTGCTCAAAGGACAATGCATTTAGGGGAGATAATTCCTTCCTGTCCTCTCCACCCAGCTTCATGGTGTAGCTCCAATAATGTTTGAAATCACTTCTCCAAGGAAAAAGAACTCCACCAGAAGGGGCTCTCCAGCAGAACCAGATTGTAGCCTTAGGATCTGATCAGGAAGAACACTGTGCACACACTTTACTTTTACGTTTGTTAGTCATCTGATTGAAGTTAGACCTGCAGAGATGAGTACTTCCAGGATCTGGCCTTTGGCAGTGGTGAGGCAGCTTAGAATCATGGAGGTGTTTTACAGTAGTGCTCTGCTGGCAGCTCATTTTGTTTAGGATAGATAAATTCAGGGACTCTGAACCTCTCCAGGAGTTCTGGTCCTTGACTGCTGCTTGCTCCAATGATTTCCTCCTCCAATTTCAACTCTGCTTTTTGAAGTGACTGCAGCAAATCTTTCTGTGTGTATTACGTGTGTGGGGTGGAGGAGCCACAGGTGTGCCTTTTTGTCAAGTCAAATGCAGTACATCAAAAAATCTCTTTCATGATGTAAGCAAATTCCTTTTCAAAACTATATCAGCTTTTAAGGGTTTTAGCCTAAGTTGCACTTCTTGGGAGGTTGCTCCATAGCTGGATCCTCTGAAGGATGGGGAAATTTTTTTCTGATTCTTATCCTAAATTTATTTGGGGACAACTATTATCCATCTGTTCTTAAGCCAACCTTAAGTCCCTTACATTGAGTAGCATTTTTATTTTACTGATGGCCCCCTTCAGTTCTCCCTTCTGGATTTTCTCAAGACGCATTTAGAGAGTGACTTTGTTGAGATAAATGTTAACCCCCATCTCTCTGAGGTGCTGGATTCTCAAAGGGTTTCTTGGCTTGTCTCAGTCATGAGCCAATATTGGGTTTTGCATCAGATGCTGTGCTTAAAGTTCTTGAAATAATTTTTTGCTGCCATTGCTGAAGTCATTTCATGTCTTGTTACTCTAGCTCCAGTTACCTGTGGATCAGGAACAGGGAACACTGATCACTTTAAGATCGCACTTCACAAAATGCCAGGCAGGCTAGAATTTTACTTCAAATATACCTTTTTTTTTTTTTTTTTTTCTTTACCCCTCCTCCCTGCTCCCCTAAATGGAAATTATCACTCTGAGAGTCTGGATTTATTGCAGAAATAATTGGGCACATTGACACATTTTAATAGGACAGGTTTCAGGGTGTCACAGTAAAGATCTGACAGCTTCTTCTGGCGTTAGATCTCCTTCTTGGCCAGCAGGGTAGTCCATACAATACTGCCACAGTAATTAATCAGCTCAGGACTTTGTGAGGATCCCTGTGTGGGTATGAGTTGCACAAAAGGATCTGCTGACTTAGCTTTTTAGCTATAAAGTAACTTGACAGTGCCCATTCCATTCCCAAAACAAATGGCTGAAACCTCAAAACAGAAGCAGATTTTGAAGCAGGTGTGCACTGCTTCAGGAGAAAAATAAGTGCTGCGACTGAAATCTGTACAACCACTGAAATTGCTTAATCTTTGCTTTTGACTTATACTTCAGAGCTAGCTAATGAAATCCTTCCGGCTTTTTGAGGTTAGACTGTAGAATTGTGATGGCTGTATTTATTATTTAATACTACTCTTGCCTGTCACAGCCTCATCTAATATTTAAATTGCTTGGGTTTTACTCTTTTTTCATGTGCCACAGGGCACCAGGAGCAGGGAGCCATCAGCCTGTGAAGCAGCTCCGCACCATTTTAATCTGCTCAAACTTTCAATCAGGTTTGATGGCACAGTGAAAAATGCTGTCTTAATTCAGGTGCACTGCCCTGTGTGTAATGACAGTCACAGGGTGGGGATAACAGCACATGCCTTGACATGTGTGCTCCCTCCCCTGCATTCCTGATGTTCTTCCTCCTTGCTCTGAACTGGGAACTATTTCTTGCACTACCTGAGCTGCACGGGTGCCAAAATTTTGGAGTCTGTCCTGGGAAAGTGGTGAACACCTGCAGTTCCTGTTGAGGTCAAGGAGAAGTTTACAAATGCCCGGTGTTTCTCTTCCAGGTCACCTTTCAAACAAGTGCTTTCCACAAAACCTTGGCTTTTTGGTTTTTTTTTTCAGTCTTTAAAACCTTTAAAAGCACAATCTCTGCTATCAGATGCTTTCAGTTCCTCTGGTTTTCTTGGTGGTTTCACATTGCAGGGTCTCCTGGAAATGGAAAACAAGGGGAAGGCTGCAATCAGACTTTTCAGAAGCAACCAGATGCAACCTAGAGCTGTTGTGCATAAACCCTTGGGGGTGTTTATTTATAAATGGATTGAAAGCCCCAAGGAAAGTAGTGTGAGACTTCTACTCACTTTTTAGCATTCCCTTTAAAGCTACAGTAAAATAAAGAGGTGTCCAAATGTAAATGTATGTCCCCTTGTTTTGCACAAGCTCTGCTGAAGAAAACTCTGCTTGCAGCCTATTGCTGTTCTCCCCCTCATACTGATGGGCTGGAGGGGTGAGGAAATGGCTGTGTGGGGACTTAGCTGCTTCTTGGGGTAAACTGACCACAGCTGGTTACTATCTCTCCTGGTTAAGGAGAGAAAAAATACAGTATTGAGCCTTCCTCTTTAATTGGCATCTTCCCTTACAACTTCTTGCTCATAGTAATATGTAGCTGGTTTAAAGTGCTTTGTACTTCCCTAACATTTCAGAACTATTCAAGCAAGTCAAAAGCACATGAGACAGGACTTCTACTGCCATGTGTAACACACTTGGGGAAATAAGAGGACCAAAGTGTTTAGGGATGCATGAGCCTCGTCTGGCTCTGCTGGCCCCATAAAAAGATGCTGTAGAGCAGGTTTCACCAAATCCTACAGCTCACACTGCCAAAAACTACAGGGCTGGGTACTTTTCCTCTTCAAATATTGACTTGTGTGATGAGGTTTGGTTTGGGTTGCTTTTTTTTTGTTGTTGTTGTTGGTTTTTTGTAGGTTTTTGTTGTTGTTGTTGTTGTTTTTAATTAAAAGACCTCAATGTACTGTTGTAAGAACTTCTTTCACCTCTGCTATCCCAACTCCTGTTTATGGAAATGTGGGCGTGTGGGCTTGATAGCTGTTCAATCCTAACCTTTGCTTCAGCAGCTGACTTTCAGGCACTCTGTTTCTCAAGATTAATACCCTCTTAATAAAAATAACCTTGTGTGCATTGAACTCTGCTTAAATGTGGGGGCATCTGAAAACAAGTTGAAAATGGCTTTGCAAATGTTATGAGCAGAATGTAAAAAAAAGAATCCTAAAATAGCATGGAAAATGTTAAAATATTTTCTACACACTCCTTTACACATTAAGAAGGGAGTTTTTAAGAAGCCAGTGGGCAAATGCCAGGGGCTGCACTATATAAAATACTTCTCAAAGCAGCCTTTACCACAGCTAAATAAATGATATGGTGGGTACAGATAAAGGTGGACACCAGCAGGAAGCAAGGGGGAGAAAGTCAGGTCTCTAGTGTTGCCTAAAAACAAAGGAAAACCTTGCAAACAATATTAAGAGTGGTAAGGTAAAAAGCAGATCTTTAATGAAAGCTTTCAGGTGCACAAAGTGTAGGTATGCAAGTGAGTGATACAGGATTTCTACAATTTTAATAAAGTTAATTAATTAGTATATTTAGCAGGTACATGCAATAAGAGACTTGTCCCAGGGTCTGCCCCTTGGAGCTGGACAAGGAAGTTGTTTGCTCTATATTTTGTGATGAAAAACAAGATATCCTGGTTAGAAGTTCTATTCTTGAGAGTGAAACTAAACAGAATTCCAAGAACATGTTAGAAAGGGCTGGCTTCTTATTCTGAAATGTGAGAGGGGGCAGGAAAAGTGTCGATGAAGAGATGCAAAAGTTTGTGGGATACAAACTCTTAGGTACTATTTTAGGGAGGCTAGTAATGTGTACTACAATGATTCAGTTAAAGATCACATAAATAAACTTATGCATTTTAAACATCTCTTTCTTGCAGAAGTCTGATGTAATTTTCTTTTTCTGGTAAACCTGTCTGAATCTTGCAATCTTCAAAGTTCTGTTTGCTTTTGCCAAGGCATGCTGTTATCAAATCTCTTATGTTAACCAGGTCCAAAGCCCATCATCTGTCTTGTGTCCCCCAACATTCCAATAACTCCCCCTTTCCTTTAGACCAAAAACACCCCTTCAATGGCCTTATAAATTAATCTATGCACAGATTGAAAGGTATCATGATTAATACAATTATCACATACATACCTATCCTAAAAAGAATCTTTTCCTTAAAAAACTCCAGCCACTAAAAGGCTCAGGCTTGGTCTTTATAAACTAAAAACATTCCCGATGGCAGCTGCATTACTGTATTTGGAAAGACTGCCAGAAGCATAATTGTACCAAAAGGTTTGATTCTTTTACATGGGGTGATAGAGAGAAACATTTAAAAAGTTTTAGACTGATTTCTTCCCATGTATTTAAAATTAACATAAAAATCCAATTTCACGGAAAGCATGAATGCTAATTCTTGGGGTTCCAAGGGTGTTTCAGGAGGGTAAGGAATCAAATTCTATGTGATTTGATTTGCTTTCAGCAGTTTTAGTGTAAATATTAGTGTAAAGCTCTCAAGGAACTATAGAAAAGTACCAGGAGCTATGGAGCTATACATTAAAAACAAACAGATCCACAAGAGGCATCCTGTGGGACACCGACAGCCGCGTCCTGCGCGTGCATTCAGTCCTCCAAGGGGTGGCTTTGTGCTTTGAGCTGAGGGTAAAATATCCTCCCTGTGCTGACACCTGCCTTGCCTGTGTTGTGCCTGTGCAGTGGCTGAGGAACCCGGGCCCCCAGCACGAGAAGAGGACTCTCTTTGGGGACATGGTGTGCTTCTTGTTCATCACCCCGCTGGCCACCGTCTCTGGCTGGCTGTGCCTGCGAGGAGCCGTGGACCACCTGCACTTTAGCAGTAGGCTGGAAGCTGTTGGCCTCATTGCACTCACTGTGGCACTCTTCACTATTTACCTCTTTTGGACCCTGGTAAGTATCAGGGCTTTTATTTAACGCATGGGGGGAAAAAAAAGGGAAAGAGCAAACAGGATAATTAATCGCACAGAGGATTGCAAGGAGCGTTGCTTCTGTTTGCCTCCTTTGCTGGTGAATGCAAAGTGCACCTGCAAGAAACCTCTTGTTTCCACAACATTCAAGTTCCCTGGAACTTTCTGGAAGACAAGAAAGACAGCTAGCTTCGGGGTAAGGATTCTCAAATCCCAAACACCAGTGGGGACAGCAGGAGGGAGGCAGGGAAGTAGCACGGGGGTGTTCAAGACAAACGCTGCAGTGTTGGAACCCTGGTTACTGAGAATTTTGGATTTTCTGTGCTGACTCCCAAGAGAACACTGCATTTGACCTGAAGCCATGGAGAAGGATTCAAAAATTAAATGATAGAAGTAAGATTAAGAGTGTGTAGTTTGAGTAAAAGTGTGTAATATCAAATAGTAGAAAACATAGAGTTTGATGTTTTAGAATATAGTAACATATATAAAACTAAAGATAGAGATTTTAGGGCAGAGGCTAGTCCTTCTTCTTCATGAGTTTAGGTAGCATTGTGTAATTAGATAAAAAAGTCCACATTACGGGCCACAAAAAGTTAGTTATTAAGTTAAAAGTAAAAGTAATTTAAATGTCATTTCTTAATTAGACAGTTTGTCCTTTAAAAAATCTTGTAAAGAGAGAGATACAGCTCCATTTTTGGTTTGTTAGAATGAAGTACTATAGAACTGACAATTTGTGTGACTGTAATATAGATAAAAACTAATAAACATCTGAGTCTTAACAAAAAAATACCATTTCATGCATTCAACCCCAACCTTCACAAAAATCCCAAAAAATCCACACTACAGGAGAGGATTCAGATTTTATTCAAATGCAACATCTTGCCAATTTTACAATTCAAAAGTATTGGGTGTGGAGAAAGTCAGGACACACAGGTGCCCAGCTCTGTATAAACAGGTGAAATTGTTTTGCAGTGCAGGTGAAATTGCATCCTGCACCTCAGCACGAGTCACTCTCATGCCAGTCCATCCCGAGACCCACTTACTCTGTGTCAGGTTGTTGAATTGAGATAATTTACTGGCCCCAGTGTGCTGACAGGCAGCTGGCCCAGCAGAAAGGAGAGGAACACAGGGGACAGCTGCCAGAAAGGGTGTTCATCAAGCCATGGTGTAGCAGCTCACTGAAAAGCCTAGGTTAGTGCTGTGTTTGATGTTCCACACCACTTTTTGTGGAGCAGGAGGAGCAGGGTGGGTGCAGGGGGGCAGCACTCACAGTGATGCACTCAGATGGTGCCAGGCTGTGCTGCTGGGGCAGCAAAAGCCCAACCTGCCCATGGCACGGCCACATCCCACAGGGCCAGCACACAGCTCTGCCCCTCACTGGGTATGGCCATGCTCTAGCCCAGACCCCTTCCAGCACTGAGGAGGTGACAATTTTAAAAAACGGCATTGGTGGAGCAAGAAGCCCCCCTGTGCTGAGCCCTGAGGAAAAGGGGATGTGAGGGGAACACAAAAACCCCACACTTCCTCACGAGCATCTCCAAGAAAGCTATGAAAGGGAAATCTCATTTGCACATTTGTGAGCCCTGTCTCACCCACAGAGGAATGCAGGCAGTGCTCGATGGGAGGGAAAGCTGAGTTGTGCCTCAGCCTCATGCAGTTCATCTTTTTTTGTTGTTTCTGCTTTTCTGTGAGGCAGCAGCACTCTCCTGAGACAGGCCATGTACTCCAGCATTGAGGCCACACTTGTTTTTCCTGCAGTGCTGGGTGTAGATGTGCCTGGCAGGTATGCAAGCAAATGTTGTTCAAATTTCCTTTGTGTATGGCTGTCTTAGAAACCAAAATGCCAAACAATTTACCTAACACACTTAATTCAGCATCACCAAAATGGTTGGAAGTGGTTAAAAGGCATTTTTTCAGGTGAATTTAATTAGCTATGACATATGGACTTATCCAGCCGTGCTTATTAAGACTACTGCAGTATCTCAACTTTGGTCCCTATCCCTGGGTGTTCCATTTGCAGAGTAAGAGGCAAAAATCCCTTATATTCACCTTATAAATATTACCCCTTCAAAAGCACACAGAGAAATATGCTATTGGCTCTTGGAGAACATGCTAGTGATAGTGAGCCTGATGTAAATGCACACCTTGGTTGATTTAATCGAAGTTCAGTATCTTTGATGCTCACTCAGTTGTGGACAGCTGTAATTCTATTTTAAATTGTTATTTAGGGCAGTAGGAGATGGATGGGCTAAGGAAGAACTGTGCTAACCTGAGAAGGGCAAGGCAGGGAGGCCTTTAGGGGAGTGAATCACAAAATTATTGAAGCTGGGAGGCAAAATAACCCTCCTTTCAGTGATGTAGGAAAGCTCCAGCCTGGGTTTGCCTTGGGGAGGCTCCAGGCCCGCCTTGTCGTGCAGGAAGGAATGGTCCCACACACAGAAGTGTTAATTTCATTGAATTCTCTAACAGCACATGCCTTGTCACTTTCAGGAGTGGGAGAATCCTGTTACATTGCTATGGCTGTGCGGGGAATAGGTTCAGTGCTGCAGGGTAAATTACACACAATATTCCTTTAGGTCCTGGGGAAATTAAGAGAACTAAAACTTTGTTTTACTTCCAGTAAATCAGCTTTCCTTCTCTGGAGGCAAAGGCTGGCATACAGATTATTTACACACCAGAGTTATCCCAGTGAGCAGTGAACAGCAAGGATGATATTTTTGGCATCCCAGAAGCCGTTTTATCCCTCTCTCTAAAACAGACAAGTTATCCATAAAACACTGTTGCTTTTGACTCTGTACTTTTAACACACACACACCAAAAAAGTTGCCTGGTCCTCCCAAGAAGAAAGCTCCAGACACAAAAAGGGGATTGTTACTTAAACTAAGAATTCAGGGCCACACTTTGCTTTCTCTAGTATGACATACTTGCCTGCAAACAAAGCAGCTGTTACTTAAACAACCTCATGTTGTGCTGCTTGAAAACCCAACCCAAACTCCAGCTCACTCTCACTGCATTTTACAGGGCATCCAACTTTGCAGAGGTTGGGGTGTTTTCACCCTCCACCCTACTCCAAGTGATTTCTGCTGCTCCTGCAGTGTGAGAAGGGATCCCTTCTGAGAAGGGATTTCTCATATTCCTTCATACACACTGCTCCACAGAAACAGAAGATGCAGGATGCTTTCCTTCAGGGGGAGGAGAGAAGGTTGAAAGTTGGGGGAATCAATCTGAAGAGCTGTCTTTGCAAAACTGCTTAGTAAACTGTGGGTTCTCTGCTTGTTTTTTCTACCTCTGTTGAGGATGGGATTGAAGATACTTGAGACGATTGTTCATGTTCAGACTCAGGTGTTTATTGTTTCTTATCTATGTCTCATTACTGTGAGTTCTGCAGATTTTTATTAGCAAGGTACAAAATGGCCAACTATCTCTTGTTACAAGGCTAAACTATCTAACTGAGAAATAGCACTTAAATTATTTTCTCTTTTAACTTAACAGCTAATCATTTGAAGCCTGCAATGTGGACTTTTCTAATTACAAAATACCACCCAAACCCATAAAGAAAAAGGAAGAAGAAAGTAAAGAACAACAACTTTTCTCTACCTTAAAACTTCTATCTTACTTTATATTTATTTCTATATTCTAAAACCCCAAACTTTAAATTTTCCACCCTGTGATATTACACATTTCTAACCAACTACACACTTGTAATTTTAGTGCTATTAATCAATTTTAGAAGCCCTCTCCACAGCACAATAAAATGCAGTGCTCTCTTGCGGATCTGTGCCTTTCAGCACAGAAAGGTTAAAAATCTCAATATCCAAAGTTCCAGCAGTAAACCAAAGCTTTATCGGTTTCCCTCAGACAGCTGTGAAAAGATCTAATTTAAAAAAGAAAAAAATATTTTTAGCCCTTGTAGGACATCATTGAAAGGTACATTTCTTTAATTAAAAGCACCCTTTTTGCAGTAAGGAAAGGATACGGTGCATGAGGCAACTCCTGCCCACAGCTCAAGAAGAAAACAATCATCACTTGGCACATTTCTCTCAAAATTTACAGTTTTTAGTTTTTTACAGTTGTTAGTTTTTTGTTGGTTTGTTTTTCTTTTTTTTTTAACTGCACATATACACCCTCTTACACAGCTACAACTCCCACAACCATTGGCAGCCACTAAAACAATTTGTAAACTATTTTTTAAAAACATGAGGCCTAGCTATCTTGCATCTCCACAGCAATCACACATTTCTCTTCCACATAAAGGTATAAATTACCTGAAAACAACAACAAAAAACTTTCAGAGCCAATCTAAATTGAGCACGTTGTCAGCTCATTACCTCTGTGCAAGCCCAGCTTTGATGCATTCAGCAGTAAAGCATTACAAGGTAGAACACACCACCCTCTGCTCATCTGCCTGCAAACTACACTCTTTGTCAATTTAGCAACCTGAAGCAAGAGAAGATATTCCAAATTCTCATTCCATGTGCGCCCACAGCTCTTGAGAAAGGCAGAGGCAGGATGTCTGATTTTTCAGGCTGTGAAAAAGAGGGAATGAGAGCTAAAATAGTCACAGGTTACTTTTCTCGTCTGCTGTGGCACCTTGGGGCATGCTGGATCTTCTCTTTTCACCACTTCTCACCCATTTTGTCCCACTGGAAGGCATTTGGAGCCCGAGCTGAGTCCTTGCAGGGTGGCAGTGACTGAAGGCAGCTCGTGTCCCCTCTGTCCCCAGGTGTCCTTCAGGTACCACTGCCGGCTGTACCACGAGTGGCGTCGGAACAATCAGCAAGTGATGCTCCTCATCCCAAAATCTGCCAATGCCCCCTCCACCCGGCAGTCCCTGCTGGGCCTGCAGCCCCTCAAAAGGAGCTCCAAGGAGACAATCGTGTGATTGGGGGTGCAGTTGCACACTAAAGATACTTTTCTTTTTTCTCAGACCTGTCGGGGTCGGGCAGCGTTCAGCACCCAGGAATGTGCAATTTGGATTTACAGACTGACTGTAGAGGGATAAATCACAGTCAGAACTCAAGTCATGAGTGGCATTTGCTAAGCTGCCAAACGTGTTTAGCTAGCAGGAACCCTGTGGATTCTGCAAATACGTTAATTGTTGCATCATTGAGTGAAGCAAACTTTTTTTATTGTTTAAAGTATTAAACTATGGTAATTAACAATGCAAAACAGGTTTAAAAAGTGCTTTGTTTTTATGATTTCTTGTTCCTATAGTAGTGTTTCTTTGAGCAGCTGGACACTAACCAATATTTATTTCTGCTTCCTAAAGCACAGCAATGGCATTTCCTCATTTGATTTTATCTGCAGGTCTAATATACCAATGTTTTGATTATTAAAAGCTGTGTGTAATGAGCTCTACAAATTGGCACATTATTTAAATGCTAGAAAGTGATTACAAAATTGTATTACCCATTTTCCTATTTGGCAGGAAAAGTCTGACAAGGAAGATTCTTCAGTTATGAATCTAGCATGTGCAAGAGAAAAATTATATAAATTGCAATAATCTTCCTGTCAAAAGCATTATAATACACGGCACTCAGGAAAAGAAAAACTGTACTTTTCCACGAAAAACTACCACATTCTTCAGTGAAGTACACATTCTGCTGGTATGAATTCAAACTTAACCAACATATCCTGTATTTATACCAGGCTAAATTTAACTCTACTGCTTATTTTGTATAGGGAAAGCTTTGCATACATAATGAATGAGATCATCAGATAAGTTTTAGGAAGCAGGGACTCATCTTGCATGAAGAACATCATTATTTTAAAGGAGCAGAAACTCCAGCTTGACAGGTAGGATTTGACAGAGTGTGTGCAAACCCTGACCTCTCATGGTAGCACTGAGACAAAAAGAAAAAAAAATTAAAAATATGTAATGCAAAGTCTTCTATGGCAACTGAATTGAATTTGGAGTGTAGAATCAGACCTTATTCCTGGGTGACTTTATCTGCTTCCCCTTGGTTTTATGCCTAATTCATTCAGCAGTTTGTCGCTCCCAGAAGAGACACACTTATTTTAAATAACTACACAAAATCTCATTACCAAATGCTGCTAGAATTAGAAATTGATACAGAGCCCCTCTGAACAGATGAATTTCATGGAATTGTGCATGGATGGCAATACCACCATGTGCTTTGTTTTCCAAAAACTGCAGGAACTAAAAATCAAAAGGAAGACATAGCAGGAAGGCTAATAATTTGTTATTCATGAAGTTCAAGGTATTATGGGCATTTACCATCAGACAAGAAGTTATTTGATGTTCTGTGTGTGCTCTGTGTGAGGGGGGAAAAAGCTTAGTACACAAAGCCAAATCTGTTAAATTTCTTTATTCTGTCTGTGAACCAGTCTAGCTGTGAGCATCTTATTTAACAATGTTCTTTGTAACTGTCAGTCATGGGGATAGGAGAATCATGGGGATATAAAGCAATAACAGCCTCATTCCAACAGAAAGGCACTTACACAATGAGCCAAGGTGTGTAGGAAAATCATGAACCTGCAGATCTGTACTCATCAGTCTGACAAGGCTGGGGTTGCTCATGTTTGGCTGTGAATAACTGCTTCTGTTCCAGAGAAAATTATACAAGGCTCTGAAGATAAGGATATCACAATCTCTGTGATAGCCTAAGCCCTGTAGTGCTTTATTTTTTTTTTAATACCTCTTCCCAAAGGTAAATAATTATTTGTAATGAAAACCGAACACGCACTTAAGCAGAATTTCAAACTTGTAAAAAATATCTGCTGGCCAGGGGCAAAGAAATAAAGCAAATCTAGCTGGGTCAGGATGCTGTCAGTGTTTTAATGCCTACACGCATACTTTAGGTAAGCTCTCTTCAGAACTTTATTACTGCTCTTGAATTCTTTGAAAGAATTGTTGTTCTTAATGAGTGCTATTGTTGGCTTTGCCTCATGAAACCAAAAATCAGGGTGATAGGGAATTAAGTGGCAAAACATTCAGGGAAACATTTATTCAAATGAAGCTGCAAGGTCTATGCACAGAGATCAGCACAGCGGCTTGGCCCATTCATTTGTGTTATTTCAATCTTTTTTTTTTTTTTTTTTTTTTTTTTTGTGTGTGTGTGTGTGTGTGTGTAAAGACATCTTTACTTACCTGAAGAAAGCATATTGAAGCAGACAGAGATTAAAAGTATGGTCCAGTTTAGCACACACATCACTAACCCAGTTTCTGTGCTTGATGCAGCAGCACAGCGGACCTGTCTGGTGAAGTCACAGTAGTGTCCCATGGATTTTCTTGACAGAAAAAAAGTGGCAGGAAAAATCCAGTCAGGCACTTAACATTGCATTAAACCCATGGAAAAAAAGTATACTTGTATTCTTCCTTGTTTTTCCTAAAACACACAAACTGGGAGGTGAGAGATATTAGTTCTTCTGCTCTAAAGATTTACAGACAGAAGTATCTCCCAGATGGGAGCTGATTTTCCTTCCACGCGTTGATGCTATAGATGCCACACAAAGCCCAAATTTCCATAAAAAACTGGATTATCACAGCAAATATTCTACAACAGCAGCAACATTCATTTCTGTCTGAATAAAAGTGAAAGACAAAATTAACCACAGCAGAAGCCGCAGCCAGCAAAGCTCCTGGCAGTACAATAACACCTTTGTTATGCTCTCCTTAATAACAAAATTAATTAAAGAACATAATTAATGACAGGAGGATTGACCACCTTTTTATCTTTTTTAAATGTCACTCAACTTCTCTCTCAGCAACTTTATGCTTTCTTCTCATGCAGCTGACCTTGTAATTTACATTCCTTTTCCAGATAAGAAATTACATGGAAGGAACAGTATTCAACAGTATTTGAGCCAGTATTTTGAGTTGCAAATGATAAAAGCAGCCTGTTGTGATTCAGTGTGATGAGTGTAATGCAAAATGAGGAAGTTTTACTTTTTTTACATAGCCTTTTCCCTGCAGGACCTGCCTCTCACATTACATAAAAATTTAGAAATACCCCAGCTTTCTGTTCAGCTGGAAGGAAGTCACAGAAAAACAGAAGCAGTTATTAAAGATACTTCCATATTTGGTGTTTGGGTTTTTTTTTTCGTTACTCAACTGAACAGTTCTGCCAGACTGAGATCTCAAAATGTCATTTACATTTCCTTTATTTAAAGCAGCTTTGCACCAACACAAAGTCACACACGGCAAAGTGACAACTCTGCATAAAGGGACCCGGAGCCAACAAATGCAACTGGCCTTTGATGCAATGCGTACCATCAGAAAGAGGTTTGAGAATAGAGGTCTGAGACAGACTCATGCACTAAGAGAGCTAAAGAAGCTCTCCCTTTGAAAAAAAAACAAAACCAACAAACTGTTAATAATTAAATATCTTTACTTGTTACTTTTTGTGAGATGGCTCTTCACTAAACACAGAACTGGTAATTAAAGAAGCATTTTCCTTGCAAACAGAACTGGGCCCTGCCTCTTTACTGCCAATTATTTGGTATTTGAAAGTATCTTTAAAACTACATAGAATCACACGATTTTTAAGGTTGGAAAAGATGATGCACTGAGTCCAACCACTGACCCAGCACCACCATGCTGACCACAAACCATGTGCCCAGGTTTTTTGAACACTCACGGGGATGATAATTCCACTAGTTCCCTAGGCAGCCCATTCCACCCCTTCAGTGAAGCAACTTTTCCTAATATCCAGTTTACACCTTGCCTGGAGCTGCAGGGGTTGTTGTGACCGAGCACTGCCCCTGGTTGTCCCTCACCCCACTGGCCTCTTCCCATGGATCCAGCCTGTCCAGACCCCTCTTGCCCTCCAGCAGATCCAATTTAGTGTTATCCAGAACTCCAATTTAGTGTTACCTGCAAATTCACTGAGGGAACACTCCAGAACAGTAAAGATAAATAATAACCAGAGCTCGTCCCAATGCTGATGATGACACGTCACTGATCCACTCTTATTCCACATTTCAAACTTAGTTTCCTGTTGCATCCCGGAGCTACGCCACAGCCGGGCTCCCAAGAGCCGCGTGCAGCCGGGGAGAGCAAAAACCCACGCCGCAGTTTCCCGTGCATTTTCACATGAGACAGCTTTTTCAAAAATCAAGGGTTACACCTTTCAGTCCTTAACCTCCTTTCAGGTACTGAATTTTTTGCTGACAGCCTGTCCTCCACACCTGCTTGTGGCAAGGCTACAAAACACTTGTCCTTCCTTTGGTGTTGAAAGGTTACAAAACCAAAGGGAATTTTCTTTATTCTAGGTGTACCAAATACTTCCCCAATAAAACGTGTCAAAATAAAGAATAAATGTTGATATCCTACATCCAACATGCCCTTAGGAGCAACAACAAAACACACCAACCTCAAAAACAAGATGCTGCCATTGCAGGGGAAATAAATGTCAGAGTTTAATTCCATAGCTTCTATTATTATGCAGAAAGTAAGACTTGCTTGCCAAAAGTATTATTTTTTGTTCTGAAAGTGCAGAACAGCTATAAAAACTCACATCCAAGAGTTAATTTTTAATTGTAGGAAAATTCTATCAATCAATCAATCACCTTAAGCAGAAATGTGCCTTCCTTTATTAATGCCCCAAATGCGGCTTTTCTTCAGGGTTAATCACAGTGTTTTTATCACACAGAATTCCTGTATTTATGCAAACATGCTAAAAAGAAACCAGGAGATCAGCAAAAGGCTCTGAGCAATAAATGCGTGCCAAGCAAAATCTGAGATAAAATAGCTAACTTCTGCCATAATCCTGTGATGGAGCTAGTTGAGTATTATAAATAATTAAGCGTGCCAGCATTTCCTTGATGTCCAGAAAAGCTAAATAAGCATTCACATCCATCACACACAACCTCTACTCCCTTTCTAAAAAATCACCAATTATTACCAGTTGTCCTCTCTGGGACAGGGGCTGTAAGAGCTTTTATTCTCCATCAACTACTTGATTTCTTTGCCTGGAGGAAAATCCTTCATAGTTATCCCATGGCCATTTCTGTAAAAGCAGCACCATTTAACTTGAAGTACAGATACAGCTTACAGTTATATATGAATATGAAACCCAGTGTTTCACAGATCAAAACCACCCTTTTCAGTCCAGAAACCCCCAAATTAGTATCAAAATGATACACTGATAAGGCAAATTTCCATGGAAAAAAATTAAACTAAGACTAGCATTTAAAATCACATTATTTATAGAAGGAAATTAATAATTAGCATTTGTTGAACAGAATTTGCTTATTAATTTCTCTGTCCATATTTGGCATCTGCTTGGACAAATGTGATGTACGTATGTAAATCATGAACAAGGACATACAAACCAAAAAACAATTTTTAGCACAAAACTGCTGTTAACAGCACCATAAACTAATTTGCACCAGTTTTGACTACACTGGGGTTTTTATAATGAACACTAGGAAAAAAAAGAATGCAGTTCACAGGTTTGCTGCACAGGTCAAACCACTTTTTTTCCAAATTCTCAATCTGTTTCTCACAGGAAAGAGTGTATTTGAGCAGAAACATTTCTGGTGAAGTGTCTATCCAGCTACAAGCAGTAAATTGCTGAAGAGTTTTCACCTTGCAGGAAAATGCAATATGCATCTAATGCCAGAACCAATGATAATCAAGTTATGGAACTTGCAGGGAAGTGCAGAAGTGTCGAGTTGTTGCTGTACAAGTATTGAAAAAAAAACAAAAACCAAGCAAAACAAGACCTCCACCTTGTGGCAGGATGTTTCACAGTTGTGTTTCCCAACACTCCCTTCTTCTAATTTACAGGAATTCCTGCCACAGCAAAGAAAAGAAAAATTATTCTAAAATCTGCATTTCTGCCACTATCATGGAAGAACAGGCTCTAACAAAAGCTACAACCAAGAATTTGATCATGCAGGAAGCTTCTTACCATAACTTAAGAACTGTACATCAACCCCTCCCTTTCTCCCTTCTGCAGGCACATAGTTGAAATGCCACCAGAAAAGGGCTCATCCAAGGTGAAAGATGTGGAAAAAAATCTTAATTTTGCCACGAAAAAAAAAAGTCCAGTCAATTAAAAAAAGGGAAAAAAAAGTCCCAATCAACTTCCAAAATTCTGGCCATGCATTTGAAACAATACATTCAAGCTGTGTCGAAGATAACTATTTTACAGCACTTGTAAATTTCTCTTTATGTTACGGTGCTTGCTCTCATTGCTTAGCCTGGTGCTTGTAGGATGCAGTAAAAACCAGTCCAGTAAGAACAGAACCATGAGCCAAGATGAGCACAAATGCAGCAGAGTGTGAATAAAGCTCTAAAGAATTGATTTTCTAAATGTGAAGCAGTATCAGCCACTATTCAGAAGAAATCTTTGCACCTCATATGCCACTGTTCCATTTAATTGATGTTTCTTCAGCTTCAAAGCCCATAAATTTCAAGGATTCAACGCTCATTCAACTTTTAGCTCTGTTCCAGGAAGAAACAAATTCCAAAAGCTTTACTCTGTCGCACAGAGATACTTTATTAAAATGTTTTTCAGACATTGGAATAATGTGAAAAGGACAGAAAAACTTTCAACATTGGTAAAATTACAACTGTTTCCCATACAAATGTAGACTAGACTTCTAGCAACTTTGTTTTCTTACTAAAAATTGTAAACAAGTAAGGCAATCCATATTAAAACAGCTTTCTAGTTTGTTAGAAAAAAAACACATAAGAAAATTTAAGTTGTTAACACTATCTCAACAACACAACTACAAGGTATAACATGAATCCTCTTCCAGAATTAAGAACTCTAAACCAATCCCCAACAGCACCTAAAATACAAAGAGGTTGTAGCAACTAGTCTAGAGTGGTATAATCTAAGAAAAATCGATCCCCAAAACACACTGGAATATTCCTACTCCAGCAAGGTTTCAATGAAGAGAGACTCTGGTGTATAAATCTGAGAAAAAGACAGGAGCATCAGCTCTGAATTCTCCTTGCCAGGAGCTACCAGCTCACATCCTGTGAGGAAGTCAAGATGTTTGTGACAATCCTTCCTTTTTCTTTTCCTTCTCTTTTTTCTTTTTTCAGTGGCAGAGGAAATTTAAGGCCATCAGACTTGCAGCTTTAAAAATTCACAGACAGGAAAATAACGTTGTGCTTCTCAGAAGGCTCTGTTCTGCAGGCAGGGATTACCACGGCTGGAAGAGCCTGGAGTGGCTGGAATTTCACATGACCACACAGCTTCTGTTGGATGTCCTTTGCTCTGCCTGTTGTGAACAGGGAGAACAATTTAAAACAAAAAACAAAACAAAACAAAAAAAAAAAAAGGAAAAAAAAACCAACAACAAAAAAACCCAAAAAAACCTGAGAACCCCACAACAAACAAAAAAAAACCCACAAAAAAACCCCAAAAAAATCCAGAAGAAAAACCAAAAAACAACAAATCATCCCAGCAGCAAAATGTTCAAAACATTTTTCTACCCAAAAGAATCTACTGTGCTTTTTTATTATATACTTTTAAATAAGTAGATACAATTTTATATGAATTATATCTTATCTATCAAATAGATAATTATATATTTAATATATAGTTAATATATATTGAATTTTATATATTTCTCTCTGTGTGTATATGTGTATATATATACATAAATATATATATATACACACACTACATATACACACATACCCTTTTTAATATATGAAATTATTGGCATGGCATGGTACAAACAAGAGTCAGCAAAGCTGTACAACCTGTTTTACTCTGGAATTAAAACAATGTTACATGTCCTTTCCTATTGAGGATCAATAGAGGACAGGTATCAGAAAAATACAAATAATTGCCGTATTTGAATCAGGGAGCATAAACAAGAACCTTGAGAGGTTTTATGTAATAAATGTAACATCTCTGATTTCCAACATAGTCCTTTGGTTTTTTTTTTTTGGGTTTTCAGAACTTCATTTTTTTCAGCATGCCAGTCACATTTTCTCTCAAATAGTTTTCAAATCTCAAATTATCTCTATCAGAGAAAATATGTGAATATCTCTCTTTATCAGAGAAAATATTTTCTCTATCAGAGATAAAGAGAGATTTAAATTCTGAAAAGTTTCAGTAAACTTACCTGCTTAAGCCAAACTTTACTATAAACAATTAGCATAGGGGGAATCTTATGAGGAACAGAGTTTAAGGGGAAAAAAATCCCCATATCTTAAACTTTAAAAAAAATGTACTTCCCTGCAAGAGGATATATTAAGCAATATTTTTACACTGGTTTCAATAAGACAGCTCTATGCTTTCCTTAATTACTAATTAAAAAAAAGAAAATAAAATAACATCCACACTGATTTTTAATATTTTTTATTTAAGAATTCATTACTTATATCTCCATTTTTTCAATGTAAATAACCTTATTAACCCTAAAAGAAAATACCTGCTGATGGTAAATGTCTTCCTCATCCAGAGCTTCAGCTACTTCTTCCTCAACTTCCTCATCTTCCCCTTTGCGTGCTGTTGTTTTGAACACAGTGCTTCTCTGAGCCACCTCCTGCAAGACAGTTTTAAGACTTGAACTCTTAAAAAAAAAAAAAAAAATAAAAAAAAAAAAAAAAAATCTTGTTTCTTACCTGCTCAAGACTTTGAGAAATGAAAGCTCCAGCTGCTGGGAAAATTACTTGCACTCATTTTGTTTGTATACTTCTCAAGTATTACTGATCATAAACAGCTTAGTTTTAAATATCTTCATGATTAACTGTTTCTGACAACACAGACTTCCAAAGTCTGCTTTTTTCATATATATTTAAATATTTTCTTTCATTTGCAGCATGTCACACAAGAAGTTTTAAATTGCACCTTACCTGAACTAACCCCTCAGTGCTTCATGTGGATTTCACTGTGGAATTCCCTACTCCTCATAAGCACACAAACTTAAGGAAAACTGATTTAGAAGACAAATCACTCAAGAGTTTGCCAAAACTTTTTTTTCCAAGGCGTGTTCTAAGGCACTACCCAGCTCCTGCCATGAGGGAGGTGTCTGAACAAGTAATTTTTTCACTATTTAGAGTAAAAAAAAAAAAAAAAAATCACAGGGTTCAGTAGAGGCATTTCTAAACTGCTGCTAGTTTTCCAAAAGGAGAAAACTTTATCAAAAGACCACTGCAGTGCATTCCTGTATGGAGCCCTAGTCTGAATCCTTGTAGGTGATGCCACCACAGAAAAATCTCACGCACATCTGAGGTGCTTTACCTCTCCCTGAGAATTTTTCAGCACAACTTTCACATCTTCACCGGTGCCCCAGGAATTCTGGTTCTTCCAGATGAGGTCAGTGGGAGGGCTCGCAGTTACTCCAGCATTTGCAGCCCAGATCTGACAACAGAAGTCACACAGGAACATTTTTTGCCAGTCGTACCACATTTCCAAATCCAGTTAATGTATTTCATTTAAGTGATGCTATGCATCTCTTCCAGCGAGGAAAACCAAGCATCTTCCAAAGTTTTGCACAATAAAAGACACATGTTTTTTATGCAGGAATTCTAGAATATGTCATATGATGTAAAATTTTCACCTGTACATGGTGAAAATCACCGCTTCATGCAGAAAATTCTGAAAAACATCCCTCTGTAGCAATTATCCCAGCAATTGACACAAAAAACACCCAACACAAACACAGGTGATAATTTCTTGAACATGTACAGAGGAAGGACAAACTAAAAACTTTGCGTCTTTTTGACCCACAGAAGTTGACCTGAATTCCATTTCAAGAGAAACTTGACAACTTACTGTAACAGTCTGGCCTGCCTTTAGTACATATCTTGAGGTATATCTGTAACTTGCAGTAGTGTCTCCTATTTTTCGGATCATCTCCCAACCTCCCATAGGTTGATCCTAAGAAAAGAGAGAGGAAAAACACCCAGTATTTCCACCAGCATTCATTTTTCTGCTATGCATGTAGTGTGTTTTATCTTTAAGGTTGTGACACACAAAAAACTTTCAGTGAAGGGGTTTATTATCACTTGATCTTCAGCATGGAATTAGAATAATTTTAGGTAAATTTATCTTACCTCTTATTTGAAGTTAAAGCTTAATACATCCTGCTTTTGAGTTCTGATGTTAACTAATGTTTATGATTTGCATCAGTTTTGTTATCACTTGGTCCAGAGAAATACATATTAGTAATTAAATTAATTAAATATTAAAATCCCCTTACAAATATTTATTGTTTTTTGAAGCACAGAATGGCAAGTAGGCTTCCTAGAAAACAAAATATTGCTGTTAGTATTCTTGAAATATTTTTACATATGCACACTTGCCACCACATACTCCCTATATTATTTTTTTCCCTATCAACTACTTGAAAAGCATTAACAAATCATATACAAGTCATCTTTACAGAATGACTGCTTCAAAACAGGAGTAGGTATTTTTTTAAATTCAAAACAAGCATTTTTAAACTCTCCCACCCACATAGGTTCTCATCATTCAACATCAGTTAAAATTATCTAAAATAAACAATCTTATATATTTCAATGGATGCTGACATTCAGTTTGTCATCACACCAAAACATACCATACTTAGAGAGGATTTTATAAATTTTTAAAATCGATTTATTTATATAAACTGTCAAAACACTCATGAATATTCCCCAAGTACAGTTTATTACACTCCACTACAGAGAGTTGCTCAAATCTAGACCCCCTAAAAAAGTGCTAAAAACATGAACCACCCATGGTTACTGGGAACAAAACTGATGCTCCTCCTTTCTTATGAAACAATGGATGTGTAGGCAAATTAAAGGTGTAGGGAAAACAAGTATGTGGAGTTAAACAAGTATATGTGTTGGGGGAAGGTCAAAAAAAAAAAACCCCAAAAAAGCAAAAAAAGGCAGGTTCTGTCTCACCAGAAATAGTTTTTACCTGGCTGAACTGAATCATCTACAGACTGAATTGTCTAGACCAAGAGAAATGTCATTGTTTCCTGAATTCACTAAACGAAATCATCGCTCCTGAGGTGTGGTAATTACAGGTAATTAAAACTCACATTATCCCAGTCTGGAGGAGCCTGTCCATATCCTCACTGATTAGAGGGGACTGGGACACTTGGAACCAGGCCAGCTCATCACAACAAGCTGCCTTTTAGTGAAGATAAAGGAGGGAAATGTACTGTATGTAACAGCATCATTTTGAGGACAAAATAAGGCAGTGATTATTATTTATTGAAGGGTTCTTCATTTGTGTAGATTATGTGTACCCTCCCAATACAAATTCCAACCTCTTCACAGAATCAAATTATCTCAGTCGTCACTGTAACAGTGGCTTTGGCATGGGAACTGAGGGCTCATAAAATTGTGGGTGCAGCCAAGGAAGAAGAAAAACTATGATTTAGGAAAGATCTATGCAGATACAAGGGAAACTGGCAGTTAATTTCATCTAGACCTTTATTCTGCATCTCTATTTCTTTTGTGCCTTTTTAAAGCAGAGAAAGTGCTAAAAAGGCTTCTAAAGCAGCCTGGTGTCTGCTTGCAGCATTTCTTATCAGGAACAACGTCATCTGTAAAGTTTTACAGGTGCATTACTCGCAAGGCAGAATGCAGAAATGCAAGGTAACGATTAGGTAGACGGGCCACCTTGTAGTAAAACAAAAGCACCAAAAATCCTTGGGGAAAAGTCACCATTAATCCAGAACAGTGTGTGAAAGCTTTCTTTGAGACACACTAGCTCCTTAATGCTACAAGCTCTGGGGTCAAAGTGAAGCCTGGGAGCTGTAAGGGTGCCGAGGACACCCTGGCACCTCAACTCACGACACACGTGTTCACTTCCAAACCTGCTCAGAAGTGTTCTTCAAGCGGATGAACTTCCCATCCACGTCTATCTCCTCGATGGACACGTTCCCCGTGGCAGAGGCAGAGTGGGAAATGGTCACGCTGCTGCTGGCTTCGGACTCCTCCACGTCAATCCTCTTCCTCTTGCTGCCGGCCAAGCGGACGCTGCGGCTGGATGAAGCGCGCGAGACGGTCACCCGGGAGGAGGGGCTGGGGGACAGCTTCAGCCTGGTGTGGGCAAGGGAGAAAACACACATACACACATCACTTCAGGCTTAGGGAGGGACCTCCTTGCTCTCCACAACTCACCGGCAGGAGGGTGAAGTGAGCTGGGGGTCAGGCTGCACTCGCAGGGAAAGTGGGACAGAGTGAGAGGAAACAGCTGAAGCTGGGACAGGGATGGGTATCAGGAGGAATTTCTTCACTGAAAAGGCAGTCAGGCTTTGCCCAGGGATGTGGTGGAATCATCAGCCCTGGAAACACACGTGGACATGGCACTTGGGGACACTGAGGGACTTGGGCATTTGGGTTTAGTGCTGACCATGGCAGTGCTGGGTCAACAGCTGGATTCAAATCTTTCCCAGCCCTAATGATTCCATGATTCGGTTTTACTTTTCCCACCTTTCTTTTAAAAGAAACTTTCTTCCACCTCCTCTTCTTCCCATATATTTATACAGCCACATAGTAAACAGAGCATGTTACATGAAGAAGTGAAGGATTAAGTACTTAAGAGGTGAATAAAATGTTGTCAAACAACTGATTAATGTTCCTGGAGCACAGAACACTGATGGACTATTACATTGAGAGCATAAAAGCATTTCTGTGCATTTGTTGAAGACTACAAAGAAAGAAAAACCCTAGGGAGACTTAAGCCACTGTGGGAAATTAATGCAAAAACATACTGGCATAAAAGCTTTGGCTATTTCATCTCCACAGTTGAGAGGAATCAGCAGTGAGCAGCTCAGAATACAGTGAAGAATCAAACTGCTTTAAATGACAGTTGTGACAGAGGTGAATATTCTCAGTACTGGAAGAACTCCAAGGCCAGATGTGGAAAATGCAGCTGGCTGATGAGCTGGGCAATCCAAATGGCTCTGACTTTATTAAAATTATTCTATACTTAGAGGAATTTGGGTAACAATTAATTAACCCTGCAATTAATTTCAAAGAAGAATATCAAGCACGGAACCAAACAGGCATACAAATGACAATTCATTACTTTTTCTTTGCTGGATCTTAACAACAACAAAAAAGGTGTTTGCTGCCTTGAGAGCTGGTCTGATAATCAGTGTGTTTGGTCTTATGGTGACTTAGAGCTTGTGTCAGACAGGAGGGAGCAATAACAGGGCCTTGGAAAGCAATCAAGCACCACTAAAAACTACTTTTTAACAGAGAAAGACACAAGAAAAGCACAGAGAGAACAGAGACACCACCTCCTTGCCATGTCCTTTCCTACCTCTCCTCTTCACCCTCCAGCAATTTCCGGTATGCATTGATCTCCATGTCAAGTGCCAGTTTAACATCCAGGAGTTGCTCGTAGTCAGTCAGCTGCTCCTGCATCTGATTTCTTATCTCTGCAATTTCCTTCTCCTTTTCCGCCAGTGTTTTGCGGCAGTTTTCCTGTTCCTGGGCCAAGCTGCTCTCCAGCTCCTGTGCTCTGTCCTGCCACGCTCTGGACTAAAGAAAAAACATTCAAAACATCAATGATGGTGCAAAGAAAAAGCCCACCAAGCCTCCACGTGCTCTGCTGTTCAGGCAACACGGAATTTAAAACACAGAAGTTACATCCTCCCCTATTTCTGAGTTCATGCTCACCCATGTTCAGCTTCCTCCTCCACCTCACCTACTACAAATAAACACCTAAATTCCAGTGAAACCTGCAACATCCTTGCTCTGTTTTTCTGAGGTGTGAAAATATGCTACTATATTTGAATTTACTCGGGTAAGAAAAACTGAGCCTAAGAGTTTAAGTGTTTAACACGTGCCAGACAGGACACAGGAACACAGTCCTAAGCTGCACCAGGGGAGGTTTAGACTGGACATTAGGACAAATTTCTTCTCCAAAAGTGTGGTTAGATATTGGAATGGGCTGCCAAGGGAGGCAGGTGGAGGAATCACCACCCCTGGAGGTATTTCAGTGCTCAGTAGTCTCCAGACATCTGCTTTCTGCTTTGGCTTGGTGCTGCTAATCCTGAAATCTGGAAGGCAGCTCCCCTAAAGGAATAGGGGATGTTGTCAGTGCAAACCTGCCTGCCTATCCTTAAAACCTCCAAGGCTTGCTCACAGTGGTTTCCTTGAAGAAATCTGATTTGTCTCCTGCTTCAAAAATTCCATCAGGTCAGCAGATCTTAAACCTGTATACCCATGGAATGGAATGCTTATCAAAGAAAGCCCAAAGTGATGGCAAGCTTTAGGGTTTACTTTCCATAAGCATGCCTTCTTCTGTTTCACAGCCCTTTGAGATTTAATGTTTTTTTTTTTTAATTAAGGAGCAGACACAGGAACCAATGCTCCATAATCACGAAGTTGGCTATGCATGCAACCCCAATTTAGGAAGTCACCACTTATTCCAGACACAGACAGAAAAGAGAGTCTCCATGTCTGACACAAGGGACCAGTGTAACTGGTTGTCAATGCTAAGAGTCAGATAAGGACTTTAATAAATGACGTTTTATGTCACATGGAAGATCACAGTGGAGTTTACTACAGAGCTCAGTGCTGGCAATTCAAACCAGACCAGCACCAGGGATAAGAGATTTCCAAGAAAATAAAGCTTAACTTAATGCCAGTAAAGTGGAAAACAAAAGTGTCCTGGCTGACTTCACTAATGCTACCATAAAAAAAACCACCCCAAAACCACAGCAAAATGGTTTCTTTGGTGGAAAATCACAGTCAAATTGACAGAAGTTGATTCTCCCTGAAGTTGACTGCCCTGAAATTACCAACAAGCACTGCTGCCAGTTCAGAAGCAAGTCCTCTGAACTAAGCTGTCACTTCTGAAGTAACAGAACAGAGGAAATTAACTTAAAAAACTGTTGACTGAACCTCCAAAAGACGATGGTAATCTAAAGGCAGAAATAAGAGCTCAGTGGCCAAAACTTTCCATCCAACTCCTGTGGAACCTCATGAACATTCATTATATCACCTGATCTTTTCCAGAAACTAACTTGACTGGATAAAAGGAAAACTAGGAAGACTCTTACTAGTATCTGCCAATTTATTTGGAAAATTAAGAAATAATATCCCCCAAATTTATATTTTTCACTAGAAATACACAGAATTTTGATGTCTTATTAGAGTCCACCGTACAGGAGGAATAAAATTCAAAATGTATCACAGAAAGGATCAAACAGTACTAGTATTTTATACTCCTAAAAAAGTTGAAATGTTTTGTTACATTTTCAAGTGAGTTACAAAAGCTTACTGCAGAACCTCCTCCTAACACTTGGGCTTTTCACTCTGGATTTCCCACTGCAGTGCACACAATATTACAAACAGGCCAGTACTGAACATATCACTTGTCATACATTATGTCATACTTCTCTGGGTGTGATCTATGCCCTCTGTGATCTAGGAATAACCAATTTCTGCTCGAGGTCCTGCCCTACAGATGCTTAAGTTATTTGATGTTTTTACTCAGTCTCATATTTTTAGTCTGGACAAGATCAGGTCATTAGTTTTGGGGTTTTTTTTAGATGTCTACATGCAAACTGGACCTAGGATGAAAAAAGTCTGCAAATTCCAGTTCTAGCTTTGAATATTGCTTTGTAGAATTCTACAGGCTGGTCCTGTACTGGTCCTACTAAACTGCTCAGAGTGTCAAGAACATTTAATACACGTTTGTCTAAAACTGCCTCATCTATCCACAGAAATTTTCACAAAAGCCAGTTAACAGTACTCCATTTCAAACATTGGCTCTATAGCAGACTACTACACACAGAAAATGAAAATAAAGTTTGTCAAGAGGAGACATTAAGGAATTTGAAAAAGTACAGAGCAGTAGGAGAGAAGATGAACTCCGGTCGCAATGCTGAACATACTTACAAATTAAGGGAAAGACAGACCTTTAATACAAAAACCAACAAATGTAACGGGAAGAAAAGCCCTTTAATACAAAAATCAACATCTATAAATAGCAGGACCGAGGAGGCACAGCTGGATACCTCTTTCTGGAGGCTGGTGATGTGGGAGGACAGGCTGTCGATGCGCATGCGGCTCTCGTTCAGCTGCTCCCTGATGGTGTTGGCTGCAGAGCTGCTCATCTCCAAGGACAGCCTGGCGCTCTCCAGCTGCAGGGCAACGAAGTGAAGACATCAGTTTCAAAGTAATTTCCACAAGAAGAAGGAATGAATCACCAAAAACCCACAGGCAATGCTAAGCCACCCTAGTTCCTCTCTGCAGCTCCAATGCACTGAAACTTTTTTTCTTTCTTCCATTACGGCTAAAATGTGGTTACCATGTTGCATTGCCCAGCCTAGGATTCCAATTCTCTGCATATTTACTTAGGATCAAAACTTTCCATTGTAGACATTACTGAAATTGAACTACTAAAGGACAAAGGTTATTTAATACACTTAAACATTCAATATGCTTTAACTTCTTGGTGAGGAAGCTAAACTGAAATTACCAATTCTCTAAAAAGAGGCAAACTGGTTAACTTTCAGGCAATATAAGCAAATTGGTACCAGTACCAGTGCCCTAAGCCACTACTGCTTCATTCTATCACTTCCATCTTAAATAGTTTTACTTTTATAAAAGTAACTAAATCATTCCTGCTTAACACTACTACACACACTTGAGCTGCACCATAGATTTATTGAACTTGATGATGATGATGCAAAGCAATCTATTTTTTTAAACAAAGTTTCCAAAAATACAGTATACCTGATGATAAAGACCAAGAAAGCAATGAGAGGTTGCATTTTTGGCTAGACCATATTTTAAACAATCTTTTCCAAGCCAGATTCAAGGCCTGGAGATAAGCAGGCTGAAAAGATCAAAACCAATGCTAATAAATTCAGTTTATATGAGCTTTTCTGTTGTAAAATACCACTTTGCTTTTAAAAAATACTAACTGCAACAAGCACAGCCACAGAAACCAGGTTCAGTTGAGACATCAGTGTGCCTCCTGACATAAATGCTGAGTAACAGCAGAGGAAGGAAATGATGAAGTATAACGGATTTCAGTTTTCTACCTAGGTGAGTGAAAAACAGAAGTTACTGGGCATTGTAAAACTTCCCCATGTTTTATATAGGGTCAGAGGACTCTATCTTCTGTCTTCTCAGCAAGCCCCATTATGAATTTTTATACAAAACATGGGACACCTTATTGATCATTGTTCAGTATCATGCTTACCAAGGCACAAACTTTCCTTGAATTCACAGTAATCCCAGCATTAATCACTTTTTCCCCCCAGATCACCTTCACAGACTGCTGCCTTCCCTTCTGTTATTGTGCCTGATGAGGATTCAACCTGCTCCCAAAGTGAGATGTGAAAATGCAAATCCACACTCAAACACATGCTGATTTCAAACCCAGCTCCCTAATAATCCTCTCTGAACTGCCAGCAATTATGCTATTAAGCAAAACAAAAACAAAAGCACAACAAACAGCTGTGTGAAAACATGTTCTCACTTTGGAATGGTAAGTCTCTTCGAGCTCTTCTTTGTACAGCTTCACTTGTGCATCGTGCTGCTCTCTGATTTCATGGAGGGCCTGGGCCAGTTTGTGCTCGTATTCAATCTGACGCCCAGAATCAACCTCGACCAGGCGAGTTTCATGCTTCCTTCTTGTCTCATTGATCTCCTGTGAGAGCCACAGAAACATGGTAACACTAATTAAACACAGGACAAAAATTTCAGAAGACTATCCTGCTGTGTGGAGAGTAATCTTGTATCAGATTATTCTGGCATGAAACTTTTAGTAGAACGATATCCCCAGTCTTATTCTGCAATAGCCACTCATTAAAATAAGAGCTAGGATACTAACAGCATTTTTTTCAGAGTGTTGACTGAACTTTCAAACAAATACACCTCATCGTCATTAGATTTTAGAAATATATTCCCTTCTTGAGGTATCTTCTGTGCTTCAACAAAATCAAACTGCTGTGAAATAACAGTCAACCCACTTTCCCCATTTAGTTCTGTGCTTGCCTGTGCTTTCTCTGGAAAGAAAGGGATTCCAACAATATAAAATAAAGCTAAGAATATACTTCTAGCAAGAAAAAGCACACATGGTAAAAAAGACAGTATGGTCAAGTAAATTTGTTACTGCCTAAGGTTCCTCCTGGAAAGACTCAAATGCCACAGGTGAAAGGGAGGGTGGCAAGAGAAAGTTCTAAGAGACAACTATTCATCCACTTTTGTTTCCATTATTCAAAAGCATCCTATTAGAAATGTTTGACACTAAAAAACATTGCAGGTCCAGAGCACCTGTTTGAGTCTCCCTCCACTTTATTTCTTATAATGGGATTATATGGAAAATTACTAACCTATTTTCTCATTAATAAAAAAAGACATGTGCAGTGCATACCACGATCAGAATTTAAGATGAAACAACATGATACATGAAGTTATTTTACCACAAGAATTCAGAGTTAAAATAATTTTTCCTAGAAAAAGGAAGTTAGAAATCTTCATGCTAGAACAGAAATAAACCCTACTCTGAGTAGGACTTCAGACAACTTGTAGAGGCACCTCCCAACCTAAATTATTTTCCTATTCTAGAATGACTTCCCAGTTTTCTTGCCTTTAAAAACGTTAATTCTTGAGGCTAAATTTACCTCCTCATACATATTTTTACGGAATTCCAGGTCCTCAATGAGGCTCTGACAACGGTTTTCGAGATCCACCTTCTGCAAGGTTTCATTTATAAGCTGGTCCTTGGCAGCAGCTAAAGAAGCTTCCAGCTTTAAGAAATAAAAGAATCAACACAAAAGTTATGCAGCAGAACTCACACAATGGCCAAACCGTCACAGAACTACAGCCAGCTACACATTAAGGTTTAACTTCACAATCAAATCCTAATATTTACCCCAGTAATATTACATACCACACATACACACTTTTGCAGTTGCTTAGACAAGTGAGTTCTATATATTTCACATTAGCAGCTGGCATTAAAACTACTACTTAATAATTTTCCTTACAAATCAATTTTTAATACATGGAAAACACCAGTTTTGTGGTCTCCACCACTCGCCCTCTGGAGGTGTTTAACAAAGGCTAACAAAACTAGGACAAGAGGTTTTCCTCTTCATTGTTCCACCAGAACCAAAAGGAGGGCAGAGAGAAACTGTTATTTGTCAGTTATTATCTGTTCTTGTGAAGTCAATCTGCCCCCCAAAACACTTCTGAAAAGTGTCAAGTATACTTTGAGTCTTGACCTGCTTTCTTCCCCCTCAGTAACATTCCTCATAATTTCAGCATCTGCAATTTTAAGAGCTCTCTCAGCTCTTAAAATGGACAGGTTTTCATCCTTTTTTTTTTGGTTACCAAGTATATTTTATCAGATTGGCAGCTCATAATACAGAAAACCACCTCACTCGCTAAGAGAACCTGATGGTTAGATATCTGTTCTTCTCACCTCTCTAATTTGATCTTTCAAATCTTCAATTTCTCCGTCCAGACTTTTCTTATCACCAAGGGCTGTGGCCAGTGCAGCTTCTTTAGAATTCAGGGCTGCTTCAAACTCACGAAGTTTGATCTGTGCTCCACTGAGGTCAGATTCCTTTTTTGCATAGCTGGAACAAACCAGAGAAAGTGGTTGCAAGAAAACCAAAAAATGCCCCCAAAGTCGACTGCTGACCAATAAAGCAATCTGAATCTTGAACCTGAGAAACACCTGTCAAAAACATTTTGTGTTAGCTAAATTTACCGTGCTTTGCAGCACCCTTCAAAAATGGCAAAGTTTCACACACCTGAGGAAACAGACCCAAATCCTGTCTATACAACAATATCTGCCATGATAGAAATTACACTGGTGCAGAGGTGATGTGATTTCTTTATGAAGGCAAGCACAGATTTTCAAATTACCTTCAAATTAGTTTTTGTGTCTAGACAAGCAGTCAAGCATTTTCTAGGTGTTTATCTCCTAAACCAGCATATTCAAACATTGAAATCAAATGGGGGGAAAAAGTAATGTCACATAAACACAAGTTTATTATCCACAAATAATACTGTAACAGGCTACTATCAAAAATAGGAGAAAGGAAACACATATTCATGAATAAAAGTGTTTCTTGTCCTTAGATAGCACAAGCAGCCATTAAATGTGTAACAAGTTCTTCAACCTTGAAGCTCACTATTTTTCTGCCTGGGATATCCACATTTGTCTATCAGGGGCAGTAGCATACAGAAGTCCTAGATGGTTTTAATTGAACTATGACCTTTTTAAAGGAATGGACAGATTTAGGCTCAATAATACCAGAGCTGGCACATCCTTCTTCAGTTCTTATGCTTTTCTTTCCAGACATCAAAAAAAAAAAAAAAAAAAAAGAAAAAAAAAAAAGAAAAAAAAGAAAAAAAAAGAAAAAAAAAAACCCAAAACACCCCCCCAAAAAACCACCCCCAGAATTAACAACATAATGTGCAGAAAAATTGATAAATTACAATAAAATTAAAATTGGATAGATTCAGAATACATCCACTACTCTTTTTAGTCACTGAACAGCTTATAAGACACAACAGCAATGCTTCTTGACAAAATGAGACCTAACGCAAAATCAACACAATTTTAAAAGGAGGCACCCTCAGCTTTACAAGATCTGTTTTTTCCCCAGATTACCTGCACTTATCATACTCAGGAGAGGTGTGTGCACAAAGAGGGATGCAGGAATGGAATGCATGTCTGGAGGTTTCAGCAGCACAGCCACACCACATGGCAGGCTTTACGCAACAGATTTAGCACTTGCTAATCCCGATCCCATGGGATTAGCACCTGCTCCCCCCACTGTGGCCTCCAAGGGCCAGACTGGGAACCCCTGAGACACAAAAACACTCTCTTCTGCACTCAGCTGCTTCCTCCTGCTCAACACTCCCCACTACCTTAGTGGCATTTCACTCCTCAGACCCACATCTGGATCCACTGCTCGGACGAAAACACAGGCAGGGTTTGGACACTCCTGCTTCCAGCTCTCTGCATTATTCCCTAGAGGTTCTGTCCTGTCCTTCCCCTTCCACAGAGGCCTGTTGGAACTTCAGCATGCAAGGAAGGTGTGCAGCAGAAGTGGAAAAAGAAAGAAGGGAAGGTATGTTGTACATCTGTAAAAAAACCCGATCTCTCCATCCCCTATTAGGAAGTATGAGGGTCCACAGCAGACCCTCATTTGTTGTTTGATCACTTCTGGACTAAAAGCTTTAATCAAAACATGAAAAAACTGCTTCTCCCATGCTGAAACCAAGCCTACCAAGTCAGACCCTGAAATGAGAAAGTTGCAGAACTATAGACAATGTGCTGCTCCCCAGTCTGTCCCAAATTATCCTGGACTCCGAAACAGAGAGATTCCCCAAAATATGCCACTACAAGTGGGTGGATACCTTAAAACTGCTTGGATCTTAAATTATTCTAATGCAAATACCTTTTTAATGCATTTACAGAATGAAAGGCTGCTGAGAAGAGCATTCCTGCTATGCATCAGCAGAGAAAAAAGGGTGTTATAATAAAATGGACTAGCAACAACAACATTATTAAAACCCAGTGTAGTACCTGTACCACAAAAAGTATTACCAGTTAGATCACCCCTTTCTGGCTTGTTTGCAACAAGACTGTCTGTGAAGCCACACTATAATTTAATGCAACAAAAGCCACAGCGGGGGGGGGGCGGGGGGGTGGGGTGGTGGTGGTGGGTGGGTGGAGAATTAAAATTAAGCACTATTAGTTGTTAGTGACATGAGTTGTCTAACTATGAGACAGCTCATCTGAACACATTCTCAGAGAGAAAACAGAAACTACAGCTCAACACTTCAAACACTGG
Source organism: Vidua macroura (assembly GCF_024509145.1). NCBI lineage: Eukaryota > Metazoa > Chordata > Aves > Passeriformes > Viduidae > Vidua > Vidua macroura. The sequence continues at coordinate 65,142,687 of NC_071611.1, forward strand.
AAGCCAGATGAAACCTCAGCAACTCAAGTGTCATCCCACCCCTAAAGGGAACACAGGAAAGGAGGGAAAGATCAGAAGAGCCTCTGTGATTTATAAAAACAAACACTAATGCATACGACACATACTTCACCCTCACACCCACTAATTTTGACCAGGAAGAACTTCAGCCTCTTGACAATGGCTGGCTTCTTCCTCCCCAGAGAGCCAAAGCTACATCTGAATACAGCAAATGAAAAAACCTCAAACACTTTCCTGTTGCAGTGTTCAGAAATTACCTAGAACTGTACTCCTTTTCAAGTACTTTGACTCATGAAATGAAAATAAAAGCAAACAAGTAATTGTTGACTTGCATCTTTTTCAAAGAAGCAGCTTGGTTTTCTCTCTTTTGACTTCAAAGTGCATGATCTTCTTATCCATGGAATTGTTTATAACAACCTAGAATTTCCCATAATCTTTTTAAACTTCTTGCTAAGTTAATAGAAAAGCCATACAAAAAACCCTAAAAAACCCAACTCCAACCAAACAAAAACCCAAAGAAATAATGTTCTGGCTGAACTGACCATCTGGAGCCAGACAAACCACACACCTAATGCAAGGCAAGCAGTCAGCAGCCAGACCTTGGGAGGTGCAGCTCAGAAGTGAATTTGGAACTGACCAAGTGCAGGATGCCACCAGCCCACAGCAGATTCTTCTCACCTCCCACACCCCACCCACTCTTTTCTGCCACTACTTAAGAGCCTGATCACAAAGCTAAGCATTACCAACACTAATCAAACCCTCTTCAAACAGCATTGGCTTTCAGCCAAATCATGACAGATACACACGTGTTGCATTTCTTGATAAAAATGCAGCCTATATTTAGACCCATATAAAATTACATTTACTGCACAGTGGGTTGGTTTTCTACTCCAGTTGTAGAGAATTATAAAAATAATTTAAAAACCACCCAACTACAGTAATGAATTTTCTATGATTTATTTAACTAGCAGTCAGTTTCCCACATTTTTCCCCTGTGGCAGACAAAACACTAAGGCTGTATTTTGCAAGAAAGTGACTTGAAATAACATAAGAAGCACCTAAGAGCATTCAAATTTTTGAATAAAGACCAACATGAAAATAAGAGTAACTGGATGAGTTTGGCTTTCCTATAAATAAATATATGTAACATTGTTTCAACTTGTCTCATGTCACCCATTTTATTTAAATGTAGTTGCAACCAACAACAACACATCATCTCTGGTCACATACTGCTCAGCTGTGACCCTGCTTGAAGTGACAAATCCAACCTGAAGTTCATGGTCATCTATGTGAATCCCATACCCCATTTCTAAGCAGAACCTACACACATAAACACATGTCAAGCCACTGCCCATTACCCTGTCATCATTACATGTCCACAAATTTAAGACCAAATATTTATGACCTACACTGCACAGAAGACATGCTTACTTCAGAATATAAATTCTTGCATTTCAGTGGCTTGAATTATTTTTCAACAAGTTAATCATCCCACTTCTTCCTCCTCTGGGTGCTCTGTACACATCCAAAAAGTGACTGATTTCAGATTAAAGCTCTGAAGTTCCATAGACTCCAATCTTTGCCTCACTTTTCAAGATCACCTACAATAACAAAAATATGCCTAAAAAAATTTCAACTCAACTTCCTTTCCATAGTACCTCCCCAGCTCCTTACAGCGCATATGCACCCTGGAAAAGCCAGGAACAGGTGTCACATCTTTGCCTGCACCAACACCACATGGTTCTGTGTAGCTGCTCAGGGTACCAGCTGCAGAGTGCCACACACTTGCACAGTAATTCAAGCCACAGACTGATGGGAAACTGTTACTGATATTTATTTTACTGCCTAATCTCAGTGCAGAAATGCACTTCAGAGTGTAGATGGGAAGGAAGGCCAACTGGAAATGCAAAGCCAGCCAGACAGATAAATTATCTCTTTGATATTTAAAACTGAAGTTTAGTTCCTTGCCACAATTACCTTTGTTATAAATGCTTGCGCTCTACAAAACACCTGAAGATAATAAAGGAAGATTAAGTCCTTTACCAACATCTTCAATAAAGCACACAATTTCCTTTTAAGTTACTTTAATCACATTGTCTCCTCTTCCAGGAGAGCAGATTTCCTTCAATACTGGCAAACTGCCACAGTGAAACCCCAGCCTGCCAAAGACAAATGTAAACAATGGGTTTCCTAAATGAACTAGAGTTAACACCAGCTTATACCTCCTAAAGAACACAATTTCCTCACACGACCCACCAGAACATCGGCAAGTCCAGCTGGGGATATTTGACTTGCCGTACACTGAACTAAGTCCCCATCACAAACATTCTTTGAAATAAATTTCCTTTATCTTGGAAACCATTTCCACCAGTGGAAAGCTATGCTGAAACCTGACCCATCAGCAGAGCCACACAACGCAGCAGCCAGCTTTGGCTTTCTGAACAGCCCTTGTTCAACACGACTTGGTGACACAGCTGTGCCAAAATTCACAATGTGCACCCTTGTTAAGTTCATTGCTCCAGTGACACACAAGACCTTTTCCCCCCACCATCCTGGCTCAGCAGTTCTCCCTGGTGTGCACTTGTGGCAAATGATGAACCCATGACACATTTCCCCTCAAAAGCAGAAGCTTTGTCCAGTCTTGTAGGATGTGATGGAGCAATTGGGACCTGCTGTTTAAATGATAGCATTATGACATGTCCAAGGATCACATCTTTTACTGATTTGTATGCCTTGCCTATTTAATATTTTTTTTTCAAGAAATATGGACTTTGCAGCAATCTGAACTCCTAGCCAAGGCAACACTGCACTGTTGTAGGAAGCACACCCTGCCTAAAAAAAAAGAGGAGTTGTTACCCCAAAATAATTTGTTGCTAATTGTATCATCATACATTTTGAGACTTCATGATCCCACTATCTACAGGCAACATTTCACCTTTATTGTTCGTGAGCAAGTCCAGTAGCTGGAAATCAGTATGCACAGACATTTTTAATGTGGAGCTACTGCTGGCATCTTCCACAGCCCTTGACTGGCATAACTGTAGCAGTAACAATTAACTACACTATTTGTTTAAAGGATAAAAGTAGAGGCATGTCTCTGCAACAGCCAACACCAATGGCAAAGCATACAGCAAAGTCTTGTCTAATCACTAATGAGAAAATAAATTGGAAATACTGTGAAATTGGTACAGTCTCTCAATTCTTTCTCAAACTATGGAAGAGAGCGCCCCCTCTTCTCCATCTCCCAAGAGCTCTCCAAGAATTCTATACACCTAAACTCAAATTACATGTTTTTTTCCCCCAAGCCTTGAGATACAGGGATTTATTTCCCTTTATCTCCATTCTGCCCATCACAAGCTTCCTACTTAAACAACTATGAGTACAACTTTTCCATCCTCTCCCCAGAACAGAAATAGGGAAGCTCTTTTTTTTAATCTCACTTTCCCCCCCCTGCCCCGTAGTTTTTTAGAGATTTGAAGTATCAAGGGAAACCTTCATATTTTTGCTACAGCAGAACCCACTGCATGACAAGCATTCTAGAAGGACAGCATGCAACAAGTCTGCTATATACAGGAGTGTCAGCTAAAGAAACAAATGCAATTTTCTTGAGGGATTAGAAGTATGAGCAGAGCAAGCTTTTTGGTGCATCACACCATATAGATAGCACTGAAGTCAGCAAATCCAACAAATAGGTGGCCGGATCTTTAATTTTTGTGAAGAAAGAATAAGAGAAGTCCTACAGCACTTCAAGAGTAAGTAGAAGCTTGAGTTTGAGGCACTAAGAGTGACTGAAAGATGACTGGAATAAAATGGATCAAGCAATTAAGAAGGATGCCATTCTAAGCAGAGGAAACAGAGTTGCACAAGAGTAACATCTGCAAAAATATTCGAATAACACAATAAGGCCAGCTAGAGCATGAATGGTATTACCCAGCTTCAGATAACTAAGTGCAAATCATCTTTGCTCCCTCCACAGACCCAGAAAACCCATAAAGCCATTTCTCCTCACATTTATCTCCACTGGCTCTGTAAGGAACCAAAGCCATCACTAATTTGAATGTTACAGCTACCAGGATACCTAATCACACAAACCAAACATGCCAGGTAGCTTTTCTTTTTTTATTTCCCCCTCAACTGGATCTGTTAGATCCAAACTACTACATACTCACATTTTAACCAAAGCCAGTGCATACAGCACACTGCATTTCAGCTTTCAGAGAGAGCAAGGAAAATTCTGTTGAGAGCACACATTCTCATCTTACCTTGCAAACCTTTACAGTACTCCTATGCACACTTGTGCAAAGTGCTTTTAAGAGTTTTTTTTTTGGTCAGGTTATAATGTGACTTAACAGCTTTAAGAAGCCATGAAGGAGTGTGCTCCAGTTCAAGCGAAAAAAAACCCTCTGCTCCTTTTTAAGACTTCGTAAATAGAATTACAGATAAGCTTAGATATCCCCAAGATATCCACCTTAACACTCAAAGACGACTAAGAAACTGCACGCCCATAGTGAAGTCTGACACCAAACAGCTACAAACAAGTGGAAACCAGAAGCCTCAAACAGCACTGAGTGTTTGTTTTATTAAACTATCCAGGAGTTCTTGGCAATCAACACCCTGCCCCCACCAAAACAGGTTTTTGCCAAGTATCCCATCACAGGCAAATGCAAAAAAGAATATGTAGATGCCCATGTCTACATTATTAATGCCCTGGTTCCAGCCACAAAAAGAGAATCTACTACAAGACTGCATTTAGATCCCAGTCCCACACATGGAGTCTTGTGAGAAGCTGACACACGAGTGTGTCTTCCTCAATAAAATCACTAAGAGATGTAAATTCCTGGCTTGACCTTGGAGTCAATTAATGTTGGTGCCTGTCTGCAGCTACACCTGGTTTCCCCTATCACTGTCAACGACTACTTTGATTTAAGACCTTCATAAGGCACCAAGAGGTAACCCCAAGAACAACCAGACTCACTAATTAGAAGCTCACGGTTTTAGTTCTTTAAATAACAGAGTCCAAAAGATATCAGAGCTGTCTGCAGACGCGCAAGAAAATCAATGTGCTGGTTACACATGAAGTATCTTTTTAATCACGAAAAATCAGGGCTGAGAGGGCATTTAAGACACAGTAGCAGAGGAAGAATAACTCTGGAGGTTTTTTTCCCCTCCCAGAATTGATACAACTTGTGATTCCAGGACTAAAGCGTGAATGCCTAAAACTGCAGTAGTCACAAAAATCAAATTGAAGGTAAACACAAACAAGGAACCAAATAAACAACTGAATCGAGTCCAATGTTTAAGAAGCAAAATCTAGTGTCTCAAAATCAGTTTGCTGCAAGAGTGGGGATCTTGGCATTGTGCCCTAAAGCCAGCAGTCTGGGGGATGTGTGGACAGAAATTCTACCTTTTGTAACATCTGAACATCCAGGAGGACACACAGAAACTCCAGTTGTCTTTGGTTTTAAGTATGACCCATGTATTACCTAGTCAGTATTTTCACATTACGAAGATAATCTGTTTTAGAAAGGTTCCATTTTTCACCCCGAAGCAGCCTGAGCCTTAAAGACAGCCCTCGGTTCGTGCAGGGGAGGCGAATAGTCAGGGAATCACAGTGCTAAGGACTGGAATGGACTCTAAAGCCTGTCCAGTCCCAAGTACCCAGACACAGACAAGGATGCCACTGACTACAGTATATCGTTCAGAGCTCCATCAAGCCTGGCCTGGAACACTTCCAGGAATAGGGCATCCACAACCTCCCTGGGCAACATGTACCAGGACCTCACCTCTCACAGCCAAGAATTTCTTCCCGATATCTGATCTAAACCTGCCCTTCTTCAGTTTAAAGCCGTTCCCACCTTGTCCTATCACTCTGTGCCCCTGTCAAAAATCTCTCCCCAGCCTCCTTTAGTTACAGGAAGGCGCTCTAAGGTCTCCCTTACTGCGGGTAGCAATCAGAGCACCTCATTTTTTAAGCACCAGCCTCCCCGTACAACCTGTTCTGGCGCCTCACCACCCGCACAGTAAGGAACTTCTGGCTAATATCTAGCCTGTCTAACCAAAACCTCCCCCTTTTTTCCCCGTCCGCACCGGTCGGAGCCGTCCCGGAGCACCCCGCGGATACTGCGGGGGCCGGGGCACTCGCACCCGGCAGGGGCGGCGCTCGGGGCCGGCGCTTCCCGCCGGGGCGGAGCGGCAGCAGCGCTGCCCGTGCTTCATTCATTCCCTCATTCATTCCCGGCCGCGCAGCCCCCGGCCGAGCGCCGGCGGGACGGGCGGGCAGCAGCGCAGGGCGCGCAGCGCCGGTGCCTCCGCCACCGCTCCGCCCTCATCCCTATCTCCATCCCGCTATCCCACGGATGCTTCCCGGCCTTTTCTTCTCCCCGCTGCCCACCTGCCCAGCAGCTGCTCGTGCTCTGCGCGCAGCTTGCCCAGCTCGATCTGCAGCTTGGCGCGCTCCCGCGCCGTGTCGTCCAGCGCCCGCCGCGCGTCCGCCAGCTCCGCCTCGTAGATCGCCTTGAGCCCGGTGACCTCGCGGCCCCGCACCTCCTCCCGCTGCGTCACCTGCAGCTGCAGCGCGCTGTTCTCCGTCTCCAGGCTCCGCACCTTGTCGATGTACACGGCCAGGCGGTCGTTCAGCTGCCGCAGCTCCTCCTTCTCCTGCAGGCGGGAGATGCGCGTCGGGCTCTGCGGCATCGCGGCGACGGCTGGGCCGCGGGTCCGCGGCGTGGGGTCGGCCATGGAGCACGGGCGGGGGGGATACCGGTGGGGCGGGGAGCGGGCGGGGACCGACGGACAGACGGACGCACGGACGGACCGACCGCCACCGTCGCCTCCTCCTCCGCCGGCGCCGCACCGATCCAATATGGCCGCGCGCCCGCCCCGCCGGATCGCGCTCGCGGCCCTCCCGCCCACGTGACCCCGCGCCAGCCAATCGCGAGCCGTCTTCTGCCGCGGGCTAAATTCAAAACAATCCAACGGCCGGCGGGCGTGCCACTCAGGCTACGCCCCCAGGCCACGCCCACGCTCCGTGCGCGTTCCCATCCCTCATTCCCGCCCTCCGTTCACGCCCATGGCTCCGGACAAAGGGACCCGGAGCCTGCGTTCCTTCCTGCCGCCGCGCCCGGGGGTCCCCGCACCGCCTCCCGCAGCGCCCCTCGGCCGGCTGAGCGCTCCCGGGGAGCGGCACTCGTTCGGCGGTGCGACTGTAAATTACAGAATCACGGGATAAATCAGGCGGGGGTGATCGAGCCCAGCGTACGACCAGACACCGCCCTGTCAACAAGAGCATGGCACTGAGCGCCGTGCAGGCTTTCCTTTAGCACCTACAGGGACAGTAACTCCAGCACGTCCCTGGGCAGCCCGTTCCAGTACCTGGCCACCCGTTCTAGGAAGAAATTCCCCCTGATGTCCAACCTAACTCCCCCCAACACAGCTTCAGGCCATTCCCTCTTGCCCTTGTTCCTCGGGAGCAGAGACCGACCCCCCTCGGATGTCACGTCCTGTCAGTTGTGCAGAGCCACAAGGTCTCTCTGAGCCTCCTTTTCTCCAGGCTGAGCCCCTTCCCAGCTCCCTCAGCCTCTCCTGGGGCTCCATTCCCTTCCCCTGGGGCTCCATTCCCTTCCCCAGCTCCGTTCCCTTCTCTGGCCACGCTCCAGCCCCTCCATTCCCTGCGTGAGGGGCCCAGAGGTGACAGAGCACTCGAGGTGTGGCCTCAGCAGGGCCAGCACAGGGACAGCACTGCCCTGCTCCTGCGGCCACGCCACAGCTGGCACAGCCCAGGAGCCATCGGCCTTCTTGGCTATATGGGCATATCTGGGCTCATTTTCAGCTGCAGCTATAAACCCCTCATAAATAAGGAATTTTGCTGTCCCAGATGTTTCCTACCCAGAATTTACATCTCCCTCACCCACAGGCTGCTCGCTGTGCTTTAAAAAAACAATGTTGGTTCCTGCTGCTGCCTGATCATCCAGTGTGGGGCTGCTTTGAAGGATTTTGGTATCCAGGGATCTCCCAGCTACAGGATAAGAGGGCAGAAGGGGCTGTTCAGGGAGGTGGTGGAGTCACTGTCCCTGGAAATGTTTAAGGAAAGGCTGGAAGTGGCACTCAGTGCCATGGTCTGGGTGACAAGGTGGTGTTCAGAGCTCAGAGCTCATTTCCAACCTAAGTGATTCCATGATTCTGCAAATTTGCTCATTTCAGGACTCAAGTGCAATTCCTCAGGTGGAGTCAGCCCAACTTTGGAGTGTGCATTTTCATATTCCTTGGCTGATGTCAGTGTGGCTCCTGAAGTTTTGCTGCCAGTGAGAGGCACTCACTTTCAGGTTGAACATTAATTCTTCAGGAAAAACAGGAATCCTTTTCCAAATTGCCACTACTAGGTCACAGCCTTCAAAGTGCAAAAAGAATATATTCCAGTCACAGGGGTGTATATAACTAAAGTAATTAAGTCATAGTTGGGAGTTCCTGCTTTTCCCACATGGTGCCTTTGCTGACACAAACCATTACCTCTGGTTTTTCATTCCCTGCCACTTACTAGAATTTGCTCCTTTTCCACTGGAAAAATAGAAAAGCTGGGTAACAAGAGTGATAACAGCTGGGAAAAAATTCTACAGCACCTGCTGGAACATAAAATTGTCAGCATAGTAGGATTATAACCCAGGGTAATTTTACACACTGCAGCTGGCTCTGGTCTGAAAGGATCTGTGTTCACAGGCAGTACAAGAGACAAAGTTTGGGAGGTTTTACTGTTGGACAAACTGAGTCCTCTGCAGGTGTTTAGTGCTGGCTTTGGTTCTGTCTGCTTCCAGAATTTAGTTTGGAGCTATGTTTTAAATCATGGAGTTTTCATTTTGTTATAATAAATTGTGTTATCATCCCTTCCCCACCCTGTATATTTGTCTTGCAGTTGGTCTGTCTGAAGCAAAGCACTTTTCTCTCCCGACAGAGGTATGGGTGTGATGTATTCTATTTCACCTCCCAAATCAAAAGGATGTAGTTTAAATCCAAACTATTTGTAAGGAGGCCTTCCTTTCCCCCTCGGAAGCCACAAGATTAAACTTTTTGTTGTTGAAACCACTGCATTTTAGCTTCCTGGTCTACCACATGAGATTAAACTAAATGGTGCTTATTTAGCAGACAAGATTGGCTAATACTATTAAAAAATATTAATGGAAACAAATATTGTAGTGGAAGAAGCTGGCCAGATCAATCTTCTTATTGTAATTGCCCAGTGAAAAAACTAAATGTTGATCTTGCCGATTCCATGCTTGTTTTTCACCAGTCTGTGTTTTCAGGTTGCTGCTTCCACCTAATAAAAAAAATATTGATGTAGCATTTTCTATACACATAAAATTATAATAGTCAAATCTATTAATATTGCATTATTTTAAAAATATAAATTTGTGTTGGTTTCAACAGCAAGACTAGCTTCCATAAAGAAATAAGTAATCATTGCTGCTGCAAGATTTCCCTCACATTTTTTTTTTTTTATATCTGAGATTTCTTTCTGGTGCTTGTGTGATAGAATTCTTCCTGATGGATTAGTCTGAAAAAGGAAGTGAGTAAATGATGGGTCTTCAAACTGTGCCTGGGCTGATGAAACTGAATATCAGCACTGTTCCTCTTTACTCAGGGCAGCTCCAAACAAACAAAAAAACAGGAATGTGGTGTTTACCCCTGTGACTCAGCTCTGACACACCTCTAAAATACAGCATCCACATGGGTTCAAAATGCCACTGCAACTACAATTTATTAATTTTAATTTACTAATTTTTTTGTAGTCAGCATAAATTGTGTATGTGGAGCTTGCACTCAACTTACAGACCCAACAGACTACACCTCTTGGACTCATCTCTTCAAAATGTGGAAAGCATTTCAATAACTGAGATATTTTTAAACAAAAGCCTTCCAACATGCACCATTTTGTAGCAAAGGTTTTCTCTGTACATTGATTTAAGTTTTGGGAAATTTGCATAGATCCTGTAATTCCTAGTAAAAGAGCCAATTTTGCTGTTGCCAACTTTGTATTGCTAAAACAGATTTTATATGTATATATAATAATTTGTATTTATACCATATTTACTTTTAAAGTGGACAAGAATTATAGTGAATACATTCTGCATATGTGTCCATAGTCTGAGGGTTACCTCAGTGATTCAGATATTGTTCTCCTAAAGAGGAACAACAATATAAAAATATTTAACTTTATATTACCTAAGCTGAGTGCTTATGAGAAAATACTGTCTGTTTGTTTCCACCTGGGGAATGTCTGCTAAAGAAGAGTCAAAAAGAGAATTTGCTTCAGTCTGGGCTTTCAAGAAACCAAGCAAAACAACAAAAAATGAATGGAAATGTTTTTTTTTTCTGTAACAGCCATGGCAGGAGGAGAGAGTATGGGGGTGTCTGCAGCTGTTTAGAAAGAGAGCAAAATCTGGAGACTCCTCACATGAGCAGATGGGGTAATAGTAATACTCCTCCCTGGTTTTTGGCTTCAGTGATATGAAAATGATAACTGTGACTGCTGCATGGTCCCTGTGCAAATTCTAATTGCTGCTCTGTATAGCAATAACTTAAGTATGACTACACTGCACTTTGTAGGTTCTCTCATGCAGAACTTGAAACCTTTCCTAAGAAAATACTTTAAAAATGTTAATTTAGCACTGTGTCTTACTAGGATTCAAAGAGAGCTATCAATATTGTTTGAGCTAAATGAGTATATGACATGAAAACAAACAAATGACATTTAAAAAAATCTGCATTTTTTTAAACTGCTGTTTCACATAGAATGGAAAGCCTGTTTTTCATTTCTGCTGAATCTTTCACACTGAGAATTTTCTTAGAAAACTTTATTTAATGTTCTGTGGGGTCTCTTTCTCCAGGAGAAGCCCAAAATAGGATGAATAAACACATTTGGGACATGGACACACAGTGTGTGCCTCTGAGAGGCTGGAAATTCAAGGAGTGCAGGGTCAGAGGAAGCAGAGCAGGAGAAACAGAAGCAAAAAGAACTATCACAAGAACTGCCCTGCTCTGGTTTTCATCATCTAAATCATCATCTAAACCACCACTCTCCAGCTTGCCTTGCTTAGGCAGATGCTGAGCCAGGCAGGGATGTGTGTTTGAAAAGATAAACACATAGGGTGGGCGTTGGGTTTTGGCTGAGAACGGCCCAGGGAGTTGTCTAACCACACTGCAGAGATACCCACAGGGGAGAAGCAGTGATATGGCTGTTAGTTGTGGGTGAAATCACTCCCCACAGTGATTGCAAAACACCGAGAGAGAAAGAGAGAGAGAGAGAAGCTGTGGAAGGTAAAGAAGAAGCAGAAACTCATAATTGCACAGTGCCACATGAAGGTCAGGTTAGGCTCACTTTAAAGAAGACCATGCAACACTGGAAAAGTTGCATTTCTGCAGAACAGGCTACAAAACAGAGTGTAAATACAGAATCTCCTTGCTAAAGAGCCCAGTTGTTAGCACAGATGGCTTACGCTTATACAGAAGTACTGGTTTCTGGTAAGAAAGGAAAAAAGGTTTTTGCCATGAAGTTACAGAGGTATTAGCCCTATTAGTACGTGAGAGTGTGTTGCTGTGGCTGGTCCTGTGACAGGACAACTTTAATTCACATTGTAAGTGCATGGTTAGAGAATACATCAATTATTGCCATCTTCTGAGACTTTGTAATTAGTTTTATGAAACTGTCAGCTTTGTTTTCAAAGGCTAGTTATATGAACTTGTCAGATTAATCACAACTCAAAGTCTTAGTTAACAGATCCTTGACCTCTTAGAGGCAGGGGAGAAAAGCAAACCTGTTGTGTGAGTCAGTGCAAAATTAAACATCTTAAAGAAAATTAAACATTTACCCTAAGTCTAATCTGACATGTGACAGGTAATAGCGGGCATGGTGAGTTTCCCAGATTCTCTGAGTTAAGGTGAGTGCTTGTGAAGCTGATGTGCTCCACATCTCTGGACAAGTATAGCACAGAATTTCAGAAAACCAGATTTTAGCAGCCTGCTTGTCTTTTAAACATGCTGCTCTCCTGCTAGTCAGAGAGCCTCTCTTCTGTTTTTACAAAGATCTTGAGAGTTTGGGGCTCTGGAGGGTTTTAACTTTCAGAGCTGCTCCTCTAGAAAATAATTTAGTGCTCTTTCTAGAGTGAAAATGTCTCATTTCCACTCACCCACCCCTGGAAGATTGTCATTATCAACTATTAAATAATTACTAAGCACAACTATTTTTGTTATGTTTGCACACCCAAAAACAGTAGTAGGGGTGGAAAGCCAACCTTCTCCAACCTTCTCCCCCTTCTTGGAGGGGGGATGGCTATGGGGTGGGCCCAGAGGGTTTAGGGAACCCTGAAATCTTACACACACACACACACACACACACACACACACACACTCCTCCCCCCACCCTGCTGCCTGGACATGGGGCTGGCCTTGTCCCTCTGCTGCAGTGTCACCTGTATCACCCCCACAGAGGGCCTCCCACCTACCACAATGTAAACGGCACAGGGCTGTCCCTGGAGGGAACGTTCCTGTTGTCCCTGAGCAGGGGACACTCTGGTGTCCCAGCACAGCTCCAGTCATGCCTACCAACAAGCCCTGGGTGTCTGTAGGGCCAGCGCCCTGTGCCCGTGAGCCCAGCCTGTTTCCTAAGCCCAGGTACACCTGAAACCACCTTACAGTAGCAGAGAGAGATGGGAAGGGCAGCTGAGGACAAGGCTGCACTCCAGATGCTGCACCACCCTCACCTGTGGCCCCTCCAGGTGCCACAAATTGTGGACAACATCCAAGAAAACTTGGAATACACCGACGCAGTGTCAGCTGGGGAGATCCTGGTTGCCCTGCCTGTAATGCTGGCTCATGAGTACCCTGGAAAACTGCATGTTGACCTTTGTGGCACCACACAGGAGCTATCAGCCCTAACAGCCCCAAGGGCTTGTTCCCTGTGGGCAGAGGGATCCTGAGGCTCTCTGGCTGCCAGACCCGAGGCATGCTGCAGGACATTCCCTAGCAGAGACAGCCCTAGACTGTGGGAGATGTTCTCTGCATCTCAGACTGTGGAGAAGGTCCTGCACATCCAGCTCTGGCACAAAGGGCTCTTCCACACTGAGGAGGACACCTGCCTCATCACCTTGGCTGTGAGTCAGCAGGAAAAGCCCTGGTGATCCCAAAGCTGCTGCTGGGGATGAGAAGCTGCACATTGCGGTCAGCCCTGCCGTCTCTGCTGGGCGCTCACTGCTGGGGTCCTGTCGCTGCTGGCCACCTGCAATAAGAAAGAGGAATTCACTCTGCAGTACAGAGCCTTGAGGTTCCTGACATACCCAAGCAGTGGCCTGCTCTCCCTGCTGCTCAGGGGCCTCACGACGCTGTGGGAGAGAGCCAAGATGGCGAGCAGTGCGGTGTCAGGGCAGCCGTGTTGGTAGCCGGGCTCTGTGGCCATGGAGAAGGAGATGGCTTGGCCTGAGCTGGGAGTCAGTGGAGGGACTGCTCCGGACACCTTCCCTGCCTGGTGCCTGTCTGGGAAGCTGTGCTGGCTTGGAGCTTCTTACAGAATGGAAGCTGTCTTTCCCACATTCACAGAAGGATGTATGGGGAGAGGGGTCAGGAGAGGGGACTGACAATTCCCGGGTGTCACTGCGGCAAGGGCTGCTGGCAGCGTTCCCCCAGCCCAGCCCGTGGGAAGGGTCCCTGCAGAACCAGCACGAGCAGGGGCAAAGAAGCTGGCACAGCCATTTCCAACACCTGCCCTGCCTGCTCCAGCAGGGCTTGGCAGCAGCCCCCAGCCACAGAGGCTGAACACGTTTGTCCCCAGAGGCTTCCCAGCTGTCCCCACCGGTGTGGGTGGTCAGGGCTTCGATCTTGGACCCTGTGCCCCATGGCTGTCCCCAAGAGACCCCCAGACACTTCGGTGGGAGCACATCCCAGCCAGGGATCCGTAAGGGCGGGATCACCCCAGAACAAAGCCTAGAGGTCTCCTTCTCTGGGCCCTGTTGCAGTCTCTCTGCTTCTGCTGTGCTGCAGGTCTCCAGGGAAGCCCAGCTTGCTGCTGCAGAGCTCCTACGGTGGAAGGAGCTGGAGCGCCTGGTGCAGACGGAGTAAGCCGCGGAGGATCGGCAGTGCTTGGTGTGGATGAGACCCAGGGCCAGGCTGGGCCAGGGCTTCCCTTTCCCTCCGGCTCTGCGGACGGGCCCCGGCTGCCCTGCTGCAGCCGGAGCCCGGAGCCGCACCCTTGGTCCTGGCCTCAGCAACGCAAGCCCCGAGGGCTCCGGAGGCCCCTCTGCCCTCCTGCAGGGGGAGGCCTCTGGCCGGTGAGGCCGGGAGAGGTCCAGCAGCCGGGACTGCTCTGGCCGGCTGCAGGCTCTGGGACGAGCCCGTGCCCTTGTGTCCTCTCGGCTGCCAAGGGACGGGAGCAGGGCTGAACAGAGCCTCGGGTACCTGCGGGACTCTCGGGCCCGTGCGAGAGGCGGCCCTCGGGTTCACTGCTGAGGCCGTTCCCCGGGGTCCCTTTTGGGCAGCCTGGCTCCCGTCCCCTCCAGCCCAGGGGACGCCACGGGCAGGGGCTCGAGCTCCCCCTGCCGCTGCTGCCCTCACAGCTGGGCTCGGCGGGCACCTCGCCCTGTACCGCGCCCGGGCTACCGGTGGTCACTGGGGCCAGCCCTGACGAGGGGGGCGGGCAGGGCTGGGGGATCTGCCGGAGCGCGCCGGGAGCTGACGGAGCTCCGTGCCCGGGGATGGCCGTGCCGAACGAGGGGCCGGGCTGAGGAGAGGTTGGCTCCGATCTTCACCTGAGTGGGGAGCGAGGGCTGGCGGCAGCCGGGGCAGCTCTGCAGACACGGGGGCTGATGTGGGCTCTGTTTCCTTGGGTCACAGCCCTCCAGCCCCTCCTGACGTCGATCCCAGCATCTCTTGCCTGGCAGCTCAGACTGCCTGCATCCTGAGGAGCCCAAGGAAGCAGCAAAGACCAGGACGCTCCCTGCGAGCGCTGTGCTGCTGCCACTGAGCCAGCAGCAGCCTGGGGCTGGCAGGGTGGGAGCTTCGGACAAGGTTTCACAGCAACCACAGAGTTCTGAGTCGGAAGGGACCTAGAAGCATTGCCAGAGTCCGGCTTTTAAGTGAATGGCACGCCCAGGGATCAAAGCCACAGCCTTGGCATTATCAGACACCCACCTGCAATGTCATGAGTGGCAAAAATGACCTTCAGACTTTCTGAAGTGCTTCTCAGAGGAGATGGTCCAACCCCAGCCCCAGGACTGGTCAGTCATTTATGTCTAAAGGATCACACAGGTGTCATTGAGCCTCACTGGACTCAGGCTGGCAAACCAACTGTATTTATAGAGATAACACAAATTATTTATTTTGCATCCCAAAAAGCCAAACATGCCTTGGGCTGGTCCCCCAGTGTGGGCAGCAGGGATGGGGGAATTCTTCCCTGCTGCCCTGCTCAGGTGAGACCACACCTCCTGCAGAGCTGCTCTCAGCACTGTTGGAATGAGTTGGGGTAGGGTAGGGTGCTTTTTGAGACCTTCCATGAAAACACTCAAATCTTAGAATGTGGACAGTCTGTCTGCTCCTACAGGAGTTGCTGTGGGTGACAATGCAAATAAAATACAATAAACATGCAGCAGATTTCTGGTCCAGACATGCCCTTGCATTTTATTCCAATAGCCTCTTCTATATGGCTGCAAAGCTAAGGAGTGTCAGAGTTTGTTCTAGGGGTGTTGCAGGCATTGGATATACCAGTTTTCACACTTTGAGGACACAGGGGCATAGAAAAGCCTTATGGTTTTGTTAAATGAGTTAGCAACACACTTATTATTATTTTAAACTCTGTCATCTTGGCTGTACTTATTCTTTAAAAGTCACATTTGTGAAGAAACCTTGTGAAAATTGTACTGTTTCAGAGTTAGGAACTTCGATGACTTCAACCTGTGAAGGGATTTCTGATACAGAGGACTGACATAAGGGAAATATTGTAAGCCACAAAACAATTTCAAAGCAATTAAGGCGAGTCTTAAGCCCAGAAGAAAACTTCATTTCTTAGATATGTAATACTGCCTTACAGTATCTCTCCAGTGGAAATTCTGTATGTGTTTTTTATGAGTTCTCTGAAGATTCAGAATAAAGGAGACTTGCTCGGGCTGCTGAAGTTGATAGATGAAACCTCTTCATTTAAGTGTTGCTTTAGCTGTACCTGTCGAACTATCCCAAATCTTGTTTAGCAGAGGAAAAAGATTGCAATTTCAAAACTGTCATAGCAGTGTCTTTTCACAGCCCAGCTATTTGTGGCCCCAAGTTAGGTGGGACTGTGGATCCCCAGAAAAGTATACAAACACTCAAGTAGCCATTTTAGAAAAAAAATCTTTGAGAGCAAATGTAAAGATTTGCCAAAACTTGAGAAGGAAGTTTCAACGTGTATTTGGTTATAAGATTCTAGGTCTGGGCTTTATAAATACAACATTGTAACCAGAAGTGTAGGAGAATTTCAGTTCTACAAGTTTAAGAGGTTTTAATTTTAATTATTTTTTATTACTTTTTAACGATGGCTCTATTTAATATTGGCATGCTGCTTATTACTTCTGGAGGGAAGTGCACATTGCTGGCAGGTTCTTACCTTTTAAATTACCAGTAACATCATTATAAGCATTTTTCAGTGCACAATGCAAGACAAATTATTCAGAAAGATCTGTACCAGGGTGCAGAGCTTTATTGTACAGATTCTGAGTATTTCAGCAAAACTGATCTCACCCTATAATTTTCATTAATAATTGCCTTTCACAGAATAAATTTGCTCATAGAGCAACACTTCTTGAAGTTGCCCGTTACAAATAGTGCAAAAGCACCCTGAAATTAATTACAGAAAATTAAAAGTTGCTTATTTCCACTTAGCTTCAGTGGCTAAAGAAATGTTTTGTGTTTGCTTCTAATATTCAGCTAGCAAGTACTCTGAAAAAACAGCTCACTGCCCCAGCATGAATTAAGGAATTAAGGTGAGATAAACCAAGGTCCAACAGTACAAAATCTGATCTTTCAGCTTGAGGATCACAATTCCTGTGGTGGGGATAGGAGGGGAAAACTTTACCAGTCCCCTCAGCTGCTAAATTTACAAATCACAGACTAAAGATAGGATTATTCTATAACAAGAATCCTTATATTAGAATCCTTATACGCCTATAACAAGAATCCTTATATCCCTATATCTTTACATAGAATTTTATTCCATAACAAGAATCCTTTTGTTATTATTTTTTATTATTATTTTTAACTGCAACTATTTTCAATGAGCCTTATATGTATTCTTGTAGTTTCACGCTCCTGTATTTTATTTAATTTTGTTTTTCTGTCAGATAAGGCTCCAAATATAAGACTTTCCATGATTGGCGAGTGCCTCATTACAAATGTTGGCCTTAGCTGTCACCAAATGGACACTGTTTGCAGTAGTTTCCCCAAATCAGCTTCATTTTTGCACTGAGTACATTGAGGGCACATGTGCTTCTTGGTCACTACAGTGCTTCTTGCTTAAAACTACAAGAAACTACATTTAAAATCATATTACCTTTAGAAATTTCTCTAAGGAGGATGAGGAGAGAATCACTATTGTTAAGTCACACCTTTGTAAGTTTCAGGTCTTCTTTTTCCACAGGGCCATATTACTTTAATTGCATAATTGTAAAACTATTTTTACAATAATACATGAAATTATTTTACACTGATAATTGGCTGCCTTGCACATGAAGAATTTTTGGAATCCTAAAGCTTAGTTCTTCATGGTTTAAGAGATTTAGGTATTAATTCCAAATGGCATCTCACAAAGGGCCAAATTCCATCCAGGGATAAATGACTGCTCATCCATGCCAACTTTAATGTGATCTGCTCTGCTCAGCAGAGGACAGGATTTCACAGAAGGCTCTTATTTGATTCCATACCCATTTGCGAAAGTGAATTCTTTATGCTTCTCTTGGGCACTGTTGGAATGGCAAATGACGTTAAATACTAGTAAGGGCACCAAAAAGAACTTGAGCTTATATTCTTACTGATAAAAAAACATTTTGGAATTAGCAGACAGAAACCTTATCTCATGAATGAAAGGTGCTCTGCCTTGTAGTAGCCTGTGAGTGGGAAAAACGACTTTTGACAAAGCTTTTTAAAGGATAATGCACTTCCTCTATGTTCTTACAAAGAAAGTAGTGTAATGCAAACAAGGTAATAGCTAAGATACTGATATGCTGGCTACAAATGGAAACTCCTCTGCTTTCTAGAACTCTGAGGATCTGTTCATCATCTCTCAAACTTCTTGAAGACTGAAGCAATACTCTGCTGGTTCCAAAGTTTAAAGATATCTGAGTAATTATTTCAGGCCTTGTGCCAAAGATTGCTTGAACATCTTGCAGAGATGACTTTGTTCTGAAAATATGTGTGCAGATAGCCAATAGTGGTCTTGAAAGAGATCTGGGATAAAGATTTAAAACAACAAAATCCCCTGCCTTTCCTTGCCTTTCAGGATGGAGCTAATTTTTCTTGCCTGCGATTTCCCCTAAATGTCCCCTGGCAAAATACCACTTCCTCTTGTGTGTACCAATATGGAAGGATATTTTGCTGGAGAAATATAGTGTATAGAAACAACCAAGAAAGAATAAGGAAGTAATTTATTTTTTATTCAGCATGATAAACTTCATCCTACACTCTGAATCAACTGCCAAGTAGAAAAGGACTATCCTACTCACAGATACATGAAAAATCTAATGGATAGTTACCTTTATTAATCAGTTGATTTATTTACTATAAACCTTTTCACTTGCAAGTAGTGTTTGCATGCTTTAGGACAGAAAATTCATTATTCCTTCCTCCTCCCCTGGTAAGTTTTGCATAATTACCTGAGCTTTAAAGGTGAAAATTGTAGCTCTACAGACAAACATAATAAAACCACCTTCAAAGAAGTGCCTCAGAAACACAAAGCAGTGGTAATGTGTTATCTTTTATATTATCATTATTCTTAAGAGTAAATACTGTTGGTCTCTGATAAGCACATTCAAGCAGCACAAACAACCCTGCAGCCAGCTCCTTTTGACAAAAAGCTATTTTAGTGCCTGTGCTTCTCTAGGGAATTCTTGGGCAGGAGCGACACTTAGAGGAAAGCAGAGATGACACACTTTGGCAGAATTTTTTAAAATTAGTTTTCAATATAACTAAATAAATATGTATAAATAAAATCATTATCCTGCCCATGCCGAGGCAGGGATATGGTGGGTGCCTCCGTTTGGATTTTGGTGAGCCCCAGCATCACTTTAGATGATGGGGCTTGCTGAGTTTGGCTCCAGGTCCTGCTGCTAACGCCTCCTTAACTTCTCAGACATCAAACTGCTATTTCCTTCATTTACTCTTCCTCTGAGGGAGCCTGTCCTCCCAGCACACACCAGATCCACATTTCCTCCCCTCACATTCCTGATTCACAGACATTATCCAGCACCTGCACAGGATTTCCTTCTGGGATGCAACTGCTCAATTTGGTGCCATCCCCACATCTTCAGCTTGAACCACCAGTCACTAATCTAATGCTTTCCTATTTGTCTTTCAATGTAAGAAAAATCAGCCAATTTCTCTCAGCTCTCCTGAATGATTTCTGAAAAATTTCCAATACTCTTAAATACTCTTAGCCTGTAGACCTGTAATGTTTTTCCTTTTGTCCAGTAATGGGTAGGAAGCTCACTCCCAGATGAGGCTGAGTTCCACCTCCTGGAAGGTAACTCTCTTTCTCCAAAATACTGTACAATGAATAGGGTAGAGATCATTGCTCTGGTAGCTTTGAAACATTTAGGATAGCCCAGGGGTCTGCATGCTGCTGGTGATGTCTGATCACCCTTAGAGACAACTGGGGCAAATGCTCTGCTGTACTTGTGTGGGGAAAAGGAATTATGGACAATCACAGAGCCAAACAGGAATATTTTGGAGGGAGTTGTGGGCATGCAGAAATTCCCATGCAAGGAGTAGGAAAACTACAGGTGACATTTTCTCACATGTTGCTCTTAAAGCATTCTTCCCCTGCCCTGAGTAGTGGTGAAATATCTCAAGTGAAATTACTCCTCCCACCAAGAATCACTGGGTTATGTTTCAATGCAAATGTTTTTCCTCTATTTTCTACCCTGTGCAAATCAGACTTGTAAGGAAATGAAAGCTGCAGCAAATGAAAGCTGTAGCACAGCCTTGTTTCCTGCACTACAATCAACTCTGGACTGAAGTCTGTAAATAATTTTTAGGCTTTTGAAAGAAGTTTATTAAATCCTACTGTGTGGTGTTCTCAATTTAGAGACTAAAGGTTTTACAAGTTGAGCTGTTAACATCTACCTGCTTCACCCTGAAGTATCAAGGCACTTGTATCTACGTCTTTTTTAAGGAATTTCTGAACTACAGTGAAAGTGTGCTGGTTTGAAAATTGCAAGTAATTACATTTTCAGAGAAGAAAATTGTGCTTTTCCCACTTGAACTCATTCCCTCATAAAAATCAAATAATCTTAATTATTTTATTACTTTATTACTGAAATCAGGTAATTTCAGAGAGGTGGTTAGCATCATTATCAATTCCTGTTCACTGTTGGAAGGCTTAAGTTTTCCTACATAAAACTGGCAGCTCTTAAACAATCCCTAAAGGCCAAAGGAGCATTGTGGGGTTTTTTTGTGTGTAGTGTTGGGCACAGTTTAAGCAGCATATTAAAGTATGGAATACATCCAGAGTCCCATGTCCCATGAAGAGCAGCTGAGAAGTTTGGGTTTGTCCTGTTTGGAGGGATGACCTCATGCTTCTCTGCAGCTTCCTGAGGAGGGGATGTGGAGAGGGAGCTACAGAACTCCCTGGGATCCAGTGGCAGGATGGGTGGGAAAGGGTCAAAGCTGTTTCAGAGGAGGTTCAGGAACGGAGTTCTTACAGAGGTGATGGATATCCCATGCCTGACCCCTGCCTTAAAACAAATTATTTGGACAATAACCTTAATAAAAGGTTTTAACTTTTCTCAGGTCTGGAATGGTCAGGCAGTTGAACTAGATGATTTTCATAGGAATATTTCTATTATTTCTATTTCTATTCTAATTCCCCATTTTTTTAAGGGCTTGCTGGAGGAACCTATTGATTTCACTCTTAGCTATCTCTTGGGCAGAGACTTTAGTTTTGTAGATAGCAACAGAATGATATATTAATTACATGAACCTCTTTCATGCCTGCTTTCATGCCTATCGGTTTAACTCCTTATATAACTGCTGAGATGACTCGAAGAATTACCTTATGGCTTGTCTCACATGCACACATGCACCCCTCCATTCTCTACGGGGCTGCTGTGCAGAGAAAATTGCAGCAGGTTTACATCTCACTCCCTCTTTTCATTTGTGAAGAGAGTAAACAAAACTGCAGCAGGGAGGAAAGGAGGGAGAGAGGAGAGGAAGTGGTGTCCCAAGGGGTCAGGAACCTTGGCATGGAGCTTATCCCATAAATGCTTTTGGACCTATCTACAGGAAACTCCTGGAGAAGGTCACTGCCTGAGTTGGCTGCTGAGCAGAGTGTTCCTGAGAGCCCAGGAAGTCAGTCAGGGCAGGCAGAACCCAGGAAAATATATCTTCAAGTTAAGGAATCCTGAAGACCAGACTCTTCTTTACCTGTTTGCTCCCTGATCTTTTCATTCCATCATTTTTCAAATTGCGGATTATTGCACTTTCCAGCTGTGGTGCTTGGGAATTCATCTGCTCTACACGCTTTTGGCTTAATTGGGGCATCCAAGCCTGCAAAAAGATCCAGTCTTTTGAGAGGTACTGAAGATATTCTGGCACAGAAACTCATCTTCAGTGCCTTTCACTGGGGAGTATTTGTGTAAGGTAAGAAACTTGGCAGTTTGCAGAAAACAGCTCAGAGGAATAACATTAAAAATAAAAACCAAATAATGCTGATATATTAAATAAGGTTCACCAGAAGGTGTTACCTGTTCTTAAAGCATGGAAATAGTATTACAAGCAACTTCTGTAGAAAAGAAGGTTGTGTCAACTATAGATCTTTATCCACCATGACAGAAGTTCTTAATGGAGCAGCAACAAGGTGCAAGATAAATTTTATATATTTTCCTAAGTAAATATAAATGCAATTTGTTTTTTAGATTTGAGACTTTGGGAAAAACAAAAAGACTGGGCTGCTACAGAGCTCCTCATTTACACAGACATTCTGATTTTCCACCAAAACCCTGAGTCCTAAATATTTTAGGTTGTCATATTCATTACCAAGGAAAGCATGTTAACATAACGGCAAATTGGTGGGGTTTTAAAATTATTTTTCTTTATAAAGAAAGTAGTCCACACAAGAGTTTGGTGCAGTTTTGTATGCCATTTAAACATTACATATAATTCCGTCCTAGTTTGTTTTCTAAGAGGAAAAAGAAGCTCATGAATTTTCCAAATGGAAAAAACACCACTAATCAGTGATAGAAAAATGAAAAATTCAAATGGCAAACTACAGAAGTGTAACTTTGGCAGAAAAACAAGAATACGTTTGAAAGTGATTATGTCTTAAGAATCCTGATATATTTAATCACTAGTAAGTTTTCAACTAATAAAATATTCCATTTGGGGAAAATTTTTCAAGATAGTAAATTTTTTTTTCTGTATGTATTTAACAATACAAAATTGTTGTTTTATTTTTTTTTGGTTCTTAAAAACTAAATAAATATTTCTGGTCAAGCGAAAAAAGAAACAAGAACAAGACAACCTGAAAGGTGTCTAGAATAGCTAAATTATTTGTCCCTTCAGATACACATTGCTCATTTTTGTCACTATTTCGGTCCAGATGTTTGTGATTCTAGAAATGCATATGGCTGGGTGATATTAAATGTATCACAGCTGAGTGTTCGTCCCACAGCTCTGAAAAAGTGGCATCTATCAGCATTGCAGATGGGGAGACAAGAAACCTTCAAACACGTAGTTTTTAAATAAAGCTTTGTTTTGCAAGAAATTCTTAGAAAGAATTCTGGCAGGTCACAAGTAAGGTGGGATGCATGAGGTCCAGAATCACCAAGAGGTCACAGCTGCTGTAAAGGTTGCCACATGTTTTCCAGCTGCCTACTGAATCTAGCAGGTGGTGCCAGGACATTGCAGTCATTGTCTCTGCCACATTCCTGGAATCCCTTAAGCAAATTGTGATGCCAAAGCTCCCAAGACTGGATGGATATTCCCAGATCCACTGAAGCCCCAGAGTGGTTCAGAAAAAGGCTTGGATCTCTGAGGTGCTGCTGACCAGTAAGACTTAGGAACAGGAGCAGGGCACCAAGTAAGCCTGTATGCACTGGAGCCATGAATTCTCCTCTGTACATTGAAATACATTTATTTTTTTTAAATATTGCCTTTGACTGACTTGCCTGAGTCACAGGATGGTCTAAGTTAAGGGGATAAATAATGAGCACTGTCATACTGAATTTTTATGACTGATAAAAACTCAGAATTAAAAAAAAACCTCAAGAATTTTCTTTATTACTCAGTCTATGCCTTCACCTTTACTCTGAAAAAAATACAAGGAATTAATCTTCTCTGTAACAGAAAATGTCATAATTAATACAATCATCTCCTTTTCCCATCACCTTTATACCTTGAACTGTGTCATTCCATGCTTGCTTGAGAATTTTGGCAAACAGCAGTTAATAAGCCCAGAGAGCATAAGAACACCTTAATGAGATCATCTACTTTGAAGGGGAAGGAGAATCTATAAAATTGCAATTATACTTCAAATGATACTTTCAAGATCCACAGTTAAACTGAATCATTAATAAACTATTTTTCCAGTTGTACTAAAAATCACTGTTCTGCAGTTGGAATTTTGGATGCAAGGTAGCAAAAGCTCTTTGGCTCAAACCCCACCTAGTATTGCTTGCATTTTTGTTTGCAGAACATCAGCTACCAAAATCTACCTAGATCTGATCCCAGACAAAGACAGGCAGGGCTGCTCCCTGTGCAGGGATCAGCCCAGGGAGACTGAAGGTGATTAAGTAGGAGCTGAGAGAGAAAACTTCTGTCTCAACTGCAGCACCACACAGAAACTAGAGCTGCTAAATGCAACCAAAGACAAGGAGATTGCTGGTGGATGAAGACTGAACACTTGGCTACTCATCATTCTGAACTGGCTTGGCTTTTGGAAGGACTCCGCTGAAAGCTAGGGAAAACAGAGAACAACCATAAGGTAAGAAAAGGTCTCTTGGACACTGGGAGGAAACTGAACCATGGAATCTGCCGAGTTGGAAGAGACTATCCAGTCCAGCTTCTGGCTCTACACAGCCCCAACAATCCCGCCCTGTGCCTGACCAGAGCAGTGTCCAAACACTCCCAGAACTATGTCAGGTTTGGTGTTGTTACCACTGCCCTGGGAAACCTGTTCCAGTGCCCAACCACCCTCTGGGGGAAGAACCTTTCCCTGATACCCAATCTAAACCTGAAAACCCTGACCCAGCTTCAGGCTTCAGGTCCTATCACTGGGCACCAGAATGAAGAGATCAGTGCCTGCCCTTCCTCTTCCCCTCCTGAGGATTTTGGAGACCCTGGTGAGTCTCCCCTCAGTCTCCTCCCCAAGTGCCCTCAGGCCCTACGGCCCTGTCCAGACGCCTCCCCATCCTCACTGCTCTCTCCAACAGCTTAATGCCCCAATCACCGTTTTATTAAAGAAACACTTTACACACCATTTCAGTACCCCTTGCCTGGGAAATCAACGTTAGAAATATTAATATTAAAAAAATACACAGTGCAAATTACATAACGATAAAAAAGTTGCTTAAACCAATGTTACAATTTGCTGATTCTATCCAGAAAAGAGTTAAGACATATCCCCAAGCAGTTCCCAAGACCAGGATGAAATGGTACAGTCCCAAAGCACTTAAACAGCACAAATTCTGTTTCCCTTACAGGAGTTACCAGTTTGCTCTGACCATCACTGGTTAGGAAAATTAATGAAAAACTAAGAAATTTTGTTATTTCATCACGAGCAACTACTACCAGCAAAGGCATGCTGCACATCTGATTAACTTTTTAACAATTAGGAGCTCTGACATGTGAACAGATAAAAAGCAGGAAAGTCAAAACCCAGGTTTAGTAAGGCAGGTAATGGAATGTGCTGTTATGTGTAAGAAATGTTTCTTCAAATGCTGCCATCCTTTAAATGCCAGCTCTTAGCAGTACTGAATTGTTCAATCTTATAAACTGATTATGTGTTTTAGTGACACACTTTCCCTCTGAAACTCAAGGACTCAAAGGTGAACAAAATTAATGGGCAAAAGCTGGGCTGAATAGTGTCTACTCACAAAAAAAGCCACAACTTACTAGTGACAAAATACTTTAGACATCATACCTATCAGTGTTACACATATTCTTCAGCTATATTAAAAACAATATTCAACATAAAAATTGTTTTCAGCCAAACTAAAGAACTACACAACAGTTTCCTGCATCCAGTAAATAATAAAAAAAATATCCCCTGCAAGAGTCAGCACAGAAAAACTCCAGATCTTCTGCAAGCTGCACTTTATCTCACTGCACATAGGAGGAGGACAGAAACAAGAACTGAAAGGGTTTATAACTGCAAGTACAGTCTACAGACCCTTGAAGGGAACACAGCTCAGTAAAATCTCACTACTCTGAAGGCTTTCAGTTAAATTTGTCTGCAAACAAAAAGATCCATGGAACTTAGGTGTGTGTCTAATCATGAAAAATGTTTAGACAGAACAGATAGGAAGCTCAAGTCACCATTGGAATACAAAGAATAAAAATACTGCAGAAATCTGAAACGTACATTGCTCAATACTACTTATTTACAAGGTCGCTATTCAAAGATCACTGACCACTAAAATTATTTCACAAACCTATCTGTTTTTACAGGTCTTAATCCTATAAATACTGGTTTTGTCAATACACTGCCACATTAAGAATATATGATCATTTATATCAAGACTAAATTTATTCTGTTTTTTCTGTTCATCTGTAGTAAAGAGCATTGCTCACCTGATTACTTTGTGTACTTCAGCAAATTAAATGAGAAGTATTTGGTTAAAACACAGCCTTAACTCCTAAAACTAACATGTGACTAAAAACACTTCCTAAGGTGACGCAGGGCTCTTATTTAGAAAAATCTAAACAGTTTCTGAGAACTCAGCAAACAAGTAACAAGACAATTAAAACTCTTTCATGCTGTTAAATTTAGCTAAGAATTACCTCCTGCTCTTCAGCATCAAGTATTCCCCATGCTTTGAAAACAAGAAGCCAGGGGATTATAAGAAAAGCTCATTTAACATGTTTTTATAGAGACTCTGCTATCAAGAATATTAGGAACTAAAAGATCTCCAAATCATGGGCATTATCAATTTCAATAGTATCCTCAGGTTCCATCTTTGCCTCGTGGTGCCCCTCCTGCAGGTCATCCAGGGAAGCCAGAGCCTCGTTTGTGTCACTGGCAAAAGTCTCCCGAGATGCATCATCATATTCCTGCAGGTTAAGCCCCTTGATGGCCTTTTTCATCTTCTTCCCCAGAACTTGTATCCTCCTCTTCTTGGCAGCTTTTTTGTTTTCATACTCCTTTTGGTTTTCCAGATAGAATATTTCCTTGAAAGAAGTAAACAACAACAACAAATTTTTGCGTATTCATTTTACTGGTATTTCCTAAAAAAAAAAAGTGAAGTAATAAAAAAGACCACAAACCTACAAATAATGGTCAATATTTAACTAAGCTACTTGTTATTGAGAGCAGAAGTGTGAGAAAAGACTGCACTTAAGGAAGAGGGGTAGAACAGAAAATTTCTTTTCTAATAGTGTAAAGTAATCAGAATTGCAACTTTTAAAACTTTTTTCTGAACACTGTAAGCTATGAAAGGATGTTGGGGTTTTATTTTCCTGTTTCTTTTTTTTTTATCCAAACAAACAATCACAATGTGGACACAAAGTTGACTTTTTTCTCAATTCCCAGTACTAGACCCTAGAAGGGTTTACAGAATTTCCTGTAGCCACCTACAAGTAAAATAAAAACTCTAACAAAAACTCTTTTAAAAAAGTAACATAGGCCATCAAAAAAAAAAAAAAAAAGTTGGTAATTTCTGCACTAAGTAAAAAGATCTCAGAGAAATAATGTTTACAAGCTTACAAAACTGATTTAAAGAGCACTACAGTGAGCAATTCAGATTAGGTTCAGACCATCAACTAATTTAATGAGAAATTCTGCTTGGTGCGACAGCTGGAATGATACAGGACAAAAATATTCTACTGGGAGACCTGCATTCAATCCATGCACCATGACAAAAAGCTCCAAGGGGAGAAACACAATGTGGACAACTTTGCTGTAAAGAATACAAATATACAGATTAGGAAAATCTAACATTTACCTCTGCCAGACTCTACAGCCTCATCCTCCTCAACAGGTTTTTGTGACTGGCAACATGCAAAAGTGAGTTCTCAGTGCTTAGAGTTAATGGCAATTCAACAATTTTTGAGTAGGTCTTTTATCTTTTGCCTGTCTTTTGAATGTGAAAGCCTGGTTTCAATGGAATATACAGTTACATTTGTTAGAAGTTAGAGAGTTTCAGTCGTGACATTTCTAGTAGGAGGAAAAAATCCAAATTAGAATGTACATTTGCACTCCTGACATTTTTACCTTGATTTTTTCTTCTTTGATGCTCGGTGTGTTCTTCAGCAGGTTTAAATAGACACCCCCAGGTGTTCTTCTCCTGGTGCCATTCTTAATAGGGAGAGAGGAAATTGGGAATAGCATGCTTAATGCTAAGTGTTGACAAAAAAAATAGCCTCTAAGGCAACACTCAGTGTTGAGACAGAATAAAGCCAATTTAAGTTCTGGTGTGTCAAATACCACATGCAAATAACCTTGGCTGTGTCTCATTTGTGACTGACTTAGTCATATGAAGGTCAACAATCAGCCTGCTAAATCTGGACAGGAAAATCATCAAGTTACCAAAAAAAAAATCTTTTAGAATGTAATGCTAAGTTGTTAAAACCACACAATCAACCTGATTTTGGTAGTGAAGAAACAAAATATGAATAATATTCCAATTACTTCCACAGCTATCTGCAACAAGTTATGCACTAAGTTACAGAGTCAGAGCATTCCTAACACATAAGCCCAGTAAAATGTCAAAAAAAATTCTAATAAAATTATGTTCATGTCAAGGTTTTTTTAATAATTGTGCTCAGAAATGCTACAACTTGTCTGTGTTATCTACAGGATTTTGCATTTCTGTTGAAGGCATAGGAAACACAACCTGTACTTTAAAATTCCTCCCCACATGTTCGACCCAGAAATTTTCAGTGCAGCAACAGCAGTGCATGGAAGGGGCTCAGCTTTGAAATTTCTGTAAATCACAAGTGCTAACTATTATACTATTGTTCAATTAAAATTCACAGTATAAACCACTGCTTTTACTCCAGTAGAAACTGGATGATGCTGGTGCAAAATGTGATACTTTCCTGCTATAATAATGTACTATATAAGCTAAAAATTCCAAGAAGAGGGATGCTCAGGTTTCAAGAAGGTTCTTGACACAGCACATGTGAACATCTTTTTTAGCACCTGCATTTCATGGTGCCTTCTGTGATCTGCCTTTCAAAGAGTGTACTCCAATCTGCTCCCAAAGCAACCTGTGCCACCAGGAGCTGTGCCCCTTCCATCTCCTCTGTTAAACACTTTTAAATTTAGCTTTCAAGACAACAGAATGCTTCTAACACAACTAGCTAGCTGGAATTTGGTGCCTTTTGTTTTTTGAAAGAGGAAGGCAGGGTTGATTGTGTTCCCCTACTTGTTTTTTGCCTCCTCTCTACTTCAAGTGTTGAAACTTAACAATTGTAATCAAGTGAAAGTACTTCCAAATTCTCAACCACAGCTTTTCTTACCCACTGTTTTTTGCACTGGGGCTCATTATTTAACAAGAACAAAAACATACAAAAAATTGAGAACCTAACCATGGAGTATAGGGGTTTTTACCACGATTTTTAACAGAAATCAGTGCTCAGTTTTGCTCTGCTGATACACAAGCCAGTGGTTCCCTAATAAAGCAAACAGTTTTCCTTTTGGGAGTTATTCAGCAAATGGGATGTTGGAAATGCTGATTTTTATTCAAGCCTGAGAATCCTTCATCCTCAAGGATGAGGGAAAGATTCCAAGGAGAGCCACAGTAACAGACACAACGTTATCCCTGCAAATCAGACACCAATCTCAGCACAACAACCTGGGTAATCTCCAGGTTCATTTACCTTATTGTTTGCTCAAATTCTGCTGGAAGGTTACACTGATGTTTATTAGGGAAGTCTCATGGCAAGGGAAGGCCATAAAACTGCAGGAGAACATGTCCAGCATGACAGACTTGCAACAGCACTCTGTGAAAATTCTACAAGTAAAAAGCTGTGTTGCCCTGCCCATCCCTGGCAAGCCCACAGGATGACAATTTCCTTACCACGATGAACAGTCCGCCATTCTGTTCTACTTCAGCTGTTTCCATCAGCAGCTCAATGGCTTTTCTCTTCCCAATTATTTTCACAACTCGAGCAATTAAGTCTTTCTTTGGCTCACAAAGTCTGAACAGAGAAGAAAAAAAAAAAAAAAAAAAAAAAAAAAAAAAAAGAGCCACATTTTTTGTCTGGATAATTCCTTGAGTATTACTGACTGTGGAACTTCCACAATGAATAATTCATTTTGTGCTGAAGAGTCTATGTGTTCAAATGTGTTTAAGTGGTTTACTGAATCAGATTTCAAAATACTGAGCTTCTGAAGCATGTTTTTTCTCTGCAGCATGCATTTTTAACTTGTTTCAATGAAAATGCCTTGAGTGGTTATTTTTCTTATATCGATGTGTGAAATATCAAACCAAATACAAAACTGCAAAGACCTGCATAAACCTCTGAAATAAAAGTATAAAAGCTTCTTGTGCATTTAACAGTTAAAATTAACTTTTTACAGTTGAATCAGCAACTGGAGAAAACAGGAAGTATACAAGTTCCCCTGTATCATGTGCCATTTCAGTCAAACCTACGTAACAATGAAGAAATCAGTTTATTGACTGATCTACGATAATCTATAAAAAGCAAACAAAACAACAAGAAAAATTACAACCAGAACCCTATTGATACAGCTCAATGCCGACACTACTACAGTTAGAAAAAAAAGGCTTCTGACTATTTTAATGAAGCTCTATACAACAAAAAGGAGTTT
Organism: Vidua macroura; assembly: GCF_024509145.1. Classification (NCBI taxonomy): domain Eukaryota; kingdom Metazoa; phylum Chordata; class Aves; order Passeriformes; family Viduidae; genus Vidua; species Vidua macroura. The sequence goes on from NC_071611.1 coordinate 65,172,913, forward strand.
ATTGCAAGAAATATGCTCGAACTTTTCAAATTAAGAAATGAGGAACTACCCAGAACTATTAACAGCATTAATAACTAATTGCTGTAGTATTACCAGATTCTGAAGTAATACCACATGTATAAAAACAACTATAATAATAATAAACCCAAGTTTTATTTAAATGCCAAGCTAAGTGTCAGTAAATCTTCTAACTCTTGTTTCCCATTTAACATAATTTTCATTCCTTGCACCACTAAAAGAGAAGTGTGGCGTTTAACTCCATCCAAAACACTGCACTGTCCAAGTTATCTACAGTTTCAAAGGTTTAGAACTTAAAAAAGATTTTTGTGGTGACCACAGCATGTGTGCATTAGTGTCAACCATTGGGTATTTCCCAAAAAAAAGCCACTACTAAATCTGTATAGTGAGAAGCAGTATTTTTCCTTGCCCTAGTCTCAAATAACAAGCAAGCCCTAGTAGCTCTGTACAATAACAAACAGCCCTAGTGGCTCTGTAAATAAAAATATAAAAATTCAAAGAAACAGGCAGTATTATTTGGATGTTTCCATAAGATCACCAGCCACAGTGATGCATTTTTATCACAGGATTTTGGAAATGCTTTTTGTGATCTTTATGCCTAGAGAAGGCTGACCTAGAACAGAGTCTAGACAGAGTTAAAAGAATAAAGTAGGGATTTATTAGAAGGCCTCAACAGATTCATCTTGGGCAGCACAAGAGTCCAGCCAGGGCTACATCCCAAGTGAACCCAGAATGATCAGAAAAATGGACGACCAGTCACAGGGTCTCTCACTTCTATAAGTTCTGCTCCATTTGCATATTGGAGTTCATTGTCCAATTTCAGCTTTATCCCATGAAGTCCCATCCTTCTTGTTTTTCTCTCTTCAGCCCATATTGTTTATGCTCTTGGGCCTGAGATTTGGATCATTTGTCCTTGGTCCCCAGCTAGAGAAGGAATTGTTTTGTCTCCCTGCTCTGTGCAGAGAGCTCACCATCCCCTAATATGAAGCTCAGTACACACTAAAGCAGCCTAGAATCTGAAAAATGTAAAAGCTAAAACCTGAGGCATCAATCTGGTGTGACACCTTATTTAGCAGCACTGGAGCTTCCACCCCGACTTCCTTCTAGCAACCACCAATACTTAGTGAAGATGCACCGTAATTTAACTCACCGATAAGCAATTTCATCTGCCACTTTTTCATCTGAATCCTCCTCTGTTATCTCATACCTTCCCTTGTATTTCATCTCTTGCCTTTCCCCCAGTCTGTCTTTCACGGGCCGCTTCCGCTTGAGGAAGCCCTGCCCGTTTTCCTCCTCTGCCGGCAATGTCTTCTTGTCATCGTGCATGTATTCATCCAGCTCCTTATCCAAAGTCTCTGCCTCCTTCTGCTGGGCTTCCTTCATCAGCTTTTTAGCCAGCAGGTAGTTGTAAGTCTCAGACTGCCTGCTCCTGTCAATTGAACCGTCCATGCCCAGAATCCCAAGCTCAGTTGCCACGGCATCCTGGTTCTGCTCCTGGAGCACGGCACCCCAGATGTTGTTGACCTTCTTCCCGCACAGAGCAGTCTGTTTTTGGTGGCTCTGGCTGAGCTGGAAGGGCTCGGGTTTGCCAGGGGAGAAGTTGAAGCATTTCTGCCTCTTTCGCTTCCACAGGCAGCTGTCGTCATCGGAGTCAGAGCCGCTCTCCTCGCTGGAGTCCAGGCTCTTGGTGGTCCTGTAAGGAACACTGGAAGTACAGGATGAGAGGCTGCTCTGGAAGGGTCTGCAGGAATCACTGCCAGCATGCAGCTTCTGGAATTAAAAATGAACCAAAATCTATTATTCAGTGAAAATTAGAAGGGCTATCAAGTCATCGATCAGCTAAAATACATAATTTTGACCCCCATGGCCATGCAGACCTCCACGAGCATCTCCTGGGCCGCAGCACAGGGGCATCCTTTGAAACGCCTGTATTTTGTGTGCATGAGCATGACACAGAGCATGGCTGACATAGAAACACATCAAGAGCTGCTTTTCTCCTCAAGGCAAACTTTGCTGAGCAAAAATTATTACAGAACTGGAAAAGCGATGAATATGCACAAACAGGACAAAGATGCAAAATGCACAGCAGGCTCTAAGAACACTAAAATACCAGAACAACACAGCAACCTACCAGAGCATTGTCTAACATCAGAGAAGTTAATAATCTCTCTGCAGTTTCAAGTGACAAGACCAAATGACCAAAAATAAACCCTAAAATAAACCCACAAAACTGGGAAGGTGCTCATACTAAGCGTGTTCTGTGATCCCGGCTCAGTCAGGACAGCACATGACCAACTTGGGGACAGCAGAACCTTTACAGAACCACCCATTTTTCCTCCTTTAAATCAACAAGACACTATGGATTAACTATGTCTTATGAATTAGAACAAACACTCCCCACCAAAAAATCATTCCACTGATACACAAATACTCATTAAATGCTTTTACTCCTAATTCCAGTTATTCCCTGACTGATTTCTTATCATAAAGTTATATGCTGTTCCATTATCTTTCAAAATAAGATCTCGTCCTTCACTTTCAAGTGAAATCAGAATTCTTTGTTTAGCCTGTTTTCATCAACATGGCACTGTTTCTTCTTTCTCCAAAAAGGAAAAGGGAAGTATTCAACTTACTACATTACAAAATACAAACATTTAACTTCAAGTGTAATGCAAAAACCCCAAACCCAGCATAAATAAAAAAAAGACTGAACATTTCTGTAAAAAAAATATTTTGTGCTTCATTTCTCCGAACTATATTGCAAAGATCAAAATAACTGGAGAGAATAAAATTTGTTACACATACAGTGTCACACACTGCTCTTTGAAATCTTTTTCAATCTGTACACTGCCGTGAATACCTCGTACTCTCAGTACAAATTCCTCGAAGAATAAATTCCTCATGCCCTCCGCGAATCACAGAGGTTGGAGTTGGGAGGGATCTTAAATTCTATCCATGGCAGGGACACCTTCCACTGTCCCAGGCTGCTTCAAGCCCCAGTGTCCAACCTGACCTGGGACACTGCCAGGGATCCAGGGACAGCCACAGCTGCTCTGGGCACCCAGTGCCAGGGCCTGCCCACCCTGCCAGGGAACAATTCCTGATTGCCAATGTCCCATCCAGCCCTGCCCTGTGGCAGTGGGAGCCATTCCCTGTGTCCTGTCCCTCCAGCCCTTGGCGATTGTCTCTCTCCATCTTTCCTGCAGCCCCTTCAGGCCCTGCAAGGCCACACTGAGCTCAGCCCAAAGTTTCTCCTGCCCAGGTGAGCGATGGCAGCTGTGCCAGCCTTTCCTGCCAGCAGAACTGCTGCATCCCTCTGCTCATCCTGGAGCCTCCTCTGCCCTGGCTCCAGCAGCTCCAGCTCCTCCCTGCGCTGGGGACTTCGGGCTGGTGGCGGAGGGGCATAACGGGACACAGAGAGACACGGGGACAGCGCTGACATCTCCACCGAGACACGGAGAGACGCGAGCGAGCCGCGGGGTCCCGGGGCTGGCAGCGCTCGGGGCTCTCTGCGTGGTCGCCCAGCGGCTCGCCACCATTATCGCCGCTGTCCCCATTGTTCCCGCGCGCGCCACGCGCCCGGCGCGGCAGCGGCTCCGCGGGGAGACCCCGGCGGCACCAGCGCAGGGACAGCCAGGAGCACAGGGACAAGCCAGCAGCCCCGGGAGAGGGCCGGGAACGAGCGCCCCACGCCGGCATAAACCCCTCAAGCGCGGCCTCCGCGGCCTTCACGTCCCGCAGCCCCCAGCCCGGCGCTCCGGCCGCTGCCCACCCTCACCTGTCCGGGGGAGCCGGCGCCGGGCATGTCCGAGTCGGAGCCGGACAGCTCGCCGTCCTCCACGTCGCCGTCCATGCCCCGCAGCTCCTGCGCCATGTCCCGGCGGAAGGGTGGAGCGCGGTGGCGGGGCGGGACAGCGCGTCCGTCCGGGGCCGGCCCGGCCGCGGCTCCTCCTTCCCGGCGCCTGCCGTGTGGGAGTGCCTCATGGGGGAACGAAGCGCGGCGCTGTCGGCGTCGCGGCGTGACCCGGGCGGCTGGTGCGGCTGTGGGATGCTCGGCAGAAGCGTGCGGGGTGTGGGAAGCGGCGAGTTTGCCCTCAGCCGCGTGTTCTTTGGGGTGGTGTCTCGGTGTGCTTTCAAGGCTGATCAAAAGAAAGGAGGTTCATTCTCATCAGTGGCACAGGCAGCAGATGCATCCCGTAGTCAGGGACGTCCTGGAATTGACGAGCTGGAAGGGTGCATAAATAAAGGTGTGGAGAAGACAAGGCTATGAAGGAATTAATGTGAAAAATGCATATTTTATGATTGGCTTTTCGCAAATATTACAATGAATATTATATGTGTAATGTTAAAAAGTTATGCTGTATTAATTCTCTTGCGTGGTGTGTTAAATATAGTTTTAGGTTATAACAATATGTTAAAATAGAAACTCTGCGATGTAAGATTTTTTACTAGCTCAAGAAAGAGATGAGATAATCAAGAAATTCTTTGCGCAGAGATTACAGCAACTGGACAAAGAATTACAGCCTCCTTATCAGAAAAGACAAACATTCTTCTACCTTCTCTCTGTCTTTATGGAACCACTAGGATTAAGGGGAAGAAGTTGACAAAAACCAGAAGAATTCTTAATTTGCAAGGAATTTACGCATCATGTCTGAGATATATGAATATGCAACAGGCTATTTTTAAGGGTTATTCCTTTGTTCACAAGGCATGTTTTTGGCAGCTTAATACCCAAAAACATCTCGACATCCATAGTTCTTTGTTTTTTATTGTCTTGTCATTGTCCTAACTCTAAATTTTTATTACTCTAATTGTATTACTATTTTTATAACCATTTTATTATTATTAAACTTTTAAAAATTCTGAGAACAAATGATTGGCATTTTTCACATTCATTAATGCAAATAAATATCTCCAAGGCATTTCCTGAGGGGATGGTGCCAGACTCTGTTCAGTGGTGCCCAGTGACAGGACGAGGAGCAATGGCCATAAAGTAAACCACAACAGGAGGAAGAAATTTGTTCCATGGAGGGGCAGAGCACTGTAATGGCTTCCCTGGAAGGTTGTGCTCCTGTGTCACCTGGTGACCCAGCCTGGGCAGGGATCTGGGCTGGATGAGCTCCAGAGATTCCTTCTAGCCCCAACCATTCTGTGGTTCTGTATTAGAAGAACAAAGAGCACTTAGCATCCCCCACTCAAGGACATCTGGGAACTAAGAAGCTTTAAGCTGATGGTGTTACTGCATGGTAGTACCTACCGGTGCTCGAGGTATTATTAATTACTGATTGAGAAAAAAAAAAAAGCAAATCCAAGGAGATGTCTCATAATTCTTCAGCACATGCCAGCTGCTGGATAGGTCCATTTTAACAGAAATGAAACAGCACAGTTGATAAATCACTCCTACTGGAAACATCTTGACTCCAGGAAAGCAAACATAGCTGTGATTTTCCTGAGGAGGGTTACATCACAGCTAGGCATTTATGGTCTTGATGATGCAGCCCTGAACACCCAATAAATTTAAGAGGCGCAGTGTTTTACTCCCACCATTAACAGGTCCATTTGTGGACACTGTTTTTCCTTTATGCATTTTAGAATGTCTTACCGAGGACTGCAAACCATCCGCGCCTCATTCAAAATCCCTGTTGTGGTCTAATTGGATTTTCAGTGCTTGGACACTTAACTGCAATGAAAATCACTGGAAGCTACTTCTCATTATCAATTAGCCATCCTCATTACCAGTTATCCAATCTGGCCTTTGAAAACCCTACTTGACATTTTTCTGCACCTTTGGATGGCTACTTAAAAATTTCACTCCTGGACTTAAATTTCCTATTGTCTTGCCTTAGAAAAGGCACAAAGCTGAAGAAAGAACAGGAACAGTTAAAGCTCCTTCCCTATTTGGTCCCTCAGGACACTCATATTTGCAATGCTTCAGAATTATTCAAGAAATCCAGTGAAAATGAGATAAATATAGTGTGCTTCTCTCTGTGCTGTTTTCACCTCATTTCCCATTGCATTTAATGATGCATAGCACTGGTCACATCCTGTTCTGCCAAAAAGCTGTTTTTCATTTTAATTGCCATTAAATCATGTCTGTTGGATTTCACTGGGTTACAGGGAGTTCCTGGGCTGAAGTTGAGGGGAGCTGTGGAACAGGGAAGATGTAATCCTCCAGTAACTCACATGAAGGAGCTCTCTATGTCAGCATAACCATGGCACTGAACAAAAACCACAAAAAGCCACCACAACTTTCATTTTAAGTTCAGAAGAGTAATTCATTTGGGCACTTCTTAAAATATCCAGAAGCAGGCCCAATAAGATAAATCAGATAACAGTACAGTTTACAAAAAAAAAAATATTCTGTATAGAGACATGTCTTCCCATCTCCATCTTTAATGCAGGTGTAAAGAACATTTTGTTTTCTCACATCAGGCATAGTAGGGATGGTAGGCAAGACCTTGGCAAAGAACAGAGAAATTCTTGTTACTGCAGTTTTGTGTGACTGGAGCCTCATCACTGTAGGTCCAGATAAGGCTCAGAAGATCCATCTCTGATTGTAGAAGCTTTATTCTGAGAAGACAGTCCTGCCGAATTTGTAGCAAGCTCATTTCATGTCTACGAAAACAAAACATGCAGTATTTTTAAAACCAAGTTGATTGAATTGTGGGAAATTACTCCCTCCCTGCTCCAGTGGATGATTCCATACTTCTTGCAGCTGTGACTTAGTTCCTCGTGACAATAACAGTTTACCATTTACTGACTGCACAGATAAGGTGCACAAATTTCAAAAAATGTCACCTAATTTGTTTATGAAATCCATTCTGTTTTTCCTGCCCTGATGGGCAAGTCAAACAGATGGAGAATATTTATTTCAAGGTGTATGTTTAATTAAAGCAACCAAGGTCGACATGGCTTCTTCACCTCATCACAAAGTGAATTCACAAGAGAAAAGACTCTTAACTCCTCCAGGATTTTTTGGTTTGTTTTTTTTTTTTTTTTTAAAGAATCCAGTTGGTGGTGATAAAACGAAACAATCTGTTCAGCAGCACAGTATGTCCCAAGCCCAACAGAGTGTTCACTTGGAAAGGGCATTATTCGGGAACACTTCTGCTCCTTAGGATGGAGCTAAACCTTGAGGAGGGGTGCAGTAACCTGATGCTTTTAATCTGCTTTCCACTGGATGAAAGATAGGTTTAGTTTCCCTGAAAAAAAATGCAGAAAAATTTCAGATAATCAGAGTTCTGTGTCATAAGTGTTCATCCTCCCACTCTGACTCCAGCACTGCAAATACCTGTTTTTAAAAGCCATGAATTCCTGAGATGTAGGTGGTGTGCCAGGGTGTTAACATCCTCAATATGGCTTTGAAACAGAACAGCAAAAATGTTCTCAGTGCTTTTTTTTGCAATAGGATTTGTTCAATTAAATACTTCTTGGTTTATGCAGCTAATCAAAACACTTAAAAAAAAAAAAAAAGTAATACACAAACCTACAAACATGAGCAAAAAATACCTATATTAAGAGAAGACTTCTACAATGCCAGTTAGTAAAAATTAAACCCTTCTAATGCATTTGTAATATGCAGTTGTGAAATCCCAGTGAAAATTAAATCCTTTAAAGTGGTCATAAACTGAAGAAGATGAATATGCACACAGGCACAAGAAGTGCCTGTGAAGCCATCTCCTGGGTTTTCATAAGGAGAGTTTTCAGGTTTTTAGGTACACAGGGGTAGAGGCGTTTGAATGTGGAGTGGCTTTTTGGTGTATGTGGGGGGCTCTTTTAATTTTTTTGGGGGGGAGAGGGGGTGTTTTGTTGTTTCTGTTGTTGTTGCTGTTGATGTTTGTAGGTTTTTGTTTGGTTAGGTTTTTTTAAATTTTTTTTTTCTGACTATCCTACTCTGTTACAATTAATTTGCAGCAAATTTAATTAATTCCACCAAGTCAAGCCTGTTTTACCTGTAAAGTAGATGAATAATCTCTCTGTCTTCATTTTTTCCTGTGTTCCTCACCTGTTCTTCCTGTGGAAGTGATAGAGCACTTGGGGGCCAGGAAAAGTCAACCCACCACAGACATCAGTCTCAGTCCTAATCTCACTTAGAACTCTTACTTAATCAGCAATTGGCAGTTTTTCTATTTGCATTCAATAGTCTCTTCCTAATAATAATAAAAGCACATCTTTTATTATTATTCACAGCATTGCTGTCCTTTGTGACCCAAAGGCTGCATAAAAAAAGAGTTTAATTGAAGTTTTGCGAAATAGAAAGAAGTTCTGGAAAAACATTTTCACTTCAAATGTACTCTCGCAAGTAAGTGTTTGGTTTCAGTAAAGAGTTAGTAAAGATTAACTACTGATAAAAATATGCGAGCAGGAAGGCAAAATGAATGTCGTCACTCTGTCAAAGAGTTTCATAGGCATTCATACAATCATTGTAGCATGTTTAAAAAAATGGATTAAACCTTTGCACTTGGAAATAGACAATTATTAACTCATTAAACAGAACTTGTAACAATGCCCACGAAAGCTGAGTTATTTATCAGTAGAACAGATATGCCACATTTAGATAAAAGAGATCCAGCAGGAAACAGATTGTAAAGTGCCAAAATATTTACATTTTTTCCAGTGCGTTCCAGTAACTGTAAGACAATTAAATCAACCTGAAAATTTTGGAGGTTTTTGTTATGTTTTGTGTCAATTGCTCCCAAAGTAAATACTGACTTGGATTTCTGGTGCTTCATATTTAGGAGTATTTCAGACTGTCCAGGCCACAAAGTTTGATCTAAGTTAGAAGCTGATACTGGGCTGTAACATTCAGAGAGGTAACAGAGCTGCTCCATGGATTTGCAGTTGTGAAAATGCATTTTCATACATATGCCACATCCAGTTATTCCATGATGAGGTGAGTCTCTGAGAAGAACTTGTAGTTGACTTTTGTCTCCCTCTGGAACAGAAAAATTAATTATGAAGGTAAAATATTACATCCCTTGAAAGAAAATCGTAATCTCCATTGTTTTCTATTCCAATGTGATTAGAGAATGAATGCGTGTGTTTAAATTTTGTCAGTGAAATGTATTTTTATGAAATGAAATGGTCTGCTGAGATTTTGTCACTGAGAAATAGTATTTCCAGAGCTTTATTATTGAGAAATAATAATCCCACAGCTCATATTACTGTGCGTGTGCAAAAAACCTAACTGGGATGAGCAGCTGTAAATTGTAAGATCTTGAAGTAAGGATTTTAGGGACAATGAAGAGTTTGTAGAATTCTGTTATCTTTCGACAACTTTTCTTTTCTTCCTCTTCATTGTTCTTTTTTCACCCCAAAGAAGGCATTCTAAGTGAAAGGGAAAAAAAAAGAGGAAGTTTTCATTGGTTTTCCAGCTATACATCTTACTTTATACTGGAATACTTCTTCTGATAATAATGATGGTAAGGAATAATAATGAAAATAATAATAATAATGATGATTAAAATAAGAATGAAAATGAAAATGATGATGATAATAATAGTATATTACTACAATTTTTTTTTATTAAATTGAGATTAGCTTTAACTACAATATTCTGACCCAAACAGAAGTTTTTTTCTCCATCCTAGCCATGGACAATCAAATCTACTTATTGTATATTCACTAACAAAACCAGCCTGGCTGGTCAGAGCTATTCAGAAGTGAAAGTTTTATTATTTCTATTAAATCATTATTCCCATTTTTGGGATCTCCATGCAGACTTTTTTTGGTAAACCAGCAGGGGCTAATTGTGCACTCACTGCTGCTCTGATGTAAAAAGAAACAACAGCAAAAAGTGATTTTACAATGCATACAAACAAATAAGTAAATAAGTTAATGTCCATTATACTTTTTTTTCTCCTCCACCTGTTTTCATCCTAGCCTGGCATGAGTTACAAGACAAAAACTTTTTGAGGAAATCATATCTGCAGTTGCTGTTCTGCTCCCCTCCTCTGATCTCCCTGGCACCTGGGGGTGAAGGGCTGTTCCTGTGCAAGGCCTGCTGTACAGAATGCCAGGTTCCAGGGCTGTAAAAAGGGAAAAAAAAAAAAAAAAAAAAAAAAAAGCAGCTTTGTTCATGTCAGGGCCTTGGATCTCTCAAGCATTAAATGCATTCACAGGAGCAGATGTTGCTTGGAGCTGGCCTTGAAATGAGAATATAAAGAGCTCTGATAAATGAGCAGCCATTTTTACAGGCACAACAGAATGATTTCCTCGAAGGTATGAGTAAGAAATAAGAACATTTCAGTGTCAAGCAGGGTAATGTCCTCACATGAACTGCAGAGTCATCCAGAGCTGGATTATCAGAATATAAATATTTCTGTTTGGTTATTGGAGAGAAGGAAAGATTGTGCTACACTCTTTAATTTATCCATCTCTTCATAAATTTTTGTTACTTCTGTCAAAGACTGGAGACAGAGAAGGCAGCTGACAGATAAGTCTGAAACAAAGAGTTTTAAATCTCATAACAGAAAGCTGCTAGATGAACATTCCTAATAAAAATTTTGAGTCCAAAATTGGGAACATATTGGGAATTTATTCACTGTAGACATTTTCAAAAACCCAACAATTTTCAGGCATTTATTTACAGTGAAACATGCAAGATTTTTTGTAGACACCGCCAAAGGTCTGCCCATTGTATTGCATCATGGCGTAAGTGTTTTGTTTCTTTTAATTACTACCAGAAGATCTCATATTTTTGTTTAATGGATACCCCAAGTTTTATCCAGATAAACAGTAAATTTGCTGTCCTGCTTAGACTATTACCATTAATTAAGTTTTCTGGGGTGTACAAACCTGTGAAGTGGTTCCCCTATTGCACCTGCAATGTATTAATCAAGTTTTCTGGGGTGTGTAGGCCTTTCACTCCTTAACTTTCTCAAGATACCTTTCCTGTTCTATGACATCTCTGGTTATGATAACCATTAAACAATTCTTTATTGAATTTTGTTCTTCAACTATTGATTGAGTTCTAAGGGGTATGGGTCCTTGGAGTTCCTTTCTGTAGGTCGATTGAGGTAATTTATCAGGATATTTTACTTTCAGCCAACACAGATCTAAATCAAAACCAGTTAAAATCACAGTCAAACATTTCTTAATTAGACATAGGTAATTACTGTTTTTTTTGTTTTTTTTTTTTTTTACATCATCAAACTACTGGCTAACTAAGATGTAACTTGCACTGATCTTCCACCATCTGTTTTACCCAGTAATTGAGCAGTCCAGCAGTCTTTCCTACCTGATATGTTTATGCAGCTTGATAATTAATATACAACCTGCTCATAAGGTTTGAGCAGCTGCAAAGAGAAAACCCTTTTAGACTCAAATTCCCTAAATAAGTATATTTAGTGTTTAGTGTGTTCTACCTTATTTTTGTTTGCTTCAGGACAAAGAATGAAGGCGAGTGGGAGGATGTACATTTTGGCACTGATCTAAGGTGTGAAATGCATAGTGCAGATCTGGATAAGACAAGAAGAGCCAGTGAGTACTAAATTACCAAGGTATTTCCCTTAGGTAAAACACAAAAGGATTTGTAGGAGATGTTTATGAAAATTTTTTAACCAAAATTGCTCGTGACAACTGACCCAGAGTTATGGAAGTTGTCCCTGAAAAAATACAGCCATACCATCCTCATTTTCAGAGAAATTCTCCAGTGTTCATAAAGCAAATCTCCAAGCTAAGTGCAAAAATCTGTGTTCAAATATCTTCTTATAGCAATGGGTAAGTCAGATGGGTGATTTATTTTTAAATTTTAATGTTTTAGTCAAACCGTGGCAAGAAAATTACTGCAAATAAATGCCTCCGGTTTCCATTAATTTCCAACTTTGCAAGTGAAATGTACCACTTCAGCTCCCAAGGCTTTCAAGACACAACTGTGTGTAGTCCCCAGGTTTCCCTGCAAAGCAGAGAGTTTCTGTGATCTCCTTGTGTGCACAAACATGCTTGGTTTGAGAGCAGCATTTAGCCCAGGGGCTTCCACACAGGATTTTACACAGCATTCCCACACAGAAAGGCAGAACACACACTCCTGTGTCCTCTGGAATGTCTGCATGTGCAACAGAACTTTAAAAGGGTGGTTTTTTTTTTTTTTTTTTTTTTTTTTTTTTTTTTTTTTTTTTGAGAAATTCAGACATTTTATCTCACTGCCAGGTTTTCTGTGTGTATGTATGGGGTGGTGAGTGAACTGAAATCAAATAACAAAATGCAGTGTGGCATAAACACACAGCTTTTAGCTAGATTTATCTCTTCTATTTATAAACAATGTCATAAAAATATACCAGTCTATAAATATAACATGTTTTATAGCAGGGTTTTTTTTGTTTGTTTCTTCGCAGTTTTCACATGATCCTTAGTTATTATCCATTGGAAAGGCATTCCCAGCAAAATGTGCTTTTCTTCATACTACTTTTCCTTGCAGCAAAAATTTGAGCCTTAGTACCACTCACAGCCAAGTTTCATCTGTCTTAGGTTAGAATAGCAGGCCTGAAATTTAGCAATAATAAACACACAAAGTTCCCAGTAGTGAGTGAACAAAACATGCACACAGAAATTCCAAGCTGGTGCTCATTTTCTCAATACAGTGTATGGCTGGCAAAATAAGCTCCCACTTCTGCATTTTTCAGAATGATTTTATATTTGGAGAAAAAATATAAATCTAAAGTGGTTTTGGTCAGTAAATAATATCATTTCTGTTATTAACAAGGACTACTCACAGAGCTGAAGTCTGGATGCCTTTCTGGCACTTTTCAAGATTCTTACACTGATTTTTTTTTTAATTTGGGGTGGGTTTTTTGTTTGTTTGTTTTGTTGTTGTAGTTGTTGTTTCATATAGGAGATACCAGTCACAACTTTAATGTAATTTGGTAGCTTCTCTGCCTTGGTGCAGGATGTGAGGAGAAAAAAAAGTCTTAATAAAGTTATTTATTTATTTATTTATTTATTTATTTATTTATTTATTTATTTATTTATTGTTGCAGACTTCCACACCATTGTCAGAAGCACTGGTTGCAGGCACAAATAGGTTTTTGCAAAACACTCCTGACAGTTTTTTAGGTCAGCTGCTTCCAGAATGAACACCTGCATGAGACTAAATTATCACCCACTCCTGGCCTATAGAGACTGAAGAAGTATAACACAGAAAAAAGCATCATATCCTGAAATAAGAGAGTTAGACCCTTATCTCACAAAGCCTTCCTCATTGTTCTCTAGTTAGTATCATTTACAGCTCCCAGAAGACCCGATCTACCCAAATGTTTCACAAAAGACAGGATAAAAAAAAAAAAAAAATTAGCTTTTATGATGGATATATTGAACTCTAATTGCACCAGAGAGCATAATGGCCAGGTTTTTAATTTCAGAACTGTATGGAAAACTGGCAGCCTGCCAGAAGTGGTCAGAAAAAACCTTGGTCTGGTGAAATGAGGGTGAAATGCAGAGCCTACACTTTGCTGAGGGTGGTGTGGCATTATCTGCAGCTGAATTAGCACACATTTGTCACACAGCAGGGAGGCCTCTCACAAGGAAAAGCTCCAAATAATAAAATAATAATTTGTGCATAATGAACAGAAAAGTCTGTCTTGAAGAGGTCTTGGCAAAAAAAGAGGTTCCCAGGCTCAGTGCTGCATTTTGGGTTCTGAATGAAAGTAATTTACAACAGAGAGCTAGAAACCCAGAAGGAGCTTAGCCAAACTTGCATTTCCTCAGAGAAATACCTCACCAGCACTGTAGCTCCCTGCAGGATTCAGGAGGTGCTTTCAGAGGTCACAGTTGCACACATTATTCTCATAAACTCTGGTCTGAGAGTCAAGAACACCTGACGTGGTTTAGAGTCTTGATCCATTTCCTTCTTCTGATACTGTTAAAATAAGGATGCTTTTCCTCATCAGCATTTTCATTCCCCCACTCACTTTCACCAAAGATATTGTGGCCTCAGCTAATACACAAGTTTAAGAGTAAAAGTAAAAAAAAAAAAAAAAATCCTGAACACATTAAAACAGAGGCAAGGGGGCTGGATTTGGTATTTAATTTAAAACCCTGAAGTAGTTTTACAGATTAAGTAAAAGAGACAAAATTGCTTAGTAAAGGTTACATCCCATAACGTGGCTTAGGTTGTATATTAATTGGCTCAATACAGCAGTATAAGGTAATTATGAGCATTAATTGTTTCTGTTTGTGACCCTTTTGACCAGTTTCAGAGAGGCTTTATCTTGGCCAGTGCTGCATTGACTCACTTATTTAGAAGTTGGACTAAACTGAGCACTAGAATTGAACACTAGCCATCTTGCTGGCCTTCAAGCCCTCCCTTCACCCTCCCTTGCACAGGTGTAAATGTCAGAATTTAACAGAGCACTGTTGGGGAAAACTGGAAAGGGGAAAACCATATGTAAGGAAACTTTGCTCACACAATCTGGGTTACATAAATTTTAGCTTCAGCCTCCATTTCTGTATTTTACTTGGAAATCACTGGGGACAAAGTACAAAGCTCTGTGTGTCCAGCAAACACTGGAGGCCAAAAAGACAGATGGTTTTGGTAGTGAGTGGGCTTCAGGGGTGGCTCCTGTGAGATGAGACTGGGGGATGACACTGTGCCAGACAGCTCCAGAATGGAGCAGCTGTAGGGAAAAGCAGAGCTCTGTGACAACATGTGAGAGAGAGGGTAAAAAACACTGCACAGCAGCTGTGAGAGACAGCAGTGGAACAAATGTGAGAAAACCAGACAGCCAGAGCAACACAGGAGAAGGGGCAGGAGCTGCTGTGGGTGCTGGAGCTGAGATTCCCTTGGGGTAGCTCAGTCCCCTGAGCCCCTGCAGCCCACGGAAGGGAAGAGGGGAACAGAGATGCCCCTGCAGCTCCTGGAGGAGCCCAGGCAGGAGCAGGGAAATGTGTCCTGAAAAAATTACAGCCCCTGGAAGGGTCCTGGCCCGTGGGAACCTACAGTGGAGCTCCTGAAGGAACGGCACCTCATGGAAAGGATTCCCATCGGAGTGGTTCTTGGTGGCATTGGGGAAGATGTTTTATCCTCCTCTGCTATTAACTGGCAATAAATTAAATTAATCTTCTGCATGTTTTGCCCATGATAATAACCGGTGAGTAATCTCCTTGTCCTTACCTTGACCTGTGAGCTTCTAATCTTATTTTCCCCCGGCTGACTTGTTGAAGGAGGAGGGGGAGTGAGAGGGTGGCTCGTTGAGCCCCTGGCAGCCGGCCAAGGTCACTCCACCACAGCAGCCTTGGAAAAGCAGCCAGGAAAGGAGAAGAGACAGATATGTTAAAAAATCACTCTGAGACATTTGTGTGGCTGTAGATTTTGGATAAAGAATTTTGCAGCTGGCTACACATGGGCATCAAGGGATGTGTGTTCTGTCTGGCTGGTACTGCATTCTCTCATCTGCTAGCCTCAGTTTCAGGATATTCTCATTTTAGAGGGGCCTTTCCTTTCCTTTCCTTTCCTTTCCTTTCCTTTCCTTTCCTTTCCTTTCCTTTCCTTTCCTTTCCTTTCCTTTCCTTTCCTTTCCCTTTCCCTTTCCCTTTCCCTTTCCCTTTCCCTTTCCCTTTCCCTTTCCCTTTCCCTTTCCCTTTCCCTTTCCCTTTCCCTTTCCCTTTCCTTCCCCCTCCCCCCCCACCCCCCCTCCCCTTCCCCCCTCCCCCCCCTCCCCTTCCCCCCTCCCCCCCCCCCTCCCCTTCCCCCCTCCCCCCCCCCTCCCCTTCCCCCCTCCCCCTCCCCCTCCCCTCCTGCCTTCCTTCCTGCCTCCCTCCCTCCCTCCACAACTTCCTTCCAAACTTCCTTCCTTCCTTACTTCCTTCTGAATTTCCTTCCGAACTTCCAAACTTCCTTCTTTTTTTCTTTCCTTTCTTTTCTCTATCTTCCGCTCTTTCTTCCTCTCTTTCTCTCTTTCTTCTTTCTTTATCTCTTTCTTTCTCTCTCTCTTTCTTTCTCTCTTTCTCGCTCTTTCTCTCTCTTTCTCTGTTTCCCACTTTTTCCTATTTCCTGGAGTAATAGGAGACACAGAAGCTCTTATCTGATATTCTGTGTACATAGCACAGAAGCAATCACTGTCTGAAATGAGTTTGTTTTCTGAATAGTTGTCAAATAAAACTGGTTTTATATAAAATGTGGAATGCTGCCTGTGCCACTGAGAGAAAGATCTGCACAGAGGCCTTAGCATCAGGACATACCTATTTCAGGAAGAGGGAAGAGGGTGTAGATGTAAAGGGAAGAGAATTGGAACTTGATAATTTCACCAACAGCTACAGTAGCAGATTTGACAGGTTTCCAAACCTTGAGCTGTACAAGGTCCATCCACCCCTGAATGAGTTCATTACAGTTTGGTGCCCAAGGCTTTATGCTGTTTATTTAATAGTCAACAAGATTAATTGGTAGATTTCAGGGCTACTAGGGGCTGCCTTTCATTCTTGATTAAAAACAGCAGTGATGCCCATGATAAAAATAATAATTAAAAAAAAAAAAATCCAGAGACAACAGCAGCTACTAGAAATGGGCAAGGAATTACAAACATTAAATGCTACAGTGACATCAAGTGGTGAAACAACACCCTTCAAGCTGCACTTTCAAAGCTAAATTTCTGGCACTTCTCACATCTCCCTCGTGGTCCATGTCAGTTGAAGTTTTAGAATCTATTTTCCATATCAATATATTACTTTTTCTACAGAAAACAATAATAAAAATTCCAATAATAAAAATTCTCCCCCACCACTACTCACGAGATTAAATCAATTCTAGTGAAAAGAGGTTTAACACTTTATATGCTCAGTAGGTTCCATTGTTCCTGCTTGTCCTGTATGCCTGACAGAGTAAATTTCTATTTAAAGTAACAGTTTGAGAAGTTTCTCCTTCTATTTATTCATCAAACAATCTGTCCTGAGGGGTACGCATCCTCTTGAGAAAAAGAGAATAACAAAATGTCTTCGTAATTTGCCTTCAGATCTCGGTTACATTCATTTTATGAAGAGATTTCTTCACTGATCCCTTTCTTGAACTGTCCCCCCACACCCCCAAAATTACCAATTTTAATTTATATTATAATTGAAAATGGTTTTCCACTGGGGTAATACTTAGTGCTTCTGTGTTCTTAGATTTATTTTATTTCAGCCACCACCTCACAGAGATAAGATTTTCCTCTTATTTAGAAGTGCTACCAATATAAAATCTATACTAAAAAATAATGGTATTGCAAACTATTTGCTTGGTACTGTCATTAGATAAACTGCACTTAATTGTGTGATACTACTGTTTTCCCAAATATTAGTACCTCCACAGCTGTTTACTTACATTTATGGTATAATCTATTCTTTAGTTTGCATTGTAGTAAATGTATGGCTTAATTTCAAAAAAGTCTTTCTTACAGGACTTAAAATGGATTTATAACAAGACCTGAGCTGCAAATTTTCACTCTTAAAAAGTGCAATTAAAATACACAGCTGACATTTCTCACATGATAATGCAGAAAAGCAATTAAGACTCAATTTGGTGGTGAGAGGAGTTAAACACATACTTTAAAAGCCTAGCTGTTAACCTAAAAAAAAAAACAATATAAGTATTACTTGCAGTAAGTATTACTTACTGATTGTAAATGTACTGATATATTAATCCATTAAAAAAAAACCAACAGAGAATTATGGAAGAATTGTCTTGGTTTTTTTACCACATTAGGAGCATGTGACCAGTGAGCCCACTGGCACAGGATTTACACCCCAAAGGCTCTGATTTATTAAATCATGTCCTGGTAGGATTTTATAATTTATGTGCAGGTAACGATAGGAAGCCTTTTATTTGTTCTGTTGATGTGGGAGATTATTCAGGGTAAAAATGGAGGATCAAATGTTTTTGATGCCAGAAGAGCTTTCCTCTAAGAAATGTCCAGCCATCCACAGAGACTGCAGGGAAAAAAATTTGAAAAGTCCACAGCCCTTGTCTTTGTTTTTCACTTTTAATATGAAAATTGAGCAGGGGGAAAAATGAATGGCAGAAAAATAATACCTTAAATGTAAGTAATTATTAATCTTCCGTTCCCTTGCCTGGGGAGCAATCCCATATTTCTTGTTGAGGGTAATAAGCTGTCAGACAGCAAGACAAAGGCCTGAGATCAGGCTTACAAGGCTTACCTAACAAATATACAAGGTCTAGAAAGAATCATTTTAGCACCCTGAATTATTGATGAAAGTCAAAGCAGTGGGAGGATTGATCTTTCCTTTTTTTTGGTCCCCTTTTCTCTCTCTCACAGTGCTGTGCACAAGCAGAGATAGTGGGTTAAATGCTGTTTTTTTCTATGGCTTTAGTGCCTGTCCTTGACAGGTGATGCAATTAAAAGAGAGAGAGAGTGAGAAAAAAAAGGAGTGCCTTGGAAATAATGCATTTTTAAACTATTGAGATTGTAAAGCTGAAAATGTAGAAATAGAAAAATATTTCACTTGCCAGGGGAAGAAGACTTCTTTTCATGGATTGCATGAATTCACATGAACAACACTCAGATCAACAGTCAACATTCCTTAAGATAAGAAACTCAATAAAATGATTTCTTCTTTTTGGTAGAGTGTAGCAAATTAACAATACAGAGATTCAGGGTTGTGTACTTCTTGAAATGGCAAATCATTTATTTCTAAAGGTCCAGGTTTTGCAGCTGGTTTTGAAGGGCTGCATAGAAATTTCCAAAGAGAAAAATGTCACTGCTTTCATTCTGGGGAGGAAGGAAAAAGCAATTCTGCTTGCCCATGCTCCTGAAGATCCTACCAGAAAACAGACAACTCCTAATACACAAGCAGAAATGTCAATTTTTTTTTTCTTGTTTTGTTTTGTTTTGGTTTTTTTTTTTTTTTTTGTTTTTTTTTTTTTTTTTTGTTTTTTTTTGGTTTTTTTTTTCAGGCTCGCTATCTAGCTGCACTTCCCTAGCTAAAGTGGAGAAAAAAGGGTCTTGTGTTGGCTGTCACTGCTTTTGCTCCATAACTGAATGTGAGTGTAGCCATTTCTTATTAAATGGAATAAGGCCAACTTGCAAATAGGGGGGGGGAAAGGAGAGCTGAAGTAATTTAGGCTGCGAGACCAATTTCTGCAGCTCTGTTTGAGTCATGCTGTAGCACATATAAAGTAGCAGATGTGAAATGATTTCCAGACACAGAACTGAGGTTGCTCACTTGGTGAGGAGTCCAATTCCTGTCAAGTACCTGTGAATTCCAGGAGCTTGAGTTAATCTGGAACATCTGTTGCCTATGTACAGAAGATATGAAAGGAATTCTTACCAAAAGTTGAAAATACATGCATAGATATTTGTGTGTATGTAAACATAAAAACATGCATGGGCACATCACCTCACCAAGTCCCACAGAAAACTTGCCATTCAAGAAATAATTTATTTTCTGGTTTGGAAATTAATAATATTCCAGTGCAGAGGATACTTCAGAGTAGATCTGATTAAAGTTTTACTGTGCTTTGAGGAGTTTTGGTTAAAGACAGCATTAAAACCTCCAGAAATTAAGAAAAATCCATTAGCTGTCTCTCCTGAGGGTACACACTCTGTTTACATTTCTATCCATGTCTGTAGACACGTAGGAAAAAAGTCACTGATTAGTTGGTTAAATAATGACATTTTTATTCTTTGCTTAAGGAACTTTTTTAAAGGTTGCTTTGGTTATTCATTGAGTTATAAGTCTTGTTTTGATATTTTGCTTGGGAAAGATCAAATAATAAATTTGTAAAATTACAGGTTATTTTTCCTATGACATAAAATGTGGTGTTCAGTATCCCAGGTATTATCATTGAATTAGGACATTTTGCTTTAAAATTCTAGTAAGGAGACTTATAATCATAGAGGACAGTGCAGATACTAATTTTTTAGACTGAAGCCCCTGTCTAGCTTACAAAAATCTCTATTTCACAGTTTCAGGCATTAACTTCAGAGTAATCTAACACATTACCATGGAGCATTCATGTCATGGGGAGGTCATAAACCCAAAACAGAGCCTTTGAATTTTATTAATGACCACTACCTGAACTACACAGACCTCCAACACCTTGAGAAATATACAGCTCCTCCTGACAAAGGGCAGCTGCTGTATTTTGTGAGCCCAGTGTGGAAATCCCTGCTTACTTCTGAAACAAATTTTTTGCCTATATTGTCAGAAATACCACAACAACACAACTCAGAACCACCACTTGTAAGATCAAATAAAACACCAGCAACTTCTCAATGCTTGCCAGAGGGTGATATCAGGCTGCTGCAAGCAGCAGTGAGTGGCAGCAGGGTGGTAGCACTGAACAGTTGAAAGAAAAACCAAAATCTGGCAGAAGATGTGGTGGCAAGGTTGACTTTGGACATGGGCAGCCCTTATGATTATAGTCCAGTCTTTTCAGGGGTAGTGGACAAACCTGTGGGATTAATGTGTGGAGGAGACCACAGCCCTTCTCTGAAATGGGTTCAGAAAACAGAAATGATGTGCACAGCTTGCAAAGATCCCTGCCCTAAGGTGGTGTCACGTCAAATCATTCACTAAGTCAAGGAGCACCACAAAAAAATACAGGATGAGAGAGTGGTAACTCCCATGCCAGGGCCAGTTACCAATTTGTCTGGGTGGTTTTGTGGTGAATCCAGTGGTGAATGCAGAGTTCAGAGCAGCCCTTTTGTAAGTTCCAGATGCCCAGGCAGGTTTAGGTGCAGCAGCTTGCACCCGTGTGAAGGTGTAAGATTTGAGTGAGCCTTAGCAACCCTCAGAAGCAAGCAGAGGTTCAGTAAATGCACCTAATTCAGTGGAGGAAAGGCTTATTTTTATCAGCCTTACAGCCTTATGGCCTTATTTTTAATCAGACAGTACACAACTAAGGCTGTTTCTGCAACAAATTAATCTACGGAGTCATTGCATGGAAAGAGTTACCCACAAAAGCAGATTCTCATGAACAGTTTTGATAAAAGCCTAAATTCTGATGAATATCTAAATTTTGATATACACCTAAATTAACACCTTGTCTGGGACACCTTAGGCACATGCTGAGAAGAATTTTGTGCAAAGATTGGAAAAGGTAAGCTTTGCCTGGAGAAATTTCCATCAAACATCAAAAAGCTGCTGTACAGCCAGTTTGGTAATGTGACAAAAGTGAAAGTGTAGGGTATTTTTATCACGGATTTATATTTTAGACTGAGCAGCAAGCCTGGAGGACGCAGTAAAAGGAGAGAGAGTACACCTTTTCTAACAGAACTGCTGCTCAAACCCCATTCAGTAAAGAAAATATATTGCCAAAATACATGTTAGACTGGTCTTTGTAATGTGAAGCAAAAGACCAAACCTCCTGCTTAACAGAAGAGGAAGATAATGTCACAGCTGAAGAAGAAACATTAATATCTACCTTTTACAAAATGATGATGATGATGGCAAGACATTGGTAACAATCTTCCAGAAAAATAAAAGTGTATAAATAATGATCTATACTTACAATATTAAAAAAAAATAGAATTTAAAACCTTAATTGACTCCAAAATGCACTTATCTGGAATAATTTATGCTGTAGTTAAGAAAGGTATATTTTTTTTTTTTTTTTTACTGGAGAAAATACATCTTGCAAAAGTGATGTGAAAATTATTGCTGTCACAGCCCTGCCACAAGGACCCCCTTGTAATCCTTCCCAGAGAGGAGCCTGGGGGTGGCTGGATCCAATCTCAGCCCCAGACTTTGCCAGCAGGTTAAGGAATTTTGTCCTGCAGGATTTAAAGATGGCAAATCAGGTGTATTTACATAAAATGAATGATTTATCATGACAAAGTGATTGGACTAAAAATTTTATTCGGAATTGTTAATTACGCGGTATAAATTAAAATTACTAGCAGTGTGTTGTGTTGTATAGTGCATCAGGTCAAAGTAATTATATTAAAGCCATCATATTAAAGGTGTCAAAAATAAACAGATGTTAAGTAGAGACTGATGTAACTTACCAGATCAACACTTGTGGGGAAGTCTCTCTTGACCTTGAGGAGGATCCTTGGAGTGGTGTCCCCTTCCCAAGGAAGGACGCTCTACACACACACACTCCAAGGAGGAAAATGTCTGAAGAACCTGATAAATGAAAGTGAACTTGGACTTTTACAGTGTAAAGTGATATAACTGCAAATCACATGTATCCCAGCCAGCTTGGCCCCTTTTCTACCAAATCTTTGCCTCACTATCCAGGTGTTCATTCAGGGCTGATGAGCCAGAGTGGTTTTTGGCACAACTCAACACCAAAAACAGCACACAATGCCCACTACTGACAGCCTGCAAAACAAGGTGTTGTTTGAGTTGTTTGTCCACATTTCAAGGGTGAGGAGCCCTGCTGCACTGGCACAGAGCCACAAAGCCCTTGAGGCTGCAGCTCCACGCCAGCTGCAGCCAGACCCCACAGATGGGGGGACACACAGAGCTGCCAGCCACAGGGGAAGGACTCAGGTGAGCAGGACTCAGCTGGCTGGATGCAGGGCATGGCTCACAAGTGTGCCCACCAGCCAACTGCTACCAGCTCTTTTTGCCCCCTTACCCTTCCTTTTGCCCACTCTTTTTAAGCCCCGGCTTATCTCCACCCTTGGCTACTGGTGTTGGGTTTCATGCTGGGCTGGGGCTGTCCTGGAAAGGTCCTGGCAGGGCCACAATGAGGTGGGTCAGTCCTCAGGAGCCTCTGTTTTGAGTTCCTGCCTGCCATTCTGCCCCTGGGCTCCTGGGAGCTGTCCTGTGGGCCTTTCACTGGCTGGTGGCCCTGGGATGACACCGGGAGCAGCTGGGACATTTGGGGTCCCCCTTCTGCCCTCCCTGAGTTGTGTCACAGCAGAAGGTCTTGCAGACAGTGGGAGGCCAGCCTTAGGTTGCAAGATCTACCTGGTGTCACCATTTCAAAGAGGTCCTGACATGCCTTTCCCCCTCCCACCTCCTTTCTGTTTCTCTTGCTTCGTGGGCACCCTTGTTCAAAATCCACAGCAAATTTTAAAAGAATAAGAGAGGTCAGCATGGAAAGAACAACAGAGCTTGTGGAATAAAGTCTTTCACATTTATGGAGAACATCCAGCTCCTAGTGAAGGAAACCAGCCTGGCCACAGCACCTGCTGATGGCATATTGGTGCTGGCACAACCCTTTCAACAGAGAGTTAAGTTGTCTTGAAAGCAATCAGCAGTCCTTACATTGTGAGAAGATGCAATTTATAAATAACTTGTCACCAAAAAATATAAAGTCTCTGTTAAGAGTGAAATCCTGACCCTCAACCAGTTAATCTGCAGCGATAATTCAAATTTTGGCAGGACTGCACCCTTACCAGCAAGCCTGCTGAAGCTGCATGACAATCAGCATGTCACACTGGGCCTCAAAAAGGACTTCTATGTGCAAATTCAATATATTTATGGTTCCTCTCACATATGTCAGTATATATTTCAATACATGCCTGTCTTTCAGCCTGTGAATCACTCCCACACAGTGAGTTTTTTCAAATGTGACAAACAATAATCAAACCAAAAAAACAATGCTCCTCCTCAGTTCAGGGTTTCAAATGAGGCACATTTATAAAAGCAAATGAAAATAAATAGTTCTCTGAACTCCAGCTTCAGACCCTCTGTTTTCCTTTGATAATGAAGAAGATTTCATAAGATTATTCCAGACTCAGTCATAAAAAAATTACATTGTTTTGATTTTTTCCTCCCTCCTGGAGTTATAACACATCTGAACTTCTGTTTCAAAAACTCAGTATTAGGATGAGACTTGCAGGCTGCTTCACAGGCTTCTTAGCAGAAAATATGTAGAGGAAATATTTATTCTGCTCTTCTGATCATCCTGGTTTTCATAGCCACTCTATCTGTTTTGAACAGCAGGAACAAGTGATAATAAAGGTTAAAATGTCTTCCTTAGAGAAAACCATTTCAATCTTTACAACCCGTGTAGGAAAAGAAGCAAAACTGCAATTTACCAGGGTGGAAAATACTGGATTTGCCACCTCAAGACAGACAGGCTTCAACAAGTTGCAAACCAGGACAATAATTCCTGATTGCTTCGTTGCACAACAGAGGACATCATCCTTAGGCTGTTCAGCTATCTAACTTCTAATTAATCTCAGAGAGATGGATATCTGTCTAACGATCTGCTGGGGTATGGGCAGGACAGGGGGAATACCAAAATTGCTTTAATATTTTCTTGGCAGGGTCTTGAACTTGTTTCCTTATTGAAAAGTTTATTCAAAAAAGAAAATGCCAGTTTTTAGGCCTGCAGAATGTAACCTGAAAGTAAAACAAAGTGGAGAATGAGCCACTTGCAATTAGGAAAGTATTGATATGTTGGCCTGTAGAGACAAAAGTTTAGGCTTCTGTGCTTAGGATGCATTGCAGGGTTTTCATGGACAGAGCAGTCGTGGCACACCGTGCACCTTCTGTAGTTCTGAAAATATGGGTACAGGTGGTAAATTCTATGCAGCTACTGAAAGGATGAAGAAAATATCTACACAGTTTATCTTAAAAATCCTGATCCCTTTCACATGTTCACACACAAACCTCCTTCCTGCTGTTTTCTCAAAAATCTTGTTCCTTTTAGGTATTATGGTCTGGGAAACACCATTCGTCCTTGTACACTCACTAATGGTTCACCAGTGCCAGTCAATTTGGAGAATTCCCTCAGTGAGAGGGTGATGAGGACCAGAGAGGTGGTTAATATATATATATATTTAATGCTAAATGGCATCTTCATGTACCCAGCAAGGGGCACAGCCCCATACAACACTGATTGCTGTTGGTTCCTGATGCTGTTTAATTCACAGAAAGTGCTCAGCATCTGCTGGGACTGGGTCTGAAGGAGTTAGGGCTCATTGCTGCAGTTTGTCCTAATTGTAGGATATTTTCAGTGGAGAAAGTTAGCACTGGCAGGCAGACATTTGACAAGGATATAATCTAAGCAGACATTTCTTCTCCTAAAGGTACAAACAAACAGCACAAAGACAACAGAGCAAAATTTAAGTTACATTGCATCATTAGAGCTGAGAGGGATCCTGTCTACTCAAGCTGCCTCCCTTGTACCACCCAGGCAGCCCCCTGCCTCAAAACTGGGCTAATTGAGAAAGAGTGACTGGAAGAGAAGCTATCCCCATGTGTCCTTGCCAGTCTGTCATTTTTTAAGCCTGTAATTTGTTACGCTAAATTTTCCATCCTGTCTGACATGCACAATTACTGCAGAGTTTTAAATCAAAACAAACAAACAAACAAACAAAACCAAACAAAAAAAAACCAAAACAAACAAAAAAAAACCACCAAAAAACAAAATAACCAAGTCAGAGAGGTTGGGCAGAATATGAAGCCTCTGCAGAGCATTACTTTTATTATATATATTTTTTAAATTCAGAGAGTCTGGAAGACACTCCTGCCTGGCTTAACCTCTCTGGCATGGTGACAAGGACAGACTGTGATCACACGTGTCCACCATGGCACAAGGAGCACATGACATGCTGGGCCCCAGGCAGCCCAGGACAGGCATTAGCCTCTAACACCTGCAGAAAAATGGAATTTTTTTTCCCTCCCCATGCCTTGCTTTTAGTGCAGGCCCCTTCAAAGAGCTACTCTAAACAATGATTTTAATGGTTTTGGTCTCCGCCTTTGGATGGTACGAGTGAAGTTCACATAAACCCTGGTGAAGAAGTGATTTTTCTGCACAATGTCCAGCTATTCACTTCCTTGCAAGATATTATCCTGTCAGGGGGTGGTGAAAAGGGGGAAACAACCCAAAATATCATGACAGGAGATGCCAGTGGATTGCAGGGATGGTTGTTTCATTGGAAAATAGCCTGGAGGTGGCTCTGTGCTGGTGTGCTCAGCCTGGGGTTGCAGGTATAGCCACCCCAGAGGGAGATCAGGAGTGGCACCACCTGTGAGACCTGCCAGGTTCTGGGGGGATGAGGACAGCAAGCATAGACAGGAGGGGCAGCCTCTCCCAGCCCCTCCTGGCAGGTGGGAATTAAACCCAGGAAGAAACACACTGGAACACCAAAACACCAAAAACTGGGCTTGGGATGAGTCCTTGGGACTGGGGTGGGTGTGCACACAAGGTCTGAAAATGGAAGAATTTGGACGAATCCTCTGTGTCTAGGGGATGTCAGGGTTATAAAGGAGAGAAACAAATACCCCTTCTTGCAGTCAGGCAAGTACAGAGAGGAATGAATGCTGTGGAGGGCCAAGCCTCTATCCCCCCCCCACCTCACCTTGCATGAGAGAGGGTGTGTGCAGAAAAAGGCACTTGCACAGGTGCTGAGCACTCTGTGTCACCCTTTCTGAGTTAATGGATGCAAGCAACAGGAGAAGAAGCCACCACCACCACGTAGAAATCTAGTATTTCACCCAAAACAGTGTTCTGGGACAATTAAGTATGAATCTCTTTCAGTGTGAGACACCTATATAAAAATACTTTTTTTTTTTTTTTTTTTTTTAATCACAGGTAAGAGAAGGGTAGAAATGCTTGGTGCAAAAGAAACAGGGAGAACCCAATTCTGGTTCCATGGATTTCACAAGGGCTCAGACTTCCCATCATTTCTGTCCCCTGTTTCCTGAGGGTGCCTGGATGCTGTTTCCTCTTCCTGATAGGGAAAAGGAGCCAGACACTAGAAGGATATTCCAATAAAATTCCTAATTATAAATTTTTATCCTTCAATCAAATTTTGACCTTTACTAGAGTCTTACATATAATTAATTGGAAAGTATCAAAGCAGTACTCCATAAAAAAAGGTGATGGATGACATTTCTTAATGAATGGGGAGGAGGACAGAAAACAAAATGTATTGTTCCATTTCATCTGATTCAGGGGCTACACACAGGGTGAAAATTAAAACTGAGGTGCTGAAAAAAAGGAAGGAAAGGGGGGACTGAAGACAAGGAAAATATGTTTCCTCTCTACCTTTAATATCCAATTTTATTTCTCCTAGCATAGCATTCTCACAGTAACACTTTCCCCCATGAATCATGATAGCCAGTTTTGCTTTTTCAGGCATTCTTTTTATTCATGATTATACATCAACATTTCTTTTGCCCCGTCAGTCCTATGAAAGATAGCACATACTCAAAAAGTAACAGGAAAGGCAAGCTTATTTTCTGTCTTATGTAATTAAAATCAGCCTACATACGTGCAGGTGTGCACATTTGGAGCGTGTGCACACACACACAGGCAGGAATCCCTGTCCCACTAGCTTTCCCTGGAACTGGATGGTCCTGGTCCAGCATCTGAGCTGTTCTTTTCCATTATGTTGTGCATCAGAAATGATTCCCTGTCCCCTGCCAGACTCTTCCAGATGAAAAATCACTTTTACGTATGTTACTCCCATTTCAAATATGCAGGCAATTCCTTCTGCTGTGGTCCCATCGGTCCAGACTCTGTATTTTTTTTCTGCTGTGTTGATTTTGTTTCAGTGCAAGCCTTCAAGAGTAGAACACACATTTCAACCCCTCTATGTGGGTGTACTTCACTTATAGCAATATAAGAGAAAAAAAGTTGACTCAATTTCCTTTGAAACGTGATTTTTTTAATAGGGTTTTGCAAAGAGGTGACAGTAGGAGCCTCTGCCTGCTTGGAATCAGTCAATGGACTGTGTCTCTCCTCTTCTCTTGAAGGTGATGACTAAAGATTTGTGCTTTTTTATGCATTTTTGATATATTTGTAGCTTTATAGAACTTCAGTATGTGGTTATGTATATCCTGGTATTTTTTCCTACCCTTTCTCTTAGACTTTAGAGTAATAAGGTAACTTTCTAACATGTTCCTGAAATACTGCTTAGCTTTATTTTTGAGTACAGCACCTACAAGGACACCTAATAAGAAATGGGGCAAAGAAGCTTTGGACCAACTCCAATGGGGCAGTTTTTTGGGAAAAGTTACCTAACCAACTGCTCTTCTAATAATTTGTTACACCTACAAAAATTGTAGAAATTTTACCATTTTAATGAAATAGTAAGATGTAGAAATGTAAAATCTTCACATTTTAATACTGTTGCAAATGTTTTTGCCTTTTGATACCAGGTCACAAAAGGACACTTTTAGGTGAATTTGGCACCTCCAGCTCCCTTGGAGCACTCTCAGGAATACCCATTTATGCTATTATATGATATTTCTGTCTGTCCACATGTCACAAACAGATCCCTGTTACTATATTTTCTGTCATGATGCATATCAACACTCTATAGTAAGTTTAATTTATCCTGTAGTTGCTTTGCTGTCACCTCAATAACCTGTACTGTTCATGGATCTGGATCATGAAAATACTGATTGAACTCAGCCAGATCTATAAGATTGAATTGGTAAACAACTATATTTGTGAATTTCTGCCTGTGAAAGCTCTCAGTGGATATGACCAGACTCTCTGTGTCAAATTGTTTATAATCAGAAATTAAGCCCAACTATACCCAGCCCCTCTGATCTCTGAGGACCAGCTGGAAAGCAAGGGGAATTATTTTCTGCCAAATTTCTGTGCCCTTTACACAACAGCTGGTTAGAATACTTGAAAATGTAAGGTTTTTTATCAGTTGTGACTTTTTATCTGATAGGAAGGCATTGAAAAGAAACACACAGGCAAGTCAGAATGTCCAAAAGCTTTCTCCATCTTTCCCCCCCTCTTCTGTGCCCACAGAAGTTAAAATACCTAATAATAAATTCTGTACCTTCTGCCAAAGGGATTATATGCTATATATGAACTAAAGAAGGAAAAAAAACCCTCTCCCCATCAAAATACAGGAATTGTTTCTTCCCCAAAGGAGACTCTTCTGTCTCTGTAATTATGCAAAAATGTCCTTTTGAATTTTTGGCGTCAGTACTTCTTATGACCTGTCACAAACTCCAGTTCACAGTCTGAGTTGTTATATACAGCAGATATAGTAAAATTTTGTGCTGTTTAAACATGTTTTCTTGTTTCTTTTCCTCCTTTCAGTTTTAAGACCTCTGAAGTGCCCTGGAAAGGAGTGCTGTCCTCTCTCAGGCTTTTACCACTGTTCTTACATATAAAAGAAAGAAGAAACTTTAGGGTAGAGAAGCAGCTGAAGGTTAAGTGAGGATTTATTTCTAAATCAGCACCCCACCTAGGAGGACAGTGAAATATGTGATAAAGTGTTGAGTTGAACATCATGTCACATGCAGTTTTTCAGGGCTTGGAAAATGTTAGCGGACTCTCAAAAAAAAATTTCTGGAGATTCTTCTCTAGTCCACAGTTATGTTAAAGAAGATAATAATTTAATTTAAACCCAGCACTTCCTTCAAAATTCTTTCAAGTCAGTTGGACAATTTCCCCTGACCACAGGATAAAGTGCTTGACTGGATCTTGATTTTCACCAAGTTGAGAAGGCAAAGGTTGTGCTGTTTCAGCACACCGGTGCCATAAATAAC
This sequence comes from Vidua macroura, assembly GCF_024509145.1. NCBI lineage: Eukaryota > Metazoa > Chordata > Aves > Passeriformes > Viduidae > Vidua > Vidua macroura. Next base: position 65,202,286 of record NC_071611.1, read on the forward strand.
TTTTAAGAATAAATCTCGCCCAATTTTTTTTTTACGGTTTTGTAATCCACACATTCAGGGATTTAAAGCCAGAGAGAGCATTAACTCATCCAGAATAAAGCCCAGGGAATTCAGTGCAGCTCCTATTACACAGAGTCCAACAGCACATGCTGTGTCCTTAAGCCTTCCTCTGGGACAGCATCCTGCTTTTCCTGGATGACTCCAGGAGATGGAGAACATGCCCCTTTCATCATCAGTTCACCCTATGATTAATCCTCTGCTGTGCTTAATACATGTATATGATTTTTAATTTTAATGTGCGTGTATGCCTTAAATTGGCAGCTTTCAGTTTTCATCCTCTGAAAGGAAATACATCCCCCAAAATACATGTGGTTTTAGAAAGAGATGATCATGCTCTCTGCAGAACCACCAATAAATCACAGTTCCAAAAACCAGGAAGGTTTTTAATGAGTGGCAAGGGATTTGTTCATTTGTCTCTGCATTACCATACGTGGCTGATCCTTCATCTAAAATCAGGGTCAGGTCCAACCATTGTCTTTTTTAACTCTAGGATTCAGAGTGATGGAAAAGAGGTTTTATTCCCCCATTATTGCTTTATTGTTTACTATTTATTGCTGTATTATTTACTATTACAATTATTTATAGTAAGGTTGTGTACTGGAGTGAGGAGGTCTCTGTTTCACAAGGCATTTGTTTCATGTGAACAAAAATTTTGTGATTAAAAATGAGTGATGCTGATAGAGTGCAAGAACACAAGAATTTGAATTTGCGACTGAACAGAAGGGAAAAAAATATGAAAAAATTTTAAAAATCCCCAAACCCCCTCGAACAAACCAACAAAAAAACAAAAAACCAAACCAACAAACAAGAATAACAACAAAAAAAAAAAAACCCAAAAACCCAAAACCAAACAAACCAAACCAAAACAAAAAAATCACACAAAAATACCAAAACAAAACCCAACCACCCCAAAAAACCCCCACGATTTTGTCCACGAGAGTCACAGAAAAACTCTCAAAATTAATTTCCTTCATTGAATCACATAATTACTTGTCAGGAAAAGACCCCTGTGAGTACACGGTGGAGGAAAGTAATGGAGCAAACCCAGCACGAGCAGCCAGAGGTTTTTTTTGGTGCAGGAATTTGTGATCCCACTAGGGAGAGCTCATGCACCGTGTTTTTTTCTCACAGCACACAACTGTCGCAGCACGGTCCTGTCTTTCCCCTTCCTCCCACCGCCCCTCGGAATTACAAGGTCTGAAACATGTGCATATAATAATTTTAAAAATGCAGGATGCAGAGGGAAATAGTTGGCGGGGTTTTGCCCACACCTTTCTGCTCATAATCAGTTTTTTTCACTTCCTTTCTGAGGGATAAGATTGGATTAAAAAAAAAAAAAAAAAAAAAAAAAGCTGAAACAGAAAGCTGGGGTCTGTTGCATAGATATAGTTTTTTCTTTTTCCCCCTGTAGATCATGAAGTACATCCCCACTCACCCCTGTTCCTTGCTAATATTGGGAAACAATCTTTCTGCATCTTGGTTTCTTATCTATAAAATTGGGATAATGACACTTTTTTGCACATGCCTTCACTATTTGGTGGGCACAGCCTTCAAGCCAGGGGCCAGATGTGCCCTCACTTTCAATTGCAGCCCCTTGTTTTTACTGTATCCTGAACAAGACATTACCTGAAGCATATCCCCAGCACAAAAGCACAAAAAGGAAATAAAAATTAAAGTTTGGGGAATATATTTGTATTTTATATTAAAGTTAGGCATGAGGGGAGAGAAAGGGGTCATTTTCTAAGCCTGGAAAGTAGCTTTGCATTGAAGTACACTTTCCAGCTGGGAGTTGACGCTGATAGTTCTAACACAAGTGCTTCTACAGCAAACTGCTATTCCCTCAACGGCTGCAGGGATCCTCAAAACCTCCAGAGGCTGCCGTGACCAAATTACAAAGAAAAATCCACCACACAAATCCATTGCAGGACAAGCAGGTCTTCCCCCTTCCCACATGGGTTCCTATCTCTCTTTCCTTCCCCTGCTCAGCTGCAAGGGCTAGAGTCAGCAACCTCCTCACTGAAAGAACCTAAAGAAACCTGAGAAATCCCTGCAATTATGAATCAAATAGCAAATTAAATGGTGCTTTCAGTGAAGAGAAAAGGAAAAGAACCAGTGTGGTGAATCTAGAGAAATTATTCTTCTGTCAAAGTGGAATATTACGTATTTGGAATATGACATACTCCTCCTGATTTCTTGATGTGGAAAATATGGAGCCTTTCAGTGCCTTTTTTAACACTTCATTGTGGCTTCCTAACACCAAACCTAGAGGCACTATCATAATTCTAGATAGTAAAGCCTCATAGTAAACCCTATCATAATTCTGGATAGTAAAACCTCATTTAAACCATCTGCCATCAATTATTGCCAGCGCCTAATAAATGGCTGTAGGTCCTTCATCTCGTTTACCAAATGTCTTTTATAATATATTTTTCCTTCCAAGGACAGGCATTTCTGCATCAGATAAGGGTGACAGCCCACCTTAGCACAATTAGCCAGAAGAATTCTTGCTCAGACTTACAGGTGCTGCTCTACATTTCCTTTGCTCCTTTTCTTTATCACACTGTTTCTCTGGTCTTGAGATCTGAGTTTCTAGTGCAGAAGGGGAGGAAGGAGGATGGGAAACATCTTTTTTTAAGGCCTCATCCATGTACTTCAAAAGAAATGGCTTCTTTTCACATAAAAATATGATGTCCAGCATCTAAAATACAAAACATCTCCTCAAAAGAAAAAGCAGACAGAGAAAACAAATTCCCAAACATTTACAGATAGAAGCAAAGCATTCTGTTGGTGTTCAGTAAAACGAAGAAGTAAGTAGGAAGGGGCAACAGGCAGGACTGAAGAGTTTGTATATGTTGTTTTATTGTGTTTGGGAGGTACTTCTGTTAAAAATAAAAGGAAGGAGCATTCTTCAAAGCTGAAAAGTGGTAATGGCTTGCAGTAGTAATGGAACACAGAAGTCTGGCTCGGAGATCCAAGACTATAAGTGAGCCTGTTCCCATCACATCTCAGGGAACAGCTTCCACCTTGTGTTCAAAAAAGTGCAGCCAAGAGGGAGAAAGCCTTTCCTTGCAGGTCTCCTGTTAGTGGAAGGAAAAGTCTGTTTTAAAATTCAGCTTTACCAGTGGATGGAGACATGGAAGGCTGCTTTAGAGTGACTTCCACATGTTTGAAAATACTATATATATTTTAAAATGTTTCATGTGATCTGAGAGGGGAGTTCCCATAACACCAAGCTCTGTGAAAGCTGTTCTGGGTAGCAAAGTGGCTGAGGAGGAAGAGGAGCACTCTGGGGAGGGCACAGAGGGGATGTGGCTCACACAATGGGGGCAACACTGCCTTGATCTTTATTGCCCTGCAAGACTGCTGACATTGCCCCAGAGCCAGACTATACTCCCCTGTTAGAAAGTCCTGTTCTGGGAGGAAAGAAAAATCCATCTGACCATGCAGGTATCTCAGGATCAGGGAAAAAAGACCACTGTAAAATTGTTACTGCTCTTTCAGCTATCGAGTACCAGATACTACTCCAACTTGTTGTTGGGCTTGTTGTTGTTGTTTCCCTTTCCCTTTCCCTTTCCCTTTCCCTTTCCCTTTCCCTTTCCCTTTCCCTTTCCCTTTCCCTTTCCCTTTCCCTTTCCCTTTCCCTTTCCCATCTTTCCCTTTCCCATCTTTCCCTTTCCCATCTTTCCCTTTCCCATCTTTCCCTTTCCCCCTTTTCACCCTTTTCCTCCTTTCCCCCTTTCACCCTTTCCCTCTTCGTCTTTCTTTTCCTATTTTCACCATTTCCCTTTCTTCCCTTTCCTCTTTTCATCTTTCTCTTTCTTATTCTGTGTCTCATTATCTTTGTCTTTTTCCTTTTCTTTCCCAAAGTGGAGAAAATATCTCCCTGAACATCAGGGTAGCTCAAGATTTTCCAAGAAAGGGGAAATGCATTGTCCAGGCACTCACTTTGTCAATGACCCACTTAGGATTTGAACTGCAGTCCTGTGGTTCCTGATTAAACCCTGGAAAAGGGATTGCACACATAGAGGGAGAGTGCATCTCCTTGGTAAGAAAAGAAGATTGCTGAGATCTGCCTCTGGGAAAAAAAGGCTTTTTAATGGTTTAGAAGTGAAGATGTCTGTATCCATCACCCATCTCAGTTTTATCTGAGTTAGTTTTGTACAGAGATAAGACTATCTGCCCTGACACACAAAACAATGTCTGCTTTAATGTCCTGGCTGTGGATTGCACTGCAATCCCAGCTGTGCCCTGGCAGGATCAGAACAGACGTCACAGGAATTATCTCAGGAGGAAGTTTTCAAAAGCAGCTATCAGGTGTGCTCTATTGATCAATAGACCTAAGATCCCAGCCTCTTAGGAAATCCTTGTATCTCAAAATTCCTACCCCAAGTGCTTGGGAAACCCTTCTCCCAGTGTGTGGGTCAGCCCTGTGGTGGGGGGAGCTTGCAGATGCTTTTTCTACCCACAGGGAAAAACAGGAGTTGCTAGAGTCTCTCACTTGATGGAGCTGATATGTGCTGTGGGTTTGGAGAAGAATGAAAACAGGTTTTGTGGCTGTTAAACTTTATTATGATTTTTCTTTTCTTCTTAATAGGAATCATGGGAGTCTTAGTTAAATTGAACTGATTTTATCCATTTCAGAACAAAGTAACATTGGTAAGTGTAAATTCCCTCACATTTTTTTCAATCTAGATGACTGTCTTTTGTGATGCAAAACTAACTCTGTTCTTCTTCAGTCTTGAGTACAATCTGGCTGTCAAAATGTATTTAAGAGGCACTTCCAGCAGAGATGACCTCTGATGATGAGATGTTTTCACATAACCATGCAAATCAGGTAAACTTCCAGTAAAGATCAGGAAATTAGTACCACAGCCAAAGAAAGGAACATATCTAATGTTCCCTGACTTGAGGAGGAAGGTCTTGGGTGCAAATCTATCTCTAAACATGCTTGGACTCAAGTGGAAATTAATATTTGCATACAAACCTGATATCTGAGAGGCAAAGTGAACCTCTGGGGTGTGGGGTGAATGGGGCTTGCACTGAATCTCTGGTAGAGACCATGTCCTCTGTGAGAAAAGGGTACATCTTCACAGACCTCATGGAGATGGGGAAAATAATGGAGCCTTCCCCTTTCTTTTCTATCACTTTGTGAGGAAATGCTCCTGAGGAAGTGTGGTGAGGCACTCAGAAAATATGCATTGCCATATACAGCCCTACGAGATTATGATCTTACAGTCATCACAGATGTACTCAAAAAGCTCAGATACAGGTTTCAGTCTCTTTGCATATTCCTTGAAATCCTTGCAGGATTGCACAAGATGTTGTGCTAATAAATTTTACAGAGTTGATTTGCAGACTTCTGAATTCATGACCAGTCAGATCCAAAGAATGTTATGATTGTCCATGAAATTACACTGTGTTCAAAATACAGATTGTGCATCACTATTTTTTGCTCAATTGTAAACTACAAAATGTGAGCGATTTAGAAAAAAAAAGGTGGAATGCCTTTTCTGCAAATACACAATCGCAATAAAATGAATGAGCTTTAAGTTTTTCTCCAGACTATGTGTACTGCTTCACAACACATGAGAATTGAAAGGAAAAAAAAAAAAAACAGAAAGGTATCAGGGGCTGCAGGCATGGATTTGAGAACAGAGCTTGGAAGAAAGAGAAGATATTTGATCAGAATAGCAATCTCTGAAGGTAGAGCCAAACAAAAGTAATGGTGGAACAAAAAGCTGGCAAAACCAACTAAAGAGCTGGCAGAGATTAACTTGGCTAGTTCATGCTGATGACAAGCAGTGCTGGGGCTAATTGTCAGTGATTTCACAGGTGCTGCCTCTGCTTCCCACAGAAGCCCAGGATCCTCATCCCTGCTTGTCACAGGCCAGTTTTCTCCCAGGAGCCATTAACTCCACACATTTGTGGAGGGGAGGCTGCCTGCAATTCATGTGGGCCGTGGGAATACTTTTCCCAGCAGAGCAAACTGAGCTCTGGTGTGTGAGCAGCAGAGTCTTCATTTGGCCTCCATTTCCAAAGGGTTTCAATGGCCTGCTTTGCCATAATCCCCATAAAATAATGCAGGCCAGGGCAGAGCAATTAATTTTAATTGGTAACTCAGCCTGTTGACTTCAAAGGGAATTCAGAGATTGAGTTAAAATTTGAAAAATACAAGTGTAAATATCACTGCTTCTTAAAGGAAAAAGAAGTGCAAAAGGCTAAGTAGAAATACTCCTGCTGTGTGAACTCTGAAAGAGCCATTGTGCTTTAATTTCCCTGATCAATAACAGGGGAATAATGCTACCGAATCTCTTGGCATCACTGGAATATTTGCAAATAAAGGTTTATCAGTGTAAAAAAAATCAAGCTATTTTCACACAACTTTTTAAAAATTTGTTCACAATGTCAGGCAGGAGAGTATTCAGCTTTGTGATAAGGGACTAGCTCTAAGGATCTTCATTATAATCTTTTGAAAACTTGCAGATAGACTTAAAATTCTGGCTTCCCCCAGAACCTTTAGCTAAATCAGATTATGGTAGATTCCCAACAGGCGCATAGTACTAAATGGCTTTACATTTCTTCCCTTTCCCAAGCAGAATGCATGTATTTGATAACAGGAATCTATGGAAAAGGGAAAAGGCTCTCAGCAGAAAAAACACAGTTGAGTTTGGTAATAGGACTTTTTGTGAAGAAACTTCTCGACCTTTTGTTAATCACAGTCAGAGAAAAGTTTACATTTCCTTAGATTTCCAAGTACTCCGCTTGGTTCATTTGCTGCCTATTAAGGATTTTCTGGGCACTACCTAGAGACATGTTCCAATCTTTTCCTGGCTGTCATTCCCAGGTAATTATGCTGTGCTTACAAAGCAGTTCGGCATTTTTTGTTTTCAGCCTGGGCTCTGTAGAAAAGCAGAATCAGTTGATGTATTACTTAGAGTAAATGTTTTAATGCTTTTCAATATCAGCTGTATAAAAGATGTTCACACAACTTCCCACCCTGAGCCCCCCTCCCCAGTGGGGAGATCTGAAGAAAGACACCTATAAAAACAAACAAATAGACTCCCAAAACTGAAACAAGAAGCCCCTAAGATAACCCCACCACCGTTTTAAATGTGGGATCTTGGAATTTGGCCCAAGTTTTCTCACAGTTTGAGTGAATTCAGTTGGCAAACACTGTGAGTGAAGATAACTGATATTTCATGTGAACTGATATTTCATGTGATATGGATTTTTGGTATTGCTGTGGGTGGGGAAGTAGATACTGTTTCTGAATAGATCTTTATGCCAAATGACCTGAAAGACTTCTTTAGGAGCAAATTCATAGGTGAAAATATGTTTTAGGGTCACATTGAGTTAAAATTTAGGACTCTTTAAATTTCATGCCCTGATTCCTAGAAGTAAGCTTCCACTTCAGAGTGGTGTATTGTGTGAATGTTAATTAACTTCATACATGCATTTTAGAAGTACAAGTCTTGGAGTTTAAATCCTGCATAGCATCAGGTCCCTTGGGCTGTTCTGGCAATAAACACTCGAACATATGATTCACTGCTTCACTTCAAAGCTGAACACACTGAACAGGCTACACAGACATGACCAAGAGAAGAAAAAATATAGAAATTCAGAAGGAAAATGTCAGGTCTCTGGTCATATTGTGTGTCTATGACAGGAATAAAATGAGAAGCCAAAGCACCTTTGTTCAGTCCTATGAGCTACCTTGGTTATTAATCCTTGTCTTGGCTGCTGAGATCTGGTCTCAAGATGAAGACATGAGGGATCAAAACTTCTGAGCATTTGGTTATAATCTAAAGTTAGAAACTATTGTTCCCCCAGGGCCTGACTGAAAAATTAACATGCAACCTTGAAATGTAACGATCAGCCAACGAACACCATCAAATAAATCACATTGAATAAGACATTGTGATGCCTTATTGTGATATAATTGGGGGTTTTCCCCATGTAAACTTGATGGTAGGTTTAATTGCCAAAGATTGATTGCCATGGAAAAGAAATATCAGATTGCTTCTTTCACTGAAAAGAGAGGTGGTTTTCCATTTAAATAGTTATCTGATATCCATAACCTCTCTTTTCCTCTTTGTTCCTACATCTGTGAATTGGTGGTTTTACACATTTCCCTTTATTCAAGCATGGAGCCTCACAGAACAGAAATATTTTTGCTCGGTTATTGCTCTGTTTGGTCTATTTGATACCATTTGAGTTCTAGAGTTCTTTATGTTATGGCCTATTTAGTATTAAGAAACTCTCATAAAATAAAGCTTATAGATGTGAATTTTGCAGGTGCTAAATTCAAGCTCGGTTGTTTGTGGTTGTTCCAATAATTACTAATTTCTATAGGCTAAATGTAATTTTTTTTTCTCAGTATTTATTCTTGACATTAGGAGTTCCCTTGAGTAACATCTAATAAAAGTGTGTGAAACTGAACCTCCTGACAAAAGAATATATTCATATGGTTAGAGGATTTTTCTTCTGATCAATGGTTTGCATCACCAGGGTTTTAAATGTGGGATCTTGGAATTTGGCCCAAGTTTTCTCACAGTTTGAATGAATTCAGTTGGCAAACACTGTGAGTGAAGATAACTGATATTTCATGTGATATGGATTTTTAGTATTGCTGTGGGTGGGGAAGCAGATAATGTTTCTGAATGGATCTTTATGCCAAACATCCCCAAAAACTTCTTTAGGAGCAAATTCTTAGGTGAAAATATGTTTTAGGGTTATGTTATATTAAAATTTAGGACTTTTAAAATTTCTTTGCAAAGTGACTGTACAATTAGTTAACAACGGACTAGAGAATAAACACAATACCAGTCTAGTGTAATCCCAAACAAAATTTTTTTATGGTTAATTTAAAAATAATTAATTACCATCTTCTGATCCAGCCACCTCTGTGTCTCTTCCCCCACCCCCCACTGAAATGAAACATATGCTATGTGAGACCATGAAAAATAAAATAAAAATATCATCATGGTTCCCTGACTGCTTATTTTTTCTCTCAACATCAGCTGTGATGCCTGGATGATACTGTAGATGATTTTGTTGATTGTGATGTACCTGAGAGAGGAACAACATGTAATTGTGCTGCTTTGAAAAGAGAAATTATCTCTGTGGTCATTTCTTTCTCTGCAGCTGTTAACCTGAGTTTTGCCAGGCAAAGTAAAGATGAGGAATAAATCTCTCTTGCCCATCTCCTCTGTTTAATTTCCTCCCCTGTTGTGACCATATTTTGCCCATGGAGAGGAAGAAACCTTTGCCACTCACAATGTAGAAAGCTCATACTCGTTTAGTACTTCCTAACTAACTCCAAAGAAATTGCTTCACTAGCCATTATTGCAAGAGTTTTCCAGCCAAATATTGGCACTTTTCATATTGTCATGGTTTTCTACTGCTCTGGAGCTTTCAGGTGACAGGGTTGAAACTTCTTCTTACCCACTGTTCTTTAAATTTCAGCCTCTGGAGACAGGTGAATAAGTGAGAGCCATTGTTTTTTGTTTTAAGTAAGGTATGTTTTATCTTAAGTAACAAAAATAAGTTTCTTACATTTTTATGGAAAAGAAAAAAAATCCTGCAAGAACACTTAACACAGCTGCATTCCCCGCCTTCAGAAGTTAAGGAAACACAAAGACTTCAAGCCACACTTCAAAATCATACTTGTTTCAAGGTATTTCAGGAAAAAGCCAACCTAATACACAATATCTGAACACTTGGTGGGTTGAAATGGTTATTGGGTTGAAATTTTTTCCAATTAACCCCAGATTTTAGGACAGAAGAAATGCAAGGTGCTTATGAGCTTGAAACAAAATGTTTTTTAGATGAAGAGCAAAATAAGGGAAGGCAGAATGAAAACTCCAAAGAGTTCTTATTTTTCAGCTTATACACGTTAACCAAACATTACTTACCACTATCTATTTGGACCATACTAGAGAGTGATAAAAGTCTTTGAATTTCCATGTAGCTCTTGGCATTCACATGGGAACTCACAATAGGTCTTTATCAAATTTGAAAAGGTTGCTTTTCTCTCCAGGAATGTGGTCGTAAACAGTTACTAGAGGGAGGGATGGTTGTCAACATAAAAAAAAAAAAAAAAAGAGAGATTTTTCATTTTTTGTGTTTTGACATACAAAGTGGCAAGCACATCACAGGAGGCTGCTGTGTGTCACCTGCAGTTCTGAAATGAACGTGTCTGTATCTGAGCTGTGGGATGAGCTCATTGCATCAGAGAAGCAGTCAAATTACCACAACTCATTGCCTTCATTCTTTCCTTCCTATGATTTTTTTTGTTTGTTTTTTTGGTCAGAAACCAGCTTTCTTTTACCTCTTTATTGGGTGATTCAGAGCCTTAGCTGATATAGCTCATACTGTGGCATGTTAATGTATATATTCTGGATTTCCCTTTAGCCAAGACACAAGTTATTCTGCTTAAAGCACATTCCTAACATAACTGCATTATGATCTCTACAGCTTCTCAGTGTCCTGAAATCTTTGCTTCTTGCCCCACATCACAAGGTAAATAAACACTCGCAAAAAACTCGCTGTCACTCATAAACATCTTCCTGCTTCAAAGCCATAACTTGCCCAACAGTTTTCATTTGGATCACAAACACACAAATAGTTCAGCAGCAGTCCATTAAATACCATGATAATCTGCTGCTTTTAATTACCCTCCTCTGTGCCATAACAGCTGCAAAGCACAGGGTGATGAGCCAAATGTAATTTAAGTACTGTGGTGTGCTCCAGATGTGGCAGTCATTTGCCAGGTGTTTATTTTTAAGGTATAACTTGAATTCTTACCCTGTTGACTAATCTTTTGCTAAAGAAAATTCACTAAAAGCACAAATACCTTTGTAGAGCCATGATTGATATTCTTTAAATTTTGGTAATGGGGGACAGCTTTTTTGCTTCCCCTCCAGGGCTAAATATTAATTAAGGACATTATTGCTACTATTTTGAACCAAGGCCACACCACATGTGACATGATCCAAAGGCATCTGAAGTGCAGGGAAAAGTTTATGGTGCTGCTGGTTTTGATTGCCTGCGGGGTGCAGATTTAGCCCTTAGGGAATCTACAGAGTGCATGCCTATATTGCACATTTGCACTCAACTTTCCCCACAGTTCACTGACATGAGCAATATTCAGCTTTGGATGTTTCTTTTGTTACTGGTTTTTTTTTTGTTTTCTTTTTTAATTTTAAAATTTTTTGTTTGTTTTTGTTACTGTTGGTTTTTAAAATTTTATCTGAAATTTCAAACCCCTCTTCTTTAAAGCAAATAAAAGCAATTTGTCAGATTTGTTGTGCAATAATATTCTTTCTTCCACTTAAACTTGGAACTCCCTATAGACCTGGCGGTCCTGTATTTAAAAAAAAAAACAAAAAACTCACCTGGCCCCCAATGTCTATCCTTTAAAATATACTATGAAGAGAGGAAATCTATTGGCTTAGACCTCACAGCAACGAAGAATAAGAGGCAACTAGGCTGTTGCATTTTGCTGATCTTTTTCTTTCATGCTTAAAATAATAGATTTTTCATGATGTTGGCAGAAAATGGCCTTCTCATGAGCACATTGCTGAAATGAGGAAAGTAATCATTCATGGCAGGTAGTGATAGGGCCAAACAGCTTATATGAAAATTACTAACAAGCCAGATCCCAACATTCCTAAAATAATCTGTAAATGTAGTGTATGTATCTGCAAAATAAAGTGCTGGCTGTCTTTTTTTCTTAAAAAAACCCCATTTTGCATGCAAATGTAAAATTTCAGTGCTGTGCTGCCATTTAATCTTCTCAAAGAAATAAAAGGTTGATTTTTAGGGCCTTGTGAACACCAAAGAGAAGCTGCAGCCGTGCATGGGCACCCAAAACTGTTGGAAGGAAATCAAAATGGGACTTAGAGGATGTACAGCTGTGTTTTCTACAGAGTAGGATGGCTGCTGAACACTTCTCAAAAGATATTTCCTATGAATGCAGCTATTTCCAAACAAAAGGTACTCCATGGCATAAACCAGGTGACTCAGGCCCAGGGAATCCTCGTCCCAGTCAAATGGGAACAAAACCTTAACTCCTCCTTTTTGAGCCAAACTTGAACTGGTCTTTATTTCCCTGCCTCTCCTCTTGGTCTTCCAGATGGGATGTCAGAATTTAAGTGTTGTTGGGTTTTTTTTCTTCTTTCAGGCCTGGAAAACATGAGGGTTTGGGCCTTCAGTTTGTTAAGTTTTTGTTTCGTGACTTATCACGGCAACCCTGCACATGCAGCGCTGAGAAATGAGCACGCTTGGCTCCCAAAATGTGGCTCAGGGAACAGCCCAGAGGAACCTGTGCTCACAGAGGTCTCTGGAGAGCAAACAGCTGAAGGAGTTTGGCAGAAAATGAGGTCAAACCAGCTCCAGGATAAGCAAGATCTGTGGTACCACTCAGGAGCCGCAAGGCTTCCTAGCACTGTGCTCAAGAGGTGATTTCCAAGAGGGCAAACAAAATCCTTTCCCCCAGTGTTCCATGGAGGAAACAACCAGCCTGGATTCTGGGAGTGGCAGACAAAGTCCAGTGCTGCTAAAGTTCACCAGTCTGAGGCAGAAGCAGATTTGGGATGATGTGTTTTCTGAGAAATGGTTCGCACTTCTTTTTAAACATGTCTTTAATGTAAGAGTCATCCCCGCTTGCCAGTGAGGTTTACTTTCCTTCCAAATTTGTATTTATTAACATTTTGAACCCCATATTGTGCCCATTTTGCTATTTTAAGCTAGAGATCTTAGCTTAGACAATGTAATTCTCAAGTTTAAAAGCAGAGGCACCATATATTCCGTTTTCTTCCACAGGTCAAAGACACCTAACTTAGTCTGTCAGGTGATATGAAAGCCCATTGGCTTTCATACTGACAGTCAAGAATTCCAAATATTTTGGAGAAAAAATCCATGCTTTGGACCTTAAGTCTAATCTATTGCTTTAAAATCTGAAGTTAATGCTAAAAAGAAAAAAAAAGAAAAAAAAAAGAAAAAAAAAGAGTAATGGTTGTCTTCAACAGCAGCAGTATAATTCCTGTAATTCTAAAATGTATTTATTTTAGAAGTGAAAATGAAAAAAGAGCAAATCAGAAACATCATAATTTAATGTTCAGCACTCCATGAAAGAGAAAATTTGGAATTCTTGTCTCTACATGGAAATACAGCAGAACTTTATAGAGTCAATTACTGATTTAACTATAATAGGATCTGCCCAGGTTGTTATCAAGGAACAAATGTTCTAACCATCAGTGCCTTGTTTCTTTTTCACTGGGGGATTGAGCTCATGGCAGCCTTCAAATCTTTCCTCAGTGTTTCTGTCCCTGATGTTTTATTTTGTGAATGGTCACACTATTAGGACAATTATGCCTTCTGAGGAAGCGGCAGGACTTATTTATCTGAGTTATCTGAAGGTCTTTCACTACTGCTCCTCAATGCCCATGTGAAGTGATTTTAGCCATGCTCACCATCTTGCACACAGTATAGTAAGGTTTTATTAATCAGGGATAAACCAGCAATAAACCAGCAATACTGCTTCTTGGCCTGGACTGGATTATGCAGAACCTGCTCAAGTGTTTCTGTGCTGTGACCTTTGGTTCAAAGGCAAATATAACCAGGGTGTCCCTGGGCCTGCATGTGTCAGGTCAATTAACAGCAAACCTCAGCTCCTTGCACTTGTGGGAGTCTGAAGAGAACTTCTGGCCATTTTCTGTCCCATATTTAACCTTGGGCTTGCTTTTCACAGGCATAGACAGAAAAGTGCATGAAGTTGTCCCTCAGCCTCCTTTTCTTCAAGCTAGATAAACCTGAAGTCCACAGCTGTCCTTCACAGGATATTCATTCCAGCCCTTAAATGGCAAACACTCTAATTACAGTCACATTAAGCTGGATCTAGTTGTGAGGAAAAAAGAAAAATTGCAGACACCATAATAAACTACAGCTTAGAAGAGAAACTATGGAGACTAGGAAGACAATTGAAATTATGTCTGGTGCATAGCAATGTTTTTGCAAGCTTCCAACTTAAAGGAACATTTAATTATTCTAGGATTATAGGTACTGCATGAAAAAGCACTGAAACATTACATTTCCTGGAGGTTTTTTATGTATAACTTACCTGGAAGCTTATCACAGGAGAAAATCCTGGAAATGTACATCAAAATCCTTGTTTCTAGAAGGACCTGGAAATTGTCATACACAACGAAAACACAAGGAAAATCAAGGATTTGCAGCAGATGGCCAATTTTGTCTCCATTGGGATTTGCTAAGTGCATTCATCTGGACAAACAGCTGGCATTAGGGACAAAAGCACTAATAGGGAACACAGACCTGCTCCACAGAGAGCCTGAAGAACACTTTCAAAGGGAATAATACCTTGATATTGAACTTTTTTGTTTCTTTCAGTTTCCTTTTTTAGCCACTGGATATCTAGAAGTATTTCTGGAAAGTAACAGGAATGGTTTCTGTTTCACTCACAGGCTCAAGCACACAAAGCTCAATTTTTGGACTTGAAAAAACTCAGCCTAGAATCCCAAATCAACAGCATTAATTCAAACAAGTCAAGAATTAGACAGCCTATGTTATTATTCTTCTATTTTGCATAGAAACATCTTTTGAAGATTCACAGTTGCACCAACTAGGAAACACACTGGCATAAATTTGCCCCTTTTTTGAGTAATCCCCCTCAGTTAAGTGCAGGTTAATACAGGACTTTGCTGTATAGATATAAAAAAATCTGCTGTGCAGAAAATAATCTTGTAGAAAATAAAAATCTCTCAGAAGGTGACTCCATTAAGACTGTCCTTAATTTCAAGCTCTGTAAAAATGTGAAATTACTGAATTCCAGTAGGTTTTCACAAGTAGAGCAGAACAGCGTGTGGAGTGCTGCCCAGCTGTTCTCATTTATTGCAACTGGGCCATTGCTGCTCTCTTTGGGAGCAAACATCAAATATTCAGATCTAGTGGCTGCCAGTTGCTATTACCTGCACTTCTGCAGCCAAAGGCCACCTTCCTTCCTGTTCAAAACTTTACTCACCAGTGGAATTACGCAAGCATGCCATAATAAGAGATCTAATTATATTGTTCCTTTTTGGGTAAGGCTTCCCCCATCTCCAGTCAGAGATTTTTTTTTTTGTTGTTTTTTTTTTTTACAGGATATCTTGTTTGTTGTTTTTGTGCCAGTAGAGTCACAGGTCCTTTCTTAGGGTACTGCTGAGAGCAGTTTACTGGCGAGTTATACAATTCCAGTGATTTATTAGCAGTTTAAGGAATGAGGTGGAAAACTACTATCATAGCTATGACTTAATACTAAATGACAACACATTAAGATTTTCTGCAAGTTTTAAGTGCTCCTTCCTGGTGGCAGGCCTTGTTGCATTCCCATGGCTCCTTTCAGAAATCTTTACAAGCAGCAGATGGTTCAGGGGATGTGCCTACCAAAGTCAGACCTGGTTTGGTTTAGATGATTATTTGGAAAGAGATCCTAATAAAACCAACCACAAGATCCAATTAGTCCAGCTGAAAGTCAGTCCAGCTGTCCCTAGTATTCAGAGCAGAATCCACACATATGTGGAACTAATGCATTTGTCTGTCTGATATTTTGACCAAGAAAATGTAATTTAAAAGCATTAATATTAGCTAGAAAACAAGAGCCCAATGAAATCTTGTCAAGAAGGAATTTCAGTTTTGCCATGTCAAGGTATTATTTGTTTAATTTTAGATTACTGAGTGCTTTCCAGCTTGGGTTTTCTTTTTCTTTCACCAAGAATTGAATCAGCTTGAATCTGACTATCCCAGGAGTATTTGTGCTTAGATGAACAATGTTGTGTGTAGAATGTGATGTGATCAGAATAAAAGAAGAGAAATGAGAAATCTGCAAGCTCTGTTGAAAAAATATATTTTTTTTTAGCTGTAACATAAAATTAACATAAAAATGAATGAAATCCATTTAATGAAAAAAAATTTTAGACATGCAAATCAGTAGAGCAGCGTACACTCCATCGGCAACAACTTCTTTTAAAGAACTTTGGAGACTTGGTTTCTTTGTTATGTAGTAAATATTTATCCACTATTCTGCTAAGTTAGAAAAGGAAAAGAAAATCTACCTTTTTATTGCAATAACCATAGTGGTATTCAGTATAATAATAAAAGGAACATAACAAATTTATATTCTTCAAACAGATTCTGTATATTTTTCAGATTCTACTGCTGTATTAAACTATTGAGTGTTTAAATAGCCAGGACAGGGAAGGAAAGATACCTCAAATAATATTTTCTTTATTCAGGCTGTAGCCCATATTAGACCACCTTTCCTGATAGGTTCTTCTTGAGGAAATTGCAAACTGACATAAGAATCTGCAACCAGAATGGCCTTTCCTGTGGTGTCCGTTTTCCTTCCTTCTTTATGAATTCAGTAATAACAGAGATAACAGGACAAGCATCTTTCCTTACCATACCCTTGTGTGATAAGGTGGAGCTGTCATTGCCATCCGACAGGGAGGGAGAAACCCCAGGGGTAATTCTGACATGAGAGCGCAGAACATACTTCTCTACTTAGTGTCTTGCCTTCCAAGATAAGGGCCACTCTCCCACTGCAGTGCTGATTGGTAGGAGGTGATTAACTGTGCTGGAAATTTCTTAAGATGGGTGAAAGTAAACAGAGAAGAGGATGTTTCCTGAATCCACATCAGCCACAACTAAATCCCCATTACTCTGCTTTACAGAGGAAGGTCTTCCCTCCTGCGGAGAATCTTAAGGGCTTTTTGAGGTAAGCATATCTTTTTTTCCCCTTCAGGTCAAATATTTATAAATTGTTTTTATTATTTAATTTTTTAATCATATTATGACCTTTCTTTTTTTTTAATTTTTTTTTTTTTTTTTTTTCTTTTTTTTTTTTTTTTTTTACTGTGAGCTATAATAAGAAAGCCTCGTGTTCAATGCCATGGTCTTCCTGCTGGCTCTGCATTGCCTGATCAACCCCTTTCCATATCCATCCCCTCTGCAATAAATGCTATAAAAGACAAACCATGAGATAAAACAGGGATAGGAAAGCTGCTTTTCTGGTAACCATTGTGTCTTTAATCAAATGTACAGTCTGTTTGTCTAATCAGTACAGGAACCAGTGAAGCTCTGGATGAAAAAGATGTCACAAGCACTGCTTTGAACAGGGACTGTTCGGGTAGGAATGTGCTGAATGCACCCACTGGTCCAGCTCTACAACTTGGATGTAAAAGGAAATTTCTAACTCAGTGTTTTCAAGTGTGAAGCAGTCCCAGGCACTCCAAGAAGACCTTTAGGAGCCAGGAGATTTTATGGCTCTCATCTCCAGGATGAGACCGCAGCTGGAGAAGGAGTTTAAGAAAATCAGATTCAGCTTTGTGGCACTAAAATATGTCAGTTATGGACCTGGAACACTGATGTTCATCACGAGCACCCAGTCCAGAAAAAGCAAGGTCTTGCTAAAAATCACAGACGTGTGTGGACAGACCCGAGCTCCTGTGAGCCACGAGTTGGAGAGGTGCCACGTGGCTGTGTTGCCATGACTTTATTTTCAGTCTAACAAACCCAGCCTGTGAGCACAGGGCTTTGTAGGCCAAGCACAGCACCCTGTTAGGACAGGTCTCCACTTTCCTAGTAATATCCAGCCTCCTCCAAGAACTAAATTGTTGGATCTGCTTGTGTCTAAATGAATTCCCAGAAGCCACAGAGGAGCTGCTGGCACAACAGAGATTTATTCTCATTCTTTAGACTAAGAAAGTGCCCTGCATAAGGCAAAATGGAAGACAAACAACTTCCTTCCCACATTTTAATCATTCTTTTAGCCTTTACAGCTGTAGTTTTAGTTTTCCTACGCTGCAGAGGGGCAGAGGAAAATATGGTTTCTGCAGATTCCAGTTTAAGCCTTTTTTCTGTTTCAGAAAGGTAACCATGCACTTAGAAGCCAACTAAACTGCACTTTATGTTTAAACTATATTATATTGAAATGATCTTTTTACTCCAGGCAACCCTTCAGCAAGATTTTCTGATCCATATTTGAGATCAGACAAGGGCAGGCAGTGTCAGGTGAGAACAATGTTTAGCCACATCAAAAGGCTTCAGTCACAGCGAATTTTGTTCACCAAAATAATTTGTCCTCTACCTCAGAAAACTTACTGTCGTACCAATTTTTTTCTGTCAATAACCAGCACACAAGCTCAGGTGGCACTTCTTCATCCATGTTATATTTCCAAGTACACATAACCTATTTGTTACAAGCTTTTCTTGGAGGTCAACGATTTATTAAGCATTTGCCTCATGGCATTTTCCCAGTTTAGCATCAGTACCCCATAAAAATGATGTGCAAGCACACTTTTACAAGACTTCAGGGGACACCACAAATAATATAATAGAATGAATCAAGCAAGTGATGACAATTAGTTAAGTAATGCAAGAATATCTGCTGTAACTTGCACTTCAAGCAAGATACGAGGTGGAAAAGGCCAGTGGTATTAGGTCATCTCATGGGACAAGAATGTTTGTAATACACTAATTGAGAAGTGTTTCCTATAGATATTGCACAAACATCTGAAGAGCATCTCATTGCATAGCAAACTTTGCTGCCTTTGGAAGTTCTCACAGCTTTGCCTCCTGTTAAACCATCTTTGCTCATGTGATGTAATAGTCTATTCTCAGGAATTAAATACATATTCTTTCCTTGAGGTAGGAAGATGAGTAACTTTCCATGAATCAAGCTGATGAGAACATTTCCCTGAGGGAAAGCATTGCCCATTTACCACAGGTTTATTTAAAAAAGAAAAAAAAAAAAAGAAGAAACATGGGTTACATTTACCCATTGCAGTTCTATAGAAAGTTCTCCTTCTTCCAAGTTGGTACTGGCCTAAACTGTCAGCATGGACAGGAAGATGTGCTGGATTTAATCACAGCTTCATGAACTGCTCTTTTTGCTGAAGATGTAATTGTCAGTACATGCAGAAGTCTTAGACTTAGGGATTTCTTATGAAGTGAAAAGAGGAGTACAACTTTCTGTAACACTCACTCCCAGGGTTCATTCCTAAAAACAAAATATGTTGCTTTTTACATTTTAATCTTTGCCACTTGCCTGAGCACCACAGAGAAAAACCAGAATCCCAGACCCATACATCTTGTCTCAAAAGATTAGGACCACTGTTTTTAAAATGCTTGCCTGCTATTTTTGTGGATTTATTTTATTCTTAAAAAATATTTTCTCACCTCTTCAGTCTGATGAACCAAATATGCTTGACCTAACTGCTAGTAACACGTCCCTGTGTGTTCCCTTAGTCCCTAAGAAAGGCAGCAGTGTGCTCAGGTGCTACCAACAGGTGAGCGACCTTGTGAGACACAAAAGCAAAGATGACTCCAAAGTTTTGCCTGAGTGGAGAAGGAAGCAGGATCCTGCAGACACCACTGCTCCCACATGAGCACCTTGTAGCCAAAACCATCTGTGTGTCTGCTCTCAAGGTAAAGGTCAATCCTAAATGTGCTCCTCTTACACCCATATTTCAAACAGCCAAAAGCATGCTGTTCCCTTGCTAGCGTAATAAATCGAATTACAGTGACTAAATGAACACAATTTGATTGGTTTCCTCGTGATCTGGGTTGGTTTTCTAGTGCAGGCTCCGTACCCTGGGTGGGGACAGCCCCTGGCTGTGTGTGCCCTCAGTGGGTGCTCAGCAGCCAAAGCTGGCTGCGTGCAGCCGCACGCTCTCTTCCAACCATGCAGGAGCTCCCACCCCATGGCAACAGGGCACAAACAGGACTGTTCTGGGTGGCTGTTTGCAGGTTGTGGCTGGCAGTTGCTATGGTGCCTGGCAGGCAGGTGAGAGAAGCCCTCCTGAGGGGCACGGCAGGCACTGCCTGGCTGCTTCTACCCACCTGACACTCCCTTCCCACCATCTGCCTGGAGAGCAAAGGAGGTGGGATGGACACACACAGGTGTGTGTCTGGCCACGTGGCAGCAGCAGCATCCTGCAGAGGCAGGTGCCAAAGGAAGGTGGCATTCCTGTTGGCTTGCATTTTGGATACACTCTGCTGCCAGTCGAGCACTCACCTCCCGCCAGGAGGACAATGACAGTTCTGTTCCTCCCATATGGTGGAAATCCTTCTACACAGATAATAAGTGCTGCTTTCCTTGTATCTCCTGCCAGTGCTTCTGGGAAAGCCTTGGCATCCCACCTTACTCAGAAATATTACATGGTCCCCACGTCAAAATTAGATGCCCTTGGAATGCTGCTTTTTACAAGTACATGTTGAAAAAAGCCCCAGAGACAGCTTGTGTGCAAACCTTGGTTATTGCTTTGTTTTGGGTTTTAAGAACAGGACTGACACTGGAAGCCATCCTGTCCCAACCTGCAAATAAATTCCTTTCAAAGTGCATAATTAGTATATCTAAACCCACTAAATTTCCATGGTGATGCCCACCAAGGGGGTCTGAGTCACCCACTGGCCTGATTTCAAAGTGACCCCTTTCAACACCACCCAACAATCACAAATCTGCCAAGGTACAGATTGTACTCCCCCTCTGAAGATCCTTTCACCACTTTTCTATTTTTTTTTTTTTCTTGTGCAGTTTTTCTCAGCCTAGATGGCCCTTGACTATTTCTGGGAGAAGGAATGAGAGAATTTTGGATACCTCTTTGAATTTTATGAATCATCCTGGCAGTTAATGGGAAAAGCACTCTCCTTCTGATTGAATTAGAATTCAGCAAGAAGATATCTCAAAACTTTTTTGTTTTTCTCAATGAAGTCAAGAGCAAAACACTTCAGATTAACCCATACAATTTGCTTGACCTGAAACAAAATTATTCATTTTATGTTTGGATTTCTAAAACTTTTGATCCACTTGCTCCTCTTTTAGTTTGAGAGTAAAAAACAGAGACTTTCTAGGAAAGAAAATTTTCCTGCAGAAAAGTGTCTCAAGTTTAATTTTATAGATTAAAGTGTTGTAAACTGCAAAAAAAAAAGTTGATCCAACCTTAAAAGCACATTTGGTGTTCTCAGCATTTGTCAGTGTGCATAGAAAAGAAATTAAATAGTATTTCTATATCTGTATCCTCTGGATTACTTAAGAGCTCAAGAGGTAATGAGAACATTTTTCTGGCTGTGTTTTAGGGTCTAATCTGCAGCAAACTTCTTCTGAGGTGCCAGTGCTCTTGTCCCAGCAATGGTCCATTTGAGTGAACTTATTCCAGGTTTACACCACCACACTTGAAGAGCGTAAGGCATTAGAAATCAATGTCTGCTTTGTGTTCCTGTGACAATGGTTTGCAGTTGCCAAAACCACAGTCCTTTTCCACAATACAAATAAAAATTGGACATGCAGGGTTAAGATTAGATGCCGTTCCCTTCCCCTTCAGCTCTTGTAAACAGCAGGCATTTGGAAGAAAAAGGA
Source organism: Vidua macroura (assembly GCF_024509145.1). Classification (NCBI taxonomy): domain Eukaryota; kingdom Metazoa; phylum Chordata; class Aves; order Passeriformes; family Viduidae; genus Vidua; species Vidua macroura. The sequence goes on from NC_071611.1 coordinate 65,223,758, forward strand.
GAGATCAGGAATCTAGGAATCAGGAAAAGAGATAACATGTCCTTGGTAGGGGAAGAAATACAAAACCTGGATTTCCAGTGTGATAGCAAGCAGCCTTCTGAATCAACAATGTCAAAAATCACTGCAGTCCACAGAGGAAATGGGCATTTGACAGAAAGTCTTTCCAGAACTTCAAATTTTCGTGTGAAATTGTGCCCTACAAATCCAAACGCACTCTGTTCAGACATTCTGACAAGGTGCTCTCCTAGGTCAGAGAAGCTTCCCACTCATCAGATCCTCATTTCCAGGTGCTGGCGAGGCCAGAGCAGCACTTCCTTGGGAGGTGATGGCACTGGGGTGATGCAGATTTCCCTGCGTGGTTAATGCAGAGATCAGACGTGCGAATAACCAAAGGCACTGTACACCCGTGTGTCACCAGGCCCAGCAAGGGGTTCCAGTCTGCAGGGCTGGCTTCTGAGGGGAGACAAACCCACTGCTAACAATAGGTTTACTCACAGCACTCTGTTGTAAAAGCTGCAGGTAATTGCTGCTACACCATGAGTTTCGTCAGAGCTGTGAAACTGAGCGGTGCTCTGTGTCAATTCACTTTTGCCCTCTTTCAAAGGCAGAATGAACTGTCATTATTTCCAGCATAGGACAGAGGTGAGAAAAATGCCTTGGACAGGACTAACAGACAGGAAAATGCAGCTTTCTTTGTTCTCTTTTTTTTCTGTTTTGGTTTGGTTTTTTGACAGATAGTTACACCACAAAAGACTTGGGTTTTCCAACCAATAACATCTTAAAGCACAAAACCCATTGATTTTGTGGAGAGTACAAGTCAGGTCATAGTAGGATTTTTTACCTATTTTAAAAAATAGAATGTGTTAATCAGCAGGGTCAACAAATATTTAAACTACTAGATATGGAAAACCAGATTGATGCTCTCTGCTGTTTTAAATCTTTAGGATTCCTAAAGTGACCATGCCATCAAATTTCCTATTCATTTATACTTAAAAAATAAATTTAATTAAAAATTTTAAGGTATTATCTCAAAATATATTCACACTTTTTTCTTTTCGTGTTGGCAGAATGGTTTCAAGCTCTGTGTTGCAGATTATTAAAGCAAATGTGGTCTTCCCTGGTTAATTGACTAGGAACTCAGTTTGTGAAAACTTTCTTATTTGGCTGCCTTTAAAGACTCTTTCAGCACATTCCTAACTATTGTGTCAAAGAGCTGCTGTTACCATATAGTTTTCAAAATTTTGATAGAAACTAGAACAGTTTAATACACATTTTTCCAAATACACTGAATGTAATTATGAAGGGGGTTCCTGTGCTCTGAACTTTCTGGGTTTTGTGGGGGTAATTTTTAAAAATTATTTTTAGTCTGTTGCATTTTTATCTTTCCTTTACTGTATTGTGAAATTAGTCTTTAAAAGCTTGTGGTAAAACTCCAACAGTTTTCAACAATAGAGAAAGAGAAAAAATTAAGGGAAAAAAAAAAAAAAGAAATTGCACAGGTTCCAGATGACCAGAAGGCAAAAAATGTTGGTGGTCCTGTTCCCTTTGGTGCTACAAGGAAAAAAGAAGAATTTTTATTTCTATTTAAATGCTTGGAAGGGGGGGATTAGTCTATCAGATACAATCTCATAACAGTTTTGGAAGGGGTTGTAAGGAAATGACATTTCTATTAGCATTTGGGGGCTGTTAAAAACATGGATCATTACAGCAATATCTAAAATATATGTTTGGGAAATTCTAGATGTTTCTTACCAACCCAATGTGCCACACTGTAGTACCAAAATGAGCATTTTTCATTACAGAAATTTGTGTACTGTGCAGCACAGCAAAGCCACTTTCTCAGCATTAGATCTGTTTCTGTTTGGGCTTAAATATTTTTGGGAGGGAGGGAGGGAGGAAGGAAGTTCAGAAGGAAGTTTGGAAGGAAGTTCGGAAGGAAGTTGCGGAAGTTGCGGAAGGAAGGGAGGGAGGGAGGGAGGAATAGCATTGCTAAGGTCAGAAAAGGCCTCTGAGATCATTGATTCCTCATGGATTCCAACCATTAACCCAGCACTGAACCATGGCAGATGGCCATGGATATCTGCAACATTCAAGGATCTTTATGGTGCTGTCCATTGTAAGAAAGGAATGACAAATCCAGCTCTCTGAAACACTCCAGAGTTATGGATGTATTCTTATATAAAGTATCTCTACAGATGTGGGCTGGGAAGGGTTTCCAAAAGAAGCTGAGAATAAACTGAGTGCCAAATCCATTCTCCCCAGAGAAGACACAGCTCTGTTTTTGTACTTCAGACTCAACTGATTCAGATTGTGATCAATTCCTACTCCTCGCCACAGCAGTCCAATTTAGTTTTTAATGATATTCTGTGAATTCAAGGTGAGGGATCCTGTTTTCCAAGTCAAAGCTTAAATATCCACTGACATGATTATTTATGGCATTACAATGGTTTAGAACCCACTTTTGCAACGTATGTACTCTCACTCTTACATTGCAACTACTACTTTTGGCTTTAACATCAGATTAATTTCTGATCTGTGAATACATTTGTGGATGTGCATGTGTGCTGTGTGCATATACACACTTAAAAAACATTTTTTGGGAAGATGAGTGTGAAGAGTACTCTCTTTCTGGGTACTGGGTTAGGGTTTTGTTCTGGAATCAAAACCTCATGGTTTTGGGAAGCAGCAGTTAGGAAATGGTTCTGTTCAGGCAGGCTGACTCAGAGCCTCCACTTTTTTTTTTTTTTTTTTTTTTTTTTTTTTTTTTTTTTTTTTTTTGTGCTAATAGAATCTAAATTGCAGTGAATCAGAGGAGATAAATAGAATGAGACAAAGGGCATGCTGTAAAGACTTGAGTCAGTCACATGCTGCAGTCACTGTGGCTTACCTTGAGCTGATAATACTTTACAAAAGACTTTAAAACATATTAAGGGGAAGTTACTTTGCACTTTGATGACAGTGCAGTACATATTTTCCATTCTCTGGCTACTGCCCATGCAATAGACTGTGGAGTAGATGCTGAAAAGCCCATGCTTCTCAAAAAAAAAAAAAAGTTTTCTTGGGTAAAAAAATGTGTTCTTGCAATACATGTGGGCTTATTTATTGTTAGTAATTCTAAGGATGCCAGTCAAGGTCGCAAGATTCAGTTACCCATGTGCAAATACATCTGGAATAACACATCCTCTGTCCAACCACTTTCTGTGAAATTAGATGTGAGCAATACTGAGGAGCATGTCAGAGATGGGAAGAGATGAAATGACTCTCCCCAGGGCATGGACTTGCCTGCCACTCTCCCTAACACCACGTCTGTTATGCAGCAGATGAAAAGGGAGTTTAACCCCACGGCGCTGGCAATGCATCTCTTGATACAGAGGCATCTGGCTGGACACTGCACATTTTGTGCCTGGATTAGCCACCTTGGTTCTTTAAATTGTGTTTTCAAAGGTTTATCTTCACTGGATTCATATAAAATTGAGGCCTCTTCATCATTTCCAGAACAATGCTCTTGTAGCTGCTTTTTGTGGCATACAGAGAGTCTGGGAGGGCTCTGCCTGCTCCATGTGGCTCTGTGTGACTCCTGAAATCCACCTTTAATGGGTCACACTGAATGTGTGTTTCTCCCTTAATCATGCCCATCTGTAGGTCACAGGAATCCTGGGCTGAATGCTATGTAAAAACTGTTGGTGTTTTGTATTTATCCTGTGGGGTCACATCTACATTTACAGCTCATTCCTTAAGACTTAGCTAGGCCATAAATAAATTTTCAAAAATTCTGAAAGTGTGCTGAGAGCACCAAATAGATGACTTTTATCTTAAACATGCGACATTTTCTTCTGGTGCTACCCAAACCCTGTTTTTACTTTCAGAGATCAAAACTTCCCTCTGAATTGCTAAGTAAAATTCTGTTTTTGCTGTGGCAAGCCTCTTTTTTTTCATGCACCAAGGGAAACACTGCATTAGGCCAAATGACCCAACATTCTGTGGGAAAATGTCTAACTGCTAAGGGCACTCGTTATGAAAGTTCATCTGATTAAAACTGATTAGGAAGCAAATCTCAGGATGAAAGGAAGCTTTTGTGAACTTTTCTTTGAAAACACATTAATCCCTGATAAGACACAGTGTGATACAGAGACTATTATTGCTTTGACCTCTGGTAACTCTTCTGAAATAATTCAAGGGATGAGTTTGTCAACATTAATCTGTAATCTTTAATTATAGGCAGAGTTCACATTGATTTTATTGTGTTCATCCTCACTTTTCTGTCTCTAAAAGCCCAGGGGCCAAAAAAGGAAAAACACTTTTGTGGCATTAGTAGAACTTGCCATGAGTGATGATTTCACTTTCTTTCCAAGTCATCCTCAAAGCAAACTTGACAATCTGCCAAAACCTAGTCCTTAGCAAACCACTGGTGATACTGGTATAGAGAGGGGAAACACTGGTGGTGAAAATCCCAAGTCCAAACAGAACCTTTCCCCATCATGAAGGGAGCAATGGACAAAAACTCTCAGGAATTTGACATCTGTTCTGGATACTTCCTTTCCAGACCATTTATTCCATCCATGCACAGATGGGCAGATGTCTCACTCCATTTCATGAGCTCTTCTCTGCCTCTGTGCAGGACACAGGACCATCTGCATTGTTTATTTAGATATCTTTCCTATTTTCTCTGTTTGCCATGGTTTTTTTTTCCCTCTGTATTTTTGCCTTTAATGGTGTCATAATACCAACTCTTAGTTTGAACTGTATATCTTAATCTAGTAAGACAATTTTCTCTGGTTATAAATTTCATTAAAATCTCATAGAAGGCATTTTTTTCTTGCACTAGTCTTCCAGCTGAACCAGTCTGGGGTCAGCAACAAAGCAGGAACAGCACCAGAATATAGTAGGCTTATGTGTGAATTTTATAATTATTTACAGAGATAAGGCTCAAGATATCACCTTGTGTATATAAATTTGATGCAGGCACAAGGGACCCAGGTGGAACTGAAAAAGAAGACCCTCTGGGTTTCTACATATTAAGTAATTTTTCATATGTTCTCTCATTGCCCTTGCCTGTGGGCAAAAAGGTGAGGGGAGCTGTAATTGGGTTAATCCTCTGTATTGTGCTAACAGGCATAGGAAAACACATCCTGCTCCAAGATATCTAAATAAACTCCAAGTCATTTACAATGAACATTTACAAGAATGTACAAGAATTACATTTACAATGTTCTGACTCTGCAACCAGATTTTTTGAAACTTGAAACCTCTTTGGGGATAATGCTGTCAAAATAGCTCATCCACCTCTCAAAAGGGGTAAATCCCTGCTGGCTTGCCGCTAATCTGAGTTTTGAATGCACCTCTGCATGATTTATTTAGTATTGGGACCTGCCCTTTTTGAGTCACCTTCTCCTCACTTCATATTTTCATCCTTTCAGTAGTATTTTGTGTCTTACAGACACTTTATACACCTTGTGATTAACTCACTGTGATGTCTTCCACCCTTAAATGTATTGCTACAGCTAATTTTGATCCAGAGCCTGTATAGACTAAAGTTCCTCTTTGCAGATGCCTTGTTTCCTTGCTCTCCTCACTGCCAAATTCTCTTGACTCTGAATTTATTCCAGATTTGCCTTCTAAGAGGCAAACACTCCTCTCTCATGAATCATCTTCCTTCATTTCACTTTTACTTTTCTTCTAAAACCCGTATAAACATTCTCTTCACAGAAACAAGCCTCCATAAAATTGAATTAAACCAATTCTCCATAAACATTAAACTGAGCCTCCATAACATTGAATGTTTCCTCCATAGAAATGTCATTAATTCTTGAACTGATTGGTGATTTTTTTTCCCCAGGGAAAAAACAAAAACAAAAACAAAAACAAAAACAAAAACAAACCTTTGGAACTGATCTCTTAAAAATTTGGTCATGGTGCTTCAGAACTGCAAAATAAGAACATGCAAATGTTGGATTTTCCCCCAGTCTTGCACACTGATTAAATTATTACACCTAGAGATCCATTTTTTTATTTCTCACCAGTGAATTGAGAAGTCTCCTCTCCTTTTACTGGGGAAAAAACAAATTGTGGAGTGAGTTATGATAAATACTGGACTTGTATACATAAAGACAGATTGAGAATGTCAAACACAAAATTACACCAGATGTCCTCTGTGAACACAACTGACTTATTACACAAGTCCAGCATTCTTTCAAAAGAACTTATACTGAAGTCTAAATTTCAGCAAAATTCCTTGTGTATATGCAAACCTGTGTGTAGAATCTGGTTCCAGCCAATTCCCAGTGTTGCATCCTATTTAGTAATTTGAGCTTTTCTTCAGAGTTGATGGAATAGGAGCAGTGCCTTAGATTTTAGATGCAACCTTTCCGTTTTTTCCTCTGCTTGAAATCCATTTTACCAATGTACTTTTATTTTTATATATTTTATGTACAAAACCTGTTGTCTTTCCTGAGGCTTAGGCTGACCAGTAATGTTAAGCTGCAAGACCAATTTAGCCTGTTTGGAAGACTGAAGGTTTGGGTACACATTTGACAGTGCTCACAGTCCTACAAGCTCTTGTGAGGGCTTACATCTCCAGTTTTAATGCCATTTACAAGGGTGGGAACCTTTGTGAGGTCTCATCCATCCCAAATGGGGTACTCTAGGTTCTGATAACTTTAGGACAGCTCTGATAGCTTCCTGGTTCAAATTCTTATTTCTCTGTCTCAATAGGAGCATTTTGGCCAGAAAAATAAAAATCCTTCATCCTGCACTACTTTTAAGGACACTGTTTTTGTTCATTTGTAGTTGATTTCATCTTTCCTTAGATATTTTGGCTTCCATTGTTGACTTTATTGGAAGCAGATTCCAGCCAACTGATTCAGTGATGGGATCATTACAGCTTTAAGGGAAGACACATGATCCGTTTCTTCTTTCTGAGAAAAACCCTCAGCTCAATCCTTAAATTCAATGGTGATATTTTGGTTGGATTCACAGCTCTTGGTACTTTAAATTCAGGCCTTCTTTGAATGCAAGTTAATGTGCTGAAAAGCTAATTCTGAAAACGTAACCATGGCATTTCAGGGGAGTCTTTATTTTTTAGCCACTTATTCTGTGGGTTTTGTTCTGAAAGATTTCCTACATTTCCCATATGATTTATTAGATTTTTTTAGTACTCCAACATTCAGACAAATCTGTCAGCTCTGTTCCTAGAAAATGAATCTCTGTTTTGAATGTCACAAAATTGTTTGAATACCATTAGTCTTGTGATTAATAGTCATTCTGGCATGGGATTTTTTGACTCCTGTATCCATCATTTCTTAACCCAGCCCTATTTTTGTGGGTGCTGACCTGGTGTAACCTTTCTAGGGCATCTTTCACTGTTGCCTGCTGTGGTGCTATGCCTTGCCAAGAGGTATGAAGAAGAAAGGAGCATCTTCCTATTGTATGACCTATTTTCTTTTTTCCAATAGCCTGCCTTAATTGTGTGCCACGTTTGTCCTTTTATATCTTTTGTGATTAACAGGGGTAAGTCCTGGCTTGAGCTTGTGCCTGTAGGGCCCCTAGCAATTATCATCAGGCACCCACAAGTCTTGCCAACTTCACAAAAGTGTATGTTACACAAATCTCAGGCACCAAAAGAATTACTTCTCTTTCCTTCCTTGTTTCCCCTTTCATTTCTTTGGTAGCAATTCAGTTACCATTGTCTATTTCTCCAAAGAAACCCATTTTTCAGACCCTACATCTACTACTTTACAAGTGAACATTGTTAAGCAGAAGGCACAGAAAAGACATGGAGTTGACATTGCAGAATGATTTCTAGTTTTATTTTTTCTGTGCTTCCTTTCAAAACAATTTTATCCAAGCTCTGTATTTTCCCAAGTGCTTCTGGGCTATTTTGCTTGCTTAGTCTCCTGCAGCAGATAAAAATTCTTTTCTCCAAGATTTCTGGTACTAGAACATCTAAGCAGAATCCCCTTAAATTTTCCACCTTCATTGAGAAGACATTCTGCTAGACGTGAAGAAATCTGAAATGTTTTGGTGAAATTACCTATGACGTGACTTGTGTCATAGACCTCTAAGGAGTTTCCTCTGAACATGTAAGTAAAATGCAATTTTCATGCTCATTTCCTCAAGTGCAGTGTGCTGTAAAACAGCATTTTTCACATGGTTTTGACTTGCAGACACAGTGTCTTGAGAAACAGCTCTGCTCCCCAGTCCCACAACTGGAGAACAAAGTTTAAAAATTTCCTGTTAAAAGGTTTAATGATCAAAAATTTAGGTGTCAAAGTACTTGATCTCTAATGTGTCAGCTTCATGACAGGAGTACAGAGGACTGTGTGAGGTACCCAGTCTTCCTGTAAACTGTTTGGGAGGGTGTTGGGGAAGATGAAAGCATCCCGAAAACAATAATACAGCCAAGCTGAAAGCAATCCCCCCTTTCTGATAGATCCTAAGGTCAAATGGAATGTTCTGTATCACCCCACAATGTATGGTTCATCCCATACCTGTAACCCTCCTCTGAAGTATCAGATGTCTGTAACCCCATTGGCCCAAGTCCTGTCCCAGCCCACCCCTTGAAGCCCCCTGATAAGGTGTGGCCGAGGGACCGGACGCTCTCTCTCTTGGACCCTCCTGCTGGGACGCCCACCTGGCACCCTCTCTCTCTCTCTCTCTCTCTTCCCCCCGCTCTCCCAGGGCCTGCCACGAGTTGCAGCTAGCAACTCTAAGCAGGGCCCTTCATCCTTTACAATAAACCATATGCTCTAAAGACGGGGCCTCAGAGATCCTTCGTTACCACCCATCCAAACCGTCCTGGAGTCCAGCAGTCCCCGCAGGAGGGGTTATGGCTTTGTGGGGAGACCAAGACACTAAAGAAGGAGACACAATCATGGGCAATAACAAAATCTGACATCAACTGTGGAAACTAGGGGTCTGTCTGAGACCTTACCATTCCCAGTCATCAACGTTTTACACAGATTTTTTTACTCAATTTTCCCCACCTCTGGTCCCTATAGAAGTCCCCCACAACACTGAAAAATCAAGCTCAGTACAGTCTCCTTCCTAGTGTACATCTCCTTGCTTCCATTCAAACTTCAGCATCTATCAAATAATGGAATGAAAACATTGGTTAAGTTGGAAAAGACCTTTAAGATCACTGAATCCAACCATTAACCAAGCCCAGCACTAAAAACTATGGCCCCAGGTGCCCCATCCACATCTTCTAATTCCCTTCAGGTATGGTCAATAATCTACTTCCCTGAGCAGCCTCTTTCAATGCTTGACTGCCATTTCAGTGAAGGAATTTTTATTAATATCCAATCTACATCTACTCTAGCACAACTTGATGCCATTTCCCCTTGTCCTGTGATTTCAAGGGTTATCAGAAGCAGCCCAAAATTAAAATCTTGAGAGTAAAATAAGGGGAAAATACTAGCTGTATGCCAACCCTTAGCAAAATGACACTCATCTAAACAGAGGTGGCAATTAAAGTAAACTAAGTGTACTTTAAAAGTCTGTGTTTTTCTATCCATCATTCATCAGCATTGCTTATTTGTATAATTATATTTATTCAAATAATTAAAATGTTCCATGAACTAGAACTTCTTGGAAAACCTCTGCTAGGAAATTAGATGTTTATTCCCAACTGCAAAGGGTATAATTGTAACCTGGAATAAAAAAGCTGTCCTGAGGAATTCAGAGATTCTGTGGATCTGCTAGCACAGGATTTAATCTACTCTGAGCTGATTACATCCCAAAGTGAGGGAAATTAGATAGTGGCAGAATCTAATAGGCCAAACTGTTGTATACATCCTGTGCAATTCTGTTGAACTCACCTGACTGCACAAAGTATGGCAGAGGCAGAATTTATCCTGACAGCCCCCAACTCAAACACAGTCTTTCAAAGTAAGTTGTGGAGTTTGATGCCCAGGTCAAGTTTTGTTTTATGTACATTTTAGCATTCATCATTCTCTGTTCACGGGTGTTCAGGCATGGTCCAGGAAAGGAAGGACCTCAGCATTCAGTATTTTAATTAAAAAAAAAAAAAAAAAAAAAAAAAAAAAAAAAAAAGAAATCAGTGCAAAAAGTTAATATTTATAGCAGTTGTGTAGTTTGAAAGAGGTAGATTTTCTAGCCCTGGCATTCTTCCAGTACAACTTGTCAAACCAGGTTACATATGAAATGTGCCTGCAGCCAAAAATGTGAGAACTCAGTGTGACGATGTGCAGAGGCTTGTTTGATTTGGAGTGATTTTTAATTTTCATCAAAGAAACTGCATGATCTTCTTTCATGGGTAATATTTCCAAGGCTCATTATTATTCCCTTGTTTGCTTTGGTTACTGGGGCTCATTGGAGGAAACATTTGATTTAGTTTCTTCATTATGAGACACTTTTTGTCAAGGTGCAGTGTTGTGCTTTGTTCTTTAGACTCCCGATCCATAAAAAGCTCCCTGGCTTTGCCATGTTTATTGACACCCAAGGGAATCTGCATTGCATAACGTGTCAGACTTGATTTCTTTGTTTTTCCTTCCCAATTGTCTCTATTTTTCTAGGGAATTATTCTCCAAAATGATTTTTTTTTTTAGACACAATGACAAAAGCTTATGTTTGAAATATTACTGATTTCACGCTATGAAGAAATTTATTTCATATGACAACAACCACACAAGATAAATAGTCATTTTACTTGGTTTCTGCTTAGAGGTGGTAGCACACAGATCAAAGATTGCAATTTCATTAAACATGCCAGCTCAACAGGCTGTGATTATCCAAGCACACTTCTAATTAATGTTTAAATAGAAGGAACTATCATAGTTTTTTCATTTGAATGAGAATTCTGTTTGCCAGCCAAAGTAGTTGCAGCAGCTTAGGTGTGATTTTAGTGAACCTGTTGTTTTTTATGCAGTATGTTATTTTTATCTTTCACTAGTTCATGGCTACAAAGAGATACTTGTGCCAAAGAGAGAAAAAAAAATCCATGCCATGACAGGTTTTTGGAGTTTCTGTGTGTGAAAAAAACAGTTCTGCATAGACTGTTTTACATTTTTATTTAAGTTCTTGATTTCCAGTTAGTGGAAAGTTGTTACAGCTTGTCAGGTGAGAAAGTAATGAATAAATATTGAGCGTTAATTAAATAAATATGATGTGTTTAAATATTAAATAAATACTGTGCCCTTTCCATCTGTTCTCAATTGTTCTTCATTGTACAAACACATTTTCCCTTCCCTATCACACATTATTTTTAGTCCTCCCAGTTCCAGTTTTCAATCCTCCTAACTCACACAAGATTTATTGTTTCACCTGAAAGAATCTTCTGTCCTGCCCTGATTTCCAAAGATTATGACCAAAACCTCTTTCCTTTTTTGCTCTGGAGGCTGGAATCACATCTCATCAGCTATTTCCAAGTTCCCTTTTCACAGCCTTCCTTACTAAGTTTCCTTGCAGACTGTCCTCTTGAAATTACCTTTTTGCATCTTCTACCCCCCTTCTCCCTCATTTTGTTAATGGAATAAAAATGCAGCTTACTTCCTTTCCTTCATGTATTGTTTGACCAAGGTTTTCCTGCCTAGAATATGTTGCTTGTGGAAGTCAGTTTAGCACACAAACTATTTTCCTAGCAGTTTTGTTCTTCTCTTTGTGTGGTTAGATGGAGGCTGCTCGTGTTTTTAAAACAATTTCTGCAAGGTATACAATTCCTTGTGTACCTACTCCAGTAAATATTACCTCTTCTGTTATAAGCATTCATCAGTGCAACTCTTGTCACCATCCCTGTGCTGAATTCACCTGCAACTTGCAAGAGCAGCATGGAGATAAAACTGAATTTAGAGATGTTAGGCTACTTATTCTGTAGAATACATGTACTGTGAAAAAGTGAAAAGCCTAGGTTCTTATAAAAAAAGTAGAGGTAACTGAAGGGAAAAAGACATTTTTTGAGAGAGAGGAAGGAGGAGAACAACCTGCCAGCAGTGGAGTGGGGGGAGCAACCTTCCAGAACAGGTTGGAGCTGGTTGTTTTGCACCCAACAGCAGCTGAAAATGCTGTGCCAATTAGCTGCAACCCTGACAGCAGGTGAAGCTCATTTCTGTCAGACTTCTTGACTCTGAGTGGTTCCTCCAACATAGATACTGGTGATGGACCAAAGAGACAGAGAGAGATGGGATCTGCTCCATCATTCTGCTCGGAGCAGCTTAGGCCCAATCTTTTAATTAACAAAACCTTAACTAGGGTTTGGGTGTCCCTGGATGTTTGCTGTGCAGGGAGATTATTCAAATTGCCAGGCACACTTTACTCACACATAGTGAAACCACTGGAATTGTTGCCCCAGGTCAATGCAAATAAAGGAGGGACACTATCAACAGGAGGACTTAGATCAGGAAGTGATTTCTGTGGGGGAAGAGGAGGGAAACAGCATGTAGGGAATGGAAAATCCTCATGAAGACAGCTTAGAAATACCATGCTATTTTCAAGAGAGCAGTGGTCTAAACATCCAAAATACAAAAAAATATTTAGAAATAAATATCTCCTATGACCAAGCTAGATTTGATCTCACTTGAGAACATGGAGAGAATACATTAATATGATAGCTTGCCTTTCATCCAGGGGCAAATTGGCTTTTGGAAGACAGTGAGATATCAACAGCTTTTCACAATGCTGTCCCAGACTGCAAACTGAGTGAAAACCCTCTCCACTGAAAGGATTCTGGTCTCAATCCAAGTCCCACCCATTACCCTCTGCAGAGTGAGTCAGAGCTTCCCAAACATCCATGATGTTATGTCAATACTTTCTTATATGAAAGAAAATGTGTCCTCTACCCTGGAGTCTTATCATAGATAAAAATAATTTCAAATACATGTTGAGCTGGAGTTTTAAAACACAAGTGTCCAAATAAAAACTCAGGTTTAGGAAGGAGGTTCCTGGTGTGATCAAGGAGAAGGTAGAGGAATAGAGCTGCTAAGAAGTCCTTACTGAAAGCAGGTTCCTGACTTTCTCAGCTCTACAAAATTCCTCCTCCCTTCTTCCTCATCACTCCAGCATCACTGAGCAACGTGTTTATTTCAATACATGACTAATGTAATTACTTTAGTGTTTCACTCCTTTCTCACATAAACCTGAAAGTAAACCATAATTCCACTGTAAGTAAACAAAGAATGGCATGCAAGGCCTCCCTTGAAAAATGCCAGTGCAAAAGAAAATTCAGAATTTTGCAGAGGTAGCAAAAGTATTAAAAACTATTCCACTTAATACATTTCTTCTACTCACCTCAATTTCCAGCAGAAATATTAAATTCCAATGAAGAGATGTGCTGTGGGAAGGCCAGCAGACCCTCAGGGCTTCCCTGTACATCCCCTGAGAAACGTGCCAGAAAAAGCGAATATCTGAGTGGCAGGCACATGATTGGAATTTTCAAAGGTAGAAAGCACCAGCTTCTCCTGAAAATTGAGGCACATAGTGATCTATTTTTCTTAGAAAATGTTACAGTTTAAGTGTATAAACTTCCAAGTAATATGCCTCACACATGCACGTGTGTGTATACAGACATGCAGCACATAAATAGGTTTTAATCACTATTCTTCATTTGTTTGTGCTTTCTGTCTTACCCCTGTTGAAGTGCCATTAAATTACACAGAACATAATATAATAAGCTTTTAAAATCTGTCCATTTAGCACTCTAGGAAATTCAGAAAGACTGAAAAAACCCCAATGTAATTTACAAACATTTCTTCAGCTAACATCATTATTTGCATTCATGCATCTGCTTGACATAATATCTATTAAACTTGGGAAACATAGAGAAAATATTTTTACTGTTGTTGACTGGCTGACCACAGAGCACTACCACAATTTTGTAATAAACATTAAGGCAATGTTTGAGCAATATTAAAGACATAATATTAAAGACAAAAGCCACACAGAATCACAGAAACATAGCGTGGTTTGGGTTAGAAGAGACCTTTAAAGATCAGCTAACCCAAACACCCTGCCACCGGCAGGGATGTCTTTCCCTAGATTGTGTTGCTCAAGGCCCATCCAAGCTGGCCTTGAATATTTCCAATAATGGTGAATCCACTGACAGCATGTTCCAGTGCCCTCACCACTCTCACCCCAAGAAAATGTCTGCCTTATATCCAGCCTAAATCTACCCTTTTCACTTTAAAATCACCTTGTCCTGTCACTATAAAATCTTTCTCTGTCTTTCTTTCCCTCTAATATATTGAAAGGCTGGAGCATGTTCTTCCCAAACTCCTCTTGTGCCCAGGATGAATGATTCTCTCAGCCTGTATTCACTGGAGAAGGGTTGCAGCCTTCTGATAATTTTGGTGGCTCTTCTGTGGTCCTCAGTGAAGATATTGAACAGCATTGGTCCCAATGTGGGTTCTTCGGGAACACCACTGATTGCTGGCCTCCACTTGGACATTGAGACATGAGCTGCCGCTCTCAGGATGTGGCCATCCAGCCAATTCTTCATCCATCCATCATCCATCCATCCAATCCATGTCTCTCCAAAACACAGGCAAGAATTTTGTGTCCTTCCTACCCTTTTACAAAAATGAGTGTGATATTCCCTTTCCACTGGACACTTTGTTTGACTGAAATAACTTTGGAAATATGACAGAGGGTGAAGCGACAACTACAGGGTACTATGGACTCATGTGTATTTAGGTTCCCCAGGTGGTCCAAACCTGGTTTTCCCAGGATACTCTCTTCTATGATGAGACACTCTTTTCCAGGAAAGAATGGTCTCAGTTAAACTGCTGTATTCCAAGATTTCCTCAGAAGCTTTTTGCATCTCAAAGGAATAAATATGTTTTCTGACGCTGTGCTTCCTCATATCCTCTCTGATAAAGATCAAAAAAGAGTATCCAAGGAAATTTCTGGAATTATTTTTATGAGTCACTGCATCTCTGTTTTTTTTTTTAATCACACATATCCTTATGTATTTCTTTGAACAATTTTCTTCTTGGAATGCTCTAAAGCTGGGTCATGCCTACTCATTTATTTACAGTGAACTGATTAATTCATCACATCCATATCAGCTTTTAAAGTTTAGGTACTCTATACCTAAATATTATGGTATTTAATAATTTTACAATTGCTGTTTCAGAGATGCAGTCAGTCAAAAAAAAAAAAAAAAAACAACATTATATGTATCTATTGACCTGTGTCTAGAATCATGGAGCCATAAAATTATTTAGGTTGGAAAAAGCCCTTGGGATCATCAAGTCCAACCATTAACCCAGCACTGCCAAGGCCAACACTAACCCATGTCCCCAAGTTCCCCATCTACACATCTTTTAAATCTCTCCAGGAATAGTGCCCCAACCACTTCCCTGGACAGTATGTTACTGTCCCTTACTGTTGACCATCCCTTCAGTGAAGAATCTTTTCCTGAAGTTTAATCTAAACCTCCCCAGTCACAGCTTGGGGTTATTTCCTCTTGCCCTATTACTCGCTACTTGGGAAAAGAGTATATAAGTTGATTTAAAGTCCCCTAATTTAAACAGTATACATTTTACACACAACCTTTTATAAGAGATGAAATTTGCAGCAGTCATTTTCTGGATAGCTTTCCAAGTTTTAGAAGTGAATAAAACTTATGCATTTTTCTCCTTGATGATGAGAGTAGTTTACAGTCAGAATTTCCACACAACAAACACCAGTCTGTCTAATGGCACGTAATCTGTGGATTTCCTTCCCATGAGTCTTTTATCCAACTAAACCAGCACTTTCTAGTCTGTCCTGAAAAGGTGATTTCACTCTTTTCCAGAAGCAACAAGACAATGCTTCTTCTACAGATCAGGAGCTGTGTAACATTCTCTAAAATCACACCCCTTCTCCTAAGGCAGCTCCACTTCCAGTAGCCACGCTTGACAAACTTTGGCTAAACTTACCCAGGAGGTTGTGCTCCCAGTGAGCTGAAGGCACAAAAAATGTAATTTATAAGATGTGAGTCAGGGGTGCTTCACCCCAACATGCGCAGAACCCAATGAGATCACCTGGCACCCTCCTGCATAAATACATCAAAAGCATGTGCTGAACAGGTTTGATTAGATAAATCCCTTGCACAATGATGATATTTGCTGGAGCTGAAAGAGGAATGAAAGGCTGGATTGCAGACAGATTCAAAAACGTGACAAGCTGGGTTTCCATCCTGGCCCTAAAGACATGGTGAAACCTGGAGTATTTCAGTGGTGCTCAAAATTACCTTCAGATGAGGCCACTAGCAGAATTCAGAGGGTGGTATCATATTTCTAACAGCCTCAGGGTTTTGCTGGATATTTCAAGCTTGCCATTACTCCCTGATATCCCAGCATATGGTTTGATGAATTATTTGAATTATCTTCAAAGCCCTTATAATTAGCTCAGTTTCTTTTGTCTCTGCAAATCTTGGCAAGTTATGTCTTGTAAATCAATCCCTTCATCTCCTCCAGGAAAGCATAAGGCAAAAACTGTGGAACATATAAAAATCAGGTGAGAACAAAGCACTCTCTTTTCAACACATGGCATGGAAAGTAACTGTAGATATTAATTTTATTTAAGTATGCCCAAATGCAGTAGTCACTATAAATTTAATTCATTGTAAATGCCAATAGCTGTTATTATCACTGGAATTAATCTTTATTTTTGTAACTCTAAACAAAATTATAATAATCAGTGTGTTTTTTCCTTATGACAATATTTTTTCATTTCCCCCTCAAATTTTTTATCTACTGCATTTGACCCATCTGCCTTGAATGGCAGGAAGTACCTTGCTGCGGTCCATGACTCATTTCAACTCTTCCCCAGCCACGCCCTGGGTGTGTTTTTTTTTTTTTTTTTTTTTTTTTTTTTTTTTTTTTTTTTTTGTTTGGTTTGGTTTGGTTTGTTTCTTAATAGGATCAGCTCTTCTGCAATCTGAGGCTGCACAACTCTGTAAAATGATGTGACATCACCTGCCTGCCAGTGGAAGGGACCATTGTGATTAACAGCAAGAGGAAAATGTGACACTCTTTCACAAGGGATCTGCTCACGAGGGCTCCTGGTACAATTTTGATGTGCTAAAATGCTTTTAAAAGCATCCACGCAGATGCTCTGAGAAGTGCTACTCCTAAAAACTGAAGATGCCTGGCTTCTGTGTTTGGTAATTGTTTGTTATTGGAAAAAAAAGCTGTCCTTTGAAAGATATTGTGAGCACAGGAGTCACTCAAGCTGAAGCTTCTGCAGAATCAGCACAATTTGGTCATGATGAAACAGCCATGAGCTACAGAATATCCCTCCACATTTCTGGGGAGAGTTTTTGTTTCGCCAGCCTTTGCTTTCACAGGCAGACTTCTTGAGACAGAGGTTGACTCTTTCTGATGGCACTTTGGAGCTTAACTAATTTCTTGGTTTGTACCCCAAAGATTTTTTCTTTGAAAAAAACCCAAGAAATAATGACATGATGCAGTATTTTTCTGGTTTCCAGGGTCAGTATTTCTTATTTATTGTAGCTGACATTTGGCTCCTGGTTGAAGGAGAGGGTTCATTAAGTCCACAGATGTTTCAAGTGGCTGCAGTGATCTAAAATGGAACTAAAAAGTACACACACTTCTGGGGACTCACTTGGTTTCCTAAGAAGGAACAACGTGAAGTTAATTTAAAAAAAAGAAAAAAAAATATAAAGTGAGAACAGGAAAACAAAGAAAAATGCCTAGCTTCAGAGTAACTTGACATTTCCACATGAAATTACAGACTTGCCTTTTATTCACTGCATATTCTCTGCTTCAGAGCCAGAGGAAAATGTGTACTTAATCTACAAATTGTGGAGGGAAATATTACATTATGTTAAGGAACTGAAAAAAACCCTCTTACACAGAGCACTTGTTGTAAGATATTAAGTTCTTACATTTGACTTCCTACCCACAGCAAAATAAGTGTTCAGTGCAGTGATGGCTATGTGATACAGAAAGCTGTACCACAGCTTTTGCTACATGAAAGGCTGTGAATGGCATGTCACTTGACCAACAAACAAAAAGGAGACCCAATCGTTCAGGTCAAAATACTGTTTCAAGCCTAGAGATCACACACTTTTTTTTTTGCCATTGCATAGCTATTAAACTTCAAGGCCTTCTCAGCCAATTGAAAAATGAAGCATGAGCCAGGAGAAGATTTTCTTCCTAAAAATGTACACAAATTGCAAAACTATAAGTTTTATATTGCAAATAATAATGGACATTAATAAAAATAATCTAAGTTTTGTGCTCAGAGGAATGCATAGTAAAAAGTCAGCTTTGGTGGAAGCATGGCAAATGTACTCCCAAATCTTTTGATGATGACAAACAAAATTCAGCCCATACAAAATGAAAACACTGGCATTACTTGAACACCCTTTGGGGTCACCAATCAGGTATGGGCAGAAGTTTATCCCCCAAATCTGTTAACAGAAATGACGTCTCAGCCTTAAACAATATTTGTGCAGCAACACTCCGATGTCAACAACTCGCAGACCAGCCTGGGAGATGAAAAGATTTTTAATGGGTTATTTGTGTATTATCCCAACAGCACCTTCAGCATCTCAGGGCAATCAAGATGCCCTAATCTCAAATTTACATCTTCCTTGATACGTCAGTTGTATCTGGCTGGGTAATTTATTCTCCACCATACAGCCCTGACTCAGGGAGAGACGTCAGCACGTGTGTAATCTTGAGCAGGTTCGTTGTCCCATTGATTTCAGCAGGTGATTCATAAACCCATGGAATTACAGCTGTAGTCTGGCTCTGTTGGTGTTTGCCAGTGAAGGATCCCACGCAGTTCAAACCCCATTACACCCCCCATCAGCTCACTGTGAGCATTCCATGCTTTTGAAATTTTGAGCAGTGGAACCTTTGGGGACCAAGTGTTTACAGATTGTGGGCCTTTGGGGAAGGGGGAGAATGCTAAACTGAAAGTCAGGCTGTTCACAAAGCACTTACCCCAACAGTTTTTTAATTGCTATTGTGCCCCCTCCCTAATCCAACCACTCTTTAACTGTCACTTTATTTTTGCTTTTGTATTTTGTGTTTGGATTTTGCTTGTTTTTAAGGTGAAGATAGTAATTCATTGTTGTTTGTTTTCTGTTTGAAAATACAGCTGGACTACTGCCTTTGCAGGGTAAACCTCCTTTTGGAAATTCCTTAAGTCTATGTGTTTGGAGGACTCTTTTTTGCCCTAAATCTTCTTCCCACAGGCTTTGGCAGATGACCTAAACACAGACTGCTCGTGCACCCAGGTAGGCATTTGGCAGGATAGCAGTTCAACAGCACAAACTATTTCTGCTGGGATTAGCAGGCTCTCCCCACCTGCTTTTTGCTGTCAAAGCAGAGCTGCAGCAGAGGGGACCACGAGATGGCAGTACTGCTTGGGCAATTGGATGGAAAGCCAGCATTTTTCAGAATTAATTTCTAGGGAAACAGGTTTTCCGCTGGCACCGTCAGAGCTCGTTGCAAATTCAGTCTGCCCTCAGCCTGCTTTGCAAATCTATACTCCCCAGATTATAGAGTGAGGTGGTTAATGGCTCAAATTGTTCTGCTAACAAAATAATGTTGTCTGTTTTAGCACAGTATGTACCATCATGAAGGATGACACGATGTTTTGACGCGCCACAGAAAGCCTGTAATTAGGAGATATGATTTCTCCTTGTCTTCTGTCTTGAGGGTGGAAGTGTTCAGAAGTAGCGCAAAAAATACCAAACTTCACTGCAGAGCAGCAGAGGAACGAGTTCTCTGCGCATGTTTTTAGAGAACTGTTCTTCCTTGGCAAGTGAATGATCTTCAGTGTCAGCACAGCAGAGTTAATTACAGAGGGGAAAACAACGTGCTAATGTAGCTAAATTGTTCTCAGTCTCCTGAGGCTGAAGAACCTGGTAATTTCTGCCTAATGGTCAGTCCTGCATGGCAAAATGGGTGTAAGGCTGACTCAGAAGGCAGTAGGAATGTCTGGGCAATAAATGCTGAGCTTTAAATATCTGAGGGGCTGGATCTTTCCTCTGCCCCTTCATTTTGTAGCGGCACTAAGGAAAAATGAATGAAGTAGTCGTCGTTGTGTAACTTCAGTGTAGGAGCGCCTTGGCTTCCCAAACCTTGTGCCTCCAAACTGTTTCCTTCCTTCCTTCAGGTGAGGCAAAACAGCCTTCAACTTGGTCACTTTGAGTTATGACCATGTCCCATGTTGATGTGGCACCTCCAGCCAGCCTCCCCAGTTTCTGGTGCTCAACAGTCTTCCTTCTGTCTGTGAAAACAGAGTGAGAAATAGCTCCTTCCTTCAGGTATGAAGAAACAGGTGTGCTGTGTAATGCAGGGAGAAAAAAACTGAAATGGAAATAAATGAGGAATTATCCAAATGAGCAGGAGCTACCACCTATGCTGAAAGGAAACCCTTACATTAAATCCTGGAGATTAATGCACTATGACCCAATGTAACATGACCTAGCAAACAGAGGACTGAAGCACTCAGTGAAGGTGGTTTTCCTTTCCCCA
Source organism: Vidua macroura (assembly GCF_024509145.1). Lineage (NCBI taxonomy): Eukaryota > Metazoa > Chordata > Aves > Passeriformes > Viduidae > Vidua > Vidua macroura. The sequence goes on from NC_071611.1 coordinate 65,244,208, forward strand.
GTAAGAAGAGACAGGAGGAGGAAAAAAAAATAGTTGTTTTTGTCTGCTTGGTATTTAACAAGTAACAGACACCATTCCTCATCTTTTCTTCTCAGGAGGATGCAAAGGAACCATTTCACTGGCAATGTTTGCTCTGGAGATATTCCACCAGCTGAGGAACAGCAACAGGAACAGCTAAAGCACACACAAGAGACTCCTGTCAGATCCATCACTTCATCCCCAGCATAGTTAAAGGCTAATGGAGAGAAATACATTCCTACACAATGGCTAATATGAATAGATTCATGCTTGTGTGTGTTTGTTTACAGAAATACATGTACATTCATTTTGTTATTATAGTTTGCCCAGAGAAATGTGCTGAAGTAACCAAACTTGTGCTGGGAGCAGTAACACAATCTGCTGAAGGACACAGAAATTTACACCCAGTCACATAAATGCTTTGTTTACTGTAGTTTAAGAAACACCATGAGGGGGAAATCAAGCAAGACTGAGGACAAGTTTTATCTTTGCAGGTTGCCCTCCACTTGCACTGGAAATCTTCAACATTTCAAGATTTGTGTGAGCCCACCTGGATGGTGGTTTTCTGTCTTGTACTGAACATTTAATATTAATTTTCTCTTCAAGGTCATTGGTACACAAAAGAAGGAGAAAAAAATCCTAACATGCCTTTGAAATCCTTCCACCACCAGGGCTCTGCCTGTTTTTCACCTGAGGGAATACAAATAAGAAACTGATTTAAATCTTGTAGCAATAGCCACAGAAATGTGTCAGGACTGTAGCCCTTCTAACACCACATGGAGGAGACTGAGATGCAATAGCTATTCCTATTTTCTGTTTATTTCTATTTCCTATTTTCTGTTGATTGCCAAATCCTCTAGCTGGTGCCTTCTCCTCTTTTCTGGCAAAGATGAGTGGTTCCTGCTGTCTTTGCTTGCCCTGGTCTCCATGTGTTAGTCCTGCACCTCAGGAGATGTGTCCTCCATCAAAGACAAGGTCCATTTCCATGTGCAATTAAATTGTGGCCCAGAAAATGACAATGCAAAATGCAAGGGAACAGCATTACCTCGGAGGAAATTATATATTCAGTAGGTCCTGCTCACACAAGCATTACTTCTCCAGGGCATCTCGTCTGGACTTGGTAACAGCTGTGACCTCCTTCCTCTACAAGACATTACATTTTTGGAAATGCCTTTGCATTGTTTTCTGACCCTACATTTTCAAATATTGAATTCTTTAAACTGAAAACACATGGCTGTGTCTAATTATGATCCCTAATTCCTGCTGAGATAGCCTGAAGCTGACATTTAAAAAAGCTTCCTGTTTGTGGAGAAAAAGCAATCAGCAGGTAATGATAGGCTGGACATTATAATGTCCTTCTTTTGCTGTTGTCTAGGTCACTTCTAAACTGCTACTACCATCACAAATAATCAAACAAAACCAACAACCACCCCCAAAAAAGGGAAATACTTGCAAATCTGCACTGTTGGTTGACATTAGAATATTCAAGGACTCACACATGCCACTCACTCATCCACTATTTTCATTATACAAAGAATGTGATTAGTCAATAGAGAAAAAGAGGAACAATTTTCAAGACACTTTAAAAATAAATATATTTGTGACTGGAAATTGCTATTTGCCAAATATTGCCTCATAATTCACCATGGAAGTTCTCAATATTTTCTCTTCCCTTCTGCCAATACCTATCCCCCAAACAAAATTCCTGTGTGGGGCTATGCCTCGGCTTTCATCAGCTGTGTCAAAAGATAACAAAACCGATGCATAAATCTTTGCATTTTTTTTCTAGGAAAAGCTTTCAGGAAAGCACACATGCTTGCTCTACACATACTCAAAACTCAGCAGATGTATCATGATGAGTTGCCTTGATTTGTCTCCAGAATTAAATTATAGCCATCAGCACACACCCTGCTAAGAACAGAGAATGAAACTCTGTTTAGCCCAACCATCCTACTTTAGCTGCAGTCGTGATTTCGTGTCTTTTGCAGAAATATTTCCTTCTAAAAGCGTTCTGCTAATGTTTGTTAATGTAAGTATTTTAAAAACACTTGCAGTAGTTGTTTTGTTGACTTGCAGGGCTTTCATCTCTCCCTTTGTAGGTTATTACAGCTGATTGGAACCAAGCTGATGAAGAACATTTCACTGTGAAAGGCTGATTGAAGAGCCCAAAGGATCTTGCTAGAAATGTTTAGTCCTGAGCAGCCTCTACCAAATCCCAGGGCTGGCTCCAAAGTGACTGAGCAGGGATTCCTGACGAGCCTAATTCCAGAACTGGGGAACACAGTGGTTCTTACATAGCCCAGGTGGCCCTGACTCCTGACATTTAAAAAAAACTTTAATTCTGACTAATTTATTGTCAGCCTAATTGATGTTTAAATCAAAGTATTCTTTGAGGTGCAGTATGGAGGAACCCTGATTAGCTGGAAGTGTTTATTTTTTTTTTCTTTTCTTTTGTGAGTTCCAGTACTCTTCAATAGCGTTCAAATCAATAATTGCAAAGGAAGTTTCCTGCTAGGACCATCTTGAGTAGAAAAGAGTCCAAAAGTCATCTCCAGATTACATTCTTCCATTTTCTTCTATTGTTTTATTTATGGAATACAGCTAGGTCAGTTTTGGAGAGATGTCATGTTGCAGGAATATGTACTTGTCCCAGTGTGACAAACTCTTCTGAAGAAAGTGATTTCAAAAAGTTGTTCGTCATCTGGATTAAAATCTGAAAAAAAAAACCAAACCTATTTAAAGGGTTTAATTTAATAATAAAATATGGCAGACTTTGTTGCACCAACTATGAATGGCAATAAAAAGACATTTTTCTGGTTTTGCTCCCTAGTTTTGCTGTCTCTTGTGTAGATGAAGACTTTCAAAGCTTTACTTTGGTACACATGTCCAAAAATATATATTTTCAGTTTGGGATTTACCCATTCATATAACCAGAGTGTGACAAGGACAAATCAGCACGATTTCCCTGGGAGGAATTTCACTCCCTTTCAGCCTTCAATGCCCTTCTGCAGCTGAAAGAAAGACTCAGCAGCATCATAATTATTCCAGCTCTCAGCACAGTTCAAGAGACTAATGAGGAAACTGAGTAGTGGAAAGATGAAACACAAGACAATGCCACAGTTCAAAAACTGTCCGAGAGGCAGAAAACAGGGCAAGAAGCTGTAATTGGTGTCAAATCACAGACAAAAGCAGAGGTTGTCTGTAAAACTGCAGTCTTTGTCTCATGGACCTGTAATAAGGCTTTTGTCAGTGTCGCATTTTGCAACAGAGCGAGCCCCAGACAATACAGAAGATGGGAATTGTGGAGCTGCCCCAGCCATGCTGCCTTTGTCAGGCTCAGCAGCCTCAGCAGAGCCTCCAGATGCTGCAGGATTTGGTGGCATCACATAACAGCTGCTGAACCTTGTTATGGTTTTTTTTTTCATATCAGATGCCCAGCATTCTATGCTGCTGAGACCTCAGAAAGGCCCTTGCCAGGGCATCTGGACACACATATTTGACAAATGCCTTACCAGATGTGGCTCCAAAATTCTTGGAAAGGCCCCGGCTTCTTCTGAACTCATGGTTATTTCAGTTATCCAGCATTTTATGTGTTTTCTGTCTTTCTGACCCTTCAGACTGACTGATTTTCAATGTATGTGGTTGTCAACTTTTTCTTCTGTGGAGTGCCTGGTTGTAGGCAGGTATTGGTGTAATGTTGTGGCAGATAAAAAAAGAAATTAAATGGCAGGTGACTGCTGTGAAAAAAAATATATTCCCTGAAAAGGATATTTTGCACTTTTTCAATAGGCTTTTCAACAGAAATTATTACATATTAGCAAAGAAGGTTTTGCTGACTTTCACTGGAAAAAGGGTGAGTGAGAGGCAGGAGAGCATTTGTTTACTGGCACCATCTTTTTATTATTATTTATTTTAGTTTAGCTTTTATATAGTTATTTATTATTTATAGTTATAGTTATTTATAGTTTATATATTATAGTTTAGCTTTTAATTTTACTTTGTTTAGTTTTTAATATTTTTAGTTTTATTATTAATCAAGACTACAGACTTGTTTGGGAATTTTGTGATTTATTTTCGAATTTTTTGTTTTTAGGTTGAAAGAGAGACAGTAGGAGAAGCAGGTGCTTATTTAAAGTGGAAATCAGGCTACTGCCACATATCTAGTTAGAAACGCAGTGCTATCTGTTCACTGCAGCTACAATGCATTTTTCAATGAATTGTCTAGCCAACATCCCAGCAGTGAGCAAACGACAGAGGTTTCATTTTGTGTGGCAATCGAAACCATTTGGTTTCAAAGAGAGATTCAAGTTTAATAAAGTGTTTCATTGTAACCACCAAACGGTGTCAGATTTCCACTGGCAGGTTTAGGCAAAGAAACCTCTTCCTTTTTTTTTTTTTTCTTCAGGACCAACTGAATCAGGGATGTGTCATCAAGAACCAGGCTTTTTTTTTTTTTTTTTTTTTTTTTTTTTGGGGGGGGGGTGGTGTTGGGGTTTTTTTTGGTTTTGTTTTTTTGTTTTGGCTTTACAGTCATTCTGCAACTGGATGGGAATGGCAAGGCTGTGTGCTGGTGAAGTTTATGAATGTGAATTTATTCAAATTCTGAATATTCTGGAAGCATCAGGCCAGGCTTCCTGGGGCACTGCCATTAACTGAATCCTTTTTTTTTTTTTTTTTTTTTTGTGAGGGAATGTTGGAAATTTGTTGTGCCAGAAAAGCCAAAGCTGTGGAAGGTGGCAACACATCCAGGGCCAAAGGCTATGTGGTGGAGTTGGAGGATGGAAGCACTGGCCATGCCCAATTTGCAGATAGACAGGCTTTTAGATGGTTTCAGACAGGGAAAGCAGGGCAAACTTGGAGCCTAAACCCAGCTTAAACCCATTTTTTTTTTTGCTGCACCATGTGTAACTGGCAGTGCAGCATGTGCCACAGCTCCTGTGTCTGAGCTCTTTGCTGCCTGCCGGCTTCTCTCATTAACTCACTTCAGCATTGCAAATCAGGATTCCAGGGCTGGGAGGACAGGTCCTGAAACTTGGGCTCACATCACACAGTTAGAGCTTTATTTTATTTAAGTTCATGTGCCCCAAGTCCTCAGTAAAGGAACAAAGCTGTGTTTGGGGTATGAAGCTGTTTACAAACAATTCAAGCAAAGCTTGGGTAGCTGGGCTTGCAAAGCACAAAGGCTCCAGTTCTGTATTGATGAAAAATGAAAAAAAAAAAACCCAACAAAATCAGTCTTGTCCCCACCAAAATAAGTCATTGCCAGAAGCTAATTCAGAGGCTGGGAAATCTAAGGTCCACTTCAAAGTTAACTCTGGGGTTGCCCAGTGTGTAAATTTTATGAAACATGCTAGAAAAGGTCAAGATATGAGTCATTCACACCAATCCATCAAGACATTGTGGGAATCTACTGCTATAACCCTTTGGGCTAAACGACTTTCCAAAGAAATTCCATTGAAAGCAAGTCACAGGGGACTACTCTGACCCTCTATGTTTTGTTCTTCTCTTTTATTTATTTCCTTCTTTCTTTCCTGCATTTTCTTCATTGCTTGTGCTCTTGATTTTACCTTCCTTTGTCAGTGTCTTGCTTTTCTGCTTCTTCTTTCTCACTTTTATTCATCCTTTCTCTCTCTCCTCTATTTTGTTCCTTGTTCTTTTCTTTCTCCCTTCCTAGAGCCTCAATGCAATGTGGACAAAGGATGGAACCAAGGTTTGGACGTCGATCTGAGGGTTTGGTGTGAGTTGGAGGGGGAGCTGAGGTAAATAAAATCAGTGCAAAATGCACAGTGAGTGGCAGTGATGGACCAGGGAGATTTCCACATGCCTTGCACCAGGCAAAGGATGGAAAAGAATGGCAGTGAAGTGACAATTTCAGCATTATTCTCCTACCTTATTATATATTACTCAAGCCAACTGACTGGGAGTTTGTTGTCACAAAATCAAATGATTAATTTTCCTGGTCTCCTATCTCTACCACCAGTTCTATCCCACTTTTATATTTTACCCCTCTAGTCCTTCTGTGTTTCTTCACCCCAAAGAAAAGCATTTTAAAGACATCAAAGGAATGAAATCTGATAAAAGTGCACTATGAGGTGTCTTCAGCTTTTATGAGAACTGACAGAAAAGTATTGATGGAAACTGTCTGAGAGGAAAATTTAACTTTCAAATCTCATTTCTGGGCTCCAGACAGCATGCTTACTTTCCACAGAAAACTTAGTATTTTTTTCCTGAGAATTTAATACTTTTAGAAGAAAAGACAATTCCAATGACAGCTGAATAGGAGTCATTTTATGTTACTTTCCCTCTACCAAAAAGCATGAAAGCAGTGTTTTCTGGATTCTGTGGCCTGGGATTGGATCTAGATTCCACTGGAAATTACAATGTCAAGGAAACCCAAATTCTTGTGAAGGTTTCTGTAGGCACATTTCAGAACAAGATTTTTTAATTTATTGTATTTTTGAGGAATTAAACAAGCAAGCAACAACAAAAAATCCAACCCCCAAATATTTTTATTTATATTTTTTCAACGACCTTGGTATTATGCTATTGGGAATTTTCTTTTGCAAAATGAAACATGGAGCATGAGACATCTCAATTTCTCTGGTAACCCTTATGTCTGAAATGGTAAAAATCATTGATATACCTATGGGCACAATATATTTAATATCTGATGTGCAGGAAAGTGAAGGCTGGCATCTCCCTGGTTCTGCTTTACACTCTGAAACTCAACAGGATGAAAAGTCAATTAATTTTCTACTCCTGTAAACAAAAACTCTTGTATCACAATCTTTGTGTACTAATTTACATTTGTGCTGCATACAGCTGGAGATTACCACACATTAGGGCTAAATGAATTACTGACTGTCATTAATTTGTCTGGGGGTTAAGGCCCTCTGTCCTGGAATTGGGAGTGTCTCCCCCTTCAACTGGAATCTGTGCTGGAAGTCCCAGAGCTCTTTGTCACATCAGCTGCTGCACCAAGCCACCAGTGCCTCTTCTCTAACCCCTTGTACCTCCTTGCACTCCCCTGCACCACAAAGACTCAAAATCTCTTCAGGATGTGGTTGAATTCTACTAGAACACTTGAATAATGCCACCAAGAAACACCTGGAGATTTTCTTTTTTTTTTCCCCCTCCTCTGCAGAGACCAAGATCCTCCTCTGCCTTCCTGCTTTTTTCTCACCCAGCTGGCAAAGTTTTAGAGGGAGAATTTTCCAGAGGAGTTTCTGAATAATCTATAATTATATTTCTGCCTCTCACTTTTGGAGCAGAGACTCTACAAGGGGTTAACTCAGTCAGCTTCTCTACAAGTGCTGCCCACAGGCTCTGGTTTGAAGGGAGCCCCACTCTCAGCTTATGGTTGGTCTGCAAATACCAGGACAGGTTTTTGGTCATGTTTCAGTCCCTTCCAAAATCTCTGCCTCTCCAAAGACAGCAGACTATATTGTGAGACTATATATATTGAGTAGACTATATATTGCTTATATTGTGAGACTGGCATTATAAATATGGTTATGTAGGCATGCAAAGCATTGTTGATGTTCAGCTAGTAGTAGGTAGTAGGAGAAGAGGAAAAGGTCTTGTGCTGCTGAACAACTTTTTTAGTTACTCAGTTCAAAAGAGTCATCTATGAAATTAACATATTTTTCCATTTTTTCAAGTGGAATTTTTCAGAAATTAAATTATGCATGCCAGTAGATGGCTGGTTTAAAAATGTAAACTGAAAGAGGACCACGACCCTCTGCAGAAGTTAAATCACATGAGAGCTGAGCTGCTGACCCATTTGCAAAAGAAAATTGTCATCCTAGGTCATGAACACTTGGAGATGAACCTTCTGTGCTTGCAGAGCTTATTAGTGGCAGTCTGGTTCCCCAAAAATCATTATAGGTATAAGACTATCTGAATTACATTTTTTCTTATCCAGGCAATAAAAAAAATAATTAAATTATATTAACTAATATTACCAGAGATTTTTGCTCCTTTTTATCATTGTTATGAAAATTTCTCCACCACCAGAAATTTGGTATCTTTTAATAATTTCTATTCTTGTCCATCTGCTGGAAAGACAATGTGCCTTATGTCTTTTTGATGTTCCAATGCACCCAAAATTAGGGGTATCTTTGCCAAGATCAACTTTCTTTTCTAACAATTGCCGAACATTATGTATTAGGGCAAAGTCATGATGTGAAAGCAAACTTTCCACCCCTCTCAGGCCCATATTTGCAACACACAACCAATGCTACTTCTTCAAATTTGATTTTTCTTCAACCTCTTAGGGCTGAAATCTTGTTTGACTTCTGATAATCTGAAAGAGGCAGGCACAATGATACAAAAAAAATTCTATGCTGCTACCCCAAATGAGAGTTACAGTCAATATCTGCTCAATTGCTTCTCATTTTATATGACAGGTAGTCAAGAATTCATTATTTGCATGGTTTTCTGTGGTCACTTAAAAACGGGGTTCATAATTGGAGTTTATCTTTGCTGTTACACCCTGCTTTGTGCAAGAAGAATTAATGACAGAAGACAGCTTCACCTGCTTACCAATGAACATGTGAGTTTATGTTGTTAAGAGAAAAACTTTTTTTTTTTCATCTTTTACCAGGATTACCCAGATATTCTCAGCAGGGGGGAAAACACTGGCATCTAGTGAGAGAAATTTCAATAAGGGACTGGAGAAACTCACAGAAGAAGGGACATGGCTGGTTTGTAAATATGGTTCCTGAGATTTGAAATTAAGCTTAGGCAGTTCCTAATCCTCTGACCCTGATACAATGGATGAGCAGAGCATCCATAGGGCTTTGCAGTGGCTCTGATGTTCTTTGTTCACACTGGTGGCCAGTGAAGGAAGCAGAGTTCCATTTTGGGAATTTCTCCCTTCCAACTACTCCCCTGTGTATTTATTCTTCTGAAGCTACTTTTCCTTGGGATCTGGGTTTGCACTTCTGAGTCTGAAGAATTCAAATTTATGGTATGGCCAGAAAAAAAACCCATTCCAATTACAGAATTTCTTATTTCTTCTGAAGTTATGTACCAGATTCTTCCTTTTGAGTCACAGCCATTGAATCTATTTTGAGCTAAGAGTGTTACTACACGAGGTTTTACAAGTGGCTGGACTGAATGCAGCACAGTGAGCCAGGTCCTGTCTGTTCCTACAGAAAGCACAAGGAAAACATTGACTGGATTGCATTGTCTTAAATCAACATTAGACTGTGGCTAATTGTTTTGAGATATTAGTTCCATGGTATCACACAGCAGAAGTTTAATGATTCCCATGAACACAGCACCTTGTAACCATTGAAAGGGCTTGAGACATGACAGGTGACACATTGTCCTTTGCTGCACTAGGTGTGGAAATAACTACTTTGCCACGCAGAGGACAAACCAGAAGTTGTGCAACAGCAATTAACTAAATCCTGCCTTCAGAAGAATCTGTGGACACACCTTGCTCTCTGCAATGAGATCAAAGAGCTCCAGAAATGTGTTTGCCAAGGCCTCTCCAGAGCATTATCCCCAGATCACCTGGAATGTGAGTGACATGGCAGAGGTGTTGCCTTTGCTGGCATTTCCAAGCACACATCTGAGATGCCATGCAGCTCACATTTGTGTCTTTAGAGAAATTAATTAAGCAGCATTAGAAAGCAACAGAAGCAACCTGCTATTTCTCAGTGGAATCAGCATGAAGCAGAACCACAACACTTTGTGTTATCTGAATAGTCCTGCTTGTCACTTCATTATTCTCTTTACTGTTTCTCAAATTTAGTTTACATTTACTGACCCACCTTTGTCTGTTTGTTTGTTTGTTTTGAATTACAAAAGCATTCACAAAATCCTTGGCTAGGCAGATATTCTTTGTGTCTCAAGACACAGCTGCCTTTTCAAAGATTCCCAGCTATTTGCCAAATAGATAGGTCTGTATCGTGTAGATTTTTATATGTGCTCCAAATGTAAAGGAATCAGCTTCTGATGTGCAGCAGTTACAAAATAAAACACAGTAAACAACATCCCTAGTAGAACTATGTGAATAAAACACTCCAATGTAAATAAAATACTCCTAAGGTTTTACAGGGTTTTACTTAAAATATGTATTTTATTCCTCTGCAGAGTTTATCAACATTACACATTGAGAACACTAAGCACATTATCAAAAGACAATGAGGGTAGTAGTAGGCTTTTCTAATAATTCTAAAAAAAAATTGCAATTGCCATTTTGGGCTCTAGGTGTCTATAATCAGCCTCAATTGATACACTGGAATGAATGGTTCTGTTGTGTTGTACCCTTTGGCTACATTTAATAGAGAATTCATGGAGGTATAGCTGAGTAGGCAAAAAACCCCCAACTTGCGCTACAAGTTCAGGGTTTAATTTTGGGGGTCAACTGTACAACAAGGAAAGTTCAGGAAGGAAAAGGAAAGTTCAGGAAAGGAAAGTTCAGGAAAGAGGAAAGGAAAGGAAAGTTCAGGGAAGGGGAGGGAAGGGGAGGGAAGGGGAGGGAAGGGGAGGGAAGGGAAGGGAAGGGAAGGGAAGGGAAGGGAAGGGAAGGAAAGGAAAGGAAAGGAAAGGAAAGGAAAGGAAAGGAAAGGAAAGGAAAGGAAAGGAAAGGAAAGGAAAGGAAAGGAAAGGAAAGGAAAGGAAAGGAAAGGAAAGGAAAGGAAAGGAAAGGAAAGGAAAGGAAAGGAAAGGAAAGGAAAGGAAAGGAAAGGAAAGGAAAGGAAAGGAAAGGAAAGGAAAGGAAAGGAAAGGAAAGGAAAGGAAAGGAAAGGAAAGGAAAGGAAAGGAAAGGAAAGGAAAGGAAAGGAAAGGAAAGGAAAGGAAAGGAAAGGAAAGGAAAGGAAAGGAAAGGAAAGGAAAGGAAAGGAAAGGAAAGGAAAGGAAAGGAAAGGAAAGGAAAGGAAAACTCACTTTTTTTGCAAACAGGAGTGGTCAACAACATCCTTTTTCTTGCATGTCACTTTTATTTTCCTAATTTTCCTTTCACTTGTCCACAGATGCATCCAGACTGTTCCAGTCTGAGTCTTTCCTTTCTTCCACAGGTGTGGAATAGTCTCACACTGCAAACTGCTGGTTCCCATTCCTAATGGGAATCGATGCTGCTGTTGAAAAAGCCAGCGGACAGAAAAAATTGAGTGGTAAAATCCTCTAAATTCTCTACAATTCTCTCTTGCTTTGACAAAACCTTAAATGGAAAATGCTATCAGGTTTTCTCTTCTGTCTATTCTTGTCTCTAGGAAGGATATCCTTACCTTCTTAAAATATTCTTGCACAAATGTCAGCAAATCAGAGATTTATCTACAATCAATCTGCAACTTCCCATTTAGTACAAAGTGGCTCACTTGCCCGTGACAATCAAAGAACTAGTAATTTCAGGAGTTAAGCATAGGTGTTAACCCAGATAATTGCCTTATTGAAGTGTAAATTGACCAATGTCACTTTACAGTTGTCATGATTACCAAAGCAGATCGTCTCATTTAGAAAGGGAAAGTGACACTGACAGAAATCGTGTGCCCTCAAATAAAATCGAGTGACTTCTGATTGTGTGCTGATAAGAAACGGGACTCTTTAGGGTTCTTCTTTCTAAAGAATTCTTTAGGACAGACTCATAAAAAGATACCAAATCCCTGCAAATTTTGATGAAACAAGCGCATCTGAATACTCCTTATGTTTTCAGCACAGGTTTTTATAATTGTACAATAAAACTTTGCTCTCTTGTAAATTAAAACCTTGATACCAGCTAACGTCTCATTCCGTGAAGCCTTTACCACTAGGAATTAAAGTGTTCATGACTTACACTAATTGACAGTGTCCCAAAAGGAGATTTTTTGTTGTTTCCGTGTTTTGTTTTCAGATGTGTGAGATATGGGGCTAAGGGCAACAGTACAACGACGTTAGACATAGCCTGCAAAAATGTCTGTTAACTGAGCTTTGAGTTAGAAATTAGGAAGACAACTGTGATCAAACAGTTATTCTGCCACTCGTCTTTCCCCTTCATATTCCTGCCTGCATGATATTCCGCCCTTTGATGTGCATGCATTTCCCAGCAGATTAAGTAAGATTTAGCTTAAAGTCAATGCAATTTAACAGGGGGAGCAAACTGAATTAAGGTGAACCAGTAAGAAATGGCTTTAATTAAGTTTAAATATGAGGTAAGTACCTTGAAGGTTGATTAACCCCTCCTGTTTCGGAGAAGAATAATAAACAAATAAGAATTAAAAAAAAATAAAAAAAAAAAAAAAAAAAAAAAAAAAAAAAAAAAAAAAAAAGGCAGCTAAAACAAAAAAAAAAAAGCCCCACAACCAAACCAAACCAAACTAAAACATAGACTGCTCATGAGAAACAACACAAGCACAGTGGAAATAAATAAAGAACCATCCCTGAGACCAGAGCTAATTTGGGTAATGAGATAAAATTTTAGAGTCCTTATACACAGAAGACACTGACCTTAACTTGTGCAAAGCACTACCGACAGGTGCTATTTGCCCTACATTTACTTTAATCTTTGCCTTAATTAATCCACATCACTATCAGAAGGTATAATTTGTTCTTTGATTAAACAAAATAAAGAAAGAAACAAACCGAAAGAAACAAACCAAAAGAAACAAACCGAAAAAACTAACAAAAATTTTTAAAGGATCAGACCTTTCTGCAAGCAAATAAGGCTACCTCCTTTCTTTGCTTTAATTTTCCTCAAAATGCATTTGGCTTTTTCAATTCTTCCAAGGTCAAGAAAGTGGTCAGATGCTTTGCTTTGTTTACAGTGCAGCAAAGGAAACAGATGTGTTAATGAACAGTAAATGGGATGCCTTCAAGTATTCCAGACAACTGAGTTATATCCATTAATAGATATATTTTATAACTGAAGACACAGGCAGGGAAGTTGATCAAAACTCAGTAATTTGCCTTAGGTTTTCTGCTGCCCCTAAGAACAGCATTTTCAAGCATTTCTGTGAGCAGCACAGCCTTTGCAAGGGCTCAGGACAAGAATTACAGCTCTGACAGGTTTTGGTCAGGTTTTTAATTCAGGTCAAATGGAATTGTAATTTTTTTTTTCATGTATATCTCCTCCAAAGACAAATAATATTTTTACCAAAGAAACAAGAGTGAGAAAGGAGAGAAATTGCAAAAATATACCACAGACACAAAAAATCTAATGTTTGGTTATTTCTTAAAAGAAATTGTCCATAGCAGCTTAAAAAGGATTTGTTGTATTTAACAATTCCAAGTGCTAAGGAATGTCCAGCAGAAGATAAGGTAGCATGGAAATAAAGTCTGAATCTTGCTCTATAGCTTAGTCCCTAAGTACCCAAGGGTTTTCTGCCTCAAATATCTGCAATCTTGGTCAATCTTCAAGTGTTTACTGGATTTAATGATATTTTATCTGACTCACCAAACTTCCTCAGGAAAGGGCTACCTTTATTAACTGTTTTTTAAAAATATGTTTATATTTAGCTAAGGCTAAAATTTGAAACATATTGTTCCTTGGAGATTTTTCCACCTTTGGAAGAGTAATCTGAATTCCAGAACATCTCCAGTAATAATACCAGGTTACAATGCTAAAAGTCTTAATTTCTGTAAGTCAAATTTATCTGAAACTCAAGTACATAAAACCATACATGTCCATTTGGGCAGGAAAAAATTGTGTCTATGTCTAGTTTTATAGTCAAAGAATTGCCAAAATACTAGCTCACCTGATTTCTAATACTGTGGTAGTAACATATAGAAATACAATACAAAGATTTTTTTTTTTTCAGCTGCATGGAAATGCATGAAAGTGTCTTCCACCATACTCACTGCATCAAAGAGTTTCATCCATCTCAAATATAAAGTTTTTCAGTTGAACTTTATCCTGTGTTTTGGAAAGTGATCTGTCCTTGAGGTAGAAATTCCAGGTGATGGAAATTACAGCTGGCTGGAAAAAAAATCCCTTAGAAGAAATCTCAAATTAAATATCTGAGTTCAGATTTCTTCAGCTGAGATTGAGAACTGAAAGTCTCAAATTATTGCATAAGAGGAAGTTTCAAGCAATCTTAAATACAACAGCATGGGGATGGGATGTTAAGCACCAAACCTTTAACTGATTTTTTTTTTTTTTTGTAAAATAAGAATCATATTAGACATACCTTTAAAGAAAGTTCAAGTGTGGGGAAAAGAATGAACATTTTCCAAATGCCTTTCCACAAAGTTATCAATCATTGCAAAAAGGAAAACTGTCACTAAAGAAAACCTTGTTATAGGCTTAAAAAACAAAAACAAAACAACAAAAACAACAACAAAAAAACCCACCATCCTTTGACAGGTTGTTTTAGTAGTTATTCTCATTCATAATTTACATTTAAATTTAATTTTTCTATCACAAACTGCCAGATAATAATTTCTCTCCTTTTTCAGAGTCAGGAAGACTCTTCTATCAGGCCCTGTAGGTACTATTTCAGATTCTAATCAAGTAATATTTAAAATTCTCTTGTTTTAGCAACCACAGTTCTAAATCCAGTCTTTTACCAGAGGAAAAACTTTAAAAAATGTCAATTCTTCTCCTTAAAAGAGATTAAATATGGTTAATTTTGAGAATTTTAGTTGAGGAATCAGTGAAAAATTCACTGAGGTTCTTTTGGCACCATTTCCCTAAAATCTGTAGATAATTATCTTCACTTTTAAACCAAACACTTATCTGTGTAGAGAATGTGATAATTCTTAATCTGCACTTAAAATATCTGTTTACACAGTCGCCAGAGTGACGGTACCATGCTTAGAACATCAACCAAACCTTTCATTATCCCTAATAAAACAAGAATCGGTTTAAAGAAGACCTATTGTGGTGTCTCACTGCACTTTGGAAAGAAACAAAACAAAAAAAAAGGTAATTTTTAAAAGTAAATTTGACAGGAAAAACATGTTCAGCAAAGAAGTGTCTCTTATTTAAAGAGCTCAAATTCTGAACAGACTGTTACTAGTATTTGCAGATTTCATTTTCTGGTGTTTCTCATTCTTCTGTAAATATCAAAGGCGTCTCCTTTAAATATTGTTTCAAACTGGTTATAAGAAAAGCTTTGTCTCTTGCAGCTCATGAGTTAGGGGAAAAACATACTTAATCAAACTGCTTCTGGTCTGTTTTTCTTTTTAACTCCTGTTTCATGCTGGGATTACAGGGGAGATAAAAAGTAGAACTCCTTCCTGCAGCATAATTTCTATGCTTTATAGAAATATAGAACTATACTTGTATAGAATAGGGGTAGCAAAATTTTTTTGCTTGGCTTGTGTGTGCAGCTTTGCCTTGCTTGTTAAACTGCCTTTATTTTGATCCATTCATCTTGATTTTTCTCCTCTGATTTGCTTCTCCTTCCACCTTACTGAGGGTGGGTGGGGTTGGGACCAAGAGGAGGGCTGGTGAGTTGTTGGTTACTCATGTACATGATGAGAGAACTCATGGAGCCTCTTTTGCCATCCTCTGACTCTGCAATTGGCCTTGCCATATGCTCTGTGAGCCCACACAAGAAGCAAAAATCCATTAATAGCTCAGATTTAACTGCCCAAGCCCTCTCCCTGTGGGATGCTGAGACCTGGCCATGCCAAATTCCTGCCACTCACCCTCACTTGGGCAGGTTTGTCTCCTGCACCATGCCATTTGCTCAAAGCTGGACAAAACTGCACCACCAAACAAGTGTGGACTGGTTTGATTCGTGGCAGGGTAATCACAAGTCTAATTTACCCGGAATCAGGATGCAGTAGGTGCTGTGGTGGGCAAGAGAGTTTGGTCTGAAACGATGGACAAGGAAATGTGTACTGCCTGAGGTTCACAGGAAAACTGAGGCACACGCAAGAGAAATGGTTCAGTGCAGGGGTGTAAAAATGTCCAATGGCAGTGCTGGAAGAACAGCAGTGCACACCAAGCACATGGCTTTTCTAAGACATTTACTGCTCTCTTACATTACCTCACTGCCTTGCTGAAATTCAGCTTGGCCTCTTGGGACTCAGAGAGAGCTTGCCAAGGGTGAAGTACTCCAAGTGGTGAGAGCACAGCCTCTCACTGTGACAGTACCCAGAGAAGCACTGAGGACCAAAATCCCATTTCCTCCCCTTCTGCAGTGTCTCTTACATGCCTTTCCCCCTCTGGCTGCTGAAAGTGATGATATCCCACAACCCTCCTATTGCTGTGCTGAATTTGCAGATTCCTGGGTTTAGATGTTGTCTTCTTTTTTTTTTTTTTTTTTTTTCCTTTTTTTTTCTCTGTCTCGTTTGATTTATAGCTTTGCAGCACTGTTAGAAGCCTCACAGCCTATTTTCTGGAGGACTCTGAACACATCTCTGGTGTCCCTCAGCTATCTAAAAGGACAGCTCATGATAAGGCTGCAATGCCTTCTGCCTCTGATAGTCTCACCAGTTCTGGCACTTGTCCTTTCCCAGGAGATGATTCAGTAATAGATCAGATTCTGTCCTTTCTTGTTTTATGCCTAGAAGAATTTCTTGCTCAGCTGCTGAGGGCTGTATTCCTCTATATTCCTCTATAATGTTTTTCTTGGGAACTAAACCATTCTGATACCATTCCAATTACCTGTGCCCTGGAATAATTAATGTGTAGAACAGTAAATAATCATTGGTCAATGGAAACTCCTAACAGGGAAGGAAATAGTTAATGCCTTGTGAATTCATGGCAGGGCAAAAACCAAAAATTACCTAGGGATTATGGCCAAGTGGCTGGAAGTAGATGGAATTTTGCAGGTTTTGAAGTCATTTTACGTTTTGTTTGTCTCTTCTTTCTAAGCTTTTGATTTGGTTTTAATTCCTTTTTTTGTTGTTGATTTTTAAAAAACATATTATTTATTCTTTTTATTAAATATACACTAATTTACACATTATACTTATCTATTCATCTTTCTAAATCAAGTTTGAAAAACCTTTTTTCTTTCTTGAATGCAATTTTTCTTCAGGAAACTCCTTTCCTTCCTTTCCTTCCTTTCCTTCCTTTCCTTCCTTTCCTTCCTTTCCTTCCTTTCCTTCCTTTCCTTCCTTTCCTTCCTTTCCTTCCTTCCTGCCTTTTCTCAACTGCAGCAAAAAGCTTTGTTTTGTTTTGTTTTCTTATTATTCTTTTACTTTTCATTCCCTTTCTTTTCTCTTTACTTCTCCCTTTTCTGTATTTTGTACACAGTAGATCCCCAGAAAACCCAGCATATTTTACAATAACTGTTAATAACTGCATATTTTCTGCTGAGACAGAAAAAAAGGGATTAGTATGTATTGTAAACTTCAAAATACTGGTGATGATTTTTCCTGTATTTGCTTACTCTGATAGTTACCTCCAGGAATGAGCATGAAGTAAGACACAATTTCTCCCGACTGCAAAAAGACTTTTTGTCTACACATTTAAATTCTGTCCATACTTGTATTCCTGAAAGCAGACATGAATTATTTTATTTCTTTGCTTCTCATCCCAAGGTAAATCATGAATGGATAAATGGGTTCAAAGAAAGTGAAAAAAAAAAAACCATTAAGGATGTGAATAAACAAAGGTTTTATGCTAGGCGAAGCTGGGGAATGGAATAGCCATCCAGGATAAAAGCAGCTGTGCTATGGTTTGAGCCTTGATGAACTGCATGGTGTTTTTCCGTATCACATCAGTTCTTCCTCTGAAATTCCTCTCCTGCTTCCAGGCTCTTACAGCTGTGGCAGACCTTAAACCTTCTAGAAAGAAGAAAATCCAGGAAAATGTGAAAAATAAACAGGTGCTCCACAGACTGGCACAGCCCTAATCCAGTTGCTGAGCTCAAACTGGTGTCAGAGAAAGTTGATCCAGCTGAAATTTTTGCAAAGTGGATGTGGGCACACAGAACCAGGCGATGTGGGATCCTGGGGGAGCCCCACCCACAAATAACAGAATAGAAACACTGCAGAAAACCTTAGCTGCAGATTGGAGAGCGACACCGCTCCCCTTGCTGCTCAGGATTTTGTAACGCACAGCTTAAAAAGCACAAAAACATGCCATAAATTTTATAGGTCGTGTGGTGATATCCAAGAGCTGAGCATCCTCATGGGACCCTGACAAAACCCACCCCCAAACACTGGACTAAAAAGGCTGGCTTGCAGCCTGGAGAAATGAAATGCTAAGCACTTGAGTTAAAATTGCATGCTGTGTCAGTCACGGGGTTAGGAAGAAAACACAGTTTTGTCAAATCCCAGCTGCCAAGAAAAAGAAATGCCTCCAAAAGAGACATAATATGTAGGGCAGGCCTGTGCTGAAGATTGGTGCTCCCCCCATACAAACTCTGTGATAATAACACCTGAAAAATCTCCAGCTGTTTATATGAAGCATGAAAAATCATCATGAGAGGCCAGATAAAGTACTTCACAGAACACTTGATATTCCCTAAACCTGGCTGTTAGCAAGACCCCTTCTGGAAATCATGAGGGTTCCTAAACTACCCAAGATTCTGTTCACCCCAGGGAGGTTTCATTTTAGGTGAAAAGCAATACAAATGTTCTCAACAATCCTCAGTAATCTTTTTGCACTTTCTAAGCCTTCTGCATAACTTCCCCCACCCCCCGTGTTTAAAAAAAAAAAAAAAAAAGGAAAAGAGTTCATGTGAAAATCGGCCAAAAGATACAGCTCAGTTGATGGACATTTTTAAGCTCCTTCAATGAGCAGCATTGGCAAAATTCCTACAGCTGTAAGGGACCACTGTGTGTGTTTTAATCTGGATCATGATAAACTAGTTTTCCTCTGTAGTGATGGAGAAGTTTCACATGCCAGCTTGGCCTAAAGGGCTGTGGTGCTTGAAAGAGGGGAAGAAAGAAAAAAAAAATCAACTGCTTAAAGAGGCCCACAACAGGTTTGGAGCTTGGAAAGTTTTTTGTTTAGGAGTTTGTGCTCTGCACAGACCCAGGGGCAACAATGTCTTAAAGGCATCTTTCCATCCTCAGAAGCCTGGGTGCATCCAGCTTGAAAGGGACACAGGAGCTCACATTAACCTGGGTCCATTAGAATTCACTGTGAACAAAAGGCATGCTGTAAATTCTGTGCTCTGTTTTAACACTGCTAATTTAGTCTCAGTGTTGGTTTGACTGAGGCTATGATAAATAGGCATTACCATTCCGCCCAAGAGGTAAAAAAAAAAAAAAAAAAAAAAAAGTGCATTTATGTACATATATTTGTATTTATATTTAGTAATACATAGATCTACCCTTACATTCCTGTGCCTTCCTGTTCTTGACCGGTTGTTTGTTCTTCATCCTTCAAGCCATCTTATGGGAAGATTAAAAAAAAAAAAAAAAAAATTGGCCTGAAAAATTATAGACAGCTTAAAAAATATGTTTGTACCCTGAAAAACATCCCAAAGTGGTTTCCAAGGTTTCCCTTATGAATACAGAAAATACACAATCAAACCTTGTGCTTTGAGGCTGCAACTGCCTTGACTGAATTTTTCATACTATGTACACAGAAAGCATATACATTTTTATTCAAATAATTATTTGTCTTTAAAAGTATTCCAAATGATATCCCTCAATATACTTTGGGAGGATAATAAAGTGCCCTACCAAAGTTTTTTTTTTTTTTAATTATCAAGATCTAACATCATCACAAAAGTTGTATATTGCAGTAATTCTAAGCAGAGAGGGACAAGTGGGTAATATTTGGCTGAGCCAATAAGAGTGTTTTCAATTAAATAGATCACCATGTTTCTTCTCTTATTTATTTATTTATTCTTCTCTTATTTTTATACATATATATACATACATAAACACACACGCATATATATATACACATATACATACACACATAGACACACTGACACACACACACACACACATGCACACATATATGTATAAAACAAACAAAAACCTCCAGTAGAATAAAATACTGTCCAAAATAAGTAGATATTTTTTGTAACTATTTAGATTCACCACAGTATGCTGGTGAAGTGTTCACCTTCATGCTCTGGTTCTTGCTAGTGAAAAAATTATTTACCAGAGCTGTATTGTTGAAGGGCTCCCATGCCTGCAAAAATGAATCCGAAATTTCACAGGAAAGGCTCCCCTTTGTAGTGCTGCACCACTTTTATTTTGGTTACAGGTGAAAAAGCCAAGAACTGTGGCCCTGGCATGAAAATGTCTGCCCATATCCCTGTAGGAACCACCCAACTCAGGGCTGGCTATCACTTGAAAGGCAAAATTAAGTTGACTTTTCCTTCCTTCACATGGGCTCTGCCGTGCCTGTTCTTGCCAGGGGCAAGCTTGGCTCCTGTTCTGCACTGTTGCACTCATCCAACAAAAAAGGCACCACAGCCATTATAATCACTGAGTCACTCCTTGGCTGGTTGTTGGCATGGACACGTCTTCCTTGAGCAGCTGCTGGCAGACCTGAACTCATTCTACCTGCCTTCCTCCTCATTGCTGCCTGGGTGAAAGCCAGGTCCACTATCGGAACTATTTTATAGCCTTTGTAAAAATTATTTTATTATCCTTCTTCTATAGATAATAGGCACTGCCTGCAGGTTTTGGCAGGGAAAGTTATCACAAGGTCAAGACATTCTCCAGGCAGTGGACAAAGCCAGTTGTCACACAGATAGGGCATCTCCTGAGCTTAAACTGAGACAGGACAGAGGTGCTTCCAATGCCAGGAATTCCTGACAACCCCTATGGACCTTCATAGCTCTTGCAGTTTCTCTCAGCTCTGTGCATCACACAAACCATAGTGAAAAATCTCATTAGGTCAGCCTTTCTCCAAAGCTGTGTGGCATCCAAAAGTACCCTGAAACCTGTTGGGACTTTGTGGTTTTGATCTCCTAGGAGACAGTGTCTCCTTGAACAGCTCCCACTGTCCCAACCTGCCACATTTCTTTTGATTTGCAGGTGGCACACAGGTTGTCATAAAAGCAACCCCAAATGCTTGCAGCCTGTAGGTGTAAAAAGGAACAATTAAATGGGGTGGTAATG
This sequence comes from Vidua macroura, assembly GCF_024509145.1. Taxonomy (NCBI): domain Eukaryota; kingdom Metazoa; phylum Chordata; class Aves; order Passeriformes; family Viduidae; genus Vidua; species Vidua macroura. Next base: position 65,265,148 of record NC_071611.1, read on the forward strand.
CCTCATTAGAGAGTCCCTGGCTGTCCCCTGAGCATATTGGGGTGTGGTGAGGGGAGGCAAAGGCACCTACATGTTAAACACTGTGACAGTCCTTCCTTTTGTGTTATTTAGTTGTTGTCCCTCATAATTTATTTCTTTGTCTCCTCTCCGTCCCACTGGAAAATGGTAGAAAATAAAAACCAGAAGGAAAAGAAGCTTGTGCCCTTATTTGACCACGCACAGCATGTATTCAGTTTTGAATTAAAGGAATACTTTTTTTATCTTCAAGAACAAGTGGGGAAACTAATGGTTTTTAAGCAGCTTGAGATGAAGGTGGCAGTTTATCTCTGACTCCAGTAATTAAACTTTTTGAAAACACTTTAAAATATTATCCATTTTAACTGCAATATCTGTCAGGTGATTAGGTTATGGCCCTTCTACAGCTTGTACATTGAGCAGTTTCACACAGTGGAAATTACGTATCTTCAAGTACATTTAAAACCACTGGCCTGTCGCTGTCACAAAATGCCTACTCATGCTGCAGCGGAAAAACCCCTACAACTTGTATTCTGTGTAAAATTCAACCATTTATGTGAAGGAGTATGGGTTAAACCATATGTGCATGGGATGAAATTCAGATCCCTTTTATCAACAATTGGTTGCAGGAGGTAAAGGAGGAGTGATAGAGGCACCAAGCTTTTTCTTATCCCAAAACAAGGCAGGTGTTTCACTGGGCACCACAGGGTAAGGTTTTCCTCTCTGCCTTGACACTGTTTTAGTCCAGCAGCAGATTCTGCAGCACCTATTTCCCAGGGGAGGCATATGACCCCATGTGTGGGGCATTATTAGAGATGAGCACATGCAAAAACACTCAGAGGAGTGTCACAGGAAATTCACAGGGCCAAGAGCTCCACGCTGAGCCAGTTCAGGTGGAGCTCATAAGCTCAGACTGACCTGAGATGTGCAGTTAGCTCCAAGATCTGCACAAACTGCAAAAAACTGCTGCCTCCCCCGCTGTTTTTTTTTATTTTTTTTTCCCCCAGTGGTATCACTGTAAATCATTACTGGAAGTTCACTCACAGCATGCTGCTGTGGCTGCTCCTGTGAAAGACAAGATTTTTTCTAAATACAGGTGAAAATAGGGGACAGAGTCTCCTCCAACTCAGTGAATTGCAGCAATTTCAAAACCTAAATATAGTGTGGGTCTCCCCTGTGTGGGAGGCAGAGGATGTTGTTTTCAAAGCACACTCCATTTCCACTCCACAGACCCACAGATGTACTCCAGGATCTGACCCTGGCTGGCTTCTCTTTGTGTTCTGCACTCTGCAGATGCTCGTGATGCATTTACAGAAAGAAGAAAGCACCAACAGGAGAAGCACAGAAGATGGAGCCTCAGGCAAACACATTATGATGATAAGCATGATTTTTTTTTCCTTTTTTTTTCTGCTTTAATTCATGTATTTACACATATTTGTACATAAATTCCCTCAGATACACACTCAATATGTAGTTTATTTCTATGGGTCACTGTGGCTAGGAAAGTGACTTTCATACGTCTCCCTTGATTAAACACAGACAATTTTGGCTTAAATACACTAAAAAAAAAAGAAAAAGACAATGAAATATGGAATGTTTTTAGGAAAAAAATACCATTTCTAAATTACAAATTTTTCATTTTTTCATTTGTACACTAGAAAGCAAAGAAAGAGTGAGGAAGGATTGCCCAAGTTTTAAATTTGAAGTTTTGAAGGGACTATCACAAATGCTCCATATAAAATAGTGGACTGCTTTTCCTGCACAAATTTTTTCCAGCCTTCCATAGAAAAAGTATCTGTGGATGTTCATGAGCTTCTCTTCTCTGGAAAATTGTTCCAATATTTGTTTAAATAATGTTCAATTTTTTTCCCCTTAAATTGTGTTTTCACTGCCTATTTATTAATCACTTCCATGTTTTCAACAACCTCACATGAAGATAAATTCTCACAAATATGTGATTGTCAGAGATTTAAGAGGCAGTAGCTGCTTCTTTATGCTAAAGACACAAGAAAAATCATTCAGGTTTTTTAGGATGTCAGTCAGGCACATCATCCTGTTTTGACTGTAGCAGCCTATTTTTGTGGAAGGGCTCAGGAGGAGCTCTCTGATGCCAGGCAAGTTGTCTGATGTGCACAATGCCCCATGGTTTGTACATTTTGAATATTTTGATTATGAGTCCCTAGGCATGGTGCCAGTGGCACAAGTGATGCTTGGACTGTGTCATTCGTAGTGCTCCTACATTCACCTGGGTCCATGCAGAGTCACAAAAATAAAATCTCAATAAAGAGACAATTACAAGATAAAAAGCAAGATCTCTAAATGTTTTTTTTTTTTTTTTTTTTTTTTTTTTTTTTTAAATTTATTTATTTATTTATTTTATTTTTATTGTGTGAACATCCTTCTGTGATATTCTTTGTGTTTTGGAGTTGTTGCAACTCACTGAGTTGGTTTTCTCATGGGATAACTTCTTCAAAGCTCTGAGTGAGGCAGTGCCAGGACTGATGGAAGTGGGAGGAGACTGTCCCCTATTTTCACCTGTATTTAGAAAAGATTTTGTCTTTCACAGGAGCAGCCAGACATGCTATAAGCAAACTCCCATCAATGATTTACAGTGATAACACTGAACACTTCATATTATAATAGAATAGCTTGTGTAAACATGATTAAATGATCCCATATCACATGTTGTCACTGATTAGCATATTGGGTTACTGTGAAATTTTTGCTGCTATTGTTGATTATTTTAAAAGATGCTAACACATAAAGATAACTGCAGAGCTGTGCTTCCCTCACAGGTATGCCAGGATTGTACCTCAGTACCTAATTCAGAAAAAGCCTTGTGGTTCATGTTTCACCAACAATTGCATATTATTTATTGTGTCTTAGGATCACCTTTGAAGACATATCCCTAGAAATAATCTATACTGGAAGACTTGAGTGTACCTTGCATCACAATAAAATGAGATTTTTATTAAAAACCCCAAACCCCTCTTTTTAAAAAAAGCACATCCCATGCTTTGTGTGGAGGGAGCCCCACTCTGCTCTGACACAGAGAGCTGTGGCCCCTGCTTGCACAGGTTGTTCATCTCCAGACCAAGAATGTGTCAGAGGGATTTGACTTTCCCACCAGTGGGTGAAGCTCTTAGTCACCAACCCAAACAAAAGGGGAGGCAGCACTCTGACATTTCTGAAGAGAAAACAGAGGGGTTAATTGGAGGTAAATCCTTCTGCCAAGGTTTTCATTTTGTTTAGGTCTGCACCTTGGTTTGCTGTCGGTGCCTCTCTTGCCCACTCTTAAAGAGAGATAGTGTGCACTATTATGCTCAGATAAATTAAACCAGCACAAGGACGAGCACTCCATAGGATTAGCCTTGGGAAAGAATGACGAAAGCCTGGCTTTGCTCCAAAAGCTTAAAGTGCTCCCACTGCCTCGGAGATTCTGGCTCGTACCTGTTACATGCTTGCAGCACAGGCTTCCTGTCTGTTTCTGAGCTGTAACATGCCACACAGTGGGCATTTACCCCATTGTGGATTAAATTAAGACTCTGCAGGATCTGTCAGAAATGGTAGTTTTCGTATAATACGGGTAAGTATGTACACACAGACAGAAGAGAGGGACTAGGGTGTTAAGAATGTTTCTAGCACCTCAGCCTGTGTAGAGGGACCAGCATTTTCATCAGGCAGGGCTGGGGGATGTCAGAGTGGCCTGGATGGCATTTTGTGTCTAATCGCACTAATTTGTTCTGTGGTGTCTCCAAAATGAGGAGATGCCATGTGTGTACTTACTGTGACAGCACCAACTCACCTGATAAGAATTCTGATAAGAACTCATCTGATAAGAATTCAGATCATCAACAGATACCCGGAATTTAAGTGAAGTCACTGATGTTTTAGGGATTCTTTCTTGTAAACTCAGTTGCATCTGTCCCTTTTTCTCCAAGCAGATTCTAGGTCAAAGAGCCATATCCATAACTCTTTTTCCTTCCCTTCTGTCGCGGTTTGACATGGAAGTGAATTTTTTTCCAGGAAGTTGGGTCAAACCAGTCAGTGGTCAGGTTTGGATATTGGCACCTGGAGTGACCACTGAAAGTATGGACACACCTCTGAGAACACAGGGGGTTAAAAGCAAGAACTCCCAGGGGAACTGTCTCTTTGGTTCCGGTCGTCAGAGAGTGCAAACTCTCCCCTGCCCAGGCACGGGCTGGGTGGGGGAGGGGAAGCCACGTGGCCTGGTCCAGGTAGGCCGAGGGGCTGAGGGTCTGGAACCGAGCCAGCTCCTGTGGACGGAAGGGTGGAGAGAAACGGAGATGCCTTTGTCCCCCCTCTCAGAGAGAAAGAGACAGAGAGCCTGACAGCACCTGGAGATTTGCCAGCAGAGGAGATGCAGAAAGGGGGGGGCATGATGCCCAGTGTGGGAGTCGAGAATGCTGGACAGAGATTTCAGCCGTCCAGTCTGAACTTTTAACCCTTTCCTGGGAAATGAGGGCTTTGTAAAATATTACTCCTCCTCGATTTGTAGTGGAAGAGAGACAGTCCGGGACCTGAGATGTTAGAAGAAGAAATATTTAGGTGGGAGGAGATGATGAAGTAGCTTTTGGCTGGACTTTTCTTGTTAGCCATAGACTGAACCAAAATCTCCTGCAACAGAGACTGCATTTTAGGGGGGTGCAGTGGTGACCCAAGGAGACCTGCCTCAGCAAAGCAACCACCAGCACAGGAATGGCAAGAGCAGAGGAAAGCTGAGGAGGGAATGGTGATGCCCTCTGTCTTCAGAAAGAAGATGATCTCTGTTCTTGGACCCTTGGCCCCAGGGGAAAATGGGGGGGACTGTAGTCCCAAGATGAGAAGCTGAACTGTTGTATCTTTGGGTCCATGGCAAAGCATCCTTAAAGGAGCCCTATGAGCAGTCTGTCCATGCACGGTGGTGAGAGCACTGTGACATGGAAAAGAGAGTGTCACACTGGCAGATTTTCTCTGGGCGGTTGCCATGTGTGACATGGAAACACAGGAGGTGGCAATTGTGTTTCCTGGGGTGGTCTGTGGTGCAAGAGAGACTTCTCTCTCCCTTGATGGACTGAGTATTGATTATCTGAAGGGTGGTAATTTGATCAGGAATCCCAGGTGATGTTTCATGGTGGGTGTTTTGGAAATTGGGAGGAGGAGGGGTGTTTTAAGAGGTCTTCATCCTGGATTTAGTCCGTATGTCTTCTGTAGTAGTAGTTTAATAAAGTTTTTTTCCTTTGTTATTAAGCTTGGGCCTGCTCTGCTCTGTTCCTGATAACATCTCACAGCATTTATTTGGGAAGGTGTATTTCCATTGGGGCACTGGCATTGCACCAGTGTCAAACCATGACACCTTCCCTTAAAATCCCCTTCCACACAGACTGATGCACTTGGAGCATGCTTGTGTTCCTTTCCATGCAAAGTTTAATCCCCTTTTTGATCTGTGATCAAGAGCTGTCATCAAAATGATCTCTCCTTCTCCCATGTTGGATTCAGGGTTATGTTTACTGCTCTGAATTTGGGCTCAGACAGTGATGTACCAGAGAAAGCTTTGCTAAGTGAGGAATCCAGCTTGTGTGGGCAACTCAGAGAGCAGCAGCAGCCTTCATTTAGGCTGTGGAAGAACTGCCCTTCCAGGTTTTTGACCATGGTGGTAGTCTGGAGAAAGGAAAAAAACCTTAAGCCAAAGAATGGATAAATCAGGTGTTCACAGCTTAAAAGCAATCCCTCTGAGGTCTTTCAGAGGGAGAAAGCAGATAGACTCAGGAGGAATGTAAAATGCAAACATGAACACAAAAGATAGCGGAGAAAAGAAAATTTCATAGCTCAGGACTCAATTTAAAAAAAAAAGGAAAAAAAAAGTGTCCACACAGGACATAGAAACTTGCCACAGAAACCATCTCCAGGTATCCTCATCTCACAAGGATATCTGAACCCAAAAAGAGACTATAAACAGGAAACAGGAACAAAAAAAAGTGTGTAAGTGTTGTGCCAGTTTACCTATCTCATATTTTTTCCATTGGTGAAATATGCAACTATATTGAGAAATCTTTTAAAGCCACGCATCTTGACAAATTTGTTCTGTATTACACAATAAACTCACAAAGCAGAAGCTCTAGGGCTTATGGCACTGCTGCTGGTCTGGAGCAAGGAGATGGTGCATCTCATGAAGAAGGGATTTTGAAGATGGAGTTTCCTGGAAAAAAGCATGCTGGAGTGGCAGGACGGAGTGAAAATAGTGTCTGACAGCCTTTTTTTTTTTTTTTTTTTTTTTTTTTTTTAATTAAATTACACATTTCTGCCTTCAAGAATTCTGTTTGATCTAGGGGAATTTTCTTCCATCAGATATCCTATGCTGAGGCTGTGACTGTGGAATCTGATCTGAAGAGCTGACCTGTATTTTGGAGAGCATCAGCAAGGACAGACCCCACTCCTTCAAAGGGGACTGAGGAAATCCCATAGCTGTAAAAGCCTGAATGCAGGGTCCAGTGACAGAAGTGGGGCTGGGAGTTTTCTCACTGAGAAGAACTGCATGACACCTCACCACAGTGCCTTGCAAGGCTTTGCTCCCTCTCTCTGCATCACTCTAAAAGGGCTTCTGATTAAAGAAAAAAATGTAAACACTCCTTTTAAGCACCTCCCTTCTCCACTGTCCTGTACATCTTACCTTATATATTAATATCTGTTATTAAATGCCTGTTCTTTTCATGGAAACCATATCATCATTTACTCTGAGACTGGCTTTTACCACCTGAAAAAAAAACCCAATCTGCCACATTCCTGCTTTTAGAATGCACAGCTAAAGAACAGATTTTACCCATGAGCAAAATAACACACATTTAAATATGGATTTTGCAAGGCAGCCCCTGTTTCAATCCAGGAATTTTTCACATGGCTGCTTGTTCAGCACACAAAGAATAGGATTGTCCCACGTCAGTCTCTCAGGAGTATTGGGGAAGTACAAGACAGGCTGTTGGTCAATCCTTACACCCTTCCCCATCCAGACCAGGGACTTCCACGTAAACCTGAGCTGCAGCTTTACCTCGTAAAGGATGAAAGGTGAATTTGATGAGCTGCCACAGTTCTTCAGCTCTGTGGCCTTTTAAGCTTACTCTAAAGCCATAACTCTGGAGTGTCAAAGTCTGCTCTTCACCCCCCAGCCCACAGTTTCTTCCATTCCCCCCAAAAAATGTAGAAGGCAATTAATCACTTTCATAATCAGCTGTGAAAACCAAGTTTTATCTTTTATCCAGAAGCTCATTGCCCATCATCAAACCTTCACTTTTCGTAAATTCCTGTATTCCTTAAAAGCATTTATTCTTCAAACAGAGCACACACCAGCTAAGTAAGAGGAAGAGTTCTCCTACTCGCTTTCAACACGATGTTCTGGAGTGACAGACTCACCCTTCTGACACATAGGGCAACTGCAAGCCAAGATTGTGCCAAGGAAAAGGGGCAAAAGAGAGGCAATGAGTTGTAGAAGGCAAAGTCACGTCCCAGGAAGGGGAATGTCCTTGTGCCTTGGTAGTTCCCAAGAATTAGTATGTTTCCACTCTCCCTTCCCCTCCCTGGATGAACTCAGGCACCTCAGAGTCTGAAATTGTCTTGTTTGTCACAGGTGATAAAAATTAATTAAATTTGGGTTGAAATCCTGACCTTATCACAGATTTTTGGATTTTTTTTTTCCGTTATGACCTTGGGCATGTCTTGTAATTTTCACTTCTATCGTGGTCATGGGGTTTCCAGGATGCATTCATGCAGAGGTTTTGCATAGCTTCTTTGGCCCTGATTTTAGGGCGTACATTAAAAATACACTGCCACAAAAAGTGGCAACCATACTCTGCTTTCTTTCCTGACTTACTAATTTTCCAGCTTTCTTTCCTCTGAAACTCACAGCATGAAGATTCGGGCAGAAAACAACCATCTGTCAAGCAGGAATAGCTTAGTCCAGCAATCTGACCTGCTTCAAAACATCACCAACGAAAAAGGTTTGCAGTTACACTGGAATTTTGTTTAGAACAAACTCTCGTAATAAACACTTTATTTTAAACATCGAGAAAATCGGTTCTTGGCCAGAAGAGGGCATTTGACTTCAAGACTTGGGCTCATGGCTGTAGGCTCTTCATCTTAAAATAAAAAAAACCTAACAAACAAACCCATTCTATACTACTAAAAATTCATACCATTTGTGGTTCCTACTGTGCTGTGACAAATTTAACAAGTTTAAAACTTTCAGTCAAAACTCCCCCTGAAGCCAGCAGAGGCTGAGAACATGGCAATGAAATGAAGAGTTATTGATTGATCCTTCCTTGAATTACCCAATTCCTACTTTCTAGCACCAAGATAAGCAGGAGCTTTACTCAGACATCATTCAAAGAAAAGAACTACCTACAAATGATCTTTTTTGTCCCAAGATACAGGGAGTTACTTGATGGTCTGAGCTGGTGCAGTTACTCCTTTTTAACTCCTGTTGTTCTTCGTTAAAATCTTTGAAGTCGTGAGCACACAGGGGTTTCATGTAATATTAAAACATAAATTGGGGGATATTCACACCCTCGTAGTGGTCTCTTATCCTTCTAAATCATTACAGCAATTAATAACAAGTACAAGACCCCAGCTGTGTGAATGTGGCATCCCACAGTGTTGACAGTGAGCAGAAGAAAGATACACTCATTAAAAATTGTGGACTTTTGAGGTCTTAATTTAAAGCAATGGGAGGTACCAAGCAGGGGAAATACTCCTCTGTGGCTGAAAGGTCAAGAGTGTGGGTAAATTGCAGATTTGAGTGAAATTACAAATCCAAAGAAATTCTGGGGCTGCCAAAACTTTGTATTTCATGATGTCACATCGACTTTCCTGTTCTGCTTCTTTTTTGAAGACACTGAAATTCCCAGCTTTGTTACCTCTTTTAAGGAAAAAAAAAAACCCTTCCCTGGTTTTCAATGCCAATAAGTATATCAGCATTGCAGGAAATTTGAAACTTGGTTTGGGTCCTATTGATGCAAAAAATCCCACAAAAATATTTTTGATCCCCTCCAAAGTTTTTGTATTCTCTTTGCTCAGCTTTTATGAACTGGAATTATCCCAGATAAAATTGGTAAAAGTAAAAACAAATAAATCTGCTCCCACTTCTCTCAGCTACATATTTTCAATTTAAAGTTTTTAGGAATACTTACGGCTCAATTGTCCTTGACCTCAGCAAAGACTTCAGTTTTATGCCACTCTCAGAAGAAATTCCAGCCTTGAATATGTTAGGATGTCCTGCCTAGGTGAAACAGAGTCAGGTCAGCTGCAGCTTAGGCAGTGACAGCAAAAAGTAGTGTCGTAGTTTAACATAGAAGTGAATTTTTTCTAGGAAGTTAGGTTAAACTAATTAGTGGTTAAGTTTAAATATTAGCACTTAGAGTGACTACTGAAAGTATAGACACGCTTCTGAGAACACAGAGGGTTAAAAGTAAGAACTTTTAAGAGAACTATCTCTTTTAGTTTTGGTCGTCAGAGAGTGCAGACTCTCCCCCTGCCCAGCCTTAGGCTGGGTAAGGGAGGGGAAGCTACGCAGCCTTGTCTAGGTAGGCTGAAAAGCTGAAGGTCTAGAACTAAACTAGCTCCTGTGGACGGAAGGGTAGAGAGAAGTAGAGATGCCTTTACTTCTCCCTTTCTAAGAAAGAAAGAGATAGAGAACTTGGTAGCACTTAAAAATCTGCCAGCAGAAGAGAAGGAAAAAGAGGGGGAATGCTCAGCGTGGGAAGTAGAACACCAGACTGAGATATTAGCTGTCTAGAGAATCTGAACTTTTAACCCTTTCTAAGAAATGAGGGCTTTTTAAAAGTATTACTCCTCTTTGATTTGTAGTAGAAAAGAGATAGTCTGGGAACTGAAATGTTAGAAGAAGAAATGTTTAAGTAGGAAAAGATAATGAAGTAGCTTTAACTAGACTTTTCTTGTTAGTTATAGACTGAACTAAACTTTCTTGTAATAGAGACTGCATTTTAAAAAGATGCAGTGGTGACCTAAGGAGACTTGTTTCAGCTTCGAGCAGCACAAGAATAGCGAGAAACGAAGAAAACTAAAGAGAGAATGGTGATATCCTCTATCTTCGGGAAGAAGATGAGTTTTGTTTTTAAACCTCTTAGCCCCAGGGGAAAATAAGGAGGACTGTAGTCCTAAGATGAGAAACTGAACTGTTGTATCTTTTAGTCTGTAACAAAACATCTTTAAAAGAGCCTTATGAGCAGTCTATCTATGTACAGTAGTAAGAGTACTGTAACATAAAATGAAAAGTATCACACTGGCAGATTTTTTCTAAGCAGTTGCCATGTGTAACAGGGAAACACAGAGGAGCAGCTGTGTTTCCTAGGGGTCTGTGGTACAAAAGAGACTTCTCTCTCCCTTAATAGTTTGAATATAGATTACCTGAAGAGTAGTAATTTAATCAAAAATCCCGGGTAATGTTTCATAGCTAAGTGTTTTTAGAATTAAGAAGAAAAAGAGTAGTTTAAAAAGTCTTCATCCTAAATTTAGTTTATGTGTTTTCTATATTAGTAATAGTTTAATAAAGTTTTTTTTCCTTTGTTATTAAGCTTAAGCCTGCTCTGCTCTATTCCTAATAACATCTCACAGCATTTATTTAAAAAAAGTACATTTTCATAAGGACGCTGGCATTGCGCCAGTGTCCAACCATAACACTTTTTTGGTTCCCTGACCGGGAATCAAATTCTAAGCAAGATGAAATAAAGATAAGATAAGAACTGTGAGATGAGATCAAAAAGAATAAGAACAAAGCATGTATTAAGTTATAGTGCCAATATAGAAGTAGAAGGTTAGTGTAAGTTATTGTTTTATGTAAAAGTGTGTTAAATGTAATTTTAATAATAATTTTAGAAATGTGTGTTCTCAGAAGCGAAGGGTAGAGTGTCGTAGTTTAACATAGAAGTGAATTTTTTCCAGGAAGTTAGGTCAAACCAATCAGTGGTCAAGTTTAAATATTAGCACCTAGAGTGACCACTGAAAGTATAGACACGCCTCTGAGAACACAGAGGGTTAAAAGCAAGAACTCCCAAGAGAACTCTCTCTTTTAGTTCCGGTCGTCAGAGAGTGCAGACTCCCCCCCTGCCCAGCCTTAGGCTGGGTAAGGGAGGGGAAGCCACGCAGCCTTGCCCAGGTAGGCCGAAAAGCTGAAGGTCTAGAACCAAACCAGCTCCTGTGGACGGAAGGGTAGAGAGAAGCAGAGATGCCTTTACCCCCCCCCCCCCCCCAAGAAAGAAAGAGACAGAGAACCTGGCAGCACCTAAAAATCTGCCAGCAGAAGAGAAGGAAAAAGAGGGGGAATGCCCAGCGTGGGAAGTAGAACACCAGACTGAGATATCAGCCGTCCAGAGAATCTGAACTTTTAACCCTTTCCAAGAAATGAGGGCTTTTTAAAAGTATTACTCCTCCTTGATTTGTAGTAGAAAAGAGATAGTCCGGGAACTGAAATGTTAGAAGAAGAAATGTTTAAGTAGGAAAAGATAATGAAGTAGCTTTAACTAGACTTTTCTTGTTAGCCATAGACTGAACCAAACTCTCCTGCAATAGAGACTGCATTTTAAAAAGATGCAGTGGTGACCTAAGGAGACTTGTTTCAGCTTCGAGCAGCACAAGAATAGCGAGAAACGAAGAAAACTAAAGAGAGAATGGTGATATCCTCTATCTTCGGGAAGAAGATGAGTTTTGTTTTTAAACCTCTTAGCCCCAGGGGAAAATAAGGAGGACTGTAGTCCTAAGATGAGAAACTGAACTGTTGTATCTTTTAGTCTGTAACAAAACATCCTTAAAAGAGCCCTATGAGCAGTCTATCCATGCACAGTAGTAAGAGCACTGTAACATAAAATGAAAAGTATCACACTGGCAGATTTTTTCCAAGCAGTTGCCATGTGTAACAGGGAAACACAGAGGAGCAGCTGTGTTTCCTAGGGGTCTGTGGTACAAAAGAGACTTCTCTCTCCCTTAATAGTTTGAATATAGATTACCTGAAGAGTAGTAATTTAATCAAAAATCCCGGGTAATGTTTCATAGCTAAGTGTTTTTAGAATTAAGAAGAAAAAGAGTAGTTTAAAAAGTCTTCATCCTAAATTTAGTTTATGTGTTTTCTATATTAGTAATAGTTTAATAAAGTTTTTTTTCCTTTGTTATTAAGCTTAAGCCTGCTCTGCTCTATTCCTAATAACATCTCACAGCATTTATTTAAAAAAAGTACATTTTCATAAGGACGCTGGCATTGCGCCAGTGTCCAACCATAACAAGTAGATTAAGCCAAAAGCAGATCCAAGAGAGCAAAAGGGGGAACATGAAGGTGTTGGTAACGTAAGAGTTCAGGGTCAGGTTTCTTGCAAAAATTTGTTTTTCAAATGGGTTTAGGACAAGCTGGGTTACCTTTCCAGGTGATATTTGAAGCAAAGAAAAAAAGCTGTGATTTCAGCATTTTGTAACAGATCCGTATTTTTCTCTTGAGGTTGCTATAGATACGCACATGTGCTTGTGAATAATAGGAATTAAATGTCAGACATATGTTAGCATTGGGAAAACCAGAACAGCAATGAATGCTCCAGCCCATTAAGGAGATCAACACTTTGGTTTCAGCGTGACACAGAGAATTCCCTGACACCACAGACCAACTTTGCCAAGTGCAGATGAGTGGGTGGAACTGGTAGCTGAAACAGCTGGACCTGAAGCACGACAGGCAATTTTGCAAATAAGGAAACCCAGTCACATGAGATGATGATGATGATGGTGATCATGATGGCAGGACACTTCAAGCACTCAATCAATGTGGAATTTTCAGCTGGAGCTGGCATGCATTCCCCAGAAAAACAAACAAACAAACAAAAAACCACTTGCTCAGTCACCAATGGCCAGAGAATGAGGTGGAGTCACCTGGAGAAATCTCTGTGGGTTGCCTCCTAAAAGGAGCCAAAGTCCATTCCTGTAATGGCTTGCTGCTGGCCTAGATGCTGCTACAGCAGCTCTTCCTCTAGGAAAATGAGCAGTACAAGCATCTGGAAATTTGTGGTGCCTCTTGGAATAACAGGAAAGTCAGCTCATTAGCAGACAAAGCAATGTGCTGGTTAGTCAGGACAAACAGTATTTGGGGAGTGCTTTCGTTAATAATTGTGGGCAAACAGATTCCCCTTGCACACCACAGCACTGCTTCAGCCTTTGGCCATCGCTTTCATTATCAAGTATTTCACTTTTAATTTATGGGTGGAGTGTGGAAACTCCACCACAGAGCACTACCAGAGGTATCAGCTACACCTTCACATCCCTCGCTGATTTTGGTACCACTGCAGTGCTGCACTGCTGTGCACCTGTGTTGTGGTAACCACATAAAAGCCCGAAGGCACCACATAAAATAATAATATAAAGCAGCCTCTGTCCTAAAATGGCCATTATTTACTACACTGTGGAAGAAATAGAAGGAAAACAAAAACCAAAGAGGCAAGTTAAAAAAAAAAAGGTGAAAAAGCTTTCATAAAAGCAGTGATATATGGCTCTTTGAAATTTTGAAAAAAGTGGTAAAGCACAATGGATATGATAGACATGTCTAAAATCATGAGGGATAAGGAAAAAGATGTCATTGTACAGGGATAATATTTTTTCTGTGCACTTCTTAAAGGTACCTGGATGTTAGACAAATATACTGAGAAATAAGAACATTTTTTTGTTGATTTTAATTTCTAAGCTTTTGGGCTTTATATACACTAATAGGATTTTGGGTCAAAAACTTCTGATAGCTATATTTGATAAACTGAAGGAGGCTGACCATGCAGTATAAATGAGCAGGCACATACCTAATTTTCCTTTCTTTAGCTGCATACATTGTGAGAAAGATAAAGGAGGCAGAAAGCTCACCTTTCTGACCTGCAGGAAAAATAGCTCAGGAATGCTGAAATAAGTGAAAATGGGCTAGGAGGCAGTAGAGAAAATGTTTTATCATGGAGTTTTAATTTAATCTTCCCAAATTTTTGCCCTTTCTCATGAACAGCAAAAGTGTAGGAAAAAGACTCTGTACTTTCTGCAAAGACTTCATGTGCTTTTGTTTCTCACATCCTCCAAAGAAGTTCCCCATGGACTGTGTAGCCAATCTGAGGGCTTCTCTGCTCTCAACGTCCACTGGAATGTCTGAGCACTGAGGAAATGAGGTTGTACTCCTTGACCACCACAGCCACTCAACCTCCAGTGCTAGGGAGAGACCCTCTGCATCCTCAGAGTGAGTTGGGGGACTGAAAAAAACAGATGGATACACTAAAAATGTCATATTATCTTTTTTAAGATCTGTCGTCTCAGCTGCTCTCTAGGTGGTCTCCTGGTATCTTCCAGAGATCACCACTCTCTTCCCACTGGGTTGGTGGGTCCTTTTTATTTTGCATGTGACAGGCTGGGTGTTTACAGAGTACAGCATGCCAAGTCAATTTCTTTGTGTCTAGAAGTGGTATAAACAGCCATTAAAGGCCTCTCAGAAGCCGCAAGTGGTTCAGAGTAACCCCTTCAGTCAAGAAGGCTGCTTCCTCTTGCTCCAGAGTTACCTTCTCTGAAGCAATATTTTTCAGCTGAAGGTGTCTGTCAAGCTGCCAGCAAGGCAGGACTGAGGTATCTAGGTGGAGCTGCAGTCAAAATACAAGTTTCAGTGAAGTTTAAGCTGATTCAGGGCATGTCAGCAGCTGTGCTCCATGTCTTTTCTCCCAGGAAAGCTCTTGGGTACATTACTGGGACCAAACAGCTGGCTGGAAATGCAGTGGGTGGAAACGTTACACTCTTTATTTCCAGTGAGGCACTCAGTATCCCCCTCAACACACATGAGGTGTGAAATGTGAGGCTCTGGTGCCTCACAATCCAGGCTGGTCCTCAAAGAAGGAAGGAGAAAGAGAAACAAACACATTAAAATTCCACAAATGTTTTGAGTGGCAGATATACCCAGCTCAAAATGCCTCCATTGTAGTAATTCAATTCAGAAGGGAAAAAAACCAACCAACCAAAACCAACCAAAAACACCAACAAAACCTTTTAAAGAAAAAAGACAACAGCAATAACAACAAGAACAACACATATCCAGGTCTATTTCACATACTTTAATTACAGTCATGGTGCTTTTAGAGCTTGGCCATGTCTGTATGTGATGGAGCTAAATAAGCATTCATGTGCTTTTGCAAATAATTAATCTGAGCTCTGTAAATGTAAATGATCAGGGGGAGTTTTCAAGCTGTAGATAATTATTTCCAAAACACACGGTAATTTTCAGCTTTCCTTAATGTGTTTGAGTCCACTAACAGCTCCTTTTTATTTCTTCCTTCAACATTTGGGCTTTACTTAAACAGAATATTTATGTGTCTGTATAAGTGTATTAATTCTTAACACATATTCTGATCAGTTACTGCTCAATGAAGGCAGTGTACCTTCTAGTATAGTCCATTTAACATAGAGTTTTTGCATAGGTCTTTCCAAAACTGAATGGACAGATTTTTAAATAGATGCATAAATGATTAATTTAGTGTTCTCCACTTTCTGCTGCTAAACCAGGGCTTCTAAAACACATGCATTCATGACTAAGAATTTTCTCTGGGCAGTAAACTGTAAATCTAATGGGTAAAGGCACTTGCTGTTGTCAAGTCAGACTGCAGAGTCATGAAGATGCTGGATAACAAATAAGATAAATACCAAATACATTATGTGGCACATTAGTTTTTGCCCAAAAATTTTTAGGGGCTGCAGAGGGAAAAGATTCCAGGAGTTTTTTCAAATTCCTTCATGAGTTGGAGAGAGAGGGTGGGAACATCCAACACCCTGTAAACAAAGGTTGTTATTGCTTATACATGGGCTGTAAGATTCTGGGAGCTGACACAAGATTCAGTTCCTGTGTCTACAAACATATTTGCAGAAGTTAGTGAAAACTGAATGGGTTGACAACAGTCCTGAAAAAGGTTTTCTTTTTCTTCCTCTTGCTGCAGCTGCAAAATTTGTCCAACTTTGATATCAGCCGTGATTTTGGCACACCCCTTTATCACCTAGAAATTTTATAAGAAAATCTACTTTAATTACAATACAAACTAACCAGGCTATTATTTTTAATCCTCAAATATAACAAGGCCAGTAGTTTAAGCTCCTCAGAGAGGACTGAGGTTCCGGAAACTTGGCAAGAGTGTTTTCTACCACAAGTTTGAGAATTTGAACCTTCTTTGTATCTCTATTTATAAAATGAAGTAATTGCCATTTAAAAAATGGCAAAAGAAGTAAAACAGTAGATGTAAAAAGTAAAGAAATTATATGCTGTATTTTGTAACCCACACACCCTTGACTTCCTCTCTGGCCACTAACTGTCCACAAAAAATATATACACATATAAAAAAAGAAAGTCTCCCATTCTCAGATTGTTTGTGATTTTCTAGTATACACTTCTGTAGATTTTTCAGTTTAGAAAAAATCTGAGAGCTTTCAGATGCCTGTCAGAGTTTACTCTCATTACACACAACAGAAGTTTCCACCCAATACTATGTACCTTGTTTATCATTTTGGCATTAGATCTCTTAAGATCCAACCCATAGAAATTTAAGACGATGACTTACCCCAGCTGAAGTTCTGGCTTGCTTTATATTTTTTTGGTTCCAAGCCATTTGTTGATTTTGCACACACTCACAAGAAAAGTTCAAACCCTGGCACATCCAGAATTCATGGAAAATGCAAAGATTCTTTTGTTTGACAGTGCTGGAATTTCAGAAAAAGCCTACTAACCACTTTTCTCCTTACAGTCTCTCCAGGGCACTTTATAAATGATAAAACAATTTTAGGTAATGCTGTTGTGCAATTTGACTAAATATCGGAAATATTTTTGATCTCACACAGTCTCCCTTGGGCATTTGGAGTCAAATAAATACAAGGTGGCTTGTTTGAGATTTTTTCTTATTTTTTGGCTTTCTTTCTTTCCCTTTTCTCTTCAGCTGATGGAATTTTGCCCTTGTCCTTTCCCAAGGCACAGAGTGAGGCTTCTTTTAAACATTCTGTGTTCAGAAGGGAGTACTGAAAGCAGCAGTTTGAGGGAATTTTATAGAAAAGTTTCTGGCCATGTTAGAGACATTAAGTTCTCCTATGTAATAGGAATGTGCCAAATGAATAAAGCAAAAAACCCTACCCCATCAACAAACAAACAAACAAACAAAAACCAACAGCAGGGCAAAACCATGAATATGAATCAATAACAACCATAATAACAACTAGTTTAGGATGAATTTAAATTCCCACCCAAAAACTTAATTTAAATCCAGATCGCAGTTTTATCAGGGCTGTTTAGACACATGGTGGAAGAAATACACCTTGACCCATAGAACATTCTTTAGGGATTACACAGAACTGCAGGATGAGCTGGAGGGATGAATTTCCAGGGATGGAAATTAAAACCACTGACCAAAAGTCAGCAACAAATCTCAGCCCACTGTTTGCCCAAGCAGTGTCAGAGAGAAGAACCACACTCAGTTTGGTACAGCTGATTCAAACTTTAGAAACCTCATGGACACTGAAACTGCATCATCTGAAAACCTCCCAGTCTATTGTCTTCAAAGGCAGGGAAGTTCTGTTGCCCTGATTTAGTCACCAGGGTAGAATTGCCACAAAAATTGTCTAGGGGCACAAATCTTTTGCACCAGCTGACTTTCCCTGAGTATTTTTCAGTACTGTGTTATGTTCCTGCATTTTTTTTAAGAAGAGAGAAGACCTCCACAGAGAGATGCACTTCTACCAGTTCAATCAGTATAAACAGATTTACCTGAACAGCTTGTTCTGCTACTAAAAGACATAAAACTCCACCCCACCTTTTTTTTTTTTTTTTTCTTTATGTGCCTGGCAGAACTTAAAAAAAGAAAAAGATATTCAGCTCTTTTTCTACTGCACCATTTTGTTCTGAAGGTTCATATTCATTCTTAATGTTTTTCAATTCTTAACTGGTCTAGCTCTCAGAAAGAGCAGCACTGCTAGCTGCTAAAATTAAGCTCATGCTTAAATATTTGGATGCCACCACCATGCATCTTTCACATTATGATTTTAGACAGTGAACATGGGGGTTAGTGAAGGTGCAGACAATGAAGTATTGAGGTGAAAAGGGGGAAATAAGCACAGTGAGAATTAATGTAGCAGAGCAGAATATAGAAGCATTGCCCCTGCCAGTGTACACATCTTCTGATGGTTGGGTAAGCTGTATATGAATATGCAACATTCTACCACTAATAATTTTGTGGCAGAAATAATAAGTAATTTTGAATAAAATGTCTTACACTGTGTCAAACCAACAAGACCTGAATCCCCAGTCAAGCAATACCAAGCAACAGATTTTGGCAGTGTTGTTATTCCTGTGCTTTGGGTACGTCCTTGAGACTACTGAGTGTGAAGTGACATGAAGAGCTTCAATCAGAGTATTAAGGTCTGATTTCTGCCAAAATAAATTAACCTGTGAGACACTTTATCTGATCCAGAGGTTTGTCCTACCTTTTATCAGTGAATAATAAAACTCGGTGCTTTGGCCCCCACGTAAATCTCAGTTTTATTTTTCCAGTTCCCTGCAAAGACAACTGATGCCACACCCAATTCCTGAGAAATGGCAGGAGGGAATCCAGTGCTTCTACTTGTTTTATAACTGTAGCACCTGAGTGTGGAATAGAAGTTTAGATGGACAAGAAAACTGCAAAGCCTGCACAGAACCTGTGTTCTGCTATGTTCTGGGCAGGTGTGGAATGTGCAGGGTGTGTTCTAGTGCTCTGACAGCTGCATCTATTTTTAATGAAAGCAAGATGTAAATTATGGAGCCAGCAAGGTGCGTGTGAAACAAAAATGCATCTAATTATAAATTTGTCCTTCTCTTAACCTGTTATTTAGATAAATCTGATGAAACCACACTGAGTGTTTTCCTTACTTTCTCCCATCCTAATTTAGTCTTTGAACAGGAAGGCACGTTGGTAACTCAGTTAATTGAGTGGGACATTATGTTTGCTTGTTCAGTTAAAAGCACAAGAGCTTAAATTGTGCTCCTCTATTCATAAAAGAAGGAAGATCAGTGGAGGAATTAAAGTCGACAGCCAGATGACAGGGTGAATGAGAAAGAGCCACGGAGGTTATTTAGGGTCCAGAACCTCAGCAGAAATTCTGATTTTTTTTTAATTTTTTTTTTTTTTTTTAATTAGAGATTTGAAAAATAAATATGAAAATTCTGGAGATGTCCATATTTACAGGCTTCCAAACTCCTGATGCAGGGGAAGAAAAGTGTTTGTCTTTACCCTGGGGGTGCCTGAGGAATTTCTGAGCAGTTACCTCCTAATCTTTGAACTAGGAACCTGTGATGCAGGAACTGAGCAAAAGGTTTTCATGTAGCAGAGAAATTACAGGGCTGGTAACACATTTGGGAGCTATGGTGACTTGACACCAGTCAGAATAGGCAGCATTTTCCATATGTAAGTTGTAGTTCAAATTGCCAAAGCACAGTGGGAGGTAAATAACTTACCTTCATTCAAGAGATGCAAACACAGAGACCAAAAGAAACTATATAATTATATAAAATCTCCCCAGCCAGGCAGTGCCTCAGAAATGGAACATCACAAAATCTTTCTCCAGGTACACAAGTCCTTTTACAAAAACTGTCTGTTTCTTGGAAGGGATCAGAACCAGAGCTGATCAAACAAGAAAAACAAATTAACTAAAATTTTACTTTTGTTAGTTTGGTTAAAAGAACCAGGAACAAAGTGCCTATGTTCATTTAATTTAAAATTCTTCCTTGGAAAAAATAAATACGTCCAAAACTGAATGGTTACTGTGAGATATTTCGTTTTTGGTAGAACCTTCTATCTGGTTTAACGAGTTAACTGAAAAGATTGACTATAGAGACAGGAGATTTGAACCAACAACTTCAAAAGATTTCAGCATTAAAATGTTATGAAAATGAAAAGAGAAAGACAAGAAAGTTCTGGCTTAGTATCATATTGACTTCTACCATACTTTGACCCTAATTTTTTTTCTCTGGGTCTGAAAAAAATTAACTAAGTTTGCTGTGCATAAGGAGCTCGGTTTTCTTTTTTTCCTTTTCTCAGTTTGTCTTCTAGTTGTCTGAACTTGCCATGTAGCTTAGCATTTTTTTCATTTTTGGTAGCTAGACATTTTTAACTTTCTGGAAGTTTGTCTCAAAATGAAAAAATAATCCTCTGTGTCACTGTCAAGAGAGAACTGAAAAATATGAGAGATCACTTTCTACGGGCCAGGTGTAGAAATTAGTGTCTTTGGCTAATAAATTTCTTGAAAGCATTAAGATAGTGGTTCAAAATACATTTCTCATTACCAGTGATGTGGTTCACTCAGGAGGCCTACGCTGATTGCAGAGAGAATTTTGTCATGGGAAATTGAATGCTGGCTTCCCAGACTTGGATACTCAGTGAAATTGAGTTTTCTCTTTGTTGCATCAAACTCTTTTGTCTTTCCTGTCTCCTTCTGTCCCAGATGCCAAGACTGTGGGGGACTCCTCTGCTGCAAACCAGAAAAGTGACACAGGCTGAAGTGAGTTATCAGCCCTGGGAAAAAATGAAATGAAGAAAGTGATAAGAACTAGCAAAAAACCTGTGTTTCAGGTGTCAATCCTATTTATCTTCATAAAAACACATTTTTTGTCCTGAGTCTCAGTCAAATCTTTCAACACTCCCACATGGACAAGCACCTGTTTAAAATGGTGAATGCAATTTGGACGGCCTGCAGCACTAAATATACTGACATTATGGACTGGCTCTACATTGGTATTTAAAGAAAACAGAAAAAAAACCCCAAACAACATTAGGTTAGAAAGAGCAGTCACCCCAAAACAACTATGACAAATCAGACCACCCAGTTTTCACATGTTGAATTTACAGTCCAACAGGGACATAAGAACTTACATCTCACCAACAGAGTTTCCAATTGAAGCTAGTAGGTCACTCCCATGTTTAAAAGCTGCATTACATTTGAATAAGAATTTTCCCATATTTGTGGAAAAAAAGAATAATCCACTGTTTAACATTACAAACAGCAAGTGCAATTTACTACAAGGTTTATGAGACTAATTTATAGTCCAGTACTCCTACAGGTCCCACATCATTTTTGTCTGTGAGAGATTACTTCTTGTGTGCTCCAGTGGCTTCAGAGAGGTTGCTGTGTTTGCTGCCTGTTTTCTACATAATTTATTTCACTTCATTGTTATTGGTTACTACTGCCCTAGGAAGGTTGCATTAATTTCACTATGCAAATAATCAGTAGATTAATTAATTTGCTACAATATCCAATTGCAATACTGTTTTCAGCTTCAACTAGTGCTTAATTTCCCTTGGGTACTGATCAGTAAATGATGCTGGTTTGGGCTTGAATATATATTTTATATGCATTTTATAATATATTTTATTTCCATCCCTCAATATATAGGGTGAAGTGACAGCACAGCTTTTCCAAATGTTTCATTGCAATCTTAAATAAATAAGCAAAACAAAACAAAACAAAAAACAAAAGAAACAATCAACTCCCCCAAACCTTAGAGCCTCTACAAGCATATTATTATTTTTTTTTGGGTGCAGTTGTTTCTCATAGAGCTGCACTCTGACCACTATTAAATACTGAACCTGTGAAAGCAGCATGTCTTTACTGCCAGGGGTTTGATGCCCTTAGTATTTTCATGCTGCTCCACAACACTCAGCAGTGGCAGGGAAATGCCCTTTTTTTATAGACTGAGGCCCAAAAACAAACAAAACATCAAAAACTTCAGGATCACTGTAGTACAGAGCAATTCAAGTTGAAAGGGTCCTCAGGAGGCTCTAGTCTCTGGTCAACCAGCTCAGGCTGTTCCAGGACCACATAAATTTTGAGGATCCATCCCAAGGATGGATGACCTGTAGCTTCTTCTGGCTCCTGCTCCAGAGTTTGATCACATCCTGGTGATAAAAGCTGTTCTTTCCATCAAGTCTGAATCTCTGTTTTTGAAACTTGTGTTTTTGAAACTCTGAGAGCTTTGCTTTAAAGCTCTCAGAAGAACCATGTGCTGGTTTTGGCTGGAACACAGCTAATTTCCTTCACACAGGAATGTGGCCATGCTTTGGATCCATGCTGGAAGCAGTGCTGATAACACAGGGATGTGCTGCTTGTGGAAGCTCAGTGTTTGCCCATCAAGGCTTTGCTGCTCTTCACAAGTACCTGGGAGGGGACACAGCCAGGACAGCTGAGCCCAGCTGGCCCAAGGGGTGGTCTAGACCATCGGGGACTGGGCTCAACACACAGAGCTGGGGCAGAAGGAACAGGGAACATCTGGAGTGATGGCCTTTGTCTTCCCAAGCCACCTGTGATGGAGCCTGGCTTTCCTGGGCATGGCTGAGCACTGCCTGCCCATGGGGAGCAGGGAATTAATTCCTCATCTTGCTTTGCTTGTGTGTGCAGATTTTGCTTTTCCTATTTTGATAGAATTTTTCATATTTTAATAGACAGTTTACTATTGTAAATGCAGGTGAACCCGGTGGGAAGAAATGATGATGTCCTACTCCAGTTCAGAAGGCTGAATGATTTCTTTATTATAACTATACTATAATAGCTTAATATACTATTCAAAGCAGATACTAAAACTACATACCTACTTTTTCTAACTGCCATATCTAACTCCCTCACAACTCTCTCGAGAGTCCAGACCCAGGTGGGTTGGATTGGCCATCAGGCTCAAACAATCCTCACCAGAATCCAATCAAGCAATCGCCCCAGGTAAACCATTCTCCAAACACATTCCACATGAGAGAAACAAGGAGCAGAAATAGAAATTGTTTTCTCTTTCTTTCTCTCTATGCACCTCTGAAAAAATCCTGAGAGAGAGAAGAATGTGTCTGCCACAGTTTACTGTCTTTGTCCCAACCCAGAAGTTTTTTCACTTTTACCTTTTCAATTCTCACTCCCATCCCACTGCCAAGGCTGCATGGTGGTGGATTCCTGGATGGGGTTAATCCACAACATTCCATGTTCTCCATACCCACCCACCCCATGGCTGAAGAATTTCTTGAGATCTTCTCACTTTAGGCTGAACAAAGGCTGTGTAGGTAATCTATGGAATACAGAGACTTTATAGAATAGCAGGAAATTTCATCTGCATTTATTCTACCGCAAAAACTGTGCCAACCACATTTTTTTGAATCTTCTTCAGTGTAAGGAAAAAAACTAAGGGTGTGACAAGGAACTTCAGAGCAAACAAAGGGTGGCATGAGGGACCAACATATTTGATTATCTCCCCATAGTGGATGCTGAAGATGCTAAAAAATAATAACATAGGTTAAGGGAGAGGTAGGACAGGTTTGCAGAAGGCAAATTTGTTGAGCATTACAGAAGATACATAGTGCACTTCCAGTCTAGTCACCACCACTGAGGCAGCAACATTCCATAAAAAAAAAGGGAATTGAAGAACAGAGGCCCTACAGTATGTGGACACAAATGTGTTTTTTAGCATAAAAAGACTGTATTTTCAGTGTTAGTTTTCCCCAAAATGAAACACAAAGAATATATATTGAACTTGCTTCAGAACTCAAGTCTGTGCTCAAAATGGTCTTCACCAAAAATAGTTATACATGGAAAAAATATTTTTTTTTTACTGCTTCCTTTGCCAACCAGATTAGTCCCAGGAAATGGAGGGAAACTCCTCTGCATCAAGTGATACATCCCATTTTCTCCTAGGAGGATGGCTCAGCCAGCTTTAACACCTCTCTGTTGCATAGCTTCCCTCACCTGGGCTGAATCAGAGCATGGGTACACCAGTAAGGCAGAGAGCTGTCCCAGTGACCAGTCAGATCACCTTCCAACATCATTTTGCTGATGGAACTGTGAACAGAATTTCCTAGGGAACAAGGCTTGGAGTGGGATATGAAGTGAGAAAGGAGTGCATTCAACCTGGAACTTTGGCACTGCTTTCCCTTCCCTCATTCATCCCAATTTATATATTCTCTGGTGCTTCAAAATGAAGCAACTAAATAGTATTGGACAGTGCCTGACCTTGCATCAATTTGCTTTGCTTCTGTCCCCATGACCTTGCTGTGCAGGCTGCCCACCCATTTACACCTTTCTGCTGTATCTGCTGCATCCCTTTACTTTCTGTTTCACTGCAATCCATTTTAAAGTGATTAGAACCTTAACTAGCAATATTTAAACATAAAAGGTACAGGGAGCCACTAGGGATGCATCAGCTGGTGGAAATCAGGCTAATTGCATCACTTTAATTGAAATGCTCCCAAATTCACCTCTGTGGAGCGTCTGGCCATCTGAATTTGGGCTAATAACGTTCAGCTACTGCTGACCCTGACATTGATAGTGTAAAACTGGCAGCCCACACAGAACAACTCTGGTTTGAGCTTTCACCAGTCAGCCCATATGGGTCCCACTGTTCTTCACACTAACGACTTGCCTGGCTTTTCACCAAATCAGCGTTTATTTGCAGCCATCCAATATAACGTTAATTGCTTACTCATTGAAACCTGCTTGGCATTTTCCCCACTTCTGGGGATTTAGCAAGGCAGGTTCCATTCTCAGCTGCCCGTGCCAGCTGCTTTCCTATCAGCCAATTTCCACCCACCCCGCATTCCTGCTTTTCTTTGCTCTCCCATCTCTCCCCTTTTTTAATTTAGGCATAATTGTGTGGTTGAGTAAGCTCAGAGGGTGATATGTTGCCACATCCAAAGACGAGGCAACAAGGGTGGTAGATTTTCATTTATTGCCTGCTCCAGGAGTGGCATGAAGCAGCACACTGCACAAAGCAGCCTGTTGTGGGGGAGGAAAGGGAGAGTTTTGAGACAAAATCTTTACCATTTCAAATGAGAGATCTTGCCAAAAATCCTCGTTTGGGACTATATGGGCCCCCACAGCTGGAGGGGTGATGAAGGATTCTGATTTATCAAAAGCTGCCTTAATTACAGCAGAACAAATCTTGCAGAAGGTATGCCAGCAAGTATTGCAAAATTTTAATTCACTTTTGAGCACTTTGATTTCTTTGGATGAAAGGCAGTGCATAGGGATCCTGCTATTAACCAGAGTTTGCTGGTATCTGGCAGAAATGTGGAGCCAGAAGTGGGACAAAGCCCAGTATTGGTAAAACTTGATGAGCAGCCTAAAGGTCAGTGGGCAGTGCAATGATCCCTTGTCCCCAGCACACACAACAATGGGTGGCCAGTGGCCAACCAAACAAGTAATCTGATTTGCCCCAGGTGCTCTGTCAAGGCAGTGAAAGCATCAGCAAGAGCCTTTATCCTAAATAGTCTTGAGCCTCTCTGTAACCCCTCAGCAGCTAGAGGTCAGACAGAAAAAATTGTTGCTCTGCCTTTGAGTGACTTTTTAAACTCCTAAACATGAGAAACTTTTGATTTAGGAGAAGAAAATCTAAAAATACAAAATACCAACTCCCAAAGAACTAGCCCATTGTTTTATGAAAAAGAAATAATAGAAGTCAGGTGAGATGAATATCGCAGGAAGAAGATCCATGAAATTAGTAAGTGGACAATAGATTTAAAAAAAAAAAAAAAAAATCAGTTTTGAGGCTTCAGGCAAGGTAGAAATTTCCCTCATGGAACCCAGCATTTGCTTCTTGAGAATCATGACTTTTTCCTGTCAAAAATCACTCCTTGCTTCTGAAAATATCCCATGTGAATTGTGAGGTATTCAGGTATCCCCAAGCGATGTTTCTCACTTAGCTTTGACTGAGGCAATGCTTCCTGCATGTGTGACTCTATATAAAGCTTTCAAGAGGTGATTTTGAACAAAAGACAATAAAAACCAGAAGAGAAACACCTTGTGCACATCCCCCTTTAGTCTGAGCATTGAAAGTTCGACACTTTAAACATTGAGTTGGACTTGATGATCTTGATGGGTCTCTTCCAGCTCAGAATATTTTGTGATTCTGTATGAAAACTGTTACTCTGTAACTCTGGGCATCAGTGCTTTTAAAGCAAGCTCCCTTTTCAGACAAGGTGACTTACAACTCATTAAAGTAGAATTTTTCCATCACTTTACCTACTGTACAGCAGTTTAGCAATTAGTTTACAGTAGTTCATCTTTGTTCTCAGAAAGAAACAATCCTCTTCAAAGTGTTCTTGCCTGTGGCAGATGAAAACAAGAAAACAGTACTTGTAATAATCTCTGGTAACCATCTGTCTCATAATAATTCCAATATATTTTTTGAACAAAAGAGAAGATAAATTGCCATTAGTGTTGTACCTTCAAACATCTGGACTAATTAAATTCACAATGCTTTTGATTTTAAGTGTTAATTTTAATCAGAGAGAGGCTTGGAGAACCGAATGTTTTCCACGCCTCTAAATTCCCAACATCACCCCATCACTTACAGTTTCTTCATGTCAGAGCTCTCTTCCTCTGTTAGTGTGATATGAAGGGACAGTGCTTAAAATGTCCCACAGCAGGCTAGCCTGGAGAAAAATCTGAGCCTATATCCTGCAATGGAATGGGTTGGACTGTAGCTTCAAAGAGAAAATGCTTCCCCTGGAGGAATAAAGCAAAATTGAAGTTGGGTGAGCCTCAAAGGAATTGCAAGCTCACAAGCCATTGCTTATGTTTGGATTTGGAACTGAAACTGAGTCTGGTGGATCAGATCCTCACCACAGACAGTGAATGGTACCAGCTACAGAGAGAAGAGGCTTGAGGGAAGAGGACTGAAATGGGGAATAAAATTTTTGCAGAAATTCATGTGCATGATAATATGATCATATACCTATTTGCATTTTATTTGCTATTTGTTTTTCTGCTGTAACAAAATCTGCCTCTTACCCTTTCATGTGTCCTCTTGAATTATTCATTTTGGCAGTTGCTTTCCCCTTGTCATTCTCACACATCTCTTTTCCTTTTTTTTTTCCCTCTTCAATTTCACTTTAAGCTATTTCCTACTTGGGAGGTCCTACATCTCTGAAGGACGTGAGGCCTGTCCCAAGTCTTGAGTATTCTTTCCCCGCTTCCAGTGACAGACTAGTGAGAACAAAAGCTGAAAAGCTTGTTTTCCATCATTGCTACATATTCCCCCAAGGACATTGCCCGAGCAGTGCAAGGCAGAAACAGCAGGGGACAAGTCTGCTGGCAAGAAAATCTGTCTCACTGGTTTTTGACCCAATCTGGAAAACTTTTGTGGGTGGTGGTGCTCAGTGGAAGATCCAGGCATGAAAATCTGGTGATCTTTGGCTCTCTTCACCTGTCTGGGCTATTTTTGTTAGACAGTTATTCATCACTACACTACACTACACTACACTACACTACACTACACTACACCACACTACACTACACACAAAGCCTCCTGCAATACTCTTAAAAAATATTTCCCTGCACCCCCCATCACCAATTTCTCCCAGTCATTCCTAAATAGTCTGTTTACTTCATGAATTTTGAAAAATCAGTTTTTTCTGTGCTGACAGAGTGCTAGCAGGGACATTGTGTTACTAAGCAGAATTTCTTCCTAGAGGTTGAGTTGCACCTCAAAAAAATCTCCAAGAAAACTGGCAGTACAAAAAGAACTAACTGGAAGAACACATCTATCCCATGACCCCTGCAAGATCAGTTTGAATAAAACTGATTGGGTTTTTTGTCTTTTTTTTTTTCCCTAAAATTCAATTACCCTTTGGAACAATCACTGAAGTCATAGCAGTGCAAATGACAATGGTATCTTTGAAGGGATAAAACAGCATAAATAGTGCGTACCAAATAGGGGCACATTGAGAGCATGAGAGTGCCAGCATCAAGGAGACATTTGGACTGGACAGAAGTAAAAGATATGCAATACAAAGTGGCAAAAAAATTAAGTTGTGGAGTAAAGATATTAAATCATATGTAGTAGAGACACGTGAGCAATGAGACCTCATGCCCATGAATCTAAGAAACAATCTGCAACCAAACATTGCCTCTGTAGGGAAACTTATTTCCACACCAAAAATGCACAGATTTTGATAGCCAGCCTTGTTGCACATTTCACTTGCAGTACCCTTGTGATAGCACAAAATGCATATTGCTAAATAAACAGGTAAATTGGACAACCACAAATTAATCTCTGGAACACCTGTAACACCTGCAGCAGTGAGAGCCCTCAGCTCTGATTAGAGAGTTATTCTGAGCAGGTGAAAACACTGTGTAATCCAAGCCAAGCCATTGGACAGGAGAGCTGTGGCCTCCAGATCTCAGGGGATTAATTCACACATCACTGCAAGCTCCTCCAAAGCCTGAAGGGTAGAGTGACCTCCATCTCTGGGTCAGTCAGCAATCTCATTTTCCTTGTCACTGTTTGTCTTGTTACATCCTGTCTTGTGCTTTATGAAGGCAGCACTGCCAGCAGAGAGTCTGATTCTCCTTTCCTGTGTACATTTCCACCTGAAGAAAAAGTGGAAATTCTTCTAGACTCTCATGCACTTTCCTTTCTACAATAGGCAATGTAATTACAGCTTTCTCTTTGTTTTGCTAATACTGCCTAAATTCTACTTTCTTGAGGTTTACGTACATTAACTCTTGCTCTGTAACACACTTTGGGTTTCCACTTGCCCTTGTAGATCCCAGATTTTCCCCCATCACCTCTTCCCAGCTGCCCCTGCCCTGCCACTCACATGACACTGCCATGTATGTATAGCCCATGTATTTGGGCTAAAAGGACTTTGTTTATGCTTTGAAGAGCAAAGAGAGCAGACAAGCCCCTGATAAGCACCATGTCCCAGATTATGAGCCTGTGATCAGGGTTCTAGAACTGAAAAACCTCTGCAGGATGGACAACCCCAGTAACACCAAGTAATTTCTTGGCACCAGCTGTGGGACAGGGAGCTGGAGATGTGTCTTGCAGCTATGTAAAGGCAGGGTAGTGTCAGGAAAAGTGAGGAAGAGTTTAATATATCTTATAAGAGAGTTGTTAAATTATTTGTGTTGGGTTGAAACAAGAACCTGCTTGTTGTAGCACCACTGACAGGATGGCCAAGAACAGAATCTGAGGAGTATGAGGGGGTACAAGAATATTTCCTGTGCTGGGGACACTGCCTGTATTTAAAAGGTCACTTACAGAGCTGTCTGAGCATTTTGTAGCACGCCTAGGTCATGGTAATTAATTTTGAGCTTCTTATAGGATAAGAAAACTGATAAACAAAATGAGGCATAAGATGGCTTTGTTGTTATTCACACCTTATTACAAAGGCCCATGCCAGTCCCCTCTAAATTTATTCAGAGGACAAAAAAACCCCAAAAAACTAAAGCAAAAACAATAAAAAACCAAACAACCCCCCCAAACAAACAAAAAACCAAACCAAAACAAAAAACCCAAACAAAATACCCCAAAGTTTCATTTTCGTTATGAAAAGAAAGCCACTAGGCTAAGATAGCCACACACTTACAGAGGTGATACTCTATCAGCTCTCAGCTTGCCAGGTTTAACACTAGTGGCAAGGGAATTGGGGCAAAATAGTGCAATGTGGAAAACTCCTTCCTCACATTTTTATTCTAGCCAGCATGATGAGACAAGAACCACATTTGTAAGCAAAACGGGGAGCAAATCTGCATGCAAGTCATATAAACCTTTATTAACTTCTGGGGAGCACCTATTTTCAGGTTTAAGCTCACTACTGGAGCTCAGCTAGCATACCAACTTTGGCTAATTAAGGATTTTCAGTTAATTTAGCTTGGGTAAAATTTAAAGTTTAAAGAATAAAGGGAATGCACAATACAGACTAACCATAAATGCTTCCATGACTTCAGATGGGATTAATCTTTAATTTGAGCTAGAAATGCTGAATTAATAGGAGGCCTGTGAATGTGCTCTAAACTTCAATGCTGTGCTTTTCCTGTTGAACCTCCTCCTGCTTCCAAAGGCTTCTCCAGACCCACCACATGAATTCCAACCTGTCCTAAGCCAGGGGGTGAAAATCAGCCCAAGACATGTGCTGTGTCCTCTTCTCCAGTAAGGTTTTAACAAACCAGAAAAAAAAATTGTGTTTGGAAATTGGAGCCACATCCAGTCACTCCATGGCTGGAGCATTCCAGCTCAGAGTGAATACCAAGGGAAATGGAATAAGAAACTTAAAAACTGAGCAAGCTGGGGAGGAATAGTTTCTTTGTGTGATTTTGTCCTATGGGATTTCATTGCAAGGTGACTCACACTGGGATTTCATATGCAGTGACCTCTGCCTGTATTTCTCAAATTTTTCTAATCTTCAAAACAAAATTACTCGAAGCAGAGCCAATAGAAGTAAGCAAATAATTCCAAAGCTCTGGTGATGGCAGAAGTAGCCTAGGTCTTTTATCTACATTACTTTGTACCCTTCATGTGTAATAACTGCAAGTTTCAAACACTTTATCTCAAATATCTCTGAAGCCTCCATTTGCCTAATCTAGTTATGAGGAAATAATAGGGAAAACCTTGGTTTTGTTGTAATAAAACCAGATTCTGCCACAAAATTCCAACCTTGGGTTTGATGAGCTAAGAACTTAGCTGAGATAACTCCCTGCTAAGTGGATCTCGTGCTGTCCTAGATAGATTCCCAATATTGCCAAAAAACAATGAGCTGGGCCAAGCATTTTCCATTGAGTTATTTTACATTTATCTTACAGCATATTTCCCAGCATTTCTGTACTGCCATGGCTCTGTTTTCACATTGGTACAGCTGAATGAACTTCCAGCATTCTAACTCACCCCAATTTGTCAGCCTAAAGGCAAGAAAATAGAGTCAGCAATGGATAACTTGCCCAGTGTCTTGGCACAAATTAACTGCATCTTAATTCTATCTGTGCAGAGAATGGATTTCCAAAGCTCTGCTGAGAACCAGCCTTCTAAAGCAGAAGTTTCAGCTCCTGTGTTTTCGTCACAGGTCTCTGTGGGTTCTAAACAGAGAAATCTCCACTTCCATTCTGAGGCTGACATCATTAATATCTACTGCTCCATCCATATTTTTTTTTGCTATTATGGAATCCTACAGGTCTTCTGTATGGGACTTAGGCTTGTCAAGCAATTCTCAGAATGAAATTTTGTATTCAGAGGTTTGAGAGCTGTGACCT
The DNA here is from genome assembly GCF_024509145.1 of Vidua macroura. Classification (NCBI taxonomy): domain Eukaryota; kingdom Metazoa; phylum Chordata; class Aves; order Passeriformes; family Viduidae; genus Vidua; species Vidua macroura. Next base: position 65,296,219 of record NC_071611.1, read on the forward strand.
TAGGCTATATGATTTAACACTGCTATTAATTTTTGAATGGCAGACACGTCTATTTTTTTGTTTCTTCACAATGCATTATTCCTTCAGCTCTTATCCATCAGTTTACTAAGCTGGAAAGAAAGCACTGGAAACCCAAAGAAAATGTTACATGATTGAGTTCCATTAAGTTATTAATTATGTTCAATTAAGTTATTAATTATGTAAAATAATTAAAGTTCTCTTGCTATTATCCTGTACTTTTCATCAGTAAATCTCAAGGTACATTATAAAGGAGGTCAGATCTTTATAGCATAGAACTGACATGTAGCAAAAATAGGTTCAAATTCCATTTTGTCCACTGCATTCCAGTTAATCCCCCTGAAAAAATATTTTTTCTATATTTTAAAATTGTTTCCCCTTCTGGGAAATTGGGCTTGAGCTAATATTAATTTCTGTAAAAAAATTGTATAGGTCCCCTCAAAAATGAGTGCTAGGATATGCTTCTCATATGCTTCTCGACACTTGTTTGAGTTGAAAATTTAACAAGATCTTCAAGGCTATGAAGATTTGAGGAAAAGAAAGCTGTAAACATTAAATAAGCCTCTATAATGAGCCAACAAGTGGTTGCTGTATCCTACTTGTGCTTTTGCCTTGCAAATCCTTCTTGCAGTAGATATTAGTCTGCATCCAGGATTATTGCTGGAGCTGAAATCACTGTATAAAAAGTCACATCTCCTTCAGTGACAAAACCATAATACATAATAATTTCCATTATTGAAGGAAATGCAAAGCCTGAGATAGAATGAGGGAAAGCATTCCAATGGTGCCAGTTCCCTGCTGTTCAGGCTACACGTGGCTTTTCCTACATTTTTTATCCTGGTTGCACCCACTAGCAAGCAGCAGGATTTGTTGCTTTCTCTTCCTTGATTCTTCTCACATGGCTCCTGCAGTTCCTCCCAACAGCAGCTACTGCTCACAACAGGCAAAGGAAAAACCTTCTTTTATTCAGAATTCATCCTTGCTTTTACCCAAACACAGGGAAGTTCACAATGCCACGGACAAAGCTATATCAGGACTTCCTGACAGAGCTAAGAATATTAATTCTTCAGCTGTAAATGTAAATAAATGCTGGACAATCACAAATGAGCTTTTGCCTGGCTGGAAAGTAAATGCAGAAATTTCTCCAGGGTTCTGTGGGAGCTCGTGGCTCCTCTCTGAACCTCATGAAAACCTCCACACTGCACTGAAAAAATACAGAACCTGCAGCAGATGTAACTGAAAACTCCCAGAGAGAGAACAACATTTTTATTTACTCTTAGATCTTCCACTAAAACTTTGTAGTTAATATGGCAGTCTCTTCTGCACACAAGGGAGGGAAAGGGAATTCTGCTGGTTGTCTTGATCTCATGGAATTGGCTGCTGTGCCAGAAGATAGCACAAGGGTTCTCCCAGCCAGGTTTTTAAAATCAAATACCTGGCTTGTGTTTCTTCCAGAGCTGTCAAGGCATTGAGAAGTAAATCCTAAATTACAGAACAACTTGCAAAGATGGAGCACAAAGGGTAACTGAAAGATGCAGTTGCCCAAGAGAGAAAAAACCTTTAGATACAGGAACATGTGAAAATTATAACAATTTTGACAAGTTGCTGCAATTCTGCAGCAAAGCCATTCTTCAGAACTTGATCTTTCTTCAAAAAGTTTTTTATTGTTTGAAAGATATGGACAATGTAAATTTTTCTTTAGATGACCACACAATCAAATATTGACTACTGGTTTTGATTCAAGGCACAGAAAAGAAGAAAGATTTTTGATCTAATTACTATTGCTATTTAAAGCAATATTTCAATCAGAGCTTTGATTTCTATCTCAAGAAAAGTGAAAGCTACAAGCAAATAGACTATTTTTTTTGACCTAAAACCAGAAACAATAAAGAGGAGCCCAAAGTTAAGTCCTATCAATTTTCAGTAACACTTAATTTTATGATTCTTGTCTAACACATTTGCCTAGTTTGATATTTTTGGACAGAGGGAATGAATCATAAACTGACTCTATCTCTCATAATTTTTGAATACCATTTCCTGAAATGTAATTATTGATTTTAGCATTCATATGTGTCCTGTTATTTTCCTAATTGACTGTGATACATATCCAGATTATAATATACACAGTCAATCATGAATCATAAGTCATAAATATAGAGAGTACTTCATAATTCTCTTTAAATTACTCTCTTTTTAAAAGTCACATAATGGGTCATCCTTTTTTCCTAGAAAGTAAGATAGTCACGCCTAGGAAATTGAGAACATATCTTAAGAATATATGCTGGAACCCAGATCTCAAGTTAAGAATATACATTAAAAGTACATGTGTAAGAATATGTGTAAAAAATTACATATATTAGGAATATATGTTAAATTAACATATCAAAATTAACATTTTTAGTGCTTCTATCTGGGCATACCAACAAAATATTCTTTTTACACTGAGACCTCTGCACCTGGCATGGACACATATTGTTTTTCACCATTTTGTGAAAATATTGTAACATTAGCAAGGCTTTTTGCAAAAGACCTGATGGCCACAGGAGATATAATTTATCTCTGAATTACATATCTCCTGTTCATTGTATTTTTCTGCATGCCAAAATGCTTAGAGATGGGCTCTCCAGTTGACTTCTTTTTCTAATCATCATTACACTTGAATGAAATCCTAAATGCAATGCCAAAAAAAAAAAAAAAAAAAAAAGAGAAGAAAATACATGGGTGATTCAAAGGAAGTAATCATGGTCTGAAAATCTGCAGAAATCTTCAGAAAGCATTTATGGCTGACCAAACAGAAAATCACAGAAGAAAAATGAGAATGCTGAAATATGTACATTAAAAGTACAAGTCATTAATTTTGTGTGCCCATGTGGATAATAGTGATATGGCCATAGTGATGTCCATATTTCAGTTACCCAGGATCAGAAACAGAGCAAAACATTGCAAGTGCCATGTGATGCTGATGTGGTACAAATGTCCTTACAGGTTTTTTAAATAAATTTTCAGATAAACTTCCCTCCTATTTTTCTTTTTCCTTGTGTATTTTGGACAAGGATGAGCAAAACATTGGCAGTTAAAAGAGTAAAGACCTAAAATGTGACACAAGTGATATATTTGTTCCTGCCACCCTGTAATTGAAAATCATACTGAAATAATTTGGGGATTTAAACAGAAGAAGTACATGGAAAATCAGTATGCAAAATCCACCCACAGACCATGTGGTGTTACAGCTGGATACATACATACATACATATATATATATATCTATATATATATATATATCTAAAATGAACTTTATAGACTCTTATGGATATATGTGAGGAAAAAAAAAAAAGAAAAGATCTGTTATGGTGAGCAGGATTTGGTATTTAAAAAACCCAAAAACCCCACATGTTTTTAAAAAGCCTGAGAAGTCCAGTCTTTAATTCAAGATATGTACTGTGATGTAAGGGAAATATTTAAGGAAACCAGTCCTGGAGTCAGCTAATTGCTTACCTCAGTGTTTTTATTACTGAGTATCAAGATTCCTATTCTGGGATTTGAAAGTGTGTAAGTGTGTGTTACTCACAGACTACTTTGGAAAAGAAGCAATCAACCCCGCACCCCCCCCCCCCCAAAAAACAAAAAAACAAAAAAACAAAATTAATTTCTGAAAGAAATTTCTAGGCACAAATGTTTAGGACTAAGTATTTTAATAAAATAACTTACAAAATCCGCCCCCCAAAAAAAACACCAACAAAAAGAAACAAACTACAACCACCCAGCAGAAAAAATCCTGGTGTATCCTATTTTATTCTCTGCTGTTCAAGCACAAAAAGCAGCCAAGTGTAAGGGGAATGATGTATGCTGAATTTTATGTATGCAAAAATATTTCTGCAGATATTTTTTTCTCGTTTTTCCTCCCACAATGCACTTATCTGATGATATCAGAGAAGGCACACTTCCAATGGTTACTTTTTTACTACCTTTCATGTTTTCCTGTATAAATATCATAATCTCTGATTTCAATGGTTTTCTACTGATTTTACAATCAGAACTATTTAACATTGCATTAATTCTCTAAATGCTTTAAGATGTAGAGGCATACACATGGAATTTAGAAGGCTATAAACTCAGAGATGATTTATGGGATAGAATCTTGTCTCATTCTTAAGTAACACACTCTTAATCACATTTTGAACATGAGTATAGTTAAAAAGAAGTTGTGAGCCCCTAAAAGGAGCCAGTTTTCATTCTTATTTTTTTATACAGTGCTCTGTAATATTCTGCAATGGGATATTTTCCTCCCAACTCCAACAGGACTAAAAAAAAATCAGGATTTTGGCAAGTAGCCATCCAGCTGGGGACTGTGCCATTTCATCTGAGTAGGCAGTATTTTCCTACTTGTTATGCATACCCTGCAAAAACCTGACGACCATTATTGAACAAGAATTATTTTGCTATTTTAAAAATCAAGAAAAGGTGATATTTCATTGCAAGCATGGGCATTTACAAAAATAATCTGAAACTGCAAATGTTTAGAAAGTAAATATATAAGCTGAGTGTTCATAAGGAAAAACAAATAAATAAATCAACATCTGTTCAGGTCAAAAAACTCAAAGTCTCATATTACTTCCATCTTTCTCCTTATCTGTTCTCACAACAGGAGGACATGTTCCATAATATTAAATAATGTCAGTCAAAGCAGGGTAATTATTATATATAATTCTTTACTAATAATGACTGTTCATTATTATTTTGAAAGCTTTTAAACAACTCCAAGACATATATAATTCTGGGAAGTGTGGCATTACATTGTTGCTACACTCTCACAGGTTGTGTGCTATAATTCCAAAAGTTCTGAAAGGATTAAATAATCCACAACTGCAGTTGAATAATATGCATTTAGTTTTGATTTTGTTTTTTTGGTTTGGGGTGTTTTGTTTGTTTTTAATATGAGTTATAAACTCCTGAAATTTGACCAGCTAATATTCAGCTTATGGCTAGGAACTGACTTGTTGGAGGAACATAAATATGCTCAAGAATAAAGTCACAGTGAACACTTTCTTCATCACTTGGACCTCAGGTACCCCCCTCAATTCATTAATGAAGACACTGAAATTAGTCATTTCATGCTGGCTCTGAAGACAACCTGCATTTGATACAGATGCACATTTTTTGGTGCTTTGACTGTGTTCAACAAAGTCTTTTTTTCTCCCTGGCTTTCCATCAGAGTTGCAGGAGCCCACCTGGCACTGCCTGACAGCTTCAAGCTGTCTCTGTCTGTCGTGAAAGGGTCTGGTTGCTCTTACAATGCTCTTCATTAATTTTAAAAAATGAAAAATATATGACAGCAGCCACTCAAAAATGGCAACTCCACATTAACTAGTAAAATACCTATTCAATTTCAGTCTATGAGACAAGATACCTCAGCTCCTGGACCCCATCTTGCAGTTTTCAGACAAAAGTTACACAACACAAGAGAACTGCTTGAGCACTGCTGTGTTTTTATTTCTGAAAGAGCATTCAGTTTCTCTCAATGTTTGCTTCTTAAGTTAAACAAAGCCTCAAAATTTTTTCTATGTATTTCAGGCCTGGGCAATGACCAGCCAAAGGTTGAATTTCATGAGCTTAGAGATCTTTGTGACAACAACATAATAATAATACCATCACCACCACCAAAAACATAATAATATGATGAAGACATTTATTGCTAAACTTGAACATGGGAAGAGAATATAATCTCTCTGCAGGTATAATCCCCCTCCATACCTACAATATATAGCAATAAGAAAAATATCTCTTTTGCTTGCCTGCCCACCCTTATCTGTGCTACCACCTACACAGAGCTTCAGAAGATGTGTTGGCTGCCACTCTCACAGGTAGGGTTCTTTCTGCAGCACCTCTGCTTTGTCTGATAGCTGACAGCACCAGAGGGTGTGTGACATTTCAGGCCATCAGCAAGAAAATTCTCAACAAATCTTAATAGCTGAGATTTATCAGGAACTGATTGCACAAACTCTTAGAAATTTGTGTTCAGCATCAGTCCTGAAATCTTGTCAAGATGCAAAAGATACCAGCAGCTAAACCATGAGCTTTGACCTTCATGCCAGAGTCCCTGCATCAGCCCCAGTGCATCTGAGATGCTCTGGGGAAGGGGAAAGCAAGGCAGCCAAAGAAAGTGGAGGGCAGATTTCTCTTGTCAGGGCTCCCCAAGGCAGGGTTTAGCCTCAGAATGCCTGAGCGGATGCAGGAGAACATTCTGGAGCCTCCAGTGGAGGTTTTGGTGACTCACCCAGATCTCAGCACTTTCAGGAGTGCCCGTGTGCTGACTCAGCCCTGACTCAGAGGGCAGAGACGCCTCTCTGAGTCACCACCAGCACCAAATGTTTTCCTTTGGGTTCCCCAAAGAGGATATGCCCCATGTGTGTGCCTACTTCTCCCCTAGGAAATCTGGTATCAGACCTCAGCTGGAATGGCACACCTATTTAGAGAAGGCTTTTTCCTCAAGTAACCTTGCTCAGTAAAGAATTCCCTCTGGAGAAGCAGCTGGGTTGAGATCTTTCTCTTACACTGAGGAAACATGTGTGTGACTCTATTAGAAGACTGGTTTATTCTCAACTAAAAGTTTAGAATGAAAAACTGTTTTTCTACAGGTAAGAAAAAAAAAAAAATCTGCACTGAGCTCCAGAAGAAAGATGGTAAGGATATGGTTCTTTTGATATTGCCATCCATCTGGAGTAACACTTGTGAGATCTCATTTATCAGACTGTTTCCACAACACTCAAAATATATGATAGAGGTAACTATGATTTTTCTGTTTGTGCTTACAAAAAATTGTATTACATTACACTTGAGAGATAATTATTACCTCTCCAAAATCACAGCCTTGCAGATTTTCCATAAATTTAATCTGGCAGTTTTGAAAGATTTATGTGTGCAGACAACTTGAGTTGTGTGCACACACAGACACACATTCACAATCCAAACTTACACACATACCTACACATATTTATATATATATAATATGAATAAAGCAGTGAACATAAAAGGAACTTTATTGTTAAAAAAGTGATAACCTATAATATTAAAGGAGGCTAAATACATAAATATAAAATGAGTATAAAGGTGAGAGAGTTTATAGTTACACATATATGAGTATGAAGTTCAAAGGAAGAGAAAAGAGCCAAATAATATCACTGGCATGTAATTCAAAATACCTGAACTCATTCATTTAGTTATGCCAAAGCACGAATTAGTAGTATGTGGAGTTGTAATTGGAAAGGACTAATTAATGGAAGGTAATAACAATTTATAAATAACTTGACATAGACTTATAAACCTTGCATTATATAACTTTAGGTTGTACATGTAATGTGATCAGGAAAAAAACCTTCCTAATCTAAAGACTGAAAGAATGTGGAAGTTATTAATTGTAAGAATGAAAAAAAGAAGCCCCATGGATGTGTGAAAGACAAAAGCAAGGATTCAGTCCTTCTGCAGGTCTTCAGAACATTAGACAAAGTCAACATATATGAAGAAACCCTTGGAACTACACAAAGCTGACTTGGTTTTCACACTGGCAGTTGCAAGTTCTTGGCCCAAGGCTGTTCTGAATCACGCCCAGACTTTTTTTTTTTTTTTTGTCCCCATAAATAACCCAGCCAAACAACAGCAAGTAGAACCTGGGGGGGTAGAAGCTGTAACTGGTGATGCCGCTCATATGACAGAGCAGGAAACACCCCAAAAATTGGCACCTCCAGTTTTCCCTGTGTAGCACAGCACCACTCTGAGCTGCTGGATGAGTTTTTGGCTCCATCATAGCTACAGGGCAGTGATGCAGCCTGCCTCCTCCTCTGTGGCTTCACTGCCTTGTGGCTCCAGCCTGGAAGTTTGAGATTTCCTGCTATTCCCAGGATTGGTCCTGAGGGCCAGTGGACCTGGAGAGAAACAGCAAATGAAGCCTTTCCAGTACACAAGTGGGAAAGCCAGGGGCAGGAAACCTTTGCAGGAGACAGGGAAGGGAAAGGCACAACCCTTGTGCATGGAGAAACCTGGTGGGAAAGATCTGTGTCTGACACCGTGCTGGCTGCTCCCAGGCACCACCAGCAATCAGTCCAGCAGCCCTCGTGGGCCAAAACTGCTTTACTGGGCCATTTCCAGGAGAAATTGGATGCCATAGGACGTGACTCTGCAGCTCTCTTCTCTCTGAATCAGTGCTGGAGCTGTCAGGCACCTCACAGCAGGACCTACCACAGAAGATGTAAAATCATTTGTGGTCAATTAGCAACCATGTGCCTTTTCCAGCCTGCAGCTCTGGCTGCGCTCCAGGAGCTGTCATTCCCACACCTAGTGCCTGCCCTGAAGACTTCATGCATTTTTCTGTCTCATTTCTCTATCCTGAAGCCTTCACTGCCCCAGGATTCCAGCCACAGATGTAAATGCAAGGGGTGTAGTCATGATTTATGCTAGAAACACAAACCCTGCTGTAAACACAGCTACACCCAAGAGAAATATAGAGCTGCTCCGCAATACAAGCAGTGCTCTTTGCAATTCCACAGCTATTGTGGTAGGATGGGAGATAGGGATGGATTTTCTTTCCCACAGATCACTGAGTGAATGAGACAGCTCTGAAGTTAGTGCAGCTCCAACGCCTTGTGGATGGAGAGGAGAGAAAGAATCCCACAAATAAATCACTGGCCCTGAGCTCAGGTTTGGAGCCCATCCCAGATCTGATTCAGAAAATGTGAAAGTCTTCTGCAGGTTGCTTAATCCCTGAATGCTTCAGAACCCTGAAGCAGTAAAATGTAGCAGGTGGAGGAGTGGAAAAGGTGTAAAGAGAGGTTTTAAAGAAATATCAGGGCTGTATAAAGAAATTAATAGTCAGTAGAAGTTGCAGTAGTTATTCATTATTGCAACATGGTGATTTCCTTGGATTGGAACAAATTGTCATATTTTTAAGATTCACCTGTTAACTTTATTTAAGGCAGAGCATATGCAGGAGGCAAGAGCTGCACTTAATGTTTAAGTTTTCCCATCCAAATAAGGGGTTGAAGCCTTTAAAAACTGTCAGCCATGTGTGATGCACAGCCTTGGCTTGAGCAAGGTGTGCTTTCTTGCTAATTCATCATATGAAAATGCTGTGGCACACTCAGATTGACATTAAACCCTTTGGGACTGTAATGACTTGGATTCAGTAAATATTCTTGTGCTCAGAATGATAGACAGGGAAAAACTAAAGAAAAAAAAAATTAGTGGCTATGCACCCAAGTAACAGCTTAGAGAGGGACTACCATCTGGAGTTGGAGTATGGCATCTTCTCTCTTAAAGAAAGAGTGGGACAAAATTGGGGTGAATTTTTACTTGTTCATTGCCTTCACTCATACAAATACGGCATGAATTTAAAATCAGTATGGGATTTTTACCACTAGACTCAGGATGTTGCCTTCAAGTTGCCTTAAAAGAGTATTTCTAAATGAAAGAATGACAAGAGTGTAATGGTGATGATGACAATAATGGTAATGATAACAATTACAATAATAATAATAAAAATTAAAAAATAAGAATAATTTTAAAATCAATAAAACAGTAATTCTGTTCCTAGTCTATAAAAGTACTGAACTACTTCATTAATGATGAATATTAAAAAATATACTTGTTTCAGGCTGGAGTGTGCTACCCTGTGAACTGTAACATTTTATTTTAGTAAAATTTTTTGTCTAATAAAATATTTAGTAATATTTTGCATTTTGTGGCTTAAAACCCCACACAACATCACAGTTTACCATACTACACAGGGTCTGTGAATAAATAGACCACCATTTTTATCATCTCATAATCAGTCTTAAAGAAAATGTCAGCACTATAAATTACCACAGGGAAAAAAAAAAGGAGAAAGTTCCTCCTGGAATGTGCAGCTACCAGTGTCTTATAAACAAAGATTGACACAATTTTCCCTTTATACTTGTTCAGAAACTGAAGTCTTCACCCCACAAATTCAAATCCCCCTTCCAAGAGCTCTGCTTATCAAGCTTCATCTTACACACACTTGCATTCCTTGCCCTGTTCTGAAGGCCTTTCCAGATCTCCACCATTTGGGTGGTTTGGTTATAAAATTTCTCTTAAAATTCCAGTCTAAACTCATACACAACTAATTTACAACTATCTGATGTGCTGCCAGTATTAGTTTAAGATAATTTTCCCCCTCTCTTGATGTGTAGCCAGCTTGAACATATTTATAAAAAGCTACTGCATTGCCTTTTTTTAGCACATTGAACCGAGCCACAGTTTCTGCGCTTCTATCATCATCTGAGTAACCCTATCTGATATTCACTGCAGTTCAAGATCACAATCTTTCTCAAAGGGCACAAGAACAGAAAATAAGCAGTTCAGAACAGTAAATTTATTGACACATGGAACAGATCTCTTTCCCCATTTTATATCAAATGACAAGATCCCATTTATAAATATGTAATTGAATGTCTTTGCTCACTTTACACTACTCAAGGTAGACTTCAGGCAGAGGTTTTTACCTAATTTTTTGTTTTATCATCATCTAGTCTTGAATTGGGAATACTTATCAACTCACGTGCTGTGGCTTTAACAATTGATACAAATAAAAAATGTTTGTAAACCAAAAGTTTACTTCTTCACTTTCATTTGACAAGAATCAGCTCCCCCTTATCTCTGAAAGATTTTTTGCATTTGGTCAGCAAATCCACCAGCAATTCTGCCATCTTAGATCTGTCCTATTATGCCAAGGAGAAATAAAAAAAATCCAAAATCTTTACCCTTGCAAGGTATTTGGGTGCTCTAACAACAGGGGAGGAAAGACAGGGGAAAGAAGAGGTGAGGGACAGACATTTCTGAAAACTAGCCTGTGATTTAAATTCTGGAAAACTTAGCAGCATCTTATGTGCTCTGCAAAACCTTCAGTCCATCACGAGCTCCCTTTTCTGGTCAAATTGGTGGTAAAGCCCAAAGTTCCACCATCAGCAGGTGTTCCAGGCACATGTGAGTCTTATCCTGCCTGAGTCACATTCCTGCGATCTCTGCAAGGTTTGAGCATGGGCATCAGAAAGGCAAGGTCTGTGAAATATGAAATGTGCACCAGTGGGCAGCTGCAAAAAGGAAAGAGCCCGGAAATTTTAATAATTGACATGGACTTCCCTGAAGCTGCCATTATCTCCATTCTCCTCAGTTCAGCTGTGGGCCAGCTCTGCTTCTCTTTAATACTGCTTCAGGTGGAGATTAATGCACAGCTGTTTGTTGTTTTTAAATTATTTTTGAATAAAAAAAACATGTTTTAGCAAATTATGAATACTCAAGCCCATGCCATAAAATTGGTTATCAGAAAATTTCACAAGTACTCAGAGAAAACTAAACAGTGATCATTGTCCACTGGACTGAGCAAGGGACGCCTGATAGTGAGGAATAATTGTGTTTTCTGGAAGAACAATTGTGCCAATATATCCTGAAATTTTTTTTTTTTGTTTGTTTGTTTTTTTTTGTTTCAAAATAAGTATTATTTCTCTCTCTTCTTAAGAGGCAGCAGGGATTTAGTTTGATTTTTCTCTTCCAGTAGAAATTAATACAAAAATACATTTTTTGCCTTTGTGTTACTTATAAATTGCCTCCAAGGGTCAGCCTGTTCTTTAGACCAGGTTTTGCACAAAGGAACTATTGGACTAAGGACTCATGAACCTGATAGGAAAGATAAAAAACTAATTTTGCTGAGATTTTCTTCTTTGAGCATCAGTTCAACTCTTCTGAGAGTTTTGTGGAGACATCTTTGCTGGTAGATGTCTGAATAAATAATATTCCTTTCAATTAGGATCTGCAGAATAGGTGCAAATGCTGTTAGGCTTATACATTGATACACAGAACAAAGGGAATTTATTGAATTATTTTATGTCTTTTCCCCCTAAGAAATTGGTTACACCTAGTGAATATAACAAAAGCCTGCAACAAGATTAGGTGGGAGGAGAGTTAGGGCAGTACTTTCTTCTAAAGAACAGGCTGAAAAATGAATGCAGGTGAACAGAAACCACAACAAAGAGGCAGGGTTAAAATAAAATATTTGTATTTCTACTGAAATTAAGACATTGTGAAATAAACCTGATGGCCACTTCCTTGAAGATGCCTTGTTTTTTGACCAGCAGCAGATTGGCAAATGCTGCTGCCAGCCACAAACCCCAGCACTGAAGTCCTCAACAGGACAAATTATAAATCAACAAGACATGGATTTTCCAATGAGTCATGTAAAATAGCTTCAGAACAGCTGAACTCCATGGATTATGGTTTTGGGGTTTTTTTAGCACAGAGAAGAAAATTGATGGCACACAAAATGCATCTTTCACAGGCAGATGCTGTGAAATCTACACCACCTCTTGCTACAAAACATATTTCAAAATGGTGCAACTCTTCTAACAAGGGGAGAAGAAAATACAAAGGAACTAAGCAATTACTTGGAGATAAATACAAATTCAGAACCAAAGACAGGCTGCTCCTTTTCACTCCTGCTGCACAATGCTCTTATCCAGTCCACAGCATCTTCAAAACACCATCAAACCTAGGAAGGTAAAAACACAAGGACTGAGGACTCAGACAACTGGATTGAAATCCAAACTTGCATAGTTCACTCAGAGATGAAAACTACCCACCCTTACCAGCTGTGTCCCTTTCTGCCCCTGCCTGTTTTCATAACTTTTTTTATAACTTTTTTTTTTTTTTTTTTTTTTTTTTTTTTTTTTTTTTTAACTGGAGAAGACAATCAGCTTCCTGGAGACTCCAGGCCAAAACATTGTGCCAAAGACAGGGTGTTCTGTGTGGGGATTTTGAGTGCATCTGGTGCCAGGTGCCTGATTCTGGTTTCAGGGCAATGAGTCTCTCTGTACTGAGCATCAAGTGAGAAATTTTCTGTCTCTGCAGAACCAGATAATTTCTTCCTCAAGTTCTTACATCAGAGTGTCCTGATAAAGTTTGGTCCTACCTCCATAACAGGTGAGGGAGTACAAAAAAACATCAGATGGCTGTGGAATTAGTAGAAATCACTGCCCACAGGCATCATGTGAATCCGTTCACTTTGGTATTGAATCCTAAATTCTGTCGACATGAGTGGTTTAGTCACAGTGGGACACTCTTCATGCAACTGTGTTAACACGAGAAGCATAAAACTCTCTTCAGAGAGGAATTTGGTACATTTTTATATAGCCAGGAATGTTGAATTTTGGTTTTTCTTCTTCATGTGAAAAAGTAATAATGACTGAACATTAATGCTATAACTTCTTTACAGGACTTCACAGGTAATTTCTGTGGGAACAACGACTCCTAAATATTCTGTTACCTTTCAAACAGAGTATAAGGTGTTCATGATTTTTATCCTCACTTGGTGTTTTTTATGCATTTTTTAATACATTTTTTTTCTTCTAATCTGAAGACCGCAGCGCTCCAGACCACTGCATGCTGTGGGGCAGAGATTCTATTTATACTCTCAGTCCCTAAATCTGAGTTTTGTTTTTACTGTTGCACAATGCTCCAGCCACTGCACCTGGCACAGCTGTGCCTTTGTAGAAGAATGTGTTGCAATCCCTTTTCAGCTCCTTTACTTTAGCAGCAGTAGGACGCCCCTCTGTGAGACCTGGGCTGCTTGTGCACAGCTGGCTCCCTGCCGAAGGCATGTCCTCGGATTCTCGCTCCAGAATGTTTTGCTTTGCTCTCTTTTCTGCTCAAGGTGGCACGGAGTGATTGTGCTCACATCCTTCCTTTCTCAGGTCTTTGTGTCCTTCAGCCTGAGAGCAAGCCTGATGGATCGGCTTGAATGCTCCCTCTTCCCTTCTACCAGACTTTTGGCAAGGCCGGATGAGAGAAATAAGACAAGTGATTTTTTTTTTTTTTTTTTTTCCCCCTTTGGGAATTAAGTGTGAAAACACTAAACACCATGGGATTCCTTATGGGTAGTCTGACTGCTCCAGCACCTCATCTCACATGATCACTGGCACAAAGCTACTCTGAGAAGGGAGAAAAAGTCTGCAGAGAGCAAGGATGGGCAGTCAGATCACAAAAAATCAAGATCTTATTCATCTCCATTAGTCAAGCATTCACCATGTAACATCCCTGAAAGAGAGAATTTTTTGTTCACTGTTCTATTTTTAAAATGCATACTTCATGAATTGTGTGTTCTTGGGGTTTTTTGCTTTGTGTGTTTTTTTTTTTTTTTTTTTTTTTTTTTTCCCCTTGGGAAAATAAATTAAACACAATAATGGCACCTCTGTGTTCTATATTTGACATCTTCTAGCCTTAGAGTCATTTCATCATCTACATTCAATGTGCTGCTTTTTGAAATAGAAGAAGTGGTAATCAGCAAACTTTTGATTTTTGGTAATGAGACACGTGTATTCTCTGTTTATGTGCCCTGAAATACAATAGGAATTGAGTTGCTGCTTTCAAATCTGCTCTTCAGCTATTCAGAATACCATTTTCATGGTATTTCCCTCTTCTACGCTGCTGTTTGCATTTTTTTAACACGTGCTGCCCCAGGGAAAAAATGACATTTGCTGAACACAATGCCTCAATTATCTTGTTGGCAGCTACTTTCTTTTGAGCAATGTATAGATTTAATAAGAAGAGTGTGCCTTCAAATTCCAGTTTCAGAAATTCATCTCAGTTACTTCTGATGGGAGGACACACATCACAATTCTTTACAAAATTGCTGTAAAATTAGTAAATATTTATTTTACAACCAGTGTTTTGTTTTTTTTTTTTTTCCAGAGGAAAGAGGAAGGACCACAGTGTTTAGCAACCTTGTGGAACATTGACTCAAGCTGCATTATGCTCTATTAAAACACACGCCTGTCCCAAAACTTTGATTGTTTGGACCAAATAGTGCCGGATCTCCCATCTGAAAATCAGTGAATGGGGAGAGAGGAACCTCAGTGCCAATGAATAATAGTGAACTTAATTAAAATCTTCCCCCTCTGACGGAAAAATTAGAGTTTAACTAAACATAAATACTCAAGGGAAAGTCTCTCCAATTTAAATTAGTGGCAAAAAATAATCCTGGGTTTTCTTCAGGCCCAAAGGAAAAGTTTCAATTGTTTTGAGTTTGTTGCTCTTCCTTTTTAGTTTCTAACCTTGGCAATTTACAAGACGTAATTTTTGCCAAAATGGTAATACTTTGAAATGAAGATATTTCCTGTGGAAAAGCCTCCTTTTTGGGATTGATCCACTTGTATGTGTTCTTTCTCTCTTTGCCTTCCCCTCAGAATTTTTATTTTCTGGATTCTTGTCTGTGTGAGGCACTTCCACTTCAAAGGCATGAAATCACAGAGAAAGAGGATTATCTAAAACAGCAGAGCTTTTTCTTGAAATGCTACAAATACTGCAAATGTCTCCAGTATCTCAGATATTCAGGGTTGGTACCATTTATCTTTTGAAATTAAGTGGGCTTTTGTGTGTAATGTCCTTAACTAAACCCCCTTAGCACTGAGTCTGACCAACTGAAGATGGTGTGAGTGGTAAACAGGTTTAGAACCTTCCCAATCCATGGCTCTGGTAGATGGAAAAGAAAAATAATGCAAGAACAAAACCAAACACAAACAATGCAGCAGCAGTTTAAATGCAACACAAAAGCTGAAATCAGGATTAAATTGAATTATTCATCTTAAACAAAGGGCAAAGTCCTTCTGAGAATGTACTGAATAATCTTCTCTCCCAGTAGCTCTGGATCTTTAATGGATTATTCTTATTAAATCAACTTGCTTAAAGCCTCAGTTATATTGCAAGAAGACAAAAGTAAAAGTGAGTTGCATCCGCTAGTTAGAGGGCACAGGTGTTTTCCAGTTGGGATAATCACCCTTTCCCAGTGAATTAGTACCTTGACTATTGGGATGAACAACCAAGAACTAACGTGAGCAAGGAAATCTCAAACCTGACCAGTGGCAGCATCCACAATTAAACAATCAGCTTACTTTTGATCCATAAAGTCCTTTTGCAGTCTACTAACTGAGGTTTCTGCTCTCCCCTGTGGAATCAAGCAGCAAGGGAAAAGTCCTCCACTGTGGTGTACTGAGCTGGTTGTAGCCAGCCCCAAATTCCCCTGTATTTTCCTCTCCAAGAGGGAAGTTTCAGATTAGCAAAATTCCACTTGGATGTCTTTCTCAGTAAAACTTCATAAATAAGTTAAAACCACTTGACAGGAAAACTGAAATTAAGTACTCCAACCATTGGGAGGTACTCCTGCAATATCAAAAGGACAGGTGAATGATCACAGATTGAATCCCTGGTTGAGCATGTTGTTGCTCTTATTTTATTTCAATGATTTTGGGGGTGGTTTTTTTTGAGTAGCTGATAAAGTAGACTAGAGGTTATGTTTAAAATATGCAGCTATGAAATACTAGGAGCTTTTGCAACAATTTCTAAACATGAAGAACGAAGAAAACAGAGTAATGCTTGTTAGTATCAAGTGGGAGAAAACATTTTTTTCTTGCAAAAAGGTATTTTCACTTGTGGTGGTTTTCTCTTGGCTGATTCAGGCCAAAGACATTTATCCAGTGGCTGTCCAAAATTATCTCTGGAGTTATTCCTCTTTAGAATTAATTGTGGGGTGTTTTTTGGTGATGTTATTTTCTTGGTAATTTCACCACTAGAAATTATTCTTCCTCAAAGACATTCTAGACGAAAAGTCACATTTATTAAGTATGGATTATATGGACAAAGTTAATGGCTACAGGAACTAATGCTCAATAAAATTTGTCAGCCTTGAACTCTGGCCGGAAAAACTTGATGTCTTCTTGCATGAAGCAGATAATTTGATAGCAAGAAGAGAAGTTGAGTTGCTCCAAGTTTACCTGGCTGATGCTTAAAGATGGCTCAGGTAATGGTGGAAATTCCATGAGTAATTCCACTGGAAAGAGGATGCTGCCCCAATAAAATGGCTGCAAGAAAAATCAAACTCACCTCTCAGAGACTGAGATATTGGGATTAATAATGGTGCCAGGAAATGAGCCTTATTTAGCAAGTCCAAAAAGAGAAAGGAAGGAGGGTGTCTTTTATTTTGTTTTGTTCTTGTTTTTTGAGGGAGAGAGAACAATTCTGTGGATGAAGACACAGCTATTTCCAGCTCAGGAACAGAACTGTTGTGGATATTTTGACATCAAAGCCTGATGACCTCCTGTCCCCTTGAGGATCTTAATCTTGCATACCAAACCGGTCAAAGAAGAGAAACATGATTCTTCAATTAACCACTTAAAAAATAGATGATAAAAACTTGCAAGGCATAAACTTTTTTTTTTTTTTTTTTTTTTTTTTTTTTTGTGGAGCAACCTGTGGATCTTGTCTATGTGTTTTGTTTTTTTGTTGGATCTGTTGCCTCAGAGATTGAAGGAGTGCTGTTGATTGTGACTTTTCCTACTGAATAAATCTATTTAAATCCAAAGGATTATGTACATGTTATGTTATATTGCATGAAGGTTGTTTATATAGTGCTTATTTTATATAGTGGAAATATTTCAGATGAAGAGCAGGATTAATGAATATGACCTTTATTTATTTTATTGAGTTATGCTGGAAAAGTTAAGTTTCTTTAACTTTTGTCTTTCTTTATGCTTTTTTCAGTGGGTCTGCCAGTCAAAAATGGCACCCACGCTCACTTGCAATGCAAAAAAATGTCAGGTAATAAGTGATATTTCCAGAGAAATAAAAGTTAAAAGGAGTGGCATGTTCTCTTGTAGTGAGATTTAAGTTCAGGAGGATGTTAGGAGATCTCCTTTGTGACCCTGAATAACACAAATCTGCTCCTACCAGGCGCCTCAGATATCAGCTCTTCAACATCACCCATGGGCACAGCTTGGCCAAAGACTAAAACTTTCCAAGCATCATTTTTTGAAGACCAAATGCCTTTGAGACATAAATAATTAATGCAGAAAAGGCAAAAGTAGAAATAAAACATAGCCATGGAAATTCAGGAGTATTTAACCAAAACCTGTTTCTGTTGCTGTCGTAACACAATTGTTTTGCTTTCTTGCAAATTTGAGTGTCTCCAGTAAAACTCATAAGCCTGGTGCTGATGATAAATCACCCAAGAATGCACAGCTGCACCAAGAGAAAAAAGGTCCCAAAATAAATACACTGTTTATTTTTGTAGCTGTTACTTGTTCCTAAGCTCTTTCAAAAAAAAAAAAAAAAAAAAAAAAAATCACTCGACTTGCCCTGCCAGCAGAATTTACCAGATTCTGCAGTAATTACAAGGCAGAGAGAAAAGGAAGCTGCCTTTTTTCCTCAAGGTAAAGACAACAGGACATTCTCTGAGTCCCTTGGCTTCAATATGATAATATTCAAGTCTCCATCAGCCCATAACACGTTTTATCATAAGAGAAAAAACAAAAGTGATTGAGCTGGGCCTGTCTAATGGTCTCCATTATTTCATAATTATGTGGTGGCTAATTCTAGAAAATTCTGTGGGCATGCAAGTACCTAGCCTGAATTTCAGAAAGGTCCTGAGCAAGACTTTTCTTTAACCCAGGCCACTACATCAATAAGGGAAGAATTCTCTGTGTAGGACTGGACTTTCCGTTGTTCATTTTCACTGCTACCAGAAATTTTGTCCAAATTGGTTTGTTGCTCTCCTAGTGGAAAAACATAAGCCTTTCCTGAAGAATGTGGTGTGTTAATTTACAGCCAGTTCTAGAACATGGTTTCTGAAGTTCCTGGAAATGAGCAAAATTATGTAGCTAATTTTGCTCCTCTGAGCTCCTTTTCCATGCACTTAAGTTCCATATTGCTATGAAATTTGTTAAAATGACACATAGCATATTTCTTATTTTTATTGAAACCCATATTTTCCCCTCTATAAAGCTAAAGGCAAGAAATGATGCTGAATTTCTGAACAAAGCAGACATTTGGAAATGGCCATTTATCCAGGTAGATAATTTGTAGATAATTTAGATGGACTGTAGTTTAATTATGTCTTATGTGTGTCTTACATGACTCCTGAATGGAAACAATCTTGGTTTGATCAAGTATCTACTCCCAAAACCCTTGACCTGGTTCCCTGGAATAGGAATTAGCTCTGAGAGTAGCATAAATTAGTATTTAATGCTAAAATAATATTTAATTTGTCCCTGTAAGGAAGCTTTAACATTATAATGAGAGGAATGATCATAACTTTCATCAGCTTTACTAGATGCTAATAAATTCAGCCTGGAAATTCAGCTCTGGAAAGGTTGAGTTGTGATGTGGTGGAGGACAGGGAAGTGTGGAAGGAAAGGTAAAGAAAGGAGAAGGTGCAGCCAGACTAATGTAATTGAAAATATCATCATTTTGTCTGTATCAAAGAAACAACTTTTCCCCTCTCTAAGCAAGGATGGCACCCTTGTTACACTGCCTGTTGAGGCCTTCTTAAAGAACAGCCCTGAGAGGTAAGATTCTCATTAAATCTATCTGGTAATTAGAGTGAGTTAATGCAGCACACACAGCTGTGAGGTGTGAGCTGTTGCGCTCTCTAAATCACAGCATTTCGTTCCTCACTCTTTCTGCTTCTGCAAAACTGGAACTGCCCTGAAAGCAGCTGTGCCTGGCCACTCATCCACACTCCTGCTGTGGGCATTTGCAAGATCTGCAGAGACTCCTCTCCACTTTAGGTTTTCCTGTCAGCTCTGTGATGCCAGGGGTGACACAGGGGAGGGGGAAGATCTTTTTAGGCAGAATTAACCTGCTGGGAATGCATCTTGGCACACAGGTTGGTGAAGAGATTAGACCTACCCACAAAATCTCACCTGTGCACACCTTCACGTGCTCTCCTCAAACCCAATCTACATGTTTGCGTTGGGCTGTCCCTCTTCTGACTTTAGGGAGTCCAAGCAGTGGGTAGCAGTATTTTCAGAAACAGAAATGAAAGGGTACTTCTCTCAGAAATGTGCTTCTCTTCATCTCTATCAGTTCTGGGTGAAACTCTTTCTATATTTAGAACTCTTTTTATATATTATGCTTGAGCTTGTATGAAGAATCCCTGACATGAAAGGGCTCAGGCAGGGAAATTGTGGAAGTTTTCTCCATGTCCTGGGGTCTCTGGAGTGCCTCCTGTGCTGGACAGGGCTGACATGAACACACTCTGCCACCAGTTAACCAGAAGGAATCCAAAGGGAAAAGGCTCCAGCTGAACTGTTTGCAACTCTGTCCTTCAAATGGAAAAGAAACCACCTCCAGCTTTGCTCTAAATCCATCTCTCTGGAAGAAGTTCATGACAAATCCTCCCATTTGTCTGAGAGCCCTGAAAGGAGCCAAGAGCTTTCACAAAGCTGCGGTGAAACAGGTCTCATCATGACTCAGATCTGTACATTTCCAGATTATCCTGTGCGTGTACTGGAGCAGAATCAGACATTAAGGACTCAGTCAGCATGTTTCTTGGACTCCCTGGGAGACTTGTCATGACAAGACAGGCCATAATCAACCATTTTTAGAGAAAGGACACTGCCTTCCATCCCTGGGTAGGTTTTTTTTTCCTTTTGTTAACTCCTCCTCTCTGGGTATTAGTAACAGCATTTAAATCAACACATAGAGCCAGGGCCAGATCATACACAGGTTTAAATTGGATTAAGGTCACTGAACTTGGGGTTTCTCCAAATGGCACTGGCTGAAACAGCACTTGAGGAGCCAGTGGTGGGCTTTCCTGCAGAATGGAAAGCAGTACCTTTGTCTTCGTTTGCCCTCTCTCTTGTTCCTCCCTTGAAAGTGACAGGAAGTGTCTTCTTGCTTTTAGTGAAACCAGAAATGTGCTTTTATTATGGGTGGTGAAGGATTTTATAAGTGTAATTCCTGTGTTTTTTATAAAGCCTAACACAGCCTCCGAAAGCTATCCACAGTCTCCATCTCCAGCCGCTGATATTAATGGAAGTAATAAAATACATTGATCATTAGGTCCTTTGTAGCATTATAAACATCATAACCCTATCTTGGAAAAATTTACACATCACAGCCCTAAGTTTCCCTGGTCCCCTGGCAGTGAGGGGAGGGAGTGATGTGTCTGTCTGGTGTGGGCCAACCCCAAATCCCTGTGAGATGCAGGAACCTCCATATCCCATATATTCTAGGCACAGTGCACTTTTTACCTGGTGAAATTTTGGTTTTAATGTGAGCAGACGTCATTATGCCATAATGACAGACCTTTTTGTCTGTCTGTCAGCAGCAGTCAGGCACATCTTTAGACCAGGCTCTGGTCCACATCATAATGGGAAAAGACAAAAAATTCCTTACATTTTTTATCAAGTCTGAGCCATTATTTTTGTTCTGAGAATGCCAAAAATAAAAGCCATACAAAGAATGTTTGAAAGATTGCTTTCAATTTAAATTCATTTTAGTTTAAAGCAAAAATATAAAAGTTGGTATTATTTTTATTATTCTTAACAAGGAGGGTTACAGAACTAAAGTTTGCTGGAGCTACTGCCTTTGAAAGAGGGGATTTTTTCTTCTAATGAGAGCACTGATTGGCAGCAGCACTGTTCATGTGGCAGAAGTTACTGAACAAAAAAAAAGCCTCATGCCTTTTCTTAGTAACAATCTCAAGACTAGATCTAAACAATCAGTTCAAAACAAATGGTCGTAAATTTCTAAAATTAGAAGTGACTTTCTTTTTGAAATATGGGATTTTTTTCTCCTCTCTGTTTCTATAGGTTGAGAGCACATCCCACCTCAATGTACTCCTTAAAAGGCTGCATTTTTTGGGAATTTCTTAATGCCTGAAGGATGTAAAGGTTTAAGGTAAATACTTCACAATTTTTGCTTGCACAGTCAGATTTTTGGAGCGGGGCCTGTGTTCCTGTGTATTTTACCCCATTTTAGCAGGATGGAGGCAGGTGTGTGACGGGGCCTCCTGAATATTACAGAAATGTCATCAAATATTATTATGGATCAATTTTAATAGAATCATGTAGAGGGAAGTAAGCATGTCTCCTGCAAAGACTTTTGATATTCAAAGGAAGAGGGATATTCAGGGGATAAGACAGAACCACTCATCCTGTGGCAGGCACTGCTTAGGGAGGGAGCTTTTGTTTCTCTAGTTTGGGTACCTATCTAGCCTAACTTAAACCCAGCCTTTGTGGGAAGTTCAGAGTCAAATGCAATGACATCTGCTTGATGTTGACATTTAAATTTTTGAGAGCAGTGATAGGCTTCCTTTCAGAGTGTTTATGGTGCTGTCTCATCGGCACATTTCCCTGGCTTTCTGACCTGGAGGTATTATGAAATGCTATGTGGCCTGCTTTGTGGGTGTTTATTTATAGATACCTGCCCTTATGATTTATTTTCCATCAAATTACAATTACTGGTAACAGTGTTAGCTGCCATCCTAACCACTTTTCAGTTACCTCTGTGCTTTCATGAGGTAAGGCCTCTGAGTTTGCAGTTAAATTGGGCTGCCCAGGTGGTTTTCCACTTTGGTGTTAATCTTCACTTGTGCTGTCCAAAACTGGTAGATTTCTTTGTGTGAGAAGAGTACTGCACTTCATGCTCTCAGATTTGATTTATGGACCAAAATGATAGGGAATTTCTGATGATTCCCATGGATCTCAGAAGGGTGGAACTGTGGACACAAGACAAAAGTCTTTTCCCTTCTGGTATGTACAGGCTGTGTGCTCCAAAGGCTCACAGACATGAACACAAACTAGTTTTGAATGCAGCTCTCAGGTCTCTGAGAAGGCTTCAGTCATAAATAAATGTGTGCCTGTGTTCTTCAGGAGCTACAAGGGTGCTCAGGCTCACAGCAAATGAAGAAAGAGACACCTGGAGTTTGTGGCAGCCACACAACTCCTGGAGGGGAGAGGGAAAAAAAAAAAACAACAAATAAACGTTTTATTCTTGTTTAATTTTATGAGTTCTTTGTGGACCTGTAAGCCCAGTCTCCCTTTTGGTTTGTTCACCATATACTGCTGTGGAGCAAGGCATTCAACTTTTTATTCCTACCTATTCCTATATAACATTGAATCACACATTTTCCAATGGTAGTTTCTTCACAGTTTCACTGGAGAAGGCTCAGGGAAAAAAAGTTGGCATACCTTGCTGAAGTGGAAAGCTAAACATTTTAAAAATTATTTTCTTCCTCTCTTTATCACAATTGCCTTGTAATAGTGAACTAGTAAAAAAAGAATTATTATGGAAACACTTTAGCCTTTCTTTTTTTTTTAAAAAAAAAAGATATACCTTTCTTTGCTCTACCACTGAAAGGCAACAGTTTATCTGATAGGATCATATCTATCAGATGCATGCTCTGATGGAGGGAAAAAAGCAAATGCAAAAGGGAAAAAAATTATCCCTCCCTTCTCTCTTGCAAGAGGAAAATATCCCTCTTCATGACCATCTGATTAGAATGTTCAGTGAAAGAATAAAAATCTCCTTTGCCTGTTTTATAGAAGAAAGAAAAAACATTTAGCAGTCAGCAGTCTCTTTAGTACACAACAGAGACAAATATAATAATCTGTTCAACCATCTAGGAGAGGATTTCCCTGCTTCCTGCATAGGTTGGAAAATTTTCCAAGCCTTCCCTTTATTAATTTGTGCTACAGAAACAGAGCTCTTCTGAATGCCAGCCCACAAATAAAGGCCTCCTTATCAAGAAAGTGAAAGGCAAGTGAGAAGGCAGAATTCTGCTTAAACTTAGAAAAAAACCCCAGTTTGTCATGATGGGTTAACATATACATGTGTATCTAAATGAAAAATGCGGTGTGGGAGGAAAAAAAATAAAATCCCTTCTGGCCTTCATTGCAACACTTTTAGTGAGGAACTACAGTCTTGGGGGAATGAGTTTTTGAATTTTTTTTTTACATTATGGGTGCAGAAAATAAATGGTCAGCTTTACTCAGGCTGAGAAGTTGGACAGAGGACTTGAGCACAGAAGTCCAGGCAGGACGCTTGGAAACTTCCTAAATCTCCTGCCCTTCTGTGGAGACAAGGAAAGGCAAAATCCCACATTCACTTTGTGAAGACAAGAGAAACATAGAGGACAAAAATAACAAAAATGAAACTGAAACTGAGGTTGTCAATAAAGACATCTGAGAAGTCTATTAAAAAGCTTTCTCATTTGTCACATCTCAAGTTCCACATATTTTTGTTGCTTGATAACAGGCATCTGTTACTTTTTGTGTCCTGATTTCCTCTTTATCTGTGACACCAGAATCCCATCAGTGAATATCTGTCATGTGGTCTGTCTCAGAAATAAACACTTTTTTACAATCCTAACTTCTCCAACAATAGGTCAATATTTGATTTGTTCTCAAAAGTATCAGGATGTGGAAATGTCTTTTGAGAAGCCTCCTTGTCTCCCAGGGATACAGACACACCTGATAATACTGTAAGGAAAAGCAAAATCATGAGGGGGAAAACAAAGAAAATGGGACACAAAACCAGAGAAAACTCCCTCATCTCAAAAACTGTCAAATGCTCTTTGCACATGGCTTAACATTGAAAATCTGGGTTTAAAAAAATAAAAAGAAAATGCATTTTGTATTTGCATTGAGGAAATGAAATGACTCTTTGGAAAAGGCTACTTGCTTGAAATGCCTTCTCTGCCTCCTGCCAGACTCAAAAAAAATAGCAAGTTTGCAGCAACAGCACTTTCATGTGTCCTGGTTCTTCTGTTTCGTCTGAGTTGCTGTGAAAGGAATCTGGAAAAATCTTTTAGTTTGGTTGGAAAAAGTGCTGTTTCTAAATCCAGAGATTTCCAGTTGTAAAAATGTATTATAAAATGCTGTTGCTAAACATCTTGTGAATAAAAAACCCTTTGCTGTTTATTCACTTTATCTTTTCAAATAAATGTCATCCTTTCCCATGGATTTTCTTCCAACTCACAGCCCGTAAAGAGCAGCACCAAGTTTTGACTTGGGGCAGGAGGAAGGATTTGGTCAATTTTCATAAACATAGCATAAACCAAATATTGTGGTGCTTCTGATTTGACCAAAAAATCATTCAGTGGAAACTGGTTTGTTCCTCCTTAATCTTACTGTTGATGTCTTGCTAAACATGTTTGTTGCCAACATCATTGTCAAATTGATGGACTCCATGTTTTATATACTTCTGTTATTAAAACAATAACACTGGACATTTCCCACTGTTGCATGTGATGAATAGGAGGAACCAGGGTCAGGTTGCACAGGATAATGTCCAAGAGGATTTTGAACATCTTTGAGGATGGAGCCCCCACAACCTCTTTGGGCAGCTTGGTCCTGTAACTGACCAACCTACAAACACAGTGGGAACTTGGAAATTTTTCTGGAATCATTGTCAAGAAGCAGGCAGTGGTGACAATGCCAACCCACTGTCTTCTTCAGGGTTTCTTACATTAATAAGAGCCAACCTGTCAGTAGCCTGACTCAGCACATGTCAAAAATGACATTTTTCCTTGTATAATCTGGATTTCATCCATGCTGCTCAATGCAGAAAGTGCATACATTAAAATTCTTCATGTAAGTTAGAACTTCCAGGTAAAAATGTCAGACTCTCAACACTTAATACCAGCTACCCTCTCCTTCAACACAGTCACTGAATCAGCCTTTGGAGGTGTGTATTTCCTTCTGAAAAAAAAAACCAAAAACAAAAAACCCAAAGGGTACACATTCAAGTGTTGAAAGAAAATATGAATAATGAGAGAAATGTTTCAAGAATGCAGAATTTTTCAACAAGTTCTTAAGCACTGCTGAGTTATTAGCACCTCCTAGAGAATTTGGGATTTCTTCTACAGTCTTTGTCTCCTTGGCAACGAAAGTTTAGTGTAACAGTTCTGTTAAAATATGATGTATTTCCTCCATGCCTTAATGAGAGACATTAACTAGAAAGAATTATGCTGGAATGGTGACTTCACTGCAAATAATCTCAAAACCATTTCCTTTGAATCTCTAGACTCACTTAGCTTTCAATAAATTTTACAAGAAATTTCACATTGCAAAAAAGTAATAATTATGTGTATGGTATATGTATGAAATCTAACAAAAAAAAGAGTAGGGAATATAAAATTCTTACAAAAGAATACATTTTGGAGTTGATATCTGTCTTCTAGAAAAGGAAACCAAAGCAAAACACAAACCACATTTGAATGAAACAGCAGAGCCATAGTTAAGAGGTTCTGGGTTAGGATTTCCAATTATAACTTCTACAGCAACACTGAAATCAGTCTGCTTTGCTGACTTCCACTTGCTGGGCATCTGTTGTCTTGCCTGTTAAAATGTCTCTGGAATTTTATCAGAATTTCTCTTACATACAAGCACAGGAAAAGCCAAGTACCTTCCCTGTACTTGCAGAGAACTGTGTACAGAAAGGTGCAGATGTGACTGGCCTTTCCACATTAAGGAAGCATTAAGTGCAATAATACTGTGTTAATTAATTAATAATTAATTAATTATTGATATGTAATAATACCATGTAATAATACTGTAAAACTCTCTGTAAAATTGTGGAGTTATAGCAGTTCTGGGTTTTTTTTTTTGGTACACAATTAACTGGCCTCAAAATCACAACATGCTATCCACACACAAACCCGGTTCTTTAAAAATTATGAAATTATTATATATATATATATATATATATAGTCACCATGTTAGTCTCCTTCTTAGTTAATATGAGCATGTGCACTGCACATATCTGTTTTGGAAGAGCAAAGGTCAACCCTGTCCAAAAATCAAATCCCAGGAGTTTTATTTGATTCCTAAAGTATCATTAGTGACAAAAAGCAAGAATCGAATCTGTCTTTAGCCATCATATCTGGAGTTCTCTGTTTACCTTCCTCTTCTGTAACACCCTGTGTCAGGCACATGTAAAATAGGTATTCTCATATATTTGGTGTCCCCATCCAGCTCCACAGCCACTAAGAAATTAAGCAGAGATGGATATTGACATTTCCAAACCTGTGTTACACACAAGTCACACCCACTGTTCTGACACACTTCAGTCTGGAGACATATACTCAGAGATTCACCACAGTCCCACTGAAGGCTGCATGAGGTATCTTAAACCTAGCTTCTTTCCCATTTCAGCAGATTTTCAACTTAATATTCAGATGTTCTTGGCCACTCAGATTTCCTTACAAAAAGGCTACAAAATGGGATGTTGGCCTAACTCGGAGTTGCAAACTCTAGCTGGGGAGATGGATATCTGAAGGTTTAGTCTAGAATCTGGTCTCACAAGTGATTTGTGAATTAATGCTGCCTGCCTTGCCTACTTCCTGCCTTCTGTCACCAGCGTGGCCTCTGTATGCAGCCCTGCCAAATGAGAGTTGGTTTTGCCAGCACAAAACGATAGAGAGGCTGCAGAACTCTCAAAATCTATTTTCTATTCACCCATCCCTCAAGAGTTACTAGACTTCCCCCCCGCCCCAGCCTCTGTTGGGTACAAAGCTTTCAACAGTTCCTTCAAATGCTGTCTGTGATGTACTTGCAGGTGGTGGAATATGAGGGGATGGGTGAAGAACACATTTTCAGAATATATTTTCCTTGAACTGTTATGATTAGGAAAGAAGTTGTGTGTTAATAAGTGCAGAGTGAAGAAATGAGCAGGAGCATGGGGATGGAAAAGAGTCTGGTAATTTCTGGAGGCAGCTTTTTCTGCCATAAAACCAGCAAATTTGTCCTCTAGAATGTCCCCAGCTGAAAAAAAAAAGGAGGTGATGGAGGCTGTAAGGTACATGAGAGACCTAAAATCCATTCAGTGACTCCAGCTTCTTTTCATGTCAGGCTAGAGGACATCAAAAGAAATCCATGTACTTTAGCCTCCAAAATAGGGAAAAGGTGCTCAACACCACCCAGTTAATCTGTGAAACCTCCTGCTCCAGTCCACTTGCAGTGACAACAGGTTCAAAAAGAGAGTGCTTAAATTAATAGGAGAAAAATCTTTTAAGGGCTGTTGAACACAGATAAACAGCTTCTGGCTCAGGGGCATCCCTGAACTCCAATTTCACAGCCCAGCTTTTTTGGGACATCCACTCTTTGGGATGCACCATGCTCCTTCTGCTCTGTGCTCTTCTCTTGGCACCTGCTGCTGACCACTGCAAACCAGAAGGTTCCGTGGCTGAGCCTCATGACTCATTTCCATCCCAATGAAACTTTCTGAAATCACAACATTTGGAGAGGGTTGGAAATTCTTCAGTCTCTGTGGAGAAAATCTGTCAGCATCCTAGGATCATGAATAATAGTACTTGCTGCCTAATTGCTGTGAATGGCCTGGCTGTTTTCCTGCCAAAAACTTGTCAAGGTGAATTATTATGTATGAGGAATATAATCTTGTCCTGGTTTTGTCTGGGATAGGGCAAGATGCTGTGAGATTTTGAAACTAATCTGGTGTAGATCTAGAGTAGATGAACACAGCCAAATTAATCTCAAAGGATGGATATAGCTGAAGATTATTTTTATCAGCAAATAATAATATTTTATGCCATATCCTAAGAGCAAAAAACCAAACCCAGGGTTGCACAATCTTTATTTTCCAACCAACCTGGCCAAGTAATTTTCTTATCTATAGCATTGCATTTACTAGCTTGATTGATTGTTCATATTTTTTTCCTCAATAAATACATTTTAAAATATGTATAAAACATGTTACAATATCCAGGTTTTGATAAGATCCAACATGTTGCTATGGAAATGGAGAAGTTCAGCTGAAAAATATTTGGGTTTCTTTATTTGAGGATGAATTTTTTTTTTCCCCTGCTTTCATTCATACTGCATTTGGGGAAATTTATATTTCTTACTTGAATGGATCAGGCTTTGAGAAAAGTTTTGTTAGGCCCTGATAATTCTGAATCAGCTTTCCTTTAAAAATCTTAGCCATGTTAATACTTCATTCTCTGTGTAACACTTCATTTTCTGTGTAGAAATTCTTTGCAGACCACATGGATGCCTCTGCTCATTCTCAGATCCAACACACTTTTTAGCCACAAATTACTTGAGGACTGAAAAATCCTTTTCCTACCTTTATTAACTTTTGCAGGAAAAGAAATTCCAAATGCTTCCAGATTTGAAACTTCACAAGATTTAAAAAATAAATCCACATAAATCATGTTTGTCACCGCTGCTCTAAAAGTTGCCAACTGCAGACATGAAGAAAATACTTACAAAATTTCAAAAAGCAAAGAGGCATCTTCTGTGAAGCCAGGAGCTTCACAGCTCAAGGTAAAAACACAGGATTGCCTCATGGGAAACAGTGCAGAAAAGAGAATCCTTCAGTGAGCTCAGAAAAATGAAAAATAGAGATATAAACAATACCTGCCATCTGGCATTACACTGCTATGCTAATGTGGCACTATGTTTCCACTCAGGGAGAAACCAGAAATATTTAGGTCAGCTCTACGGGAGCAAGATTTCCATCAGCCTTACCCCAAGGATAAATAATGGAAATAACTAAAACCAAGCTCACAGGTTAGCAACAGCTGCACGTGGTTGCTGTTGAAGGGAAAGATGCCTTTGAGACAAGACCTGTTTCCAGGCCCGCTACGAAACTCTGTGATTTGAGAAATAATTGTTTCCACGTTTGGAGTTTGGAAGTTTGAGGCTCAGCACAGATGTTACAACTGAGGGAGAGAGGCAGAAACACACCAGCCTTTGCTCTGAGGGTTTCTCTGAGCTGCACAGTCTGTGTGGGGGATCCTCCTTCTGTGGCCCTTCCATTTCTTTCACTTCCCATCCCATTTCTCTTCCATTTCCTTTTTTCCATTTGCTTTCCACCTCTCTCTTTCCAGTTCCACAGTACTCAGCTGTAGCAGGAAAAAGAACTCTGTGGGTTCAGGGGTGGTACCAAAGGCCACAGAAGGTGTTTTCCCCCTCTCCAGCCAACACTGGCAGACAGGTGAAAGGAATGGGGAGAAGGGACTCAGTGAAATGCATCCCACAGTGCCTGTTCACTTGATTGTTTTCAAGTGGGCATTTTACAAAATCAGATTTTTTTTATTTTAAAAATTTTGTTTTGTTTTGCTTTGAGTTTTTTGTGGTTTTTTTTTTTTTTTTTTTTTTTTTTGGGGGGGGGTTGTTTGTTTGTTTGTTCATTTTGTTTTGTTTTTGCTTTTTTGTTTTTTGAGCCACTGAAGTTATTCTAAAGCTAGCTGAGCTTCAGTTCCAATAGTAGTGAGCAACATCTTTGAAAAGAGACGTGGCCAAACTTCCTGTACTTTTACTTCATGATCATTCATTCATTCTAGCTAAAAACTCACTGCACTCACCACCTCATATCCCTCTTCTATTTGTGGAAATGGAGTTGCTAATCCAACTGTTTTCACCTGGAAGCCAAAAACTTTTAGAAAGCATCATAGTCAGGTTTTAGGCTTCACAACCCATCCTGTTCTCTTTGGCTTATGTTTGCTATGTGTGAGCAGAATTTGAAAATTGCATTTAAAATTCAAAGAACCAGGAAGAAAAAAAAATCAAGAACTCAGGGTCTTTCAAGTGGGAAATGGAAATGTTTTGAAGCATGGTAAAAAAAAAAAATTATTCCATCATTTTAAATGCTTATTTTTTTTTAGTATTTCTAAATCATCCGTAAATTGATGTATGCAATGGAGAGACATGATTTTAAAACAAATTTGAAAATTAGAAAAAATAAGAATAACTTAGATCCAGAAGGTGCCAAGAAGTAAATTTATCATGTGGAAATTACAGCTATGGCCTGAAGTGAAGTTTTAGCAAAACTGTTTTGCCATAATTTTATTTAAATACAGTTGCACATTTATAGAGTTGCTGTGTTTGGTTAAGTTCCAAGTCATCATACCCACTCCAATGGCAACTCATACACTGATTTTCTACTGAAAACTAGAGTAGGTCAAAAGTTTATGTTAATATATTGTCTTGTCTACATTTTTTTAAAGGAGAAATATTGGACTTTTAAAACAAATTCAGTTTTCACTTTTTCCTACTAAACTTTGGCAAAATAAAAATATATTCCTTATTAAGAGTCTATTTTCAAGGGACAAATATTCAATATGACTAAAGAGGAGAAACTTCAGTATTGTTACTTTTCTAGTTTTCACAAGCTTTTAGAAATGGAATTAGATATAAATTGTCAACTCATAAAGAATATTTATCTGCCTTTTGTCACTGCACAATAATCTAATTAATGGATATTTTAGTGCACTTGATATTCTGCTTTCATGTGTCTTCTGCAGTCCTATAGGTAAGAATGTATGCTCTCATGATTATCTCTGTATACACACTGAAAAAATAATCCTCTTTTTATTGGATTGCAGCTTTGCATAAATATTAGTCTTTACTCCTCCAAGGTAACAAAAAAATTGATCTTCTGAGTATGAAATAAACGAGGTTTTCTGCAGACTGCCCAAGCTATTTATTAAGTTTGCACCCTCTGATGTTGTGGGTAAGCCTCATCAGTGTAGAGAAAATTTTTAAAGGTTGGTAAGTTTAACACTAATTAGATGTTTAGATGAAATACATTCCAGAAGAACCTTCCAAGTTTGCATTTTGGGGAAAAAAATTGTGCTTGGTGTATTTCTACTACTTATTTACTTTTTAATTTGCCATTATCTTGAAATGAAGATTCATGTTCATCTGAAAACAAACAAACAAACAAAAACAATCAATAAAAACTTTAATTGTATATGCCATCAGAATTATGTAGCAGAAAAGAAATGCTTATATTTGGAAACCCAGCTTGAAGCCATATTTGACCCAAATCCATTGAGTAAGAGAGTAAGAGCTGAACTTAAAAGAAAGACACACAAGGGAATAAACAACCCTCTTCTTTTATACCTTTATTATACTTCTAAGAGGTTCCAGCACAGAAATTCTCAAAATAGAGGGCATCTGGCAGGTTTTATTCCCACTGAGGTCAAAGAAAAGTGTTGCAATAACTTCAGTGAGCTTTTCAGTAATGTTTATCTCCCAGAGTATGTGATTTCATAGCAAAAATCTATGGAAAAAGGGAAAGTGGCTTTTGAAAATACAAGCAGGAAGCCAGAATTAATACTGGTGCTTTTACTTTTGTTTCTAAAAGCAGCTCCATACATTCCACCTTCATAATGATAAGGGATAATAGTAATTGTTGATATTGATTATTGACCAATTAATCTGTTCTGCCTTGGACCCAGCAAAATGAAATATCTATAAATCCAATGTAGATATTTTCTGCTCACAGTTGCTGTATACAGAACAGACAAATCCTTCTAATTAATCTAATTTAATTGAATTTCTTGCTTATTTCCTGTATAAACTTTACTGGTTGTATAGAAGTTCAGCAAAAATAAAGGAAAAAGAAAATAAAATAAGGTGTTTATTTGTGGATATGTCTTCAACTCTTCTTGACAACACTTTATTCCTGGTAATATGATAGTCCAAACCTTGGATTTTTTCTTCTGAGAAAAATAAAAGGCTTTCTTGAATAAAAATAATAATCTTCATTAAATATATGTTTAATGTATTGTTTTTAGAAAAGTGCAACCAGTTGGTCTAATTAAATAATTGTCCAAGTATCTAAAAATCATATATTTTAAAAAGAGCCTTCAAATTTCTAGAGTATTTTCTCTTTCTTGTTTCATGTTAGTTAGTGTTAATAGTTTATAACTATTACCTGAACAGGACACAGTGTTTATCCAGTTTTTGCTACAACTACTAAAATATTCCCAGAAGGATTTTTCCTTCCTTTTCTTCTTTTGTCATTTTTCCATTTTCATACTCCCAAGAGAATGTGGTCTATTAATCAAAAATAGTTTTTCTTTTATCTTATCCTATTTTTTCCCAATTAAATCATGGCTTATTTCCAGAAAATATATTAGGAACTGATTAAAAAAAAAAATTTCTCTAAATCATGTCTACTTTTCTGTGCTGTGGTCTCCTGAATATCAGATGCATCCTGACAATTTGAAGAAGTCTATCTTTCATGCTTTGCCCACCTTCCATCAGTTACTTGCTATTCTCTGCAGCTCCTTGATGCTACCATGACACATTCCTGAATTTTATAAAGATTTTATTCCCTGAGCTGTGCTTCAGGCTTGAGTTATCTTCTGGAGAATTTAAAGAATATCCAACCCTGGCAGTACCTTAGTGCCCCTCTGCTTCTTACTCTGTTGAAGATGGTGAAGAGATCCAACACTGAGAGCTGAAAATTTTGTGAAGTCAGAGTGAATTCTTTGAGAAAAAAAAAAAAAAAGTGTTGATCTTCTCTGCATAAGATCAGTGTTTAGGATACTACAAATTGAAAAATTCTCCGGAGGCATCAGTAGAGTCCTTGAAGCCAAAATAACTAGGATTATAGAGAAAATGATAACATTATTATTGTTACTATAGTTGGTATAAACACCTGGATCTGACAGGCAGCCAAATAAAAACACACAGCTACCCTGGATGCAAATGTCAAGCAGCTGAGGTGTCTAAAACTGAGACAAGAACAGCAGCAGCCAGGGGTCCACACCTTTCACAAACATGTGAACAAAAATGCGGGAAAAAAATAACAATTTCACCGTATCCAAAAAGCCTTGAGGCCATCAGGAAGAATTAACTATACGTACAGATTTGGGTGAATGCAAATCTTTCACTTCAGTGCCTTTCAAATTAGTTTTTTTTCCACCAAAGGCACTTCCTAATTAAACAGTAACATTAAGCTTGTTCCTTAAAGCAGTTTTAATAGGAAAAAGGGCTGTTAAAGGTCTTCTGAAGAAATGAGACTTTTGAGGGTTTGGCCAAGAAGTGTGGGTCAGCCTTGGATGAATGGGAATGTACATCCATGCTCAGCTGCAGGTGAAACTGGGAACAAAAATCCTTGTTTAGCATTGTAAAATTTTTTCTCAATTTTTGCTTCAAGAATTTGTCCCTCTCCTAACTCCTCTAACAAGAAAACACACAATTCCTGCTCTTGGACAGTGTATTTCCAGACTGAGGGTGGAAAATAGAGGACAGGGAAGGCAAGAATGGGATGTGTGTGTGTTCCAAAGGTGGCAGATTAACAGCTCTGATTTCTAGACTGGCTCTTAAAACATAGTCACAAATAAGAAAAAAAATGTGTTTCTCAGTAGTGTAATCAGGAAAATAAACAAAGAGTATGCAAAAGAATTGTTTTAGCATACTAAAAATTATTTAACTCCTTTATTCAGCCTTCAGATGAAATTAAAACTCCCTTAGAATTAAGAAAACACATGGTTTCCAATTGAAGAAATAATTTTCCAAAGGCCCAAATTAACCCCTTCAATCAACTTGGAATCACATTTTTGAAAGTGTTTTTGTGCCATGAGGATGGATGATGTCTCCAAAAAAATATAAAATGACTGACATATCTTATTTTCTTATTGATGATGGGAAAAAAAAAAAGCTGAAATATCTAACAAAAATTAAGAATGTTTGTGGAAAAAAATTCGGATGAGTTCTAGCAGCTCAGAGACCCCACACATTGCAGGGAACTGAAGTATAATATCAGAATTAAAATTAACATATTCAAAAGAAATACCCACATTCCTTTCTAATCCAGTCCAATCAAGTTCAATGAAGCCAACATAGGAGAAGTTAAGTCTGAGCTTAGCATAATTTAATACATAATATATTAAACTACAGTATATATTTAAATATTTCATATATAAAATATATTTAAAACATATCAGCAGGGATGAGACACAAACCAGCAGGGGACTGAGAAGCCCCTGTGGTGGCAGTGAGCAGCTCTGGGCTCTGGTCTCTCTGGTGGCATTTTCTATTGAACCATCTCCAAGGACTTCTGTTGTGTTCTGTATTTCTAAGTGTCTGCTCTCTTGGTTTTGGTTGTCTCCTGCACCTTTATTTCTTCAAATTTTCCTACCCTGTCAGCAGCAGCCCCGGTCCAGAACTGACTATAAAATATGAGCAGCAGCTGACAGAACCAGAGGACACAGTCTCAAGCTGCTTCAAGAGAAACACAGGCTGGATATTAGGGAAAAGTTTTTTACAGAAAGGGTGATAAAGTTCTGGAATGCTCTGCCCAGGGAGGTGGTGGAGTCACCATCCCTGGATGTGTTTAAAAAAAGACTGGATGTGGCACTGGCTGCCAGGGTTTAGTTGAGGTGTTGGGGCATGGGCTGGACTCGATGATCTTGAAGGTCTCTTCCAACCTGGTCATTCTGTGTGATATAAAACAAAATATTTAATTACATTAATATAATGTGTTATATAAATATATAATATATTGTTTATTATGTCACAAATAATATATAATAGAAAACTTAAATATATAAAACATACATTGTAATGCATATGGAAATTCAACAAGAAGCCTAAGCCCATCTTCCAAACCTGACACTTATATTTTATCTATTGTATAAAATTATTTTTATATTTTGTTAAACATACATATTATATACAATTGTTATAGATTTATATGATATATGTAAACCAGTTTTTATAATATTATTACATAATGATATAAAAGCTATAATTCCTCCAGAGAGGGGTTGAGAGATGAACATCTAACTGCAATTTGGGAGCTAAAAGGCTTGGTCTAGTGCAACCTCGTGTTCCTCAAGAGATGCCAGCTCCAAAACCATCCCTGCAGAAGGGGAGTGACAAATATGAATGAGCCCCAGGGATCTGCCAAAAAACTGGGACCTCAGAAGGAAGACAAACCAAGCAGCCATCAAACCCAGCCTTTTTATTGGTGGTACCACTAGATGGTATCCATTCTCTAACTTTCCCCATTCTTTCTTTAATTTATTTTTCTTTTTTTTTTTTTTTTTTTTTCTTTTTCCCTGTCAGATGCTTTGTCACACTGCACTGGCACAAAAATGCTTATAGAGAGTAAACTTAATCAAGTACTTAGGGAGTGTGAGCAAATGAATAATTTATTATTTTTTAGTAATTTTTTTCCCCTTTTGCTAGACTTCATTCTCATGACAATTCACACATGAGGGGTTGCATGAGCACATCCACCACCTCTATTTCACCTGTTTGGAGCAGAGATCACCAGCCAGGAAGAGAAACTTTGTGTTTTAAGTCAGCCAATGGAGTGATTGAGGAGTTATCACCCAGCTGGCGATCACACTGCCTAGCTTGTGCTTTTTTGGGCTGATCTAGCAACAGGTAGAATCTGTTTATTTTTACATTCTTTAACGGGAGATGCTGTTTGAAATTAACTGCAAGTTGCATTAACGCGTTCAGTTTCTCCAGCTTTAATGATGTTACTTGCAAAACAGCTCTTTAAAGCCCCTCAGCACAAGGAAAAACTCTGTTTCTCAGAGATTTACAAGTCTGTTTCCACTCCCAGAGTGTTTCTCCAGAACTGCATCACACAAGAGCACTTGCCCACAAAATGACAGAGTGCATATTTTCTCCAAAATGCTAACCGGAGCTTCAGTGGCTCTTTTATCTTCTTGTAGCTGTATTTTTGATCTTTCTCTTCCCCATGCCCAGGAAGGATGCAGGAATGATTTTTTTTTATCCTGTGCTTTGCTTTTCCTTCGTTAATGGGAAACCCTGAAGTCAGACAATAATTTGCTTCAGAAATATGTGTTTCTCATAACAGACACAGTGGAAGGAGTTAATCTGTCAGGTGTCCTGGCAATAAAATACAGGTTTAGTACATCTTCATTGCATTTTCAACTCTGTGACTCTCATCTGAGCTTTAGCAAGGAAAAAGGAAAGTAACTTTGGTAGAAAAAAATGGTGCAGCACTGCTACAGCCCCCAAATCTGAGGACTGTATAGTCAACCACACTTCAATCTGCTTTTTTTGTTTGTTTGTTTGTTTTCTTTCAAATACAGTTGCTCAGTGGAAGCATTTTTAAAATTCCTGAGAGCCAGTGTCACAGCCTACACAGTATTTCTCTTGATCTCACTTGCTTTCCCAACTGATTATTCCCTCCTGAATAATCAGCTTCTCTCAAAGGATCTTCCCAAATGGACTTTCCCAAAACAATTTATGAAGCAAAGATTACTTCCAGTGTTCTAGCATAACCAGGTGTATGGGGGGTGTGTAAACAGGCACAGATTTTTTTTACCACCTGCTGGTGGGAGACAAAATGAGTATTAAAACCATTCATTCGTTGTATCAAAAGGTAGATATCAGTGAAAAAAGGTTTTGCAAATAACTTGTTGAAAGATGTTTTTCATGTTTCCTGAAGAGTACTATAAATTATCAAAAATACAATTTTTCTGTGAGGTGCCCAGGACATGTGGATTCATTATTTCCCAGCTGAAATCATCCTTTGGACTTCTTTTCAGGATGTATACACCTCATCTCATCCTGGGACCTACAGGAGGAAAAAATAAGTAAAAATTAAATTGAAACAAATCAATATAAGGTAACATCTTCTAAGCAGTTCTGACAAAATCTTTCTTCCTCTGTGCTTTTCAAACCTCAGCTGATTTCCCACTATCTAATAACATGCAGGCTGCAGCAAGACCTTTTCCTGCAGCTGTATTACATATGGAATATGTTTCCTTGGACTTTTTTTTTTTTTTTTTTTTTTTTTTTTTTTTTTTTTTTTTTTTTTTTCCCCTGACACCTAAGAAGTGCAACTACTTACTTTTGGAGGTAATATTTGTCACACTTGATTTCTCCTTCCAGCTGCTGAGCTTCATAAAATTTTAAGTACTCTGCATCTGCAAGACTTTTTTCTCTTCTTGTCAAGCTGGCCTGAAACTGGCTGGTAAGTCCTGAAAGTCATAAGGGTGTAAACTAACACACAGGAAGACAAACAGACACATGCAGCACATTGCAATTTTCCCACTGGTTTTGGGATGAAATGCTGAGGTCAGGCAGCAATTAGAGAGAAAACAAGTAAACCCCACTTTTTAAAAATTTGGAGATTATCTAAGACCCCAACAGAACAGAGAACTGCATGGCTGTGGTGACTTGGAGCTGCCTGCTGGGCAGGTGGAAACATTTTCTTGGCATGTGGGGCCAGGCTTTGTTGAAAATGTAGCCCAGATGATGCAGAGTCAGATATAATAAACTGCAGTTGATGCAAAGCAAGAAACAGTCCTGCCCCTATTTTTTTTTTTTTTTTCTTACAAGAAGAGAGGAACAAGAAAGAAGTTAGAAATTCCTTTCCTCCTGGAGATGAAAGCTGTGCCTACATCTTTGTGTTAAACCACAGCTGATCTTCTGTTTCTCTAAGCTGTGATTACCAACATTCCTCAGCTTCTACAAAAATCATTTTCATCTGGACAGGTGAGGATTTAAAGCTCTAATTCAATTAATTCAGTACCAGTCACTCCAGAATCTAAACAAGTTCTAGAATACCTATGGAATTAACAGGATTTATGAAAAGATGATGTACAAGATTCTGCAATTTGGGATTAATTTTAGAGACCATTAAAAAAAAAAAAAAAAAAAAACCAAAACAGAGAACTCTGCATTACTTAAAGTAGGGTTTAGGGTGAGCTATACTTCAGAGTAACCAAGTGATTTCCCACATCTGTAGGAGCTAAATTCATTTGGCATTAATCTGACCTGTGGATTGCAAGCTTCCATGCAGTAAATTTTCATCAAACCCAGCAGAAAGAGCAAAACTATGATATTTGCTACCGTTCAGAATTGTCTCTTAGATCTTTTTCCACCAGTTAGCTGTGGCTAAAGAAAATGGAATCATACACCGGAAAAGGGAATTATGTAATTAATTTCTGATTCTTTAGTCCATATGTACTTTTGTGTGAAGATCCATTGACTTGCTCCAGAATTGCAGGTTCCAGTGCATTTTATGTATTTCTGAAAGTTTTTGTTCGAAGCCAAAAGATCAAAGTGCCCAGAGGAAGTCCTTGGCCACTTACCACTTGCATTTCTGAGGATAAATAATACTGCTGGGTGATCCAAGGCTTCCAACATGGAAACAATTTGTGTGTTGTAATTCGTAAGGGAGCTGAGTACATGCCAGAAACAAATAATCTGTACTTATCTGATATGTTACTCCTCCAATCGATAACCTGTCGCAGCTTAAAAAAAACCCAAAAAAAACCAAAAAAAAGAATAACATGGACCACACATGCTTTAAAAAGTGAGTCTGTACTCTTCCTCCCTCTGAACAAAGGTGGGATATCTCCCCTCAACCTGTCTGAGCCTTGTGCCAAGATGTTTTACTTGGCCATATTTGCTTTAAACATCTTGGCATTGTCACCTGTGGGTCTTCATGAGAATATTCTCCCAGTGCTCTCTTAGTTTGTTCATTATTGCTGGGATGGAATGTC
The DNA here is from genome assembly GCF_024509145.1 of Vidua macroura. NCBI lineage: Eukaryota > Metazoa > Chordata > Aves > Passeriformes > Viduidae > Vidua > Vidua macroura. The sequence continues at coordinate 65,335,328 of NC_071611.1, forward strand.
TCATCTGACCACAGCCAGAATTAGAGGCCAAACAGCCTGGAAAAGGTACAGTTTGAAAAGCTGCTAATGCCAGAGCAATATCAATTCCAAACTCCAGCTGTGGTGTGTGACACAGCCTACATGAAAACCTGGAGGAGATCTCATACATGCAGCCCAATAAAAGATTGAGAGGTGATTTGGACCAGTTTTGTGAAAGAGGGCATTCCTTCTATCACTGTTCTACTTTATTCAGAAACTTGTCAGGGTCTGATTTTATCTGACTTTACAACCCATACAGCTGTATGTAAGTCAGGTCTGTGTTCTGTTCACACACATTTGTATACCTGTTCACTCAAGTTTTCCTGAAGCTTTAACATCTTGCTGTTTTAGGCACCTTTGGCACCATTAGATTTTAATTTTGTGACAGGAAATATAAAGCTTACTGGAGTGCTTCATGAAGCCTGATGACCTGAGTGGTAATGTAATATACTGGTGCCAAAAAAACTTAAATTTCGTGATATGCCCTGCACCATGGTGACTTGCCTTGGACATGTGACATAATCCGCCTTTCTCTTAATTATCCTTTCATTTTCATGTTTAGGTGTTTGTGAACATTGCAACATGTTCTTCTTAGTAGCTGTGACAGTTTAAAATAGAAAAAGAACCCAACAGAAACCCATGACAAAACAAGTCCACAAAGTCTGCAAAAGGGGTGGTATCTTTCACTTGCCAGCTTCCATCACTAGAAGCAAATAAATGAATTTTCAGACACAGAAGTCTTCCACCTCCCGTGTGTAAACAATATAAATTATGCCATTTGCCAGCACTGAAGAAGATCTAGATATGAATTCTCACACAAAATCCCTCTTGAATGCTTTTCCTGAACACCATAAAATGGGAAATTAATTTTGTGTGGAAATAGGAGACTTGACAGAAAGGACCAGACCCTCAATGGGCCTTACCCTCACCCTTAACTTTTATTTCCAATAACTGGGTCAAATATATTTACTCAGAGCTGTTCCATCAGGCCTTCCTGCACTTCTGGATGCACGTGGATGTGTTTACATAACACTGTTCCAGTCTCTCCAAGGGAATATTCCAATTTAACTGCATAGACTTGTTCTGACAGAGCCCTCTAAAAACTCCAGGAAAGGTTTCCTGAAGAGGCACCGCACACTATTGCAGCCAGGCAGATTTTTATTCTGTTAGAGGTGCTTTAATTTTGCAAAGTTTTACATTTTCAGACTCTTGGCATTGTTGGAATTACATCTTTAAATGTTGTATTTATAAGCTTGACTTTCACGGAGACAACTGAACTTCTCTGTGGACTAAACTTTCCATTTAAAGAACCACAACACTAGAAGAAATGCCTAAACACTGAAGCAAAAACCTTTTATCATTGTTACAATGCAAGAACAGAAGTGATAGAAGTTCTGTGTGCTGGTTCTTTGTGCATAGAAGGGAGGAGACAGCAAAAAGGAAACTTAAAGTCACTTTTTTTTTTTTTCTTTTTTTTTTTTTTTTTGTCATCTCTACTGTATCAGTTCTTGAGTGTTTTGTGGGTATCCAACCTAGCCTGTAGTGACAGTGTAGGAGCTATAGTGTGTCAGTAGCACAGGGTCATGTAATTTTGTAATTTCTCCCTGTGGAGAGCTCATCCTTAATTTTTCCTAGTGGGATTTGCCCTGCAGCAGGAGGTGTACTTGTTCTGAAGTAGGGAATTTCCTTCACTGCAACCCAAGAAGAACCTGAATTCATTCATTTATGCTTTCCCTGCTAGATTTCACAAATCCACTTGTAGTCTTCTCTAAATGCAATTCTGCGTGGGTGAATCTCCGCACTTGTGTCCCATTAAGGTGAATCACCACCATAGGGACAAAGGAAGCTCTGGGGGAGCACCATGATTTCCCACCCACTTTGTTATAACACATGATCAGCTGGGCTGATCAGGATGGTCTGTGCAGAACCTGAGCAGAAGGGCTCAAAATGCTCAGTGCTTGCATTTGTGTCCATAAAAGGGTGACTCACAACTGTCTATTTAATCTCATTTTTGCTGTCACACCAGACACTTATTTTCATCTGGCATCACTCTCGGCTGTCATTGCAGCAATTGTGGCAGATTTCTGCTGCAAATTTAGGTCTGGTCAACCCATGTCCCAGCCTCCCTGGAATTACAATGTCCTAAAAACTCTAAATAAAACTCTCTAGCACTACATTTCTTCTTGGCTTTCTCTCCAAACCTACTTTCTTCCTCACGACTTAAGGGCCTACTGCTTTTTTTCAAAATCCACGGGCAGCCACCAATACACAAAACATAAAAAAAAAAAAAAAAAAAAAAAAAAAAAAATCTGGAGAATTTCAGTGCCTCAGTTCTTATTTGCTTCTGGAGCTCCTCCTCTCTTTGTTCTCCTTTCAAACACCGACCCCTCAACAGCAGGAGTGAAGGTTCTGGCTCTTATCTTCGTGCTGCACTACTCCCTCTCTCTGCTCTGGGTGCTTCAAACAGCTCAGTTACATCCCATCCTCCAAACACTGCCACAGGAACAAACAGACACTCGGGGCCATGAAGGCCAAGGTAAGGTTTGTACTCTGTTCCCAGCCCTGGGAAGGCTTTTGATGCCATTTTATTGCTGTAACTCTTTCAAAAGGAGGGATGGAATTGGGAGTGGCTGTGGCAGCAGATCTCAGCTTGGATCCAGCCTTCTCTAACAGAACTAGGAGATGATTCCCTTGAGATTTTGGCTATTTCTTCTGTCTTCCCTTCCTATTCAGAGGCGTGTATTCTAGGAATGTAGCTAGCCTTGGTGACAGCCAAGAGGGCAGCATTTTTATGGGTGTTTCTCCAGCCAAGCTAACCTGGTTCAAAACACCCTGCCTGCCTGTGTGCTTCACATGCATACCCTAAATGTCCACAGGACATGCTGAGCACTTACCACTGCTTCATAAAATAAAGTTTTTTCAATGAAATCACTGAAGAAAGAATATTTTCCACATATTTTTTTCTTCCTCACCAGAGGGACCTCTACCGTCTTCCTAGTGTGCATCCTTTCCTTTGTGTCTGCACCGCAAAATGAAGCCAGAATACATTGTCAGCTGCTCTGCTGCTCTCCAGTGGAGAGAGCTTTTGTTTTTTGTTGTTGAGTTGGGTTTGTTTTTTTTTTTAAATTGTTTTGTTTGTGATTTTTTTGTTTGTTTTGTTTTTTAACGTGAAATGTGTTCTTCTTTTACCTAAACCAGTTAACCATTAAACACTGAGAAAAACTTCCAATATATGTCTCCATTCTTTTTTTTTTATTCACCACAGGTATGATCTCCTCCAGAGACTCAGAGTATTCTTTTACCTGTCTGGAAGACATGGATATGGGAATTAAGGGCAGCTCTAGAGCCTGGTGGAGATGAGAAGTCACACACCTGCGTATTTTAATGGAATCCCAAACTTTTGGTTTTGAATTTGGGTAGATACAGCCTGGCCCACCCACAGATAATTTTTCAGCTTGTCTCTAGCAGAATGCAAAACTATTTTTGCCAGAAAAATAGGTGAAAATGTGAAATGAAATATGTGGGGTGAAGGAATTCTCTGGAGACTCCAGGTAACACAGGAGCTTGTATGTGCTTTTATCTGCTTTCTTTGACACCTCACTCACAGTGCCTTGCTGTGGCTAGTCTGGCCCCACACTGCTTTTCCTGATGTTTTCTCTTTTCACTTAGGGTTTTTTTTTTTTTTTTCATTTTATATAGGGTTTGTGCCATGAGTAGAAATATGGGGGCAAAAGGGGCAATATATGTGTCAGGAATAATGCTGGCAAGAATTTATTGGTCTTGAACCATCCATGCACTCCTGTTGCTGTTGGGATATAGAGAGGCAGTCAGCTCTGAGACACAGCAAGTGATGCTCTGAATTCTCTAAAGAGAATTAATATGGAGCTACACATCGTTTTTCTACTGTGGGCATTTCTCAAGCCACAAGGGTAAATTTGGGCTCTTCTGCAGTCTAGAGGCACTGGTTAAATCTCACATGAGAGCCCAGTGAGCTCTGGCATTTACTTCACACCCTGAAGGGCAGCCCCCAGCATAAAATGCTCTATTTCATTCACAAAATCCACAACATTCAGGGTCTAACAGTGTGTATAGGTGGAACCCAGATCAACAGCATGGGAAGGTAGGAGACAGAAAAATTCCAGCTCTGCTCAGAAGGAAAGGCACAGTTCCATTAAAGGAAGAGAGGTCAGGGTTTGTTTCCTAATAGTGCTCAAAACAGAGGGATGTGGGACCAGAGTGAGTTACTCTGAAGAGCAGTCTGTCAAATCTCCACACCGTTTTTTTTTTTTTTTTTTTCAAAAAGAGGAGTTTAACTAATTTTCAAAGCAATCTAAGATCTTACACTCATTTCCAGTTCCCTCACTTCCAAATAAATCAATGACTGAGACTCTAAATCAGCACAGAAAAGGAGCAAGAAGAGGAAGGTTTCCTTTTTCTGATATCCAAAGCAGGATATATCCCTATATCCCATCAACTACAGCTCAGCTTAGAATGCTCTGGAAAACTCAGTCTTGCAGGAAACACAAAACAGAGCCTCAAGTGTTATTTCTTACAATGGTAAAATTCAGTTTCTAGGCTTTCCCCCCCCCTTTCTTTTCTTTTTGGATTTATTTCCGTAGCATTCCACAGTTTCAGAAATAGTCATAAATTGTCATGCCCCAAAAGCATGCCTGGGGCTGATTCCAGCCACAGAACATGAAAGCCCACTTCTCCAAGTGCTGTGATTTCTCAGGAATGCTGGCCTTGTACTGGTTAATGATGGCTGTAGGGAAAAAATGAAATAAATAAACAAACAAACAACCCCGCCCCCCCAAAAAAACCAAACAAAAAAAGAAAGACAAATTATTAACACAAAAGGACTAGCCTGGAAAAGCTAAATCTTTCATTCTTTGAGGCAAACAAATTATTTCCTTCCATGATGTTGACTTGTGTTGATTGCAACAGCCACCCAGACCATCCTCAAATTTATTTGAACAAATTATGCTTGATAATGATGAAGCTGTTGGAAAAAAAAAAAAAAAAAGAAAGAAAAAAGTGATGGAATTTACTCCCCTGAGATACAGTGCTAATTATTTCTGCTTATATGGATCTCACAAAAATATATTTAATGTTAAAAAGACACTTTGGATAAAAGACATTATTATATCTAAAAAGGCAAAATATAGCAGGAAGGAAACACGAGTGCATTGGCTAGTGAGAGAAGATCATCTATCACAGGACTCACAGCTTAGCCAAGATATTTGTGCCAGCTATTCTGCTGCTTTATAATTAACAAAGGAAGAAATAGATTGAGGGTTTGGCTCAGAGTTATCATCTTTCATATGTTAACAATTTCAGGGTTTCTTTACTTTTTTTTTCTTCAGCTCTTTAGGGGATAGAGAGAGAAGGGGTGCTAGAGCATAGAGAAGGAAGCACTGTTCTCTGGACCAGCTCAGACCCCTGGAATCCATCCCAGCAACATGAGTTTGGATCAGTGGGTGACTTTTCAAAAAGCACAGCCTTGACAGAACTTGGCAGGAGCAAAATGAGTTCAGTAGAGAACTTCTGCAGCATGTGGCCATTCCATCCCTGATGCCTAAGCCCCATCACAGTGAAATGCCAAATAACGGCAAGGTGTTCATGGCCACTAAGATTGGCTTATGGCATTTGGGCAAGAGCACAACTTAGCATCCTCATGGTCTCTGAAGGAATTTCACACTGAATTATGATTAAAAAAAAAAAAAAAAAAAATTGTGAGCACTAAAGAAAAGTACATCTAAGCCCTTAGAGGCCAAGACAGTGTTCAGAGCATGCTTGTCTTTAAGCACAAGTCACTTAAATTATTTTAAAATGGCCAGTTGATAACAATGATTTCCAAAGGGGGAGACCAGATCTTCTGAAATTTCAAATCTCTAGGCAAGGCAAAATATTCATAAAGTTTGTTAGGAAGTTTGGTCTAGGAAATACAGGTCTCTGCATCAAGCAAGTGTCCAGCTTGCTCAAATGTAACAGCCCAAAAAAGCACCTAACCAACAGAATATAATGATAATAAGATATACTGAATATTATTATCATCTTAACAAACAAACCATTTATGTTCAGTAACTATTTTCAAAGAAAAACAAAGAAAAAACAAGATTAGCTTGTGGACAGTCAACACAGATATTCTCTTTCATACATAAACTGAGGTTAATTTTTTCACTGATGTAAGTCATCTGTTCTGTAAAACAGTGAGATTATTAAAGATATAATTTTCCCTTTACCTGCATAAACTAGAATAGTCTCAAAATTCAAACCCTGTGCATCTCCCTGATCCCTGCTGCCTCACAGCCTCACAGATCTGTTGCCACAATACTGCCTGCATACCAAAAGAAAGCATTTCACAGTTTTCAGTGAAAGGGGAAAATCTTAATGAGTTTTGTACAGAAAAATATTTGGACTCTGATGCAAGCAGAGACATGGAACTGCAGATAAACAGGGCCTGCTTAATTGGGCTGATTAACCCATACATAGTAATGGTAAAAAACAGCATTCTGTATAAAACTGACAGACCACTCTTTGGTGCACATTGCATGTCATTTAGAAACACCCATAATGTTATTCATGGAGAAAAAACCCCATAGTTTCGGGAAAAAAAAGCTCCAAGCCCCAGTAAGTGTAATATACATTTTTGAACAAACAGCCTATTTAAAGCTTTTGAACTTTTGATACAAGGCAAAGTAAGTTTGTTATTATCTTCACATCCAATTATGGCGTAAGATTCATCTGCTTATTTAAATCCATAAAGTAAGAGAGAACATAACTTGTGTTATTAGTTTTTCAAGTTGTACTCATCCAATTTCATCAGTTGTTGGATATATTACTTTTTTTGTTTTGTTTTGTTTTGTTTTGGGGTGGTTTTTATGTTTTTGTTTGTTTGTTTGTTTGTGTTTTTTTTGGTTTTTTGTTTGGTGTTTTGTTTCTTTGTAGGTTTTCTTGGTGACTTTTTTTGTTGGTTTTTTTTTTTGGTGTGGGGTGGGATTTCTTCGGTGGGGTGTGGAATGGGGCTAGTTATCACCTTTTCTCAAATTATCAGCAACTTCACTAAAACTATTTTAAAATGTCATACAATAGTTATTTGCCTGGGTTGAAAGAGATGCTTCTTTCCTTACTGGGGGATGGAAACATCTGTCCAGTTCTCAAAATCCCTTCCTTTTCCTTTTTTTCCTTTTTTTCCTTTTTTTCCTTTTTTTCCTTTTTTTTTTTTCCTTTTTTTTTCCTTTTTTTCCTTTTTTTTTTCTTTTTTTCCTTTTTATCTTTTTTCCTTTTTTTTTTTTTTCCTTTTTTTCCTTTTTTTCCTTTTTTCTTTTCTTCTTTTCCTTTTCCTTTTCCTTTTCCTTTTCCTTTTCCTTTTCCTTTTCCTTTTCCTTTTCCTTTTCCTTTTCCTTTTCCTTTTCCTTTTCCTTTTCCTTTTCCTTTTCCTTTTCCTTTTCCTTTTCCTTTTCCTTTCCTCCTGTAGAACCAGGGATAAAATTTGCTTTCACTTGGGATTAGGATAGTTTAAATATTAATAAATACTATCATAAATAAACATTTGTTTGGATGCAGCTATGCTATCACAGGAGCAACTGCAAAAAAGGGATTTGTGTTAATCCTACAAAAACATAGTGGCTGTTAATGAGGTAATATTTCATCTGGTTCAGCTCTGCCTTTCAAGCACACCCAAGATTTTCCTCCCTCATGTTTTCAAATTTTAAAAATATTGCAAACATTCCTGAAATAAATTGGAGAATTTTTAAATATAGAGCTAATGCCTCAACTACTTTTGTGGCTGTTTTCACACAGTAAGAAAAAATAAGAGTCAGAAATAATTTTTTTCTCTTTTTTTTTTTTTTTTTTTAGTGTGAAGATTGACTGCATTTATTTTTCTAGTCCTTTCTGTCCTTCTCTCTGCTGATAAAGTGTACCACTGTGCTCATAGTGGGCAAAGTTTTCATCATGTTTGGGTGAATAGAGAAATTAAGATACCTTGTTCATTGCCTGTGAAAAATGATGGAGAAATGTGATAAAATTCTGTGTTAGAAAGAATTCTGAGTATCCACAAAGACCTATCATTTAAAATAACTTTGAAGGAAAATTGCTAAATTTACACTAGCCTCTAGTAAACTCTTGTTAAAAAATGTAGACAATTTTTTTTCTACTTTTCACATAGGTTCCACTGACATTTGTGTTGATATGCATGTATGCAATTTTGTTTCCTATTGTAGCTATTCCTGGTAAGAAACTAAAAAATCCTGTGTTGTTTTCTGCCATAATTTTCTGTGGTGTTGAATACCTGGGATTTGAGGTCTAATTGAAACAAGGGTGTGGTTAAATTTCTGTCCACTATTTAAAGATTTTTTAATACAAACTTTATTTCAAGTGCTTCAATTAGTCTTTGTACATATTTCTATGAGCTAAATAGCTTCTGAAAAATCAGTTCTATTAAACAACGTTAAAAGAGGAGACAGATACATTAAAAAAAAAAAAGAGGAAAAATACAAAGGTGCCAAAATTTGCAAGTTTTGCAAAATGTAATTGAGAGTCCTGCTTTCATTATATGCTAACATTTTATCACATTTACTCCTCTGATTTGCTCTACAAAATTTGGCTTTAGTTAAAACATTGGGGTTAGCAGTGGGGAATATAAGTAAAGAAAAAATAAACCAGGTAAATTTGAAAACACCAGTGCACAGAACACAAGGAAATCTCAGTAAAATGGATGAGAGCCATATAATTTTGTGTATCTTGCTTGTGTCTTCTGTTCAAGAGCACATTATGTCTCTGTGTTCCAGGTTTTGATGTATAGATTTAAGTCAGATTGCACTTATGTCAACTGCCCTGATTTATGCTCATCACAGTACTTGGGAGTAATCTTGCTTGTATCAGTGATTGTTCCAATGATCATTTGAATTATTGCAGGGAGATAAAGATATCCCTGAAGATAATTTCTTCCAGCTGGGTCTATAAGGAGCAACTCACAGGTCTTGGGAATTGTATTTGAGAAATAAAGTAATTCACATGTGCCTCACACTGATTAAGAGCCTGGCTTTTGGATTCTAAAGGAATTTGGCTTATTTAATTTGCTTGCATAGCATAACAATTACAGATTTATAACAATAGAGTTGATAAAAATGCATTTCAACATTAAAAAAAAAAAATTAGTATAAAACCTGTAGACAAATCATAGCTGTTCAAGAGAGTAAAAACATTATCTAGAGTTTAAGGGAGAAATCCACCTTTTTGACTATAGAGCCAGGAATGATCCCCCTAAAATTCCAAAGCTGTGTCATCAATCCACCCTCCAAGACACAAAACTTGTGCTGACACTGCAGCCTTGGGTGGATTGTCAGGGATAATTCGATGTCCCTCTTGATGGAATGATGGCTGTGATGTCCCTGTTGAAAAAAATGAAGAAAAAAAAAACCAGCAAAAAGGCAAATCTCCATCAGAGAGCCAGAGACTGATCCTCAGAGGCCAGAGAAGGACTTAATTTCATTATTTTATTGCTTTCTGTAGTATCAGAGTGGCTTGAAGGTGGCTACTTGAAGCAAACAAAAGTCAGGATATTTGGGGAATCTTACAATAGTTTAAGAAAGGTCTCTCCCCAGCTTTGTGCTCTGCCACAGTTGTTAGCTCTGGTTATTTGGCTCTCCCAGGACTATACAAACCTTGAATTAACTAGGAATGATGTCTGCACATGCAAAAAAACTTAATATTTCTGCAGAATAATACCAGGTAGGCTGAAATGAAGTCAAGATTACAACAGGAAGGTGTTTACTTGGTTTCCCTGCACCTGCCAGACTTAAAAGACAGTTTTCCCTCCATCAGCTTGGTCACTTTTAATGGCTCTGTAAAACTACTGAAATTTTAACAGTCAGAAACATGTCATTCATGTTCCAAAAATGACCTGAGCTTCTGTGTGGGATAGTGGTGAATATATACATACTTAAAATTTACTTCAAAGCTTTAAATGTGTCTTTAAATGTTTATTTAAAGCTTTATCAACATTACTTGCTACTTGTGCTTCTGGTATTATTTGGCTCCATGTTCTGTAGACCTTGTTTTCATTTTAGTTGGAAAATGAGACTTGTGGTTAAGATGGTTAAATTAAAAGACATGAAAAACCCAGTTTACTTCCTATAGTCACCATTCACTGCCTTGGTGAATATCCAGGTTCCTCTAAACTAATTTATTTCATGCTGTAGCCAGGGGATTCTTTATCTTCACCTGACAAAGGAAGGCTGTCTTTCAACTCCAAGGTGACTGCCTTTGTAGCACAAAATAACTGCAATTTCCACCTTCTTCAGGGGGTTTCACTAACAGTGTATAAACATGTGCCCTTGTACACCAATGATGGTTTTAGAGGTTCACCCTTTGCCTGACCTGCAGGGAGGAGGAATCTGTGGCAGTCTTGCAAAGGGATCTCTCTACTCACAACCAATAGCCCATTAAATTTTTGATTCTGACATGCCCTGTTGAGTCACCAGTGATGGCTGGGGAGGGCAGCTATTTCACATTTATTTTACAGCTATTTTACCTGTGCATCTCCTTTTTTCACCTGCCATCTCTTCATTCTTAGGGATATTTTTGGTTTCTTGCCTTGGGAACAAACACACCAGCTCTTTACACATCTCTTAGAGTTTTTTTCTTTTCTTTTACGAAAATAGATTTTCTTTTTTTAAAAGCATTGTTAAGGTCGTGTCAGGCTGCTATCTTGTTATTTCACAAAATACAATATCTGGGCCATACAAAATAGTCTAAAAGCTTTCTGGTACCTGGAAAATGGGAACATTCTGAGTGGTTTTTTCCAAAACCATTCTACTAATGGTGCTGTTAGGTCTAGAAAATAATATCCATTTCCCTTTGCAAGCAATCTGTACTTACATAAAAGACTTCTTCATTGTTTCTTTTTTCTTCTTTTTCTTTTTTTTTTTTTTGGTGGTTTTTTTTTTTTTTTTTTGGTGGTTTTTTTTGGTGTTTTTTTGTTTTTTTTTTTTTACCCTAGAGGAAAGCCAGAGCTTCTGGGTGTTTTACAGTGAGACCTCCTTGAACAATGCAGCAGAGATTTTATGATGAGCGTAAATACAAAGTACTCACTAAAAGGCAACCTGTTGCCCTGATTTTTAAAAGTGTTAGGTTTTCTTTTATAGTTCTTTTGAAAGTAAAGTTTTAAAGTTCTCATAAAACTTCTTTAACCTTCTGATAATGTCTACATATTTAAGAGTCAAAATTCTCACACAATTTCATGTATAAATAGAATAGTTTACATATTTCTCTGTAAGTAGAGAAAAATGATTGATTAATCTTTAAACCAGTATAGTTAAAGAAGTAGTAATTCCATCCTCCAATCCACAGTCACCTTTAGAATTCTATAAATACCAGATGTTTGAATAAAACTGAGTTTTTTCTCTTTTGAACTTACCAAACTTCTGTGTACTCATTTCGTGTCCTACAGCAACAGCATCCCAGACTCATACTAAGCAATTTATTACCTTGAGATTTTAATGGCATAAAGTCTCTTTCCTTTTGAGATGATTGTAAAATGTTGGGGGGGGGGGTGGAAATTAATTCCGCATTGAGAAATATGGGGGTGGTAAATCTTTTTGTTTATATGTATGACAAATTCTACAGGAATAGATGTCTTCCTCCTCTTTCTCCCTTCAAAGGTGAAACAAACAAACGTGAATACAAATGTCACCATCTGACATTTGAAGCTGGACACTGTTTCACAAGAGCAGACATCCCCTGTGCCAGGCTGTGAGCTCAGCTGTGTGAAACAAGAGCACAGGGACTGCAGCGGTCACTGAGTCAGCAGAGCTGATCTGGGCCAGCTGGTACAGCCACAAGCAGCAGTGCCATGTGCTGCCTTTGTGAAGATTTGGGTATCTGTGCCCTCAGAAACAGCATTTCACTTGGGATACCCCATGCCTGATGATGCAGCCATGCTTTATCCTCTCTCTCCTGCACCTGTCTCCCTCTTTCTGAAAATACAGATCACACTGGTGAGGCCACACCTCGAGTGCTGTGTCCAGTTCTGGGCCCCTCCGTTCGGGAAGGATGTTGAGACGCTTGAGCGCGTCCAGAGGAGGGCAATGAGGCTGGTGAGGGGCTTGGAACACAAGTCCTGTGAGGAATGACTGAGGGAGCTGGGGTTGTTTAGCCTGGAGAAAAGGAGACTTAGGGTGACCTTATCACTCTCTACAATTCCCTGAAAGGTGCTTGTAGCCAGGTAGGATTGGTCTCTTTCTCCAGGCAGCACTGACAGAACCAGAGGACACAGTCTCAAGCTGCTCCAAGAGAAACACAGGCTGGATATTAGGGAGAAGTTTTTTACAGAAAGGGTGATAAAGTTCTGGAATGCCCTGCCCAGGGAGGCACATCCCTGGATGTGTTTAAAAAAAAGACTGGATGTGGCACTGGGTGCCAGGGTTTAGTTGAGGTGCTGGGGCATGGGCTGGACTCGATAATTGAAAGTCTCTTCCAACCTGGTCATTCTATGAATTCTGTGAATTCTGTGAATATCATTGATCTACTGATTCCCTCTGCTGAAGCTGGCAGTATGCACTCTTTGGATTAAGGCAGCTCAGGATCAGCCCTCCCTCGCTCACCCTTCAAACATCTGAACCCAGCAGAGGTGTTTGGGGCGCTGGTTTTGGCTTGTTTGTATTTTTCTTCTGTATTCAACCTACAGAGAGAGAGCCAACGTTGCAGGTGTGATGGACAAACACAACTTCAGCAAGAAGAAGGGACATAAAAAAACATGACTCACTGGCTGCTTCACAGCCTTGGATGGTGGAGGGGAGGGGAAAGAAGGCAAATATGTACACTACCATGTAGATGAAAAAAAGAAATAAATGTCATATATGAGATTCACCCATTCTGTGCAGGCAAGGAGGCCAGAATCAATACTGGCATTAGGCAACCCAACAAGATATTCCTCATGGAACTGTGCTAGTTGAGGACTGGTAATGCCAAAATGTACATGAATTTGTGAACACACCAGTGTGGCAGGAACCTGGTTTATTTTGACACGCTCCTGCTTACCTGGAGAGGATATCTTTACAGGGGGAAAAAGAGCTCCACAATATTTTCCCCCCACCACCCCGCACTCCTGTGGTATTCAAAATTTTCCCTTCACTGTGATTTATTCTGTCCCAAAATCCCCCTAAAAGGCCTATGTGACTACTGTTGTTTGATGGCGATAGAACTGTGAGGAAAGAAAACAGCCCCATCAGCCTTCTGCCGGGCATCAGGGAGGGAAGAAGAAGCAAATACATTGAAAATATGTTGTGGAACCATTTGAAAACTCCAGTGGTACTGAGGTCAGTATCTCTAATGATATTTGTACTGCACCAGTCTGAAGTGCAGTACAAATGCATTTTGTTTACGTCTGCTCCTGAACCCTCCTCACAGCTCAGGTGAGATCTACCTTGTGCTAGAGGGACTTGGACTGTCTGATGCTTAGCAGAGAATGGGAAACAGCTTCCATAAATGTCAATAAGGCATTTTTGAATACTTAGCCTGTCACATGAAGAGAAGAAATTGGGCTGTTTTTGTAGTAGAGGATGCAAAGTTCACTGTAGTAATTCTTTCTCTCACAGAAGTTTAGGTCTGAGTAACACCACAAGCTTAATTTCATTTTTTAATTTTTTTTTCCTTAGAGTGAGCTTTCTTTCACACAATGAGAGCCTTAGATGGGTGTTGCAATTCCTCAAGTCCCTTTCCAGCAGGATTAAGTGTTCTTTTCATACAAAAATCAAACTGGGGCCAAAAACAAATGAGAGGAACACCACCCTATGAGCTACCCATGATGCAGCATTTCTACTCATCCTGCTGTGATCTCAGAAATCCCTTTCTTTCAGATACAGCAGGTCCCTCAGTGGTGATCTTTCTTCAGCAGCTGAATGCCACACCAGCTTCATGCATTGATCTTGTCGGGGTGAAGAAAGCATCTCTGAAGCTAAAATTCATAACTGGTCTTGAGTTCAGCCAATGGGCAAAGATTTGGCTGTAGACTGGTCATTGTTTTAAGTTTCCTGTGGCCAACAATTTGGCTGTAGTTGGGGGGAAAAAACGCTCTATAGAATTTTCCATGTTCCTGTTCTACAAACCCTTTCCAAGAGCCTGGCCTAAAGCCTGGTGAAACGCACAGAATTTTCTTGAGCAGAGGACAGATCACCCTGAGTTCAGGCAGATTTCTGCCCTGGGCAGGGGGAATTTTAGGAACACTGTGCTCACCTCAGAGGGTTTAAGGACAAGACAAGCCTGAGGGGCAGTTCCTGACCAGCGTCACACCATGGAACACACTGATCTAAGTTCTGGGAAGCTCTGGAAGAAGAAGTTCTGCTGCTGTGGCACTCACCCACACACCACACTCTGTCAGCCTGCTGAACTGGCCCCTTCATTCCTGCTCAGCTCTGGGTCTTGCAATTGTGTCTGTCATTTGTGCTTTCTGCTAATTAGCATTGGTTAACTTCATGTTTAATGACCTTTCCCAAGCTGTTGCAAGCTGTTGCCTAGTAGAAAACTCATTAAACTCAGTTGTCATTTTTGCCACACACAGATTCATACACACTGGTGTGCCTTCATGCAATAAAGCTTTCTGTTGCTGTTTGAATTAATTAATAGTTTTGGTTTTATTTTATTATCATGTTGATAGAAACTACCATGTTATCTTTCACTCTGATTTAATTCAACCCGTGTTTAAAACATGAAACTAAGGGCAGAATAATCCATTCTGGCTATAGAAAGCCATGTTTGTCTTCCTTTCTTCTCTTGAAAATGGAGCAGTGGTTTCAAGTAACAAGGATGCAATCTTTTAGAGGGAGGCATTTTTCCATTAAAATATTTCATTTTTGAAACCAAAACATATTAATGAAAAAGACATTAATTTCAATAAAACTTTCTGTAAATGTGTCTTTTGTTAAGGTGTATGGAAACAGCTTTTCTTCAACAACACAATTTTTTCTGTTGTTTTATGTTTAATTTTACAAGTATAAATTCATCTTGATTTTTACAGTGTAATGTTATGAACAAAGTTCAGCAGTGAAATAAAATTAATTCATGAATTCAAGCAAAATAAAATTATCTGACGATGTTTCAGAAAAAATTAATCCCTCAATACAGATGCTGTTGCTCTGATTCTTCATTTGAAGAAATGTGCACAATTTTTAAGAAAATCAAACCCCTAGACAAAAAGCTGTTTCCTAAATATCCATTAATCTTGTTTTCCAGCAGGACACTGAACAGTTTTAAGACTCAGCGCTTTATCTTCTTCCCCCTGCAGAACAGCAAAAGGATTTTTATAGTATGGGGTTGCAAATAGATTTTGTTTGTGAACTCTGAATAATTCTACAAATTGAGGGACTCATAGTCTTCTGAATACACTTGTATTGTGTTGAGGGATTATGGTAGAAATGTCCCAAAACTTCAAACAAATATGCATGTCAAGCCTCAGAGCTCTAGGAAAACAGATTTCATTATATATACCACCAAATATTTAATCAGTAAGGCACTATAAACACATACCCTGTTTTCTCAAATTTGCACTGCAGCGTTGGCCCTCTCTTTAGAGAAGTGCAAACAGAAACCCTGTTTGCTACTGTACCTTATCACAATATCATCATTTGTGGGAGAAACCACTCAGAGCAACTGCTAAAAATCCATGAGACATCCTCCTCCCAGCCACATGTCATGGCCTGATTTTCTCTCTCCCACAGAATTATTCACCTGCTGACCCCCGTTTTCACAAAAATCCAGTGTGTCTGAATAAGACCCCATGCCAAAGAGATCTAGGAGGTGAATCAGGGGAAAACCTAGCAAAATCTCCTTTAGTCTCCTCTGTGACCATCCCAGTGGAGAAAAAGCAAGAATTTCGCAGTTTCAAGACCCCAGGAACATAGAGCTGCTATACAGAGGCTGCAGTTTCATCAGGGACACCAAAATCTGCAAAGAAGTCCCAGTAGATGTTTCCAAGAACAGCTCAGCTTGGAGGGTGGAAGGGCTGCTGGAAATGTTGATCCTGTCCCATGCTTAACTTCTGCCTCCACTGAGTGCCCTCTGCCCCTCCACAGCACCTCCCATGCACAGCCTTAGCCATCTCCTCACCAAAGTCCTGCCCAAAGTTGAAATGCTTTTATGAAGCTCAAAGGATGAAGGAGAATAAATACTTGTGGGTTTTTTTTTTTTTTTGTTTGTTTGTTTGTTTGTTTGTTTGTTTTTTTGTTTGTTTTTTTTTTGTTTTTTTTTTTTTTTTTTTACTTCAAAAAAAAAGTGCTTCAAATGTTCTTTTTTCAAAAATTGTCAAAATACAATTTCTTTTTTTTTCTTCAAAGGAGTTAAGTTTTCAGCTGAGATTTAACTAGTTACTTCTCTCCCAGGGCATGACACACATGAGAAAGTTAAAGAAGCAACATTCAGTGGGCTTTGTATGTCACCTTTTTTTGTTTCATGTGAAAATCTGATCCTATTTCTGCATCCAGGATGCACCAGGCCACCTATCCCCTTCCATGAACTGAAAATAAATCTGTCACACAGACAACTGCTACAAAACACACAGGCTGCTTGTGCCTGGTTACAGAGACATCAGCCTGAGGCCTGAACCTTACAAATTCTTTATCATTTCTGCTGCAAACTCCTCATGTGGTTATTTTAGCATCATGGACAGATAGACATTTATACTTGTCGGCCATGTGTTGGGTTTATGAATGTAAATATGTTAATAAACAGAATTAAGTTTATTAACAAAGGAACTGCAGTGCTTAGGAAACATTTCTTTTCCTTAAAATATTCAGATCACCTGTCGTTTTGTTGGTGCTTTTTATGGTTTGGTTTTTTTAATATTGGTTAAAGCATTAAGCTACTGTTATATCCTGGTAAGGAAAATAAAAGCAACAATGAAAGAATAAACATACTGAAACTTTAAACTACTCTTGATTGTAAGCCAAAGAGTGCCCTGGTGAGATGGACTGCTCCATCTGTGCAGAGAAAACTTTTAGGAGGTGGAAAATTGGAGCTGTTCACTGGGACCTGGTGTCTGCAGCAGGGTGATGCTCACCTTTGCTGACTGTGGATCCCAGCAGGTGGATGCATGCAGCCACAGCACCTTCCAGCAGGTAGCTGACACCTCCAACAAATATTTTGTGGCAGTGCAAAAATGGAGAGATGACCACAAGAATGCACTGCATGTGCTGAGCTGAGATCTGATTCAGCTCTCCGAGGCAAAGGGAAGCTCCTCAGAACCTGCTGAGGATGGGCAGGGCATGAGACAGTTTTTGGCTCCTCTGTGAAACCCAGGACACCCGCTATGGACCGCGGAAAGGTCACTTCTAAAAATGGATTTCCCCATTCTGCCTCTCACTTTTCTTTGTTGGGCAGCCTGCTGCAGCCTGAGCCTCTAATCTCAGTAAAGATTCTTCCTGCACCCCAGGCCCTGTGATGCTGCCACCCTGATCTGCTTGGCCAGCCCCACTGGCAGGAATATCCCCTGGCAGGCTGCACAGAGCTGTGAGGGGAAGGTGATGCATCTAAATGTCCCAAAAGTCCCAGAACTTCCCAAAATTAGCAGCCTGGCTATAGTTTCTATGCTCAGGCCAGCTCCATGACAGAGCTGGGCTAGGGCAGGAGCTCTGTAAATCTGAACAGCATCTGCAAGGGAAAATGCTAAATATGTATTAATCAAGATCCAGAGGCATGCTTGGGCCTTTTCCAATTGTCCATTCACTTATTCTACACAGTATCTCTGTGATCCCTGGAAAACATACTAAGGTATGCATTGTGGGACTGGAGTTCCTGTCCCTTGAATGCTTGGGTATAAATCTCATGTAATTGAGAAATGGCTACATTTTTTTTGCTTAATCCTGCACTACCTTTTTTAGTTTGTGAAAATAAAAGGAAGAAACAACCAGATCTGGATTAATCTTACCACTCTGCTCCTCCAGTTTTCCCCTTTTCTCACTAAACCCACAGCCTATGCACAGTTTTCAGGGCTGCTCTCTGGCACAGTCAAGCTCAAGGCATCCAGGGCAATTTGTGCTACAGCAATTCCATGCCAAGGAATTCCATCTGCGAGGAACTGAGGCAGGCAGCAGCCAAGAAGGCATTCTGCAGGGGAGGAATTGAAATCAGGACCAAAAATGTGCTTTTGACAGAGCCTTACTCTGATGCTTAGGCTGTAACAGGAGCTGTGGTTGTGCTCCAGACACTTCCCCTAAGCGCAGCTGCTCCCTGCTCCCTTCTGACACACCTTTCTGCTGCAGAGCTGCACAGGTCTGCTTGTGGCAGGGAAAAATGGGCCCCAGGCTCTCAGGGATGAGTACAGAGACAGTAGCAGGTCATTAGGGGTGTCACTGTGATGCCTTGTGAAGGCTGGCCTAGAACAGAGGCTGGACAGTTAAAGAATAAAGTAGGGACTTATTAAAAGGCCTCAATGGATCCACCTTGGTCAGCACAAGAGCCCAGACAGGGCTACACCCAAGATGAACCAAAATGATCACAAAAAATGGACAACTGGTCATGGGGTCTCTCACTTCTATAAGTTCTGCTCCATTTGCATATTGGAGTTCATTGTCTAATTCCAGCTTTAGCCCATGAAGTCCCGTCCTTCTTGTTTTTCTCTCTTCAACCCACATTGTTTGTGCTCTTGGGCCTGAGATTTGGATCATTTGTCCTTGGTCCCCAGCTAGAGAAGGAATTGTTTTGTCTCCCTACTCTGTGAAGAGAGCTCACCATCCCCTAATACAAAGCTCAGTACACAATGAAGCAGCACAAGATCTGAAAAATATAAAAGCTAAAACCTGAGGCATCAGCTGAAACCTGCACTCAAGCCTGAGTACTGATCTCCTGTTCAACTCCTAGGTGACAGTGCTCTCAGCCTTGTTCCTTTCTTGGCTTTTTCAGCCCTCTTTTGTCATCACCCAAGCTGTTTTTTGGCTCTGCTGCTGTTGAATTCTATATTCAGACTTAACTGGCAAGCAGAATAGGGGGTGAAGTACAAAACTGAGATGACTCTTAATAGCTAGATATGCTTGTGCTTTGTGATAAAAGAGAAGCTTCACGAATCAGTGAATTTAAGCCCATGATGAGGGTAACTTTCACACATACACCTTGAATAAAACATTCCCAGACATCTCCCACCATCAAAGATACCCCTGAAAAAACTGACCTACAAAGGCTGAGGAGTAAGACACGCCAACTGTGGGGAGCCTTGTAGTCCAAAGGATGCTGCATCATTTTTCTTAAGGAAGCAAACTTGAAAGAGTTGGTAACTTGAAGAAAGTGTTCCTCTTTCCTCTCTTTTAAAGCACACAGCAAAAGCAGTATAATCACAATACACTGATTTTTTTGGCTCTGTCTCAGATATTGGTTGCTTTTTTTTTTCCCCAGAAAGTCATCAGATCATGGCAATGAGTCTGCTTTGCTTAACATGCTCAAAGTAGGCCTCCCACTTCACTTTTAGTCAAAGAAAGGAAAGAGATTTCTATATACCACTTACAGGTAGGCTGTGGGTTTTTGTCAGCACCACCAGAATAATTTCAGACCACAACCACCAAGACTACTGCATCATTTTAGACAGATCCTCCAAACCCACAAAAATTGGTAGAACATCAGATTGCAAATTCCATGGAGTCTCACCTGAAGATCTCATGCAAATTCAACCTGTATTGCAGCCTATTTGTCTAAGATTGGTTACAGCTTGAAATAACATTGCCAAGACTGTCAAGTGATGGAATCTAAATATTATGACCATGATGACTGGACTACTAACATATCCTCTCTTTCTAATAGTTTCTTGAATTTCATTATCTTAAATATATGCTGGAGGGAGTAATACTGTATTGCTAATGGAAGTTACATGAGGAACAATTTCTTTAGGACACTCTTCATCTCATATTTCTAATAATCCAAATGGAGATTGTTTTAATCTTTTGGAGACTCCGTCCTGTGCTTTGTAATAGTAAACCTTGTGTTATTTTTGGTGGGGCCAAAAATCAAATAAACAGAATTCTTCCCAATTTGATTTTATAACTTAGTTCCAAATCTTTGGGGGAAAAAGAAAAAAAAGGAGAAAAAGATAAATGAAAAGAGAAAGAAAAATGTTTATGAAGTAAGCACTAAAAGCCTCCATGTGGGAGCAATGATGTTGCAAAAAACATTGTTTTACCTAATCAATCATTTTTGTTAAACAACAGAAATGCTGGCTCTGTGTAATTGAAAACTAGCAGTTGCTTAGCTCATCTCTGCATATTTTCCTGCTATCCAGTAGATATATTAGTTAGCCCTTCCAAATTTCTGGATTTGTGGTAATGCACACACCAGAATGAGAGAGAAACCATGCATTCAATGTCTGCTCTACCTGATCAGTGCAGGTTTGGAAATACATCTGTTGGAAGCACAGTTTTTCCAACAGTCCTAAATGTTTATACCTTCTATACTTAGGTTTTAAAAGCAGGAGTTTTCAATTTCATGGCTTAATTCACTTGCAAATCAGGTAAACATTCTAGGCATTTTGACTAATGGGACCTTGTAGCTACAGCCTCACTTGAGTCAACTCAATATTTACCCTCAAATGAACATTTTTCACTATCAATGAACATTTCCTCATGGCTAACACTCATCTCAAGTTGTGAATTTACTTCCCAGGAGCAACTTTTCCCAAGCCAGAAGTGTAATTATAGCTGCAGAATTCAAAGTGGTCCTTTACTCATCATGTATAGGCAAGAGGAGGAAGAATTTGGCCAAAGCTTGCAATTACTGGCTGATTATTATTTCAGTTGGGTTCAGTTGGATGGTTGTTGTTGTTTTGGTATTTCTTATATTTTTGTGTTTATTTTGGGAGGGTTTTTGGTTCTTAGGGTTTTTTCTTTGTTTTGTTTTGGGTTTTTTGGTCTTGTTTTCATTGTTTTGTTTGTTCTTAAAATTTAATCTTGTCATTACATAGAATATTGTCGTGGCATCCAGAGACAATATTAACAGTTAACTTCTCAACTTCAAGCTTCAAAAGACTGTGACCTGATTTGAAATGTCTGCAGATAAGCAAATGACGTTTGCCAACCACCAGTCATTACTACTGATAATTTAACACTTTTGGGAAAATTGTCTGGTTATCTCGGTATTTTACTAAAGAGCTGATTGCAAAAATTTATGTCTGACTTAGCCCAGATTCTAGCAATCAATGAGCTACAGCAAAATTTTTGCTCATTCTCCTTTGGAGGCTCAGACGGATAAAATAAGCTGGTTTTGGAAATCAGCTGCTTCGGGATTTTTATGTGAGCTTGTGTGTTTGTGTGTGGGGTGAATTTATGGGTTTTTTTTTGGTTTTTTCACTGTTTTACAAGCAAATAGGATTAATGCACCAGTGTCTGCTGGAGGATAGCAGGGTCACCATCTTACAGCAGAAAAAGTCTTTAATACCCAGTTATGACTGTATGTAGAGTTGATTTGAAGGTGTGCATCCCATTTATTTTCCTTTGTTTTTTTTTTTTTTCCTTTTCTAGACCGGTTTTCTTATTTGCATTTTTCTCCTGAAAATTCAGATGTGAATGCACACAGAAAGCCAAGGCAAAGAATATTTATGTCAGACAAAAGAAACAGCAAAATAATGCTTTGCTTTCTCCTGCCACATATCACATATCAAAAAGAAAGAAACTGCCATAAGAAGAAAATCACAAACTATGGAATGCAGAGACCCATTTTCATGTTGGCTCATTTTGGAGGCTCCATTGCAAAGACCAGAGCTCTGATTATTTTTTGTTTATATATAACTTCTCCTCTGTAAACAGTCATTTTAGTGCTGTTTGCAATGACAGATTGGATCAAACAATGAGTACCTAATAGCAGCTGGCTAGAATTACATAAAATGTCATATGCATTCACAGAAAACGAGGCAGTTCACTGTGACACTGTATTAATAAATGTGTTTTTTAAAAAAATCAGAATAATTTCAATCAAAAAATCTCTGCTTTTCATCTTGGCCATTCTTGTGTAATTTTATAGTCTATATATGTCATGATTTTAAAGAAGGTATCATGTAACCAAAGTATTCGTATCATAATTTAAGTGAAGTTTTAAAATAGTATAAAATAGCGTAAAAATATTTTCCATTCTTTACCAAGGCCTTTCTTCTCTGAGGCAATAAGGATCCAAAGTACAATCACAGAATTTTGCATTTTGGAAGAAGATAGCAACAAGAACATTAAAGTACAGCTAAATTTTGCCTTAAATATTAAAAAACTAAATGTGTGTATTATTGTTTTGGGGTTTAGTCCATATATTTCCCCTTCAACTTTTTAATTACATTTTTATCAGATTAATTTAATAAAGAAAAAATAAAAGGAGATTTTAAAAGGTGAGATCATATGTATAACCTGAAATGAAAACAAAATACCTGCACTGATGTGTTCAGATAGAAAACCCTTTGTCCAAAATCTTACAGCCATAAAACTCCCTCACAAATTTTGCTCAAACACTTCAAAACTCTGCACAGCACAACAGCTTTGGCTCTCACTAAAAAAACTTGAATGTCTTCAAACATTGTGTGTTTCATGCTTTTCACCATTTCCAAGAGGTTGCAGTGATGAGCAGAATTCTTTTCACTCCATAAATGAACAGGTTACAGCTTTGTGCCAGCCACAATCATTGGTTTGAAAGGACATGGAAGAAGCAGCTTTATTAATAGAGTGAAACACAGGTTGAGTCTTTTGGTCATTTACTTTTAACCCCTTCATTTAGTTATTTAATGCTGACTCTTTTGGTTATAGATCACTGTGGAAACAATTCTACATTGCAAGCAGTTAGATTTAAAAAAATATATATTATGGAGGAACAAAGAAACAAACAAAACTGTTGGTTAAAAATGCATTAATTTTAAGTCTTAAAAATATGAAAAGTTCACCAAAAGAGACAATACTTATGCCATATCTTGTTACAAAGACAGCACTTCCATCAGACAACAGTTTAGGGGGAGACTCAGAGCTGCTTCAATTTGAAGAAGCACTTAAAAAGCTGAATTGCATCTCTTCAGTTGCAAATCTCATACAAACTTGCCCTGTTTTTGGGGGGTTTCTTTTTGGTTTTTTTTTGTTTTGGTTTTTTTGTGGTTTTTTTTGTTTGTTTGTTTTGGTTTTTTTTGTTTGTTTGTTTTGTTTTGTTTTTCTCGATTGAAACATGAACTCTGCAAATAGCCTCTCTCTCCCAAGAAATATTTTGAAGAAAGTTCTGCTTACACCTTCTTTCCCACCTGACCACCTTGCCCATATATAAAATGAGGGCTTTTTCTTGTGTTTTCACAGAACTGCAAACATGACCAAACTGGTCTGCAAAGATTTAACTTTTGAGAAAGGAGAGAAACAGCAGAAGAAAAATTCCTGTTGGAGGAACACCAGGACAGACACCAGCTCCTGTGCACATGGATCACCTGCTCTCTAACCAAAGGGGCAGTGGCCACCTGGGGACACTGTGTACCCTGACCTGCCAAAACCCCCAAATTTCAGGAAAAAAACCCCAACAACAACCCAACAAAAACCAAATAAAAACAAACAAACAAACAGAAGCTGCAGGCACCATGGCTGCAGGTCCCACAGGGCAAAACCATTTGCATGCCCTTGAACAAGATGGGGCAGAAATAATAGCAAAGTCACACTAGCTTATGGAAACATGGGTTTTTTTCATAATAGCAAGAGGATAAAAAAAAAAATCCATCCAATATCCAAGTGGGAATACAGGTCTGGAAGAAGAAGAAACAGGAGGGAGGGAAGGAGGCAGGAAGGAAGGAAGTTGCGGAAGGAAGTTGCGGAAGTTGCGGAAGTTGTGGAAGGAAGGAAGGCAGTTCGGAAGGAAGGAAGGAATTTCAGAAGGAAGGAATTTCGGAAGGAAGGAAGGAATTTCGGAAGGAATTTCGGGAGGAATTTCACAAGGAAGGAAGTTGTGGAAGGAAGTTGCGGAAGGAAGGAAGGAAGTTGCGGAAGGAAGTTGCGGAAGGAAGTTGCGGAAGTTGCGGAAGGAAGGAAGTTGCGGAAGGAAGTTGCGGAAGGAAGTTGCGGAAGGAAGTTGCGGAAGGAAGTTGCGGAAGGAAGGAAGGAAGTTGCGGAAGTTGCGGAAGGAAGTTGCGGAAGGAAGTTGCGGAAGGAAGTTGCGGAAGGAAGTTGCGGAAGGAAGTTGCGGAAGGAAGTTGCGGAAGGAAGGAAGGAAGGAAGGAAGGAAGGAAGGAAGGAAGGAAGGAAGGAAGGAAGGAAGGAAGGAAGGAAGGAAGGAAGGAAGGAAGGAAGGAAGGAAGGAAGGAAGGAAGGAAGGAAGGAAGGAACTTGCGGAAGGAAGTTGCGGAAGGAAGTTGCGGAAGGAAGTTGCGGAAGGAAGTTGCGGAAGTTGCGGAAGTTGCGGAAGGAAGGATTTATAACCATTATTTAAATGGTTATAAATTTATAAGCTTTGACTTTCCACTGATCTGTTCTTCATTGGCAACTTTCTAGCACAATTTGGGATAATGCTGCTAGGAATAAACACAGAAAATTTGCCAGCTCAGTTCCCACAGAGATTTGAACCTGATATGGAACACACCACTTGCTCTACCTGTTCCTGTGTTTTCCACATGCTGAACAACAGCTTCAACAGCTGCTTGAACCCTTTCAGCCTCCTTGCTGGTGAATCAAACCATGAAAATTAATGTGGAACTTCATGTGAATTTCATGGAACTTCACAATGAATAGAGAGTTGCATTTTGAAGCAGGCAGCAGAAGGAAGTGTCCCTGACCATGGCGGGAGGGGCCATTAAGGTCCCTGCAGCCCAAACCATTCCATGATTCTATGAAGGAGGGAAGCAAACTGGTAAAAGAAAAACAAATCATGACCCTTTAAAAACTAAAACGACAAACGCCATACTCACATGTTTTAATAACTGAATGACATTTCTTTTAGGAATGAAATATGTTATTGATCTTCATGCCTGGCTGGTAAAAAGAGCAAAGACTTTTTTTTTAACCTCACTCAAATTTATTTACAGGTCATGAACTCTAAAAATGTCATCAGTAGGCACTACAAACTGGGATTTCCTGAAGGAAGAAGGAATACATCACATTTCCTCAGAGCTGCAATTTGTTTCACTTGGTGCACAGCTAAACTTTACTGGAAATGAGTGCCACCATCTAGCCCTTAAAAGTGTCTTGCTCTTTAGAGGAGGTGTTATTTGATTTAGCATTTCTTTATCCATTAGGCATTTTTATTCGTTGTCAGGAGTGTGGGAATAAATATTTCCCATAGGAGCTGGAATGCACCTGCAAGTTGCCAAGTAATGGGGATAATTCAAGATTCTGAACTTACAGATGTTAACAGTGGAGAAAAGCTAAAAATGGATGTTGAGCACTCAACTTGCCACTTGACAGAGAGGAAGATTGTCTTGATTTATATTTTCCCGCCGGAATTGCTAAAAGTTCTCCATCATGTAACTCCACACTCTTTTAAATCAATTACTTACTGCTGTACAATTTTCCTGTAAAACTGTTAATAAAAGCACAAATGTGAAGCTTTATGTACAATATTTGTAAGCTAGAAATATTGACATTTTCACATTTCAGAAGTGACAATGGGGGGGGAAAAACTGAACCTGTCCTTCCATATCTATCAACACACATGAAGCATGCATTTAATACCATTTTATTATTTTTTAACTAGTCGTTTTACTAGTGGTTAAGCAGGTGTGGCCCAGAACAAAGTGAAACACAGAAAGTTGTTGGCCTCGGCAAGCAATGATTTTGTGTTAACAATGATGAGATTAACAGCAAAAGAATCAGAGGTGGAGCTTTTTGAAAGCTTGTCAGATTTTTGTTTCACATAAACAAAACAATGTGTGGGTGGCAAAGAAAAAACCATCCCTTGCTACGGGCGAACTTGAGAAATTCACCTCTGGAGTTAGAAATCAGTTGGGTTTTTTTGGTTGCATCTGTAGTATTGTGATTGACTAAACAAGAGCAAGAGGCAGATAATCTGTTTGTAGATAAAGGATCCACTCGTGGCTTAAATCAACAAGGAAATCCCAGGATGTTACAAGCTGGCTTACACTGACTGCCTACAAGCTCATCAGCTCTTCCACAGCTCATGTCCCCAGGTTCTGTCACAACACTGGGAAGGTCAAGACATCACTGGTGTTCATGACATCACTAATGCTTTTTAATTAAACAGAAGTAATCCTACCCTTAGACTGCACTTTATTTCAATTTTTTTTTGTAATTCACAAAGGAAGTCCTGGAAGTTTTTGCTAATGCTGTGTTTCCTCAATGGAAATAGTGATGGTTTCCCAAAAGTGTTAACAGGGGGTTGACACAGCTAATTATAAATCTAAACAGATTTCTATAAAGCCAGGGGCTTAACATTTGTTTAATGCTGGAGGTAAGAGTCTGTGATGATTTTTATTTCTTCTGAAATTAACGACCCACTTTAATTCATTTTCTCAACAGCTTTGCTGGACGTTTGATATCTTTAGTTCAGTTGTAGATGCTGCTGGTTCCTGAGGGCTCTTTCATGTCCCTACACCTCAGTAATTCACTGGAACACAACATTAGTGGGTCTTAACCTTGGCAAGAATTATTCCTGAGACACCTTAATGATAAGCTAAATGATTTTATAAAGAGACAATCAACTGGTGGTTATGGTACACTTCAGCAAGACAGTGTTAAAAAGACAGACATTGTCCCAAACATCCCTTGAAAAAGAATGTATCCCCAAAACCCCAAACTACCTGCAGTTTGGCAGCTGCTCCATACAGAGCTGAGACTTGGGACTTCATCTCTGCTGCCACTATTCTCCACCTAGTATTGAATATTTAATTAAAAGGGGATGCATCTACCAGTGCACGCACAGTAGCAGCTAAGGTTCTCTTATTTAATCTTGTATCCCCGTTTCCTTGGGTGCAACACAGGTACCAGGAAAAAGCAAACTCATCTGGGTCTGGTTTCTAGGCAGCAGAACCAGCTTATTCAAATCAGAGCCACCACAGTGCCCATCAACAGCCCTGCACATAACAGACCTGAATTACCTTACACATGGCACTTCTGTGTAGAATTTGCCCAGGCTGTTCTGTGTTCAATATAGCAAGATGCTAATCAACAGGTTTAATTAATTAGCATTTATACATAGGGCCTGAAGCCTTAATTAACATTCCTCTCTGATTACATTGTTACTGAGGATTCCAAGTCTCAGCTGAAACTGAGTGTCGGAAGTTTTAGTGCTTGATCTTCCACCCCCCTGTCTCCCAGGACTTCAAAGTGAACACGAGGTCAATTTCTGAAATCTAGTGGAGCTTTGCCATGCCCTTTTTCTTCCCTGGCAGTGTATCCTGCAGCAAAAATCAGACACTTGGAAGCTTTGCCTGCTTCCCAGTCCCTTGATGTCACCAGGCCACTGTTAGATTGATAAAAGACTTAAGATGCTAGACCATTATTTTTCAATGATAAAATGTCACTGAGTTTATATTCATTCTGTTTCACAAACAAAGATAAGGAAAGAAAGGCTCATACCAACTTGAGCAAACAATATTCATTGTAACTTTTTGCTATCCTGTCTGTAAAAGTAATTTTCCTTGTCTTAAAAATGCCATTACTGTGTCATACAGTTTGTATCTCCTGTTGTATTTTTGTAACCTACCTCCCAAATGGTTCAACCTCTGAGAAGATAACTAGGTATAAATCCACCCAAATCTGTATTTTTAACAGGCTGTTTCCCCAAAATCAACATGGTATTACACAGCCAAAAATGAAAAATGAAATGAAAATGAAAAATACTTCTAAATTTTGACAGAAAATCACATGGTATGCAGTATACTGCATCTTGCTAAAACCTGGACATTTCTTTTCATAAAGAAATAGATAGGTTAGATATAATCCTGCCCAGCCACCTCATGTGATAAAATTTTGTCCAAGTATTGGATGAACTGGCAAATTACCAGGCTGAGGTGGTTTATAGTGACCAAAGAGGTCTTCACTCCTTTGTTATCAAACTTCTTTCTGTCTAAAAGAGCATAAAGGCTTGATAGCTCACCTCAAGTTCTAAAGCCTAAGTGATTAATTTATTTTGTTGTGTAATCACCTCCTCTAAGGGGACCAGCTTAGGTTATAACTCAACAAATTGGGTCCCTTCCATCAAACTATCAGAGATGCTGAAGTAATAGAAACATCCAGAGTTTTCTCACTTTTATGGGGCCATATTCAAGAAAAATTCTAATTTCAGCTACCCAAGCTAAAAAAATTTACAGTAATGAAGTTTTCTTTTCTACAAAATAAAAACAAGAGCATATCTTTATCACTTAGATAAAGTCTATGTTGAGAAATATGATTGGATACTCACAGAGAATTAGTTACAGACATGCAAACGTTTTTGTACAATAATGTATGTTGACTTAGTAAATGATACATCATATAAAGAAAATTAATTTGGTATAGTTATTTAAATTCTGTTGATTTGCAGCTTGCAAATATTGAGATTTTGATTCTAGTCTTTGAAACTGTAAAAAAAAAATGTTCCAAGATCTTGTAAATTTGCCTAAGGTGTGGAGACAAATTTCCTTCTCAACTTTGCTTATGTCTATCTCCAAGTGAATTGCCATTCACCTTTTAGCTCAGCTGTGTTCTACATGTGTTTCTTTTTCATCTTTTTATAGGTCTTTACAGGTATCCAAGCTTAATAAATTTCATCACAGCTTCCAATAGCAGCTCTGTATCAAAAGGAAAACAAGTGTATGGGTTTAGTAATTAGTAGATTGCATCAGAGAGAGGGAAAGTAGCAACTTATTGCAAAAGCTGGCTGAAAAACAAGACCATAGCTCCCACTTGATATGGTATCAGTGCAACTTACAACTGGAAAATAACTTCATAAAGGGTTTGTTTTCTCAGAAATTGGGGGTTTTGTTTGGTTTTGAGTTTTTTGTTTTGTTTTGTTTGTTTGTTTCTGGTGTTGGTTTATTTCTGTTTGTTTGTTTTGGTGTCTTGGGTTTTTTTTATCTTTCTTCTTCCAGAAAAAAAAACCAAACCCAGAACTTCTAGGAAAGACAGGAGATTGAGTATGTTTTGTACACTAGTTTAAATCTTCCTGAGGGATAAAAATAGCCTTTAAGCAAGTACTTTCCTCTACCCTTGGGTGGATCATGGGGAGCTCTTTCCACTGCTCACCTCCTAATTATGCTCTAGCATAAAAGATATTGCTTGGGAAGCAAATGTATCAAAGGGGAGAGGATGTAAAGTGGTTTCCCGAGGCAGGAGGGACAATGTGTGAAACAGATGGATGGTTCCTCATCACCAGGAAATTCTAATGCTGTTTTGTGGTCTGAATTTGGCAAAGGATTGTGGTGTGAGGAGCGGATGGAGAGATCCGTCCTCTGTTTTTTATCTGTGGCCTGCCACACAGCCAGAAGCTACTGCTGCCACTCAGCAGACAAAGACAAGCCTGGATGCTGCTGTCTCCTTCATACAAACCTAAGATGTTTGACATTTGATACGAAAAAAATGCTGGGCTATGGAGAGTCAAATGGGCTTTCCCCAGTTGGTTTGGGCTGGTTAACCTCTTGTTTACAAGAGGGCTCTGCAGCTCTGCCTGCTCTGTTTGGATAATACCCATCTATCAAGCACTCATGACTGATTTTTTAGTGCAGTTAGAGCTATTTGTCACAGTTATCCACCAATTTCTAGGGCACAATGTAGTGAATCACCTCTTACAGTAAATATTTCTTTAAGAGGTTTGGGGTGCAAACTGAGACCTGTTTGACACGTTCAAGTTAAGCCTCTGTGTTGGTGAGGTTGATAGATGAGTCCTCAAAGAAGGGCACACATCCCTGCCCCTCCTTTAGGAGCCCTGCCCCTCCTTTAGGAGCCCTGCCTATGTGATTGATAATTGAGTCAGTGTTATGCTAAAAAAGTTGCCTTAGCTACAGACCTTGGCTCAGAGAGCTCATCCATCACTGGCAGGAGCATTTTGCTATCTATCAATAGGTGTTTGAATACAAAATACTCCTGCTTCATTGCCCTGGTTAATTCTGACTGCAGCCAAGGGCAGGCAGTAACTCTCATTGTCAGAAACTGATTTATGCTTGCCTAACAGAGAGTCACAGCTGGGTTAGGGAAGTGCTGGAAAACTTCCTAATGAGAAAGCACCTAAAAAGCAGTGTCAGGAAGACACAGGCAAGACCAGCAGTTAAAGCAGGTGACTGAAACCAACAGAAGAATTCTCCAGCCACTTGTGGGTGAGAAGAAACTTGAAAGAAAGCAAAATATGGTCAGGTTTCATCCGTGGCACTGTTCAGGTCACAGCACATCATGATCTTGTGGGTGGCACCCCTGTCCATGGCGTCGGGGCTGGAAATGGATGATCTCCATGGTCCCTTCCAACTCAAGGTGTCCTATGATTCCATGATAAGACCACATATTCTTTGTCCTTCTTTGAGGAATGATGCCTCAGTGCACAGCTGCCAAACATCTGGTAGCTTTATGCTATGCCAAAGTCACTGTGGGCAAGGTGGATACCCTCAAGGATAAGGAAAGGGAAAAAAAAAACAAGCTCTGACCCTCTGTTCTGTACCTTCCCTGCTGAGGCTGGTGGGCAAAGGCTACATGTTTTCTATGGAATGACCACTGGACTATGTTTTCTTTTAATTTATTTTTTGATCTCTCTGAAGCATTTACCTGTCCTGTTGCCACCCATTGGCAAGCACCTTGGTTTGACAGGAGCAGGCACTGATGAGATGCTGAAACACATCCACAAATGCCTTCTTAGGTGAGTAAATATTTCTTTTGGACACTGTGATGCAGCAATAGGATGGGTCCCACCTGTGATACCATCCTTGCCTGTACATGGGCAAGTATGAGTTTAATCCAAGTAATCCAAGTCTTTGACAGGGACTCAGTCTTTTCAAATTCACACAATGTGTGAAAACAAGGAAAGCTACATGCTAGACCAACCAATCCAGAGTTTTCTGGAAGTCCCCAAGTTCCAGCCCTGAAAAGTTAATTTCCTTTTGCCCCTTAAGTCTCTTTTCCATGTTGCAACATGACCTGCATGCATATTCCCTCTGTTTTACCTTTTTATTTCTCTGTTCCTTTGCCACGCATCTCAGATATACCCTAGTTTATTACCAGGAAACCAACAGGTGTTTGACAGGTGGCAATTTGCCTGGTATTAATTGCTAGGAAACTGCTCACTCAGAGATCTTATCCCTTCATATTCTACTCCTTATACTAATTGGCACTCTTGATAGGTGATAAGGGAAGAATGATAATTAGATATAGATGGAGCATTTTGACTGATGCAATATGCACAGCAAATATCTGAGCAGCAGCAATCACAACTGCTCAGAAGCTGGCAGGAAGCTCTGCACAGAGGTTGGTGCGTCACCTTCAGAGAGGGAGAGTGCTGGTGAATTACTGTTGTGTCTTCCCAGAGCTTGGATATCCGAGAGGGCATCACTGTGGAAGGTGTTAATTAGTCCATTCTCCAGCACCTTTGGGAGAAGGAGGCTTCCAAAGGCCTTGAAGCAAATTAAGCAGGGCATTCCTGGAGGCAGGTGACAAACCTTTAGCAGCATGAGATCACAGCTCCCAGCACTTTTCCCTGGAGAGGAGCAACTCCTGACATGCCCTGGGTGCTGTTTTGGTGCTGGCTCTGCATGGGCTCTGCAGGTGCCAGTCCCTGGAACCCGCTCTGGGCTGTGCCTGGCAATCCCCAGTGGTGTTTCCACCAGTAGTGACCAGTTTCACAATCCTTGGTGCACATCTGCTCACACGAGTCACCACGGGAGAGCCCAGCCAGGCAGGGCAAAAGAAAAGGAACAGA
This sequence comes from Vidua macroura, assembly GCF_024509145.1. Taxonomy (NCBI): domain Eukaryota; kingdom Metazoa; phylum Chordata; class Aves; order Passeriformes; family Viduidae; genus Vidua; species Vidua macroura. The sequence goes on from NC_071611.1 coordinate 65,367,149, forward strand.
TGGGGCTGTGCAGGAAAAGGAATGTTTCCCAACAAAAGCCATCAGAAATATTTATTTTATGAGCAAAGATTAATATCTTTAATTTGTTATGGAAAAAAAAAAAAAAACAACAAACCAAGAGAAATATTGTTGTGCTGGGTAACTATTTCAGACTTGTCTGTTGTGATAAATGTGTGATGAATAAATATCTGGAACTAGGCTGGCCTGACAAGAGAAGGTTCCTGAGTGCTGACCATTGGGAATTTAATGAAAATGGAAGTAGCATGTATTTAAAGGTAACAACAATGTGAAAGTGGAATAGCCTCCAGGTCTGCAGGCTAAGAGATCTGCCTCAGGTTTGCTCATTCACACTTTCAAATCAGAGCTTTTTTGTATATTCACACCCCTTTTGTTTTGATTTTTGTGCCTTATTCACTGAGCTGTATTGCTGACAGCAGCATCAACCCCCAAAAATCTCAAGCCAGTCATGTGGGGGTTTCAGTAAAACACCAGCCCACATCCAAAAATACTCTCCAGAGAAGGCTGGGAGCATGCCTCAGCTCATTTAAAACCAGAACTATATAGTGTTACACACATGTTCCCATCAAAGCAGCTGGCATGGTACAGGCTAGATACCAAATATCAGGACATGTTTATAAACAAAATACAAAGGAACAAAAAAAAAAATCCAAAAAAAGAAGAAAGGAAAAAAAAATAAAGAAAAGAATATATGAATGAAATGCAAAAACATTTGAAAGCAAATGAAAGGACAAAGTCCTTCTAGCTATTGATCTCCAGAAAAACAATTTAGGGATGATAATAACCCTTCACCTTCTTTCTTTGGCTGTTTTTTTTTTCCCTTCCTCTCTTTGCAGCTTTGAATCTGATGTGAGGAGTTGGTCTGAATTCTGTAGTCATAGGCTCACTGCCAAAACAAGCAAGCAGTATGTTCACAAGATGTTATAATCAGCTGCAACAAGCAACCCATTTTTCTTGCAGCAATTGGACCTAACAGAGGGTGAGGACATGATTTTGTTCCTTATTTGTTTTTAGCATTCTTTTATTCCTCCTTTGTTTTTCTTCCACAAAAATATATTCCATGCACTGCTCAAAACTGAATATTATTTTTTTTTCCAAAATTGATTTATATATAAGGATAGTTTATGAAAAAATGCCTATACTTCTTGAGATCACATGCTACAGAAATGTCTGCTTGGATTTGGCCTGTGCAAAACTCCTTATGAGATGAGGACTTTTCTACTTGATAAATCCCAAATTTGGGTTATATTTCATGTAGTAGCCTCTGGAGGACTCATTCAGTCTCAAAGGCGATGATAGAAGTCACGTGGCTACCACTGAAAAACAAGAGAAAATGAAAACAAAACAAAAGCTTGAAGAGAGTTTAATAGTCCATTAGAAAATGAAGTCCTACATGTGTGTGTGGTACTGTGCTATGGAAGAGCCCAAAATTTCACACCTATTATCTTAAAGGATTTAAAATGAAAACAGGCAGGTGAGAAATTCACAGTGAAGCACACAGACATGGAGAAACACAGCTCCTTTCAGGGGAAATAAATCTGCTTAACTTCTTGTGACATCTCCGTTTGGTCTCAGAATTTTTTACCTTCTTCTTGTATATACCCAGAATTCAACCTCATGTCTTCTGTGGAGATGCATCTAGACTGGAGAGGAACCACTGCTAGAAAAACTGAGAGATTCATCCCCTCAGTGGTATTAGGAGTGCTGCTGCGTTTGAAGCTTCTGACCCGAGTGCTCTTTTATTTTTTTGAGAGTCCCTTAATCCCATCCTTCACAACAGCTTTGTTGTGCCTCTCCACATGAACCTTCCAGCCAAATATTTGTGCTTGGCCTTTCTGAATTCCTTTTTTTCCATGAAAAAGAAGGCCACAGGAAAACAGAAAACCTTTTTATCCTGCTGCTAAGGATGTGGTCCCAGTGCCAGGATGCCAGTGGCACGCCTTGCTCTCCCAACAAACTCAAGGCAAATCAGGTTTTTCCCCTTCCTGCTCATTCTTTATTGAATTCACTTGTTTGCTTGGACAAGAAAGAGTCATCGATCTCTTCTGTGTGCAATAGTACGAGGACTTGATTTTATTCCAGACCTCAAGCCGCAGAAAAATCTAAACATTAAGAGTGCCCAAGACCTTACAGAGTGAAGATTTATATATAACCCTATATTTACTATTTCAGACACACAGTGCTTCAGAGTTGGTTTATTCTCCAGGTCGGATCAGTCTTAAACAGAGTTTTCAAAGAGCCTGGCTCCTGGCCTAATGATAGTCCAGGGGAAATGATATGATCATAGTGGTAATAATTTATGCGTTGGGCTTTAAGTCAGATGTGGTTGCTCTATTCTCAGTTTATCCGTCCATATGGACTTTCAAAGAGGAGAAAGCAGTGTGGTAACAATTTATTTGAAAAGGTCTCTGATTTCTTAGTCAGAAGTTTTAAGGGGATTGTTCAACTTTCATTTAAATGTAAATAAAAAAAAAAATTAAAAATTGCCAACCAGTGTAATATTAATCACCTCTGACTGGATGTTGTATTGGTGGTGTAGCCAAGCACATGCTTGTGTTGCAAAGTCCAGTTTTCTTTCAATTCCCTTTCGATTACATAAGTCAGGACCAGTCCTCATTGTGGCTGTGCTGGCAGCAGCAGGCTTTCCTGGGAAATTCTCCATTCTGTGTGACCTGAGGGTTATGACATGGAAACACTTTTGCCAGATGAATATTCACACAGCCCTCACCCATCCTCTGCCCAGTGTCGAGCCCAGCTCAGAGTGCAGGTGCTGGGGAGGATGAGCTAGGATGTGGGATGGGGCTGGTACAGTGCAAGGAGATCCAGATTTATTCCTCCTCCCTCTCAAGTTCTGCAGGGAGGAGTTCATCTGCTTTTAAAGGAGAAGAAGGGACTTGGTCCTGCATGGTCGTGACTTGCCAGACTCAATTATTTGTAGTGAGGATGTGGTTCAAGGGCAGTGGGATGTACTTGTGTTGGCTTTTCCAACACAAGTTGCTGTGTTGCTCCACTTCAGTCTCTGAGTCACAGAATATTCTGAGTTGGAAGTTGAAAGGGGGCCCAGAAGGATCATCAGGTCCAATTCTTAAGTGAATGGCCCACACCACGTTGTGACCAACTCAGGCAGTCTGAAAAACCTTGAAAGAGAAACCAGGAGGAACAGATCAATCCAGACACAGTAATTCACTCATTTACACCACACTTTTGATTTTCAGCCATGAAAACACATTAAATTGACAGAATTGACCAAAATTCCTTTTCATTTCCCTGATAAAGAAATTTAATAAAATGGTAATTTTGATTTATTTTCTTCTCCCCAAAATTTACTTAGTTCCCATATCTTCTGTGTTCACTTTCCACTCATGCCAATCAGCTTTACAGTCACAAACAGACATGGAAATTTTTGCAAGGTCTAAGCCTGCATGAATAAGCAATATTTAAAAAAAGATCCTAATCACACACTAGTTTTCACCTTTTTGTGGATAATCATTGTTTCTAGAGGTATTTCACCCTTAGTCTTAGAAACTATTTCATATCTGGAAGTCATTTCCTCACTTTGTTATTATGTTTCCAGATGAATTCTTGAGACTCTATTAAAATTCATAACTATTTTTTTTTTTAATTTGGATATCCCTAATAGTAAAACCCAGGAAGCAGTTTTTAAATATATTCAGCATCCAACTTTTTCTTTCTCATATAGATTTTCTATGGAACAGAAATTGCTCCTCCACAAAGATCTCTGCTGACTACTGTGGTTATTTGCTACCATACTGACAAAATAAAAATACAAGCACATTCAGGCAGCATAAAAATGATACTGAAAAAGTTTAGTGATGATTTTGCCCCATGTTTTGGTTTCATTGACATCTGCACAATTTACTGAACAGCTGCACTGGGGACCTCTCAGATGAGAAGGTTTTTTCCCCACTTTGCTGAAGCTGAATGTACAAACCCAAAAATCAGATTTCCTGTGAAGGAGCACCCGAAATGGCTTTGGGAATCCCTCCCTTTAGCATCAGGAGCACTGCTCTGACCCAACAAGCACCAGCAGTCAGAGAAGCTCATTAGGGCAGGCAATTTATGCAAAACATGTTTTCACTTTCCATGCCTGAAACAAAATCACATACATGGGTTTAGTAATTTAAAGTACTAAAAATGGTGGTGGCTCTATTTTTGCTTTTTGGTGGGTAGCATAATGTTCTGATTTAGTCAGGGAAGAACCTATATATTAAATGCAAATGCAGAGAATATGAAGGAGAGTGGATCAAACCCATGCTGCTTTTAAAGCTCATTTATGGATGCATAAAAACATATATGTTTTATGCATATATTTCATAAAAATGTCCTTCCTCCTCTCTTTGGCTTAGTTTTCCGTACCTTTGTCTCCCAAGTCTTTGATGTTTAGTCCAGATTAAAGCAAATGTGAGATTAAACAGACCTTGTGCTGCAAGAACCTTGGATGCTGGATTGTTTCATTTAAAAATATAATCATTAGGGGGTTCAACCCTTAAACAAATCACTGATCTATTGCAAGACAAATTCATTTCAGCTAATCTAGCTGTTCTCTGAGCTTTGCTGTTTTTTCATCTCTTTCAGTGAAAAAGAAAAGGAAAAAAAAATGGAGGAATATATTTTCTTCTACATATCAGCTGAGAAAGAAGATGATTGCACCTGTTGCTAAGCTTCTTGGATAGCTCCTTTTTCTGATTGAATCCTACAGTTTAAAAAAATTACTACTAGCCCCTTGAATGGTCTGTCTTCCAAAACCTTTTCTTCTCTTGTAGAAGTTATTAAATCTGACAGAACAATATAATATAGAAGAAGTAAGGTTGGTGCTGATAATTTACAGGCAGTAAAGACACTGAACTAAAACCCAGTAACAAAAAGATTTTTCTACCCCCACTCCCTGACATTCTCTGATAAAATCCTATCAAGAAAGCAGCTGCCAATCTCTGTAACACTTTCTTAGATTTAGTTCAGTATTTTGGCTGAATTTCAGCCTAGGACTAGATTTTGCACCTGGCACCTAGTTTATTTTATGTTTGTCACTGGTGATACGTAAGTAACTGATCATGTGGGGATTACTCAAATGAGCATTTCTTCAGTGGACCAAATTACTACCCATTTTCATTCCATTTACAAAGTTCAGTGGAAGATGTGAAAAGTATAAATTTTGGAGGAACCCTGAAGATTCTTTTAAGGTTTTATAGAAAGCTGCACCTTTGCACTAGCAGGAGGAGATGGAGGGAAGGACAAGCCTTCATGTGACAGCAAATCAACTGCTGCCACTTTCTATGAAGGAGCGCAAGTGCTTCAAGGGTTTTTTTTTTTTCATTTTGTCAGTAGTGGGTACTGCCTCCCTCATTAAAATATCAAGACTGTTTTAGATTTAAAGAGGAGCTCAAAAAATTAAGCAAATTGCTTTCAACTGTGGACTACACTCAAAACCTCTCATTTAAAGCAATGAGGAGCCTTCCTCAGTCTGGAGCCACCAGTGACTCAGAATGTTGCTTTGATCCCAAAACACAGGAAACAAAGGTGGGAGGAAGTGTTTTGCTGTTGTACTTCTTGTTTCCTAACCTGCTCAGGACAAGGAAGTATGGAAAGAGGCATAGTGATAACAGATGCTTTAACAAGTCTGCAAAATTGACTCCCTCCTTTCAGGAGTTTTCCCCTCCGTCCATCTCTTGACTCTTTACATACCTGGCAAGTTATTCCATCTCTCCACAGACCCATTAGGCTTTGTAATACCTGAAATTCATCACACTTGGCCAGCTTATGGAATTATCTGATGAAATAAACTCTACGTGCTGAAATGTGGGGAGAAGAGGCTTCCAGTGTGAGGCTTTGCAATAGAAGATCATGAAAAAAGGAAAACACATTTATTGGCAAGGATCAAGTGGCTGTGACATAGGAAAGGAATGAAGCATTGTAGCTGTCCAGTTTTGTACTGTTTACCATAATGAAAGTCTCTGGACAGACACTTAGCTTTATTGAAAGCTCTGGCACGATTTATCAAGTGACCACAATCTGAATAATGTCTTCTCTTATTGCTGCAATGACATGCAGAATTCACAGCTAATGGCTGTGATTTGTTATCATATGGGTGGATCTGGAAGTTTCTTAGGCTTCTCCTATCTACAATTAATTTTTCCCATTGCGACAATCTCAATCCTCCCAAACACAAACAGTTTTGCACATAATTAATTTCAAGCCTGGAGTTTACAGGCATCTCACTGTGCACAAAGTGAAGCACAAATGTAATTGTGGGGCTGGACATGGGCCACTGTTTTTTTGCCTAAAAAATCCCTGACTTGCTGCAGAGGAGCCCAGAGTGTGACCACTTCGGCCAAAGCACAAATATTTTGGCTGGGAATGTGGCCGGATGTCCCCCTGCCTCCTCCTGGTCCCCTCTGTACTGCCGCCTGGATTAGGGACTTCCATGTATGATCTGCAAGGAAAGGGTGAGGGGGGATTAATGTTGGTGGTATCACTTTTGAATATCTGGAGAGCAAAGCCCAGCCCTGCTGGAAAAGTGGCAGGACTGGGGGAGAACAAACAACCAGTAAATCATGGCAGCAGGACCAAAGGCAAAAGCAGTTGTTTCTTAACAATTTATTTTATTTACTTAATCAAATTATTGATTTTGGCCAAAAATCTCCAAAACAAACACAACCCCACCCCAAAAAAACCCACCTAGAAATTAACTTTCTTTGTCTGGGGGCATGATTGTGATGCTGCTTCTTAAAACAGAGGAGAAACAGCAATGAAACTCCCCATTTTGTTAAAACACTGTGGTCAGTCTGAAAACTAAAATGAAACCATATCTCAGAATTCTGTTTAAGCATGATTTCTTTTCTAGGCCTGCTAGTTACAACTGTTTGCACTCCAGTTATTTACCTTGTGTCACTAATCAGATAATCACAATATTTCATAAGAACAAGAAATGAGTCTTAGACCCCACCTAATCCAGACAGGTGATGTCAGTGGATGTGGTAATCTCAGGCCATCAACCACCATCCATCTGATTATCCAATTACCTAAGCCTACTACTTTGTCAGCTGGGTTTGTGCAACACATACCCAAACCTATTTGGAAAACAGAATCCATGCTTGATTCAGGGCTGGAGTGTGGAAAATTGGGGATGTGGAAGGTGGGTGGAGGAAGGAGGCAGAGGATAAATGTGGGAGAGGGTGGAAGGGTGGTTGTGCTTGTGTTTGGGTTCCAGGAAAGCTTTTAGAGGTTTCTCTCTATCAGTTAAGTCAGGCAGAGATTTCTGCCAAGGGTGCCACCACTCTGAAAGGCAAAGTGGTCACAGTGTTGTCTCATATTCAACAATGACAACTAGGAGAAATTCCACTTAACCCAGTCCTCCTCTTATTTGTTATTTCTTAAAAGGTAGGCAATTTACACATCCAGGGAAATCCACATTGTATCTACTTAAATTTAGCTTATGACTTCTCCCCACCCGTTTTGTTTTTTTTTTTTTTTAGCTAAGGACAGCAACAATGCTATTTTATGTGTTTTTATAGGAAAGTCTGAATGGTAGAGCACAAGTCTGAGGCCAATTCTGAATCCTCCTGCTGTGCAGTCGTAGGACATAAGAGGTCTTGCCAAAGAAGTTACTGCAAATGAAAAAATAGTGTGAGCACTTCAGCTGGGATTTTTAAGTTAGGTAGAGAAAGTAGCAGGAGAAATTGCAGGAATAAGATTGATGACTATTTTTAAGCACCAAATTATTTGAAGAATAAGGAATAATAATTTGCATAACTTGAGTGATTGACATCACCATAGCAGTGGGCACAAGGAATAGCACTAGCAGTGTCATTGTCTGTCTTATTTCTCTAAGTGACCTGCTTTTCATTGCTGTAGAGGAGACTTCAGCAACAGGGACTCCTAAATCTGTTCAGGTTTGGGGCAGTCCTCCCAAAGTTAATGGAAATAGAAACTGCTTTAATGCTCCAGCTCACAGGGACCAGACCTCCGTTCTCCCTGCACTGCACAGCTCTGAGAAATTTGAAAAAAGGCACCAAGGGGCTTGCCAGAAACCAGTGATTTCCCAATGTGTTCAGTGAATTACAGCCTGGGAGTTGCACTCCCCTGTCCATTATCAAAGCTTTAACTCTGGGGTTTGCTTTGTATGGAAATTCTCAAATGAAGAAAACCTGAACCACTATCCAGCAATAAATCAGGTTAGATTTATACATTTTAGGTGATTAATAGCCAAAAAAGAATTTCAGTCCAGCCAAAACTGTAATGATTTCTGTTTTACCCTCACTGATAAAGCTGACTTGAATCTTCTAGCAAAGGAATATTTCTTAGCACTTCTCCACAGGAAATATGATAAAACCCCCAAACATTCCACCTAATTTCCAGCAGACACAAAAGAAGGCTAAGTTTTTCCCAACACTGTAATGACCAGCTGTAAAGAAATGATTGGTGCCACTGAAGGCTGCCAGTGCAAGGATGGGATCAGTCATCTCCCCTTCCCAGTTTGTGCTCTGTGTGTTGGGAATCCATCCCTCCTCTCCCTGTGTTGGACTAGGGGGTGGTTCCATACCACTCACAGATCCAAGACTGCCCTGACACCAGCATGTCAGCTCATCCTGAAACATTTTTAAACTTGGTAGGATTCTGCTTGCCCTGGAAATCTTGGGAATGTAGCAAGCATTTTGTGAGAGTGAGCGGATGGGAAATGTTTGAGGCCCGTTTGAGAAATCCAGCAACAAGGTATCCTGATAAGAGGATCTACTGCTCTGATGCAGGAGGACATTCTTAACACATGAAATCTAGTAGATACCTGTTTATGTTGAAATTATTTCATTGTCTTGAAACTGGCTTCAGTGCCTTACAAAAAACTTATGGTAGATGGGTCTTGTGTCAGCCACAAAAATGCATGTAGGCTCAGCTGAGATAACAATACATATTTTCAGATGCTTATTCATGTTTCAAACAGTTCAGACCTGGGCTTTCTGTCAGTCATTACCTCTGCAGCTGTACCTTTCAAAATTGTAAAGCTTGGTAGAAATAGAAAAAAGTAAAGAAAAAGGAGAAATATGGCAACAGCATCTGGATTTTATTTGTTCAGTCTAGTATTATTTCTTCACCTTTGGTCAGCATTTTACTCTTCTATGCAGGTGAAATTCAGAGAAGAAACTAGATCCATATCCAGAATATTAATACACATTGTAAACTATCATTCATTTTTATTCATGTTTTTAAAATAATAAATAGTTTCATGAAAATGGAATACTGTCAAAAAATTACAATGATATACTGATGTTTGATTTTTTTTCTCCCTAACTTAACAAATATTTTGTATATTTTTGTGGCATTTCCATTCAACCTGCCTTTAGACAAAAAAAAAAAAAAGAAAACAAAAGGAGGGGCGAAGGCTACAGAAGAATACTTCTGCTAAACAAGGTGCTTACTAAAATAGTAATAATAACAACAACAACAATAACAGTAATGCATTCCACAGTTATGATTGCTGTGCCTGCATTGTTAAGTCTTGACATTTTCAGAAAGGAGGAGGAATGCAAATGAAATCTCTGGTGGGGCAGAGGGTGATTCTGGCTCTGAAAACATCTGGACTAACCTGAAATCTGAAGACAAGTTGTTTAAAAACAGAAAAGGAGTTGAAGCTAAGTTTCAGAGTTGTTGACTTTTCATGAAGAGCCCTCAGAAACAGACTCAGAAATGAGTTGCGAACAGCACAATTTCTGCTGTTTTCAGAGGGGTGTAGAGCACCCAAAACATGGTCCTGGGACCCTGTAAATCTCAGAAGGAACCTCTGGATGTGGCCACCACCCCCAACCCCACTGTCCCCTTGGGGCTGTGTTCAGGTGGGTTTTGAATGAGAATCTCCATGGATTCCCTCTCTGGGGAAGCTGTTCCCATGTCCAGCTGGGTGGTCAGGTGTTTCTGCACTCATGTGGAATTTTCTGTGTTTCACTGTTTCTGTGCTTTACAATTTTTTGCGTCCACTGCCTGTTGTCCTTCCCTGGACACCACAGAGAAGGATCTGGCTCTGCTTTGCACACTCCCACCACCTACTTTCACACATGATTACATGTGCAAGTGCACATTTTATCCCCTACCAAGACACAAAATCCCTTGTTGCTGCTCCTTCAACAAGCCCCCATCAAAGAGGCAATATCTGAAGTTCTGCTGAGTGCACTCAGTGAAGGAACACTTGCAGGAACAGATGGTTTTTATCATCCTGCTTCTGGCAGGCTTTCACAGTGGGGGCTTTATCTCATGCACATGCTGGAATACCCCTGTGGATTGGTTTGCGTGGGCACAGTCAACTGCCAATTCAAACAGTGTGCAGCAGAAATGCAGAGGTCTTTATCCTAGGAATGATGAGGAACATCCCATGGCAGTCAGTCCCTGGCTTTGTTCCACCAAGATGTTTCCACTCACAGAGGTAACTGGAAATTAAATAGTCATATAATCATATTGTGAGAACAAAGATGATCCAGGTGCTTTAAAGTGCAGTTCTGGCAGAGGATATTGTTCTAATAAAGAGATTTGGTTTTCTCCAATCATTTTTTTTTCTTTTTTTAATTCACCTTGTCTTTCTTCCCCACAAAAAAAAAAAAAAAAAAAAAAAAAAAAAAAAAAAGAGTTAAAGTAATTTTTTCCTCTTCCCTTCTCTGTCTTGCTAATTTTTTTTTTGTTGGTTTGTCAAGTTTTTTCCCTTTTGTTTGTTTGGTTTGGTTTTTCCTAGTAGGTCTTTCACATAGAAAACCTGATTCAGCTCTAAGAAGACCTGAGTCTATGGAGAGTAACAGTGAACAGCTCAGCTCTAACAGGTGACTCCTTCATTTTTCCCAGAGGAAGGATCAGCTATGTCTAAGAACACAATTAATTCCTTAGACTGGCCTTCAAGGTCTCCAATATCAGAGAAATTACTGGTTATTCTTGTATTTAGTACAAAGGGATTTTTGGTAGCAGCAAAGCTGCTGTCTGGCTCTGTGCATCCAGTCACCCTGGCAATTTTTGGGAGAGGTCCTGCCTGGTCCCGCAGCTCTTCTCTGATCCTTCTTTGGTCTGCACAAGCAGATCATGCATGCTGCCCCCAAAAAAACCCATGCTCCTATTATTTCTACCACTTTAATCCTGCAGTACAAGTCTGTAAAATTACAGTTGTAAAAATTCCAGCTTGAGGAATTGGTAATGGTCTGCATGAAAAACAGAATGCAGAGTTAGAGGAGAAGATACTGCATGAACATTCTCACACCATTCCAGGGGTCACAGCTTCCTCCTTCTCCAGGCTCAACCCCAGGTTACCCATAGAAATCTCAGGCATCAGATTTACCAAAAAAAAAAAAAAAAAAAAAAAAAAAAAAAAAAAAAAAAAAAAAAGAGCTTAATAGAGCAAGACTAATCTGTTCTAAACAACCAATAACTCTCAAAATACATCCCAACTCTGAATTTCTCCTTTCCTTTAATTTGCTGTGAATTGTATTTGCCTGTGTCATCTTAACATTTTTATATTCCTTTTGCCTGTTGGAAGCCAAGCACAGCAGCACTAACAACTGTTTTCCTCTTCAGCTTAGATGCCCAAACTCTGCTTAGTCTCGGGCTTCACAAAGATGCTCTGAGCCCACTAATGAAATAAAGAGTCAAAATATCTGAATTTAAACCATCAGCACCCAAAAGTTCAGCATCACAAACCACTGTTACCCAGAAGGATGTTCAATGAATAACCTTTACACTTCCAGTCAATTGTCAATTGAAGCACCAACTGTGGCCTTGTTCATGGGTACCAATGGCAGTCTGCAGGTCACAAACATATACATTAAAAATTGGAAGTACCTCAAGCTTTAATTGCTGGTTCTGTTTTTATATCCACATCATGCAAAACACATCCAACACATGGTATTTACAGCTTACAGCCATATTGGGCTTGGTTTAAAACACATTTGTTAAGAACTGACCTGATTTTAACACAGTTGCACAATAGACTGGGGTTTTTTTTCTTTGTTAGTTAATGGGTAGATTGAAAACATATTTCCATCGTTTAAAAAAAACCCAAACCAAATTAAAAATAAACAAACAAGCAAACAAAAAGCCTCTAAAACCAAAAAACAAACAAGAGGTAATTTTCCTATCTGAGCTTTTGCAGAAGGTATGATTATGAAAATCACATCTTTCACAAACAAATTAAAAAAAAATCACTCATCGGATTTTTAATTTCTTCAGTAAGGTATTTGCATTTATACAGAACAAAATGGCATATATCAGAGGAGTAATCACAGCTAAACAGAGATCTCTTTATAAAACAAAGTATCCCAATATGCTCATTTTATGCTGATAGGCTTATTATTAAAAATAATAGTCATTATTATAGTGCAGATAATGGTGTACATGGTTCCTGGTTCAAGCTTAAGAACATACGTCTTCCAAGAAAAATTAACAAATCTGTTGCTTTAGCATGTCTCTTTTCCTCCCTTTTTCTCCAATGATGAAAAATTTGCATCTTATAAAAAAAAAATCAACAATATATGAGATTTTTCAGAAGCAATAATTTCTGGCTTTTCCAAACAGTCAGAGCAGTTAATACATCCCAAGGAAGGATCAATTACAGCAGAAGTAAATTTTTTCTGATTGTTTGCCTTGCCCTAACGACAACTTTTTAGATGGAAGGATTTGCACCAAAGCACTCAGTGAAGGAGGAAAACTCTGTTTTGGGTGCATTAATTATATAGGATAAAGGAACATGAGTTTATTGATTCTTCATAAGCAAGCAAGAACTTCAGGAAGAATTCTTCCGAATTATCTGAAGCACTGAGAGAAATACAGGACAATTTGTGAAGGGCTTCAGAGATCAAAATGTTCTAGTAGAAATTAGAACATTCTAGAAAACAAAGTTGAGCAGGACTTTAGCTTTCAACTAAAAAAAAATTACTGCCAAAACAGCAGAATGACTGACATCAAAACAGTTAATGATATCTGGACACTGTATTTAAAACAGCATTAGAAATTGCCTGAAATCGGGTATTTAGCTTATTTCTGTTTTTAAACTTGAGCTTTTTTCCTTTTTAGGTGACACATAGAATTAATGGTAGAAAAAATGAAAAAATACTTCCATCATATGTAAAAGCTTGGTGTGGGTAAAAGACCATGAAAAAAAAAGTCAATCAATTTCTTTACAAATGAGACAGAATAAATTTAAGCGGCAATAATCCAGTTACCTGAGAAATTCAAAGTTTGTAATGAAATAGGAAAAAAAAAGTTTATTCTTTAACTTTAAGAATAAGAAATATTTTTCCTAGGTGTAGACATTCTTGTTATTGTTGGTACAACAAAGTTTCCCTTTCTCAGTGCCTCTACAACACCACCATTTGTCCACAGATATTATCCAATCCTGCAATTATGGTCCTCAATTCAAGAGCTTAAATTGGCACTGGAATGGGAAAAGCCACAAGGTCAGAAATAAACCCAAATGAAACACAGGCATTCTTGAGCACTCATCAAGTGCTACAGTTTTTCAGAGGTCTTTCAAATTAGTTGAAGGGGTTTTTTTTTGATCATGTGTCTTTCCTTCCTGTCTACCATTGTGCAGTGTGCCCCCTCACAAATGTATCTTTTTTTTTTACTTTGGCTAAGGAAAGCATTTTTGGACCTCGAAATGGAACTATTTTGTGCTTCTGAGCTGGAAAGGTCCCAGCCACCATCACCATCTGAAATCCCCACAGCACTGTGTTACTCTAATAGGTAACATTAATATTAATAATCTTACACAGAAGAGCAAATACCACTCTGGGTTTTTTTTTTTTCCACAGCAAGGTGGTTAATGTATACTTTAAGGGAATTTTTTGTGGGAGAAAATAAAGAAAGCTTTGACCAATGTCTGTCTGTGTCTCTGCAGAGAGCAGAGAATGTGGTTGTATGATAGTAGAACACTAACTCTGCTTTTACCCTTCAAAATCAAGACTTTCCAAGCTTTCCTATTATGTTTTTCTTATTAGTTTTATTGTTTTAATAGAAAAATTGAAAGGGGTAATAAAAGTAACTTCCCTGTGATTTATATTTGTTCTACTCCTTTAAAATTCAGTTGATGAGGTGCTACTGAAACTTGCCCAGTCACTTGGCTTGGACGTCGGATGCATAAAATTTAATTTTAAGTTTTTTGTCTACCACTAAGGTTTTTTTGTTGTTTTTTTTTTTTTTTCACAGCTAGGCTTACTTTGGGTTTAGTATCTTAATAAACAAGATGCATTTCAAATTAGTCTCATCATTTTTTTATACTGCGGGAGCAGGGAGGACTTGGTTCAGTTTGATGTAATGTTTTGAATCAATACAAAACATTTTTTGTTGTTTTGCCAAAAAAAAAAAAATCATATTCAGCTGTGAGTCAAGGCAAGCCAGAACCTCCCAACTACTTTATTCTGACTGTTACACTGAAAAAAATTCATTAATCACTCAGAGGTATGTTGCTATACCACAGGATGAGTGGCCATTTGTTTTTGTGCTTTTTTGGGTACAGTGGGAGATTGCATTGCTCCTCCATGTAATTTTTTCTCATTTTTGTTTGTTTGTTTGTTTTTGTTTATGTAAGCACACTGTTATTGATACCTGCCCACACCAGAGGCGTCAGGACCACAGGACACCGTCAAAATGGTTTTTCTACATCTTGCCCTTCATTCCCTATTCAAAAAAAGTTACCAAAGGAAATGTTGTTATAAGTATTTGCAGTTGTAGTTCAGGGCTCTTGCTTTTCTGTGCTTGACACTCAAATGTTTAACCCCAATACTCAACCACTCCTGAGAATTTCCAAAGTTTTTACAGTGTTGCAGAAATTATACTTAAAAACCTCACAATTTTTTTCAAAATTCATGTCTGGCCTCAGAGCAGCACTGGTCATTTCCACTGTTGTGAAGGGATTTTAACTCCATAGTTCTAGGATTTTATGCCTGTTTATCACAGGTAAAACTGATGATACTGAATTTGCAGTAGTGGAAAATCACATCTGATGAATTCTGCATCATCTCCCTAAAAGATGAAGGCAGAAAACTAAGTAATGATCCCTAAATCTTGGCTTAGCAAACCTGAAAGAACTGAGTCACATCCCAATTTCTGGTATGATAGTGTGAACTAAAAGGGAACACACAGTCTTAAAAACAGTATCATGGCATTTGTAGCAGATCAAATTCACAATTCTTTGTGGTGAAGTTAGCACCCAGGGGAAAATTCAGACTTAATTCACCAGCTCCCCACAGCTTTCAACACCACTGGAATCAAACAGAATGTCCTACCTCATTTAGAAACAGAAAACAATGCTTCTAATGAATAACCATGCAATTTGTTAAACTACTGTGACATTGCTAACCTTTACATTCATTTAGATTGCACTAATTTTCTTGAAAATTTTTCTTTGCCTTTTCTGACTTGATTTCATGTTCTGGAATCTAGAGATTGAGCATTGCAGTTGATTAAAAAGTGAAATGCAAAGAATTTAAAGCTTGATGGATGTAAAATTCTCTGCAATTACTGAGTGAAGAAAAACCAAAAGAAAACTTTTAAAAGGCCAGAAATTTAGATTAGGTAAAAACATCAAAGGCAGCACACATTCACTGTTCCTTTGGATGATCATAAAATTAGCTTTCTGTGGATTATGGGCTGGTTTTTGTTTGTTTGTTTGTCTGGGTTTTTTTGTTTGCATTTGGTTTTTATTATTGGTTTGTGTGTTTTATTATTGGTGTGGGATTTTTGGTTGGTTGGCTCATTCACTGCCTTGGGCTTTTTGTTATCAACTTTTGACTTTCCAGAAAACATCTCCACATGCATCCATGTGTGCTTTCCACTCCACTCCATGAATTTTCTGGACAACAATTTCCTGGTACTTTTTCTGACCCTTATGCTTGCATTTATCATTCCCACCTATTTCCCAAGCTTTCATTTCCTGCAGGATGGTTGCTTTGTTGTTGAAACAGTTCTGGAGCCTGTGGGCCACTTAGGACACAGGGACAGTTTTCAGTGGGATAGGTCTGCAGTGACTCTCACTTTAGGGCCTGCAAACACTAGTTGCTTTCCCTGAAGAGTGGAAAAAAAGCCCAAGAGATAGAGCTGAAGCCTTTTAGATATCAAGCATTGTTCCCTGTTTCTTTTTAGCTTTTCATATTATTGTTTCCCGGCACAACTTCCCTCCAGCATCCACACATATTGCAGTGGGTTTTGCTCACACAAACAAGAAATTTAAAACTCTGGCTTTGACACACAGACACAACTTGAACTCTAGTCACTTTCAGATGTCACCCATGCTTTTTTCCTTTTTGGGAAAATCATATTAATTACCATCTCTTACATGATCCTATTGCTTGTTAGATGGTGTTCACCTTCCCAGTCTCATGTGTCCATTTTCCTCACAGTTGTGAGTATCTAATGTCCCCAGTCCCCATCCCTGTCTGCAGTTTGGTCCTCCTCTGTTGCAGTAAGGTAGAAAAATCATAAAGAAAGGCTTCATAAAGTCAAACCTTCTCTCTTGGAATCAGTGGCTGGCCTTGTCAAAGCTAGCATTTTGTAAGTTTCTATTTGAAAACAATCCTGTTGTGAGCAGTTCATTACCATAACAATCTATTCCTGGGTAAAGAACAACTTACACCTGTATAAACTGTTCTCACACTGTTAGATAGAAAAATGAAAACTCACAAACAACTTCCCTGCATGTATGCACTGAGAGTTTGACCAGTCAATACAGAAAAACAACTTGTTACTAATCAATAAAGTAATTGGCAGGAAAACTACTGACCAATTGGAGTCCCACACGAGCTCTGTAAAACTGTATACAAACAAGTTATGTGAATAAAGAAGGGGCTTTTTCCACCATGAAGAAAATGGAGTCTGTGTGATTTATTCCCATACTCCTCCACTCAAATCAGCAGGATCTCTGCTTCCTTTCCTCTTTTGGCTAAGGTTGGTGGGCAAAAGGGCACATCTGTGACTGGGATCCTTCCAGGAAAACCACTGCAGCAAAAGGAAATGCTGCCTCTTAAAGCTTTCCTCACCTCTTCCTTCCTGCACCATAGTGATAAAAGTGGAGGAATGTGAAAGCTTCCAGCTCCATCCCCAGCATCAGTATATGAAAAAAACAGGCTTGGCAACTCTTTGCAATGCATTTTTTGCCAGGTGAGGCTGAAATCCTTGAGGCTTCAACTTTACTTGTTGCCACCACATGGTTTCCAGTTTCAGAAAAAAACCCCTTCCTGTGGAGTTCCTGAGAGGTGGCAATGTTGTTTCTGCTGTTCCTCCACACTTTGCCCACGGGAAGCAAATTGATAATTCACCATCTTGCTCCAGCTGTTGCAAAGAAGACAAGATCAATCATTCTGATGTGCATTTTGCCATTTTGTAGCTCACACTAAATTCTTCAAATGTAGTTTTCCCATTTAAAGATATGCCACGGTGTCCACACATCAGACAGACATGGTGATGTGAGGTTCTCCCATCATCATCAGTCCCTAGACCCCAGGAGGGGCCCAGGAGAAGAGAAGATTTTATCACCATACCCTACCAATTCCATAAACAGAAGGCTTCATTTGATGCTGTTTTAAACCTGTCTCTTTTCCAGAGCAATCATTTTTGAGCAAAATAAAACCTAACCCAAAAGAGAGCCCAGGAAAAAAAAAAAAAAAAAAGAAAAAGAAAAAGAAAAAGAAAAAGAAAAAGAAAAAGAAACATTATCCATTATCTCACTTGGTTTTGAGTCAGACTCTCCAGAGTCCTAAGGGAGCAGAAGAGCAAACAAGACTATGTTCAGAATGTTCCTGTTCATGAGCTGAGCTCAAACAAATGCACCAGGAAAGCCAGGACACTGACTGGGGCTACAAAGGAGCCAGAAAAAAAGCAGGAGAAGGTATTCTGGGGTGGAGGACACCCATACTAAGATGTGGAGAGCAGGAGGAGAAGAACTTTGATCCTCGCCTAACTGGATTAATGTGGAAAATTGTAAGAAAACAAACCAACTTGCTCCCTTGCAAATTCTGGGGCTGAATCAAAAATACTTTGTGCAGGCAAAGCTAACTGGGCATGTTGTCTGTCGGGGTATTTAATTATTTCACACAATGGACTTACAGTCAGCTTGTTCAGCTCTCATCTGTCTCTGAAGAGGCTTCTAGGTCATGTTGGAAGGTGATGTGAAATGGCAGTGGAAGTGCCATAAAGCCTGAAAGAATTGTTTTTGACTTGCACTAGTTAAGGATATTTCATAGCTTAAGAGGAAGGAAGAAGGTGTGGGATATGATGCTCACAATTTAGCCTCCACAGTCATAGCAGTTGCAGTAAATCTTTAAGTAGCTTCCCTTCCACCACTTAATCCACTTTCATTTAATTTTATGAAATATCAGTAAGTGATAATTAATTTTAAGAGGTGTTTTGCTTTCCTCAGGATCATGGTATGCATGCCAATGCAGAAAATGGACTGCAACAGCCCTTCTGAATACGACATGGTTTGTTATGGAAAAACAATTAACAAGAAGCAATGAAATCAGATTTCTTCAATCTGTGCTGTGATGAAAGCTCCCCTGATGTGTACTTGTCTATCTGGAAGCACTCAGGGCTGCCACTAATCCTTTGCATTCTTTAGAGAATGCTCATTGATTTAACTACCATCAAATGTAATTATATTGTCCGCAGGTATGTTTGTCATGCACTTACACTGACGTACCTTTGGGGCCATTGAGTAATTTCTCCTGAACATAGAAGGATAAGCAGGGATCATTTAAAGCTGTGTTTCTACAGCCTCCTAGAAGCCTTTGACCTCACCTTCTGCTGCACAGGTTTTCTACTCACATGGAGGCAGGTCAAAACAAACCACTCTTCAGACACCTTGTAGGTCCTGCATCTAAATTTAAAAATAAGCACAATTGCATTAAAGGGATGAGGAATTGAAATATTAATCTTAATTCTGTTTAATTAGACCAAAACTAGATGTTGGTAATGTGTATCTGCTATCTAGTGTGCTCATGGGTGTAGGAATAGAATGAATTAAAGTGTCATTGAATGGTTTTTTTTGGAAGCAACCTTAAAGATCCTCCTTTGCCATGTCCAGGGACACCTTCCACTAGACCAGGCTGATCAGGGCCCCAAAAAACTGGCCTGGAACACTTCCAGGGATGGAGCATTCCAAACTTCTCTAGGCAATCTGTTCCAGTGCCTCTCTGCCCTCAAAGTAAAGAAACTCTTCCTAACACCTAATCCAAACCGTCTCTCTTTTGGTTTAAAAGCATTTTACCTCATCCTGACACTATCTGCCTGGTAAAGTGTCCCTCTCCCTCCTCTTTTTAAGCTTCCTTCAGGTACTGGAAAGCTGCAATTAGGTCTCCCTGAAGCCTTCTCTTCTCCAGGTTGAAGCCATAAAGTCTCAGCCTATTTTCATGGAAAATGGGCTCCAGCTCTTTGGCCCATGCCCACCTTTATATCCACCAGAAGAACCCCCAAGTCCTTCTCCACAGGACTGCTCTCAACGAATTCTTCTCCCTGTCTCATGTATGGGATTGCCCTGACTCAGGTGCAGCACTTTGCACTTGGACTTGAACTTCTTGATGTTCTCATTCACAACTTCTACCTTGCAACTAAATAAGGAATAAATCTTGAAAGCCACCTCAATGTAAGAGTGAGGAAAAAAACATCCTTTTCTTTCTAAATTAAGTGCCAAAGATGCCTGGATTTCAAAGAGGCTGTAATCCTAACACTATTTGGAAAGGAGGTTAAGAAAGATCTGCCCTTAACAGACTGGAAAATCTTTCTTCAGCAGCTAGCCCCATAACAACCTCTCCACGGGTGGTTGTGCAATTCCCTCACTATCAGGAACTCAGGAAGAGATGGAACTGAATTCCAGCCTCTTGATAAGAGGACAGTCTAATCCAAATCTCTCCATGGTTTATCCTGGTGCAAGGAAATGAGAACCTGTTGCTACTGTTGTTTATCTGCCCACATAAATAGTGTTACTAGATTTCTTTGGGGCTATTTTGCACCTGCAAAGGACAGCTTTGCTCCTCAGATCATTGTGGGCAGATAATCTCTCCACTCAGACATTATGCACAGTGGATAACTGCAATATTGAAACAAAGCTGGAGATTCAGGTTGCCCTGCAATAATCATCCAAGGAGGAGCTGTGTGTCCTTTTTCTTCCGCCCTGCTGGCTGCAAAGTATTTTTCCTGTGCTTTATAGGATGAATCAAACATCGTGTTCAACCACTGACACATCCAGCAGGGAAAACCTACTGGAACAGTAGTCATGTGAAGACATCTCTTCAGGTCTTCTGAGCAGTGCCTTGGACTGAGGGTGGCTACCTGGGGCAAAACATTTTTAGAAATCCAACCACGCATTTTTACATATTGCAGCAGGCTCCACGTAAATGTTGCAGCTCTGGAGCCTGGTTTTGTATTCTTTTCTAAAAACAGAGCAGGTGCTGCCTGTAAGATGAGGGTCTTCCTGTTTGAAACTGAAATCCTTTAAATATGAGTCTTCATGGCTCTTCCAAAAGTACCTTGGGAGGTCAGGATGGTGTGTATTTTCAAGGCAACTGAAATATGTTTACTAGTTTATGGCATGATGTACCTGTTGTGCAGGTAAATAAATTATTTTAATAACTGGCCCAGCTACTTCCCTGTAGATTAAAGGAAAGTGCAAAACTTATTTTTTTAATGAAGTCCATCATCATGTAAAGACAGCTATGACCCTATTTCCATGTGGACATAACAATCTGCTTTTTAGCACATACTCATCTTAAGATGTTTGTTCTGACATAAATGTGTTCTTCCCACACTGAAACGTCATTCCAGTCTCAGAGTAGGGTCAAAAGAAAGCAAAATTATCTGTAAACCCAGAAATGCTGAATTGTCATTGTGTACTAAGCCATCGTCGTTATTAGCATAATAGAAACTGATGAAAAAATGGCACAAATTATTCTGATATTTCACTCCTTCCAACAGCAGCTTTTTGCTTTGCAGTTATTGACCTGCCCAGCTGTCACCAGCACAAATTATTTAAGTTTTTCAAAATGCCATTTGGATTTCACATCCATCCCTCCCCCATCTAGCCTTTTCAAAAATGATCTTAAGTAAAGCAATATTTTGCCAAAATAGGAACCATATGATTTTCTCTGCCATGCAACCAAGTAAAAATTGCAGGGATGGTGCATGTGGTCAGTGAAAGAGCAAACAAGGAGGAGGAGGAATGTGGGCACATAGAAACAAAGAAATTGCAGAAAAGAGAAGTGATAAGGACTGTGCTGGTGTACTTGTTTGCCCTTTGCCAAGCAGAAGCAGGAGGATGCAGGCACAATTCAAGCATGCAGCCTTGGAAAGCCCTCTGAAATTTCTGGCCATGCAGTTTTCTGGTGCCTTCATAATTACATTGTGTAACAGACTCTGCTGGGACATCACAACAAGTCACAACATCTTTGAGCAACCCGTAATTTGCAGCATTATAATGGTAATGCAGCTGTATGATGAAAAAGCTTTGTGGACCCACTGGTAAGAACTGATTCATTGCTGAAGTCAGACATTTTCATTAAAGTTTAGATCACGAAAACAATGTGTGGGTAACTGCTCCAGTCAACAGGAGTAAGAGGTGAAACTGTTGCTGCAGAGAAATTTGATTGCTGAGTTACTGCCCAAAGCCTTTCATTCAGCCAATAAACAACCAAATTGCTCTTTATTGTTAACCTGTTTCTGTTAGAAGAAATTAACTGTCCCCACAGAACTGAAAAAATTAGAGTAGGGAGCAAGTCGTCAGATGAGCCTAAAGCTGTAAACTGACCCAACTGCTAGGAAGGTGCCTGTTTGTACCTAAACTTTACACAAAAGGAAAGAAAGCTAATTCAAAGTGTCTCTGTTTTCAGAGATGGCCCTATTGTAGCTCCTGTGACGCACCTCACTAATATTTTCAACTCTGAAGACTTCAGCCAAATTTTTTACAGCATCGGGATTTTCACAAAGGTGTGCACAAAAATTAAATTCACACAGGGAAAAAAAAACCCAAATCACAACGTATAACATCACATGAATTTTAAACAGCACGCAAAAAGAAACATGTCTGTAAGATCTGATCTGTACCTCGTTCAGCTCCCACCTTGCCTGAGGATGCAGTGAGAATTATGAACCTTGATGTTTCATTAAAAGATTAGCAGCAGAATCAACTGGCTGCACTGGAGAGCAAATGAAAGCTGAGATATTCCATGATGCTGAGATAAGAGTGGCACACACTCTCTTGTGTGCCACGAACTGTGTTCCCCACATCCTCTTCCACCAGGAGAGAGGAAATTTTTGCAGTGGAAACCCAGTGCCTGAACAATATCTGACACTAATGGTGCCTTAGGATTTTAGCTTCTGTATTTTTCATATATTTGCAATCCTGCAATTCTTTAGTGTACAGCTCTAAATTCCATATAGAGTGCAGGATATTGCTTTACTCTTCTGGTCAGACAAAACAATTCCTCTCCAGGCTTGGGAATCAAGGACACCTCACTGCCTCAGGCCCTGAGAGGTGTAAACAAAAGTGATTTATTGCGGGGGGAGAAAACATGGGGTAAATGACTTCATTACCTGAAGCTGTAATTGGAAGATTAACCCCTGATATGCAACTGGACCAAACTTATAAAAGTATAAAAACTCATGACAACTTGTCCATTTTGGGTGCAGCCCCTGGGTGGGCCTCATCTGCCCAAAATGTTCCTGAAGACCCTTCAATAAGTATAACCATTTTTTATTCCCTTAATTTTGTCTCTGTTTTTAGGTAGTCCCAACAAGGCATCACTAACACCCTCTGGGGCACCCTGAGGTCACTCAGCTGCCTGAATTCTCAGTTTCTGCCATGCTGGTGAGCAGGGAAGGAGAAGAGGAGCGGCCCCAGCAGAGGAGGAGACCCCGAAGGACACGGAGCTGTGGCTGGATGAGCTGCACGTTGAGAAGCCAGAGCTGTCCTGCAGGAGTCCTTCCAGCTGGCACCAGGTAAAGCAGCCCTGTAGCTATTCTGATTTTCACTGGAGGGGTGGCTCTGAGACAGGTGTTGGGTCTGAAGAGGTCTGAACCCAACAAGTTGAGTATCAAGCCCATAACGCTAAAGAGGAAAGCAAAGCAAAGATGCTTATCCAAGTTTAACTCAGAATATTGGGCCATGAAATGAGCTCTGTATAGCACTTAGCTAAAACAGAATACCTGAGGGATTATAAATCTTTTCCCTAGAATTGCAGCATGTTGGCATGGATAGCAAATGCTGTTGTGGAAGAGTTATTTCATTGCATGACAATTGAAATGAATGTTATGGAAGCATTTACACATGTTTCTTTGGATGTTACCATTGCCTCTGCTTTGATAAGATGCAGACAAAATAGCTTTCATATCTTTAAAAATCCCTTTTCACTCGTATTTTATATAAGCCCTGTAAAATTGAGAGTACAATATGTTTCCTCACTGCAATCAATCTCTCTTATATATGTCTGTGGATAGAAATACGCAGAAACACCTGGTTTTCTATTCTGGGATCTCACATTTGGGCTGATATCTTGCCACCATTTTCCACCAGATTAATATCTTTTTTTAAAACACACACACATATGTATAAATGTATAAAATTGCCTGAAATTCCAATATCAGGTTGGAATAAAATTAAAATACATAAAGTACTTTTTTTTTCTTTTATCTATAACAGGGGTTGCTACAAGAAACAATAAGCATAATAAAATATTTTTAGGAGTAAGCCTTCACTAGAATTAGTACAGAATTAGTACGTGCATTTGTTTGGGGCTTTTAGGAATTCATTTAGTATCTTTTTTACTTATAAAACTGAATTTTATAAATTTTATTGATGAATGGCAAAATGGGGTCCAGGAATGAGCTGAGAGCCTCTGTCCTTCTGGCTGGGTTGATTTGAAATTTATCTCAAAGAATTTAACCACGCTATAAATAGACCTAGTCAAACTTCTTCTTATGAATAGTTTCCCTGAGATGGGAAACAGCAGGTTTGGTTGTTCTTGTTTGGTTTTTGGTTTTTTTTGTTTGTTTGTTTGTTTGTTTTTTGTTTTTTGTTTTGTTGGGGTTTTTTGTTTGGTTTTTTTTTTTTTTGAGAAAAGACTTTCATCAATATATTTACATTTTTTAAAATGAAGATAGGGAGTGATTTGGTTAGCAAAATGTATGTTGGAAGGAAGAAATGAAAACATTCTTGCTTTCATCTCTATTCTTCATGCTGAAGAGATGATCCTCTCCCACCTAATTCTAATCACAGTGTGAAGCACAGTTAGAGCCTCCAGGCTTCAGTTCATTCCCAAAGCCCACAAAAACGCTCCAAAAATTAGATACACCAATAGGACCTTTCCACCTCATCCTCCTCTTTTGTCAGGCCATAAAATTAGAAACAAAAAAAGTATTATTTTTTCCACTTTTAACCTAAAATTCAACTGGTATTTTGTATCCAGAAGATTATTCTGTGATGAAATTTTTCTTCACAAGGAAAAAAAATCTTTGTGGGGCACAGCCAAATCCAGTTCTTCAACATTGCTGGTTTATGATTTCCCATGAAGCTGGTATCAAACCCTTTCTCTGCTTCTCAGATACACACTATGCATTTTTCAGTAATCCATTTTTCAGCTTTTGGACTCCCAGGAAGACACAAAAAATATCAGTCAGTATTACAGAACCTATTTTCCTTTTTCATTTTCCTCATAAGAAAAGATGACATGGTAAGTACTCAGCTTCAGAGATCTTCTGAACATAAAAAATCATCTGTAAATTTAAAGATTAAAGATTATGACTTATGACTAATTGAGCTTTGAAAACCAGACTTTTCAGGTTAAAAAAAAATAACCTTATTATGAAATTCTTCTGCAATTAGGCATAAATAAGTAAATAAATGGTAATTTTGAGATGACCAAAAGTCCAGAATACTCAGCAGGTCATGTATCATAATTTTTCTCTTGTTGCCATTAACATTCTTCTGGAGAAACAGATGTTAAAGACATCATGACTTGTCCAGTACTGCTTGTTTGAGAGAAGCAAAATGTCCTCATCTATGTTTGATTTTATTTGGAGGTACAAGTCCTCCCTGAGAACTGGCAAACTGAACATGCCTGCAAAACTCATACTTGTCAGACCTCAGGAAAAATACAGTGAGAGAGTTTAGTTAACTTTTGAGGCTTGGTGGTACTTGGAAGTGAAATCCCAAACCCAGCTTCTAAGCTAACCTAATGTCTTGTCTGAACACAGTGTGGAAGGTAAATGCACCCTTGAAACCCATATTTTATATGGTAATTTAGCTTTTTGTTTTCTCCTGCAAGAAGGACACTCAAGTCAGCCTCCATTGTAACAAATACATTGATAAATTTGAATTTTTCAAAGATAGGGTGTGTTTGGTGCCTCATCTGCAAGAAGTTCATTCCATCCAGCAGTTTTCCATCCTTCCCCTGTTCTTCCTGAGGTCAACTCTTCATGTGGTATTTCAGCTTCCATACCATAGCAAGAATTTCACAAAAATAAAAAACTTCCTAGTGGAAGAGGTGCCTGTAAAAAAGTGTGAAAAGGTGGCCTGAACGTAATGGGATATGTGGGGCTTGATGGCATGTACAATTCAGTCAAGAAGAGAAAAATGGAAGGATGGGGAAACCCAGGCACAAATCCCAAGAGGAAGTCTAATATAAAACTTCCAAGAACCAATTTGCTTGTCTGTCAAGATAATTAGTCACTAGACTGAAGTGTTATAAAAATTATATCTTATTTTTAAAAATGGTATGAAGGACAAAGCTCTTTTTTAAAAGTTTGGGTTGAGGGGTTTTTTTTAAATTAATTTTCCTCTGCTCAAAGAACATTAAAAAATAGTCCTCCATAAAGAGTTTACTTTCTAGTTCAGTGTCCAAAGTAAAAAAGAGCAGAAAAGCAAAGATCAGCATGATCCAAAAGAAAAAAAAAAAAAAATATAATCCTTCCTTGAAATGAATACTTGCCAAAAAAACATTCTTTACCTAATAAACATTTTGTTAAATTCCAGGAAATAAAAAATTGTATTTGGCAAATCTAGCCTCACTTTCTTAGAAGTTAAAAGCCCCACTTTATTTCCTGTAACAAAATCTTCCTGTAAACCTGAAGAGTTTTATCATGGAATTATCAAAGGAAACATTTTGATCTTCCTGATGAACTTTCCTCCCAAATAAATCCTTCACTCACAAACTTTTCCCTTAGTTTCATCCAATATCATAAATGTTATTACTGGGAAATTATAGTTTTGGAGAACAAGAAAGCAGGTATGGGAAGGAAAGACAGAAAAAGCAACTAATAACAGAAATACTGAGAGAGTTTACAGTATTTTATTAACCCACCCAATGATATTTTGCACTGTCCATGAATGCTAGCTACTTAAGAGAAAATGAACATTAAGATGATTCTCCAAAGTCTCTTGAAGTCAACCTAAAGACTCCAAATTACTTGACTAAGCACTGGATCAGGCTCTCTGGCATCTGGAGTTGGAAAGATTCATTGCATTTTTTGCCAGTTCTGACAAAAGTTATTTGAATCAAATATTGTACATCCAAGTGGACAGCAAATAACTGATCAGAAAAAAAAAAAAAAAAAAAGGAAAGGATAGGTTTTCATTTAAATTGTATTGCTTAGGTCGTCTCCACAGATTTATGTCATTCTTCATTTTGCCAAGTTGGCATTTATATTTGTTCAAATAGTGAGTGCATCCACTCACTGTTTGAAAGTTCTGAAAGAATTAGAAGCAGATTTTTTTTATTAAATATTTAGAAATTTGCAAATCCAAAGACGTCACCAGCTACCCCAGCTCTCTGTAGTATTTCTCTCTTTATTTCCTGTAATACTGTCATGATGATAAACATGAGTCTGCCACAACCTCTGCTAAAGCTCAGAACAAGATCATGGGACTGAACCACAGCAGAGAAAACAGTTCAGTGTTACCTGACTTCCAGTGCATCATTAGCAGTTTTTTCACTATTTGAAGAGTGAAAGTGACTACTTTTGTTTATATTAAACACACTGAGCTCTGTGACCCTGCATGACCACAGATCATGAATTTTAGCATTAGTCACAAAACAGAGTAGTGTGCTGTAAACATTATCAAATTGATTTGCTTAGGGTTTTCTTAGGGGGAGGAGGGTCTTGGTCTGTCTGAAAATTAGTGATACATTTATTCTGGTTTGTTTCAGCTTAAATATTCTCACCTTGAATCCCCCTGATTTAGCATCTGTCTTTGAAAACAGTTGAAGACCCAGGCTACATCCACAAGCATGTGATGTTGGCATCAAACAGCATGGGGACTTTCTGCTGTTGCACACACCTCAGATAAAGAAAAAGAGAAACTTTTCAAAACATTTAGTAGCAGCAGCCTCATTTCCTTCACTGCATTCTTTTAGAAAAGGGATTCTCATACTTGTTCAAAACAGCACTATAAGCTATTCAATGTTTAGGGGATGTCTGGGCGCTGCCCTGAGGCAGAGGGAGAAGGATCACACCTGGAAGACTGCAGAGCTGTTTCCTTGCTGTCCTGAGCCCTCTGTTTATGGCTTTGCTGACTGTCAGCCCAGTGAAAGTTGCTCCCAAAGGCTGGGTGAGCCCTGCTCCAAGGCCACTGAGTTATCCTGATGTGATGGGAAGTCTCTGAAGGTGGACAACATGGGCAGAGCTGCCAGCTGACCCACAGCACAAACACAGGGTCAATTCCTCCCAGGGCAGAGAGCTGCTAAGCAGTTTACCCCAACTTTGTGTACTTTGTGTACTCCCAAAACACAACCCCTCAGGGCTGCAGGTGCTCCTTCCCTCTCCCATGGCCTGTATTCAATGAATGTTTGCTTATCCTTCACACCTTGAAGGATTAAATGTGCTCCAAGGCACTTGAGCCCTTACCTGCCTTTTTCAGAACACCCTCAGCTTCCTCAGCATCATCTTCCTCCCACCTCCTGGTGTGCTGGTGAAATTCCAGGAGCACCTGAACTGGAAGTGGGGGCTGGGGCTGATGGGATGGTCTGAGTGAGCTGCGTGGGCTTGGATTCCCACCAGGAGGTGGAGCGGTGCCAGCACCCAAAAGCAGAAACCACAGCCAAGTTATATCCGTATTGCAGCCAGAGGGAAAGTGGGAAAGTTGCCTCCCTGGCTCCCAAATTTCCCTGGCTGTGACAGGAGGAGAAGGGCTGAGACCCAAAGATTGAACTGAGTGGAGCTGTAGCCTTCTCCCACTGTACTCTGTGAGCTGGCTTTGCATCTTAGGTGGAGAAATGCATTTTCCCTCTCCATTGCGTGCTGCCTAGGAGCTTCCCAGGAGGGAACCTCTACAACCATGTCAGCACCTGCTGGGACAGGAAAATGCTCTTAATCACAGGCTCTAGGGGCTGACACTAAGTCACCCAAAGAAACAGAAGGAGGGAGCATGTCAGAAAACAAGTGTGCACTGGGAGAAAAAACAGACTTGAACAGGATTAGGGGCAGGTTTAGCAGCAGGGTTGGTGAATCACTGTATGCTTTCCATGCCAGAGCATGTTTAAACATTAGATGAATTTTGCTAGTAGTGCACATGTCAGTTGCTCTTTGGTGCAGTGGAGTGGGGAAGTGGCATCTTCACGGCACCCATGAAAATACAGCCAACCAGGGTTCCTGTCACCTTTTCTCATGCATAACCCTGTCCTGCAAGAACAACTGGCCCTTGGAAAAGCACCATGGTGCTGAGTTAGTGAAAAACTAACTCAGAGTTATTGTGTCCTGCTGTCATGGCAAAAGGAAAAGATTTTCCACTCAGAGATGATAGAACTGCAGAGGAAGTTCACTCAGAACTGGATGCTCAGACTGGATTAATACACCACTTTTTTTTTTTTTTTTCTTTTTTTTTTTTTTTCTTTTTTTTTTTTTTTTTGTTTTTTTTTTGTTTTTTTTTTGTTTTTTTTTTTTTGTTTTGAGTTCTGTAGGCTATGAGGGAGGGAAGGCAGAGCAGAGGGGAAGAGAGGTCAAAGAAGATCCCAGCAATGGTGAGTCACCAAAGCCTGGCACTTATTTAGCAAAGAGCATGAATGTAATTACTGCAGAGGCAATAGCTGCTGTCTAACAGCATGAGACAGCGTGCTTTTCATCGAGCTCAGCAGGGTGAGCAGTAAAACTCAGCTGGGGAATATGGTTGTACACTGACCTGCTCCCATCCTGTTTTTCAGGCTGCAGAGGAGAAGAAACACAGCCTGGCATCCACAGGATGGTTGGATGTGTGCATGTCTTTCTGCTCATCTGCCTTCCCAAATCCTGACAGGCTGTCATGGCAAGCCTCAAAAACAGAAAGACAAAAACAAAACAAAACAAAGACTTCTCTTAATCCAGTCCAATTTAATAATGAAGGATTAAGCTACTTCTCTTCTCCTTTGACCTGACTTGCTCAGAATCCAGTTGTTCTTGTCCTGAAAGCAGATGCCATCAACCAGTGCCAGCACTGTTTCCTGATGAGCCTGCTGCTCTTTCTCCCAGGGCTGGCAGGATGACACTGTTGGGAACCACATGGTAACATGAACACTACTGAAACAAACAGCTTTTGGGGCCCATAGGTGTACAAACCTCACACATATACAAATACACAAGAAATAGAAACACCGTGTTCTGTCAGCACTGGTTAGCACCGTTGCCTAGAGCCTGGTTTTCAAATAAACAGAGCATTTGTTTTCGTAGCTGAAAGTGTAAAGTGAGCCACAAAAGGATGAGGCATAGACTCCCTTTCTTGCTGGGTCACAAAAAATCTGTGCTCTTTGTGAGTTTGGCAGCAGATGCTGACATGGTGACTATGAAATACAGAGATCAAAGAAGATGGCACAAACACACGACCTCCTCATGAGAAAACAGGAGAAAACCCTCTTACCTCCCTTCTGCTTTTCTCACATCTGTCTGCAGGACCAAATAGGCTTCCAGCCCCTGAGAATGCCTGTGTCAGCAACCTTCTTTAAATTATGAGCACCACCACCTCTCCAGTCAATGCCAAGACCTGTCAGCTTTAGAAATAAAACTGTTCTGTGAAAGAGCTTGCTGTTTTATTACTTCTTTGCCTGCTGTGACAAAATTTCCCTTCCTATTTACACAGTTCTCATAAGCAGGTTGTCGAGGTGAAGTGTCGCCCCACACTAATTCCTCTGCTCTCTGCACTTTTCACATTCTGGACCTCAAGACATGTCTCAAATATTAATCAGTTAGAGTATCACTCTCTGAAGAGCTATGCAGTAAGGAAAATGACGTTTGAGAGAGAATACTTGGATGCAGACTAAATGGACGCTGCACAAGCACACTTAGACAGTTATCCTCAATTCTGTCCTATAGCCACAGCAATAAGAACAAGAATTTGTCCTTTTAATCCTTGTGTGTTTAGGTAACTCAAAGAAGTGTCTCCTAAGGCTCCTCCTGGGTTAACTAAGCCTAGGTTAACTACATTAACTTGCCTTTAGCAATTCTTTTCAAGCTGAAGTAACTCCAGATGTTCAAACTAATCGCAGTATTTATTTAGAGTGTGATCCAAGGGCTGATGCTTTCAAAATGCTCTTAGGTTTGTATTAGTACCCTATAAAGAGAAAAACTCAATCATCAGCTTCTTAGCAATCCATGCTATAGTGTAGGATGTATATGCTGACTGCATGCAGACATTAAAATTTTGAGCAAACCCCAAAGAGATCTCCAGGATCCTTTTGCCTTGCCAAGAGCCTCACCCAGCCGTTTCTGCATGAGGCATATAACTTCTATGTGAGCTATACTGTATCTTATTTTAAAAGATACTGATCTTGCTTTAAAGATTGGAGAATTCCCTGTGCCTCTAAGGTAAGTTATTTTAATAGGTAATTATGCTTTCCAAAAAAAAAAAAAAAAAAAAAAAACCCAAAAGAAAAAACAAAAAACAAACAAACAAACAAAAAAAAACTCAAGGAAAAAAAAATTGCAATGATAAAACACATATAAAACCAAACCAAACTGAAGAAAAAAAAAATCCCTTTATTACTTTTCTAAATCTGTCTAGCTGCAGCTTCCAAGTGTTACATTGCATACTGCCATTTACTGGTTTAAGACTATTTTGTGTCAGAAATCTCTTCCCCATGTAGGTACTTGCATTTGATTATGTCAGCTCTTCATATTTCTGGATGAAGGAAGTAGATTTAGCTCCTCAAAGATTCTCACTGTAATTCAGATTTTTTTCCCAGCCTCAAATAGCTCCTGAAACTCTTTCCTGCACACACTCAGATTTTCCAAAATCCACTGGGCTGTAGGATTAGGAGAAGTGCTACTCTTGTTTTACAGTCCTAATCCCACCTCTCCACACCTACTGGACTTAAGGACCATATTTTCTGTCTTGATTAAAATATCACTCTGGGAACACTTGTTCACATGGCTTACCCGCCATACCTCTGCTCTGTCAGGAGTCAATCAGTTCCAGGTTCCAGCAGTCCCTGTTAAAATTCCACACATCACTTTCCCATTTAATTTTTTGGCTGTGTTGGGTTTGGCTGTTTGGAAAGATCCTCTGATTGAGAGAGTCTGTCAGCCCAAAGTCACATGGGTCTCCACAGGTTAATTCTCTCACCAGAAGTTCTTGTCACCTGAAGGTTGATGAAGGAGTCATTTTGCTTTTAATTTGTTGCTATTGTTTTTATCTAACAATATTAATCAGCAACATCTGTTTTCTGTTAAATATGCATTTCGTTGCCATACTTATTAGTACTTGTAAACAAGGAACAGACCAGAAAGCAAGTTCAAGGAAAAGTTATATATTTAATATAAACCTTTTATCCATTTTTATTTTTCCTTTGTTTGTTTGTTTGTTTGTTTGTTTGTTTGTTTGTTTCCCTCCATAAACTGTTTGGTGGCTGTTGTTCAAAAATATAACAATATTTTACCAAATACTGTCATGTGCTTTGTCTCTGGGGAGTTCAAAATTTTTGCCAGGTTATTAATAAGTAAACTGATTTGGATAAGATATAAGAAACAGATTGATCTTTATTTTCTGATCACAACAGGACTGAGTACCAAATTGAGTACCTTTGTGAACATGTGAAAGTATGATTGAAAAACAATTATAATTCTTCTTTACCAAATCTAATACCACATGTTTGAAACCTCGAAACCTCTTTTCAGCCAATCTCTGAGCTTTATATCTAGATTTAATGACAATGAGAGTTCTAGCACACACTATCATTTCTTTTCCTTATATTGCTGATTTCAGAGTTCAGATTGAACTCAACCCTAATAGGGCTTCAACAAGACACTGAAACCCCTCTGTCACCTGAATTATGCTCCATGAAAAGTTACAGGAGAACATTTCAATTCGCAAAACTCAGCACTGCTTGTCATCCAAATTCACAGGGACTTCAGCTACAATGGTTTCAGAACTTTGATCCTCAAGATCTCCCCTGACTTTGGGAATTTAATTCTCACCCAGATGGAAACAGCAGAAGATATTTGAAGCCCCAGACTTTAGGGATCTGAGGATGTGGATACTCAATATCCTTGAAGTTAAAACAAAGCAAAATGGGGTCACTTTGGTTTTTGCACTTATATCCTGGTTTTAATGCCTCAATTTCCATGGTTGTTTAAATGAAAATTGCTTCTCCAGCTTCACACTGCAAGAACTGGTGAAGACACATGCCCACTCGTGAACAGCTTTCCTGCTTTGGTACTTTCCTGCTCCACACTTTTGGTGGAACAAGATTGAGACGAAGCCTTGGATAAAAACATTGGCCACATTTGGCTCAATTTAATTTCATTTAAAGATGTGACTTCAGCATGCTGATGCAAACGGAAATCTGACATAAAGCAAGAGGATGGGTCTTGTATGAAGATTAGGGTACCTGAGGGAAGATGGGATCACTTGTGTTTGAGGAAGAGCTGTTTGAACTGAGGTGATCCTTGAGATAAAATGGTTTCAGGCATCATCTACTCCCTCTGCCAGAGAATTTGACAACTGTGCTGTGGCCTGTGCCAGACCACAGAAGCCAAGAGAGTCCAAAGATTAATGCAGCCCAAAGCTTCCCAGGGAACAGATATCAACAGGATTTCATTCTAAGGTGAACTGATGTTGCAGATAAACAGAGTGGCTGACTTGCAAAGCACAAAGGAGAGAAACCAGTAGAGTTTCTTGCAGCTGTCCATCCAAATAACTCTCAAAACCATGATTTTAATCCAACAATCAACCATAACTTTACAGTCCCATAAATCAATCAGCAAGGCTCATTAATAGCAGTGAGAATATGTCAGGTATTTATGCAAGCTGCACTAAAAATTAGTGTTTTCCCAATGCTGCATTTGAAGCCATAGACACAGCTACACAAGCTTTTCACCAAGAAAATTTTTTGCCTTAAAAATACTTTGAAGATGTGAAGAGTCTTTCTAAAGTTTAAATATTTAAAATGAGATTTAACCATGCAAATATAATGGAACCAAAACTATTGGGGGGGTGGGGTGAAATGGTATCAGAATTTTGATCTATTTTTTTCAATTTAAATTGTATTTCTATATGTTTTTTCTCTGTTTACACGCACACATAATGTTTTTGCACATAAACACATGCTTAAATTAATATCTAAATACGTCTATTTGTGAGTTTATATATACCTACATGTGTACATATACAAATCATACATGCATACCTCCAGTAAATTATAACATGAACTATTTTATGGGAAAAATACTTTAATTGCTTTATCCTGATTTTAGTAGCATTTAAAGCATTCTGATGCTTTTTATTATTAAAAATAAAAGCATAAAGCTTTAAAGTGCAGTGAAAGTCTGGTGAGGAATGCACAAGCAATTAAATCTGGTCTTGCTTTTATTGCAGCACTCATGACAGAGATGGTATTAAGCAGTTATCATTTATATACATCATTTGCAGCCAATTAACCTTAGGAATATTTATTATTTCACATAGCAATAGCTCTGTGTTGTCTCACAGCCAGCATATCGTCATTCTGCTTTTACTAGAGGTTTTCCTCAAAGTCTACAAACAGCTGAAGTCCTTCAACCCCAAAAACACAGAGAGAGTGTTTAGTTTCAGCTGAAGGAAACACGGAGGAAGGAAGTCATAGGGCTCGGATAGTAATATTTCCCTGATCCACCCAAATACCCAAATAGCCACACAGGCAAGAAATGGGAATACCTCCATAATTATTAGGAATACTTAGCCTCAAGGACTTCTCTTTAGCTGAGATACCGCAGGGACCAACTTCAATGTCTTGTGAAAAAGATTAAACAGGAGAAAAAGAAGCATGGAACAGAAAAAACCTATGAAATTAGACCTCACTCTATCCGAGTAACATGTTACTTTTCCACAAGAAAACTAGAATGTGTAAGATCCTTTTTTCTGGATTATCTCATGGCATTTGACAAGTATTATATTAAACTATCATATCTTCCAAAATGGGCCAGACCTCTTGGAAGATGTTGATTGGCTTCAGATAACTCTATAAGCATATATGCAAGTTCTTTGGAAGATGGTCCTGACTGAAAATACGGAGGGGGCTGTTGGCACATTTAAACTATGCAGATAACAGTCTTCCACCACATAGGTACAATCCCTGGTGCAACTCAGACTCTTAAACTTTATATTTTTGAAATTCTTGGTCCATGTTGCCTTCCAGATTCTTTTGACCACCTCACTGAGGAACCCTTTATTCCTAACTTTTTTCTTTCCCATCAAAAAAGAGCAAAAGGACTAGAAGCAGAACATACAAATCTCATCTCAAAATACTCTGAAGGGTCTAAAATTTAAAAAAATCACAACCAGAAAAATAAACCTATTGGGAAAGATTCAAAGGCTGGCATGGTTTAGCCTGAAAAATTGAGTTAAAACAGGGGGTTATGAGAAAGCATACATGAGGATCCTCTTTCAGGAAAAAAGGAGAATGCATCTCATAGATAATGTATGCAGCCTCCATCCCCTGAGGTCTTAAAAAACAGATTAAACAAATAACTTTCTGAAATGACACAGTTATGGATGATTTGACTTTGACGTAGGGGTTGGACTACTTTACATCTAGAAGTGCTTTCCAGACCTATTTTTCAATGACTATATGAAGTATTTGAGCACTATCCAAGAGAAATAATGGATTGTTTACAAAGTCATCCTTATTCTGTAAAAGCTGATGAAACTTTGTAACTGGAAGAATTAATGTATTCATAATGATTTTTGTGTATGAAATCAGTGAGAGGAAAATATGCATTTCAAATCAGAGTTATGTATGCCTTGTTATGCTTCAACATTGAGCCTTTCACTAAATTGTTTTCTAGAAGGATACAAGTTGTCTTGGAAAAAATTTATGTAGAATTTACTGACTCTAAATCTAATCCAAGTTTGTCTTCATTGCCTGCACAAATCCACATGTTTTCACTCCATCCCTCTAACGTAATTTTAGACTCAAGGTTATACCAATCCCCTAAAGCTATTAATCAGTTCTCAACTGCACTTAATCCATGCCAAACAAAAACATAACTATGTACCTACAATAACTTTTAGAACTCCACCCCTTCCCTTTTATTCAAAATTTTTAAACAAAGACATTAATGGAGACTTCTAACTCAAACATCTTCTCAAGCATGAAAAAAAGCTACAGGAAAATCTGTGCAAAACCTTTCAAATCTATAGATTCTAAATCTATCATTCTTTTTATGCTATTAAAAAAAAATAATCTTCCAGCTGTAACATACTAAGATTTATAGGTGAAAATGAAAATTTTAAACCAGCATCTACTAATAAATTTATAACAAGGAAGTAAATGTGACATCAAATAACAGAAAGACTGTGCCAGATATCAAAATGTCCTCAGGAATTTCTTTAGAAACCAGTTTTTACTTTATAAGTACAAAATTTTAGGTCCCTTTTAATGGGTTCAGGTGTCACTTTGAGTTTTGTGAAATGTTAGTCAATAATTTTTATGCAGATCTGAGCAAACAGAAGAAAATGCTGAAAGCTCTGCATGTCAAAAATACGTGCAATACCTGCACTGGAATACTGGAAAAAATAATGAAGTCCAGTGCAAAGGCTCATCCTATATACTTTGGATTGTTGAATATATTGTTCTTTTGATTGTTCTTTTACTTCAGAAGAAAAATGAAAAGCAACTTGAAAAACTGCAAAAATGAGAGGCCAGGTGAAAAATGAATGCAATATCAGAAATAAGGGAAGTTGCAAAATAATACTCCTGTTTTCTTTAGAAGCAGAATTCTCTACATGTGCATAACATAGAGCAAAGATCTTATTTTCCATATCTTTGCCATCTCTAGAATTGAAACCTGTAAGAAGGCAACTTGCTAAGCACCACAGTACAAATTTGAAATTAATGAATGATAACTTACAATAAATGTTATTGAAAATAAACCAAAATAAAAACGGATCTTAAAGACTAATATTCCTCCAAAAGTGCAGATTCTGTCCCAGCTGAAGTCCACATACAATTCCTATTTTCTTACACAAATTCTTGAAAAATATCCATAAAATGAAGCATAATATCTTACAAAATTACTTATGCCGGTCACATCCATGACTAACTTCAAACTCTTCTTAATCCTTCATGATGTATTTACAGATGGAAACAAAAGAATACCTTCTTTGGACAAAAGAAGAATGATATGAAAAGTATAATCTGAATGACTTTGACTAGCTTTACAGGAAAATGGATTTCAACTTACAAGGTTGCTAGAGGGCATGAAAATGTGTAAACCTTCTGCTGTACTTTAATTCTGTCATATTTTATGAGGAATAGTAGATAGACAGACAGGCAGAGAGGCAGAGAGACACTTTGCTGTTAGTTGTGAAAAGAATGGCTATTACCACCAGCCCATGACATCATTTCCACATTTGCCAGGTAGGAAATGCTCCATTTACATTTGGAAAATTGCTGCCATGCCAGGGATATGACAACACAATAGTGTCACCCTGTCACAGATGGCCTCACCTAACAGGGTTGTAGACTAGCCACCACCACCACCAAATGTGACAATGACAATCTCTTTATGACAGGACTCTTAATTTCCCCATGATCTCCTGTTTAGGAATGGATTTTTGGTTAACACCAAAAGTTACACTGTCAGTTATTTTATTTCACATGTTCCAGCTTGATTAAATCTAACATGAGTGGGTTTTACTGACTTTAACCAAAATCCCATTTAGTTATTCACAAACATTTTGTGGAACACTATCACCTAGTGCATGTTCAGAGTGTTCAAAGCAGCAGAGCTTTTGTTAGCAGAAGTTTTTTGCACTCAGACTACGGAATTAGCTGAAGGATTCAAAGAATTGAAGCTGAACATCTGCTCTCTGTCAGTCACACATCTGAGAGAGGGAACAACTATAAATTAATCTATCCAGAATTGTCTGTAATTTATGATTCCTCAATTCTCCAGCCATTTCAAAAGGCAACATGCAACTAATTTATGATTTCTTTCATTTTCTTTGTCCTTCTCCCTAACAATATCCATTCTTCTTCCAACTGCAATCCATAATCTGGCTTGTGGGAGACCTGCCCTTGCTAGCTAGGGGCAGGCAGGTTCCTGGTGGTCTAGTGGTACATGCAGAAAAGTAATCTGGTCAGAGATCAAACCTCACTTCAGCTGAAGACTTATTTTCCTCATTTGCAAAGTATTCCTCCAAAGCATTTAAAATCTTTTCAGATGCTTCCTCTCTGCTCTCACCAGAAGGTAGAATTGGTGTGTACATAAACACACTTGAGGGATGTTTTTACCGGACCAGCTCAGATAGGTAAAACCAGACAGCACAAAAGCACAGGTTTGAGAACTTGGCCTTTATACCACCTGCTTCAAATGTTTGCTGCTAATTTATCTGAAATAATTTCACATCTTGGCCTTAGCTCTATATTCTTGAAGCTGCAGCATGCTATCTCATCTATTCCACAAAAAACATTTATGACTAGAGAGCTTTTCAGTACTTTCAGATCACATTCCCAAATGTATGCTATAACCTAATAGCCTGAAACTGATATCCAACTAAGTGATTCTTGAGGACTTGTCTACAAAGATGTCTCTTAAAATGCATAGGTTACTGCTACCACCAGCAGAAATTCCTAAAGAGTGACAGAATATCATCCAGCTACTGCAGAGTTATGGAGTTTGCTGCCAAAGCTTTCAGAATTTTGTATCAGTACACAAGTGTATGTGCAGAAATAAAGATATTTATGCATGAATATATGCAGGAGTGACTAACTGGGAACGTGGAGTGTATGGCAGACTTTCAGACAGGACTGGTCTCTTGTAGCTCTGACTGGTGCTGGAAATCAGATCACAGAGGTGGATTTATTCCCTAACTCTGAACAGGATGATTTTGTGACCGTGTGAAAGTTGACCTTATACTCACACAGTACCTTTCACTCTAAAGCAAGTTCCTTAATCTTGATTAAACCTCCCCACCTAGGGCAGGACAAATATAACACAGGAATTGTCCCTTGCAAGGTTTCTGCTGCTAAAAGGGGTGGCTCATGTCCCAGTGTGGAGAAGATGCCATATTCCTGGATAAAAGCTCTGCAAGGGGAAAAGTGGCACAAGTGGTTGCTTTAAACATGACCAAGAGCCTGGTCTCTGGTTTCCTCAATCTTCCCACAGGCTGGGCCAAATTATCCTTCTTTCTTTACTTGATAACTTAATTCCAAAAGTGAATTTTCCAGCCCCTCAACTCCATCAATACCTTGGACTTACACTAGTGCAAGGAGGACCAGAATATGTGTCTCTCTCCACCCAAACCCACCCTCCTACTGCAGTGAAAAACTGGACTTCCATTCAAATCTTTGCCCACTTTTTGATATTGACTAAGGAGAAGTGAGTGAACCATCTCCTCTTCCAAGCATGTGTAAGCCTTAATTGGGGTTAGCAAGCAATAATTCACATCGTTTACCTGTTTAAATTGCAAAAATAATTCAGCCACTCCATCCAATAGTGGAGTCAAACAAATCACAGTGTAGTGCAAGAAGGATTTTTTGAGACCTGTTTGGAAGGAGCAGTAATAACTACACATTCAAAAATGTGTTGACATCACTCACAGCAATGGGCAGTGTCCCAAGGTTTACCCCAGGGACAGCAGCTTGTTCCAATCAAGAGCAGAACAGCAGTGCAGAAAACAATGAAAAACATTCCCTCCTGTGGGACACAGATCCAAGATGGCTTATGAGCCATAACCACTGTGCAGGAATATTTGCTGTGAGAGGAACTGTCGGGCAGTGACCTGCAGGGAAGAGATTTTGTGCAGAGAACAACACAGAACAAAATGCCGTGGTGAATAGATCTAACGAGGTTTATCTTGTTTGCAGCTCTCTGTTTCACAAGCAGGCTGACTCCAGGCCTGCTGCACATGCTGTACAAATAGCCTGGAAATTTTTTTTGTATACGGATTTCGTTTTGTTTCCCCTGTATTTTTACAATATGTGCCATGATGGAGCCATTTGATTTGGAGACATTACTGTGCAAAACACATGCTGGAGGTAAACACTCAGGTGCTGGAAAGACACTTGTGGGCACACCTCAAGTTCGTCTGCTGAGTGAACTTTCTCTGTGTATCATGTTTCAGTGTATCACATGAAATGATTATCCATTTTTACCTGGAAAATGAATGGTGTTGATAATCTCAGGCATTAAAAATGGGTCAGTGTAAATGGCCAATAGCCCCTAAAGTTCATCAGAAGATACAGAAGGACAAAGGGTTTAAAAAACACCACAATTGGAGAATATGGTGTAAAGTTTGAGACAAAAATTACATTTTGAGTTGTAATGGGAGGATGGGGAGAGAAAGATATCCTTATTGATGATAAATAATGCGAGATGGAGAAAATCTTGTGTGGGCAATTCAAAGTCTTTAATCTGTTTTCCTGTTCTAAACATCCCACTGAAGAAAATTCCCTTTCTATTTTTATTTTTCTGCCTTTTCTACATAGAGGGTTGTAGAAAGCAATAGTGAGAGTACAGATTCTAATTTTTTTTTTTTTTTTTTTTTTTTTTTTTTTTTTTTTTTTTTGCGGGCAGGGAAGGTAAGTTCTGGGAAGGGAAGGGAAATAGGAAAAGAAAGGAAAAGAAACAGCTGAAGACATTGCAACAGAAGAAGAAATTTCACCTGTGTATTCTGGTCTTCTTCCCTTGATTCTTTGTGTTGTTCATGGACTTTTCAGTCCACTGAAGATGGTGGGCCAGCATGTACTGGTTATACATATTTATCAATGTCTGTGGTTTTGTCTTTGCTAGTTAATAATGACATTATCTTGAACAATGTGCTCATCCATGCCACTAAAATAAATCGTCACCATGAGTCTTGTCCCTACTCCTTGGCTACTGAAGGACATAATCTTGAGATTATCAAAGATATTTCCATGGAAATAGTTAAGGTGGAACTGTCCACAGCAGTAGGGGTGTAAACCACAGTCACTGGGGTGAACAGTAGCAGAGGGAGGTGAATTAAGTTGCCAATTCCCTGCCAGCAGCTTGGCAACGAAGAATTCCCCTTGGAGAGCAACCAGTCCAGGGCTTGTGAGACACAGGAATGATCTCTGAGTTGGAAAATCCTGAGGCACTAATGTTTGAAGGATGACAGGTGACGGGGCAGAGGTGTAATTATTAATTTCTCTGCTTTTCTGCCATCCCCCCAGCAGATAGCACCTTCTGTTGTCACAAAACCAGTGTGTGTTTTCCTGCTTTTTGATTAAACTGAGGAGGCACACTACTGTGTGTGAGAGGGAAGAAAAAAAAAAAACCAAAACAAACACACACCCAAAACAAACAAATAAAAATCCAAAACTTTGTCAGGCATCCCTGACTGTTTGCCAGGAGCTGAGTGTGACAGCACAGTTGCTGCTCAGCACATCCGTGACCTAGGCAGGGTTTTTCCACAGGGGACAGAAACACCCAGGAAAGGGGTCCAGGTCAGGGCTGCACAAAGGAAGAAGACAAGCCAGTGGAGAGGAACTTATTCTGGTTTCTCCAGTTATATAGTACAAGCCACAGGATTGTGGTCCCATTGGTAAATGTGCGAGGGATACTGGGTGTGGACCAACACCAATGTTTTACTTAGCTTGAGAGGGATTTCCCTGACTTCTAGAAATAGCAGTGGCCCTTTATTGCAAAACAATAAAACACAGCTCAGCATGTGCTGAGACCACAGGTTGAGTCAGTTGGATGCCAGTGAGGAAACTCACCCAGAAATGAAATGTGGCCATCCACGCTTCCCTCAGCAGCATCATTGGGGGGCTAAACTAGTCTCAGACCAGACAGAAAGTTTTGAGAGGTACCTAAAAGAAACAAAAAAAACAAAAAAAAAAAACCAAAAAAAAAAAAAAAAAAAAAACCAAAAAAAAAACCAAAAAAAAAAAAAAAAAAAAAAAAAAAAACAAAAAAAAAAAAAAAAAAAGGAAAGGAAAGACACTTTGACACTTTAAATCTCCCAAAGGAAGCACTGAAATGCAGCTACTTCCAAGAAAAGGCAGGCATTTTTAATTGAAAGGGGAAAAAAAAGATAAATAGATGCAATAAAATACTTTTGACATTTAGAAACATTGATTTGGAACAGAACATCTTGTTTTTCACTATTGAGTCAAAACATTTAGTTTCTCAGATCAAGATGCTGAAGAAGGAAAAAGCTCTATAAATCCTTAAATTAACATTTTTGCTACAGGTAAATGTGATATTTTTCTTCCAGCATAATTTTGCCAAAAATACAAATTGGGTCATTCATGAATCTTCTGTAAGAGGTTCAGCACAGATTTGGAAAAGTCTGAAGCACTTTGTTACAGTGTTCATACCACCTTGCCTACATTATGATGATCATTCTCAAAAAAAATGCTCCTAGAATAACCATTTTCTTCAAGTCCTGTTATCTCCACCTCATTTTTTAAATTACAGGTTTTGCTATGCCAGGCTCCTCAAAGTGTTATTTGAATGTGTTAGTAGGAAAAAAAAAGAATTTCATTTCATAAATAGAAGTTAGGGCAAATCCAGCTAATTTGGAGGTACCAGGGTGAAATATTACAATATTCCCATATTTATCCATCCAGCCTACAAAATGAAAACTCCTGGCTGTCATCCTGAAAATCATTGGTCTCCTCCCTCTTTCAAAGCTGTGAAGTAAAGAAAGCAGGAGCTTATTCATCTTCATATTATGCTAAAAAAGTGTTTGAACCAGATTTGTCTGTTAAAACAAATGTAAAATTACCCCTTTCATTAGCAGAGTATTAATGCTTTTTACTAGAGAGATTGTAGCCAAGCACTGTAGCCATAACATCATGTACATAAATCACTACACATTAATTTGACAGATATTTGTTTCTTGTACATATTTGTTATACAGCCTTATAGGGAGTAATGAGTATTTTATTTAGGGCAGTTCCTGACCTGCACCTGTCTAGCGTCCTAATAAACCTAAAACTGTATTTTATTTGCCCAGTAGATT
The DNA here is from genome assembly GCF_024509145.1 of Vidua macroura. Classification (NCBI taxonomy): domain Eukaryota; kingdom Metazoa; phylum Chordata; class Aves; order Passeriformes; family Viduidae; genus Vidua; species Vidua macroura. The sequence goes on from NC_071611.1 coordinate 65,409,558, forward strand.
AGGAATTTAGTGTAGATTTTATTCTTCTGGAGTGTACATCCATTTCTTCTAATTTTTACATTGTAGTATATGCAACAAAATACACATCCAAACAGAAAGGTAAAAATGAGCTTAATTAAGCTTAATGAAACAGGTGATTGTGAAATTAAACTAGGACCTACCAAATTAACTAAAACTATGTTGTCTTGATTTTCCCTAACAGTGTTTTGCAAGATGAAATATTGCCTGTTCACACAACCACTGTCCTTCAGGGCTGATCACAGGAAGATAGTTATTTGAATTAGCTGAACTTTGGATGTGTGGGAGAGACATGGGAGGTTTTTTTTTCTTTACAAAGTGATGTGCAATTTTCTGGGAATATTGGATGGCTGACTATCAAGTTTAATGATAGCTAAAAAGATGACGTAGAATTGCACCTTACTAATTTAGAATAACATTCATTTTCACTGAAAATGGCATAGTTTAATATTGGATTTAGCCCAGACTTTGCTGAGCCACAACGTGAAGAGCAAAATAAAAAGTGGAATGAAACAATTATAATTAAGATCAGATCATCAGGAAAGCACAAGAGACAGGAGAGACTGGGAAATTTTGGGAAATGTTAATCAATTCCCTTTCATGCAGGCCTTCACCTGAACCATTCCTTGAAGAATGAGTCTGCTGGAAGTAGACTGGATGTGCACTGGATGTGGACTGGATGTGGAGTTTGCATTTAATCTCCACTCATCAGAATATCAAATTACCTGAAATAAGTGCAGGGATCTAGTTGAGGAGAGTTTTCCATATCTCCATTCAGGTCATCTAATTGTCCCTGGGTTAGGGTTCTACAGAGTGGCTTTTGGGGAGCCTGTCTTCCTGAAGTGACAAACTACACCCTCATCCTGCTTAAGCTGCATCATGCCTGATGAGGACCTCAGAGCAGCTGCTGCCCAGTGGAACAGGGACAGTTCTAGCAGGGGATTGCTAGAAATTAACATTGCTCTGCAAACAGAGGAGCCAATTTAGCTCCAGATCAGGGCAAATACTGCAAAAACATTTGCATGACTTGTGCTGATTAAATTTGAGAAGCCTATCTACATTACTGCTGTTTAATCTGTGATAGTGTTTGCATTTCAAAGGGAAAGATGGGCTGGAAGAAGAAGGAAGGAACTGATTCAGCACAGCTCTCAAGCAGCTGCAATTACACTGATCACAAACATTGGGTTAAGCTTGTACCAAATATTTTGCTGATGGGAGAAGAAGACTCACAAATACTCTTTTATTGTAGAGAAGAGGTTTCCACTTGTATCTCCTGGATCAGATGAGTAAGGAAAATGTGTGCTGATGTGGTCTCATGTACTGAAGCACAGACCTTCAGCTGGCAACAATTGCCCCAATGATCTGAATAAAGAGCAGTTTATAACTGCTGAAAACCCACCCATAACTTCAACAAGGTATTTGGCTGTCAAAATATCTACTGAGAGAAACATACAAAAGCTTAAAGGTGAAAGATGGCAGGCAGAGAATGATCCAAGCAGATAACAGCCACGTGGCAGGATGCCAAAAACCACCATTCCATCTGCATCTTAGCATCATGTGGAGAGATTCCTGTACTAAAACACTTTGCAGGCATTGCAGTGAAAAGTGAGGCACAGAAGTCAGTGATTTTGGTAGACAGCAAGGTACTAAATTTGGGAACTAATTCTGAAAGAGTGTAGAAAGATACTGTCTCATTGGAGCTCTGTGAGCTTGATTTCCAACTTTTGGTTCTCCACTTACAGTGGGAAACATCTTCCTTCCTTTCCTCACAAGGAATTTTTGACATGAAGAATTCTCCTATGTGTGACACTTACTGTCTTGATGGGTATGGGAAAATAAAACTTCAGCTTATGATCACTAAATTCCTTGGAGTAATTTTCTGGTCTCTAATATTTTAATGATTGCCTTTAGCTTGTAAATGCTTTTCTTAGACAAATCAGTACAACAGCTTCACAAGCTGGGGGATCTCTTCTTAAATCCCACTTCACAAATTAACAGTCATTGTAATTGCCACTAAAATCATGAGCACTGGACTACCTGTGAATAAAGGCCACAAACTGCACCCCTGCCAGCTTCCCTGCAGCCTGTGGTGCTAAGAAAACAGAGAAAGCAGAGGCAAAACCACAAAGGAGTCATAGAACAACTTCCATTACTGAATTTTAATTATTTCACTGAGTTTTATAGCTGATTCTGGCATCAGTGGGAGATATCTGTAGAGACTTCCATCTTTTCAAGACAAAACATCTTATGTGTTAGTATAGTGGGTATTTAGCCACTTTAATTTCAGTGAAGTAAAGCAAAACTGGAGTTGGGGCCACTGTTAAAGAAATTAGTTAAATAAACACTATGAAATGTAAACAGATGTATGAAATAAGTAATCATGTTGTCCTTAATTAATAAGTAACTGAAGATTAAAATACATCATGGAACTGAAAAAAAAAGAAAAATAGATAAGAGGGACCCCTGCCTTTTTTCTTTTTTTTTAACAAGTAAAAGGTAAACTCAAGATTTGGAATAACAGAATCAGCATCAGAGGTATGATGACGAATTAAAGAATTGGTCTATCATCTGTAGGAATGCACAAATTAGGGTTCTCATCCTTGCAGTTATTAACATGCATTATCTACCAAGAGAGATCTCACAATCAGATTGAGACTCTGGCTTCAGTTAGATTGACTCACCAGGTACCAAATGACTGGTGGTGCTTGCTGAAGTAAATGGCTTTCCACAAATTTATGTGGTGAAAGAATAACATATTTGTGGCCAAAATTCATGTAGTCCATTAAGGGCCTGAGTCATAATTAGTTCAAAAGAACAAGAGACCTCAGAGTGTCTTACTGTGCCATTTTATCATCTTCAGGTCTGCAATTCCTTCACTACCATTAACAGTACTGAAAATACACTGCTGGCCTCGTTATCCTGGGTTTATAAAAGCTGGATCATAAACAAAGAGATGGGAATATTACAACAGCTTCATTGTAGTCACTGTAATAAATGGAGCCTGTCTAGATAGGTACAGGAAAAATTAGTACCTGAACTCATTTTAGAGTTCAACATTTCATATTTAGTACCTCTGACCCCAGAAGTCTCATCTCCATTAAAAATAAAAACTTGCTAGACCTTGGTGTGTTAATAAGACATATCCCATGCACACATTTACCTATAACCATATGTATGTGTCTGACCAAAGATTGCAGCATGGTTAATCTTACTTATACAGATTGAGTATTAGGGACCAAAAACTGGCGTTCTTCATTTGCAGGGAACCAAAACTTGACCAGTCTTCTGGCAAACTAGGAAATGCTGACATGCTGGAGTGAGAACTGGAATTGTACCCTGACAGCCAGGCACCACCAAACCTTTCCTTACGCCATGACATATTTCACAGCTGTTCAAAGGCAGTGGTCCCCTACTCCTATGATATCTTCATCAACTCAGTGTCAAAGCAGAAGTGAGGCCAGGGAAGCCCAGCTTATCCATTTCAGTGCTGATTTCTCTCTGTGCAGCACCTATCACTCCACTGCACTGTAACTTGCCTCCAGCTGGCAATGCAGTGCAGCAACGGGAGCACACACGTGCATCAGTTCTTTGCTGAACAGGGCTTGAGCCAAGACCAAACTCTCATAAATGGGAATTTTTCTGTCCAGTTCCTCTTGCCAGAACCAAGACAGCCCTGCTTCAATTTGTTACAATATATTTGGCTGCTTTCATTCCCCTGGTGCCTTCAGTAGAGACAGAAATAGGAAATAACTGATTAGAAAGCACCATGGAGAAGACCCCTTCTTTAAGCAGGGATACAACAATCTACAGGATCATTGCTTCTGTTGGAGAGCTTCTGAGACTTTCATTTGGCCCACAGACCTTCAGTGATCATTCCCTTTATGCAAACTACTGGCATGAAACGAAGTGTGGCACTGACCTCAGTGCTGTAACATTACTTAAGTGAAAAGAAAAATTCAAAGCTACAGGGAGAAGGAGACAAGGAAGCATCAGCTGTTGAAAGAACAAGGGATAAAAGGTTAGTGAGGGTGTTGTCCTTTAAATGTTAAAGACCTCTAGCACTGCAAACCACCACAGGTGGGCTGCAGACCTTGCCTTGGTGTCCTGAGCAGTATTTCTTGCCTTGACGTAAAATTTGACATCTATGGGCTAAGCTGAAGAAACAAGCCATGCCTTTCCTGGTGCATGGCCCTTTGTCAGTGAAAAGGAAAGCCACAGAAATGTTGTGCTGGGCTGACTGGTCCCACAAATTCCAGCGTGCTGAGGTCACCTGTTGGTGCTGCAGCAAGAGATTGTCACATGCACCGTGGTGATCCAGCCACACAGAGGTAACACCACCTGGTCCTGGTGGTCTCACACCAGCTGATTCGCTGAACAAAAGTGTCTCTAAGGCCAAAGTAAAGAGAGTTCAAAGCAGTCAAACACAGGACAAAAAAAGAAGACTTGCAAGGTGAGAGACAAGAAGAGAAGGAAATAAAGTCGTTTGCACATTTATGTTTCAAGTCTTGAGTTTACGGTGATGCCACATAAAAACAGAAGGAAAGCAAAAAGTTTTGCACCTTTTTAAAAACTGGTGGCCACAAGGAGGACTTTGTCCCAGTTAGACAGGTAATGTACAATCTGAGATATTCACCCAACGTGTACAGTAAATTTCAGAGAAGACTAGACATGAAGTTTAAAGAGAAAAATGTGTGTATCAGGGACTTGTAGTCACTGTTGAGCACAAAGAGGCTCTTCATCTCTGTGTCTGTGTCCCTGACATCTGTCTGAGAGAAAGTTCAAGCTGTTTTGGAAAATATTCTCCATTAAAATGGCATTTCCAGGTGTGTGGAAATCAGGAGAGACTCTGTTACCTTATCTGACATTGTTATGCAATTAACTGTCTTAAATCATCAAGGTTTGAAAGACCTCTCTTTAGAAACAAACTCTATTTCCCTCATGAGTACATAAATCTCCCTTTATTTATTTATTTGTCCCAGATGTTTCTTTTGGGAGATTTTCCTCCTCTTATATTTTGTTATTCTCCAGGAAAACACGAATCTGAGAGCCCCTACCTACCAAGGGAGCCAAGCAGATGGAGGTCGTGGAGTCACACCCAGGCATGGCAGAAAGAACTGGTTTTTGCTGCAGCAGAGCTCTCTTGGCTCCTTCCTCATCCTTGCAGAGCTGGGGCCACAGAAAAATCACCATAATCACCCCTCATCCATCCCTGCTGTCCTTCCTCTACCTCTCCTCCTCCAAGCCCTGCATTCCTGGCTCAGGCAGGCAGCACTCAAGGACTGAGTTTCAGTCTTTGTAAACCTCTGTGTTTCACTTGGAGGAAAAATCAATAAATAAATTCCTTTGTGAAACCTCTAGGAAATGCTTGGCTCTCACTGAATCCCTTGCACTCAGTGTTTTTTTTCTTCCTAAAGAGATTAGTGACTCTGCTATGACTTTTCTGCAAGCTGGAAGTAAATGCTTATCACTATTCCCAGAAGGAAAAAAAGAAAAAAAATCCTTAGTCGCTTTGGGAGGTTTTAAGAAATCATTTTCCAGAAAGCTCAAATGATTAACAGTGATACAAAGCTGGAAACAACAGCCCAAGCTGTCCTAGGGCACACTTCAGGCCTGTGAAGGCCTCTGTGTAGCAGGTGGGGACCTGCCGTTTTTCTTGTTTATTTATGTGTTTTTTTAGAAGTATTTGTATATACAACCTCCTCAGACCCCATCCTGAGATGAGAAGGGATTAATCTTGTTAATCTTTGCCATCTCACAGGGTTCAATCTTATGTATCCTGTCACGACCTTCTTTCCACAGGCCTCACCTTCCCTATCCTCCTTTCCACCCCTAAAAGGAAATAAAAATGTACAAGAAAAGTATAAAAATATACTTTTATTTTTGCCTTACTGCAGTAAAATGGCCCTGCAAGCACCTGAAAGCTCCTTCGTCCTAGTGTAAAAGAGCTCTCAGTGAAATGCAGAAAGTGGCTGGATGAAGCCATTACCCAAGGAACACAGTGAGCAGGAATCAATAGGTCTGTGCCTCAGTTGTGATTAGCACAATTTGCCTCAAAGGAACCACAGAAATTCCTTCTCATTGTCAGTGTTTTTTGTCTGGGTTTTGGTTCTTGGGGGCTGGTAGTTTTTTGTTTGTTTGTTTGTTTGTTTTGGGGGGGTTGGGGTTTTTTTCATTTTTTTGTTTGTTTGTTCAGGGTTTTTTTTTAATTAATTTTTGGAGGGTTTTGGTTGGTTGATTTTTTTGGAGGTTTTTTGAGGGAGTTTTCTGTTTAAAATTATTTTGGGAGGAGTTAATTTTTTTTCTTGGGTTTTTAAATTTTTTTGGCTTTTTTTTTGTTTCTATGAGATTTTTGGTTTTGTTTTGTTCTGGGGTTTTGGAGGGCTTTTTGGTTCGATTGGGATTTTGGGGGGGGTCTGGTTTTGGGCTTTTTGGGGGTTTCGGTTTTGGGATTTTTATGGGGGAGCTTTTTGGTTTGGTTTTTTTTGGTTTGTTTTTGTTTGTTTCAGTGGGGCTTTTTGTTGCTGTTGTTGTTGTGTTTTGATTACTTTTTTTTCAACTCCAGGACTAACTCTGCATTGCACTGTGATTTGCTGAAAGCACAGCGGTGCTCTGTGTCTCTGCACCTGCCCTCTCTTGTGAAACCCAGGCTGTGCAAGCGTGGTCTGATGGCAGTAACTGGAACAGCATGGGCCCTGGGGGCAGTTTCAAAGCAGAAACTTGTTGCAGCAAATGTAGGGACATGACCAAATTACTGCCTGGTTTTATTCTCTTGTTTGTTGCTCTCTGGAAATTCATTCTCCGAGGACAAAGCTGACGTGTCAAAGAGCGTGGGAGGGTGTGAAAACTCAAAGTCTGGTTCAAAAGTGACTGAAGTCCCCTTGTGACACTGGGAAATGTAATGCTGGGTCCATAATATGCAGCACCACATTTATTTCTGAAGTTAACAGAAACCCTTTGCCAGAGGCTGAAAATTCCCATCTCCTGAACATTTGGGGAAGGATTTGCAGAGCTAAAACTTGAGGCAAGTGCACATAAAATTTGATAACTTGCTGTTTATTACTTCTGGTCAGCATTCAAAGAGACAATAACGAATAGTTTCAAAATGAAACAGTGAATGCCTGTAAAAAATATAAATATTATAAACACAGTAAATAAATATTTAGAATGCTGCAAGCAATTCGAGGACACAAAGAAGCAGTAAAGCACTGGGATTGCTGCAGTCTCTCATCAGACTGCTCTGATCAGTTGCTCTGAACTTCAAATAAGCCTGAAAATGATCATCTTCATGTTCTGCCAGATGCAAATAAACTGTCCTCTGATTTCTGGTCAGCACCCAGAACACTAAGTCTCAGGTTATTTTCTTTCTCCACCCTTCTTTCTTTCTTTTTATTTTTTTTTTCCAAAGGGGAGTAATGGAAGTAAAGGAGAGTCATTGGTGAGAGCAGCTTGATGCTCTGCTGTAATTTACACATTTATCTCTTTAGTCTCCATCCCAGTGCTGAAGGATGAGACTTGGCATGTTATCTCCCTTTAATAATAATAATATCACTACCACCCTCCTACCTGCCAGGAACCACTTCCCTTTCCTATCAGAGGATGCTCACAGCCATTTGGACAAGTTCCTGGAGGAAGAAGGAAACACATGGGGGAACCAAAGAGTAGGTGGAGAAGCTCCTGAGCTGCAAACAGGCAGTGGATGGGAGGAGGGGGGTGGCATTCAGGGTATTACCTTGTGTATTCTGCCCTGTGCATCCACCACTGGCCCATTGTGAGATGCAGAATAACAGGTGTAATGGTCTTTTTTTCCACTTCCAGCACAATCAACTTATCCAGCACTGACTGGGAGAGCTGCTAAACTTTCAACCTCTGCCTCCTTCCACTGGGCTCTTCTGCTGGCTCAGCTGTTTGGAGGGAAGGATGAATGCAGTTTTTTAGTAACTGGGTTTACACTACATCCTTTTCACATTGCCAGTTCTCATTGCTAGATTTTTCCTATTACTTTCTAGTCATGTTCCTCCATTCTTCCCAGAAAAATCAATATGAATTCCCTAAGGTACTCTTTTTTTCTACATCTTCTAGAGGCTGCAGATGACAGTTGCTGGTCAAGGAGGGTGGGTGACAACCTGGTAAAAAGTTAAATTCATGTTTATACTTGGTGCTGCAAGAAAAGCCAGCATGAGTCTCAATCCCAGCCACTGAGAAAGCCATCACCAATTAATATTTTGGGGATGTTCTAACAACTGACCTCAGAGTACTGATGTCTGACCAAGTGGAGTGTCTCCAGACAGCCCTAGAGGGTTCAGTCCAGGCTAGGAGTGTGCCCATGTTGGCTCAAAGATTTTCTGGAAGGCAGCTGCTTTGCTGACTTTAGACTGGGGACTGAGGGCAAAGACAGAGAAAGAGTAACAAAATAGGATAGTTTACTCTATATCTCTGATAGTGATCATCAGAATATCTTGGCACTGCAGTCACTTTTCATGAAGTCACTTGAAAAACAGCTGTTGCAGGAGAATGAAATTCCATCTTATTAGTTTTGTGCAGAGGCAACTTGTGAAGAGTAGGAGGTAGAAAAAAACCAGAAGGGCAGAGCGATCTCTCCTCTGGCTTTTGATGGGTTTCACACTTCATCTGGAAGGTGGCTGTGGAGCATAAAGGAACAGGGAATTGAAATGACAATGCCCTGAATAAAAGGATGTTGCATTAGCAACTTGATTTCAACTGGCTTGTCAGTGACCCCAGCTTTGGTTTGAAACAGAGATATTAGTGGTTTTTAGGAGCAAAATCTGATCCACTGGAAGCTTGGACAATTTGCTGATTCCCTTCCCTAATCTCTTCCATGCAGAGAATGACCCACGTTGTCACAGGGCTGTTTATCACACACACTGGTTATCCAACTGAACCAATTAATGATGAAGGAGACTTTCAGCACCGTGAGTAAATGGAAGGGGTTGGGTTTCCCTGGGAGAAGGAATGTCTTTTTTCCTTCATAGGTTCTTCACGGAGTGGTTTTAATGAGCACCAATAACAGCACAATAAATAAGAAACTTGCCTATAGATGAGACTCAGATTAATGTTTTATCTTTCTGCACACCTTTAGTTGTGTCTGTGCCTCTCAAGGCATTTCTATTGAACAGAAACCCTTTTATAACCTCCTGGACAGGAAAGGAGCATGATCTAACCATTCCACTTGCATCTGAAATCTCAGACATGCTGAGGAGTGTGGGGTAAAAGCGTTCTTCTGACATAGAGTCACCAGGCTTGCTGATCTCTGTGGGCTAAAGGCAGAGAGTTCAGAGGCAAAAGAGGTGTGGGATCTCTGCCTACCACAGGCTCTCATTCGTCCACCTGACAGTATAAACTAAGAACCTTCCTATTCCTCAATTTCTACATTTGTCCTGTAGTTCAGCAACACCTCAGTGTCATTACCACAAAACCTTTGAGATCCCTGGTTAAAAGCTTCCATCAAAGGGCACAATTATGTTATTAAACAGTAACTGCACTGTCTAAATTATTATTAATAACAATAATAATAATATTTATCTCTTGCAAAAGAGGTTTACTCTAGAGCAGCATTTTTGATCTGCTAGATGTAATTACTAAACAAGATCCTACATGCCCTCATTCCCCCAAACTTGCCTTCCTCCTGCAATTATGCAATCCAGTTTCAGGCATACTTCCCCTTAAGGGGAGGATGGAGCAGAGGGAGTCCCAACCACTGCATGGAATAAGAACAGAATTAGCTTTAGAAATCCTGTTAACAAGAACAGGATCACAGTGTCCCACATTTGCTTGTCATCAACCCATCTGGACACAAGCTGAGAACTTCAGCCCAGAGGTCAGGAAACTCAGTGCTAAAACATATATGAAATAAACACAGGGCCAGACTGTCCTCATGTATTCTTGCCTTATTTCCCTGATTGAAATAGGATATTGTAAGCTCCCTCAGCTTTCTGCTGCTCATCAGTTCAGAGGTTCTTGCTTTCTTTACTCCCACCCACAGCCTGTCCTTGCTGTGCTGCAGGCCAGAGCTGTAATTTCCGTACGGGTCAGTCTGCAGAAGAAGCACTGTTGGGCATCAGTCCCATCCTGGGACCCTGTTTGGAATAAGGAAATACAATCAAAACAGGTTTAATGATGACTGCAGCACTTTCCTACACGAGAAAAGTCTTGCTCAGATAAACAGGGGATGAGGAACGTGCTAATCTCTGTTTAACATTGTTTATTTATGAGGGCTTCACAATCCACCAATGCTCACACCAACAGCCCTGGCAAAGGTTTGTGCCATGAGCCCAGAGCCCCTGAGAATTTTTTGTTCTTTGGTTATTTGCAAACAAAAAGAGAACTGGATTTACTGTCTGCTCTTCGTCTCTTGTTCAAGACACAGGAGACTTCTTTGTTGGTCTTTTCCTTTGCAAAAAAAAAAGAGAGGTGAAACACAGAGGTCTAGATTCA